>NC_053037.3:155764075-158164075 GCF_002575655.3 Aegilops tauschii subsp. strangulata
AAAATTTGGTAAATTCGGGGGTCATTTGACCTTTTAAAGACATTTAAGTGATTTCCAACCATTTAATGACCGTAATTCAAATTTGAACTACATCTACATGCAACGCCTAACAAAAACGGTTTGAAAAATCATATATGTGTACTTGTGTGCTAGTTAATTCCATGTGCAGTAAATTAGAAGGAATTGTCAACCATATTGGTCTCACGACATGGACACATGCATACGTATGCATGGAGTGACATGGCATTTTAATTCAAAAAATTAGAAAAATGACCAGAAACACATGAAACCTTGGTTGATGTAATGTCATGCCACCAAGATGATGTGGTATAGAAATTGGCATTTTGACGAACATTTGGACACACGCCCCTTGCAATCTGGAGCAACTCGCTAGAAGGCTCGTGGTTCCGAGAGGGAACAATGCATGTTTGATGACGAATGGGAGATAACTTCCTCTTACAGGCTTCAATTTTTTTTCTACGTTTAACGTGCGCTAATACAACTGTCATGTGAAAATTTGGAAAATTTCAGGTGTCATTTGACTTTCTAAAGACATTTAAGTGATTTGCTAACCATTTAATGACCGTAACACAAATTTGAACTACATCCACATGCAAGGCCTAACCAAAATGGTTTGAAAAATCATATTTTTGTGTACTTGTGTGCGAGTTAATTCCATGTGCAGTAAATTCGAATGAATTTTCACACATATTGCTGTCAAGGCATGGGCACATGTATGGAGTGCATGCCATGGCATTTTAATTCCAAAAAATAAAAAAAATGATCAGAAAAACATGAAACCTTGCTTGATTTAGAGCCATGCCACCAAGATGATGTGGTAAAAAAATTGGCCTGTTTTACGAAAGTTTGGACACACACCCCTCACAAACTGGAGCAACTCACTAGAAGGTTCGTGGTTCCGAGAGGGAACAATGCATGTTTGCTGATGGACGGGAGATAGCTTCGTCTTACGGACTTCAAATTTTTTCTACGTCTAACGTGCACAACTACAACTGTAATGTGAATTTTTGGAAACTTCTAGGGCTCATTTGACCTTTTGAAGACATTTAAGTGATTTTCTAACCATTTAATAACCGTAATTCAAATTTTAACTACATCTACATGCAACGCCTAACCAAAACGTTTTGAAAAATCATATATGTGTACTTGTGTGCGAGCTAATTCCATGTGCAGTAAATTAGAAGGAATTTTCAAATATATTGGTCCCACGACATGGACACATGCATACGTATGCATGGAGTGACATGGCATTTTAATTCAAAAAATAGAAAAATGATGAGAAACACATGAAACCTTGGTTGATGTAATGTCATGCCACCAAGATGATGTGGTAAAGAAATTTGCATGTTTGACGAACGTTTGGACACGCACCCCTCTCAAACCGGAGCAACTCCCTAGAAGGTTCGTGGTTCCGAGGGGGAACAATGCATGTTTGATGACGAAAGGGAGATAGCTTCCTCTTACGGCCTTCAAATTTTTTCCTATATGTTTAACGTGCACTAATACAACTGTCATGTGAAAATTTGGTAAATTCGGGGGTCATTTGACCTTTTAAAGACATTTAAGTGATTTCCAACCATTTAATGACCGTAATTCAAATTTGAACTACATCTACATGCAACGCCTAACAAAAACGGTTTGAAAAATCATATATGTGTACTTGTGTGCTAGTTAATTCCATGTGCAGTAAATTAGAAGGAATTTTCAACCATATTGGTCTCACGACATGGACACATGCATACGTATGGATGGAGTGACATGGCATTTTAATTCAAAAAAGTAGAAAAATGACCAGAAACACATGAAACCTTGGTTGATGTAATGTCATGCCACCAAGATGATGTGGTATAGAAATTGTCATTTTGACGAACGTTTGGACACACGCCCCTCACAAACCGGAGCAACTCGCTAGAAGGTTCGTGGTTCCGAGAGGGAACAATGCATGTTTGATGACGAATGGGAGATAGCTTCCTCCTACAGGCTTCAATTTTTTGGCTACGTTTAACGTGCACTAACACAACTGTCATGTGAAAATTTGGTAAATTTCAGGGGTCATTTGACTTTCTAAAGACATTTAAGTGATTTTCTAACCATTTAATGACCGTAACACAAATTTGAACTACATCTACATGCAAGGCCTAACCAAAACGGTTTGAAAAATCATATTTTTGTGTACTTGTGTGCGAGTTAATTCCATGTGCAGTAAATTCGAATGAATTTTCAAACATATTGGTGTCAAGGCATGGGCGCATGCATGGAGTGCATGCCATGGAATTTTAATTCCAAAAAATAAAAAATGATCAGAAAAACTTGAAACCTTGCTTGATTTAATGCAATGCCACCAAGATGATGTGGTAAAAATTGGCCTGTTTTATGATAGTTTGGACACACACCCCTCAAAAACCGAAGCAACTCACTAGAAGGTTCGTGGTTCCGAGAGGGAACAATGCATGTTTTCTGACGGACGGGAGATAGCTTCCTCTTACGGCCTTCAACTTTTTTCTACGTCTAACGTGCACAGCTACAACTGTAATGTGAATTTTTGGAAACTTCTAGGGGTCATTTGACCTTTTAAAGACATTTAAGTGATTTTCTAACCATTTAATGACCGTAATTCAAATTTGAACTTTATCTACATGCAACGCCTAACCAAAACATTTTGAAAAATCATATATGTGTACTTGTGTGCGAGCTAATTCCATGTGCAGTAAATTAGAAGGAATTTTCAAATATATTGGTCCCACGACATGGACACATGCATACGTATGCATGGAGTGACATGGCATTTTAATTCAAAAAATAGAAAAATGATGAGAAACACATGAAACCTTGGTTGATGTAATGTCATGCCACCAAGATGATGTGGTAATGAAATTTGCATGTTTGACGAACGTTTGGACACGCACCCCTCTCAAACCGGAGCAACTCGCTAGAAGGTTCGTGGTTCCGAGAGGGAACAATGCATGTTTGATGACGAAAGGGAGATAGCTTCCTCTTACGGCCTTCAAATTTTTTCCTATACATTTAACGTGCACTAATACAACTGTCATGTGAAAATTTGGTAAATTTCGGGGGTCATTTGACCTTTTAAAGACATTTAAGTGATTTCTAACCATTTAATTACCGTAATTCAAATTTGAACTACATCTACATGCAACGCCTAACAAAAACGGTTTGAAAAATCCTATATGCGTACTTGTGTGCTAGTTAATTCCATGTGCAGTAAATTAGAAGGAATTTTCAACCATATTGGTCTCACGACATGGACACATGCATACGTATGGATGGAGTGACATGGCATTTTAATTCAAAAAAAGTAGAAAAATGACCAGAAACACATGAAACCTTGGTTGATGTAATGTCATGCCACCAAGATGATGTGGTATAGAAATTGGCATTTTGACGAACGTTTGGACACACGCCCCTCACAAACCGGAGCAACTCGCTAGAAGGTTCGTGGTTCCGAGAGGGAACAATGCATGTTTGATGACGAATGGGAGATAGCTTCCTCCTACAGGCTTCAATTTTTTGGCTACGTTTAACATGCACTAATACAACTGTAATGTGAAATTTTGGTAAATTTCAGGGGTCATTTGACTTTCTAAAGACATTTAAGTGATTTTCTAACCATTTAATGACCGTAACACAAATTTGAACTACATCTACATGCAAGGCCTAACCAAAACGGTTTGAAAAATCATATTTTTGTGTACTTGTGTGCGAGTTAATTCCATGTGCAGTAAATTCGAATGAATTTTCAAACATATTGGTGTCAAGGCATGGGCGCATGCATGGAGTGCATCCCATGACATTTTAATTCAAAAAATAAAAAATGATCAAAAAAACTTGAAACCTTGCTTGATTTAATGCCATGCCACCAAGATGATGTGGTAAAAAATTGGCCTGTTTTATGATAGTTTGGACACACACCCCTCACAAACCGGAGCAACTCACTAGAAGGTTCGTGGTTCCGAGAGGGAACAATGCATGTTTGCTGACGGACGGGAGATAGCTTCCTCTTACGGCCTTCAACTTTTTTCTACGTCTAACATGCACAACTACAACTGTAATGTGAATTTTTGGAAACTTCTAGGGGTCATTTGACCTTTTAAAGACATTTAAGTGATTTTCTAACCATTTAATGACATTAATTCAAATTTTAACTACATCTACATGCAACGCCTAACCAAAACGTTTTGAAAAATCATATATGTGTAGTTGTGTGCGAGCTAATTCCATGTGCAGTAAATTAGAAGGAATTTTCAAATATATTGGTCCCATGACATGGACACATGCATACGTATGCATGGAGTGACATGGCATTTTAATTCAAAAAATAGAAAAATGATGAGAAACACATGAAACCTTGGTTGATGTAATGTCATGCCACCAAGATGATGTGGTAAAGAAATTTGCATGTTTGACGAACGTTTGGACACGCACCCCTCTCAAACCGGAGCAACTCGCTAGAAGGTTCGTGGTTCCGAGAGGGAACAATGCATGTTTGATGACGAAAGGGAGGTATCTTCCTCTTACGGCCTTGAAATTTTTTCCTATACATTTAACGTGCACTAATACAACTGTCATGTGAAAATTTGGTAACTTTCGGGGGTCATTTGACCTTTTAAAGACATTTAAGTGATTTCTAACCATTTAATGACCGTAATTCAAATTTTAACTACATCTACATGCAACGCCTAACAAAAACGGTTTGAAAAATCATATATGCGTACTTGTGTGCTAGTTAATTCCATGTGCAGTAAATTAGAAGGAATTTTCAAACATATTGGTCAAACGACATGGACACATGCATACGTATGGATGGAGTGACATGGCATTTTAATTCAAAAAAAGTAGAAAAATGACCAGAAACACATGAAACCTTGGTTGATGTAATGTCATGCCACCAAGATGATGTGGTATAGAAATTGGCATTTTGACGAACGTTTGGACACACGCCCCTCACAAACCGGAGCAACTCGCTAGAAGGTTCGTGGTTCCGAGAGGGAACAATGCATGTTTGATGACGAATGGGAGATAGCTTCCTCCTACAGGCTTCAATTTTTTGGCTACGTTTAACGTGCACTAACACAACTGTCATGTGAAAATTTGGTAAATTTCAGGGGTCATTTGACTTTCTAAAGACATTTAAGTGATTTTCTAACCATTTAATGACCGTAACACAAATTTGAACTACATCTACATGCAAGGCCTAACCAAAACGGTTTGAAAAATCATATTTTTGTGTACTTGTGTGCGAGTTAATTCCATGTGCAGTAAATTCGAATGAATTTTCAAACATATTGGTGTCAAGGCATGGGCGCATGCATGGAGTGCATGCCATGGAATTTTAATTCCAAAAAATAAAAAATGATCAGAAAAACCTGAAACCTTGCTTGATTTAATGCAATGCCACCAAGATGATGTGGTAAAAATTGGCCTGTTTTATGATAGTTTGGACACACACCCCTCAAAAACCGAAGCAACTCACTAGAAGGTTCGTGGTTCCGAGAGGGAACAATGCATGTTTTCTGACGGACGGGAGATAGCTTCCTCTTACGGCCTTCAACTTTTTTCTACGTCTAACGTGCACAGCTACAACTGTAATGTGAATTTTTGGAAACTTCTAGGGGTCATTTGACCTTTTAAAGACATTTAAGTGATTTTCTAACCATTTAATGACATTAATTCAAATTTTAACTACATCTACATGCAACGCCTAACCAAAACGTTTTGAAAAATCATATATGTGTACTTGTGTGCGAGCTAATTCCATGTGCAGTAAATTAGAAGGAATTTTCAAATATATTGGTCCCATGACATGGACACATGCATACGTATGCATGGAGTGACATGGCATTTTAATTCAAAAAATAGAAAAATGATGAGAAACACATGAAACCTTGGTTGATGTAATGTCATGCCACCAAGATGATGTGGTAAAGAAATTTGCATGTTTGACGAACGTTTGGACACGCACCCCTCTCAAACCGGAGCAACTCGCTAGAAGGTTCGTGGTTCCGAGAGGGAACAATGCATGTTTGATGACGAAAGGGAGGTATCTTCCTCTTACGGCCTTGAAATTTTTTCCTATACATTTAACGTGCACTAATACAACTGTCATGTGAAAATTTGGTAACTTTCGGGGGTCATTTGACCTTTTAAAGACATTTAAGTGATTTCTAACCATTTAATGACCGTAATTCAAATTTTAACTACATCTACATGCAACGCCTAACAAAAACGGTTTGAAAAATCATATATGTGTACTTGTGTGCTAGTTAATTCCATGTGCAGTAAATTAGAAGGAATTTTCAAACATATTGGTCAAACGACATGGACACATGCATACGTATGGATGGAGTGACATGGCATTTTAATTCAAAAAAGTAGAAAAATGACCAGAAACACATGAAACCTTGGTTGATGTAATGTCATGCCACCAAGATGATGTGGTATAGAAATTGGCATTTTGACGAACGTTTGGACACACGCCCCTCACAAACCGGAGCAACTCGCTAGAAGGTTCGTGGTTCCGAGAGGGAACAATGCATGTTTGATGACGAATGGGAGATAGCTTCCTCCTACAGGCTTCAATTTTTTGGCTACGTTTAACGTGCACTAACACAACTGTCATGTGAAAATTTGGTAAATTTCAGGGGTCATTTGACTTTCTAAAGACATTTAAGTGATTTTCTAACCATTTAATGACCGTAACACAAATTTGAACTACATCTACATGCAAGGCCTAACCAAAACGGTTTGAAAAATCATATTTTTGTGTACTTGTGTGCGAGTTAATTCCATGTGCAGTAAATTCGAATGAATTTTCAAACATATTGGTGTCAAGGCATGGGCGCATGCATGGAGTGCATGCCATGGAATTTTAATTCCAAAAAATAAAAAATGATCAGAAAAACTTGAAACCTTGCTTGATTTAATGCAATGCCACCAAGATGATGTGGTAAAAATTGGCCTGTTTTATGATAGTTTGGACACACACCCCTCAAAAACTGAAGCAACTCACTAGAAGGTTCGTGGTTCCGAGAGGGAACAATGCATGTTTTCTGACGGACGGGAGATAGCTTCCTCTTACGGCCTTCAACTTTTTTCTACGTCTAACGTGCACAGCTACAACTGTAATGTGAATTTTTGGAAACTTCTAGGGGTCATTTGACCTTTTAAAGACATTTAAGTGATTTTCTAACCATTTAATGACCGTAATTCAAATTTGAACTTTATCTACATGCAACGCCTAACCAAAACATTTTGAAAAATCATATATGTGTACTTGTGTGCGAGCTAATTCCATGTGCAGTAAATTAGAAGGAATTTTCAAATATATTGGTCCCACGACATGGACACATGCATACGTATGCATGGAGTGACATGGCATTTTAATTCAAAAAATAGAAAAATGATGAGAAACACATGAAACCTTGGTTGATGTAATGTCATGCCACCAAGATGATGTGGTAATGAAATTTGCATGTTTGACGAACGTTTGGACACGCACCCCTCTCAAACCGGAGCAACTCGCTAGAAGGTTCGTGGTTCCGAGAGGGAACAATGCATGTTTGATGACGAAAGGGAGATAGCTTCCTCTTACGGCCTTCAAATTTTTTCCTATACATTTAACGTGCACTAATACAACTGTCATGTGAAAATTTGGTAAATTTCGGGGGTCATTTGACCTTTTAAAGACATTTAAGTGATTTCTAACCATTTAATTACCGTAATTCAAATTTGAACTACATCTACATGCAACGCCTAACAAAAACGGTTTGAAAAATCCTATATGCGTACTTGTGTGCTAGTTAATTCCATGTGCAGTAAATTAGAAGGAATTTTCAACCATATTGGTCTCACGACATGGACACATGCATACGTATGGATGGAGTGACATGGCATTTTAATTCAAAAAAAGTAGAAAAATGACCAGAAACACATGAAACCTTGGTTGATGTAATGTCATGCCACCAAGATGATGTGGTATAGAAATTGGCATTTTGACGAACGTTTGGACACACGCCCCTCACAAACCGGAGCAACTCGCTAGAAGGTTCGTGGTTCCGAGAGGGAACAATGCATGTTTGATGACGAATGGGAGATAGCTTCCTCCTACAGGCTTCAATTTTTTGGCTACGTTTAACATGCACTAATACAACTGTAATGTGAAATTTTGGTAAATTTCAGGGGTCATTTGACTTTCTAAAGACATTTAAGTGATTTTCTAACCATTTAATGACCGTAACACAAATTTGAACTACATCTACATGCAAGGCCTAACCAAAACGGTTTGAAAAATCATATTTTTGTGTACTTGTGTGCGAGTTAATTCCATGTGCAGTAAATTCGAATGAATTTTCAAACATATTGGTGTCAAGGCATGGGCGCATGCATGGAGTGCATCCCATGACATTTTAATTCAAAAAATAAAAAATGATCAAAAAAACTTGAAACCTTGCTTGATTTAATGCCATGCCACCAAGATGATGTGGTAAAAAATTGGCCTGTTTTATGATAGTTTGGACACACACCCCTCACAAACCGGAGCAACTCACTAGAAGGTTCGTGGTTCCGAGAGGGAACAATGCATGTTTGCTGACGGACGGGAGATAGCTTCCTCTTACGGCCTTCAACTTTTTTCTACGTCTAACATGCACAACTACAACTGTAATGTGAATTTTTGGAAACTTCTAGGGGTCATTTGACCTTTTAAAGACATTTAAGTGATTTTCTAACCATTTAATGACATTAATTCAAATTTTAACTACATCTACATGCAACGCCTAACCAAAACATTTTGAAAAATCATATATGTGTAGTTGTGTGCGAGCTAATTCCATGTGCAGTAAATTAGAAGGAATTTTCAAATATATTGGTCCCATGACATGGACACATGCATACGTATGCATGGAGTGACATGGCATTTTAATTCAAAAAATAGAAAAATGATGAGAAACACATGAAACCTTGGTTGATGTAATGTCATGCCACCAAGATGATGTGGTAAAGAAATTTGCATGTTTGACGAACGTTTGGACACGCACCCCTCTCAAACCGGAGCAACTCGCTAGAAGGTTCGTGGTTCCGAGAGGGAACAATGCATGTTTGATGACGAAAGGGAGGTATCTTCCTCTTACGGCCTTGAAATTTTTTCCTATACATTTAACGTGCACTAATACAACTGTCATGTGAAAATTTGGTAACTTTCGGGGGTCATTTGACCTTTTAAAGACATTTAAGTGATTTCTAACCATTTAATGACCGTAATTCAAATTTTAACTACATCTACATGCAACGCCTAACAAAAACGGTTTGAAAAATCATATATGTGTACTTGTGTGCTAGTTAATTCCATGTGCAGTAAATTAGAAGGAATTTTCAAACATATTGGTCAAACGACATGGACACATGCATACGTATGGATGGAGTGACATGGCATTTTAATTCAAAAAAAGTAGAAAAATGACCAGAAACACATGAAACCTTGGTTGATGTAATGTCATGCCACCAAGATGATGTGGTATAGAAATTGGCATTTTGACGAACGTTTGGACACACGCCCCTCACAAACCGGAGCAACTCGCTAGAAGGTTCGTGGTTCCGAGAGGGAACAATGCATGTTTGATGACGAATGGGAGATAGCTTCCTCCTACAGGCTTCAATTTTTTGGCTACGTTTAACGTGCACTAACACAACTGTCATGTGAAAATTTGGTAAATTTCAGGGGTCATTTGACTTTCTAAAGACATTTAAGTGATTTTCTAACCATTTAATGACCGTAACACAAATTTGAACTACATCTACATGCAAGGCCTAACCAAAACGGTTTGAAAAATCATATTTTTGTGTACTTGTGTGCGAGTTAATTCCATGTGCAGTAAATTCGAATGAATTTTCAAACATATTGGTGTCAAGGCATGGGCGCATGCATGGAGTGCATGCCATGGAATTTTAATTCCAAAAAATAAAAAATGATCAGAAAAACTTGAAACCTTGCTTGATTTAATGCCATGCCACCAAGATGATGTGGTAAAAATTGGCATGTTTTATGATAATTTGGACACACACCCCTCACAAACCGGAGCAACTCACTAGAAGGTTCGTGGTTCCGAGAGGGAACAATGCATGCTTTCTGACGGACGGGAGATAGCTTCCTCTTACGGCCTTCAACTTTTTTCTACGTCTAACGTGCACAACAACAACTGTAATGTGAATTTTTGGAAACTTCTAGGGGTCATTTGACCTTTTAAAGACATTTAAGTGATTTTCTAACCATTTAATGACCGTAATTCAAATTTGAACTACATCTACATGCAACGCCTAACCAAAACGTTTTGAAAAATCATATATGTGTACTTGTGTGCGAGCTAATTCCATGTGCAGTAAATTAGAAGGAATTTTCAAATATATTGGTCCCACGACATGGACACATGCATACGTATGCATGGAGTGACATGGCATTTTAATTCAAAAAATAGAAAAATGATGAGAAACACATGAAACCTTGGTTGATGTAATGTCATGCCACCAAGATGATGTGGTAAAGAAATTTGCATGTTTGACGAACGTTTGGACACGCACCCCTCTCAAACCGGAGCAACTCGCTAGAAGGTTCATGGTTCCGAGAGGGAACAATGCATGTTTGATGACGAAAGGGAGATAGCTTCCTCTTACGGCCTTCAAATTTTTTCCTATACATTTAACGTGCACTAATACAACTGTCATGTGATAATTTGGTAAATTTCGGGGGTCATTTGGCCTTTTAAAGACATTTAAGTGATTTCTAACCATTTAATGACCGTAATTCAAATTTGAACTACATCTACATGCAACGCCTAACAAAAACGGTTTGAAAAATCATATATGTGTACTTGTGTGCTAGTTAATTCCATGTGCAGTAAATTAGAAGGAATTTTCAACCATATTGGTCTCACGACATGGACACATGCATACGTATGGATGGAGTGACATGGCATTTTAATTCAAAAAAAGTAGAAAAATGACCAGAAACACATGAAAACCTTGGTTGATGTAATGTCATGCCACCAAGATGATGTGGTATAGAAATTGGCATTTTGACGAACGTTTGGACGAACGCCCCTCACAAACCGGAGCAACTCGCTAGAAGGTTCGTGGTTCCGAGAGGGAACAATGCATGTTTCATGACGAATGGGAGATAGCTTCCTCCTACAGGCTTCAATTTTTTGGCTACGTTTAACATGCACTAATACAACTGTCATGTGAAAATTTGGTAAATTTCAGGGGTCATTTGACTTTCTAAAGACATTTAAGTGATTTGCTAACCATTTAATGACCGTAACACAAATTTGAACTACATCTACATGCAAGGCCTGACCAAAACAGTTTGAAAAATCATATTTTTGTGTACTTGTGTGCGAGTTAATTCCATGTGCAGTAAATTCGAATGAATTTCAAACATATTGGTGTCAAGGCATGGGCGCATGCATGGAGTGCATGCCATGGAATTTTAATTCCAAAAAATAAAAAATGATCGGAAAAACTTGAAACCTTGCTTGATTTAATGCCATGCCACCAAGATGATGTGGTAAAAATTGGCCTGTTTTATGATAGTTTGGACACACACCCCTCACAAACCGGAGAAACTCACTAGAAGGTTCGTGGTTCCGAGAGGGAACAATGCATGTTTGCTGACGGACCGGAGATAGCTTCCTCTTACGGCCTTCAACTTTTTTCTACGTCTAACGTGCACAACTACAACTGTAATGTGAATTTTTGGAAACTTCTACGGGTCATTTGACCTTTTAAAGACATTTAAGTGATTTTCTAACCATTTAATGACCGTAATTCAAATTTGAACTACATCTACATGCAACGCCTAACCAAAACGTTTTGAAAAATCATATATGTGTACTTGTCTGCGAGCCAATTCCATATGCAGTAAATTAGAAGGAATTTTCAAATATATTGGTCCCACGACATGGACACATGCATACGTATGCATGGAGTGACATGGCATTTTATTTCAAAAAATAGAAAAATGATGAGAAACACATGAAACCTTGGTTGATGTAATGTCATGCCACCAAGATGATGTGGTAAAGAAATTTGCATGTTTGACGAACGTTTGGACACGCACCCCTCTCAAACCGGAGCAACTCGCTAGAAGGTTCGTGGTTCCGAGAGGAAACAATGCATGTTTGATGACGAAAGGGAGATAGCTTCCTCTTACGGCCTTCAAATTTTTTCCTATATGTTTAACGTGCACTAATACAACTGTCATGTGAAAATTTGGTAAATTTCGGGGGTCATTTGACGTTTTAAAGACATTTAAGTGATTTCCAACCATTTAATGACCGTAATTCAAATTTGAACTACATCTACATGCAACGCCTATCAAAAACGGTTTGAAAAATCATATATGTGTACTTGTGTGCTAGTTAATTCCATGTGCAGTAAATTAGAAGGAATTTTCAACCATATTGGTCTCACGACATGGACACATGCATACGTATGGATGGAGTGACATGGCATTTTAATTAAAAAAAGTAGAAAAATGACCAGAAACACATGAAACCTTGGTTGATGTAATGTCATGCCACCAAGATGATGTGGTATAGAAATTGGCATTTTGACGAACGTTTGGACACACGCCCCTCACAAACCGGAGCAACTCGCTAGAAGGTTTGTGGTTCCGAGAGGGAACAATGCATGTTTGATGACGAATGGGAGATAGCTTCCTCCTACAGGCGTCAGTTTTTTGGCTATGTTTAACGTGCACTAATACAACTGTCATGTGAAAATTTGGTAAATTTCAGGGGTCATTTGACTTTCTAAAGACATTTAAGTGATTTTCTAACCATTTAATGACCGTAACACATTTGAACTACATCTACATGCAAGGCCTAACCAAAACGGTTTGAAAAATCATATTTTTGTGTACTTGTGTGCGAGTTAATTCCATGTGCAGTAAATTCGAATGAATTTTCAAACATATTGGTGTCAAGGCATGGGCGCATGCATGGAGTGCATGCCATGGAATTTTAATTCCAAAACATAACAAATGATCAGAAAAACTTGAAACCTTGCTTGATTTAATGCCATGCCACCAAGATGATGTGGTAAAAAATTGGCCTGTTTTATGATAGTTTGGACACACACCCCTCACAAACCGGAGCAACTCACTAGAAGGTTCGTGGTTCCGAGAGGGAACAATGCATGTTTGCTGACGGACGGGAGATAGCTTCCTCTTACGGCCTTCAACTTTTTTCTACGTCTAACGTGCACTACTACAACTGTAATGTGAATTTTTGGAAATTTCTAGGGGTCATTTGACCTTTTAAAGACATTTAAGTGATTTTCTAACCATTTAATGACCGTAATTCAAATTTGAACTACATCTACATGCAACGCCTAACCAAAATGTTTTGAAAAATCATATATGTTTACTTGTGTGCGAGTTAATTCCATGTGCAGTAAATTAGAAGAAATTTTCATCCATATTGGTCTTACGTCATGGACACATGCATACGTATGGATGGAGTGACATGGCATTTTAATTCAAAAAAAGTAGAAAAATGACCAGAAACACATGAAACCATGGTTGATGTAATGTCGTGCCACCAAGATGATGTGGTAAAGAATTTTGCATGTTTGACGAACGTTTGGACACGCACCCCTCACAAATCGGAGCAACTCGCTAGAAGGTTCGTGGTTCCGAGAGGGAACAATGCATGTTTGATGATGAACGGGAGATAGCTCCCTCTTACGGCCTTCAAATTTTTTCCAATACGTTTAACGTGCACTAATAGAACTGTCATGTGAAAATTGGGTAAATTTCAGGGGTCATTTGACCTTTTAAGGACATTTAAGTGATTTTCTAACCATTTAATGACCGTAAGTCAAATTTGAACTACATCGACATGCAACGCCTAACCAAAACGGTTTGAAAAATCATATATGTGTACTTATGTGCCAGTTAATTCCATGTGCAGTAAATTAGAAGGAATTTTGAACCATATTGGTCTCACGACATGGACACATGCATACGTTTGCATGGAGTGACATGGCATTTTAATTCAAAAAAAAGTAGAAAAATGACCAGAAACACATGAAACCTTGGTTGATGTAATGTCATGCCACCAAGATGATGTGGTATAGAAATTGGCATTTTGACGAACGTTTGGACACACGCCCCTCACAAACCGGAGCAACTCGCTAGAAGGTTCGTGGTTCCGAGAGGGAACAATGCATGTTTGATGACGAATGGGAGATAGCTTCCTCCTACAGGCTTCAATTTTTTGGCTACGTTTAACGTGCACTAATACAACTGTCATGTGAAAATTTGGTAAATTTCAGGGGTCATTTGACTTTCTAAAGACATTTAAGTGATTTTCTAACCATTTAATGACCGTAACACAAATTTGAACTACATCTACATGCAAGGCCTAACCAAAACGGTTTGAAAAATCATATTTTTGTGTACTTGTGTGCAAGTTAATTCCATGTGCAGTAAATTCGAATGAATTTTCAAACATATTGGTGTCAAGGCATGGGCGCATGCATGGAGTGCATGCCATGGAATTTTAATTCCAAAAAATAAAAAATGATCAGAAAAACTTGAAACCTTGCTTGATTTAATGCCATGCCACCAAGATGATGTGGTAAAAAATTGGCCTGTTTTATGATAGTTTGGACACACACCCCTCACAAACCGGAGCAACTCACTAGAAGGTTCGTGGTTCCGAGAGGGAACAATGCATGTTTGCTGACGGACGGGAGATAGCTTCCTCTTATGGCCTTCAACTTTTTTCTATGTCTAACGTGCACTACTACAACTGTAATGTGAATTTTTGGAAACTTCTAGGGGTCATTTGACCTTTTAAAGACATTTAAGTGATTTTCTAACCATTTAATGACCGTAATTGAAATTTGAACTACATCTACATGCAACGCCTAACCAAAATGTTTTGAAAAATCATATATGTTTACTTGTGTGCGAGTTAATTCCATGTGCAGTAAATTAGAAGGAATTTTCAACCATATTGGTCTCACGACATGGACACATGCATACGTATGGATGGAGTGACATGGCATTTTAATTCAAAAAAAGTAGAAAAATGACCAGAAACACATGAAACCTTGGTTGATGTAATGTCATGCCACAAAGATGATGTGGTAAAGAATTTTGCATGTTTGACGAACGTTTGGACACGCACCCCTCACAAATCGGAGCAACTCGCTAGAAGGTTCGTGGTTCCGAGAGGGAACAATGCATGTTTGATGACGAACGGGAGATAGCTCCCTCTTACGGCCTTGAAATTTTTTCCTATACGTTTAACGTGCACTACTACAACTCTAATGTGAATTTTTGGAAACTTCTAGGGGTCATTTGACCTTTTAAGGACATTTAAGTGATTTTCTAACCATTTAATGACCGTAATTCAAATTTGAACTACATCTACATGCAACGCCTAAACAAAATGTTTTGAAAAATCATATATGTTTACTTGTGTGCGAGTTAATTCCATGTGCAGTAAATTAGAAGGAATTTTCAACCATATTGGTCTCACGACATGGACACATGCATACGTATGGATGGACTGACATGGCATTTTAATTCAAAAAAAGTAGAAAAATGACCATAAACACATGAAACCTTGGTTGATGTAATGTCATGCCACAAAGATGATGTGGTAAAGAATTTTGCATGTTTGACGAACGTTTGGACACACGCCCCTCACAAACCGGAGCAACTCGCTAGAAGGTTCGTGGTTCCGAGAGGGAACAATGCATTTTGATGACGAATGGGAGATAGCTTCCTCCTACAGGCGTCAGTTTTTTGGCTATGTTTAACGTGCACTAATACAACTGTCATGTGAAAATTTGGTAAATTTCAGGGGTCATTTGACTTTCTAAAGACATTTAAGTGATTTGCTAACCATTTAATGACCGTAACACAAATTTGAACTACATCTACATGCAAGGCCTAACCAAAACGGTTTGAAAAATCATATTTTTGTGTACTTGTGTGCGAGTTAATTCCATGTGCAGTAAATTCGAATGAATTTTCAAACATATTGGTGTCAAGGCATGGGCGCGTGCATGGAGTGCATGCCATGGAATTTTAATTCCAAAAAATAAAAAATGATCAGAAAAACTTGAAACCTTGCTTGATTTAATGCCATGCCACCAAGATGAAGTGGTAAAAAATTGGCCTGTTTTATGATAGTTTGGACACACACCCCTCACAAACCGGAGCAACTCACTAGAAGGTTCGTGGTTCCGAGAGGGAACAATGCATGTTTGCTGACGGACGGGAGATAGCTTTCTCTTACGGCCTTCAACTTTTTTCTACGTCTAACGTGCACTACTACAACTCTAATGTGAATTTTTGGAAACTTCTAGGGGTCATTTGACCTTTTAAAGACATTTAAGTGATTTTATAACCATTTAATGACCGTAATTCAAATTTGAACTACATCTACATGCAACGCCTAACCAAAATGTTTTGAAAAATCATATATGTTTACTTGTGTGCGAGTTAATTCCATGTGCTGTAAATTAGAAGGAATTTTCAACCATATTGGTCTCACGACGTGGACACATGCATACGTATGGATGGAGTGACATGGCATTTTAATTCAAAAAAAGTAGAAAAATGACCAGAAACACATGAAACCTTGGTTGATGTAATGTCATGCCACAAAGATGATGTGGTAAAGAATTTTGCATGTTTGACGAACGTTTGGACACGCACCCCTCACAAATCGGAGCAACTCGCTAGAAGGTTCGTGGTTCCGAGAGGGAACAATGCATGTTTGATGACGAACGGGAGATAGCTCCCTCTTACGGCCTTCAAATTTTTTCTTATACGTTTAACGTGCACTAATAGAACTGTCATGTGAAAATTTGGTAAATTTCAGGGGTCATTTGACCTTTTAAGGACATTTAAGTGATTTTCTAACCATTTAATGACCGTAAGTCAAATTTGAACTACATCGACATGCAACGCCTAACCAAAACGGTTTGAAAAATCATATATGTGTACTTATGTGCCAGTTAATTCCATGTGCAGTAAATTAGAAGGAATTTTGAACCATATTGGTCTCACGACATGGACACATGCATCCGTATGCATGGAGTGACATGGCATTTTAATTCAAAAAAAGTAGAAAAATGACCAGAAACATATGAAACCTTGGTTGTTGTAATGTCATGCCACCAAGATGATGTGGTATAGAAATTGGCATTTTGACGAACGTTTGGACACACGCCCCTCACAAACCGGAGCAACTCGCTAGAAGGTTCGTGGTTCCGAGAGGGAACAATGCATGTTTGATGACGAATGGGAGATAGCTTCCTCTTACGGCCTTCAACTTTTTTCTACGTCTAACGTGCACTACTACAACTCTAATGTGAATTTTTGGAAACTTCTAGGGGTCATTTGACCTTTTAAAGACATTTAAGTGATTTTCTAACCATTTAATGACCGTAATTCAAATTTGAACTACATCTACATGCAACGCCTAACCAAAATGTTTTGAAAAATCATATATGTTTACTTGTGTGCGAGTTAATTCCATGTGCAGTAAATTAGAAGGAATTTTCAACCATATTGGTCTCACGATGTGGACACATGCATACGTATGGATGGAGTGACATGGCATTTTAATTCAAAAAAAGTAGAAAAATGACTAGAAACACATGAAACCTTGGTTGATGTAATGTCATGCCCCAAAGATGATGTGGTAAAGAATTTTGCATGTTTGACGAACGTTTGGACACGCACCCCTCACAAATCGGAGCAACTCGCTAGAAGGTTCGTGGTTCCGAGAGGGAACAATGCATGTTTGATGACGAACGGGAGATAGCTCCCTCTTACGGCCTTCAAATTTTTTCCTATACGTTTAACGTGCACTAATAGAACTGTCATGTGAAAATTTGGTAAATTTCAGGGGTCATTTGACCTTTTAAGGACATTTAAGTGATTTTCTAACCATTTAATGACCGTAAGTCAAATTTGAACTACATCGACATGCAACGCCTAACCAAAACGGTTTGAAAAATCATATATGTGTACTTATGTGCCAGTTAATTCCATGTGCAGTAAATTAGAAGGAATTTTCAACCATATTGGTCTCACGACATGGACACATGCATACGTATGCATGGAGTGACATGGCATTTTAATTCAAAAAAAAAGTAGAAAAATGACCAGAAACACATGAAACCTTGGTTGATGTAATGTCATGCCACCAAGATGATGTGGTATAGAAATTGGCATTTTGACGAACGTTTGGACACACGCCCCTCACAAACCGGAGCAACTCGCTAGAAGGTTCGTGGTTCCGAGAGGGAACAATGCATGTTTGATGACGAATGGGAGATAGCTTCCTCTTACAGGCTTCAATTTTTTGGCTACGTTTAACGTGCACTAATACAACTGTGATGTGAAAATTTGGTAAATTTCAGGGGTCATTTGACTTTCTAAAGACATTGAAGTGATTTGCTAACCATTTAATGACCGTAACACAAATTTGAACTACATCTACATGCAAGGCCTAACCAAAACGGTTTGAAAAATCATATTTTTGTGTACTTGTGTGCGAGTTAATTCCATGTGCAGTAAATTCGAATGAATTTTCAAACATATTGGTGTCAAGGCATGGGCGCATGCATGGAGTGCATGCCATGGAATTTTAATTCCAAAAAATAAAAAATGATCAGAAAAACTTGAAACCTTGCTTGATTTAATGCCATGCCACCAAGATGATGTGGTAAAAAATTGGCCTGTTTTATGATAGTTTGGACACACACCCCTCACAAACCGGAGCAGCTCACTAGAAGGTTCGTGGTTCCAAGAGGGAACAATGCATGTTTGCTGATGGACGGGAGATAGCTTCCTCTTACGGCCTTCAACTTTTTTCTACGTCTAACGTGCACTACTACAACTCTAATGTGAATTTTTGGAAACTTCTAGGGGTCATTTGACCTTTTAAAGACATTTAAGTGATTTTCTAACCATTTAATGACCGTAATTCAAATTTGAACTACATCTACATGCAACGCCTAACCAAAATGTTTTGAAAAATCATATATGTTTACTTGTGTGCGAGTTAATTCCATGTGCAGTAAATTAGAAGGAATTTTCAAACATATTGGTCCCACGACATGGACACATGCATACGTATGCATCGAGTGACATGGCATTTTAATTCAAAAAATAGAAAATGATGAGAAACACATGAAACCTTGGTTGATGTAATGTCATGCCACCAAGATGATGTGGTAAAGAATTTTGCATGTTTCACGAACGTTTGGACACGCACCCCTCACAAATCGGAGCAACTCCCTAGAAGGTTCGTGGTTCCGAGAGGGAACAATGCATGTTTGATGACGAACGGGAGATAGCTCCCTCTTACGGCCTTCAAATTTTTTCCTATACGTTTAACGTGCACTAATAGAACTGTCATGTGAAAATTTGGTAAATTTCAGGGGTCATTTGACCTTTTAAAGACATTTAAGTGATTTTCTAACCATTTAATGACCGTGAGTCAAATTTGAACTACATCGACATGCAACGCCTAACCAAAACGGTTTGAAAAATCATATATGTGTACTTATGTGCCAGTTAATTCCATGTGCAGTAAATTAGAAGGAATTTTGAACCATGTTGGTCTCACGACATGGACACATGCATACGTATGCATGGAGTGACATGGCATTTTAATTCAAAAAAAAAGTAGAAAAATGACCAGAAACACATGAAACCTTGGTTGATGTAATGTCATGCCACCAAGATGATGTGGTATAGAAATTGGCATTTTGACGAACGTTTGGACACACGCCCCTCACAAACCGGAGCAACTCGCTAGAAGGTTCGTGGTTCCGAGAGGGAACAATGCATGTTTGATGACGAATGGGAGATAGCTTCCTCCTACAGGCGTCAGTTTTTTGGCTATGTTTAACGTGCACTAATACAACTTTCATGTGAAAATTTGGTAAATTTCAGGGGTCATTTGACTTTCTAAAGACATTTAAGTGATTTTCTAACCATTTAATGACCGTAACACAAATTTGAACTACATCTGCATGCAAGGCCTAACCAAAACGGTTTGAAAAATCATATTTTTGTGTACTTGTGTGCGAGTTAATTCCATGTGCAGTAAATTCGAATGAATTTTCAAACATATTGGTGTCAAGGCATGGGCGCATGCATGGAGTGCATGCCATGGCATTTTAATTCCAAAAAATAAAAAATGATCAGAAAAACTTGAAACCTTGCTTGATTTAATGCCTTGCCACCAAGATGATGTGGTAAAAAATTGGCCTGTTTTATGATAGTTTGGACACACACCCCTCACAAACCGGAGCAACTCACTAGAAGGTTCGTGGTTCCGAGAGGGAACAATGCATGTTTGCTGACGGACGGGAGATAGCTTTCTCTTACGGCCTTCAACTTTTTTCTACGTCTAACGTGCACTACTACAACTCTAATGTGAATTTTTGGAAACTTCTAGGGGTCATTAGACCTTTTAAAGATATTGAAGTGATTTTCTAACCATTTAATGACCGTAATTCAAATTTGAACTACATCTACATGCAACGCCTAACCAAAATGTTTTGAAAAATCATATATGTTTACTTGTGTGCGAGTTAATTCCATGTACAGTAAATTAGAAGGAATTTTCAACCATATTGGTCTCACGACGTGGACACATGCATACGTATGGATGGAGTGACATGGCATTTTAATTCAAAAAAAGTAGAAAAATGACCAGAAACACATGAAACCTTGGTTGATGTAATGTCATGCCACAAAGATGATGTGGTAAAGAATTTTGCATGTTTGACGAACGTTTGGACACGCACCCCTCACAAATCGGAGCAACTCGCTAGAAGGTTCGTGGTTCCGAGAGGGAACAATGCATGTTTGATGACGAACGGGAGATAGCTCCCTCTTACGGCCTTCAAATTTTTTCCTATACGTTTAACGTGCACTAATAGAACTGTCATGTGAAAATTTGGTAAATTTCAGGGGTCATTTGACCTTTTAAGGACATTTAAGTGATTTTCTAACCATTTAATGACTGTAATTCAAATTTGAACTACATCGACATGCAACGCCTAACCAAAACGGTTTGACAAATCATATATGTGTACTTATGTGCCAGTTAATTCCATGTGCAGTAAATTAGAAGGAATTTTGAACCATATTGGTCTCACGACATGGACACATGCATACGTATGCATGGAGTGACATGGCATTTTAATTCAAAAAAAAGTAGAAAAATGACCAGAAACACATGAAACCTTGGTTGATGTAATGTCATGCCACCAAGATGATGTGGTAAAGAATTTTGCATGTTTGACGAACGTTTGGACACGCACCCCTCACAAATCGGAGCAACTCGCTAGAAGGTTCGTGGTTCCGAGAGGGAACAATGCATGTTTGATGACGAACGGGAGATAGCTCCCTCTTACGGCCTTCAAATTTTTTCCTATACGTTTAACGTGCACTAATAGAACTGTCATGTGAAAATTTGATAAATTTCAGGGGTCATTTGACCTTTTAAGGACATTTAAGTGATTTTCTAACCATTTAATGACCGTAAGTCAAATTTGAACTACATCGACATGCAACGCCTAACTAAAACGGTTTGAAAAATCATATTTTTGTGTACTTGTGTGCGAGTTAATTCCATGTGCAGTAAATTCGAATGAATTTTCAAACATATTGGTGTCAAGGCATGGGCGCATGCATACGTATGCATGGAGTGACATGGCATTTTAATTTAAAAAAAAGTAGAAAAATGACCAGAAACACATGAAACCTTGGTTGATGTAATGTCATGCCACCAAGATGATGTGGTATAGAAATTGGGATTTTGACGAACGTTTGGACACACGCCCCTCACAAACCGGAGCAACTCGCTAGAAGGTTCGTGGTTCCGAGAGGGAACAATGCATGTTTGATGACGAATGGGAGATAGCTTCCTCTTACAGGCTTCATTTTTTTTGCTACGTTTAACGTGCACTAATACAACTGTCATGTGAAAATTTGGTAAATTTCAGGGGTCATTTGACTTTCTAAAGACATTTAAGTGATTTTCTAACCATTTAATGACCGTAACACAAATTTGAACTACATCTACATGCAAGGCCTAACCAAAACGGTTTGAAAAATCATATTTTTGTGTACTTGTGTGCGAGTTAATTCCATGTGCAGTAAATTCGAATGAATTTTCAAACATATTGGTGTCAAGGCATGGGCGCATGCATGGAGTGCATGCCATGGAATTTTAATTCCAAAAAATAAAAAATGATCAGAAAAACTTGAATCCTTGCTTGATTTAATGCCATGCCACCAAGATGATGTGGTAAAAAATTGGCCTGTTTTATGATAGTTTGGACACACACCCCTCACAAACCGGAGCAACTCACTAGAAGGTTCGTGGTTCCGAGAGGGAACAATGCATGTTTGCTGACGGACGGGAGATAGCTTCCTCTTATGGCCTTCAACTTTTTTCTATGTCTAACGTGCACTACTACAACTGTAATGTGAATTTTTGGAAACTTCTAGGGGTCATTTGACCTTTTAAAGACATTTAAGTGATTTTCTAACCATTTAATGAACGTAATTTAAATTTGAACTACATCTACATGCAACGCCTAACCAAAATGTTTTGAAAAATCATATATGTTTACTTGTGTGCGAGTTAATTGCATGTGCAGTAAATTAGAAGGAATTTTCAAACATATTGGTCCCACGACATGGACACATGCATACGTATGCACGGAGTGACATGGCATTTTAATTCAAAAAATAGAAAATGGTGAGAAACACATGAAACCTTGGTTGATGTAATGTCATGCCACCAAGATGATGTGGTAAAGAATTTTGCATGCTTGACGAACGTTTGGACACGCACCCCTCACAAACCGGAGCAACTCGCTAGAAGGTCATGGTTCCGAGAGGGAACAATGCATGTTTGATGACGAACGGGAGATAGCTCCCTCTTACGGCCTTCAAATTTTTTCCTATACGTTTAACCTGCACTAATAGAACTGTCATGTGAAATTTTGGTAAATTTCAGGGGTCATTTGACCTTTTAAAGACATTTAAGTGATTTTCTAACCATTTCATGACCGTAAGTCAAATTTGAACTACATCGACATGCAACGCCTAACCAAAACGGTTTGAAAAATCATATTTTTGTGTACTTGTGTGCGAGTTAATTCCATGTGCAGTAAATTCGAATGAATTTTCAAACATATTGGTGTCAAGGCATGGGCGCATGCATACGTATGCATGGAGTGACATGGCATTTTAATTTAAAAAAAAGTAGAAAAATGACCAGAAACACATGAAACCTTGGTTGATGTAATGTCATGCCACCAAGATGATGTGGTATAGAAATTGGGATTTTGACGAACGTTTGGACACACGCCCCTCACAAACCGGAGCAACTCGCTAGAAGGTTCGTGGTTCCGAGAGGGAACAATGCATGTTTGATGACGAATGGGAGATAGCTTCCTCTTACAGGCTTCATTTTTTTTGCTACGTTTAACGTGCACTAATACAACTGTCATGTGAAAATTTGGTAAATTTCAGGGGTCATTTGACTTTCTAAAGACATTTAAGTGATTTTCTAACCATTTAATGACCGTAACACAAATTTGAACTACATCTACATGCAAGGCCTAACCAAAACGATTTGAAAAATCATATTTTTGTGTACTTGTGTGCGAGTTAATTCCATGTGCAGTAAATTCGAATGAATTTTCAAACATATTGGTGTCAAGGCATGGGCGCATGCATGGAGTGCATGCCATGGAATTTTAATTCCAAAAAATAAAAAATGATCAGAAAAACTTGAAACCTTGCTTGATTTAATGCCATGCCACCAAGATGATGTGGTAAAAAATTGGCCTGTTTTATGATAGTTTGGACACACACCCCTCACAAACCGGAGCAACTCACTAGAAGGTTCGTGGTTCCGAGAGGGAACAATGCATGTTTGCTGACGGACGGGAGATAGCTTCCTCTTATGGCCTTCAACTTTTTTCTATGTCTAACGTGCACTACTACAACTGTAATGTGAATTTTTGGAAACTTCTAGGGGTCATTTGACCTTTTAAAGACATTTAAGTGATTTTCTAACCATTTAATGAACGTAATTTAAATTTGAACTACATCTACATGCAACGCCTAACCAAAATGTTTTGAAAAATCATATATGTTTACTTGTGTGCGAGTTAATTGCATGTGCAGTAAATTAGAAGGAATTTTCAAACATATTGGTCCCACGACATGGACACATGCATACGTATGCACGGAGTGACATGGCATTTTAATTCAAAAAATAGAAAATGATGAGAAACACATGAAACCTTGGTTGATGTAATGTCATGCCACCAAGATGATGTGGTAAAGAATTTTGCATGCTTGACGAACGTTTGGACACGCACCCCTCACAAACCGGAGCAACTCGCTAGAAGGTCATGGTTCCGAGAGGGAACAATGCATGTTTGATGACGAACGGGAGATAGCTCCCTCTTACGGCCTTCAAATTTTTTCCTATACGTTTAACCTGCACTAATAGAACTGTCATGTGAAATTTTGGTAAATTTCAGGGGTCATTTGACCTTTTAAAGACATTTAAGTGATTTTCTAACCATTTCATGACCGTAAGTCAAATTTGAACTACATCGACATGCAACGCCTAACCAAAACGGTTTGAAAAATCATATATGTGTACTTGTGTGCCAGTTAATTCCATGTGCAGTAAATTAGAAGGAATTTTGAACCATATTGGTCTCACGACATGGACACATGCATACGTATGCATGGAGTGACATGGCACTTTAATTCAAAAAAAGTAGAAAAATGACCAGAAACACATGAAACCTTGGTTGATGTAATGTCATGCCACCAAGATGATGTGGTATAGAAATTGGCATTTTGACGAACGTTTGGACACACGCCCCTCACAAACCGGAGCAACTCGGTAGAAGGTTCGTGGTTCCGAGAGGGAACAATGCATGTTTGATGACGAATGGGAGATAGCTTCCTCTTACAGGCTTCAATTTTTTTGCTACGCTTAACGTGCACTAATACAACTGTCATGTGAAAATTTGGTAAATTTCAGGGGTCATTTGACTTTCTAAAGACATTTAAGTGATTTTATAACCATTTAATGACCGTAACACAAATTTGAACTACATCTACATGGAAGGCCTAACCAAAACGGTTTGAAAAATCATATTTTTGTGTACTTGTGTGCGAGTTAATTCCATGTGCAGTAAATTCGAATGAATTTTCAAACATATTGGTGTCAAGGCATGGGCGCATGCATGGAGTGCATGCCATGGCATTTTAATTCCAAAAAATAAAAAATGATCAGAAAACTTGAAACCTTGCTTGATTTAATGCCATGCCACCAAGATGATGTGGTAAAAAATTGGCATGTTTTATGATAGTTTGGACACACACCCCTCACAAACCGGAGCAACTCACTAGAAGGTTCGTCGTTCCGAGAGGGAACAATGCGTGTTTGCTGGCGGACGGGAGATAGCTTCCTCTTACGGCCTTCAACTTTTTTCTACGTCTAACGTGCACTACTACAACTGTAATGTGAATTTTTGGAAACTTCTAGGGGTCATTTGACCTTTTAAAGACATTTAAGTGATTTTCTAACCATTTAATGACCGTAATTCAAATTTGAACTACATCTACATGCAACGCCTAACCAAAATGTTTTGAAAAATCATATATGTTTACTTGTGTGCGAGTTAATTCCATGTGCAGTAAATTAGAAGGAATTTTCAAACATATTGGTCCGACGACATGGACACATGCATACGTATGCATCAAGTGACATGGCATTTTAATTCAAAAAATAGAAAATGATGAGAAACACATGAAACCTTGGTTGATGTAATGTCATGCCACCAAGATGATGTGGTAAAGAATTTTGCATGTTTGACGAACGTTTGGACACGCACCCCTCACAAATCGGAGCAACTCGCTAGAAGGTTCGTGGTTCCGAGAGGGAACAATGCATGTTTGATGACGAACGGGAGATAACTCTCTCTTACGGCCTTCAAATTTTTTCCTATACGTTTAACGTGCACTAATAGAACTGTCATGTGAAAATTTTGTAAATTTCAGGGGTCATTTGACCTTTTAAAGACATTTAAGTGATTTTCTAACCATTTAATGACCGTAAGTCAAATTTGAACTACATCGACATGCAACGCCTAACCAAAACAGTTTGAAAAATCATATATGTGTACTTATGTGCCAGTTAATTCCATGTGCAGTAAATTAGAAGGAATTTTGAACCATATTGGTCTCACGACATGGACACATGCATACGTATGCATGGAGTGACATGGCATTTTAATTCAAAAAAAAGTAGAAAAATGACCAGAAACACATGAAACCTTGGTTGATGTAATGTCATGCCACCAAGATGATGTGGTATAGAAATTGGCATATTGACGAACGTTTGGACACACGCCCCTCACAAACCGGAGCAACTCGCTAGAAGGTTCGTGGTTCCGAGAGGGAACAATGCATGTTTGATGACGAATGGGAGATAGCTTCCTCTTACAGGCTTAATTTTTTTTGCTACGTTTAACGTGCACTAATACAACTGTCATGTGAAAATTTGGTAAATTTCAGGGGTCATTTGACTTTCTAAAGACATTTAAGTGATTTTCTAACCATTTAATGACCGTAACACAAATTTGAACTACATCTACATGCAAGGCCTAACCAAAACGGTTTGAAAAATCATATTTTTGTGTACTTGTGTGCGAGTTAATTCCATGTGCAGTAAATTCGAATGAATTTTCAAACATATTGGTGTCAAGGCATGGGCGCATGCATGGAGTGCATGCCATGGAATTTTAATTCCAAAAAATAAAAAATGATCAGAAAAACTTGAAACCTTGCTTGATTTAATGCCATGCCACCAAGATGATGTGGTAAAAAATTGGCCTGCTTTATGATAGTTTGGACACACAGCCCTCACAAACCGGAGCAACTCACTAGAAGTTTCGTGGTTCCGAGAGGGAACAATGCATGTTTGCTGACGGACGGGAGATAGCTTCCTCTTATGGCCTTCAACTTTTTTCTATGTCTAACGTGCACTACTACAACTGTAATGTGAATTTTTGGAAACTTCTAGGGGTCATTTGACCTTTTAAAGACATTTAAGTGATTTTCTAACCATTTAATGAACGTAATTTAAATTTGAACTACATCTACATGCAACGCCTAACCAAAATGTTTTGAAAAATCATATATGTTTACTTGTGTGCGAGTTAATTGCATGTGCAGTAAATTAGAAGGAATTTTCAAACATATTGGTCCCACGACATGGACACATGCATACGTATGCACGGAGTGACATGGCATTTTAATTCAAAAAATAGAAATTGATGAGAAACACATGAAACCTTGGTTGATGTAATGTCATGCCACCAAGATGATGTGGTAAAGAATTTTGCATGTTTGACGAACGTTTGGACACGCACCCCTCACAAACCGGAGCAACTCGCTAGAAGGTCATGGTTCCGAGAGGGAACAATGCATGTTTGATGACGAACGGGAGATAGCTCCCTCTTACGGCCTTCAAATTTTTTCCTATACGTTTAACCTGCACTAATAGAACTGTCATGTGAAATTTTGGTAAATTTCAGGGGTCATTTGACCTTTTAAAGACATTTAAGTGATTTTCTGACCATTTCATGACCGTAAGTCAAATTTTAACTACATCGACATGCAACGCCTAACCAAAACGGTTTGAAAAATCATATATGTGTACTTGTGTGCCAGTTAATTCCATGTGCAGTAAATTAGAAGGAATTTTAAACCATATTGGTCTCACGACATGGACACATGCATACGTATGCATGGAGTGACATGGCACTTTAATTCAAAAAAGTAGAAAAATGACCAGAAACACATGAAACCTTGGTTGATGTAATGTCATGCCACCAAGATGATGTGGTATAGAAATTGGCATTTTGAGAAAAGTTTGGACACACGCCCCTCACAAACCGGAGTAACTCGGTAGAAGGTTCGTGGTTCCGAGAGGGAACAATGCATGTTTGATGACGAATGGGAGATAGCTTCCTCTTACAGGCTTAATTTTTTTGCTACGCTTAACGTGCACTAATACAACTGTCATGTGAAAATTTGGTAAATTTCAGGGGTCATTTGACTTTCTATAGACATTTAAGTGATTTTCTAACCATTTAATGACCGTAACACAAATTTGAACTACATCTACATGCAAGGCCTAACCAAAACGGTTTGAAAAATCATATTTTTGTGTACTTGTGTGCGAGTTAATTCCATGTGCCGTAAACTCGTATGTATTTTCAAACATATTGGTGTCAAGGCACGGGCGCATGCATGGAGTGCATGCCATGGCATTTTAATTCCAAAAAATAAAAAATGATCAGAAAAACTTGAAACCTTGCTTGATTTAATGCCATGCCACCAAGATGATGTGGTAAAAAATTGGCCTGTTTTATGATAGTTTGGACACGCACCCCTCACAAACCGGAGCAACTCACTAGAAGGTTCGTGGTTCCGAGAGGGAACAATGCATGTTTGCTGACGGACGGGAGATAGCTTCCATTAACGGCCTTCAACTTTTTTCTACGTCTAACGTGCACTACTACAACTGTAATGTGAATTTTTGGAAACTTCTAGGGGTCATTTGACCTTTTAAAGACATTTAAGTGATTTTCTAACCATTTAATGACCGTAATTCAAATTTGAACTACATCTACATTCAACGCCTAACCAAAATGTTTTGAAAAATCATATATGTTTACTTGTGTGCGAGTTAATTCCATGTGTAGTAAATTAGAAGGAATTTTCAAACATATTGGTCCCACGACATGGACACATGCATACGTATGCACTGAGTGACATGGAATTTTAATTCAAAAAATAGAAAAATGATGAGAAACACATGAAACCTTGGTTGATGTAATGTCATGCCACCAAGATGATGTGGTAAAGAAATTTGCATGTTTGACGGACGTTTGGACACGCACCCCTCACAAACCGGAGCAACTCGCTAGAAGGTCCGTGGTTCCGAGAGGGAACAATGCATGTTTGAGGACGAACGGGAGATAGCTCCTTCTTACGGCCTTCAATTTTTTTCCTATACGTTTAACGTGCACTAATGGAACTGTCATGTGAAAATTTGGTAAATTTCAGGGGTCATTTGACCTTTTAAAGACATTTAAGTGATTTTCTAACCATTTAATGACCGTAATTCAAATTTGAACTACATCGACATGCAACGCCCAACCAAAACGGTTTGAAAAATCATATATGTGTACTTGTGTGCCAGTTAATCCCATGTGCAGCAAATTAGAAGGAACTTTGAACCATATTGGTCTCACGACATGGACACATGCATACGTATGCATGGAGTGACATGGCATTTTAATTCAAAAAAAGTAGAAAAATGACCATAAACACATGAAACCTTGGTTGATGTAATGTCATGCCACCAAGATGATGTGGTATAGAAATTGGCATTTTGACGAAAGTTTGGACACACGCCCCTCACAAACCGGAGCAACTCGCTAGAAGGTTCGTGGTTCCGAGAGGGAACAATGCATGTTTGATGACGAATGGGAGATAGCTTCCTCTTACAGGCTTCATTTTTTTTCTACACTTAACGTGCACTAATACAACTGTCATGTGAAAATTTGGTAAATTTCAGGGGTCATTTGACTTTCTATAGACATTTAAGTGATTTTCTAACCATTTAATGACCGTAACTCAAATTTGAACTACATCTACATGCAAGGCGTAACCAAAACGGTTTGAAAAATCATATTTTTGTGTACTTGTGTGCAAGTTAATTCCATGGGCAGTAAATTCGTATGAATTTTCAAACATATTGGTGTCAAGGCATGGGCGCATGCCATGGCATTTTAATTCCATAAAATGAAAAATGATCAGAAAAACTTGAAACCTTGCTTGATTTAATGCCATGCCACCAAGATGATGTGGTAACAAATTGGCCTGTTTCATGATAGTTTGGACACACACCCCTCACAAACCGGAGCAACTCACTAGAAGGTTCGTGGTTCCGAGAGGGAACAATGCATGTTTTCTGACGGATGGGAGATAGCTTCCTCTTACGGCCTTCAACTTTTTTCTACGTCTAACATGCAGTACTACAACTGTAATGTGAATTTTTGGAAACTTCGAGGGGTCATTTGACCTTTTAAAGACATTTAAGTGATTTTCTAAGCATTTAATGACCGTAATTCAAATTTGAACTACATCTACATTCAACGCCTAACCAAAATATTTTGAAAAATCATATATGTGTACTTGTGTGCGAGTTAATTCAATGTGCAGTAAATTAGAAGGAATTTTCAAACATATTGGTCCCACGACATGGACACATGCATACGTATGCACTGAGTGACATGGAATTTTAATTCAAAAAAGAGAAAAATGATGAGAAACACAAGAAACCTTGGTTGATGTAATGTCATGCCACCAAGATGATGTGGTAAAGAAATTTGCATGTTTGACGGACGTTTGGACACGCACCCCTCACAAACCGGAGCAACTCGCTAGAAGGTTCGTGGTTCCGAGAGGGAACAATGCATGTTTGATGACGAACGGGAGATAGCTCCTTCTTACGGCCATCAATTTTTTTCCTATACGTTTAACATGCACTAATGGAACTGTCATGTGAAAATTTGGTAAATTTCAGGGGTCATTTGACATTTTAAAGACATTTAAGTGATTTTCTAACCATTTAATGACCGTAATTCAAATTTGAACTACATCGACATGCAACGCCCAACCAAAACGGTTTGAAAAATCATATATGTGTACTTGTGTGCCAGTTAATTCCATGTGCAGTAAATTAGAAGGAATTTTGAACCATATTGGTCTCACGACATGGACACATGCATACGTATGCATGGAGTGACATGGCATTTTAATTCAAAAAAAGTAGAAAAATGACCAGAAATACATGAAACCTTGGTTGATGTAATGTCATGCCACCAAGATGATGTGGAATAGAAATTGGCATTTTGACGAAAGTTTGGACACACGCCCCTCACAAACCGGAGCAACTCGCTAGAAGGTTCGTGGTTCCGAGAGGGAACAATGCATGTTTGATGACGAATGGGAGATAGCTTCCTCTTACAGGCTTCATTTTTTTTGCTACGCTTAACGTGCACTAATACAACTGTCAGGTGAAAATTTGGTAAATTTCAGGGGTCATTTGACTTTCTATAGACATTTAAGTGATTTTCTAACCATTTAATGACCGTAACACAAATTTGAACTACATCTACATGCAAGGCCTAACCAAAACGGTTTGAAAAATCATATTTTTGTGTACTTGTGTGCGAGTTAATTCCATGTGCAGTAAATTCGAATGAATTTTCAAACATATTTGTGTCAAGGCATGGGCGCATGCATGGAGTGCATGCCATGGAATTTTAATTCCAAAAAATAAAAAATGATCAGAAAAACTTGAAACCTTGCTTGATTTAATGCCATGCCACCAAGATGATGTGGTAAAAAATTGGCCTGTTTTATGATAGTTTGGACACACACCCCTCACAAACCGGAGCAACTCACTAGAAGGTTCGTGGTTCCGAGAGGGAACAATGCATGTTTGCTGACGGACGGGAGATAGCTTCCTCTTACGGCCTTCAACTTTTTTCTACGTCTAACGTGCACTACTACAACTGTAATGTGAATGTTTGGAAACTTCTAGGGGTCATTTGACCTTTTAAAGACATTTAAGTGATTTTCTAACCATTTAATGACCGTAATTCAAATTTTAACTACATCTACATGCAACACCTAACAGAAATGTTTTGAAAAATCATATATGTGTACTTGTGTGCGAGTTAATTCCATGTGCAGTAAATTAGAAGGAATTTTCAAACATATTGGTCCCACGACATGGACACATGCATACGTATGCATGGAGTGACATGGCATTTTAATTCAAAAAATAGAAAAATGATGAGAAACACATGAAACCTTGGTTGATGGAATGTCATGCCACCAAGATGATGTGGTAAAGAAATTTGCATGTTTGACGGACGTTTGGACACGCACCCCTCACAAACCGGAGCAACTCGCTAGAAGGTTCGTGGTTCCGAGAGGGAACAATGCATGTTTGATGACGAACGGGAGATAGCTCCCTCTTATGGCCTTCAAATTTTTTCCTATACGTTTAACGTGCACTAATACAACTGTCATGTGAAAATTTGGTAAATTTCAGGGGTCATTTGACCTTTTAAAGACATTTAAGTGATTTTCTAACCATTTAATGACCGTAAGTCAAATTTGAACTACATCGACATGCAACGCCTAACCAAAACGGTTTGAAAAATCATATATGTGTACTTGTGTGCCAGTTAATTCCAAGTGCAGTAAATTAGAAGGAATTTTGAACCATATTGGTCTCACGACATGGACACATGCATACTTATGCATGGAGTGACATGGCATTTTAATTCAAAAAAAGTAGAAAAATGACCAGAAACACGTGAAACCTTGGTTGATGTAATGTCATGCCACCAAGATGATGTGGTATAGAAATTGGCATTTTGACGAAAGTTTGGACACACGCCCCTCACAAACCGGAGCAACTCGCTAGAAGGTTCGTGGTTCCGAGAGGGAACAATGCATGTTTGATGACGAACGGGAGATAGCTCCCTCTTATGGCCTTCAAAGTTTTTCCTATACGTTTAACGTGCACTAATACAACTGTCATGTGAAAATTTGGTAAATTTCAGGGGTCATTTGACCTTTTAAAGACATTTAAGTGATTTTCTAACCATTTAATGACCGTAAGTCAAATTTGAACTACGTCGACATGCAACGCCTAACCAAAACGGTTTGAAAAATCATATTTTTGTGTACTTGTGTGCGAGTTAATTCCATGTGCAGTAAATTCGAATGAATTTTCAAACATATTGGTGTCAAGGCATGGGCGCTTGCTTGGAGTGCATGCCATGGCATTTTAATTCCAAAAAATAAAAAATGATCAGAAAAACTTGAAACCTTGCATGATTTAATGCCATGCCACCTAGATGATCTGGTAAAAAATTGGCCTGTTTTATGATAGTTTGGACACACACCCCTCACAAACCGGAGCAACTCACTAGAAGGTTCGTGGTTCCGAGAGGGAACAATGCATGTTTGCTGACGGACGGGAGATAGCTTCCTCTTACGGCCTTCAACTTTTTTCTACGTCTAACGTGCACTACTACAACTGTAATGTGAATGTTTGGAAACTTCTAGGGGTCATTTGACCTTTTAAAGACATTTAAGTCATTTTCTAACCATTTAATGACCGTAATTCAAATTTGAACTACGTCTACATGCAACACCTAACAGAAATGTTTTGAAAAATCATATATGTGTACTTGTGTGCGAGTTAATTCCATGTGCAGTAAATTAGAAGGAATTTTCAAACATATTGGTCCCACGACATGGACACATGCATACGTATGCATGGAGTGACATGGCATTTTAATTCAAAAAATAGAAAAATGATGAGAAACACATGAAACCTTGGTTGATGTAATGTCATGCCACCAAGATGATGTGGTAAAGAAATTTGCATGTTTGACGGACGTTTGGACACGCACCCCTCACAAACCGGAGCAACTCGCTAGAAGGTTCGTGGTTCCGAGTGGGAACAATGCATGTTTCATGAAGAACGGGAGATAGCTCCCTCTTATGGCCTTCAAATTTTTTCCTATACGTTTAACGTGCACTAATACAACTGTCATGTGAAAATTTGGTAAATTTCAGGGGTCATTTGACCTTTTAAAGACATTTAAGTGATTTTCTAACCATTTAATGACCGTAAGTCAAATTTGAACTACATCGACATGCAACGCCTAACCAAAACGGTTTGAAAAATCTTATATGTGTACTTGTGTGCCAGTTAATTCCATGTGCAGTAAATTAGAAGGAATTTTGAACAATATTGGTCTCACGACATGGACACATGCATACGTATGCATGGAGTGACATGGCATTTTAAATCACAAAAGTAGAAAATGACCAGAAACACGTGAAACCTTGGTTGATGTAATGTCATGCCACCAAGATGATGTGGTATAGAAATTGGCATTTTGACGAACGATTGGACACACGCCCCTCACAAACCGGAGCAACTCGCTAGAAGGTTCGTGGTTCCGAGAGGGAACAATGCATGTTTGATGACGAATGGGAGATAGCTTCCTCTTACAGGCTTCAATTTTTTTGCTACGCTTAACGTGCACTAATACAACTGTCATGTGAAAATTTGGTAAATTTCAGGGGTCATTTGACTTTCTGAAGACATTTAAGTGATTTTCGAACCATTTAATGACCGTAACACAAATTTGAACTACATCTACATGCAAGGCCTAACCAAAACGGTTTGAAAAATCATATTTTTGTGTACTTGTGTGCGAGTTAATTCCATGTGCAGTAAATTCGAATGAATTTTCAAACATATTGGTGTCAAGGCATGGGCGCATGCATGGAGTGCATGCCATGGCATTTTAATTCCAAAAAATAAAAAATGATCAAAAAAACTTGAAACCTTGCTTGATTTAATGCCATGCCACCAAGATGATGTGGTAAAAAATTGGTCTGTTTTATCATAGTTTGGACACACCCCTCACAAACCGGAGCAACTCACTAGAAGGTTCGTGGTTCCGAGAGGGAACAATGCATGTTTGCTGACGGACGGGAGATAGCTTCCTCTTACGGCCTTCAACTTTTTTCTACGTCTAACGTGCACTACTACAACTGTAATGTGAATTTTTGGAAACTTCTAGGGGTCATTTGACCTTTTAAAGACATTTAAGTGATTTTCTAACCATTTAATGACCGTAATTCAAATTTGAACTACATATACATGCAACGCCTAACAAAAATGTTTTGAAAAATCATATATGTTTACTTGTGTGCGAGTTAATTCCATGTGCTGTAAATTAGAAGGAATTTTCAAACATATTGGTCCCACGACATGGACACATGCATACGTATGCATGGAGTGACATGGCATTTTAATTCAAAAAATAGAAAAATGATAAGAAACACATGAAACCTTGGTTGATGTAATGTCATGCCACCAAGATGATGTGGTAAAGAAATTTGCATGTTTGACGAACGTTTGGACACGCACCCCTCTCAAACCGGAGCAACTCGCTAGAAGGTTCGTGGTTCCGAGTGGGAACAATGCATGTTTCATGACGAACGGGAGATAGCTTCCTCTTACAGCCTTCAAATTTTTTCCTATACGTTTAACGTGCACTAATACAACTGTCATGTGAAAATTTGGTAAATTTCAGGGGTCATTTGACCTTTTAAAGACATTTAAGTGATTTTCTAACCATTTAATGACCGTAAGTCAAATTTGAACTACATCGACATGCAACGCCTAACCAAAACGGTTTGAAAAATCATATATGTGTACTTGTGTGCCAGTTAATTCCAAGTGCAGTAAATTAGAAGGAATTTTGAACCATATTGGTCTCACGACATGGACACATGCATACGTATGCATGGAGTGACATGGCATTTTAATTCAAAAAATAGAAAAATGATGAGAAACACATGAAACCTTGGTTGATGTAATGTCATGCCACCAAGATGATGTGGTAAAGAAATTTGCATGTTTGACGAACGTTTGGACACGCACCCCTCTCAAACCGGAGCAACTCGCTAGAAGGTTCGTGGTTCCGAGTGGGAACAATGCATGTTTCATGACGAACGGGAGATAGCTTCCTCTTACAGCCTTCAAATTTTTTCCTATACGTTTAACGTGCACTAATACAACTGTCATGTGAAAATTTGGTAAATTTCAGGGGTCATTTGACCTTTTAAAGACATTTAAGTGATTTTCTAACCATTTAATGACCGTAAGTCAAATTTGAACTACATCGACATGCAACGCCTAACCAAAACGGTTTGAAAAATCATATATGTGTACTTGTGTGCCAGTTAATTCCAAGTGCAGTAAATTAGAAGGAATTTTGAACCATATTGGTCTCACGACATGGACACATGCATACGTATGCATGGAGTGACATGGCATTTTAATTCAAAAAATAGAAAAATGATGAGAAACACATGAAACCTTGGTTGATGTAATGTCATGCCACCAAGATGATGTGGTAAAGAAATTTGCATGTTTGACGGACGTTTGGACACACACCCCTCACAAACAGGAGCAACTCGCTAGAAGGTTCGTGGTTCCGAGAGGGAACAATGCATGTTTGATGACGAACGGGAGATAGCTCCCTCTTATGGCCTTCAAAGTTTTTCCTATACGTTTAACGTGCACTAATACAACTGTCATGTGAAAATTTGGTAAATTTCAGGGGTCATTTGACCTTTTAAAGACATTTAAGTGATTTTCTAACCATTTAATGACCGTAAGTCAAATTTGAACTACATCGACATGCAACGCCTAACCAAAACGGTTTGAAAAATCATATTTTTGTGTACTTGTGTGCGAGTTAATTCCATGTGCAGTAAATTCGAATGAATTTTCAAACATATTGGTGTCAAGGCATGGGCGCATGCATGGAGTGCATGCCATGGCATTTTAATTCAAAAAATAAAAAATGATCAGAAAAACTTGAAACCTTGCTTGATTTAATGCCATGCCACCAAGATGATGTGGTAAAAAATTGGCCTGTTTTATGATAGTTTGGACACACACCCCTCACAAACCGGAGCAACTTACTAGAAGGTTCATGGTTCCGAGAGGGCACAATGCATGTTTGCTGACGGACGGGAGATAGCTTCCTCTTACGGCCTTCAACTTTTTTCTACGTCTAACGTGCACTACTACAACTGTAATGTGAATTTTTGGAAACTTCTAGGGGTCATTTGACCTTTTAAAGACATTTAAGTGATTTTCTAACCATTTAATGACCCTAATTCAAATTTGAACTACATCTACATGCAACGCCTAACAAAAATGTTTTGAAAAATCATATATGTTTACTTGTGTGCGAGTTAATTCCATGTGCTGTAAATTAGAAGGAATTTTCAAACATATTGGTCCCACGACATGGACACATGCATACGTATGCATGGAGTGACAAGGAATTTTTATTCAAAAAATAGAAAAATGATAAGAAACACATGAAACCTTGGTTGATGTAATGTGATGCCACCAAGATGATGTGGTAAAGAAATTTGCATGTTTGACGAACGTTTGACACGCACCCCTCACAAACCGGAGCAACTCGCTAGAAGGTTCGTGGTTCCGAGAGGGAACAATGCATGATTGATGACGAACGGGAGATAGCTCCCTCTTACGACCTTAAAACTTTTTCATATACGTTTAACGTGCACTAATAGAACTGTCATGTGAAAATTTGGTAAATTTCAGGGGTCATTTGACCTTTTAAAGACATTAAAGTGATTTTCTAACCATTTAATGAACGTAATTCAAATTTGAACTACATCGACATGCAACGCCTAACCAAAACGGTTTGAAAAATCATATATGTGTACTTGTGTGCCAGTTAATTCCATGTGCAGTAAATTAGAAGGAATTTTGAACCATATTGGTCTCACGACATGGACACATGCATACGTATGCATGGAGTGACATGGCATTTTAAATAAAAAAAGTAGAAAATGACCAGAAACACGTGAAACCTTGGTTGATGTAATGTCATGCTACCAAGATGATGCGGTATAGAAATTGGCATTTTGACGAACGATTGGACACACGCCCCTCACAAACCGGAGCAACTCGCTAGAAGGTTCGTGGTTCCGAGAGGGAACAATGCATGTTTGATGACGAATGGGAGATAGCTTCCTCTTATAGGCTTCAATTTTTTTGCTCCGCTTAACGTGCACTAATACAACTGTCATGTGAAAATTGGGTAAATTTTAGGGGTCATTTGACTTTCCAAAGACATTTAAGTGATTTTCTAACCATTTAATGACCGTAACACAAATTTGAACTACATCTACATGAAAGGCCTAACCAAAACGGTTTGAAAAATCATATTTTTGTGTACTTGTGTGCGAGTTAATTCCATGTGCAGTAAATTCAAATGAATTTTCAAACATATTGGTGTCAAGGCATGGGCGCATGCTTGGAGTGCATGCCATGGCATTTTAATTCCAAAAAATAAAAAATGATCAGAAAAACTTGAAACCTTGCTTGATTTAATGCCATGCCACCTAGATGATCTGGTTAAAAATTGGCCTGTTTTATGATAGTTTGGACACACTCCCCTCACAAACCGGAGCAACTCGCTAGAAGGTTCGTGGTTCCGAGACGGAACAATGCATGTTTGATGACGAATGGGAGATAGCTTCCTCTTACAGGCTTCAATTTTTTTGCTACGTTTAACATGCACTAATACAACTGTCATGTGAAAATTTGGTTAATTTCAGGGGTCATTTGACTTTCTAAAGACATTTAAGTGATTTTCTAACCATTTAATGATCGTAGCACAAATTTGAACTACATCTACATGCAAGGCCTAACAAAAACGGTTTGAAAAATCATATTTTTGTGTACTTGTGTGCGAGTTAATTCCATGTGCAGTAAATTCGAATCAATTTTCAAACATATTGGTGTCAAGGCATGGGCGCATGCATGGAGTGCATGCCATGGCATTTTAATTCCAAAAAATAAAAAATGATCAGAAAAACTTGAAACCTTGCTTGATTTAATGACATGCCACCAAGATGATGTGGTAAAAAATTGGCCTATTTTATGATAGTTTGGACACACACCCCTCACAAACCGGAGCAACTCACTAGAAGGTTCGTGGTTCCGAGAGGGAACAATGCATGTTTGCTGACGGACGGGAGATAGCTTCCTCTTACGGCCTTCAACTTTTTTCTACGTCTAACGTGCACTACTACAACTGTAATGTGAATTTTTGGAAACTTCTAGGGGTCATTTGACCTTTTAAAGACATTTAAGTGATTTTCTAACCATTTAATGACCGTAATTCAAATTTGAACTACATCTACATGCAACGCCTAACAAAAATGTTTTGAAAAATCATATAAGTTTACTTGTGTGCGAGTTAATTCCATGTGCTGTAAATTAGAAGGAATTTTCAAACATATTGGTCCCACGACATGGACACATGCATACGTATGCATGGAGTGACATGGCATTTTAATTCAAAAAATAGAAAAATGATGAGAAACACATGAAACCTTGGTTGATGTAATGTCATGCCACCAAGATGATGTGGTAAAGAAATTTGCATGTTTGACGAACGTTTGGACACGCACCCCTCTCAAACCGGAGCAACTCGCTAGAAGGTTCGTGGTTCCGAGTGGGAACAATGCATGTTTCATGACGAACGGGAGATAGCTTCCTCTTACAGCCTTCAAATTTTTTCCTCTACGTTTAACGTGCACTAATACAACTGTCATGTGAAAATTTGGTAAATTTCAGGGGTCATTTGACCTTTTAAAGACATTTAAGTGATTTTCTAACCATTTAATGACCGTAATTCAAATTTGAACTACATCTACATGCAACGCCTAACAAAAACGGTTTGGAAAATCATATATGTGTACTTGTGTGCTAGTTAATTCCATGTGCAGTAAATTAGAAGGAATTTTCAACCATTTGGTCTCACGACATGGACACATGCATACGTATGCATGGAGTGACATGGCATTTTAATTCAAAAAAAGTAGAAAAATGACCAGAAACACATGAAACCTTGGTAGATGTAATGTCATGCCACCAAGATGATGTGGTATAGAAATTGGCATTTTGACGAACGTTTTGACACACGCCCCTCGCAAACCGGAGCAACTCGCTAGAAGGTTCGTGGTTCCGAGAGGGAACAATGCATGTTTGATGACGAATGGGAGATAGCTTCCTCTTACAGGCTTCAATTTTTTTGCTACGCTTAACGTGCACTAATACAACTGTCATATGAAACTTTGGTAAATTTCAGGGGTCATTTGACTTTCTAAAGACATTTAAGTGATTTTCTAACCATTTAATGACCGTAACACAAATTTGAACTACATCTACATGCAAGGCCTAACCAAAACGGTTTGAAAAATCATATTTTTGTGTACTTGTGTGCGAGTTAATTCCATGTGCAGTAAATTCGAATGAATTTTCAAACATATTGGTGTCAAGGCATGGGCGCATGCATGGAATGCATGCCATGGCATTTTAATTCCAAAAAATAAAAAATGATCAGAAAAACTTGAAACCTTGCTTGATTTAATGCCATGCCACCAAGATGATGTGGTAAAAAATTGGCCTGTGTTATGATAGTTTGGACACACACCCCTCACAAACCGGAGCAACTCACTAGAAGGTTCGTCGTTCCGAGAGGGAACAATGCATGTTTGCTGACGGACGGGAGATTGCTTCCTCTTACGGCCTTCACCTTTTTTCTACGTCTAACGTGCACTACTACAACTGTAATGTGAATTTTTGGAAACTTCTAGGGGTCATTTGACCTTTTAAAGACATTTAAGTGATTTTCTAACCATTTAATGACCGTAATTCAAATTTGAACTACATCTACATGCAACGCCTAACAAAAATGTTTTGAAAAATCATATATGTTTACTTGTGTGCGAGTTAATTCCATGTGCTGTAAATTAGAAGGAATTTTCAAACATATTGGTCCCACGACATGGACACATGCATACGTATGCATGGAGTGACATGGCATTTTAATTCAAAAAATAGAAAAATGATGAGAAACACATGAAACCTTGGTTGATGTAATGTCATGCCACCAAGATGATGTGGTAAAGAAATTTGCATGTTTGACGAACGTTTGGACACGCACCCCTCTCAAACCGGAGCAACTCGCTAGAAGGTTCGTGGTTCCGAGTGGGAACAATGCATGTTTCATGACGAACGGGAGATAGCTTCCTCTTACAGCCTTCAAATTTTTGCCTCTACGTTTAACGTGCACTAATACAACTGTCATGTGAAAATTTGGTAAATTTCAGGGGTCATTTGACCTTTTAAAGACATTTAAGTGATTTTCTAACCATTTAATGAACGTAATTCAAATTTGAACTACATCGACATGCAACGCCTAACCAAAACGGTTTGAAAAATCATATATGTGTACTTGTGTGCCAGTTAATTCCATGTGCAGTAAATTAGAAGGAATTTTGAACCATATTGGTCTCACGACATGGACACATGCATACGTATGCATGGAGTGACATGGCATTTTAATTCAAAAAAAGTAGAAAAATGACGAGAAACACATGAAACCTTGGTTGATGTAATGTCATGCCACCAAGATGATGTGGTATAGAAATTGGCATTTTGACGAACGTTTGGACACACTCCCCTCACAAACCGGAGCAACTCGCTAGAAGGTTCGTGGTTCCGAGAGGGAACAATGCATGTTTGATGACGAATGGGAGATAGCTTCCTCTTACAGGCTTCAATTTCTTTGCTACGTTTAACGTGCACTAATACAACTGTCATGTGAAAATTTGGTTAATTTCAGGGGTCATTTGACTTTCTAAAGACATTTAAGTGATTTTCTAACCATTTAATGACCGGAGCACAAATTTGAACTACATCTACATGCAAGGCCTAACAAAAACGGTTTGAAAAATCATATTTTTGTGTACTTGTGTGCGAGTTAATTCCATGTGCAGTAAATTCGAATGAATTTTCAAACATATTCGTGTCAAGGCATGGGCGCATGCATGGAGTGCATGCCATGGCATTTTAATTCCAAAAAGTAAAAAATGATCAGAAAAACTTGAAACCTTGCTTGATTTAGTGCCATGCCACCAAGATGATGTGGTAAAAAATTGGCCTGTTTTATGATAGTTTGGACACACACCCCTCACAAACCGGAGCAACTCACTAGAAGGTTCGTGGTTCCGAGAGGGAACAATGCATGTTTGCTGACGGACGGGAGATAGCTTCCTCTTACGGCCTTCAACTTTTTCTACATCTAACGTGCACTACTACAACTGTAATGTGAATTTTTGGAAACTTCTAGGGGTCATTTGACCTTTTAAAGACATTTAAGTGATTTTCTAACCATTTAATGACCGTAATTCAAATTTGAACTACATCTACATGCAACGCCTAACCAAAATGTTTTGAAAAATCATATATGTGTACTTGTGTGCGAGTTAATTCCATGTGCAGTAAATTAGAAGGAATTTTCAAACATATTGGTCCCACGACATGGACACATGCATACGTATGCATGGAGTGACATGGCATTTTAATTCAAAAAATAGAAAAATGATGAGAAACACATGAAACCTTGGTTGATGTAATGTCATGCCACCAAGATGATGTGGTAAAGAAATTTGCATGTTTGACGAACGTTTGGACACGCACGCCTCACAAACCGGAGCAACTCGCTAGAAGGTTCGTGGTTCCGAGAGGGAACAATGCATGCTTGATGACGAACGGGAGATAGCTTCCTCTTGCGGCCTTCAGATTTTTTCCTATACGTTTAACGCGCACTAATACAACTGTCATGTGAAAATTTGGTAAATTTTAGGGTCATTTGACCTTTTAAAGACATTTAAGTGATTTTCTAACCATTTAATGACTGTAATTCAAATTTGAACTACATCTACATGCAACGCCTAACCATAACGGTTTGAAAGATCATATATGTGTACTTGTGTGCGAGTTAATTCCATGTGCAGTAAATTCGAAGGAATTTTCAAACATATTGGTGTCAAGGAATGGGCACATGCATGGAGTGCATGCCATGGCATTTTAATTCCAGAGAATTAAAAAATGATTAGAAAAACACGAAACCTTGCTTGATTTAATGTCATGCCACCAGGATGATGTGGTAAAGAAATTGGCATGTTTGACGAAAGTTTCGACACACACCCCTCACAAACCGGAGCAACTCGCTAGAAGGTTGATTGTTCTGAGAGGGAACAATGCATGTTTGATGACGAACGGGAGATAGCTTCCTCTTACGGCCTTCAAATTTTTTCTATCCCTAATGTGCACCACTAAAACTGTAATGTGAAATTTTGGAAAATTCTAGGGGTCATTTGACCTTTTAAAGACATTTAAGTGATTTTCAAACCACTTAATAACCGTAATTGAAATTTGAATTACATCTACTTGCAACGCCTAACCAAAACATTTTGAAAAATCATATCTGTGTTCTTGTGTGCGAGTTAATTCCATGTGCAGTAAATTAGAAGGAATTTTCAAACATATTGGTCTCATAACATGGACACACGCATACGTATGCATGGAGATATCATTTTAATTCAAAAAAAGTAGAAAAATGACCAGAAACACATGAAACCTTGGTTGATGTAATGTCACGTCAGCAAGATGATGTGGTATAGAAATTTGCATTTTGACGAACGTTTGGACACACGCCCCTCACAAACCGGAGCAACTCGCTAGAAGGTTCGTGGTTCCGAGAGGGAACAATGCATGTTTGATGACGAACGGGAGATAGCTTCCTCTTACGGCCTTCAAAATTTTTCCTACGTTTAACATGCACTAATACAACTGTCATGTGAAAATTTGGTAAATTTCAGGGGTCATTTTGACCTTCTAAAGACATTTAAGTGAATTTCTAACCATTTATTGACCGTAACACAAATTTGAACTACATCTACATGCAACGCCTAACCAAAACGGTTTTGAAAATCATATTTTTGTGTACTTGTGTGCGAGCTAATTCCATGTGCACTAAATTCGAATGAATTTTCAAACATATTGGTGTCAAGGCATGGGCACATGCATGGAGTGCATGCCATGGCATTTTAATTCCAAAAAATTAAAAAATTATCAGAAAAACATGAAACTTTGCTTGATTTAATGTCATGCCACCAAAATGATCTGGTAAAAAAATTGGCCTGTTTGACGAAAGTTTGCACACACACCCCTCACAAACCGGAGCAACTCACTAGAAGGTTCATGGTTCCGAGAGGGAACAATGCATGTTTCTGACGGACGGGAGATAGCTTCCTCTTACGACCTTCAAATTTTTTCTACGTCGAACGTGCACTACTACAACTTTAATGTGAAATTTTGGAAAATTAGGGGTCACTTGACCTTTTAAAGACATTTAAGTGATTTTCTAACCATTCCATCTACATGCAACGCCTAACCAAAACATTTTGAAAAATAATATATGTGTACCTGTGTGCGAGTTAATTCCATGTGCAGTAAATTAGAAGGAATTTTCAAACATATTGGTCTCACGACATGGACACATGCATACGTATGCATGGAGTAACATGGTATTTTAATTCAAAAAATAGAAAATTGATGAGAAACACATGAAACCTTGGTTGATGTAATGTCATGCCACGAAGATGATGTGGTAAAGAAATTGGCATGTTTGACGAACGTTTGGACACACACCCCTCACGAACAGGAGCAACTCGTTAGAAGGTTCGTCGTTCCGAGAGGGAACAATGCATGTTGGATGACGAACGGGAGATAGCTTCCTCTTATGGCCTTCAAATTTTTCCTATATGTTTAACGTGCACTAATACAGCTGTCATCTGAAAATTTGGTAAATTTCAGGGGTCATTTGACCTTTAAAGGACATTTTCTAACCATTTAATGACCGTAATTCGAATTTGAACTACATCTACATGCAACGCCTAAGCATAACAGTTTGAAAAATCATATTTTTGTGTACTTGTGTGCGAGTTAATTCCATGTGCAGTAAATTCGAAGGAATTTTCAAACATATTGGTGTCAAGGCATGGGCACATGCATGGAGTGCATGCCATGGCATTTTAATTCCAAAAAATTAAAAAGTGATCAGAAAAACATTAAACCTTGCTTGATTTAATGTCATGCCACCAAGATGATGTGGTAAAGAAATTGGCATGTTTGACGAAAGTTTGGACACACACCCCTCACAAACCGGAGCAACTCGCTAGAAGGTTCATGGTTCTGAGAGGGAACAATGCATATTTCTGACGGGCGGGAGATAGCTTCCTCTTACGGCCTTCAACTTTTTTCTATGTCTAACGTGCACTACTACAACTGTAATGTGAATTTTTGGAAACTTCTAGGGGTCATTTGACCTTTTAAAGACATTTAAGTGATTTTCTAACCATTTAATGACTGTAATTCAAATTTGAACTACATCTACATGCAACGCCTAACCAAAATGTTTTGAAAAATCATATATGTGTACTTGTGTGCGAGTTAATTCCATGTGCAGTAAATTAGAAGGAATTTTCAAACATATTGGTCCCACGACACGGTGTATGCATGGAGTGACATGGCATTTTAATTCAAAAAAAAGAAAAATGATGAGAAACACATGAAACCTTGGTTGATGTAATGTCATGCCACCAAGATGATGTGGTAAAGAAATTTGCATGTTTGACGGACGTTTGGACACGCACCCCTCACAAACCGGAGCAACTCGCTACAAGGTTCGTGGTTCCGAGAGGGAACAATGCATGTTTGATGACGAACGGGAGATAGCTCCCTCTTATGGCCTTCAAATTTTTTCCTATACGTTTAACGTGCACTAATACAACTGTCATGTGAAAATTTGGTAAATTTCAGGGGTCATTTGACCTTTTAAAGACATTTAAGTGATTTTCTAACCATTTAATGACCGTAAGTCAAATTTGAACTACATCGACATGCAACGCCTAACCAAAACGGTTTGAAAAATCATATATGTGTACTTGTGTGCCAGTTAATTCCATGTGCAGTAAATTAGAAGGAATTTTGAACCATATTGGTCTCACGACATGGACACATGCATATGTATGCATGGAGTGACATGGAATTTTAATTCAAAAAAAGTAGAAAAATGACCAGAAACACATGAAACCTTGGTTGATGTAATGTCATGCCGCCAAGATGATATGGTATAGAAATTGGCATTTTGACGAACGTTTGGACACACGCCCCTCACAAACCGGAGCAACTCGCTAGAAGGTTCGTGGTTCCGAGAGGGAACAATGCATGTTTGATGACGAATGGGAGATAGCTTCCTCTTACAGGCTTCAATTTTTTTGCTACGTTTAACATGCACTAATACAACTGTCATGTGAAAATTTGGTAAATTTCAGGGGTCATTTGACTTTCTAAAGACATTTAAGTGATTTTCTAACCATTTAATGACCGTAACACAAATTTGAACTACATCTACATGCAAGGCCTAACCAAAACGGTTTGAAAAATCATATTTTTGTGTACTTGTGTGCAAGTTAATTCCATGTGCAGTAAATTCGAATGAATTTTCAAACATATTGATGTCAAGGCATGGGCACATGCATGGAGTTCATGCCATGGCATTTTAATTGCAAAAAATAAAAAATGATAAGAAAAACATGAAACCTTGCTTGATTTAATGCCATGCCACCAAGATGATGTGGTAAAAAATTGGCCTGTTTTATGATAGTTTGGACACACACCCCTCACAAACTGGAGCAACTCACTAGAAGGTTCGTGGTTCCGAGAGGGAACAATGCATGTTTGCTGACGGACGGGAGATAGCCTCCTCTTACGGCCTTCAACTTTTTTCTACGTCTAACGTGCACTACTACAACTGTAATGTGAATTTTTGGAAACTTCTAGGGGTCATTTGACCTTTTAAAGACATTTAAGTGATTTTCTAACCATTTAATGAATGTAATTCAAATTTGAACTACATCTACATGCAACGCCAAACCAAAATGTTTTGAAAAATCATATATGTCTACTTGTGTGCGAGTTAATTCCATGTGCAGTAAATTAGAAGGAATTTTCAAACATATTGGTCCCACGACACGGACACATGCATACGTATGCATGGAGTGACATGGCATTTTAATTCAAAAAATAGAAAAATGATGAGAAACAGATGAAACCTTGGTTGACGTAATGTCATGCCACCAGATGATGTGGTAAAGAAATTTGCATGTTTGACGAACGTTTGGACACGCACCCCTCACAAACGGGAGCAACTCGCTAGAAGGTTCGTGGTTCCGAGAGGGAACAATGCATGTTTGATGACGAACGGGAGATAGCTCCCTCTTACGGCCTTCAAATTTTTTCCTATACGTTTAACGTGCACTAATAGAACTGTCATGTGAAAATTTGGTAAATTTCAGGGGTCATTTGTCCTTTTAAAGACATTTAAGTGATTTTCTAACCATTTAATGACCGTAATTCAAATTTGAACTACATCGACATGCAACGCCTAACCAAAATGGTTTGAAAAATCATATATGTGTACTTGTGTGCCAGTTAATTCCATGTGTAGTAAATTAGAAGGAATTTTGAACCATATTGGTCTCACGACATGGACACATGCATACGTATGCATGGAGTGACATGGCATTTTAATTCAAAAAAAGTAGAAAAATGACCAGAAACACATGAAACCTTGGTTGATGTAATGTCATGCCACCAAGATGATGTGGTATAGAAATTGGCATTTTGACGAACGTTTGGACACACGCCCCTCACAAACCGGAGCAACTCGCTAGAAGGTTCGTGGTTCCGAGAGGGAACAATGCATGTTTGATGACGAATGGGAGATAGCTTCCTCTTACAGTCTTCAATTTTTTTCTACGTTTAACGTGCACTAATACAACTGTCATGTAAAAATTTGGTAAATTTCAGGGGTCATTTGACTTTCTAAAGACATTTAAGTGATTTTGTAACCATTTAATGACCGTAACACAAATTTGAACTACATCTACATGCAAGGCCTAACCAAAACGGTTTGAAAAATCATATTTTTGTGTACTTGTGTGCAAGTTAATTCCATGTGCAGTAAATTCGAATGAATTTTCAAACATATTGATGTCAAGGCATGGGCACATGCATGGAGTTCATGCCATGGCATTTTAATTAAAAATAAAAAATGATCAGAAAAACATGAAACCTTGCTTGATTCAATGCCATGCCACCAAGATGATGTGGTTAAAAAATTGGCCTGTTTTACGAAAGTTTGGACACACACACACCCCTCACAAACAGGAGCAACTCACTAGAAGGTTTGTGGTTCCGAGATGGAACAATGCATGTTTGCTGACGGACGGGAGATAGCTTCCTCTTACGGCCTTCAAATTTTTTTCTACGTCTAACTTGCACTACTATAACTGTAATGTGAATTTTTGGAAACTTCTAGGGGTCATTTGACCTTTTAAAGACATTTAAGTGATTTTCTAACCATTTAATGACTGTAATTCAAATTTGAACTACATCTACATTCAACGCCTAACCAAAACGTTTTGAAAAATCATATATGTGTACTTGTCTGCGAGTTAATTCCATGTGCAGTAAATTAGAAGGAATTTTCAAACATATTGGTCCCACGCTATGGACACATGCATACGTATGCATGCAGTGACATGGCATTTTAATTCAAAAAATAGAAAAATGATGAGAAACACATGAAACCTTGGATGATGTAATAACATGCCACCAAGATGATGTGGTAAAGAAATTTGCATGTTTGATGAACGTTTGGACACGCACCCCTCACAAACCGGAGCAACTCGCTAGAAGGTTCGTGGTTCCGAGAGGGAACAATGCATGCTTGATAACGAACGGGAGATAGCTTCCTCTTACGGCCTTCAGATTTTTTCCTATACGTTTAACGTGCACTAATACAACTGTCATGTGAAAATTTGGTAAATTTTAGGGGTCATTTGACCTTTTAAAGACATTTAAGTGATTTTCTAACCATTTAATGACTGTAATTCAAATTTGAACTACATCTACATGCAACGCCTAACCATAACGGTTTAAAGATCATATATGTGTACTTGTGTGCGAGTTAATTCCATGTGCAGTAAATTCGAAGGAATTTTCAAACATATTGGTGTCAAGGAATGGGCACATGCATGGAGTGCATGCCATGGCATTTTAATTCCAGAAAATTAAAAAATGATCAGAAAAACACGAAACCTTGCTTGATTTAATGTCATGCCACCAGGATGATGTGGTAAAGAAATTGGCATGTTTGACGAAAGTTTCGACACACACCCCTCACAAACCGGAGCAACTCGCTAGAAGGTTGATTGTTCTGAGAGGGAACAATGCATGTTTGATGACGAACGGGAGATAGCTTCCTCTTACGGCCTTCAAATTTTTTCTATCCCTAATGTGCACCACTACAACTGTAATGTGAAATTTTGGAAAATTCTAGGGGTCATTTGACCTTTTGAAGACATTTAAGTGATTTTCAAACCACTTAATAACCGTAATTCAAATTTGAATTGCATCTACTTGCAACGCCTAACCAAAACATTTTGGAAAGTCATATCTGTGTTCTTGTGTGCGAGTTAATTCCATGTGCAGTAAATTAGAAGGAATTTTCAAACATATTGGTCTCATAACATGGACACACGCATACGTATGCATGGAAATATCATTTTAATTCAAAAAAGTAGAAAAATGACCAGAAACACATGAAACCTTGGTTGATGTAATGTCACGCCACCAAGATGATGTGGTATAGAAATTTGCATTTTGAAGAACGTTTGGACACACGCCCCTCACAAACCGGAGCAACTCGCTAGAAGGTTCGTGGTTCCGAGAGGGAACAATGCATGTTTGATGACGAACGGGAGATAGCTTCCTCTTACGGCCTTCAAAAATTTTCCTACGTTTAACATGCACTAATACAACTGTCATGTGAAAATTTGGTAAATTTCAGGGGTCATTTTGACCTTCTAAAGACATTTAAGTGATTTTCTAACCATTTATTGACCGTAACACAAATTTGAACTACATCTACATGCAACGCCTAACCAAAACGGTTTAGAAAATCATATTTTTGTGTACTTGTGTGCGAGCTAATTCCATGTGCACTAAATTCGAATGAATTTTCAAACATATTGGTGTCAAGGCATGGGCACATGCATGGAGTGCATGCCATGGCATTTTAATTCCAAAAAATTAAAAAATTATCAGAAAAACATGAAACCTTGCTTGATTTAATGTCATGCCACCAAGATGATGTGGTAAAAAAATTGGCCTGTTTGACGAAAGTTTGGACACACACTCATCACAAACTGGAGCAACTCACTAGAAGGTTCGTGGTTCCGAGAGGGAACAATGCATGTTTCGGACGGACGGGAGATAGCTTCCTCTTACGACCTTCAAATTTTTTCTACGTCGAACGTGCACTACTACAACTTTAATGTGAAATTCTGGAAAATTAGGGGTCAGTTGACCTTTTAAAGACATTTAAGTGATTCTCTATCCATTTAATGACCCTAATTCAAATTAGAACTACATCTACATGCAACGCCTAACCAAAACGTTTTGAAAAATAATATATGTTTACCTGTGTGCGAGTTAATTCCATGTGCAGTAAATTAGAAGGAATTTTCAAACATATTGGTCTCACGACATGGACACATGCATACGTATGCATGGAGTAACATGGTATTTTAATTCAAAAAATAGAAAATTGATGAGAAACACATGAAACCTTGGTTGATGTAATGTCATGGCACCAAGATGATGTGGTAAAGAAATTGGCATGTTTGACGAACGTTTGGACACACTCCCCTCACGAACCGGAGCAACTCGTTAGAAGGTTCGTCGTTCCGAGAGGGAACAATGCATGTTGGATGACGAACGGGAGATAGCTTCCTCTTATGGCCTTCAAATTTTTCCTATATGTTTAACGTGCACTAATACAGTTGTCATGTGAAAATATGGTAAATTTCAGGGGTCATTTGACCTTTAAAGGACATTTAAGTGATTTTCTAACCATTTAATGACCGTAATTCGAATTTGAACTACATCTACATGCAACGCCTAAGCATAACAGTTTGAAAAATCATATTTTTGTGTACTTGTGTGCGAGTTAATTCCGTGTGCAGTAAATTCAAAGGAATTTTCAATCATATTGGTGTCAAGGCATGGGCACATGCATGGAGTGCATGCCATGGCATTTTAATTCCAAAAAATTAAAAAGTGATCAGAAAGACATTAAACCTTGCTTGATTTAATGTCATGCCACCAAGATGTTGTGGTAAAGAAATTGGCATGTTTGACGAAAGTTTGGACACACACCCCTCACAAACTGGAGCAACTCGCTAGAAGGTTCATGGTTCTGAGAGGGAACAATGCATGTTTGATGACGAACGGGAGATAGCTTCCTCTTATGGCCTTCAAATTTTTCCTATATGTTTAACGTGCACTAATACAACTGTCATGTGAAAATTTGGTAAATTTCAGGGGTCATTTGACCTTATAAAGACATTTAAGTGATTTTCTAACCATTTAATGACCGTAATTGAAATTTGAACTACATCTACATGCAACGCCTAACCATAACGGTTTGAAAAATCATATTTTTGTGTACTTGTGTGCGAGTTAATTCCATGTGCTGTAAATTCGAAGGAATTTTCAAACATATTGGTGTCAAGGCATGGGCACATGCATGGAGTGCATGCCATGTCATTTTAATTCCAAAAAATTAAAAATTGATCATAAAAACATGAAACCTTGCTTGACTTAATGTCATGCCACCAAGATGATGTGCTAAAGAAATTGGCATGTTTGACGAAAGTTTGGAGACACACCCCTCACAAACCGGAGCAACTCGCTAGAAGGTTCATGGTTCTGAGAGGGAACAATGCATGTTTGATGATGAATGGGAGATAGCTTCCTCTTCAAGCCTTGAAATTTTTTCAACATCTAACGTGCACCACTACAACTGTAATGTGAAATTTTGGAAAATTCTAGGGGTCATTTGACTTTTTAAAGACATTTAAGTGATTTTCTAGCCATTGAATGACTGTAATTCAAATTTGGACCACATCTACATGCAACGCCTAACCAAAACGGTTTGAAAAATCATATATGTGTACTTGTGTGCGAGTTAATTCCATTTGCAGTAAATTAGAAGGAATTTTCAAACATATTGGTCTCACGACATGGACACATGCATATGTATGCATGGAGTGACATGGCATTTTAATTCAAAAAAAAAAGAAAAATGACCACAAACACATGAAACCTTGATTGATGTAATGTCATGCCACCAAGATGATGTGGTATAGAAATTGGCATGTTTGACGAACGTTTGGACACACGCCCCTCACAAACCGGAGCAACTCGCTAGAAGGTTCATGGTTCCGAGAGGGAACAATGCATGTTTGATGATGAACGGGAGATAGCTTCCTCTTACGACCTTCAACTTTTTTCCTACGTTTAACGTGCACTAATACAACTGTCATGTGAAGATTTGGTAAATTTCAGTGGTCATTTGACCTTCTAATGACATATAAGTGATTTTCTAACCATTTGATGACTGTAATTCAAATTTTAACTACATCTACGTGCAACGCCCAACCAAAACAATTTGAAAAATCGTATTTTTGTGTACTTGTGTGCGAGTTAATTCCATGTGCTGTAAATTCGAAGGAATTTTCAAACATATTGGTGTCAAGGCATGGGCACATGCATGGAGTGCATGCCATGTCATTTTAATTCCAAAAAATTAAAAAGTGATCATAAAAACATGAAACCTTGCTTGACTTAATGTCATGCCACCAAGATGATGTGCTAAAGAAATTGGCATGTTTGACGAAAGTTTGGACACACACCCCTCACAAACCGGAGCAACTCGCTAGAAGGTTCATGGTTCTGAGAGGGAACAATGCATGTTTGATGATGAACGGGAGATAGCTTCCTCTTAAAGCCTTGAAATTTTTTCAACGTCTAACGTGCACCACTAGAACTGTAATGTGAAATTTTGGAAAATTCTAGGGGTCATTTGACTTTTTAAAGACATTTAAGTGATTTTCTAACCATTGAATGACTGTAATTCAAATTTGGACCACATCTACATGCAACGCCTAACCAAAACGGTTTGAAAAATCATATATGTGTACTTGTGTGCGAGTTAATTCCATGTGCAGTAAATTAGAAGGAATTTTCAAACATATTGGTCTCACGACATGGACACATGCATATGTATGCATGGAGTGACATGGCATTTTAATTCAAAAAAAAGAAAAATGACCACAAACACATGAAACCTTGATTGATGTAATGTCATGCCACCAAGATGATGTGGTATAGAAATTGGCATGTTTGACGAACGTTTGGACAGACGCCCCTCACAAACCGGAGCAACTCGCTAGAAGGTTCATGGTTCCGAGAGGGAACAATGCATGTTTGATGACGAACGGGAGATAGCTTCCTCTTACGACCTTCAACTTTTTTCCTACGTTTAACGTGCACTAATACAACTGTCATGTGAAGATTTGGTAAATTTCAGTGGTCATTTGACCTTCTAATGACATATAAGTGATTTTCTAACCATTTGATGACTGTAATTCAAATTTTAACTACATCTACGTGCAACGCCCAACCAAAACAATTTGAAAAATCATATTTTTGTGTACTTGTGTGCGAGTTAATTCCATGTGCTGTAAATTCGAAGGAATTTTCAAACATATTGGTGTCAAGGCATGGGCACATGCATGGAGTGCATGCCATGTCATTTTAATTCCAAAAAATTAAAAAGTGATCATAAAAACATGAAACCTTGCTTGACTTAATGTCATGCCACCAAGATGATGTGCTAAAGAAATTGGCATGTTTGACGAAAGTTTGGACACACACCCCTCACAAACCGGAGCAACTCGCTAGAAGGTTCATGGTTCTGAGAGGGAACAATGCATGTTTGATGATGAACGGGAGATAGCTTCCTCTTAAAGCCTTGAAATTTTTTCAACGTCTAACGTGCACCACTACAACTGTAATGTGAAATTTTGGAAAATTCTAGGGGTCATTTGACTTTTTAAAGACATTTAAGTGATTTTCTAACCATTGAATGACTGTAATTCAAATTTGGACCACATCTACATGCAACGCCTAACCAAAACGGTTTGAAAAATCATATATGTGTACTTGTGTGCGAGTTAATTCCATGTGCAGTAAATTAGAAGGAATTTTCAAACATATTGGTCTCACGACATGGACACATGCATATGTATGCATGGAGTGACATGGCATTTTAATTCAAAAAAAAGAAAAATGACCACAAACACATGAAACCTTGATTGATGTAATGTCATGCCACCAAGATGATGTGGTATAGAAATTGGCATGTTTGACGAACGTTTGGACACACACCCCTCACAAACCGGAGCAACTCGCTAGAAGGTTCATGGTTCCGAGAGGGAACAATGCATGTTTGTTTACGAACGGGAGATAGCTTCCTCTTACGACCTTCAACTTTTTTCCTACGTTTAACGTGCACTAATACAACTGTCATGTGAAGATTTGGTAAATTTCAGTGGTCATTTGACCTTCTAATGACATATAAGTGATTTTCTAACCATTTGATGACTGTAATTCAAATTTTAACTACATCTACGTGCAACGCCCAACCAAAACAATTTGAAAAATCATATTTTTGTGTACTTGTGTGCGAGTTAATTCCATGTGCTGTAAATTCGAAGGAATTTTCAAACATATTGGTGTCAAGGCATGGGCACATGCATGGAGTGCATGCCATGTCATTTTAATTCCAAAAAATTAAAAAGTGATCATAAAAACATGAAACCTTGCTTGACTTAATGTCATGCCACCAAGATGATGTGCTAAAGAAATTGGCATGTTTGACGAAAGTTTGGACACACACCCCTCACAAACCGGAGCAACTCGCTAGAAGGTTCATGGTTCTGAGAGGGAACAATGCATGTTTGATGATGAACGGGAGATAGCTTCCTCTTAAAGCCTTGAAATTTTTTCAACGTCTAACGTGCACCACTACAACTGTAATGTGAAATTTTGGAAAATTCTAGGGGTCATTTGACTTTTTAAAGACATTTAAGTGATTTTCTAACCATTGAATGACTGTAATTCAAATTTGGACCACATCTACATGCAACGCCTAACCAAAACGGTTTGAAAAATCATATATGTGTACTTGTGTGCGAGTTAATTCCATGTGCAGTAAATTAGAAGGAATTTTCAAACATATTGGTCTCACGACATGGACACATGCCTATATATGCATGGAGTGACATGGCATTTTAATTCAAAAAAAAAGAAAAATGACCACAAACACATGAAACCTTGATTGATGTAATGTCATGCCACCAAGATGATGTGGTATAGAAATTGGCATGTTTGACAAACGTTTGGACACACGCCCCTCACAAACCGGAGCAACTCGCTAGAAGGTTCATGGTTCCGAGAGGGAACAATGCATGTTTGATGACGAACGGGAGATAGCTTCCTCTTACGACCTTCAACTTTTTTCCTACGTTTAACGTGCACTAATACAACTGTCATGTGAAGATTTGGTAAATTTCAGTGGTCATTTGACCTTCTAATGACATGTAAGTGATTTTCTAACCATTTGATGACTGTAATTCAAATTTTAACTACATCTACGTGCAACGCCCAACCAAAACAATTTGAAAAATCATATTTTTGTGTACTTGTGTGCGAGTTAATTCCATGTGCTGTAAATTCGAAGGAATTTTCAAACATATTGGTGTCAAGGCATGGGCACATGCATGGAGTGCATGCCATGTCATTTTAATTCCAAAAAATTAAAAAGTGATCATAAAAACATGAAACCTTGCTTGACTTAATGTCATGCCACCAAGATGATGTGCTAAAGAAATTGGCATGTTTGACGAAAGTTTGGACACACACCCCTCACAAACCGGAGCAACTCGCTAGAAGGTTCATGGTTCTGAGAGGGAACAATGCATGTTTGATGATGAACGGGAGATAGCTTCCTCTTAAAGCCTTGAAATTTTTTCAACGTCTAACGTGCACCACTACAACTGTAATGTGAAATTTTAGAAAATTCTAGGGGTCATTTGACTTTTTAAAGACATTTAAGTGATTTTCTAACCATTGAATGACTGTAATTCAAATTTGGACCACATCTACATGCAACGCCTAACCAAAACGGTTTGAAAAATCATATATGTGTACTTGTGTGCGAGTTAATTCCATGTGCAGTAAATTAGAAGGAATTTTCAAACATATTGGTCTCACGACATGGACACATGCATATGTATGCATGGAGTGACATGGCATTTTAATTCAAAAAAAAAGAAAAATGACCACAAACACATGAAACCTTGATTGATGTAATGTCATGCCACCAAGATGATGTGGTATAGAAATTGGCATGTTTGACGAACGTTTGGACACACGCCCCTCACAAACCGGAGCAACTCGCTAGAAGGTTCATGGTTCCGAGAGGGAATAATGCATGTTTGATGACGAACGGGAGATAGCTTCCTCTTACGACCTTCAACTTTTTTCCTACGTTTAACGTGCACTAATACAACTGTCATGTGAAGATTTGGTAAATTTCAGTGGTCATTTGACCTTCTAATGACATATAAGTGATTTTCTAACCATTTGATGACTGTAATTCAAATTTTAACTACATCTACGTGCAACGCCCAACCAAAACAATTTGAAAAATCATATTTTTGTGTACTTGTGTGCGAGTTAATTCCATGTGCAGTAAATTCGAAGGAATTTTCAAACATATTGGTGTCAAGGCATGGGCACATGCATGGAGTGCATGCCATGGCAGTTTAATTCCAAAAAATTAAAAAGTGATCATAAAAACATGAAACCTAGCTTGACTTAATGTCATGCCACCAAGATGATGTGGTAAAAAAATTGGCCTGTTTGACGAAAGTTTGGACACACACTCATCACAAACTGGAGCAACTCACTAGAAGGTTCGTGGTTCCGAGACGGAACAATGCATCTTTGCTGACGGACGGGAGATAGCTTCCTTTTACGGTCTTCAAATTTTTTCCTACGTTTAACGTGCACTAATACAACTGTCATGTGAAAATCTGGAAATTTTCAGGGCTCATTTGACCTTTTAAAGACATTTAAGTGATTTTCTAACCATTTAATGACTGTTATTCAAATTTGAACTACATCTACATGCAACGCCTAACCAAAACTGTTTGAAAAATTATATTTTTGTGTACTTGTGTGCGAGTTAAAAAATCATCAGACGATGTAAATATCTGGTGTTCAAAAAAGAAAATGTAAAGATCTGGCAAGACAACCGGCCCCCACACGATAATCACTCTATCTCGCGGCTTGAGGTTTGGTAGGTGATTGGCGGGGGCCATTAATCAGACACGGTTCTGTATTGTAAACCGTCAGCTATTATGTTCACACACGGAATTGCTGCTGGAATTGTGTGTAATTCAAACTACAGTACTCGTAAATTCCGGCGACCGGCGTGTGTACTGTCCCCGTCGATCTAGATTCTGGCCGCCAATAAATACTACCTTGCTCACATCATCCCGCCTGCATTCTCATCTACATCCTCCCCTCGCTCGCCGTCTCTCTCTCTCTCAAATCTCTGCCATGGCGCCGCCGGCCTGCCCACGCGCCGACGAGGAGCCGCCGCCCCCCGAGGACGCTCACTCGATTAGCAGCGACGAGGACCCCTACGCGTCGGACCCCCCAACTTTGGATTGGTTTTGGGGCCAGTACGATCTTTGTCTGTGGAAGACGCTGCCGCCGGCTGACATAGCCAGGCAAGTGGCGTTCAAGAAGGAGATGGCGGAGGAGGAAGCCAGGCACCAGGCGGCCTGTGAAGCCCGTGATGCCGCCTGGAGAAAGGAGGCGGCGGAGCTTTGGGGGCGGGCGCGTCGTCATGCCGAGGAGGTGTACGAAGACGGGTACTTCGCGAGGAAGGTCATAGGCGTTGGGCGCCTCGTCGCTGCGTGGAGGTGGGCCGATAAGCTCCAGCGTGCCACCGATGAGGAGCTCCGGTGGGTGCCCAACGAAATGGCAAGATCGGCCACGCGCGTCCGCCAGCAAGAGGCAGATCGGTACGTCAAGCGCTGCGAGGCGGAGGAGTCGGAGTACTACCTCCGCACTGGGAAGACGCCGCGCACTAGGGAGCTGCTGGCGAGGGGCTGCCGGAATACTGGCCCCGGGAGGGATTATTAGTTTTAGTATTGTTCGTTTTCAATTTTATGCATTGTACCTAGTAGTTAAGTATCATGATGTATTGTGATGATATTATATATATATATATATATATATTCTGTGATGATCTAATGAACATGAACAATTAATATACATATATATATATATTATGAATTCCATTTTCTATCTGTTTTTGTGTACTAATTCGAATCTAGCTGTTATCATCCACATATACAGAATGGAAAGCGTATATACACACATTGAAACAGAACATATAAGAATGGAAAACAGAGTACACACATTGAAACAGAGCAATAAACAGAGCAATACTACGATTCCTGTGAAGACAAAGCTATCCACGTCGAAACAACTTTTCAAAATAAAACGCGTCCATGAGACCATGACCGGCAACCCTTTCCTAGGGTAGCTCTTGGCTCTGCCTGAACTCATGCAGGCGTTTGTCCAAGCAGTCGACACGCTCGCAGTACATCTTGAGCGCGATCTCGAGCTCCAAGTTGGCTATTTTATCGGAGATCACCAGCTCGAGGATGCGACGGCCATGTTCCTCTATTGTGCCTAGGTGGACACCTGGGCCAAGGAGGCGGTCGAGCCTACGGACCAGCGCGTTGGCATCCAGTGGGCCCCGGACAAGGCAAACGGCGGCACCCATGCGAACGGCATGGGGGGCGTCCGGTGCAAGTACGGCGTGGCCGGCATCTGGTGCAAGTACGGTGCTGAGGGCCTCTGCCCACTCCTGGCGAGGAATGAGGGTACTGACGGGACGTGTACCTAGCTGCGACACCGTGTCGATAGCAGGCAAGCGCTGATGGATCCGCTCTTGCTGTGCAGCGCACCGTGCCTCTCGCTCTGCGGCGCTCCAACGGTCTCGCCGTGCGGCAAGCCGCAGCCTATCGGCGCGGACGCGCCTAGCCTGCTTTGCGGCACACCATCGATCATGTTGTGCGGCGAGCTGCAGCCTGTCGGCGCTAACATGCCTATCTTGATCCGCGGCGCTCAAGCGCCATGCGCCAAAGGTCTGCTCAACCCTGGCGATGAAGCGCATCACAACGTCGTCCATCGCATTGCCGGGGAGCGCCTCGGCCTCGACGGGCCATGGCGCCTGCTCATTTTCCTCTTGACGAGGTTGATGGCAGAGGCGACGCTTTGGTGGGTTGGCATGCTTGGAACAGGTGGATGTGCTACTGGTTGCGCTTGTCGCCTCTGTGCGTCACGCGCCCCTATGCGCAATATAGCAGGGTGGCGGGAAACAAGTGAAGAAATGGCAGGAAACGGTGGCGTGTTCATAAAATGCCATCAATTAATGGAAACTTAGCATCGAGCTAGCACAAGAAGTAGATGATGATCAGATGAACACGGACCACACTAGGGATCCCGTCGGTGGTGAATTCATCAATCCCAAACGGTTGAATACTAGCAAGCGTTTGCCCACAACACACACGGCCTATTCCATCACAAATAGGTCGGATGGATCAACAGTATGCCACGTATCGCACATTGTCAAAAAGTAATGCGGTAGACCTTCTTTAACATGTGTTTAAAAAAAGGACCTCGAGATTAAATTAGCTGAGGGAATGGGGCATTTCGGTCATTTGACCGAAATGACCCATCCCATCACCTATTTTAACATCGACACAACTTCCCATCCAGTCACCCATCCGATGGCTGCTCCAGCCTGAGCACACTTAACTTGATAGTTTTCTTACATAAGCTATTGGTGGAACAACTAGTCCTTGCTGATAGGAATGCCTCTTCGCATCCTTATGGCGTATCCGGATGACGGCCCGTCCCACAATGGCCAATAGATGTTGTGTAGACAGAGCATATCACATACGTCTTACTAGAAGCAATCGTATGCGTTATTATCGGTCTTTGCACACATTTCTGATTATAGACCTATTTGCCGTGTATCACACACATCTTGTTATATTGAATCGTTTCTGTTCTATTGCCTAATCACAAACAGTTCATCCGAGTGAACCGTATGCTGTACATCGCACACACCTTTGATCTGGCTGACCGTTTCTTTTGTGTTGCCTAATCACAAATAGTTCATTCGAGTGAACGGTATGCTGTGTATCGCACACGCCTCCATCTGGCTGCCCGTTTCTTTTGTTCCTCCTCATCGCAAACAGTTCATTGAACTGAATCGTATGCCCTTCATCGCACACGCAACTAAAACCTGAACCGTGTTTGATGCATCCGTCATCACAAACGTTTTACACATTTCTGACGGTTTTCATACAACACAGTTTGCGATTATGGCATCGCACACAGTTTCTCAAAGGGTCTCTGATCATAGTGTCGCATTAGTAGCATCGTGCAGTAGTGCCACATCATCTTTCAGATCGGGGCAAGAGTAACGGGGTCGTTTCTGGCCTGTTTCCTCCATGGAGAAGATGATCGAACAATGGCAGAAGGAAGGGTGAAGGCAAATGGAGGGAGGAAGAGCGTGCAACAGCAGTTCCAAAGCGAGAGGGGAAGGCGAAGAGGCGATGGACGGTTGCCACGGTACAAGAAGAGGCTAGTGGGGAGCGAATGGTTGCCACAGAGGTCACACATTGACGACAAGGCCGAGTGAACCGCATGTCACCACAAAAAAAAGACACATTCGTGACATTTTGGGCTGAACGAATTTTTTTTCTGTCATACTTATGACACTTCTATGACGATAATTGTGAAAAAACCCGGTATCATCATAGATGTGGTGGGCTCCTACTTCTATGACAAAAAATCATGACAAAAAATGGGCTTTTCGTCCTGGGTGGGCCGGAGACGTAGCTGCATGACATTCTTTGGGCCGACCATGACGGAAAAAACCGTGGTAGAAGCGAGGGCGAGGAAAATATCGGGGTGTTCCTGGATACGATGGGTGGTCGGGGCCGAGCGATGCATGGAGGTTTGTGCATTTCTCTCGTACACGCATGCGCGTGGGTGCGAGGCGTTGGGCTCTAACTGAACCCGAGCGAGGCGTTCGCCTACTGAACCCGAGCGATTGCACTACAGGCTACGCGTTACTGAACCCGAGCGATTGATCGATGGATGTTAACTGAACCCGATCGAGCGATTCCTTCGCTACTGCTGCTAACTGAAGCCGATCGATGCTGCCTCTAGATGAACAGTGAGCGTTGCTGGGGGGTTTGGATGAATAGTTCCAAGGTGGGGGTGGATGAACAGGACCCCATGGTGTTGCCTCTGGATGAACAGGACCCCGATTGATCGAGCCGGTTGTGGCTGGATGAACAGGAACCCGTGGAGGGCTGGATGAACAGTAGATGGTGGAGGGCTGGATGAATAGTAGCCCGTGGAGGGGCGGTTGAACAGGAGCCCGTGGAGAGGGCTGGTTGAATAGTAGCCGGTGGAGTAGCGCGCGGTGGAGGCTGGATGAACTGGAGCCCGTGGATGAACAGTCGCAGGTGGAGGCTGGAGGAGGTCAACGGTGGATGAACAGTAGCCCGTGGAGGCTGGAGTGGGTCGACGGTTGAGATGAATAGTATCCCGTGGAGTCCCGTTTTGTGGTACGCCACACCCCTCCCGATGAACAGGACCCCCGTTTTGACCGTAGCGCTCCAACACAAGTCTGTTTCCTCCGTTTTGCGATACGCCACACCCCTCCCGATCAACAGGACCCCGTTTCAACCGTAGGAGGTCCAACACAAGTCCGTTTCCTCCGTTTTGCGCTACGCCAGACCCCTCCCGATGAATAGGATCCCGTTTCGACCGTGGCCGGTCGAACACTAGGTCGTTTCCTCCGTTCTACGGTATGCCAGGCCTCGTTTCCATCGGATGTTCTGTCCAAGCCCTCCCGATGAACACGACGACGCATTCCGTTCCGACCCAGCCGGTTGGCTCCCCATGAACACGACGACGACGCTGTTTCTCCGTTCTGACCCAGCCATGTACACGAGCCACGGCCGTACGTATGCGCGAGTAGGCGTTCGAGACCCCGCCCGTATGTACGCACGTGGCTGTATTTTCTTTCTTGCACACTGGCCGCTGTACATACGTGTACATGCTACATGCGCGCCTCTACTACGGCACGCGCACGCTCTACATCGAAAATACCATAGGTTGAAGAAGACCATAGGTTGAAGAAGCACTACGGCCGTTGCATGGACATCGTACGGTCAGTGGAGCTAGAATAGTTCATATATTGACTATAAGTTGACAAAGCCCTCCGTCCCCGTCAACTTAGTAGGCCCACAAGTCAGCCTCCCACTATGGTGGGTCCCAGCTGGCAGGGAGTATTCATTTTTTGTGCGCAATAAGGAGGCACTTCCTTGCGTGCGAAGATATAATTGGTGGGTCCGACCTGTCAGCGGAGGGAACGTTTTTTTCGCGAAATACAGAGGCCCTTCAGGCAGGTCCCAGATGTCAGGTGGAGGAATCATTATTTTGCGCGTAATAAGGAGGCATTTCCTTGTGCGCGGCCGTGGACCCAACTGTCAGCCTCTCCACGTACAGTCCACTTCTGATGGATGTCGTTCATTGACCACGTTGACCATGCAGCGCCAAGAGCACCAGGGCAGTGGACGACGGCGAGGCCTACGAAGGGAACGACACGGAGCCGGGGAAGACACGGCAGTGGCTGCCCACACGATGGAGAGTACGAGGGTTGACTGGTTTGGCTGCCATTGCCGAAAAATAACAGGAGGTGTGGTGAGTAGAGGGATAGATAGTCCAGGGATGCGAGTATATGATGGGGCCGTGAGGCCTACCCGGTAGCACAGCCGGCCACAGGAGGCGGGAGCAGGCGGTTCCGACGGCGCTGGTTTGAGCGGCTGGGGTAGGAAGATCAGAGACTGAAGAAGCATGATTGTCGTTAGATTGGCATCTAACGGTCTGGCGCTGGTAGAGTCGATTGTTGACTAAGTTTCTTTTTTGAGAAACATTGTGTACGCATGAACTAAGTAGGCCCACAAGTCAGCCTCCAAATATGTGGTAGACAACATAGATCCCATTTGCTATTTTTTAATAATTTGCAGCCCATTTGCCAATTCTTAAGTAATTTATTACAGCCCATTTTCTGCCCAGGACCACGGTCAAAAAGTTCAACCTTATTTTGCATATTTCGGTGGAGTCCGAACTTTTGTAATCCCGAAATGATAAACATATTTTTAAGAACTTATTGATTTGCCAAAAAAATCGTTTTGTTTTTGTAAGCAAATAAGACGTGGGACAATTGAGTTGGTTTAAGGGAAAACCAGTGGTAAAAAAATCAGCGCTGGGAGGGAAAAGAAAAAAATAAGGATGTAAATATGAAAAGGGAATTTTATGTATTTTCAATATAATGATACATGTATATGAACTAGTAAAACTATAGGTAGAGATTAGAAAACGGATGTAGGACATGCGTTTCAAGAGGAAAATAGAACTGGGCTGTGTGTTTGATTCAGTAAAAAAACTGCCTGCAGATGTTGTAAGGCAAAATATAAGTAACGCTGGCGGGCCAGAGGCCAGTAGATACCTGCTGGATCTTTGTGCCCCGTTGTCGTCATGGGCTGGGCCTGTTAAAAACAAAACCAAGCCTGGGCAGTCTACAGCCCAGTTGAAACTTGCTCGACCTGAAAAAACAATATACGTGCTCAATAAACGAGAGAATTCTGCAAGTACAGACTGATAACTGGGATGCAACAGGGATATTGTTTTTTCATCGTGATAATAAGTGCATGCACTTGTTTCGAAAAATTTGGAGAACTGGGAATTCGAACGGCAGGTGCTTATGCTACCCATCAAATAAAAATCAGGTGCCTGAAAATTTGTTTCGAAACAAATGATTCAGCTTTATATCCACGTCGACCCTCGGCATGATGGTTGGAAGAAAATGCCAAGTTCATACCAAAAGATCGTTAACAACAATACCAACTTGCGGACGACAAGGTAGTACAAGTACCAATACCAAACTAACTTATAATCTTTTTACTCCTGGTCCTAGTGTTCGTCTGGTAGAAAATCTTGCAGAGGACCAGCTCCCGCTCCTTCTCTTGCTCCAGGTCCCCGAGGTGGTACTGGTGCATCACCCAGTTGGTCCTCTACTGGTCAAAGTTCTTGTTGTTATGCAGCACCAGAACCTTTTTGCTGCCCGTCTGCCGGCCGTTGACCATCACCGGCAAGGTATTGCCGGTGTTGTGCCACATCGCGTGCATGCCGCACTCCGACTGTATCTTGCGATGCATCCACGTGCCCCTTTTGAACGCCCTGGAATTGCGCTGGAAGAAATGCTTGCTTAGGCCACTCAGTGTGATACCTGCAGTATTGTCAAATACAGGTTTTGTGTACGTAGTTGGCATTTTCATAACATCTTTGGTATGTTGCAGTCACTTGTTTCACTTTTTATTAACTGTCAAATTGTAATTGCTTCACCAGGTCTGCGTCTAAAAAAAATAGAGCTATAAACAAAGGAATATGTTTGTGCAAGTAGACGGCCGATCAGTGTCTTACTTGGAAGTTTCTCAGGATGGGTGTAGCATATGCCGTGCTCGCTGTCGATGGTTGGTATGAACAAATCGATGAGAGGGTGAGATCTCGTGCTGTCAGCACTCACTTTGGCCTCAAGGTGCTCGATCAGCTCCTGATCCGTGGGATCGAACTTGACGCCAGCCGGCAGCACCGGCCAAATCCTTCTTCGACTTGCATCGGTTAATTCCAGTTATATGGTACTCAATGTATGATCAATCGACTGTTTTAAGTGAATGATGAAAGATTTCGACAGATAAGTGGTACTCCAAATCTGAAGTCCAGAATACCCGAACACGCCACTCGGATTCTTGTGTCACCTCACGCGCAGCGTGTTGTCACGTCAATTGAATGTGTGGACATGATGAATAATTTGACTGACGTATACTAGTACTGCTACTGTACTACACTTACTAGTCGTATTTAGTGTCACATTTCAACCATAGGTTTAACTAACAAGTACGCACTTGAAGCCTAATTTATATATATATATATGGCTTCTGCACAACATCTCCGTCATCATTATCAGTACATCCTGCGCAGGTGAGTTAGGATGCACTTGATCCCAGAAAGGTATCTATCCTTCAAACCAGAGGAGTGCTTCAAACTAACAACAGTATATAATATCCAACAAAAGAGGGTCATGCTACAGCAGCAGAATACATGGCTCAGTCTAGATATCAGTATGAATCAAGTTGTGCATATTTGCTGTTGGCATGAACCACATCACCGCATGTCGGGTTTGCAAAAGCCATCCATCGCATGGAAGCTTGATGCCTTTCACACACTGAAGATTATCTGGCAACAAGCTGTGTCGACGAATCTCTGGATATGGTGATTCATGAATCCCATGGTATGATGTGTAAACACAGTCCCCCCTGGCGAATGGAAGTTGCATAGCACGGTAATCATCGCCGGTGATATGATCGATGATTGGTTGGATGAACGGATAATTGAGCCCGAGGAACATGGAGTGGTTGCCGAGGTTGTAAACCCGCCTCCAGTTGAATACGCCTATCCCAACGGAGCTGAGATCTTTCTCGAACACGAAGCAGCCATAGCCATCAATGTCATGAACGACCCAGGCATTGTACTGCATGTGGTTTGATGTAATGGTTTGGTCAATTTGGGACGTGCGAATGAGCATCAAATGACCGCCGTCAACTGAACGAGCGATAAACCACCACCCATCGGCTGGTATGATTCCAGGTCCTGGAATCATGAAGGCCAGCGCATTTGCGTCTGCTGCAACAATTCAAATTGGAGACCAAAAGGACAAAAATAAACAATCATGTTCAGAGTATGTGTGGAATTAAGATTATTATAACGGTGACACATACCATAGACAGAGAATTGCAATGTCGTGGTCATAATCATACCCCAAGTTAAAAAAATAAGCCAATGGCTTTGATATTCTAGCAATATGTCATGGTTCAAACAGCATGTAACAATGAGAGGAAAACAGCTATGACAGAGCCTACTCATATTCTACCATAGCACTTACTACTACTGTTCTCATATCAACTCTAAGCAATAATATGCGTTGTTATAAAAATCTTGGAAATGAGAGTAACATATAGCAATCATGATGTTATGCTCATAATATCTATTCTAACAATCATTAGATGCCAATTGTTCTCATATCAACTCTAACAATAACATGTGTGGTCATAAAAATCTAGGAAATGAGAGGAACATATAGCAATGATGTGGTTATAGACATACTATCTATTCTAAATTTGTAACAATGAACAGGCAGTCGTATTCATAAGGTAAAGAGGAGATGAGATAGAAAAATTACACGACGATAGATTCCACCAGTATAGGTGGCCAATCTGTGCGTCGACCGCGTAAACGATGCCATCGTGAACTGTAGCATTAGACAGAAATGTTGCCTCGACAGGATTGATGATGAGCCATAACCATGTATGGTGACCGGATTCCAGATAGACTAATCCCATGTTGAACAAGGCAATGAGCTTGTAATCCATGTAGTCTTCTAATGGTGTGGGCACTTCGCAGATTACAACTTTCAACAAACAGAGGTCGAGCCAAAAGCTTGACGCCTCTCGTGCGTAGTAGGCAGGAGTGTCCGGCGGGCCGTGAGGCTCGATGGCGGCGATATCCAACGATGGAAGGGTGATCTCTTGCTGGGTGTAGATATCCACAAGACGCCACGGACTACCACATTGGTGGATGAGGACAATCCAGTTGGCCTTCATGCCCGCCCAGTAGTGGCCGCACATGAACAACAGGTGGACGGGTAGTGGTAGCATGTCGAGGGGCACCACGGCAACCTCCGTAGGATCGTCAAGTCTGTGTCTGGGCCACCTGCGAGGATCGGGCATCAGCAAGCAGGGTGTCTTGAAAAGAGCCGGCCAGTTGCAGACGAGTAGACGGTACAAAGACACCGAGCATGCGGCCAAACGGGCGGTGCTGAGTAGGTCCATATGATTACAGATCTGCTCCAAGAGAACATTGGGGAGGGAATTCCAATCGCGGCTCTACGTGTCAATCGGTTCTGCCATTGGGGTTTTCGGTGCCTGCGAGCCAGCAGGGAAGTGGATTCGGGCGGGCGAGCGAAGAAGCTTCTCCTCGTGTGGCCGAGCAGTGAGCAGGGGGATATGGTACGCGCGAGCTACCAAGGAAGATAGCGCGGGCGGGCGAGCAGTGAGCGGGGGGAAATGGTGTGTGGCTGACGATGGGGAAGAGAGGAGGAAGAAGAAGAGAGGAGGAAGAAGAGTGGAAGACGGGGAAGAAAGTGCATTAAATCTCAATTTTACTAGTACTACTACCAAGATATACCGTCCTTCGGAGTGTAAATAGTTACACCGATGACATGTGGGTCTACCACAAGAGGGCCCATATGTCGGTTAATGGAGGACAGAAGCGTGCTCTACTGGCAAACATGGTGGCAGTACTGGGTAAGGCTGATTTAGTAACACCAACACGCTGGTTCAGCTTATTAATTGAGTGTCTCATCTGCTGCAGCGTGTATTGTCACTTCACTGCGAAGACTAGTTGAATAGTTCTCTCTGACCGAGATGGGGAATAATGGATCGCGAAGACTTCCTTTATACAGTATCCCTATGCCTCTACGCTCACTTCATTCATTTTGCTCCGTACGTAGTCACTTGTTGAAATCTCTAGAAAGACAAATACTCCGTATTTGGGAACAGAAGGAGGATTTTACTCCGTATTTGGGAACAGAGGGAGTATCACCATATGGAGGGAATAGAGGAAGCTTGAAATATGAACATGTCAATGGGAGGGAGTAAACCCCATGCATGCATGCAACATGCAACACTCACACGTACACATGGACGCACACAACACTCATGCACCCATGCGGCACACAGCACACGACGCAACACACACGCTCACGCTCAAGTGCTCAACCTACTCCCTACGTCCGTGAAAGACTGTACATTTAGAGATTTACACATTGACCAGGGCATAATTAATACCCAAAAGTAGCAGACTTAAGTGTGCATGCGACCATTGAGAGAAGAAGATTAAATGAAGGTCGTTGCATGCTGTAATTAAGGATAGACATGTAGCCTATACCTAGAGCACAAGTTGGTGCATTAGTCAATCAATATCGATTTAGATTAAAGGCTAAATGCATTGGAAGTGTAGATGTACTACACTCTTTGTTTTTTAGCTGATTTCTTTGCTCTGCCAACTGACAGGTGGGACCCAAAAACCAGGTGACAATTTAACCAGTCAACAAAGTGCCACGTCGACTATGTGGCCGGTCAGTAGGGTGCAATACGGTGCTCTACGATGAGCTAGTGATTGTATAATCACCGCAAAACTATATATAGTGACCGTAAAGAGCGTATTGTTACATACGTTGACCGGCAGTATATTTTTCTTGTCTCAAATTAAGCCATATTAACCGGAAAGGACGCAGTATGGACTAGTACTAGTACTGCTTTGATGTGTCCCGTCAACTCGCCGAACAAGGATAAGCTTGCTTACTACGCCTCCCCCTCGCCCACGCGCGCGGTGGTTCGCAAGACGAGGAGAGGGTTTTGACTACAGCGCTCTCTCCCTCTCCCTCTCCCTCGCCCTTGCGGTGGACGTGCAGCAGTTCAATCGGTGTCAGATTGCCAGAAGCATATTGTACTGTAGTATCATCATTGTTGGACCTTCCGAAGAGGCGAAGAGCCAAGTGCAAGGTTCACACGAGTACGAACTGTTGAACCTCCCGAAGAGGCAAAGAGCCAAGTGCATGGTTTTATAGGAGCTGTCGACCTAGTAGGAGTGTACTACAACTATAGAGAACGATGCTATTGTATGATGCCACCACGTCACATATATCCAAAGCTGTGCCACCTTTTTTTCTCAAAGAGCATGTTGGAGCCTGTGCAACAACCACACAAGTTGCACGTACACATAACACATTTACTAGTAATAAATTCTAAAGGACAAATGCCAGTATGCCACACAAGTTCATCTCCAATTCATGTGATAAATTTGTGCACGACTAGTCTACATATATTCACAGCGCTACCGTTCACAATTTACCGTACTCCACTTACACGTTATAGATGGGCTACATGTCCTCCTCCAGGTTCCAGTCCCAGGTGTTCTTCATGGATGGCACGATCCATAGCGGTGGGCAACAGGTATCATTGTCACAGCTTTCTAGTCCGGTTCCACACGATGGAGACTCATCCAAGCTGAAGCGGCATAAATCAGGGATAGCGTGTCCCAGCATGTCGTTCATCCAGCGGTGCGCATAGAAGACACAACCATGCTTCATGAACGGCAGGCCTTCCGTGTCGTGCACAAATATGGCGGTACTCCAATGAAAAGCGAGTACTCTCCAAGAGTGTTCATCGTCACCCACGTAGCATCACGGGGGTCGAACTCGGCGCCGTTCAACTGGTACACGCGGCATCTCAGATCTGGACACATGGTGACGTACATAGTCAAGGCCCATGCATAATAATGTTGTGCTCAAATATGGCGGTCAGTAATACTGTGCAGCAAATATTACTACTCCGGTATAGAGGAAGTAAAATAATCGGCTTATTATATATAGCCACTCTTGGCTACATGGATGAGATAATAAGACATGGAAAAACAAAAATGGTGGCAGCTAGTGGGTTCAAGTCTTCAAGGGCCTAGCTAGCTATACGCGTCCTCCAAGGTAAAAGGTACTCCTACTAGTACTAGTAAGTAGAGTACTAGTACAACAATGAAAGAGAAGGCGAGAGGGTTAAAAAATGGAATACCTGGATAGATGGTGACGGTCCGATCGTGGTAGATTGTGTGACCATGTTGCACATTATTGGTACCATGGGTAACGACTGCTAAGATAGTTGATCCCAATATGCCAAAGTCAGCTAAAAGGTTCCAGGTTAGACCGAATCGCGGATGCAAATGCACATCCAGGATCGGCGATCTTATTTTGATCAGGGGATGACTGGTCCCTGCAAAATAATGGAGTACCGTTAGGGATGCAAATGATGGTTTGTGCATTCCATTTGTAATCTCCCGTACCGTAGGATGGCAACCAGATGAAACAAGTCCCCTGGCTTGTCACCGCGAAGATGCGGCCTAGATGGCACACAACGTCTTCGAACGTGTAGGGGTACAAATCTGCCGCCGCCAACATGCGCCAGCCTCTGCCGTTACTGCCTCTTGCATTGATGGCAATCCTTATGTCGAACACCGCGATGAGATAGTAATCGTCGTAGCCGCGTCGCTTTGTCGGCGGGTCCACAATTGCTATCTTCTTCAATCTCATGTAGGCATCATCATACGTATTCAAGCCCAGCCAGTCCGGAAGGCCCATCCCAATGGTGGAGAAGGGGTCTACCGGAACGGCCACACTGCTGTGGATGTTGTGCAAAATTATGGTGGTATCCGGCCGGAGGTATGCAAGCCAATCTTCATTGGCACCAACCCAGACCTATATATAAGACAGTGGGCAGCGGAGAAATTATGGGATGGAAATGGAATAACTAAGTACTACATGATCAAACTCCATTACTGACCTGCTCATCGGACAAAATCCGGCTACCTCTCAACGTCGGCAACTCTAGCGGAGTCAACGTGCAACCATGGCCAGGGAGCGGTGGACTGTTCGAAGGATTGTCCCATAGAAGAACCTTCTCCTCGAGGACGCATGGAAGACCAACAAGCATGGCCTTTTGCCAAGCCTATTTAAGGACCGTCTTGAAAAAGTTGGTGCAGGAAGCACCGAGTCTTGCGGCGGTGAGGACGTCGGAGCGGCGTGCGATTTCTCCCAGAGGATCGTCATCCAAGGTCTCCCAGCCCCGACCAGGAGGAGAACCGCCTAGCGAATCCATGGGAGCAGCGACGAACTGCCTTCTCTTCGGGGGGAGGGGAACTGGCGAGGAGGAGATAAGGGCGTAGTAACCGCAGGGCCTCGTCCCTTCCAACTGTAGATCGTTCCTTAGCGAAGGGGTGAGGCTATTATTTACTACTGGTACTAGCATTATGGGACGTTATGGGATTGCATTATACTGTAAATAATAGCACTAGTAAGAAATTTTTGGCACTAGCTAGTAGTTTTTGGCATGGATTAAGAAATTTTGGGTATGTTTTTGCTATTTTTTGTACACGCCAACTAGTGTCAAAAACATCTTACATTATGTGACGGAGGAGTACATACTCGTACTGTAGCAGTACTAGTACTACTTTCTCAACTAGTGGTGCGATGTACTGTACTTCTAGTATAGTGCACCAGTTTTGAAGTCTTGAATCTCAGGGCCAAGGAGCTACAGTTGGAAGTGGAGGGTACTACTGTTCTCTAGAACCATCACTGTACTATCAATGCAGGGAAAGTACACCTGCGTAGTGGCCTAGTTGGTACTCTCGGTGCTCTATTCAGCCGCTCCTCTCACGTAGCTGGCCTACTCAGCCGCTCCTCTCACGCACACAGTAGCAGCCTGTTTATCAGTGACGGTTACTCCAGGGGCAGAACATTTGAGTTATTTGATACAGCAAGACTAGGCTTTTCGCTTCCATTTGTGGAGGTGTAATGGATCTCGTCGAACTTTGTTAGTAGTTCCTTCTTTATGAATGAGATGAAGCAAAGCTTTTGCCTCCGTTTCAAAAAAAACACGTCAAGAGGAATTTCTTTTATAGTAGAGCCGATAATGGAGTGAAGTCCATGCGTGCAACGCCACAAGCTACAGAGTAGTAGTAGAGCACTTTACCTACAGAGCCATATTGCACAGTTCCCAATGCCCCACCAGGCTTTTCCGGCTCCTCGGTCTTAATTGGGAGGCGCTAGTTTAAATATGCTACTAGCTGATGAGGAAGCTGCAAGCGAGGTGCGGCTAGGGCGAGCACGCGAGCCACGAGATGCTGGGAAGGAAAACCCGTTCACGTGGCTAGGATATCCAGTGCACCCAGATTGTGGTGCCGCACATCCGTTTGACTTCAAAACTCAAACTACCCGTTTAAAATACTGGGTGGCAGCAAAGTTACTATTTAAAAAAAAGGCCGCCGTGCGTTTGGCCGGGATCGAACCCACAAAACGAGGTATACACTCCCGCGACCACTAGTAGTACTCGTTGGAGTACAACGCAACCTAGAATCGACTTTTGTCGCTAGTAGTACATTGTTCCTTACAAGAAACCCCTAATAATGCAAGAAACCACTAATAATGCCAAGAAACTACTACCACTTGCATACGTGGCATACTTAAGATAAGACTACCTTATCAACCATTGTACATGCTCTTACCAACCAGCCCTACCAAGAAACGACTACTCTACAAAGTGCCGTTATAGGCACGTTTCAACCCATGGCCCTGTTTGGATACATTTGTTGTCAATCTAACCTTGCCATCCAAACACCACTTTGGTTAGAGTTAGTTCAAGGTTAGAATCTAGCTCTAACCTCTGACTTAGAGTATCCAAACAGGGCCCATGTCGCCCATTAAGTCAACGCCTTCTATTCGACCGGGCGTTATGACTTGTGGGACCTACATGTTAGTCTGCACAAAAATCCCCGAGTGATCTCCTACCTCCGGCCCATCCACCTAGTCATCCTCGGCCATGGGACGCAGCTACCGCTGCCGGTAGAAGGCGAGGTCAAAACCGCCGGCGGTGCGGAGCCCATCTTGCGGCAGCCTGGATGCCAGCTCCATCCAGCGCTTGCGGCCGCTAGCTAGCCAAGATAGCTCCGTCCAGCTGCTTGTCTGCAAGGTTTGCTAGCTAGATTGGCACGGCGGCGCGGCGGCTTGCTCGCACACGCCGCACTAAGGCCAGCCATCTGGCTCGAGCGAAGGCCAGTGCGGCGGCTTGCTCGCTCGTGAGTCATGCTCGGGCCAGCCTGCCAACCCGTGCGGAGGCCAGCGCGGCGTCCAGTCCATCCGGCGGAGCGGCGGCCAACTCGCTCATCACCGGCGCCACCGACGAACACGCATCAGTACTATTTGAAGTAATGTTCAGGAAAAATAATGATTTGAGGGGGAATAACAGGACCTCGTGTCAACGGTCAAACAAAATGTGTTGGTTTAAGCTGCCTCGTCAGCACGGACGTGTGGGCCAACCCTGTCGTAAATGGGTTTAAACTAACCTAATCGGTACTCCCTCTGTCCCATAATATAAGATGTTTTTGCAAGCTAAACTAGCTTGCAAAAACGTTTTACATTGTGGAACGGAGGGAGTACTAGGTAGTAGTTTTTGGCGTGGATTAAGAAATTTTGGGTATGTTTTTGCTATTTTTTATACAATAGATTCTTCCTAGGGCTGGTTGAAAGTGGTATTTTTTTGTTAATTACTCAACATATTGTAAGTAGGAGTGAAAGTTAAGCTTTGGAAGCCAATAAGCAAGGCTAGTTACATAGTGCATATGTGTACATGATTGAAAGTAAATATCAACCATGAGTGACTATTATCTTGATGGAAAATCGAAACTATGGAATACTAGGAAACAAATTGCATGGTTGGAAATACTAGCAATGTTCATGTGCGTTGCAACGAATCATAATTAGAATAATACTTATTCACAAACTTGATACAAAACACTCTAATTTTGATATACATATATCACTAGAGATATATTATGTTTCAATTAGAATATATTCCTTGGGCTGTTTTGGTGAGGTCAGGGAGGGATGTGGTTGGTTTTAAGATACTCATTACACGTTTTTCTGCAAATTGGTAGACAAGTGGGATGTAGGTGAGAAAAGGCAACAACTTACCTCACAGTCGTTAGATGTAGATCTAATGGTCACAAACGACAGATGGCAGACACACCATCATCACCAACTTAGTCTTCTGTAGGAGTACTAGCAAGATCCGTGCATTGCACGGAACATCAAGATGCATTTTTTTATAGAACACTTGTTGTGATTGACCCATGCGGGAGTAATCCCATGTGTAAAAACTAATGATATCTCGAGAAATAGGAGATAAGGTGAAGAGGAGTGGGGCGTGGTGGTGATTGGTGGTCGGACTGAGCGGAGGCATGGGGATTGATGACGCTAGCAGCGGCCACTAGGCCAGTTTGTTCCAGAGGCTTCCTTTCTTAATTGCTCAACAATGAGGTTGTTGGAGATAAGGATGAACGAGGGAAGGCCTTGTCTGCAAATGTGGAGAGGGGTGCGGGTATCTTTTTGTTTAATTTCAATCCGTCAGATATTGATCGGGCGGTCTATATTGCAAGATGGCACGCGTACCATCATCACCAACTCAGTTTTTTATAAGAGAAGAAATATAAGTATGGAGATACAAACGTATTATCGATACTTGTTTCCGTAAACTAGCATCTACATTGTATTCAACGCCTCAGCATGTGGGGCCTTAGCACAATGACTTCTCGACTGTGTAAAACAAAGGTTTTACCGTCGCCGATAAGGAGGGGGTGACGGCGGTGCGCTTTTTGGCTTGCTCTAGTCCTAGTAGTCATACTAGGTGGTCTAAGCACGTGTAGATTTATTCTTTTCACGTCTCGTGTTCACCGTACTGCCATGACTGTTGATGAATAGACGGTAAGTTATTCATGGGGAAACCCTTGTTGAGCGTGTTTGCGAGACAGAGACAGAGAGCGTGTGTGTGTGTGTGCGTGTGTGATATGTCTAGAGACTGAGGCAATGATAACATATTCTTTGTGTCTATGTGTGTGGGGGATAGAGAGATACATGTACATGGGGCTTTGTGTTGTGTAACGTGGAGACACATATACATAATTAGAGAGTGAGTGTGTGAGATACACATGCGGACATGGGGAGAGACGAGGATCCAGATTAATGGGTGTTTGTGCGTGTCTGTGTGTGTTTGAGCGCGCGTTTGTGTGTGAGAGGGAGTGTGTGTATGTGGAGTAGAGAGACCACTGATGATGTAAACCTAGTATAAGGGAAGGGGGAATGGTGTGACATGTGTAGTAGCGGGATAGCATGGGTGCGGGCGGGGGGAGCAGACTATTTGGAAGAGACATCGAGTGTGTGTGGGAGAGGGGTGTGAGCGAGAGAGAGAGAGAGAGAGAGAGAGAGAGAGAGAGCTAGCGACGGAGAGAGAGAGAGAGAGAGAGGAAGAGAGGGGGTGTTTGTGTCCATAAATGGCATATAGATAGGCAGACAATGTTGATGTTGTTTGAAATTGGCCTATGTATGGAGACGCAAGGGAAGCGAGTCATCGTGTGTGTGATAGGGACTTCATGAGAGATCTAGAATAGATGGTGTAGAGAACAATGTGCGAGATCGAGAACGATGATACATTAGGGAGCTATGGAAAGAGTCACGACATATATGTATACAGGGAAGGAGCTAGGGCGGGTCCGCATGTGGGAGAGATAGAAAGAGGAGAGTGGTGCACAAGGATACAAAGTGTGCTTGTTTGCAGTGGGGGTGGTGTGTGAGGTGAGTGTGCGAGAACCACATAACTAGGGAGATAGACGTTTGGGGGCGACGTTTTGTGTGTAGGGGAAAGATACACTCTACATAGTGCGTGTGCTTGGGAAAGAGAGATGCCGGGAGACCTAGCTAGAGAGTGGGGGAAGAGATGTGTGCATGCCCAAGAGACAAAGTGATAGAGACCTATATTGGGGTCCGTACTTTAGAAGAGAGAGGGGTGTTAATGTGCTCGTGTGTTGGTGTTGGGGGAGAGAACGACTTCTCTTTGTGTGTGGGGGGCGACGAGGGGGGGGGTGGCTTCAGATAAAGAGTGAGGTGTCTATATTTGAGGGACTTTAGCGTAATTGAGATATACATGGTCAATAGTGTGTGCACTCATGGTTGATCAATTTGTTTCACAGTTTGGACTATGAGATAACGATACTTTTGAACATGCGTGATATACCTTGATGTACCATAATTACAAACCTAAGATTGGAATTTTGGAATTCGACTCCATCATTAGCTTTTGTAATTCATTTAAACGGAGGTACATTTTTTAAGCCGGGATTTCGTGATTTCAAATTCATATATCAAACCTAGAGATATACACATACGGGCATGTTCAAACTTTATAATCATCCACTTTATTCATACACATACACAATTTTTCTTTTGTCATCATATTTAGGATAAAACACATTTGGAATTTCATTTCAACTGGACCGTATGATGGTATTTGCTTGTAGTAGCTCAATGATCCATATTTGAATTGAATGGACAATCTAAGTTTCGAGTTGGAGACATTGATTTTCAAAACTTGCACTTTTTTTTGCGTGCAAAACAAACAAATTCTTGGCCATGATATCATAGTCGGCCGTACAAGAGCAGAATATAATTTCTGGCGCCAAAAGCTTTCAAACTTCTCGCACACATCAAAATATCTCGAGCCCGAAAGTTTAGCCCTGCGATATTCCTGTTTTACCCATGCCACATGAACGGAAAAGGGCTGCTTTGGTAACTCCATTGTTTTGCCCTCTTTGCCCCCAATATTCTTCCCCAGAGCCCCTCCCCTTCCCCTCCCAACGCCCCAACCACGGCAAGCCGCCGAATCTAGTCCTCCGCCACAACGGTGGACCTCACACCCCGACGGATCTACCTTCCGCACCTTGGAATCCCGAACTGCCAACTCACGACTTCACCAGAGCCGCTTCAGCGACTGGCTTGTCCACCGCTCCAGATCTCCTTGACCTCCATCATGCTCCACTGCACCGGATCTGCTTAACCGGCGCCCTCGTCCACCACAGTGTAGGCCCTTCACTGACTCCCTCGTCCGCCCCTTCGCTGGCCCTTCATACTAGCCCTCGTCCGCCGCAATAGATCCGCCTCACCGAAAGCACTGTACAACGCGACCGCCGAAGCCTTCGTCCACTGCACCAGACCTGCTCCACGGACGCCATATTCAACTCCACCAGCCCTGCTTTACCGACGCCGCAGCCTCATCAGGTTTTTTTGATTTGTACTCCTTTGGGTTTTCTCTTTATCGTGCAACTGTGCACTTACCACAGATGAGCTTTCTTGTATGTTGACAGGCGCCACAACCGTAGCCCCAGAGCCGCTTCAGCGATGGCGACAGCCGGCCCAAACTCAACCGCAACACGAGCACCATCGACGATCCTTAGCTATCAAGTATGACAACGATACCCATACACCGCCGAGAATCAGGTACTATTATCCAACGGCCGGCGCCTATGTTCACTTTCTTAGCATAAGCACTGCACCTTTTAATTTCTTCAGGGCATCATTCAGTTTTTCATGAGATGCGTTATTCTGCTTGCACCTGTAGGACCATACTTCTGGCAGTGAACATGTTACATGTGCTAAATTACATACCAGTGCACATATAGTTACTATGCTTTAGTTTTGTCCTAAGTATTACTGTACTTCCTAGATATCACTGCCTACTATTTTACTTCTTGAATGCTATATTTATGATAATGGTGTTGTTCTGATGCCACCTGTTGGTTCCATCAGACTTCTTAATGTTCTCTATGCTTAATTACACATCAGCAAACTAGCATGTGGTTCCACTGCTTTTTGTTTGTTTTACCCTACATTTTTTGATGCTAGCTATTACATCACTGCTCCGAGCCTCTGTTCATTACTTGTTTGTGTGTTCTTGATCTTCCCAAGTTGCATGACTAATTTGATGCTTCTATTAATTATGGAGCTGCCAACCACATCAAGCAAAATATTTGTTCTTTTGGGGCTGGCACCTCGAACAAGCATAAAAATAGAGGGAAGCAGATATATTGTCGTGTATGCACACACCCTTCTTTCATTAGTTTAGATGAACCATTGATGATCAGTTCGGACCAGTGCATGAGATTAAAATTAATTTACCTAAATAGAGGGTGCAGAATAAACTACAACAACTAGATTTGCAACCACGGGATGCTGACGATATCTTCAAAGAACATTGCAATAGTAGCTAGGCTTCACAGCAACATATGGTAAGCCAATGTGTTTTAGTACATGTGAAATGTAATGCGAATGGGTTGCTTTCTTGGCTTGTGCCCTCAACATGTAATCCTACAAAATTACAAATAGTTCAGTTGTCTGCTTTGCTGTATTGCTGTGATTCGAATTCTGGTTTGTTCTTACGCTATACCTGAGTTGGCCAATATGTCAACAGTGCCTGCTGTACTATCGTAAAGAAATGCATGCCTAGTTCATTTGAGTCCTTAACTTTTCCTCGTAACTTCATCACAAGACTGTCTTCGTAGTTTATATGAGGCCACACTGTTAAGTGCTTTCTCAGATTATTTCAACTTCTTAGATGCCTTGGCAACTTAAATATAGCGGTGGTACACTCCCTTTCAACTTTCATCTTACCATTTTAATTTCTTTTCGGCTGATGCTGCTTCGAACCATTTAAATATAGCTTGCCGTGCTCGGCAATAATTCGTATGTCGTTTACCATGTGAGCTTACTGCCTGGATCATGCGAGAACTATCTCTTACTTATGTCCAGCGGAAACCTTTCAGGATGCCGTTCACACTAGGACACAATGTACAACCACAGAATCTATTTGTGGAAGCAGTGCGCCATCCATGTTACCAGATGGTAGAAGTTCAGAGGCAACACCGCCGGAGAGCAGTCTGAGCACAAATATTATAGTTCTTGAGGCTCTACTAGAGGCAGAAAGAGATGGTGTGGCTGCCATGAATGAGGTAATCTTTAACTTGAGGCTGGAAATTATGGAATTAGCGGCACGCATTATGCAACCAACCCAAGAATTGGAGGAAGTAAGAATGTTGCATTTGAAGACGGAGGAGGTCCTGCTGTTTCTGCTATCTGAAGCCCAGGGTAATCCCGGTTCTTCTTTAGATACCAGTTGAAATTGTCATTAGATTATTGTACTTGCATGTTGTGTCATGTCTCTGAATGGATTATGCTGTAAGACCCCCTATGTTGTCCATGTGTGGTAATGATCCAAATTTTTTAGGCGAGGTATAATCCTCAGTACTTGTATGATTGACATAAGGTGAACTATTTTTCGTGTGAGCATATTGTATTGGATGAAATAACTGTTTGACTCAAAGTGTATCCAACCTACTGAATTCAAAGATCACGGCATTTCTAAATCATAATCATATATAAAGGTGGAATAAATCTTTGTTGTGGTTTTGAAGAAATAAATAACAAAACGTAGAATTATCTGTGGATATTTGTAATCGACTACAAATTGGATTTGAATTTAGTTTGCCAGGGCCCAGGGCAAACATGAATGCTAATTCTCCCAAGTTTTGAACGAAGCGGCTAAACACCCACTATAATTTGTGGGCTGCCCGAAGCAAGTGTTTGCGAGATGGAAATTACTGTCTACCCCTGACACTTACATCATTATCGACCAGATTCACACTGCTATTGATAGGGGTAGACTAGTAACTTCAATCAGACATGACACGACGGCCTCTGAGCCCATTCAGACACGGTGGGCGCCAAACGTGGGTGGCAAAACACATTTGATTCAAGCTCGTCCAAAATACATGTGTCTCTCCCTCCATTTCTCCATTCATACACGATGGGAGGCAAAACAAACTCTCCTCGTCCGAAATCAATGTAGGCTAATATTTTAAATAGGGGCAGATGTGTAACTTCCCTCAGACGTGACACAACCGCCCTACATGTCAGCCCCGTTCATACACCGTGGGCGCCAACCGTGGGCGGCAAAACACCCTCTCCTCGCCCGAAATAGTTGCCGGCAAATATTTGGGAGATGCAGGATTACCGCCCTATCCCCAACCGACGCAATGTCCGAAATTTTAAACGGGGGATAAGTTCGTAACTTTCCCACATTTCAGAGAAGCGCGTCCCAAAGTTTGAGATCCCCCCTCCCCTCCATTTCCCCATTCATACACCGTCGGCGCCATGACAACCTCCCCACTACGGCCAGCCTCCTCCGTCCGCCACCCCATCCTCCACCTTGCCGGAGCTGCTACCCCTACCCCGTCGTCCACTGCAAAGAGATGGACGTCTCTCATCCACGGTGCTGGACCAGGATCCTTTCATCGCATCCTCTCACTTCATCGGCGCCATTGTACACCTTGCCATTGCCGCTCCTACGACCGCCTCGTCCACTGCAACAGGATTTATCCCCCGACCCCGCCATCTGCCGTCTAAAGTCTTCTTCCCCGCCGCCGACAGCCATTGCACCCGCAACACCCTCAACGTATCAGCAGAGGCCTACACGGCATCGCAAGAGAGGTGGTACTCTTCCATATGTGCTTAAGTTATTGATCTCACCTGGAAAATAGATCGTAATTTGTTTACTGTACTTTTCTTGTCCGTACCAAATCGTAGTGGCTAGTTGAAAGCAAACATTGGTTGCGAAGTAGCTTTGTCCAGTTTGCACCTTCAGATCCGCCATGGCACGGGCACTATACTCGTAAAGCTTATGGTTCCCCCCTTTATATTCACTACCATCATCGTAGGTGCTTCGTGTCGTGCTAGCAATGCTCCTCAAGACCTCAACCCAAAGCTTATGTGTTGAAATACAAATCTGATATGATGCTCATATCACTAAAACAGAGAAAGTCTAATTGGTCATCTAATGTTCCTATATTCGTTTCGAAAAGCATGTGTGCCACCCACTGGTCCAGCTAGTTCCACTTTCCTGATTTTTCTCCTGATGCTTAGGGTTTCCCCTTTTATCTACTCTACTATGACCTGCGTAGGTGCTTTCTGTCGTACTAGCATTACTCCACCCTTCAAGCTAAACAACACAACACTCAAAATTCGAAAGCTTAGTTGTTCAAATATGATTGTGATATGATACTGATATTAGTTAACAGACACATTTAATTAGTTAGCTAAAGGTCCCACTTGAGTTTCCAAATGCATGTCGCGACATATAGAGAGATAGCAGAATTACATTTCTTTCTCACTTGTTGACTGTACTTTCTTGTCCATACCAAATCTTAGTTGTTATTTCAAAGCAAACATCGGTTGCTAACTACCCTTTGCGCGGTTTGCAGCTTTAGATCTGCCATCCCACTGCCACGGTCAACATTGTACTCATCATGCTTATGGTTTCCCAATTTTATGATGACCACGATCAGCCTACGTGGTTCGTGTCGTAATAGCACTGCTCCACCCATCAAGCTAAACAAGCTTAGTGTACAAATTCATATATGATATTATGCTGATATTAGTAAAACTGAGAGATGTTTAATTGGTCAACTAAATGTTCCTACTTTAGTTTCGAAATGCATGTGAGCCACATATGGAGAGACCGGAAAAAATAGTATTTCTCTGTGCGCTCTGGTTCATCATGGGTGGCCAACCGACATTGTATTGAAAGACTTGTAATATCTTCAATCTGCTTGCTCTTCTGCTCTTCTTTAAGATGATCCTCTTCTCTTGTGGTCGACTGTTCAGGTCGAGTTGTTCTCCCTTAGTATATTTTGAATCTGCCAGGTCATGTCGACTTGTTCTTCTTTACTATATGTTGAAGCTGTCATCTGCGAAGTGTCATCACTTCTGGAGCTCTCATATTTTGAGTAGTAGGCCACATTATATTAATGCACACACCAAATTACAGCATGCATGGCATCTCTTAAAAGAATTGCAGAGATAGCACAAAGGGATTTACATGGAGGCAGTATTGGATTAAAATCACTTCTGCATTACAAAGATAATCTCACTTGTTTTTATGTTTTCATGCATGTCAGATATTGAACATTATCAAAATGAATATGATTATGGGCGCACGAGAGCAATATTGAGGAACAATCCACTGGCTAACAAAATTGGCATGGTGGAGGATGGCCTATCTTATTCACCCATCAAGGTGCTTGCTCTAACTTGGCAAGGTTGTATTGGTCGCACATATTTTGCATCTGACCTCTTGCATTACTTCTACTTTGTTACACCATCTGCTTAGTTTAAGCATCATATATGAGTATATGCCATACCTATCCATTTTCTGTACCTATTCCATGTGTTGTCATACTATGGTTTTCCAGTCAAATGTTGTTCTTTGGTAATAGATGTCCAAAAGGAAGAGGGTGAGTGCACATCCTCAAGGAGTACAAACTAGGTATTTGGAAAAGGTAGTGATACCTGTTAAATCAGATAGATCAGCAGCCACAGAAAACACAGGCCCAACTGTAACACACTTTACCCCTACTCCAGTGGCTAAACCCCTATTAGAACTGCTGGGAGCCCAGCGTCAGGTACTGTCTATGATATCAATTCAAAATTTGAACTCCTAATTTTCTACATGTGCCTTACCTTCTCTCTTGTATGAAAACTAATTTCAGATGAATCTCCTTGCTCAAAGGATCATACGATCTCACAACAATACTAGGCTCTGCATTGCTCTTGTCAGTACCTCTCTCCCTTTTGCCTTGTAACGCTGTACTTGATTAATTGCTATTTGATTATGTATCATCAGTCTGCACCTGAGCTTCATTATCCTCTGTTTCTTCCAATATTATTTGATCTATATTTACTCTTTGCATAATGTAGAATAATGGCAACGCTTATAAAGAATTTCTTTGGGGAATTTATTGAATTATCCTTCCATCAACATGGAGAAGGGCTTTGTCCAGCCCGTGTTAACATGTAATGTAAGTTCATCCTTCTCAAGCCTTCAAACTTTGTTCTAGTATAGATTTGGATAGGCATCATTTCCTCCACTGCTGTTTGCTTTGCTATTTACATCTGATTGGATGTTTGCAACAACTACCAGTTTCAAATTGTAGTTGTAAAAACATGTTCCTTATGCAGAACAGATCCATTTATTTGCTTATATAATTGCGAAACCTGTTACGTGTCTCCTTGTTTCTCTTTCAGAGTCGTGTCTCTTATTCCAGGCAGAACTTTAGGGAAGATAGTGAGCCAAACCATCTTGAGTACAGCGAGATGACCCCAAGGTCCTGTCTTGATGAAGAGAGTGAGTTGAAGCTACTCACCAGCAGGTGTGAGACAACCTCTGTGCAGTCGCTGCCTCAATCAGTTCGACTTCTTCAGTCTCAACTTAAAGCGGAAAGGCTTGCTTCAGCTCAGCTCCGACTTGAAGTCAAAGACGTAATGAAGATGTCAAAGGACTGCCTTGCGCACCATCATGCCATATAGCTACGGGTGATGCATCTATCGTTGAGACAACTGAGGTCTAATCAGCTTGTTCGGCTGTTTGGGGGGGGCCGACCTTGCCAGGCCTAGTGCCTTCTGAAGTGCTCTCAGTTTTGTATATTCTTTTGTCGGCGCGTTTATTTGCACTGGTGGCGAACTTTGATGCCCAATGGATGTAATATGTGTAACAACCGTGATAACCTAGCGTAAGTTTGCTGCTTATTTATTTCCTTGTTGTCTTGTTTATTTGTTTGCTTGTAGTCAGTGCAGTTCTTTTTCCGCGGTTTGCTAGTGGCCGCAATAACCTATTTTTTAAAACTAGGCCACAATAACCATGGGCTACATATTTACTGTAGTGACACTGGGCCTCCTACGGGCCGTAGAAACAATGGGCCTTCTACGGTCCGTAGAAACAATGGGCCTTCTACGGGTCATAGAAACAATGGGCCTTCTACGGGCCGTATCATCAATGGGCCTTATACGGGCCGTATGATCGATTGGCCAAACATGGGCCAAAAACAGACCGCATTATGTCTGTAAATGGGGTAGAGTTGGAGTCGTCCGTTCATGGGCCGACCATAACGGGCCGTCATTAATAGGCCGTATTTGATGACACTATGAAAACGGCCCAACGTATTAACGGGCCACAAATGGGCTGACTGTAACCACGGGTTGAATTTGGCACACAAGCAAAAAATGGAAGTAACAGGCCGTAAGTAACCGAATGCTGGAAATGAGCCCAATAATAAATGGGCCCTGAGAAGGCAGAAAGATAACATGGGTTGCAAACGGCCCAATGGATTAATGGGCCGTTAATGGGTATAAAGTAATACACTGTTCATTACGGGCCAGTTTCACCATGGAAATTTAATGGGCCAAGAGTTACAAAGGGCCTCATATGGGCCGAAAGACGTCATGGGCCGGAACTTAAAATGGGCTGGAATCATATTGGACGGCCCAGATGACGCTACTGGGCCTAATTCAGATAGGTCGTAACGGGCCCTTGGTTAGTGGGCAGTAAATGGGCTATATGCGAACACGCCATTAATAGGCTTTCTGTGGGCCGGCCCGCCTCATTTTGACCAAGTCAAACGGGCCGGCCTTTTCACAGGAATGGGCCTCTGTTCGGTCGTGCCACGTGTCGACGTATCATAGGCGCATGCGGTCCAATGAGTGGATGACATCTGTCCCAACGGTGAGCCGACACATGTTTCCTCTAGCCAATGATGATTTTACACGTGGAAAATCCCCATTGGTCGGGGCTGTTAGTGGGTTATCGGATCCAAAACCGGACCCGATGGCTTAACAGCGTTCCGTTACGGTGGATGCCACGTGTCGGTCACCCTTGACAAAAGCACTTCTGTGACGCGCGATTTATCGTCATGGAAGTGGACACTTCCGTGATGATAATTTTGGTAATGTCATGGAACACTTCTACGATAGCACAGGTATGACTATCTTGATTCTTTCATAAAATCGTCATGGATGTACATGCATGACAAAAACGCGACCTACTGTGACAAACATGTATCATCACGGAAGTGTAATTTTTTTGTAGTGTGTCGTATATCGCACACACCTTGATCTGGCTGACCGTTTCTTTTGTGTTGCCTAATCACAAACAGTTCATCCGAGTGAACCGTATGCTGTACATCGCACACACCTTCATCTGGCTAACTGTTTCTGTTCTCTTGTCTCAACACAAATAGTTCATCCGAGTGAACCGCATGTCGTATATCGCACACACCTTGATCTGGCTGACCGTTTCTTTTGTGTTGCCTAATCACAAACAGTTCATCTGAGTGAACCGTATGTTGTATATCACACACACCTCCATCTGGCTACCTGTTTCTTTTGTTCCTCCTCATCGCAAATAGTTAATCAAACTGAACCGTATGCCCTGCATCGCACACGCAACTAAATCCGAATCGTGTTTGATGCATCCGTCATCACAAACGTTTTGCACCTTTTTTGACGGTTTTTTACACCACCGTTTGTGATTATTGCATCGCACACAGTTTCGTCGAAGGGTCTCTGGTCGTAGTGTCGCGTTAGCAGCATCCTGCAGTAGTGTACAAGGACAAATCACAATGCAAACTCTCAAAAAGAAAGGATCAAACTAAACTTTTATTCATCTAAAGCAAAAGATAACTATGGATCAAACTAAGATAAGTAAAGGCAAAAGATAGTGGGGGTGATACGATACCGGGGCACCTCCCCCAAGCTTGGCGGAAGCCAAGGGGAGTGCCCATACCCGATACTCAATTTTCTTTTGGTGATGAAGAAGGTGGTGGTGATGAAGTGAGGCGATCCTGTCCTTTATGATCAAGAGATTCTCCAATCTACGAATGACGCTCCGGAGGAAGATGATGTGCTCTTGATGCAGAATATTTTCACGAGTGAGATATTTATTTTGCACATGAATCATTTCAATGATTCGAAAGGCTTCAATCTCAGTCGGGGTAAGATGATCATAGTAAGGTTTAAGGATATCTTCTTATTCTTCCTCAGCAGGCCAGGCCTGCTCAACCAATGGCGCTTGATCTCCGGTAACCTCCTTGCTCTTGTCCCATTTGACGGCTTCTGCGGGCTCTTCTCTCTTCAGCTCGATCTTCATCAACCAAGCATCCTCTTCCACGTTGTTGGAGGAAGAAGAAGACATGATGGCTGGTTCAACAGATCTGACCGAAAACAGCAAGAAGAGAGAACAAAAGATTTCTCCGCGATACGGTGGTCAATAGGCTCGGGGGGTATATAAAGATTTTTTATCTTGGGAAATGTAAGTGCATCTAGTGCCACCCCAAGTTGGTTTTGGAGTATTGACGACAAACTTGGTTGAGGGACCAATGTGTTTGTGAGAATTGCAGGATAACACAGGTAGTAGTCCCTTATTTATTTGGTTTGCCTACCAGAGATGACCCCTAAAAATGTGTGAAGACATTGAATACAATGGTGGTTCGTGAAGACATTCACGATGAAGATTATGGCATGAGAATACATTCATATGAAGACTATGGAGTGCGAAGACATAGTTGTTTCATAGTTTCCTTTTCTTCTTTGTTGAGTCATAGGAACCACCGTATTGTTAAGTGGGGTCCTAGTGAACAAAGTCAGAGTGAATGAAGTGATGCTCAACCAAATCATATGTCTTCGAGCGAAGACAATGAGAGCAAATCTTATGCAGAGCTGGATGAGTCAGCTTTACTTGTAGCCCAAGTCAAGCCGCCGCGTGTGTTTGAAATCTGACCATTCGACACGTGTCGGTTCCTTAGTGACCCAGGGTCATTTTGAACAATTCAGGTCGGGTTGCCTCCTGGCTACAAATAGCCCACCCCCTACACCATAAATTGGTGGCTGCTCAGAGTTAGTGCAAGACTTTTGTCGTTTGAGAGCAACCCACCTCCCAAGCATTTGAGAGAGAGATCCTTGCGAGGACAAAGCCCAAAACACCCAGAGCCAAAGAGTGTTAGGCATCACTGAAGTCTTTCTATCCGCGTGACCTGAAGACTTGTTACACTTGAGGACTTTGAATCCTCCAGCCGGTTAGGCGTCACGTTCTGAGCATCCAAGAGCCATTGTGGATTGCAAGTGAACAAAGTCTGTGAAGGTTTGGAAGTCTACCTTGAAGACTTCCAGAGTTATTGGGCAAGGACTGGGTGTCCTTAGCTAAAGGGGAATAAGGTGATGACATGGTCTTCTGAGTTAAATCTCAGCCTCCCTAACCAGATGTACAATTATCACAGCAACTGGAACTGGTCTACCAAATCCTTCTCTTCACCAAGCAACTGGTTCTATCCTCCACTTCCCTTCTTTACAGTTTGTCTCCGTGAAGTCATTGCCTGCTTGCATGATCTGATTTTCTTCACTGTGTGAAGACTGTTTACTGTTTGGCTTCTGATGACCCACAAGTATAGGGGATCTATCGTAGTCCTTTCGATAAGTAAGAGTGTCGAACCCAACGAGGAGCAGAAGGAAATGATAAGCGGTTTTCAGTAAAGTATTCTCTGCAGGCACTGAAATTATCGGTAACAGATAGTTTTGTGATAAGGTAATTTGTAACGGGCAACAAGTAATGAAAGTAAATAATGTGCAGCAAGATGGCCCAATCCTTTTTGTAGCAAAGGACAAGCCTGGACAAACTCTTATATAAAGGAAAACGCTCCCGAGGACACATGGGAATTATCATCAAGCTAGTTTTCATCACGCTCATATGATTCGCGTTCGTTACTTTGATAATTTGGTATGTGTGTGGACCGGTGCTTGGGTGCTGTCCTCTCTTGGACAAGCATACCACTTATGATTAACCCCTATTGCAAGCATCCGCAACTACAAAAGAAGTATTAAGGTAAACCTAACCATAGCATGAAAAATATGGATCCAAATCAGCCCCTTACGAAGCCACTCATAAACTAGGGTTTAAGCTTCTGTCACTCTAGCAACCCATCATCTACTTATTACTTCCGAATGCCTTTCTCTAGGCCCAAACAATGGTGAAGTGTCATGTAGTCGACGTTCACATAACACCACTAGAGGAGAGACAACGTACATCTCATCAAAATATCGAACGAATACCAAATTCACATGACTACTTATAGCAAGACTTCTCCCATGTCCTCAGGAACAAACGTAACTGATACGTCTCCGTCGTATCTACTTTTCCAAACACTTCTGCCCATGTTTTGGACTCTAACTTGCATGATTTGAATGGAACTAATCCGGACCGACGTTGTTTTCAGCAGACTTTCCATGGTGTTATTTATGTGCAGAAACAAAAGTTCTCGGAATGACTTGAAACTCCACGGAACATCTTTTTGGAAAATATTAAAAATACTAGAAGAAAAATCCACGTCAGGGGGCCACACCCTGTCCACGAGGGTGGGGGGCGTGCCTACCCCCCAGGGCACGCCCCTGCCTCATGGGCCCCCTGACGCTCCACCGACCTCAACTCCAACTCCATATATTCACTTTCGGGGAGAAAAAATCAGAGAGAAGGATTCATCGCGTTTTACGATACAGAGCCGCCGCCAAGCCCTAAAACCTCTCGGGAGGGCTGATCTGGAGTCCGTTCGGGGCTCCAGAGAGGGGGATTCGTCGCCGTCGTCATCATCAACCATCCTCCATCACCAATTTCATGATGCTCACCGCCGTGCGTGAGTAATTCCATCGTAGGCTTGCTGGACGGTGATGGGTTGGATGAGATTTATCATGTAATCAAGTTAGATTTGTTAGGGTTTGATCCCTAGTATCCACTATGTTCTGAGATTGGTGTTGCTATGACTTTGCTATGCTTAATGCTTGACACTACGGCCCGAGTGCCATGATTTCAGATCTGAACCTATTATGTTTTCATGAATATATGTGAGTTCTTGATCCTATCTTGCAAGTCTATAGTCACCTACTATGTGTTATGATCCGGCAACCCCGAAGTGACAATAATCGGGACCACTCCCGGTGATGACCGTAGTTTGAGGAGTTCATGTATTCACTATGTGTTAATGCTTTGGTCCGGTACTCTATTAAAGGTGGCCTTAATATCCCTTAGTTTCCATTAGGACCCCGCTGCCACGGGAGAGTAGGACAAAAGATGTCATGCAACTTGTTTTCCATAAGCACGTATGACTATATTCGGAATACATGCCTACATTACATTGATGAATTCGAGCTGCTTCTGTGTCACCCTAGGTTATGATTGTTACATGATGAACCACATCTGGCATAATTCTCCATCACCGATCCAATGCCTACGAGCTTTTCACATATTGTTCTTCACTTATTTACTTTTTTGTTGCTACTGTTACAATCACTACAAACCCCAAAAATATTACTTTTGCTACCGTTACCGTTACTTCCATATTACTTTGCTACTAAATACTTTGTTGCAGATACTAAGTTATCCAGGTGTGGTTGAATTGACAACTCAACTGCTAATACTTGAGAATATTCTTGGGCTCCCCTTGTATCGAATCAACAAATTTGGGTTGAATACTCTACCCTCGAAAACTGTTGCGATCCCCTATACTTGTGGGTTATCAAGACTATTTTCTGGTGCCGTTGCCGGGGAGCATAGCACTATTCTTTGAGTCACTTGGGATTTATATCTGCTGGTCACTATGAAGAACTTGGAAGACTCTAAAACAAAAATTTATCCCTCAACTACGAGGGGAGGTAAGGAACTGCCATCTAGCTCTGCACTTGATTCACCTTCTGTTTTGAGTAAGCTTGCGACACCCAAACCTGCTTCTGCTATTCATTCTGATATGTCGCATGTTATTGATGATGCCACTTCTGCTATGCATGATACTTATGATGAAACTACTTCTATGCTTGATACTACTGTGCCACTTGGTGAATTTCTTGATGAAACTTGCTAGGGCTAGAGAGAATGAAATTATTGAAACTGATAATATCGATGAAAGTGATGATGAATACTCTCCCCCTAATAACTATGAATTTCCTGTTGTTCCTGAGGGTTATGTTCTGGAAAAAGAAGCTGCTAGAGCTATTTTAGCTTGCAACGATAGATACGAGCTCAAGAGGTAATTAGCTAAATGGAAGCAGCAATCTCTTAATGCTAGAATGAAACCTGACCCTGCTTTTGCTACTTCACCTATCTGTGTTACTGATAAGGATTATGAATTCTCTGTTGATCCTGATATAATTACTTTGGTTGAATCTGATCCTTTTTATGGCTATGAATCTGAAACTGTTGTGGCACATCTTACTAAATTAAATGATATAGCCACCCTGTTCACTAATGATGAGAAATCTCGCTACCTTTATATCCTTAAAATATTTCCGTTCTCCTTAAAGGGTGATGCTAAGATATGGTTTAATTCTCTTGATCCTGGTTGTGTGCGTAGTCCCCAGGATATGATTTATTACTTCTCTGCTAAATATTTCCCTGCTCATAAAAAACAAGTTGCTTTAAGGGAAATATATAATTTTGTGCAAATTGAAGAAGAGAGTCTCCCACAAGCTTTGGGGAGGCTTCTCCAATTACTTAATGCTTTGCCTGATCATCCTCTTAAGAAAAATGAAATACTTGATATCTTTTATAATGGACTAACCGATGCTTCCAGAGATTACCTGGATAGTTGTGCTGGTTTTGTTTTCAATGAAAGAACACCGGATGAAGCTGAAATTCTATTGAATAATATGTTGACAAATGAAAATAATTGGACACTTCCTGAGCCAGCTCCTGAGCCAATTCCTGAGCCTATTCCTAAACCAACTCCGAAGAAGAGGGGTGTTCTATTTCTCAGTCCTGAAGATATGCAAGAGGCAAAGAAATCTATGAAAGAAAAGGGTATAAAAGCTAAAGATGATAAGAATTTACCTCCTATTGAAGAAATACATGGTCTTAATTTACCGCCTATTGAAGAAACATATGCTCTTAATCCATCACCTATTGAAGAAACTCATGGTCTTGATAACCCGACACAGGTAGTAAAGGTAAATTCTCTCTATAAATTTGATGAAGGTGATATTCCTCACTATAAGCCTGCTAGACAATGCTTAGAAGAGTTTGATAATTTTATTGTCAAACAAGAAAACTTCAATGCTTATTTTGGTAGACAATTGAAATCCAATTCCGATACGCTTGAATACTTGGGTGATTATATGTCTAGAGTTAAAGGTGAACTTAAACTCATTAGTAAACATGCTTCTATGGTAACCACTCAAGTAGAACAAGTACTTAAGGCTCAGAATGATTTGCTCAATGAATTAAATAGTAAGAAAAATGATTATGCTGTTAGAGTGGCTACTAGAACTGGTAAAATGACTCAGGAACCTTTGTATCCTGAAGGCCACCCTAAGAGAATTGAGCAAGATTCTCAGAGAAATAATATTGATGCACCTAGTCCTTCTAAAAAGAAGAAAAAGAAAAATGATAGGACTTTGCATACTTCTAGTGAACCTATCGCTGAACCACCTGAGAATCCAAATGATATATCTATTTCTGATGCTGAAACACAATCTGGTAACGAACATGAACCTAGTGAAAATGTTAATGATGATGTTCATGATGATGCTCAACCTAGTAATGATAATGATGTGGAAATTGAACCTGCTGTTGATCTTGATAACCCACAATCAAAGAATCAACGTTATGACAAGAGAGACTTTGTTGCTAGGAAACACGGTAAAGAGAGAGAACCATGGGTTCAGAAACCCATGCCTTTTCCTCCCAAACCATCCAGGAAAAAGGATGATGAGGATTTTGAGCGCTTTGCTGAAATGATTAGACCTATCTTTTTGCGTATGCGATTAACTGACATGCTTAAAATGAATCCTTATGCTAAGTATATGAAAGATTTTGTTACAAATAAAAGAAAGATACCGGAAGCTGAAATTTCCACCATGCTTGCTAATTATACTTTTAAGGGTGGAATACCAAAGAAACTTGGAGATCCAGGAGCACCTACTATACCATGCTCCATTAAAAGAAACTATGTTAAAACTGCTTTATGTGATCTTGGAGCCGGTGTTAATGTTATGCCTCTCTCTTTATACCGTAGACTTGATTTGAATAAGTTGACACATACTGAAATATCTTTGCAAATGGCTGATAAATTAACTGCTATACCTGTCGGTATTTGTGAGGATGTGCCTGTTGTGGTTGCAAACATTACTATTTTAACGGACTTTGTTATTCTTGATATTCCCGAGGACGATAGTATGTCTATTATTCTTGGAAGACCTTATTTGAATACTGCAGGGGCTGTTATTGATTGCAACAAAGGCAATGTCACTTTTCATGTTAATGGTAATGAGCATACGGTACACTTTTCGAGGAAACAACCTCAAGTCCACAGTATCAATTCTATTGGAAAAATTCCATCGATTGTATTTGGAGGTTTTGAATTTCCTCTACCTACTGTCAAGAAGAAATATGATATTTTTATTATTGGGGATGTGCACATCCCCATTGAGGTAACATAGTGTTATTCGAAATTTCTCCGGTTCCATGTTAGTCAGAATGAGTTTGTTAACAAGACTTGAGCAACCTTGTTAGTGGATTCCTTTTGATGAGCATGAGATGGATGAAGTTAGAAGGCACAACCTTCTGTACCCTCTCTCTACTTTCTGTTATTTAGTTGAAATAAAGTAAAAATAGTATTTTTTCTGTTTGTTTTCTGATTTATCCGTGCAATATAAAAATACCCCGAAAATAAAAGTTCTCCAAATGCCCTGAAAATGGAATATGATTTTTTCTGGATTATTTGAGCATATCTGGCACTGAGAACACAGCAGGGGGAGCAAGCACCTGGCCACGTGGGTCCAGGGCGCGCCCACCCCTAGAGGGCGCGCCCCCCTGCCTCGTGGGCCCATGGTGGCTCCCCTCCACTTATTCCTGCACCCACACACTTCTTCTTCCTCCCAAAAAAATCACCATCCAGCTCAAGCACGAGTTCTAGCTCATTTTGCTGCGATTTTCGATCTCCTTGCTCAAAGCACCTCTCACAAAACTGCTTGGGGGATTGTTCCTTGGTATGTGACTCCTCCATTAGTCCAATTAGTTTTTGTTCTAGTGCTCTATTCATTGCAAATTTGTGCTTCCTAGGTGACCATGTTCCTGAGCTTGCATGTCAAATTTATATGGTTCCAAGTAGTTCGAATGCATGATATAGGCTCTAGGCACTTGTAGGAGTAGTTTCTATCACTTTTGTTGAGTTTGGTTCACTTTTATTTGAAGTTACTAAAAATTTCAGAATTTTTTAGAAAATAATGAAGAGATTTTTGAGGGGCTCATCAAGCCGAAGCTCGAAGGAAAAGCAGAGTGAAGAAGCACATAGGCCCAAATATAATCTGCCTCGCACCGCGGAGGTTCGGCCGTGTGAATGGCCTTCCGTTGACTTCTTGAGAGAAGCCGGGATTTATGATGATTTTTATGAATTGGCTGAGAATACGGGCCTCACCGACTTCCTCCGCGACCAACGGGAACAGTATCTCTTACTCATCAATACTTTTGTGCAAAACTTATACTATTATCCTAAGGAATCACCTCCTTCAGTAGAGTTTCATTTATATGATGTGGTTAAGAAGATGCCACTAGATGAATTTTGCAAGGTTTGCAAAATACCTTTTGAGGGTAGTTTAGAGGAACCACATCGTAAAGATGTGGACGGGTTTATTGACACTATTACTGTGGGGGAAACCAGGAAGGTTTCCGATGCAAAAATCACTAGCATACATTTTCCTGTTTTATGCTACTTTGCCATATTTGCTAGTCGTTGCTTAATTGGTCGCGGAAACTCTGGAAACCTTAGTATTCCTAATATTATCATTTTGTTCCATGGTTTATTCTGCGATAACACTGTTAGTATGGGCGGTATTATTGTGAAACGGTTAAGTTTGAACCGTACAAAGGGCACCATCTTTGGAGGTATTTATGCTTCACGCCTTGCTGCACATTATAACATACCTATTAGGCACTATGAAAAAGAAGAAAAATTGCTGCCCAATGTTATTTAGATTATAAGAGTATGATAGCGCATGACTTTATTGTTAAGAATATGGAAGGGGTTCTTAAATACAAATTATTCTTTGATAAACATCACCCTGAGACTATTACCTTGCCTGCTCCCTCCTTGTTTAATTTATCTACAGGTCTGTATCTTGTTCCATTGGCGGCTATTTACGCCTACCGGAACCCTACACCAGCCACGGAGCCGGAACCACAATTTGAGCCTCCACGACAGTCTAACTACCAGTGGGATCCGGAGATGATTTCCAACCAGTGGCAATCAGAGTCTTCTTCATCTCAGTACGACCCCGGCTACAACTATGGATATCCGCCAGGCCATCCGTGGCAATAAACCAACTTAGGCCAAAAGCCTAAGCTTGGGGAGTACGTATTTCCCACCGACATTACATTCATGTTCACACACACTCATTGCTAGATGTCAGTGCTCATACTTTTTCACTGTAATATCCATGCTAGTTTATTTTCTTTTTCTTGCTTTCTTCTTGCGTGTTTGATAAATCTTAAGAAAAACCAAAAAAATTAGTGTAGCTTTTAGTTAGTTTACCTTTCTTGCTGTAGTAGTATTAATTAAAAAGAAAACCCAAAAAGATTTCCTATTCTTCTTTTGCTTGTTGGGAGCTTTCCCGTGTAAATAGTTTTATTTCTTTTCTTTTCTTTGGGGGTCGATAGGAGAAGACCTTAATTAAATTGTTGAAGTGGCTCTTATATGCATTATTGTTGATTTAATCAGGAGCCCATATTACCTTGTCTTCTCCTGTTTATCGAATGCTCGCAGATTCCAGCTTAGTCCGATGCACGTGCACTCTTATTATTATTCACATCGTTCGGTTGTGCAAGTGAAAGGCAATTATGACGATATATGATGGACTGACTGAGATGAGAAAAGCTTGTATGAACTCGACCTCTCTTGTTTTTGTAAATATGATTAGTTCATCGTTCCTGATTCAGCCTATTATGAATAAACATGTTTGCAATGACAATTAGAGATCATAGTTGCTAGTGCCATGCTTGGTTAGCTATGAGTTATAATGGTTTACCTTGCGTGCCAACATGCTATTAAAATGGTTGTGATGTGGTATAGTGGGGTGGTATCCTCCTTTGAATGAATTAAGTGACTCGACTTGGCACATGTTCACACATGTAGTTGAAACAAATCAACATAGCCTTCACGATATTTATGTTCATGGTGGATTATATCCTACTCATGCTTGTACTCAATGTTCATTAATTTTAATGCATGTTCATGAATGTTGTCGCTCTCTAGCTGGTCGCTTCCCAGTCTTTTGCTAGCATTCACTTGTACTAAGCGGGAATACTGCGTGTGCATCCAATCCCTTAAACCCCAAAAGTTATTCCATATGAGTCCACCAATACCTTCCTATATGCGGTATCTACCTGCCGTTCCAAGTAAATTTGTATGTGCCAAACTCCAAACCTTCAAATGAAATTCTGTTTTGTATGCTCGCATAGCTCATGTATCAACTAGGGTTGTCCGTATCTTCCATGCTAGGCGGGTTATTCTCAAGAGGAGTGGACTCCGCTCCTCACTCATGAGAAAATGGTTGGTCACCAAGATGCCCAGTCCCATGCTTTATGCAAAATAAATCAAAATAATTGCAAACAAAACTCCCCCTGGGACTGTTGCTAGTTGGAGGCACTCGTTGTTTCGAGCAAGCCATGGATTGATGCTTGTTGGTGGAGGGGGAGCATAAACTTTACCATTCTGTTTGGGAACCGCCTATAATGTGTGTAGCATGGGAGATATCGCCATCTCTTGGTTGTTATGTTGACAATGAAAGTATGCCACTCAAAATATTATTTATCTCTATTTCAAAACCAAGCTCTGGCACCTCTACAAATCCCTGCTTCCCTCTGTGAAGGGCCTATCAATTTACTTTTATGTTGAGTCATCACCCTCTTATTAAAGAGCACTAGCTGGAGAGCGCAGCTGTCATTTGCATCCATTACTATTAATTTATATTGGGTATGACTATGATTGGATCTCTTTTACCATGAATTACAATGTTTAGTCAGTCCTTGATCTTTAAAGGTGCTCTGCATTTATGTTTTGCGGTCTCAGAAAGGGCTAGCAAGATACCATCCTATTATATCATATCATGATTGTTTTGAGGAAGTGTTGTCATCCGAGATTTATTATTATTGCACCCTAGTTGATTATGCCATTGATATGAGTAAACATGAGACCTAAGAGTTATTGTGAATGTGGTTAGTCATAATCTTTGCTGAAAACTTGAATGCTGGCTTTACATATTTACAACAACAAGAGCAAACAGAGTTTGTAAAAGTTTTTCTTTATCACTTTCAGTTTGTCAACTGAATTGCTTGAGGACAAGCAAAGGTTTAAGCTTGGGGGAGTTGATACGTCTCCGTCGTATCTACTTTTCCAAACACTTTTGCCCTTGTTCTGGAATCTAACTTGCATGATTTGAATGGAACTAACCCGGACTGACGCTGTTTTCAGCAGACTTTCCATGGTGTTATTTATGTGTAGAAACAAAAGTTCTCGGAATGACCTAACTCCACGGAACATCTTTTTGGAAAATATTAAAAATACTGGAAGAAAAATCCACGTCAGGGGGCCCACACCCTGTCCACGAGGGTGGGGGGCGCGCCTGCCCCCCCCCCCCCCAGGGCGCGCCCCCTGCCTCGTGGGCCCCCTGACGCTCCACCGACCTCAACTCCAACTCCATATATTCACTTTCGGGGAGAAAAAAATCAGAGAGAAGGATTCATCGCGTTTTACGATACGGAGCCGCCGCCAAGCCCTAAAACCTCTCGGGAGGGCTGATCTGGAGTCCGTTCGGGGCTCCGGAGAGGGGGATTCATCGCCGTCGTCATCATCAACCATCCTCCATCACCAATTTCATGATGCTCACCGCCGTGCGTGAGTAATTCCATCCTACGCTTGCTGGACGGTGATGGGTTGGATGAGATTTATCATGTAATCGAGTTAGATTTGTTAGGGTTTGATCCCTAGTATCGACTATGTTCTGAGATTGATGTTGCTATGACTTTGCTATGCTTAATGCTTGTGACTAGGGCCCGAGTGCCATGATTTCAGATCTGAACCTATTATGTTTTCATGAATATATGTGAGTTCTTGATCCTATCTTGCAAGTCTATAGTCACCTACTATGTGTTATGATCCGGCAACCCCGAAGTGACAATAATCGGGACCACTCCCGGTGATGACCGTAGTTTGAGGAGTTCATGTATTCATTATGTGTTAATGCTTTGGCCCGGTACTCTATTAAAAGGAGGCCTTTATATCCCTTAGTTTCCATTAGGACCCCGCTGCCACGGGAGGGTAGGACCAAAGATGTCATGCAAGTTCTTTTCCATAAGCACGTATGACTATATTCGGAATACATGCCTACATTAGATTGATGAATTGGAGCTAGTTCTGTGTCACCCTAGGTTACGATTGTTACATGATGAACCGCATCCGGCATAATTCTCCATCAGCGATCCAATGCCTGCGAGCTTTTCACATATTGTTCTTCGCTTATTTACTTTTCCGTTGCTACTGTTACAATCACTACAAAACCCAAAAAATTACTTTTGCTACTGTTACCGTTACTTCCATATTACTTTGCTACTAAATACTTTGCTGCAGATACTAAGTTATGCAGGTGTGGTTGAATTGACAACTCAACTGCTAATACTTGAGAATATTCTTTGGCTCCCCTTGTGTCGAATCAACAAATTTGGGTTGAATACTCTACCCTCGAAAACTGTTGCGATCCCCTATACTTGTGGGTTATCAGTAACTACTCACAAATCATATTCATGTTCATAATCAGAGGGGTGTTAATATGCATAAAGGATCTGAACATATGATCTTCCACCAAATAAACCAACTAGCATCAACTATAAGGAGTAATCAACACTACTAGCAACCCACAGGTACCAATCTGAGGCTTTGGGACAAAGATTCGATACAAGAGATGAACGAGGGTTTGAGAGGAGATGGTGCTGGTGAAGATGTTGATGGAGATTGACCCCCTCCCACTTAGAGGATCGTTGGTGATGACGATGGCGATGATTTGCCCCTCCCGGAGGGAAGTTTCCCCGGCAGAACAGCTCCGCCGGAGCCCTAGATTGGTTCCGCCAAGGTTCCGCCTCGTGGCGGCGGAGTTTCTTCCCGAAAGCTTGCTTATGATTTTTTCAGGGTAAAAGACTTCATATAGCTGAAGATGGGTACCGGAGGCTTGCTAGGGGGCCCACGAGGCAGGGGCACGCCCAGGGGGGTAGGGCGCACCCCCCACCCTCGTGGGCCCCCTGGCAGGCCTGGGTGGCCCCCCTCTGGTACTTTCTTCGCTCAGTATTTTTTATTAATTCCAAAAATAACTTCCGTGAAGTTTCAGGACTTTTGGAGTTGTGCAGAATAGGTCTTGTTGGGGATATTACCACTGGGCGTAAACCGGTCAGGAGAGGCCGGGTTAACCCCATAAGTAGTTCATCTGTATCTGAAGCCTATGAAGACAGGCGGTGACGCTTCATGAAGGCCCAGGGCCCAAAGCCGGTTTAAGGCCCGTAGACACAAACCGGCATTGATATGTAAACTTGTGTTGTAAGATCGAGGTAGCAGAGACCGATCCGGACACGATTATGAGCCGGCCTCGGAGTCTGTAAACCAACGGGCGTCAACCCATGTATATAAGGGGACGACCCGGCGGCGGTTCAGGGACAACAGACAACACCTCAAGACTCAGGCAAAGCGTATTCGCTCCCTGGTCATCGAAATCCCATCAATTCCATCACAACTAGACGTAGGCTTTTACCTTCATCGTAAGGGGCCGAACTAGTATAAAACTCTCTTGCGTCCCTTGTCTGCTCTAACCCCTTTAAGCTAACCCGTAGCGATGGCTCCACGACTAAGACCTTTCTCTAGGACATCTGTCGTGACAAAACCACGACAGTTGGCGCCCACCTTGGGGCGATCGCACGATGGTTTCAAGTTCTTGGAGGGTAACTTCGAAGGACTCAAGGATTACGCTGTGGGCCGGATGACCAAAAGTCGTCGCGGCAAGCTCTACATCGACGATGCAGGCTGGGGCCCCGAGGCCGGCTCAATCGAGTACGGGTACCGGGTCCCCTTTGGTGGCATACACGTCTTCATTGGCAAGATCGGCGAAACGGGCCCTGAGCCGGACATCTGCACCAACCTCGTCGAGACGGCTCAGCGTGCGAGATCTGCCCGGGTCAAGCCTGTCATGAAGCGTGCCTTCGTGGGAGTTATCCATGGCGGGGAATCTGAGGATGGATCGAAATCTGGTGGTGAGACTGTCGTTTATTCTGGCGACGAATCATCGACCGGAGAGACCGAGTCGTTATATCAGTTACAAGATGGCCGGATTGGGGGCTGTTCCGATGGCGACAGTATTCCGGACCCCTTTGATTTGCCAAACCGGGTTGCAATCTTCATGGCCGGCACGCAACCGGCGCTCCACTCTCCGAGCGCAGCGGCGATGATTTCCGGATCAGCAGCGGCGGCAGCCGCCGGGGCAGGAGGCCCTGTGCGACCACCAGCTTGGGTTCTATCTGATTTGTTTGACGCGTTGGCAGCGCTGATGGCGGAGGTTAACCCGGCGGATCAGGATGCACACAATGCAGAAATCACGAAAGTGAAAGATCAGATCACCCAGGCCAAAGCCGACTTAGCAGCTAAGGATACCAGGATAGCCGTGGAGCGGGCCGCTTTGGATGCACAAGCTTACCGGATTATGCTGGATCAGAGTGCGTCGAACGAAGTCCTGAAGAGGAGGTACCGATCTCGTCTGCCGCTGGTTTATGACGCTAGAAATCTCTTTAATACCCCAGGAGCAGGGACTAGTAATCCGCCGGTGGAAAACCGGACGGAGGCACCAGGGGCAGGAGCGCCGGTTCAGCCACGTTTGGTGGATCCGCCTCGTCAGGACAATATGTGGCACCGCATGTCCCCACACCACTGGGTCATTATTCTAACCCGATGGACAACATTGTCGCTGCCGCTTCACGGCTGGCGGCCATCCCGATCGAAGGCGATTCTCCAGCGGCAGTCGAGATGCGTCGGGTTAAGGAGCTTCTTCAGACAACCTTGATTCAACAGGAGGCTTATTCCTATAGTCGCGATCGGATTCATTCCACTCCCCGTCCAAGCAGGAGTCACAGCAGGCATATGGATGAACCGGCAGTGTCAAGCAATGCGCGGAACCGTGATCAGCCCCGTGGCAATAACCCGGCGGGTGGTGCTGGTGATGCTCAGGAGGTGGTGAACCGGGCTCGGGCATGCAGAGAGGCCGAGTTAGCGGCGCAGCATGAAGCCCGTCAGCTTACTCCGGTTCGTCCAACCACATCAGTGGAACCAGGAGTTACCTCTAGTTCCTTGGGAGTGCCATGTCTGGTCCCAGCATTACGCAATGTGCGCCTGCCCAAGGATTTCAAGGGCCCGCGCAAGGTGCCGAATTACACCGCTGATTTATCCCCAGAAACATGGGTCGAAAGCTACGAGATGGCCATGGAGATGCTGGATGTGGATGATGTGGCTTGTGCGAAATACTTCACCATGATGCTAGAAGGGACAGCCCGCACTTGGTTAAAGAGCTTACCGGCTAATTCTATCAGGTCATGGGCCGAATTGAGAGCCTGGTTTATTCAGAATTTCAAGGATACATGCAAGCAGCCCATGTCAATTGTGGACTTAGCTGCCTGTGTCCAGGAGGAAGGAGAATCAACAACCCATTGGGTGCGCCGCATTTCGGAGATTTTGCATTCATCGGACCGCATCAACGCTGACACCGCAGTTTTAACCTTGGAAGGCAATTGCCGGTTTGAACCCCTGAAGTTGAAGTTGGGATGGCTCAAACGTCATTGTAATGACATGGGAACCCTCATGGCTGCACTGGTGAAGTATGCCGATTCTGATAGTACCAAGGATCCCGAGTCTGACGATGATAAGACAGGGAAGGGAAAGAAGAGCGGCAACGCCAAGGGGCAGCACCACAACCCGGCGGGTCATGGAAACGGCGACAAGCGTAAAGCGGACCGCGGTTTAGACTTTGTGGCTAACACTAATACACATGACAAGGGCCAGCGGTGTAAGGGTAAGCCGCCCCAGCGCGATGGAAGGCCAGATCCTAATCCGGACCATTTGTCTTATCTGTTGAACCAACCCTGTCCAAAGCATGGGACGAAGGAGAACCCGTCCACGCACCTCTGGAAAGATTGTTACATCATGCAAGAGTTCAAAAATTCTGATTCTTTCCGGTTTGATCATGGGCGAGGAGGCAGTTCGGGCCCCGGATCTCATGGGTCGGGTTATGGTGGAGGAAATTCCGGCTCAGGCTTCCACGGTAATCAGGGTGGACATCACAATCAAAGTAATCAGGGCAATCAAGGTGGCTATAATCATCAGGGCAATCAGCAGCAGCAGCAGTCGGGTTACCAGAGCAAGCCGAAGTAGTTGAATAGCGGACAGTATCATGTATTCACCACTTGCTTGGACAAGCGCGATCAGAAGCTTCATAAAAGGGCGGTGAATGCCGTTGAACCGGCGGTACCCCGTTATTTACGTTGGTCCGAGCAGCCGATTGTGTGGAGTAGAGAAGATCATCCACCCCGGGTTGACAATCCGGGTCATCTGGCTCTGGTGGTGGCACCTCAGGTGGGAGGTTATAAGTTCACTAAGGTACTCATGGATGGAGGGAGTAGTATCAATATCCTTTATTACGAAACTTTCCATCGCATGGGGTTAATAGATAAAAAATCTTAAACCGTCCCATACGGTGTTCCATGGTGTGGTGCTGTGACGCCCCGAGACCGACGCTCCGATTGCCTTCCTTGTTTGGCGAGTCAGCTGTGTTTTATTTGTGTGCTGCATTCATCATCGCATCATTTGCATTGCATCGGCACTTCGTTGCCGCCATGTTGTAAAACTTGCATCCCCTCGTAGTGGCCGTGCCCCCCCCCCCTTGCTTCCGCTGACCCTTCCGAGACCAACCTCGTTCTTCGTTTTCCCTCTTGCTTAAACCGGAGTCCCTCTTTGCACAGTGCATCGCCCCCTCGCGCGCGTCCGAAATTTGTCCCGAACCCGAACCGGACTTTCGTTACCGTTGGGTCCGGATCATCCCCTAACATCTACAAAACATCACCGTTTTCTTTGTTGGACGCTCTAGCCTACTTATTCTCGACCGCCCGATTATAATCGGAGGGCCCGAGTAGCCCCTAAACTAATCTACCTGCTATATAATCAGACCAAACCCTATTTTCTAGGGATCCTCCCCTGTCCCATCCATCTCACCGCCGCCGCCACTGTTCTCTCGGGATCCATCCCGAGCCAACCGCCGTCCCTCCTGCCCGATCCATCCATCCAGCGCTCCCCACTGCTCCTCCTCGATCTAGGTGCCCGTGCCCCCGATCCAAACTCCCTCTCGAGCTCTCCCTGCCAACTAGTGCCTCCCCTGGATCCCGTCGTCTTCACGTGCCACGCCGGAGTTCCACCTCGCCGGAGCACAGGACCCCTCTGCCGCCGGTGAGATGCCCTGCTGCTGCTCCACCATTTTCCCCTGCACCTCCCATGCCTCACATCTCCCTCTCGACCTCCTAATGCAGCGCCATGGATGGCTGCAGCCCAAGGCGCGTCCTCGCCGGGTCTCTCGCGTGCCCGAGCTCCAGCTTGCCTGTCCGTCTCCTCGTCCTCGTGGCCGAAGCAACCGAACAGGAGGCCGAGCGCCCAAGCCCAGCAGCCGTGCGCCTCCTCCCTCGACCAGCCGGAGCTTCTTCCAGCCTCGCGCGCCCGAGCCCCCGAGCTCCTCTGGTCGCGCACGAGCTTCGTGACCCCCCAACGGCCACTTCATCAGCCTCGTCGCCGTCACGTGCCCCCTCCTCCCGTCCTTCTCCTGCTCGTCTTCCCCTCTGTCTCTCATCCCTCTCGTTTTCTCTCTGACCAGGAGAACTAGCTGCCGCCAACATCGCCGGAGATGGACCCCCGACGCCCAGATCCGCTCGCCTTCACTGCCTCGGCGCCGTCCCTGTCGCCGTCGTCTTCATCGGTTCCTGACGAGGACGGCGCCCCTCCAGTTCGTCTCGAGCGCCATTCTTTGCCCGATCTGGTCCCCGTTGACCGCGAGCATTGGCTGGGTCACAGCTGCGCAGGCCCTTCGCCCGCGAGCCCAGCTCCGCGTCCCTGCAGGCCCAATGTGAGCCACAGCCCAGTCCCTGGCCCAGCAGTGTGCTAACTCAGCCCGTGTTGTGTTTTTTTCCTCTGGACGAATTTGTCTATTTATCCAGGGAATTACTGTTTTACAGAAAACCCCTTGCACTTCATGCATTTAATAACTCCACAACCGTGCATCGGATTAAAACAAACTAAATATGTAAAATGCTTAGAATTTTGTGTAGTTTAATAATATGCCACTTTCACCCATGTTAAAATTGTTTAAAATGTTGTTTGATTAAATTTGCTCGAATAATATGTTAAAATGATTTATTTCATAACTAAATAACCGTAGCTTGGATTTTAATAAATTATATATGTAAATGGGGTAGAAAAATGCCTAGTTTAACTTGGTGCACTTCTTTTTGCTGTTTAACAACAATAAAATATGGGTTTAGGCAGAACAGTACCAATCCCAAAATATGCATATGAGGATTTTTCGGAAATTGTTGTTTGTTGTTCCGGCCTCATTTAAATTGCCTAAAATAGTTAGTTTACTTATGCTTCACCCCTTGCCATGTTTAATAACATTTAATATTGTTGGGTACATAAACAAGAGCGAACTAAATAACTGGAATGTGGTGTTTCGTCAATTTGCAACTCGTTGCATATTGAACTCCACTTAATTTGTAGTGTTGTTTGTTGCACTTTGCCTTGCCTTGAATCATTAAACCGGACATGCATCATACTTGATTGTGCATCATGCCATGTTTCTGTGTTGGTTGTTTTACTATGTTGTTTGTTTCTTTCCGGTTTGCTTCTCCCGTTAGCTTCGGTTTCGTTCCGGAGTTGTGAGGATTTGTTCGACTACATCTGTTTGTCTTCTTCATGGACTCGTTCTTCTTCCTTGCGGGATCTCAGGCAAGATGACCATACCCTCGAAATCACTTCTATCTTTGCTTGCTAGTTGTTCGCTCTATTACTATGCTGCGCTACCTATTCACTTGCTCTTCAAGCCTCCCAAATTGCCATGAACCTCTAACCTTTGTCACCTTCCTAGCAAACCGTTGTTTGGCTATGTTACCGCTTTGCTCAGCCCCTCTTATAGCGTTGCTAGCTGTAGGTGAAGATGAAGATTGCTCCATGTTGGATTATGTTTATGTTGGGATATCACAATATCTCTTATTTAATTAATGCATCTATATACTTGGTAAAGGGTGGAAGGCTCGGCCTTATGCCTGGTGTTTTGTTCCACTCTTGCCGCCCTAGTTTCCGTCATACCGGTGTTATGTTCCTTGATTTTGCGTTCCTTACGCGGTTGGGTGATTTATGGGACCCCTTGACAGTTCGCTTTGAATAAAAGTCCTCCAGCAAGGCCCAACCTTGGTTTTACCATTTGCTACCACCTATCCCCTTTTCCCTTGGCTTCTGCAGACTCAAGGGTCATCTTTATTTTAGACCCCCCGGGCCAGTGCTCCTTCGAGTGTTGGTCCGAACCGAGCAGCCTGCGGGGCCACCTCGGGGAAACTCGAGGTCTGGTTTTACTCGTAGCTTGACTTATCCGGTGTGCCCTGAGAACGAGATATGTGCAGCTCCTATTGGGATTTGTCGGCACATCCGGGCGGCTTTGCTGGTCTTGTTTTACCATTGTCGAAATGTCTTGTAAACCGCGATTCCGAGACTGATCGGGTCTTCCCGGGAGAAGGTTTATCCTTCGTTGACCGTGAGAGCTTATAATGGGCTAAGTTGGGACAGCCCTGCAGGGTATTATCTTTCGAAAGCCATGCCCGCGGTTATGTGGCAGATGGGAATTTGTTAATGTCCGGTTGTAGAGAACTTGACACTTGACTTATTTAAAATACATCAACCGCGTGTGTAGCCGTGATGGTCTCTTCTCGGCGGAGTCCGGGAAGTGAACACGGTTTCTGGGTTATGTTTGACGTAAGTAGGAGTTCAGGATCACTTATTGATCATTGCTAGTTCACGACCGTTCCGTTGCTTCTCTTCTCGCTCTCCTTTGCATATGTTAGCCACCATATATGCTTAGTGCTTGCTGCAGCTCCACCTCACTACCTTTTTTCCTTCCTATAAGCTTAAATAGTCTTGATCTTGCGGGTGTGAGATTGCTGAGTCCTCGTGACTCACAGATACTTCCAAAACAGTTGTAGGTGCCGATGAGACCAGTGCAGATGACGCAACTGAGCTCAAGTGGGAGCTCGATGAAGATCTTGTTCATTACTATGTTTCTTTTCATGTTGATCAGTAGTGGTGCCCAGTTGGGACGATCAGGGATCTGGCAGTTGGGTTGTCTTCTTTTCTTTTGGTTCCGTAGTCGGGCCTATGTGTGTATCTCTGAATGATGTATGTTTTATTTATGTATTGTGTGAAGTGGCGATTGTAAGCCAACTCTTTATCCCATTCTTGTTCATTACATGGGATTGTGTGAAGATGACCCTTCTTGCGACAAAACCACAATGTGGTTATGCCTCTAAGTCGTGCCTCGACACGTGGGAGATATAGCCGCATCGTGGGTGTTACAGGTGCCTGGTAAGTCGGCATATCCTGTTGGTAAAATAGCTCTGGATGTGGCTTTTGGAGATGAGCATGACTCGAGATCAGAAACCTTGACCTTTGAAGTGGTGAAAATCAGCAGCCCGTATCATGCCCTATTTGGACGGCCAGCTTATGCTAAATTTATGGCACGGCCTTGTTTTGTTTATCTACAGCTCAAGATGCCGGGTCACAAGGGAACTATAACCGTGCATGGAAGCCGCAAGATTGCTCTGGAGTGTGAAGAAGGTGATGCGGCTTATGCTGAGTCGGTTTGTGCAACAGAAGAGTTGAAGTATTACAAGGACAATGTTGATCCGGCAGATATGACTTCATTGAAGAAACCAACTACAGAGCATGATACGACCCTGAAGTTTAAATCGGCTGATGAGACTAAGCTTATTGACTTCGTGCCTAGCGATTCGTCCAAGCAGTTTAGCATCAGCGCTAACTTGGATCCGAAATAGGAAAGCGCGCTCATCGAGTTCATCCATGAGAATCGGGACATCTTTGCGTGGAAGCCTTCTAACATGCCAGGTGTACCGAGAGAACTCGCTGAGCACACTCTCAATGTTGATCCCAAGTATAAACCGGTGAATCAGTTTCTTCGCTGGTTCAATGAAGAAAGACGCAAAGCTATTGGAGAAGAAGTAGCCAGGCTCTTGGCGGCTAGATTTATCGTTGAAGTATTCCATCCTGAGTGGTTGGCTAATCCGGTGCTGGTCCTCAAGAAGAATGGCACTTGGCGTATGTGTGTGGACTACACAGATCTCAACAAAGCTTGTCCAGCAGATCCTTTTGCCCTTCCCCGTATTGATCAAATTATTGATTCTACGGCGGATTGTGAGCGTTTAAGTTTTTTGGATGCATATTCTGGTTATCATCAGATCAAAATGGCAGTTAAGGACCAGGAGAAGACAGCTTTCATAACTCCCTTTGGAGCCTTCTGCTATGTATCCATGCCCTTTGGGCTCAAGAGTGCCCAGGCAACTTATCAAAGGTGTGTGCAGAATTGTCTGCACGAACAGATCGGCCGCAATGTTCACGCCTATGTGGATGATATTGTGGTAAAATCAAGGAAAAAGGAGACATTGATTGATGACTTGAGGGAAACCTTTGATAACCTGCGGGTTTATAAAATGATGCTTAATCCGTCCAAGTGCATCTTTGGTGTACCTGCAGGCAAGCTCTTGGGTTTTTTGGTGTCTAACAGGGGCATTGAAGCTAATCCAAAAAAAATCAAAGCCATCACCTCCTTGGCTAAACCGAAGTGTATCAATGATGTTCAACGCCTGGCAGGCCGGATTGCCGCATTGAGCCGGTTTGTCAGTCGCCTTGGCGAGAAGGCCATCCCTTTATATCAGATGCTGAAGAAAACGGATAACTTCGTCTGGAGTGACGCTGCTAATGAAGCATTTGAGGACATAAAGCGGCAGCTGGCTAATCCGCCAATTCTCGCTGCTCCAGTGGACAAAGAACCATTGTTGCTATATGTGGCAGCTAATGCTCAGGCTGTTAGTGTGGCTATTGTGGTGGAGCGCAAGGAGGCAGGAAAGGAATATCCGATTCAGCGGCCGGTTTACTATATCAGTGAGGTACTTATTGAGTCCAAGCAGAGGTACCCGCATTGGCAAAAATTGGTGTATGGGGTTTTCATGCAAGCCGGAAGCTTAAGCAGTATTTCCAAGGTCATCCCATTACGGTGGTCAGCTCTGCTCCTTTGGGGGATATCATCCAGAACAGGGAAGCAACTGGTCGAATTGCTAAGTGGGCTATCGAGCTCGGGCCTCACGGGTTGAAATACATATCCCGAACGGCGATCAAATCTCACGCACTTGTGGATTTCATTAATGATTGGACAGAATTACAAGCGCCAGAGGAGAAGCCGGATCACACTTATTGGACTATTCATTTTGATGGGTCCAGGCAATTGGAGGGCTCAGGGGCTGGAGTCGTATTAACTTCCCCACGAGGTGATAAGCTTTGTTATGTTCTCCGTTTAATGTTCCCTTGCACTAACAATGTAGCTGACTATGAGGCTTTACTCCATGGTCTTCGGATGGCTAAGGAGATGAACCTAAGCCGAGTTAAGTGCTTTGGTGACTCGGATCTGGTGGATCAACAATTGTCCGACACTTGGGATTCCAAGGACCCACTAATGGCAGCATATCGTCGTGAGGTGGATATTGTTGCAGGTCACTTTAAGGGTTATCAGGTGGATCATGTAGACCGGCGGAAGAATGAAGCAGCGGACGCTTTAAGCCGCCTGGGTTCCCAACGTAAACCGGTTCCACCTAATGTCTTCCTGGATGTTTTGCATAATCCGTCCGTCAAGCTCCCTGGTGAAGAGGATTTGGCTGTTCCTGATCTGGAGGCCCAGTTGGTGGCGGCTCTTCATGTTATCCCGGACTGGACGGTTCCATATCTGGCATATATAAACTAGGGCAAGTTACCAGAGGATGAAACTTTGGCCAGGCAGATAACCCGGCGATCCAAGTCCATGACTATTATCAATGGAGAGTTACATCATTGTAGTGTGACAGGGGCGTTTCAACGCTGTGTGTCTCCTAAGGAAGGCCGTGAAATTTTGTGTGAGATCCACGAAGGAGATTGTGGTCACCACGCCGGTTCAAAATCTTTGGTGGCCAAGGCGTTTCGTCACGGTTTCTATTGGTTGACAGCTCATGCTGATGCCGAGGACTTGGTCAAAATATGTGATGGTTGTCAGAAATTCTCAAGGCGCGCTCATGTACCAGCTCAAGAATTGAGGATGATTCCAATCACCTGGCCGTTTGCAACTTGGGGGCTGGATATGGTTGGGCCTTTCAAGAGGTCCAAGGACAAGAAGACCCACCTTTTGGTGGCGGTTGATAAGTTCACGAAGTGGGTGGAGGCAGAGCCAGTAGTAAGTGTGATGCAGCCACGGCGGTTCAATTCATCAAAAAGGTGATCTTCCAGTTTGGCTTTCCACACAGCATTATAACAGACAATGGTACCAATCTGTCTAAGGGTGCCATGAAGGAGTTCTATCAACGTGAGCACATCCGGCTTGACATGTCATCAGTGGCTCATCCTCAGTCCAATGGTCAAGCGGAGAGGGCCAATCAAGAGATCTTGAGAGGCATCAAACCCCAGCTTATGGTTCCTTTGCAACGGACGCCGGGTTGTTGGGTTGAGGAGCTACCTTCAGTGTTATGGAGCATCAATACCACACCCAACAGATCGACAGGATATACACCGTTCTTCATGGTTTATGGAGCGGAAGCGGTTCTTCCTAGTGGCATCAGTCATGACTCACCTCGTGTAGCGGCATACGTTGAAGCTGACAACGAGAAGGCACGGCAGGAAGCTCTTGACCTGTTAGATGAGGAGCGTGACATGGCGGCAGCCCGTTCGGCGATTTATCAGCAAGATCTGCGTCGTTATCATAGCCGCCGGCTTAGAACCAGAACCTTTCAAGAAGGTGATTTGGTGCTTCGGCTCATCCAGGATCAGATGGATATGCACAAGCTATCCCCCCTTGGGAAGGACCCTTTGTGGTCAGCAAGAATCTACAGAATGGGTCGTATTACCTAATTGATGTTCGAGAGCGCAAAGACTCACGTAAATCGGAGGAGGAGACCAACCGGCCATGGAATATTGCTCATCTTCGGCCCTACTATACTTGAGCTACAGGCTCTGCTTATGTACATATTATGACATTGTATATATTATGATCAATATAATAAACCGGAACCTCAGCTAAAGCGGGGTATCTGTTATTTTCTTATATCATGTGTGGTTACATGGAGCTTACAAAGCGGCGTCCGATTCACCCCTTGATTTAGCCTCTCAAAGCTTAATATTAGGTCACTTGGGGGCTTGGTCGTATCCGAACCATAGCTACACCTCTTGATCGGCGTAAGGCCACAGCATCACTTGGGGGCTTGGTCGTATCCAAACCATAGCTACACCTCTTGATCGGCGTAATGCCACAGCATCACTTGGGGGCTTGGTCGTATCCGAACCATAGCTACACCTCTTGATCGGCGTAATGCCACAGCATCACTTGGGGGCTTGGTCGAACCCGAACCATAGCTACCTCTTGATCGGCGTAATGCCACAGCATCACTTGGGGGCTTGGTCGAACCCGAACCATAGCTACACCTCTTGATCGGCGTAATGCCACCGCATCACTTGGGGGCTTGGTCGAACCCGAACCATAGCTACACCTCTTGATCAAATTTGGGGCCTGGCAGCCCGTGAAAAGCCTCGACTACAACGATTTTTATTTGCCTTTTGCTGAGTTTTCTTCGTTCTCATAACATTTGTGACGTTTTCAAACTGGTGTTTTTCAACCCGGTTAGGCTGGCAACTACAAGTTGTCAGTACATGATCAAGTTATAATCCGGAGACTATCAGCCCGGTCTGGTTTTGACTCATAGTCACCAGTAGGAATAAACTGGTGTTTAACACAACCCGGAACGGTTTTATTGTAAACTGGCATCATATAACAGGAGTTACTTATACTCCGGATTAGGGCTATTACCCTCATTACAAGGTTGGTTAGCCAACACTATGTCTATAGGTCACAGGTATCATATATTTCCATACTTGATTATCTTTTACAACCTTGGTTATAAACCTTGGTCATATATGTATTTGGGTATCGTAACCCGCCCGGTGGTAAACTGCCAGGGCGCTTTAAGCTTCTTATCTGCAGGAATAGCTTGAGTAAATAGTTATGGATTATGAACATCATATCTTAAGCATGGCTAACACGCATCAGTTGCAGATAAATATGCACGAAGGCATAACAGACAAAGTGTTTTAACTAGCCTATTACAAGGCATTTCAGTGCCCAAAAGAATAATTGTTTCTCAGTAAGCATTGCAGTAAGTGAAAGACTAAACCGGCCCCCAGATTACGATTGCTTGTCAGCTTGACCTGACGGCTGTGGATCATCTTGCACTGGTTCATCTTCTTCGTCTCTACCCAGCGGCTGGAAGTCAACAGTTGTCCAGTCGATCCCAGTTAAAGCTTGGAACACAGCTTCGTCGCTTATAAGGGTTGACGGTTCAATATCAGGGGCATAAGTGTGCTTACGGATTGGAGGGATCAGATTTTGCGCTTCTGGAATTGGCGCCGCAACCCGTCTGTTCTTTTCATCATAGCTTGCCTGATAGTGTGAGAGATCAACTTCTTCAGCCAATTGACAAGCCAGTGGACGTACTTCCCGGTTTATGGCGCGGAGATCCTCCTGGCCAAATTCTGATCCATCTTCTTTTAAGCTTGGGAAGCCTTTAGCCACGTCCACCGGATCAAGATCAGGCACCCACGCCTTTGCCCGGGTTAGAGCGGTCAGAGCGCCAGCCCTTGCAGCAGACCTCTTTAGCTCTTCTACCCGGGCAGGTAGCATAGATAGCCTGTCTAAGGTATCCTTGTTTGAAGTCGGGGGCGGCTTATTGTGAGAAGCGGTGCAGATAATTCGTTGAGCACCGGTATACAGTTGTTCTATTAGCGTGTAGGCAGCCTTCAGCTTCTTCTGAACATCAGAGCCCAGATGACTAATGCGAGTTCCTGCATCATTGCAAACATCAGTAAACCGGCAACGCATGGGAAGATATGTTAAAAGTATTAAGGAAAAGATGCTTACCAAACACAGCTGCGGTCATCGCATGTACTTACCACTTTACACCAGTCAGCTCGTCTACCACCGGTTTGAGAGCTGCTTCTGCGTCCTCAGCTCTTTTCCGCAAAGCGGATGTCTCTGTGTTCCAATCCGCCCGTTCCTCGGCAAAGCTCTCTTTTAGCTTTTCCATAGCGGCTAAGGCGCTCGTCAGTTCATTTTTTTGCTTTGGATGTTTCGGCCTGTTGGGACTTGATGTTCTCTTGCAGATCAGCGGTTTGGCTTTCCTTCTTGCTCAGCTCAGCTTATAAACAGACAGATACATAATGAGTTGACAATACATAGTTCAAGTACCAAGCACATAACAAGTTATCCCCTTGATACTTGGGGGCTAATGCATATTTTCTCCTTATCAGACATTTCTACAAGTCCCAAGCACAATACAAGTATTAATCTTGGCACTTGGGGGCTAATGTGTGTTTGCTCAAAAACTGTTGGTATGGGAATTCTTCTACAGTCCCGGTTCATCTTTATAAAATTAAACCGACCCTTGGAGGATATACCGGTGAAAGAGCAGTATGGCAAATTTTAAGGAACCGGTTCATCTAAAAAAGGTAATCCGGTCCCTGGAGGCTAAAACATGCAAGGTTAAGTTATGACAAAAGTCCCGGTTTAGATTGGAATCATAAACCGTCACTTGGGGGCTACTAGGAGTTGATAAACTGCAATTGGACAAAAGAGAAAAATAGTAGTTACCTCATATCGCTCCTTCATCAAGTTTACCAAACTAGCTTCATAATCACGGCTGGTATACAGACGGTTCAAGAAGCCAGAGTGAATGTCTTGAGCATTGAGATTAGCGTAGCTTGATAAATCGGCATTCCACTTGCCTTAGCCGATAGCAGAAAGCTCCTCCTTGGCGGTATGCTTTGACAAAGCGACAGGGTTGCCAGGAGTGGTGTGGTCAGTGCCAGTAATCATAACGTCATCATCTTGGTCATTAGCAGCCTTTGATGGAGTTGGCGGTTTATGAGTACCTTTAACCGGGCTGGCCGGTTTGTCATCAGTTCGGACAGGGCTGGTTGGCCAGCCTGCATGGATGGTAGTGTCAACTTGCACTTGTTCGGCAAGGAAGTCATGGTCTTGAGGCGGCGGATCATTAAGCATGTCGTCAGCTTCGGTTTCTTCCGGATCTGGAGTTGCTTCCGGTTCAGCAGCTACATTATCATCAGCCGGTTTGTTTAACTGAGCCTTCTTGATGGGTCTTGGCTTGGCGCTGAGAAAAGATAGACATATGGATCAGTACAGTATGTAAAGATAACACATCGAGAATAAAGACATGTGCATAGCTCACCCAGGAACTGTTTTGAGGGGTGGAAGCTGTGTGGCTGATGATTTGCCAGAGGATGAGTGAGAAGTACCCTGATAATTTGAATCAGATGGGTTAAGAGGATGGCGAAAACAACCTGCTTTTGGGCATGAAGTATCAATGGGATAAGAGACCTCTGATCAGCGTTTCTGAACCGGACTGTTCGGTAAACCGGCGGGGTAACTACCTGGCCGCTGTGCCGGGTTGTACGGCGAGCCTCGTGCTGCTGCGTCTTCAAAAGAAAGTTTGGGTCCAAATAAGCAAGAGGGTGAGAAAATTTTACTTTCCGGTTTGCTTGATGAATTTTTTATGTTGGCAGAGGATCTGAATCGGAGGAAAGAATGGTTACCTCTACGTCCTCAGCATGACTGCCTTCAGCGTCGTCCTGATAATAATCATTGTCAATGAGATGTACGAAAAATGAACCAAGAGAGTCAAGTTCTACCTCTAGTTCTGGATTACCCACATCATCATCAGCTGGTGGATCGGAGGATGCAGTAGTCCTTCTCTTGGCAGGTTTTTTAATAACCTTGGTCTTTGGACGAACTGGCTTGACCGGTTTGTCTTGCGGCTTCGCCGGTTTGTCTTGTGACGGTTTCTTGTTCCAGAACGGATCGTCACCCTGTCAGAAAATAATCACACTTTCAGAGAATATTTGGACAGAAGCAACGTCATGTAAAAAGATTATATGATTCTTACAGCTGGCGGTTTGTTGAAGGTGCAGAAAGGGAGTAGCCCGGTTTGGGCACAGACAGCCTCCGGTTCATTCAGTATCTTTTTTACAGCTTTAGTGACTTCAGCATCTGTGAGCTGAATGTCAATATGCCGCTGAGCATCCTTCAAACTCCCCGTGTACTCACACATCAAACCGGGGCGCCGGCTTAAGGGCAGAATACTCCAGCTTATCCAGCAACGAGCAAGATCCACTCCTGTCAAACCGTTCGCCATGAAGGTTCTAAGCTTTGATAATTGGGGAGCATAGTTGGCCCTTTCTCTTGCTGTCAACCTTTGAGGAAAAGGATGTGTGTTGCTAAGGCGTTCAGGGCGGTAACCCGGTAGGGGGTTCTCATCAGATGGAGATGTATCCATGCAGTAAAACCAAGTCTGGTTCCACTCTTTGGGGTGACTGTCGAGTTTGGTATGAGGGAAGGTGACTTCCTTCCTTTTTTGAACCGCCATTCCACCCAATTCCGTATTGGGTCCATCTGAGAATTTTGTGCGACGGTTAAAGTGAAAGAAATCCCTAAACAGTTCGACTGAAGGTTCCTCTTGCAAATAAACCTCACAAAAGACTTGGAAGTGGCAGATGTTGGTCACAGAATTGGGACCGATGTCTTGAGGGCGCAGCTGAAAATTGGCCAGTACATCCCAGAAATTTTTTGAACCGGGAGGGCTAAAACCTCATCCAAGATGATCAGTGAATACGACTACCTCTCCATCCTTGGGTGTAGGAGGATTTTCCGGGCCAGGGACCCTCTAGTGGATGACATCTTTCTTAGCTAAAGCGCCCGTTTTTACAAGGTTGCTTAACTGCTCCTCGGTTACTCGAGAGGGAGCCCAATTGCATTCATAGACTTGCTTGGCCATGACAAGGGAAATCTGAAACATGATTATTGCCGGTTTAAGAATTACAGTGGACAACTATACAACGGTATGAGGATACAAGCACATTGACAGACCGGATTTGGTTATTCATAAACCGGAGTCTGACAATGGAAACAATGTAATGCGTTGGCGGTTCAACAGGGGACTAATGGTATCTACTGGGTCATCATTTGGTATATAAAGTTAAACCGCCCAATCTAGTGTTAAGGATGTATAAGTGAAGAGAAAACATGTTTCACAAGTTGGCATTGTAATTTTGGATCTACCGCATGTCAGAAAATGAAAATATATTCAGACCTAAATATTGGTACCGAAGCAGTTGATGAAGATTCAGTTGGGATTTTCTACTTAAACGAGATGAGTTGGATATCAAACAGGTGCTAAAACTACCACCGCACGAGATCTATGTGGTTCTTGGATCTAATCCATGGATATAAGTAAGGATAAAGAAGGTTCGGGCGAAGAACACTGATGAACGACAGAAACCCTAAGTGCAGATCTATGGTGAGAGAAGGGGAGACTTATGGAGTCTGTCGAGCAGCGGCGGCGCGCGGAGGAGCTCTGGTACGTTCAGGTCGATGCAGCGGCCAAGGTTGGTGCAGCAGTCGAAGGTCGACAGCGGCGGCTGAGGTCGAATGCTCGGGCGTCGCGAGGATGACGATGATGCGAAGAGGTACGAGGGAGAAAATGGAAAGACCCCCAGGCCCTATTTATAAGGGAGATAAACGACAGGCGCGAAAATCGAGGAGCCGAATTTTTTTTGAGGCGGAGCTGTCGCCTCGATTGTCAGAGGCTCATTAATGAAGGTGGATTATACAGAGTTTTAAATAGCAGGTGACGTCACGGCGGTTTATCATGATCCTAGAAGATGACATCACGATGGTTTACAAGATTATATGAAGATGTTGAAGAAGCAAATTTCTTAAGTATTGAGGATTGACATGAACCAGTTCAAATCAATCTGGGGCCTAATGTTGGGGATATTACCACTGGGCGTAAACCGGCCAGGAGAGGCCGGGTTAACCCCATAAGTAGTTCATCTGTATCTGAAGCCTATGAAGACAGGCGGTGACGCTTCATGAAGGCCCAGGGCCCAAAGCCGGTTTAAGGCCCGTAGACACAAACCGGCATTGATATGTAAACTTGTGTTGTAAGATAGAGGTAGCAGAGACCGAGCCGGACACGATTATGAGCCGGCCTCGGAGTCTGTAAACTGACGGGCGTCAACCCATGTATATAAGGGGACGACCCGGCGGCGGTTCAAGGACAACATACAACACCTCGAGACTCAGGCAAAGCGTATTCGCTCCCTGGTCATCAAAACCCCATCAATTCCATCACAACTAGACATAGGCTTTTACCTTCATCGTAAGGGGCCGAACTAGTATAAAACTCTCTTGCGTCCCTTGTCCGCTTTAACCCCTTTAAGATAACCCGTAGCGATGGCTCCACGACTAAGTCCTTTCTCTAGGACATCTGCCGTGACAAAACCACGACAGGTCTCTAATATTTGCTCCTTTTCTAGCCCAGAACTCCAGCTGCCGGCATTCTCCCTCTTCCTGTAAACCTTGTAAAATAAGAGAAAATAGGTATAAGTATTGTGACATAACGTGTAATAACAGCCCATAATGCAATAAATATCGATATAAAAGCATGATGCAAAATGGACGTATCAACTCCCCCAAGCTTAGACCTTGCTTGTCCTCAAGCGGAAGCCGAGAACGAAAAATATGTTCACATGTTTAGAGATAGAGGTGTCAATAAAATAAAATACGGACATGAGGGCATCATGATCATTCTTATAACTGCAACATATATGGATATTTTCATACGATTTATTATGCTCAGGTAACAATCTATTCACAATGTCAAGTATGAATCAGAAACTTCATTGAGAACTAACAAACTATGATCTCGGTCATTGAAGCAATTGCAATTTATCATAACATCGGAAAGATTCAATATAAGAGCTTTTCAGCAAGTCCATATACTCAACTATCATTTAGTCTTTCACAATTGCTAACACTCACGCAATACTTATGGGTATGGAGTTTTAATCGGACACAGAGAAATATAGGGGCTTATAGTGTTGCCGCCCAACCTTTTACCTCAAGGGTAATGTCAACAATAATAGTTCATGCTAACTTACATCCAATTGGATATATATATATATATATATATATATATATATATATATATATATATATATATATATATATATATATCAGGATCTTTCCAACACAAGGTGCTTGCCAAAGGATAAAATGTAAAAAGGAAAGGTGAAGATCACCATGAATCTTGCATAAGGTATAAGACAAAAGTAAAAGATAGGCCCTTCGCAGAGGGAAGCAGAGGTTTTCATGTGCTTTTAGGGTTGAAAGCATGAAATCTTAATGCAAAAGAACGTCACTTTATATTGTCACTTGTGATGTGGACCTTTGTTATGCAGTCCGTCGCTTTTATTTCTTCCACATCACAAGATCGTATAAAGCTTATTTTCTCCACACTAATAAATCATACATATTTAGAGAGCAACTTTTATTGCATGCAACATGACAACTTACTTGAAGGATCTTACTCAATCCATAGGTAGGTATGGTGGACTCTCATGGCAAAACCGGGATTAAGGATATTTGGAAGCACAAGTAGTATCTCTAACTGGTGCAAAGAATTTGGCTATCATGAGAGGGAAAGGCAAGCTCAACATGTTGGATGATCCATGACAATATACTTTATTTCGGATATAAGAAAACATAACCCATTACGTTGTCTTCCTTGTCCAACATCAACCCTTTAGCATGTCATATTTTAATGAGTGCTCACAATCATAAAAGATGTCCAAGATAGTGTATTTATATGTGAAAACCTCTCTTTCTTTATTATTTCCTATTAATTGTAACGATGACCAAAACTATGTTTGTCAACTCTCAACAACTTTTATTCATCATACTATTTATATGTGAAGTCATTACTCTCCATAAGATCATTATGATCTCTTTTATTTCTTTTTATTATTTCTTTTATTCTCTCAAGATCGTAGCAGGATAATCAAGCCCTTGACTCAACACTAATCTTTATTATATATAGCTCACGGACTCGATTACATAGGGGGTCATAAAGCAAAACTCAAAACTAAATCATACCAAAACTTTATTCTACTAGATCAAGATATTACTAAAAGGATCAAACTAAGAAAAATGGTAAAGATAGGAGTGTGATGGTGATACGATACCGGGGCACCTCCCCCAAGCTTGGCAGTTGCCAAGGGGAGTGCCCATACCCATGTGTTTATTGCTCTTTCTACGGGGGTGGTGATGTGATATTCTTGGCGATGATGCCCCTCAGGATGCGATTCTCTTCCTCGAGCTTATTGACTTGTTGCTTGAGATCCATTACTTCCTTACGGAGCTTACCCGTGACGGCTAAAGCTCCTTGCACCCATGGATGTTGCATAGCTACGGGAGAACAAGTAACACTCTTTTTCATATTTTCATAAGAGAGAAATTTAACATTGGAGGGGATGACCGAGTTTGGAATAGCTGAGCTCTGTAGTTCCCCCATCATGAATCCGGCTCGGAAACGGGACGTAACTTCTTGATTCTCCTCCATGGCATCTATCCTTTTCAAGTCGGCCTCCATCTCCTCCGTTGATGGCCCAAAGTGGTCAGCATCACTGTTTGCTCTTGGCCCCAGTGTCGGATTAGACACCCGGCTCTCCCCGACTGACTCTTGAGAAGACATCTTGCTCTAATCTGCGGCAGAAATAGCTCGAAACAAAAATAGGGGATATTTTTGTGATACGAGGGTCAAAACCTTCGGGAGATTATATAATGAATTTTTACCGACCAAAAGAAGTATCGTGCAAGGAAACGGAGTCCGGAGAGCATACGAGGTGCCCACGAGGTAGGGGGGCGTGCCCAGGGGGTAGGGCGCGCCCTCCACCCTCGTGGACGCGTTGTGTCCTTTCCGGACTACTTCTTATTTTCATATTTTCTTAAATATTCCAAAACGGAGAAAAATTGCCATTAGAACTGTTTTGGAGTCGGTTTACTTACCGTACCACATACCTATTTCTTTTTGGAGTCTGAAACGTTCCGGAAAGTGTCCCTTATGTATTCCTCCGGGGTTACGGTTTCAATAACATTGTTTTCAACATTTATAGGATTACCTGAGATATAGTGTTTGATTCTTTGACCATTAACCACCTTTGGATTTGTGCCTTCAAAGTTTTTGATTTTTATGGCACTAGAACGATAGACCTTGAAAGTGCTAGTTATCGACTAGAGGGAGGGTGAATTGGCGATTTTTATGAAAGTCTTCAAAACACGGGAGTTTCGAAGACAAACAATAGAAATGAACCTATTGATATGCAGCGAAAGGTAGACTACACTAAGCAAGCCATAGTCAAGTATTCAATGAAGTGAAAGCACGAAGACTAATAGCACCTAGGTAGTGAAGATCAGGATGGAAGATAGTATGAAGCCAAACAACAATAGTAGTCACACAGTGAAGTCAAACAGGTAGTGCAAACAGGCAATGACTTCACGAAGACAAACTGTAGGTAAAGAGAGGGAGAGGATAGAACCACTCACTTGGTGAGGATAAGAATTTGTTGGACCAGTTCCAGTTGCTGTGACAATTGTATGTCTGGTTAGGGAGGCAGAGATTTAACTCAGAAGACCGTGTCTTCACCTTATTCCCCTTGAGCTAAGGACACCCAGTCCTCGCCCAATCACTCTGGTAAGTCTTCAAGGTAGACTTCCAAACCTTCACAGACTTCGTTCACCGGCGATCCACAATGAATCTTGGATGCTCAGAATGCGACGCCTAACCGGCTGGAGGATTCACAATCCTCAAGTGTAACAAGTCTTTAGGTCACGCGGACAGAAAGACTTCAGTGATGCCTAACACTCTTTGGCTCTGGGTGTTTGGGCTTTGTCCTCGCAAGGATTTCTCTCTCTCAAAAGCTTCGGAGGTGGGTTGCTCTCAAACGACAAAAGCCGTGCACTAACTCTGAGCAGCCACCAATTTATGGTGTAGGGGGTGGGCTATTTATAGCCACTAGGCAACCCGACCTGATTTGTCCGAAATGACCCTGGGTCACTAAGGAACTGACACGTGTTCCAACGGTCAGATTTCAAACACACGTGGCAGCTTGACTTGGGCTACAAGTAAAGCTGACTCATCCAACTCTGGATAAGATTTGCTCTCATTGTCTTCGCTCGAAGACATAGGATTTGGTTGAGCATCACTTCAGTCACTCTGACTTTATTCACTGGGACCCACTTAACGGTACGGTGGTTCCTATGACTCAACAAAGAAGAAAAGGAAACAATGAAACAACTAAGTCTTCGCGCTCCATAGTCTTCACACAATGTCTTCTCTTGTCATAGTATTCAATGTGAATATCTTCACATAGCACCATTGTCTTCAATGTATTCATACATTTTTAGGGGTCATCTCCGGTAGGTAAACCGAATCAATGAGGGACTACTACCTGTGTTATCCTGCAATTCTCACAAACACATTAGTCCCTCAACCAGGTTTGTCGTCAATACTCCAAAACCAACTAGGGGTGGCACTAGATGCACTTACAATCTCCCCCTTTTTGGTGATTGATGACAAACTGGTTGAAGTTTTCAACGGGGATAAAAGTATGTGAAATTGTAAAGGATTAAGGTATTGTCTTCATAAGTAGCAACAGGCTCCCCCTGAAGATGTGCATATAAGTAATTTGCTTTTGGAATGCAAATGCACATGGCAGGTTGTACTTGTGGAGATCCTCTTCAACTTATGAAGACAATTCATCATGCATGATTTGATATAACGAAGATAATGAAATGCATAATGAAAAATGGACGTCTGCAATATGACTTCATGCGGGATTTATCATCGCACATGCGGAATTTATCATCGCATCACAGAATAGCAAACAAGTAGGAGACGACCATCAAGTTTTAGTGTTACAACTCAAAGAACCAAATGTTTCAAAAGCGAGAGTTGTAAACACTAGGCAAAACATAAAGCAACCGCCCATGTGGACCCGCTTGAAGACTATCAACTCATATGCTTCTCCCCCTTTTGTCAGTAAGGACCAAAAAGGTTTGAAGACATAGAGCCTCTACTCATTCCCAGAAGGAGTAGGTGAAGCTGTCGGGACAGCGTCGGGGTTTGGCGGTGCAGAAGAACTTGGCGCAGTGTCGACACGCGCTGAAGTTGGAGGAGGTGAAGTAGCATCATCTTGGTCATCTATGACTCTGGCATTCACCATTGCAGCTAAGGAGGAATAGTCGGAGTCTTCAAGAGAGGGAGTCCGACGCAAGACAACATTCCTGGGAGGAGTGGAGTCAAACTTGAATCGTTCAGTGAAGCCATCGTCTTGAAGATCTTCTTCAGCACTCAGTAATGTCAAACTCTTCCATGACCTCCAACAGGTTTCATGAGTGACAAATGCATTCTTGGTGGCAAGATTGCGAATGCGATTGATGTCCACCAAGAGGCTTTGCATCTGCCGCTTCAGCCAGTAGTGATGCTTATCCTGTTTCTGATGCAGGGCAATGAGAACCTCTCGGTCATTGAGAACATGAGATCGCTTCCAAGGCCTTTGAGCAATAGTGCTTTCAGTGGCTTCAGTATGGGCACAGTGAGGGCCACGAGTATTGCCAGCCAAAGGATAAACACGAGTGACGGCCTGAACTCCTTCAATGGGCTGGGTGAAGCTTTGGTGATCAGCATTGTGAAGATAAATGGGCTCCTTGGCAGGCTCTGGGTATATGGCTTCAACTGACATATCAACCTCTGGCAAAAATATCAGTTGGTTGCAAGCAGAAGGCAGATAGTTGACAGTTGAATGCAGCTTGATAAGTCGCATAACCCATGGAGCGTAGAATTTTAGACCAAAGAGGTCAGAGCCTGATGCAGCCAATTGCCTGATAAATAAGTCTTGAGCATTGAAGCTGATGCCATTGAAGATATAAAAGACCAATGTCTTCATTGCTCCTTCAAGATTCGCTGCAGAAGAATGTCCCTTGATGGGCCATAGAGTTCGCCTTATGATATGATAGATCATGCGGGGCAGATACTCTTGGTCTTCAACAAAGAACTCTCTTGGGTATTCAGCTTCGCGTGGCAGAGGCTTCATCATGCTTAGCATTTGGCTCATGTTGGGCTCTGGCTTCTGAAAGATGCTCTCTAATGCATTGCGATGAAGCTGACAACCAGGCTCGAAGAGTTCACCTGGAGTGGGCAGGCCAGTTAGCTCAATCATATCAAGAGCTTTGGCTTCATGATGGATATTGCATGTCATCCACTCAAGGACCGAAGTCTTCGGATCCCTGTTGTAGCCGCGAATGTGGAGGGTAGCATAAAATTGTAGCAGAAGCTCTTCATTCCAATGCTCCTTATCAGTCACAAAGTTCTGAAGTCCAGCATCACGCAAGCAGTCAAGGGCTTCTTCAAGGCAGGGCAGTCCAGCAATGGCTTCACAGTCTAGACACATATGTGGGAAGATGCGCCCTTGGTTATAGAGAACACAGGAATAGTAGCTGCGCCGCTGATAGCTCTAGAACCGATCAGAAGAAATCCTTGGCTTGGAATAGGGGTTCTTGGCACTACCAAAGAAAGTGTTGTGCCCAATGAAGCCATTTACATTGAATGACCCTGGTGAAGTGGCAGTACCTGGAAACCTGGGCAACCTTGGCTTAGGCTTCTGGACCTGAGGCCTGTGCTCGACATGATAGTCAAATTGCGGACCAGCAGCAGGTGGAGGAACTAGAATGGGCCATCTGACAGTGACCAACTGACCATGATCAAATGCTTGCTCGTGGTGTGTCTTGGAGGTGGTACAAGAGAAGTGGTAGTGGCAGTGACCTCAGGCTGTAGATTTGCATCAGGTGTAGCATTGGCTTCAGGTGCAATCACTTCGGGCACCACATTAACTTCAGGCGCCACATTAGCTTTAGTCATGACAATGTCATTGGCTTCAGTATTTGTGTTGGTGGTCGCCTCAATGTTATCAACCTCCACTCGAGTAGCTGGAGGGTCGGACACGTTCTCCTCGAGAACACTTCAGGGTTGGTTGGGGGTGTAGCAACACATTCTTCTTCATCTCTTGGTTCTTCTTGTTCATCGCCTGATGCAGACGGAATATCTTCAGCCACTTTGGCTTCAGACTCGGGGATGTTCGCAGTAGGAGAGGCTTTAGGAAATACTTGGCGTGATACTGATTGGTGCTCTTCTCCTTCTGGAACACTCGACAGAGTGACTTGTGGCCTTGGTCCTTTGCGAAGCCTGCGGAACGCTGGCGATGCTTGTGGAGATGGAGTAGGTTGGGCCTCAAAGTCATCATCTTCAAGCACCAGAGTGGTGACTTGAGTTGGGGGAGTAGTTGGTGATTCTTCTTCACGGGGGGAGTTTTGAGGGTGATCATCCCATGAATCATCCTAAGCGATTGGCGTCAAAGGACGACCAATGCTGATGAGTTCGCTGTTCGTGAGAACAGGTGATGATACCACATTGTGCTCGATCTGAGGAAGGACTTCATCATCTTCTACATTGTCTTGGGGACCAATGTCTTCAGCTGCGGTGGGGTTGACAGCTGGAATGTCTTCAGCTTCTTAGGCTTCGGTGGTGCAGGCGCTTCGTTAGAATCAGCTTCATCTGTGGAGTGATCCACGGCTGTCCCTTGAACCATAATGTGAGTGATGAGACCTGCTAGGTTGTAGAAGGGCCCAACAAGACTGGGTTCAGCTTCGCGTGTGCCATCGGCATGAGGAGCAAAGGGACCGGGGTTGAAGTCTAATCCCCGCGACTTCTTGTTCTCTTTGGCCGAGTTCTTGGCAAACTGAAAGTTGCGCTTGAACAGATTGTCGTCACGACACCAGAGCAACGAAGATGGGTCGGCATCAGCAGGCTGTGGTCCACGGACCATGCAAGGGTAGAAGCCTTGAGCAATGGCTTCAGCTCTGGACCTGGGTGGAAGATTTTTGTACAAGATGTCTCCCCAGGGTCGCTTGATGGCATTCTTTTCAGCATATTCCTGGGTCACGAACCTATACTTGTACCATTGTTCTGCCCAATATCTTCGAATCCATTGGATTCGAGTTTTGCGCTGATTGTAATCCTCCTCTGGATCTGTCTTGTATAGCTCATAGAGATCGGGTGGCAAATCTCTTGATGTACCCCCATGGTGCTGTCTGCCTCCCTTCCTTGCTGACTTATCTGTGGCCATGTAGTTCAGACTGAATGGCTTCAACACTGTCAAAGGCTTCCGTCTGCTGGTCAGACAGGAACTGGCTTCGGGAGAGTTGATATGATGCTGTAAGAATTCTGCAAATGAATGCAGACTATGAGAACCAAGGGATTCTCCCACGGACATGTACCTATGACAGCATTAGAGATGCGAGGGAAGGGGAGGATGTCATATGCATTCTCAGAAGATTTTGAAGATAAATCAGTTTAGAAGACATTGACCTCATAGCGCGAAGACATTCACTTATATGTTGAGAGTTGGTTCCAGATTTGTACGAATCTAAGAATAGGTACAAGTGAGGAATCTAACTACGTGTGAAGCATAAGTGAATATACTAGCCATCATATGAGATGCAAAACAGGATAGATCCAAATTTGTGGAGACAGAAACCACTTTTGGTAGGAAGGATGGATCTATCGGATCAAAAAGACAGAAAAAGAGAGTTTTAATATACCACACAGATGAACTGCTAGACGGAGTAGAAGATGAGGCCGAGCAGTTCGATCTTCCGTGCCCTAACTTGGTGACGGAGGACACCTATGGCGGCGGTGGAGAAGACGATGTCCGCGGCCGGCGTGAAGACGGCGTCGGTGAGGTCGCGGCAGCTAAGCGCTTCGTTGCCGGCGTCGTCGAGAGCTAGCGGTGGTGCTAGGGTATGTTGAGGTGGAGAGGTGGAAGAAGTATTTTGATCGCGATGTGATGTGTATTTATAAGGAGGGGGACGGCACAGCGCAATTAGGCAGGTGCCCCTGGCGGTTCCCATCTGAGGGACACGTGGCGAACATGCAACACATTGGAAGTTGTTCCATGTTCCCACGCACGCCTGGACTGCCGGGTAGTCGTTCCGGCTTCTCCGGGTTTCAGGCAATAAGGATTGAGCATTTAAAACAGATTTAATGTTTGTCTCTGTATCTTCTACTGACGAGGACGCAGAGAAGACGTTCGACGGTTTCAATAGAATGCATATGATTTGGATAGATAGATTTGAGAGGGGAGCATAGAGAGGTTAGGGTCCGATCACATCCACTTAGTCCAAAAGATTAAAATAAGAAGACATAGCTATAAGTGAATGCTGTAGAGGACAGAACACTAATGTAAGTATATATCAGAATAAGACCAAATCAACATTGTGAAGATAAACATGAAGTCATGACAATATTGAAGACAAACCCAATGCAAAGACTTTGCAAATGTAACGCCAAGTGAAACACGTCAAACAAGATTTTGGTGGTGGCGTTACCCACCGTATAGGAACCCAGACACGGCGCACAATTATCGTGGTGCTCCGAAGTCAAATTCCGCATTAATGTATTCACACTCAGAGTGTAAGTCTTCATTGATTGAAGATATACATTACTTTGTGTGTTTCACATCTAAGTCATCAACATGCATAAGTGTTAGGACGTGTACCTGATCACAGGACATTCGAGGATTCCAAGATATTTAGCTCATACCGCAACTTGCAAAACCTTTTCTCATCCAAGGGCTTTGTGAAGATATCTGCCAATTGCTCTTCAGTGTTGATGTGAATGATATCAATATCTTCCTTCATAACATGATCTCTGAGAAAGTGATGACGAATTTCAATGTGCTTTGTCTTCGAGTGCTGAACTGGGTTGTTGGCAATCTTGATGGCGCTTTCATTGTCACAATAGAGTGGTACTTGTTTCAGATGGATGCCATAGTCCTTGAGTGTTTGCTTCATCCATAGAAGCTGAGCGCAGCAAGATCCAACAGCAATGTATTCAGATTCAGCAGTGGAGAGTGATACACAGTCTGCTTCTTTGAAGACCAACAGACAAGTGATCGTCCCAGAAAGTGACATGTGCCTGATGTAGACTTGTGATCCACCTTGGCACCAGCATACTCAGCATCCGAGAATCCAACTAGATCAAACTCTGAGCCCTTTGGATACCATAATCCTAGTGTTGGGGTGTAAGCCAAATATCGAAGAATTCGCTTCACAGCTAAGTGATGCGATTCCTTTGGTGCCACTTGGAATCGAGCACACATGCAAACACTAAGCATGATATCTGGCCTAGATGCACATAAATAAAGTAAATAACCAATCATGGAGTGGTATACCTTTTGATCAAACTCTTTACCATTAGCGCCAGGACCCAGATGACTCTTGGTTGGCATTGGCATCGTGTAACTTTTGCAGTCTTGCATTCCAAACTTCTTCAGGCAATCTTTGAGATATTTCTCTTGATATATGAAGATGCCATTGCTTTGCTGACGTATTTGAAGACCAAGGAAGAACTTCAGCTCACCCATCATGGACATCTGATATTGCTCTTGCATCATGTGTCCAAACTCATCACTGTATTTCTGGTTGGTGCAGCCGAAGATAATGTCATCCACATATATTTGGCACACAAATAGTTCACCATCATATGTCTTGGATCTAGGGAATCCGGTTTGAAGCCTTTGCTCTTTAGGAAGTCTTTGAGTGTGTCATACCAAGCGCGAGGGGATTGTTTGAGGCCATACGGTGCCTTGTTAAGCTTGTATACCATGTCAGGATGTTTTGGATCTTCAAAGCCAGGAGGTTGTGCAACATACACTTCTTCTTCAATCTTGCCATTGAGAAAGGCACTCTTCACATCCATTTGATACAGAAGGATGTTGTGATAATTTGCGTAGGCTAGCAGTATGCGAATAGCTTCAAGCCTAGCTACAGGAGCAAATGTTTCATCGAAGTCAATCCCTTCAACTTGAGTGTATCCTGGGGCAACGAGACGGGCCTTGTTTCTGACGACTTGACCATGCTCATCTTGCTTGTTGCGATATCTCCATTTTGTGCCTATTATGTTGTGCTTGCGAGGGTTAGGACGCTTGATAAGTTCCCAGACATTGTTCAGCTTGAACTGTTGAAGCTCTTCTTGCATAGCTTGAATCCATTCAGGTTCCATGAAGGCTTCAGCAACTTTCTTGGCTTCAGAAATTGAGACAAATGCAAAGTGCCCACAGAAATTTGCTAGCTGTGTTGCTCTTGAACGAGTGAGTGGACCAGGAGCATTGATGCTATCATTTATCTTCTCAATCTGTACTTCATTTGCAACACGAGGATGAACTGGACGAAGATTTTTGCACTTGCTGATCATTGTCATCGTTAGGGGGATTGTCTTCGGGCTGACCATTGTCTTCAGGTTGATTAGGTGCAGAAATGATAAGTTCCTCTTCAGGCTGTGCTTTAGACGGTATGATTTCTCCAGTTCCCATGAGCTTGATGGATTCACTAGGTGGAACTTCATCTAGCACATTTGGCAGGTGCTCTCTTTGCGAGCCGTTAGTCTCATCGAACCGCACATCCATAGTTTCAACCACTTTATAGTGAAAGAGGTTGAAGACTCTGAAGGAGTGCGAATCCTTTCCGTAACCAAGCATAAAACCTTCATGTGCTTTCGGTGCAAATTTTGAAGTGTGATGTGGATCCTTGATCCAGCACCTAGCACCAAATACTCTGAAGTAACTTACATTTGGATTTTTACCAGTTAGGAGCTCATAGGATGTCTTCTTCATAAGCTTGTGAAGATAAACATGGTTGATGACATGGCATGCAGTATCAATAGCTTCAGTCCAGAACTTTCTTGGAGTCTTGTATTCATCAAGTATCGTCCGAGCCATCTCAATGAGTGTTCTGTTCTTGCGCTCCATGATGCCATTTTGCTGAGGAGTGTACGGAGCTGAGAACTCATGAGTGATCCCCAATGTATCCATGTAAAGGTCGAGGCCGGTGTTCTTGAACTCTATGCCGTTGTCACTTCTGATATGCTTGATCTTGACGCCATAGTTGTTCATCGCACGATTGGAGAAGTGTCTGAAGACATCCTGCACTTCAGTCTTGTAGAGGATTATGTGCACCCAAGTATATCTTGAATAATCATCAACAATGACAAAGCCATAGAGACAAGCACTAGTAGTGAGAGTAGAGTAGTGAGTAGGACCAAATAAGTCCATGTGTAGCAGCTCGAAGGGTTGAGATGTCGTCATGATTGTCTTCGAGGGATGCTTGGCCCTTGTCATCTTTCCAGCTTCGCAGGCACCGCACAAGTGATCCTTCTAGAACTTGATGCCCTCGATGCCTATGACATGCTTCTTCTTTGCGAGAGTGTGTAAGTTCCTCATGCCAGCATGCCCTAGCCTCTGATGTCAGAGCCAGCACTCTGAAGCTTTTACAAGAAGACATACGGCAAGCTGTGGTCCTGCTGAGAAATCTACCATGTACAAGTCATCCTTTCGATACCCTTCAAAGACTAGAGACTTGTCAGATTCCATTAGTACAAGAGAACGATATTTTCCAAATATCACAATCATGTTCAAGTCACAAAGCATTGAAATAGACATTAAGTTGAAACCAAGGGATTCAACAAGCATCACTTTATCCATGTGCTGATCTTTTGAGATTGCAACTCTACCTAGACCCAATACCTTGCTTTTACTAGTGTCAGCAAATGTGATGTGACTCTTGTCAGATGGACGTAAGGTTGAGTCCATGAGAAGACTTCGATCACCAGTCATACGATTAGTGCATCTGCTGTCCATAATCCATGTTGAAGCATGAGGTGTCATACCCTACAATATAGTTAGGGGGATAGGCTTCACCAAGAGTATTGTGAAGCATAAACATTTGACGCACAAGAGGATTGTCAAAGCTCGGATCAAGATTAGGACTGATAGGATGATTGGCAGGCGACTCAGGAACAAAATACATAGTGAGACCATTTGGGCATTTTATCTTGCGCCCGACAAGATGTTTTAGGTCCCCAGAAATAGCATCAGACGCCTTTGATTTCCGGCTGGAGACCTTTCCCTGCAAAAGAAAGTTAATTCTTCTTAACCACCCACATCTTCAGGGGTGGCTTAGAAGCAATGAGTCTAAGTGCAGCATCTGAGAACTTCGGCTTTGGAGCCCTAGCAAATAGCCTTGCAGGAGATGAATGATACTCATATGAATAAGCAGAAAAGTTCTTAGTTTTATGAACATAGCGGTTTGAAGAAACACGCTCATATTCATAAGTGCCTTTGGACCATATGAAGCTTTTGGTCTGGGATTTGTTTTCTTCCCTGGCGGTGTCATGATGACATTCACAGGAAGATTCTCAAGACATCTTTTGAGAACCCAGATCTTCTTCATAGGTGGCCCATTCCTGCAGTTAGTACCAATATACCTGGCAAACACTTCACCATTCTGATTCTTAAACAGTTTATAGTTTGCATCGAAGGATTCATCAATGATAATAGGGTTAGCACAAGTGAAGCCAGATAAGGTGGATGGATCCACTGAAGGTTCCTTTGCAGCAACCCTGTGGTTTTGGGGTACTGCTCAGGCTTCCAGTAAGAACCATCAACATTCATTTTCCTCTCGAACCCAACACCCTCTTTCCTAGGGTTTCGGTTCAGAATCTGCTTTTTGAGGACATCGCACAGTGTCTGATGCCGTTTGAGACTTTTGTACATCCTTGTTTCAAGCAATGTCTTCAACCTAGCATTTTCATCAGAAATAGTGGTGGCACCCTCAGTAGAGGGGTTAGTTACCACATAAACAATCGAAGATATTGCAACAGTAGCAGCAGTAGAACATTCAGCAACAGAAGTAGCGTTATCACGCTCAAGACATTTTAGACATGGTGGTTCAAATCCTTCCTGAGCGGTACTGATCTGTTGAGCGCGAAGTGACTCATTCTCCTTTTGAAGATCTTCATGAGCCGTTCTCAATTTCTCAAGATCTTGCTTCCTTTGAAGAGAATCATAGGAAGCTTTTCATGAGTGGTTGAGATTTTGTCCAACAGGTCATCGCTTTTGTCTAACAGTTTTTTAGTGTGTTCCATAGCTTTCTGTTGTTCAGTTGCAATTTTAGCAAGTGTTTTGTAGCTGGGTTTGGATTCACAATCAGAGTCATCTTCACTTGATGTTTGAAAGTAAGCATCGCGTGATTTTACCTTGGCACCACGTGCCATGAAGCAGTAGGTGGGAGCAGAGTCGTCCTTGTCATTAGCATCAGCGTTGGTGATGGGGCCATTGTCTTTAGTGTTGAAGATGGACTTGGCCACGTAGGCTGTAGCTAGAGCCAGACTTGCAACGCCAGAGTCGGATTCCTCCTCAGGCTCCACCTCCGCCTCCTCAGAAGCAGACTCCTCCTCTGAATCCATCTCCTTGCCAACAAAAGCACGAGCCTTGCTAGATGAGCTCTTCTTGTGTGATGAAGACTTGGACGAAGACTTGGAAGAAGACTTTGAGGATTTCTTCTTCTTCTTGTCATCATAATCATATTCCTTGCTCTTCTTCTTGTTGTTCTCATTGTCCCACTGTGGACATTCAGAGATGTAGTGTCCAGGTTTCTTGCACTTGTGACATGTTCTCTTCTTGTAATCATGAGTGGAAGCTTCATCATTTCTTGAGCTGGATCGTGATGACTTTCTGAAGCCCTTCTTCTTAGTGAACTTCTGGAACTTCTTCACAAGCATAGCAAGCTCCTTTCCAATGTCTTCAGGATCACCAGAACTGCAGTCTGATTGTTCTTCAGATGAGGAAACAGCTTTTGCCTTCAAAGCGCGAGTTCGGCCATAGTTTGGACCATAGATAACTCTTTTCTCAGATAGCTGGAACTCATGTGTGTTGAGCCTCTCAAGTATGTCAGACGGATCGAGTGTCTTGAAGTCAGGGCGTTCTTGTATCATCAGGGCAAGGGTGTCGAACGAGCTATCAAGTGATCTCAGGAGTGTCTTGACGATTTCATGCTTGCTGATCTCAGTGGCGCCAAGAGCACGAAGCTCATTTGTGATGTCAGTGAGGCGATCAAACGTGAGCTGGACATTCTCATTGTCGTTTCTCTTGAAGCGGTTGAAGAGGTTGCGAAGAACACTGATCCTTTGATCTCTCTGGGTTGAGACGCCTTCGTTGACCTTGGAGAGCCAGTCCCAGACTAGCTTCGATGTTTCCAGAGCACTCACACGGCCATACTGTCCTTTGGTCAGATGACCACAGATGATGATCTTGGCAGTAGAATCCAGTTGAATGAACTTCTTGACATCAGCAGGGGTGACACCTTCACCAGTCTTGGGAACACCATTCTTGACGACATACCAGAGGTCGACATCAATGGCTTCAAGATGCATGCGCATCTTATTCTTCCAGTAGGGATATTCAGTTCCATCGAAGACGGGGAACGCAGCGGAGACTTTGATTATCCCTGCAGTTGACATAGCTAAACTTCCAGGTGGTTAAACCGAATCACACAGAACAAGGGAGTACCTTGCTCTGATACCAATTGAAAGTGATAGTTATCGACTAGAGGGGGGTGAATAGGCGATTTTTATGAAAGTCTTCAAAACATGGGATTTTCGAAGACAAACAATAGAAATGAACCTATTAACATGCAGCGTAAGGTAGACTACACTAAGCAAGCCATAGTCAAGTATTCAATGAAGTGAAAGCACGAAGACTAATAGCAGCTAGGTAGTGAAGATCAGGATGGAAGATAGTATGAAGCCAAACAACAATAGTAGTCACACAGTGAAGTCAAACAGGTAGTGCAAACAGGCAATGACTTCACGAAGACAAACTGTAGGTAAAGAGAGGGAGAGGATAGAACCAGTCACTTGGTGAGGACAAGAATTTGTTGGACCAGTTCCAGTTGCTGTGACAACTGTACGTCTGGTTAGGGAGGCTGAGATTTAACTCAGAAGACCGTGTCTTCACCTTATTCCCCTTGAGTTAAGGACACCCAGTCCTCGCCCAATCACTCTGGTAAGTCTTCAAGGTAGACTTCCAAACCTTCACAGACTTCGTTCACCGGCGATCCACAATGACTCTTGGATGCTCAGAACGCGACGCCTAACCGGCTGGAGGATTCACAGTCCTCAAGTGTAACAAGTCTTCAGGTCACGCGGACAGAAAGACTTCAGTGATGCCTAACACTCTTTGGCTCTGGGTGTTTGGGCTTTGTCCTCGCAAGGATTTCTCTCTCTCAAAAGCTTCGGAGGTGGGTTGCTCTCAAACGACAAAAGCCGTGTACTAACTCTGAGCAGCCACCAATTTATGGTGTAGGGGGTGGGCTATTTATAGCCACTACGCAACCCGACCTGATTTGTCCGAAATGACCCTGGGTCACTAAGGAACTGACACGTGTTCCAGCGGTCAGATTTCAAACACACACGACAGCCTAACTTGGGCTACAAAGAAAGCTGACTCATCCAACTCTGGATAAGATTTGCTCTCATTGTCTTCGCTCGAAGACATAGGATTTGGTTGAGCATCACTTCAGTCACTCTGATTTTGTTCACTGGGACCCCACTTAACAGTACGGTGGTTCCTATGACTCAACAAAGAAGAAAAGGAAACAACAAAACAACTAAGTCTTCGTGCTCCATAGTCTTCACACGATGTCTTCTCTTGTCATAGTCTTCAATGTGAATATCTTCACATACCACCATTGTCTTCAATGTCTTCATACATTTTTAGGGGTCATCTCCGGTAGGTAAACCGAATCAATGAGGGACTACTACCTGTGTTATCCTGCAATTCACACAAACACATTAGTCCCTCAACCAGGGTTGTTGTCAATACTCCAAAACTAACTAGGGGTGGCACTAGATGCACTTACATACCTCCTCAATAACGTAAGGACCTTCCTATTTAGAGAGAAGTTTTCCTCCAAAAAGTCTTAAACGCGAATTGAATAGCAACACATAATCACCTACATTAACCTTTTCTTTAAAAAGTTTGGCATTCTCATAGGCCTGGGTTCTCCATTCATCAAGTGAGCTAATGTCAAATAACCTCTTCTCACCGGAAAGTTTGAAATCATAATGGAGCTCTTTAATGGCCCAATATGCCTTATGTTCTAGTTCAAGAGGTAAGTGACATGCTTTTCCATAAACCATTTTATACGGAGACATACCCATAGGATTTTTATATGCAGTTCTATAGGCCCATAATGCATCATCAAGTTTCTTGGACCAATTCTTTCTAGATCTATTAACAGTATTTTGCAAAATTAATTTGAGCTCTCTACTACTCAATTCTACTTGACCACTAGACTGCGGGTGATATGGAGATGCAATTCTATGATTAACATCATACTTAGCAAGCATTTTACGAAAAGCACCATGAATAAAATGTCAACCACCATCAGTCATTAAGTATCTAGGGACTCCAAACCTCGGAAAAATAACTTCTTTAAGCATCTTAATAGAGGTGTTATGATCAGCACTAGTAGTTGGAATAGCTTCTACCCACTTAGTAACGTAATCAACAACAACTAAAATATGTGTATACCCATTAGAGGAAGGAAACGGTCCCATATAATCAAAGCCCCAAACATCAAATGGCTCAATAACAAGTGAATAATTCATAGGCATTTCTTGACGTCTACTAATATTACAAATCCTTTGACATTCGTCACAAGTCAAGACAAACTTACGGGCATCTTTGAAGAGAGTAGGCCAATAAAAACCGGATTGCAATACCTTATGCGCAGTTCTATCTCTGGCGTGGTGTCCTTCATAAGCTTCAGAGTGACACTTGCATAGGATCTGTTCCTGTTCATGCTCAGGTATACAACGTCTAATAACACCATCTACTCCTTCTTTATAAAGGTGTGGGTCATTCCAGAAGAAATGTCTTAAATCATAGAAAAACTTTTTCTTTTGCGCTATGTGAAACTAGGTGGTATAAATTTAGCAACAATTTAATTAGCATAATCAGCATACCATGGAGCAGCACGAGAAGCATTTATGACGGCTAATTGTTCATCAAGAAAGCTATCATCAATAGGTAGTGGTTCATCAAGAACATTCACTAACCTAGACAAGTTGTCTGCAACGGGGTTCTCAGCTCCCTTTCTATCAATAATATGCAAATCAAATTCTTGTAACAAGAGAACCCATCTAATAAGTCTAGGTTTAGCATCTTTATTTTCCATAAGATATTTAATAGCAGCATGATCAGTGTGAATAGTTACTTTAGAATCAACAATATAAAGTCTGAACTTATCACAAGCAAATACAACTGCTAAAAATTCTTTTTCAGTAGTAGCATAATTTCTCTGGGCATTGTCTAGAGTTTTACTAGCATATTGGATAACATTTAATTTCTTATCAACTCTTTGTCCTAGAACAACACCTACAACATAATCACTAGCAACACACATAATTTCAAAGGGTAAATTCCAATTAAGAGGCTGAACAATAGGTGCAGAAATCAATGCTTTCTTAAGTATTTCAAATGCTTCTACACAATCATCATCGAAGACAAAAGGAATATCTTTTCGTAAGAGGTTAGTCAGAGGCCTGGAGATTTTAGAGAAGTCCTTAATGAACCTCCTATAAAAACCGGCATGACGAAGAAAACTTCTTATACCTTTAATGTCCTTGCGACACGACATCTTTTCAATAGCATCCACTTTAGCTTTATCAACATCAATACCTCTTTCAGAAATTTTATGCCCCAAGACAATACCTTCATTAACCATAAAGTGGCACTTCTCCCAATTCAAGACAAGGTTAGTTTCTTCACATCTCTGCAAAACTCGATCAAGGTTGCTCAAGCAATCATCAAAAGAAGTTCCATATACGGAGAAATCATCCATGAAAACCTCAACAATCTTTTCACAAAAATCAGAGAATATAGCCATCATGCATCTTTGAAAGATAGCAGGTGCATTACATAAACCAAAAGGCATATGTCTATAAGTAAAGGTACCGAAAGGGCAAGTAAAAGTGGTCTTTTCTTGATCCTCTTTTGACACAGTTATTTGAGAGAAACTGGAATAACCATATAGAAAGAAAAAATGCGTATGTTTGGATAATCTTTCTAGCATTTGATCAATGAAAGGTAAAGGGTAATGATCCTTTTTAGTAGCTTTATTTAGTTTGCGGAAATCAATTACCATTCTATAACCTGTAACAATTCTTTGTGGGATCAATTCATCTTTATCATTAGGAACAACAGTAATACCTCCCTTCTTAGGGACACAATGGACAGGACTTACCCACTGACTACCAGCAACGGGATAAATTATACCTGCCTCCAGAAGCATTAGTATTTCTTTTCTTAATTACCACTTCTTTCATCTTAGGATTTAACCGTCGTTGGTCATCAACAACTGGTTTAGCGTCTTTCTCCAATTTTATTTTGTGCTGGCATAAAGTGGGACTAATGCCCTTAAGATCATCAAGAGTATATCCAATAGCAGCATGGTGCTTCTTTAAAGTTTTCAATAATTTATTTTCTTCATGCTCTGAAAGGTTAGCAATAATAATAACAGGATATATCCTTTTCTCATCAAGATAAGCATATTTAAGAGTACCAGGTAATGGTTTAAGCTCAAACACGGGATCACCCTTGGGTGGAGGAGGATCCCCTAGGATTTCAACAGGCAAGTTGTGTTTCAAAATAGGTCCTTGTTTAAAAAATACTTCATCTATTTCCCTTCTTTCATTCATAAACATATCATTTTCATGGTCTAGCAGATATTGTTCTAAAGGATCATTAGGAGGAATGGCAATAGAAGCAAGACCAATAATTTCATCTTTACTAGGCAATTCCTCGTCACGGGGTTGTCTACGAAATTTAGAAAAATTAAACTCATGGGACATATCCCCTAACCCAATAGTCACAACATCCTTTTTGCAGTCTATCCTAGCATTAATAGTATTCAAGAAGGGTCTACCAAATATGACGGGACAAAAGCTATCTTGTGGGGAACCAAGAACAAGAAAATCAGCAGGATATTTAACTTTCCCACACAAGACTTCAACATCTCTAACAATCCCAACTGGTGAAATAGTGTCTCTATTGGCAAGCTTAATTGTGACATCAATTTCCTCTATCTCAGCAGGTGCAATTTCATGCATAATTTCTTTGTATAAGGAATGAGGTATCGCACTTGCACTAGCACCAATATCACATAAGCCATGATAGCAATGATCTCCTATTTTAACAGAAATAACAGGCATGCCTACAATAGGTCTATGTTTATTTTTAGTATCAGGTCTAGCAATTCTAGCAGCTTCGTTACAGAAGTAAATAACATGCCCATCAATATTATCAGCCAAGAGATCCTTAACCATAGCAATACTAGGTTCAACTTTAATTTGCTCAGGGGGTTTGGGTGTCCTAATATTACTTTTGTTGACCACAGTTGAAGCTTTAGCATGATCCTTTATTCTAACAGGGAAAGGTGGTTTCTCAATATAAGCAGTAGGAATGACAGGATCATTATAAGTGATAGTCTTTTCTTCAACTTTAATAGGTGCAACTACTTTTACTTCAATGGGAGGATTATATTTAAAACACTTCTCCTTAGGGAGATCAACATGAGTAGCAAAGGATTCACAGAAAGAAGCTACTATCTCAGAGTCAAGTCCATATTTAGTGCTAAATTCATGCAAAACATCAGTATCCATAAAAGATTTAACACAATCAAACTTAGGTGTTATACCTGACTCCTTACCTTCGTTGAGGTCCCAATCTTCAGAGTTGCGTTTAATTATTTCCAATAAATCCCATTTGAATTCAATAGTCTTCATCATAAAATATCCAGTACAAGAAGTATCCAGCATGGAGCGATTATTGAGAGAAAGCCGAGCATAAACATTTTGAATAATAATTTCTCTTGAGAGCTCATGATTGGGGTATGAATATAACATTGACTAAGCCTCCCCCAAGCTTGAGCGATTCTTTCTCCTTCGCGAGGCCAAAAATTATACATATAATTACGATCACGATGAACAAGATGCATAGGATAAAACTTCTGATGAAATTCCAATTTCAATCGGTTGTAGTTCCATGATCCCATATCATCACATAGCCTAAACCATGTCAATGCCTTTCCCTTCAAAGATAAAGGGAAGACCTTCTTCTTGATAACATCCTCGGGCATACCTGCAAGCTTAAATAATCCACAAACTTCATCCACATAGATTAGGTGCAAATCGGGATGTAATGTTCCATCTCCTGTAAAAGGATTAGCTAGCAGTTTCTCTATCATACCTGAAGGGATTTCAAAGTAAACATTTTCAGTAGGTTCAGTAGGTTGAGGAGAAACTCTTTGCTCTACTGGTTGGGGCGAAGATACCCCGAACAAGCCCCTCAAATGATTATGTTCCATAGTAACAAGTGACAGTAAATTTCAGCAAACTATATAAATTTTTCCTTACCAAAGGCGCTTCACTCCCCGGCAATGGCGCTAGAAAAGAGTCTTGATGACCCACAAGTATAGGGGATCTATTGTAGTACTTTTGATAAGTAAGATTGTCGAACCAAACGAGGAGCAGAAGGAAATGATAAGCGGTTTTCAGTAAAGTATTCTCTGTAGGCACTGAAATTATCGGTAAGAGATAGTTTTGTGATAAGGTAATTTGTAACGGGAAACAAGTAATGAAAGTAAATATGGTGCTGCAAGATGTCCCAATCCTTTTTGTAGCAAAGGACAAGCCTGGACAAACTCTTATATAAAGGAAAACGCTCCCGAGGACACATGGGAATTATCGTCAAGCTAGTTTTCATCACACTCATATGATTCGCATTCGTTACTTTGATAATTTGGTATGTGGGTGGACCGGTGCTTGGGTGTTGTCCTCTCTTGGAAAAGCATACCACTTATGATTAACCCCTATTGCAAGCATCCGCAACTACAAAAGAAGTATTAAGGTAAACCTAACCATAGCATGAAACATATGGATCCAAATCAGCCCCTTACGAAGCAACTCATAAACTAGGGTTTAAGCTTCTGTCACTCTAGCAACCCATCATCTACTTATTACTTCCCAATGCCTTCCTCTAGGCCCAAACAATGGTGAAGTTTCATGTAGTCGACGTTCACATAACACCACTAGAGGAGAGACAACATACATCTCATCAAAATATCGAATGAATACCAAATTCACATGACTACTTATAGCAAGACTTCTCCCATGTCCTCAGGAACAAACGTAACTACACACAAATCATATTCATGTTCATAATCAGAGGGGTGTTAATATGCATAAAGGATCTGAACATATGATCTTCCACCAAATAAACCAACTAGCATCAACTACAAGGAGAAATCAACACTACTAGCAACCCACAGGTACCAATCTGAGGATTTGGGACAAAGATTGGATACAAGAGATGAACTAGGGTTTGAGAGGAGATGGTGCTGGTGAAGATGATGATGGAGATTTACCCCCTCCCGCTGAGAGGATCATTGGTGATGAAGATGGCGATGATTTCCCCCTCCCGGAGGGAAGTTTCCCCAACAGAACAGCTCCGCCGGAGCCCTAGATTGGTTCCGCCTCGTGGCGGCGGAGTTTTTTCCCGAAAGCTTGCTTATGATTTTTTCAAGGGTAAAAGACTTCATATAGCAAAAGATGGGCACCGGAGGCCTGCCAGGGGCCCACGAGGCAGGGGGTGCGCCCCCCACCCTCGTGGATGGTGGGTGGACCCCCTCTAGTACTTTCTTCGCTCAGTATTTTTTAATAATTCCAAAAATAACTTCCATGAAGTTTCAGGACTTTTGGAGTTGTGTAGAATAGGTCTCTAATATTTGCTCCTTTTCCAGCCCAGAACTCCAGCTGCCGACATTCTCCCTCTTCATGTAAACCTTGTAAAATAAGAGAAAATAGGCATAAGTATTGTGACATAACGTGTAATAACAGCCCATAATGCAATAAATATCGATATAAAAGCATGATGCAAAATGGACGTATTAGCTTCATACTGTCTTCCATCCTGATCCATACTACGTAGCTATTGATAGCCTTCGTGCTTTCACTTCATTGGCTACTTGAATATGGCTTGTCTAGTGTAGTCTACCTTCCGCTGCATATCAATAGGTTCATTTCTATCGTTTGTCTTCAAATACCTCATGTTTTGAAGACTCTCATAAAAATCGCCTATTCAACCCCCCCCCTCTAGTCGATAACAAGCACTTTCAATTGGTACCAGAGCAAGGTGATCCCTTGTTCTATGTGATTCAGTTTAACCACCCAGAGTTTTAGCTATGTCGCCTGCAGGGATAATCAAGGTCTCCACTGCATGCCCTGTCTTCGATGGCACTGATTACCCCTACTAGAAGAATAAGATGTGTATGCATCTTGAAGCCATTGACATCGACCTCTGGTATGTCGTCAAGAATGGCGTTCCCAAGGTCGGTGAAGGTGTCACCGCTGTTGATGTCAAGAGGTTCATTCAACTGGATTCAACTGCCAAGAACATCATCTGTGGTCATCTGACCAAAGGACAGTACGGTCGTGTGAGTGCACTAGAAACTGCGAAGCTAGTCTGGGACTGGCTCTCCAAGGTCAACGAAGGCATCTCAACTTAGAGAGACTCAAGGATTGATGTTCTTCGCAACCTCTTCAACCGCATCAAGAGAAACGATAATGAGAATGTCCAGCTCATGTTTGATCGCCTCACTGATATCACAAATGAGCTTCGCGCACTTGGCGCCACTGAGATCACCAAGTACGAAATCGTCAAGATGCTTCTAAGATCACTTGACAGCTCATTCGACACCCTGGACCTGATGATTCAAGAATGTTCTAACTTCAAGACTCTCGATCCGTCTAACATACTTGAGAGGTTCAACACACATGAGTTCTAGTTATCTGAGAAGAGAGACATCTATGGCCCCAACTATGGCCGAACTCGCACTTTGAAGGCAAAGGTTGTTTCCTCATCTGAAGAAGAAGAATCTGACTGCAGTTCGATGGATCCCAAAGACATTGGAAAGGAGCTAGCTATGCTCGTGAAGAAGTTCCAGAAGTTCTCCAAGAAGAAAGATTTCAGAAAGTCTTCAAGATCTAGCTCAATAAATGATGAAGCTTCTACTCGTGACCACAAGAAGAGAACATGGCACAAATGCAAGAAACCAGGTCACTACATCTCTGAGTGTCCTCAATGGGACAATGAGACAAAGAAGAAGAAAAAGAGCAAGGAATATGATTCTGATGACAAGAAGAAGAAGAAATCCTCAAAGTCTTCTTCGAAGTCTTCATCTCAAGAAGAGCTCATCAAGCAAGGCTCGTGCATTTGTTGGCAAGGAGATGGATTCAGAGGAGGAGTCTGCTTCTGAGGAGGCGGAGGTGATTCTGAGGAGGAGTCCGATTCAGGCGTGGCAAGCCTAGCTCTAGCTTCAACGTATGTCGCCAAGTCCATCTTCAACACAGAAGACAATGGCCTCGTCCCCAACGCTGATGCTGATGATGAGGATGACTCTACCCCTACCTACTACTTCATGGCACATGGTGCCAAGGTAAACTCACGCGATGCTTACTTTCAAACATCCAGTGAGGATGACTCTGAATGTGAATCTACACCTAGCTACAGAACACTTGCTAAAATTGCAACTGAACAACAAATGGCTATGGAACATATTCAAAAGTTGCTAGACAAAAGCAATGACCCGTTGGACGCGGAAATGACACGAACTCGGTCCTTAATTGAAGACATTAAAAATCTTCACGTTAAGTACGAGGAACCTGAAAGTCATCATGAAACGCTCTCAACTACTCATGAAAAGCTTTCCTATGATTATCTTCAAAGGAAGCAAGAACTTGAGAACTTGAGAGCGACTCATGAAGTTTTTCAAAAGGAGAACGAGTCACTCCACGCTCAACAGATCAGTTTCGCTCAGGAAGGTTTTGATCCACCATGTCTAAAATGTCTTGAGCGTGATAATGTTGTCTCTGTTGCTGAATGTTCTACTGCTGCTACTTTTGCAATATCTTCAACTGCTGATGTGGCAACTAACCCCTCTACTGAGGATACCACTACTATTGCTGATGAGAATGCCAGGTTGATGACATTGCTTGAAACAGGAATGTACAAAAGTCTCAAACGGCATCAGACACTATGTGATGTCCTCAAGAAACAAATTCTGAACCGAAACCCTAGGAAAGAGGGTGTTGGGTTCGAGAGGAAAATGAATGTTGATGGTTCATACTGGAAGCCTAAGCAGTACCCCAAAACCACATGGGTTGCTGCAAAGGGACCTTCAGTGGATCCATCTACCTTATCTGGCTTCACTTGTGCTAACCCGATTATCATTGATGAATCCTTTGAAGCAAACTATAAACTGTTTAAGAATCAGAATGGTGAAGTGTATGCCAGGTATATTGGTACTAACTGCAGGAATGGACCACCTTTGAGATCTGGGTGCCCAAAAGTTGTCTTGAGAAGCTTCCTGTGAATGTCATCATGACACCACCTGGGAAGAAGACAAACCCTAGACCAAAGGCTTCATATGGTCCAAAGGCTTCATACAAACAGAGGACTCACCAGAGTCACCCTAACGCCAATGTTTTGAAGGGAAACCATACTCAGACTTATGAATATGAGCGTGTTTCATCAAACCACTATGTTCATAAGACCAAGAACTTTTATGCTTATTCTTATGAGTATTATTCACCTCCTGCAAGGCTATTTGCTAGGGCTCCAAAGCCGAAGTTCTCGGATGCTGCACTTAGACTCATTGCTTCTAAACCACCCCGGAAGATGTGGGTGGTTAAGAAAAATTAACTCTCTTTTGCAGGGAAAGGTCTCCAGCCAGAAATCAAAGGCTTATGATGCTTATGCTGGGGACCTAAAACATCTTGTGTGAGTCAAGATAAAATGCCAGAATGGTCTTACTATGTATTCCATCCCAGGATTTCTTGACAAACATCCTATCTACCCTAACTAGGATCTGAACTTTCATAATATGCTTGTTCGTCAAATGTTTATGCTTCACATTTCCCTCGGTGAAGCCTATCCCCCTAACTGCACTGTAGGGTACGACACCAAAGGCTTCTGAGTGGATTATGGACAGTGGATGCACTAACCACATGACTGGTGATCGAAGTCTTCTTATGGATTCAACCCTACATCCATCAGACAAAAGTCACATCACATTTGTTGACACTGGTAAAAGCAAGGTATTGGGCCTAGGTAGAGTTGCAATCTCAAAGGATCAGCACATGGATAAAGTGATGCTTGTTGAATCCCTTGGTTTCAACTTAATGTCTGTCTCAATGCTTTGCGACCTGAACATGATTATTATATTTGGAAAATATCGTTGCCATGTGCTTATGAAATCTGACAAATCTCTAGTCTTCGAAGGGTATCGAAAGGATGATCTGTATATGGTAGATTTTTCAGCAGGACCACAGTTGGTCGTATGTCTTCTAGCAAAAGCTTCAGAGTTCTGGCTCTAGCATCGGAGGCTAGGGCATGCTGGCATGAGGAACCTATACACTCTCGCGAAAAAGAAGCGTGTCATAGGCATCGAAGGCGTCAAGTTCAAGAAGGATCATCTATGTGGTGCCTGCGAAGCTGGAAAGATGACTAGGGCCAAGCATCCCTCGAAGACAATCATGACGATGACACGTCTCTTCGAGCTGCTTCACATGGACTTATTTCGCCCTACTCACTACTCTACTCTCACTACCACTGCGTGCCTCTATGGTTTCGTCATTGTTGATGATTACTCGAGATATACATGGGTGCGCATGATTCTCTACAAGAATGAAGTGCAGGATGTCTTCAGACGATTCGCCAATCATGCCATGACCAACTATGGTATCAAGATCAAGCACATCAGAAGTGACAACGGCATAGAATTCAAGAACACCGGCCTCGACACTTATCTTGATACTTTGGGCATCACACATGAGTTCTCAGCTCCTTACACGCCTCAGCAGAATGGCATCATGGAGCGCAAGAACAGAACCCTCATTGAGATGGCACAGACGATGCTTGATGAGTACAAGACACCAAGGAAGTTCTGGCCTGAAGCCATTGATACTGCATGCCACGTCATCAACCGTGTTTATCTTCACAAGCTTCTAAATAAGACATCATATGAGCTCCTGACTGGTAAGAAGCCAAACGTCAGCTACTTCAGAGTATTTGGTGCTAAGTGCTGGATCAAGGATCCGCATCACACTTCAAAATTTGCACCGAAAGCACATGAAGGTTTTATGCTTGGCTACGGAAAGGATTCACACTCCTAAAGAGTCTTCAACCTCTTTCACTATAATGTGGTTGAAACTGTGGATGTGCGGTTCGATGAGACTAACGGCTCGCAAAGAGAGCACCTGCCAAATGTGCTAGATGAAGCCTCACCAAGTGAATCTATCAAGCTTATGGGTACTAGAGAAATCATACCTTCAGAGGCACAGGCTGAAGAGGAAATCATCATTTCTGCACCTAATCAACCCGAAGACACTGCTCAGCCTGAAGCCAATGTTGAAGATGAAGACAATGATCAGCAAGGGCAAAATCTTCGTCCAGTTCATCTTTGTGTTGCAAATGAAGTACAAATTGAGAAGATAATTGATAGCATCAATGCACCTGGTCCACTCACTCGTTCAAGAGCAACACAGCTAGTAAATTTCCGTGGGCACTTTGCATTTGTCTCTATATCTAAACCCAAGAAAGTTGATGAAGCCTTCATGGAACCTGAATGGATCCAAGCTATGCAAGAAGAGCTTAAACAGTTCGAACTGAACAATGTATGGGAGCTAGTGAAGCGTCCTGATCCTCGCAAACACAATATCATTGGCACCAAGTGGATATATCGCAACAAACAAGATGAGCATGGTCAAGTCGTCAGAAAGAAGGATCGTCTTGGTACTCAAGGTTACACTCAAGTTGAAGGGATTGACTTCGATGAAACATTTGCTCCTGTGGCTAGGCTTGAAGCTATTCGCATTCTGCTAGCCTATGCCAACTACAACAACATTCTTCTGTACCAAATGGATGTAAAGAGTGCCTTTCTCAACGGCAAAATTGAAGAAGAAGTGTATGTTGCTCAACTACCTGGCTTTGAAGACCCAAAGTGTCCTGACATGGTATACAAGCTCAACAAGGCACTGTATGGCCTCAAACAAGCACCTCGAGCTTGCTATGACACACTCAAAGACTTCCTGAAGAGCAAAGGCTTCAAACCTGGTTCTCTAGATCCCACTCTCTTCACGAAGACATATGATGGTGAACTGTTTGTATGCCAAATCTACGTGGATGACATTATCTTCGGCTGCACTGACAAGTGATACAGTGACGAGTTTTGGCATATGATGCAAGATCAATATCAGATGTCCATGATGGGTGAGCTGAAATTCTTCCTCGGTCTTCAAATTCTTCAGCAGAGCAATGGCATCTTCATTTCACAAGAGAAATATCTCAAAGATTGTCTGGAGAAGTTTGGGATGCAAGACTGCAAAGGGTACACGACGCCAATGCCAACCAAAGGTCAATTGGGTCCCGACGACAATGGTAAAGAGTTCGATCAAAAGGTATACCACTCCATGATTGGTTCTTTGCTCTACTTATGTGCATCTAGGCCAGATATAATGCTTAGGGTTTGCATGTGTGCCCGATTCCAAGCAGCACCAAAGGAATCGCATCACTTAGCAGTGAAGCAAATTCTTCGATATTTGGCTTACACCCCAACACTAGGATTATGGTATCCAAAGGGCTCAGAGTTTGATCTAGTTGGATTCTCAGATGCTGATTATGCTGTTGACAAGGTTGATCGCAAGTCCACATCAGGAACATGTCACTTTCTTGGACGGTCTCTTGTATGTTGGTCTTCAAAGAAGCAGAATTGCGTATCCCTCTCCACTGCTGAATCTGAATACATTGCTGCTGGATCTTGTTGCGCTCAACTTCTATGGATGAAGCAAAATCTCGAGGACTATGGCATCCACCTAAAGCATGTGCCACTCTACTGCGACAATGAAAGCACCATCAAGATTGCCAACAACCCTGTTCAACACTCGAAGACAAAGCACATTCAGATCCGTCATCACTTTCTCAGAGATCATGTCATGACGGAAGATATTGATATCATTCACGTCAACACTGAAGAACAATTGGCAGATATGTTCACAAAGCCCTTGGATGAGAAAAGGTTTTGCAAGTTGCGGTGTGAGCTAAATATCTTAGAATCCTCAAATGTCATGTGATTGGACACACATCCTAACGCTTATGCATGTTGATGACTTAGATGTGCATCACATGAAGTAACGTATATCTTCAATCAATGAATGTATACACTCTAAGTGTGAATACATTAACGCGTAATTTGACTTCGGAGCGCCATGATAATTGTGTGACGTGTCCGGTTCTAATAGTTCCTATACGGTGGGTAACGCCACCACCAAACTTTCTCGAAGATTTTCTTTTGGCGTCATGATTGCATTATCTTCGCATTTGGTTTGTCTTCAACATTGATTTATCTTAAAGGTTTATCTTCGCAATGTTGATTTAGTCTTTTATACACATATATATGATGTTTTGTCCTCTACATCATTCACTTATGGCTATGTCTTCGAACTTGCCTTTTTTCTGAACTAAGTGAATGTGATCGGACCCTAACCCCTTATGTGCTTCTTCCTTAAACTCTATCTATCTAGTCATATGCGTACTATTGAAACTTGTCAAATGTCTTCACTGCATCCTTGTCAGCTGAAGATACAGAGACACACATTTAAAACTGCTTCCAATGATATATCTCTTTTGCATGAATCCCGGAGAAGCTGGAACGATCACCCGACAAACCAGGCGTGTGTGGGAACATGGAACAACTTTCAATGAGTTGCATGCACGCCACGTGTCCATCAGATGTGAACCGCCAGGGGCACCTGCGTAATTACGTTGTGCAGCCCTCTACCTTATAAACTGCGCGATCATTATCTTTTCTTCCACCTCGCCACCTCACTCAAACCCTAGCGCCTCTGCTAGCTCGCATCGACGCCGGAGACGAAGCGCTTTGCTGCCGCGACTTCTTCGACGCCGTCCTCACGTCGGCCGCGGACCTCATCTTCTCCACCACCGCCGTAGGTGTCTTCTGCCTCCATGTTAGGGCGCGGGAGATTTAACTGCTAGGCTTCCTTCTCTGCCTCGTCTAGCAGTTCATCAGTGGTAATTAAATCTCAATTTTTACTATCTTTTTTGATCCGTCAAATCCATCCACTTCAACCAAAAGTGGTTTCTATACTTCCAAATCCGGATCTCTCTCTGTCTGCATCTCATATCATGCGAAGGATATTCACTTATGCTTCATAACTGGTTAGATCCCTCACTTGTACTTATCCAAGGATTCGTACAAATCTGGAACCAACTCTCTTCATATACGTGAATGTCTTTGCTCTATGAGGTCAATGTCTTCAAACTGATTTATCTTCAAAATCTTCTGAGAATGCATATGACCTCTTCCCCTTCCCCCACACCTCTAATGCTGTCACAGGTACATGTCTGTGGGAGAATCCCTTGGTTCTCATAGTATGCATTCATTTGCAGAGTTCTTACAGCATCATATTCACTCCCCTGAAGCCAGTTCTTGTCTGACCAGTAGACGGAAGCCTTTCACTATTCTGAAGCCTATCAGTCTGAATATCATGGCCACTAAGAAATCAGCAAGGAAAGGTGGCAGGTAGCGCCGAGGCAATACAGCTCTAGATCTGCCTCCGTGTAACACCCTGAGGATCATGCTACAGTAACCCTCTGTGATTAAGCTAATCATGTTGCTAAACAGGGCTTGATCACATTTGGAACACATTTCTTTTCAAACTCCTAATTCAAACTTCAATTAAATTTAAAGTGGAAAATAAAAGTTTTCAAAAATTTAAACAAAAATGTTCGGGGACTGCCAGAAATTGCACTGATAATTATTGTGGAGAAAACACATTTTTATAAAATACCTAAATACTTTTAAGTGAAATAAAACAGAAAAGGAAATAAACAAATAAAAAGAAAACAGAAACAGAACAGGCAAAGGAAAAAAAAGGAGAAGGCCCTTCCCCCCCCCCCCCGCTGGACCCCTGGCCCGACTGGGCCGACCCCCGGCCCAGCCGGCCTAGCCCATCTCCCACTCCCGCTCGCCCCCTTCCCTGTTCCCCCGACCGGGGTCGGAACAGGGGCCGTCCCCGCCGCACCCCCTCGCCGGCGACCGGGAGGATAAGGGCGCCAGCTCCCCCCGCCTCCCCAGGCCTCACTCCCACTCACCCCCCGCTCTCTCTCTCGGCCGCTGCGCCTCCCCCGTCAGATCCACCTCCCTCTCCCCTTCGATCCCCACCGCCCGACGTGCTCGCCGCCGTTCCCGTCGTTCACACGGCCACCGTGCCCCAATCGCCACCTCGCCGTGTCATACGCCGTCGCCGCCCTCGACTACACCACCTCCGCCTCTCCGTTGAAGCTCGGAGCCACTGCAACGGCCTCCCCGAGCTCGTCTTCAACTTCGGACGCCGGCGACCCCCTTCTTCCCCGGCGACGACCTGCTGCTCCTAAGCTCTCACCGGCCTACGTGTGCCGCGCGGTGAGCCTCTTCCCCCTCCTCCCCTGTCCTTTCTCTCTCGCGCGCCCCCTAGCTTCTTCCCCGTGCGCGCCCGAACGCCGCGCCGCGAGCTCGCCGCCGGCGGGTCTCCGGTGACCTTTTGGTCACGGGCTCAAGCCCGCAGCACTCCCCACCGCACGTAGAAGCTTCCCAGCCCCTCCGCTTGCTCGACCGCCCGCCGTAGCCACGTTTCCGTCGGGCACCCGTGCGCGTCGCCGCCTCCGCCACTCGCCGGCGCCGATTCCGTCCAAGTCCGGCGAAGCCCCGGCCACCCCTGGATGCGGCGCTGCGAGCCCTTTCGAATGGGCCTAGCCCCGCTCCTCCCCGAGCCCCGTAGCGCGATTCCGGCCAACTCCGGCGAGGGGCCGCCGCTGATTTGGTCGCCGGAGTTGCTCCGGCACCGGCCGCCGACGTGGCTGGCCTGGCCCCCCCCCCCAGTGCCACTGCCAGTGGGCCCGTGGGTCCCATTTGACTGGGTTGACCCAGTCAACTGCTGACTGGGCAGGCCCAGCCACTGACATGCGGGCCCCGCCGCAAAATTAAAAAAAAAGAGAAAAAGAAAAATGTTTTATAAATAAAAATAATTAATTAACTTAATCACTCACTGACAGGTGGGCCCAGTAGTTAATTAACTAAAAATTAATTAGTTTAATCTTCTGTTTAACCCACTGTCTATGACAGGTGGGTCCCCCGTGTCAGTTTTGACCAGTCAACCGGACTGTTGACCGCTGACGTCACTCATACGTCATGCTGACGTCATATCCCTTTTCTGTTAATTAAATAATTCCAGAAATTCAAATAAACCGTAACTCGGATGAAAATGTTTTCTATATGAAAGTTGCTCAGAACGACGAGACAAATCCGAATACGCATTCCGTTCGTCCACCACACCTCCCTAACCTATCGAACTAGCAACTTTCCCCCTCCGATCCGTCTGTCCGAAAACGCGAAACATCGGGAATACCTCCCGGATGTTCCCCCCCTTCGCCGGTACCACCTACTGTCGCGTTAGGGCACACCTAGCACTGTTCATTGTCATGTCATGCATCGTCATGCTTATGATTGCATTGTATTTACTGTTTCTTCCCCGCTCTTCTCTCCGGTAGACTATGAGACCGACCCTGCTGCTGCCCAGTTCGACTACGGAGTTGACGACCCCTCCTACTTGCCAAAGCAACCAGGCAAGCCCCCCCTTGATCACCAGATATCGCCTATTCTTCTCTATACTGCTTGCATTAGAGTAGTGTAGCATGTTACTGCTTTTCGATATCCTATCCTGATGCATAGCCTATCCTTGCTACTACCGTTGATACCTTTACCTGCAATCCTACATGCTTAGTATAGGATGCTAGATTTCCATCAGTGGCCCTACATTCTTGTCTGTCTGCTGTGCTATACTATCGGGCCGTGATCACCTGGGCGGAGATCACGGGTATATACTTATATACTACATACATGACACATGTGATGACTAAAGTCGGGTCGGCTCGTAGGAGTACCCGCAAGTGGATCTTTGTGGCGGAGCGACAGGGCAGGTTGAGACCACCTAGGTGAGAGGTGGGCCTGGCCCTGGTCGGCGTTCGCGGATACTTAACACGCTTAACGAGATCTTGGTATTTGATCTGAGTCTGGCCATTTGGTCTATACGCACTAACCATCTACGCGGGAGTAGTTATGGGTATCCCGGCGTCGTGGTATCAGCCGAAGCCTTCTTGACGTCAGCGACTGAGTGGCGCGCGCCGGATTGGACTGGAACGCCACTAGGCTAGGTCTGCTTCCGGCCGCGTACGCAACGTGCAGGTGTGCATAGGGCGATGGGCCCAGACCCCTGCGCGCATAGGGTTAGACCGGCGTGCTGACCTCTCTGTTGTGCTTAGGTGGGGCTGCGACGCGTTGATCTTACGAGGCCGGGCATGACCCAGGAAAGTGTGTCCGGCCAAATGGGATCGAGCATGTTGGGTTATGTGGTGCACCCCTGCAGGGAAGTTTATCTATTCGAATAGCCGTGTCCCTCGGTAAAAGGACGACCCGGAGTTGTACCTTGACCTTATGACAACTAGAACCGGATACTGAATAAAATACACCCTTCCAAGTGCCAGATACAACCCGGTGATCGCTCTCTAACAGGGCGACGAGGAGGGGATCGCCGGGTAGGATTATGCTATGCGATGCTACTTGGAGGACTTCAATCTACTCTCTTCTACATGCTGCAAGATGGAGATGGCCAGAAGCGTAGTCTTCGACAGGACTAGCTATCCCCCTTTTATTCTGGCATTCTGCAGTTCAGTCCACTGATATGCCCCTTTACACATATACCCATGCATATGTAGTATAGCTCCTTGCTTGCGAGTACTTTGGATGAGTACTCACGGTTGCTTCTCTCCCTCTTTTCCCCCTTTCCTTTCTATCTGGTTGTCGCAACCAGATGTTGGAGCCCAGGAGCCAGACGCCACCGTCGGCGACGACACTTACGACACTGGAGGTGCCTACTACTACGTGCAGGCCGCTGACGACGACCAGGAGTAGTTAGGAGGATCCCAGGCAGGAGGCCTGCGCCTCGTTCGATCTGTATCCCAGTTTGTGCTAGCCTTCTTAAGGCAAACTTGTTTAACTTATGTCTGTACTCAGATATTGTTGCTTCCGCTGACTCGTCTGTGATCGAGCAATTGTATTCGAGCCCTCGAGGCCCCTGGCTTGTATTATGATGCTTGTATGACTTATTTATGTTGTAGAGTTGTGTTGTGATATCTTCCCGTGAGTCCCTGACCTTGATCGTACACATTTGCGTGCATGATTAGTGTACGGTCAAATCGGGGGCGTCACAAGTTGGTATCAGAGCCAGGTTTCGATCCTGGGACCTGTGGGTTACAGGCCCACGTCGCCATTGGGTGGTACTAGGATCTTTTACTCCTCGACCTTTACTCTGGGACTCTGAACTCTCTTCTACTCGGGTTAAACGAATTTACTAACTTTAACACTAGGATCCCGTGACCGCATTCACCCCAAAGTTGGATAAGCCATAGTTGTTTCCTAGAATAGTATATTGACCAATTCACACACTGTCGTTTGACTCCTTTGAAACGTCTTTGCTTTCAGATGGAACCCACGAGGCAGGTCGTTCGACACACGACGGCCATTGGTGCCTCGGGATCACCTGCGGTGCTAGCTGAGATGATGACCTATCTGGGTTATCGCTGGCACCCTGAGTACACCGTCTACGAGGAGTACCAGGACTTTAACCAGGAGCAGTACCGTGCCATCGTCCACCTCTACTCTCGGGAGTACGACTCCACTACTGTGCTGCACACCGCACATGGTGTTGGTGTGACCATCGATATGGCTGTCCACGATGCTGCCTATGCTGCTCTGACACGTCTTCGTGGAGAGTATCAGGAGTTGGGCACCTCCCGTTTCAGGCACATTGCTATCGCATCTGATGTTGGTGCGGAGGGATACTATACTGCTGCCTACTCCACTGTCACCCGAGAGCCCTTCTACCATCAGCACCTGGTTCTGCATGCGGATGGGCTGGATCGAGCTAACCGGGCTCTTCGCCACGAGATGTACACCACCCGTCAGCACCTTTACCGTGCTCTGACGCTGCTGCACCCCTTTGTCTGATCTGGACAGGTACCGCGTACTGCGATCTACCCAGCCAGGACCGTGATGCCCCACGGTGTCGGTTGGCCAGATGTGGGAGGCTACTCTCCCGCACTTGGCCCTCTTCTGCCACCTGAGTGTCGGGCTCTACACCTGAGTATCCGCGGCCCCCAGTCTGCTGACGTGGAGGGCTATCCGTTGCCTCACTACCAGCTGTCGGGCTACGATTACCTCCACAGTACCTCTTGGGACTGATGTAGGCTTGCTTGTAGTATTAGTTGCAGTCGCCGCGAGCCTGTGTGCCGCCTATGTTGTTTTAGTCTATGTACTGAACTCTATGTACTGAACTCTATGCATGCCCCCTTTCGTAAGATATGCCGACTACTATGTAGTAGCTATCGTGCTCCTTTCGTTATGCATGTTTCATCATGAATGATTCTTGTCTTTGCACATATTTCTCAATGCTGAACTACCCCTGTTATATATTAGCAGGATGGTTAGACCAGGTGGTCGTGGTCGTGGTGGCGATGCCCCACCACCACCTGAGTACATGGCTGGTATGATCCAACAGTTTGAACTGAACCGCCAATTCATGGAAAATATGATGGCTCAGTTTCCTCGCCCCAATATGAACCAACAGCCAGCTCAAGTGACTCTTCAAGATTTCATACGCCTCAACCCAACCATCTACCGCAGCTCAACTCAGCCTCTGGATGCTGATGACTGGCTCCGTGACATCACCTATGAGATGGAGTCTGCTGATGTAGCCCCTGCCAGCTATGTCACCTTTGCTTCCTTCTTCTTGAAGGGACCCGCAGCTCAATGGTGGGACAGCCACAGGCGTACTCTACCAGCTGGAACAATCATCACCTGGCCAGACTTCCAAGCTGCTTTCCGTGCCCGCTTCATTCCTCAAGGAGTCATGGACCGGAAGAAGCGTGAGTTCCGCAACCTCACCCAAGGCAACAAAACTGTTGAAGCTTATCAGCGGGAGTTTCTGGACTTGTCCCGCTATGCTGAAGCAGACATTGCAACTGATGCACGCAGACAGGAGAAGTTCCGTGATGGCCTTCAAGCTGACATCAAGCTCGCACTTCTAGTGCATGACTTTGCTGATTTCTCCACCTTGGTGAACAAGGCCATCAATGTCGAAACTGGTCTGCAGGAATACCAGAGCTCTCACAGGCGCAACCGTGACACGGGCTCATCTTCGGGCTCGCCCGCACAGAAGCGTAAGATATGGATCCCGAACAGCATGTACCGTCCAAATGCATCTGCCCCAAGGCAGACCTATGCTGCACCTCGTCTGCCTCCACCACCATCTAGGCAGTCAAGACTTCCAGCTCCACCATCCCAAGCTCCTGTTCCCACTCCGAATAATGGCTTGTGCTTCAGGTGTGGTCAACCAGGGCACCGTGCTAAAGAATGCAACCAGAACCAGAATCAACTGGCCCTTCTAGCAACTGGCCGTGGTAACAATCAGCCCCGCAACAACAATGCTAAGTCTTATGGTCGTGCTCATGCCAACCACGTTGATCTCAACGAAGCTCAAGACCAGCCTGCTACTGTGATGGGTACACTCCTCGTAAATTCAGTACCAGCATCCGTTTTATTTGATACAGGTGCATCGCATTCATTCATGTCAGAAGATTTTGCATACAAGCACGACGTTAAATGTGAGGAGATGAACACCTCTGTATTGGTCAAAACCCCCGTGAGACAGTGTCAAACCTCCTTGGTTGGCATCGATGTCCCCGTGGAAATCGAAGGGCTGGAATTCTATGCCTCTCCCATTATCCTGAAGTCGTCTAACATCGACCTCATTTTGGGTATGGATTGGTTGAAAGCGCATACTGCTTCTATAGTTTGCGCCACTAAAACCATCCATCTGCTACACCCTTCAGATGAAATAGTTGCTTACCAAGCTCATCTGGTGCAAAATGCCGAGGCAAGGCTCTATGCATTGAATGCATTGAACGCTGCACCACTCGAGGGCATTGAAAACATTCCCGTCGTGCGTGAATTCCTCGACGTGTTTCCTGAAGAACCTCCAGGGATTCCCCCTGCTAGAGCTGTCGAATTCATCATCGACTTGAAACCAGGCACCACTCCTATAGCCAAGCGACCCTACAAAATGCCGCCGCATGAACTCCTTGAGCTTAAGGAGGAAATCGACAAATCTCTTCGCAAGGGATTCATTCGCCCAAGTTGCTCTCCTTGGGGAGCACCTTCTCTCTTTGTCAAGAAGAAGGATGGGACAAACCGGTTAGTTCAAGACTACCGTCCTATAAACCAAGCTACCATCCAGAATAAATACCCCCTTCCTCGGATCAATGATCTGTATGATCAACTGGCGGGTTCGTCAGTGTTCTCTAAGCTCGACTTGAGGTTGAGCTACCATCAGATCCGTGTTCGCGAAGAGGATATCCCAAAGACTGCCTTCGTGACTCGCTATGGTTCATACGAGTACACCGTCATGTCTTTCGGTTTAACCAATGCTCCAGCCACCTTCTCTCGTCTGATGAACTATATATTCATGGATTACCTCGACAAGTTCGTCGTGGTTTATCTGGATGATATCCTGGTATTTTCCAAGAACGAAGAAGAACATGCTGAACATCTTCGACTTGTGCTGGAAAAGCTACGAGAGCATCAACTATATGCCAAGTTCTCCAAATGTGAATTCTGGCTACCCGAAGTAACCTATCTCGGGCATGTCATCTCTAAGGATGGTATTGCCGTCAACCCTGAACGAGTTCAGGCTATTCTTGATTGGACTCCTCCCAAGAACGTTAAGCAAGTCAGAAGTTTTCTCGGTCTCGCCAGCTATTGCCGTCGATTCGTCGAGAACTTCTCTAAGATCGCCAGGCCTCTGACTAACCTGTTGCATAAGGGTGTCAAGTTCCAATGGACAGACAAATGTCAGGAAAGTTTCCAGGCACTCAAGGACAAGTTGACTTCTGCTCCAGTTCTAGCTCCACCTGATACTAAGAAGGACTTCGTCATTTACTGCGACGCTTCCCGTCAAGGATTAGGCTGTGTCCTAATGCAAGACCGCAAAGTGATTGCTTATGCCTCTCGGCAATTGCGCCCTCACGAAGAGAACTACCCAGTTCACGACCTCGAACTTGCTGCTGTCATTCATGCGCTGAAGCAGTGGCGACATTACCTTCTCGGTAATCGATGCGAGATCTTCACTGACCACCAAAGTCTGAAGTATCTGTTTACTCAGCCAGATCTGAACCTCCGTCAACAGAGATGGATGGAGCTTGTTGTAGACTTTGACTTGGGTATTTCCTATATGCCAGGCAAGGCTAATGTAATGGCTGATGCCTTGAGCCGCAAGTCTTACTGCAACCACCTCCAGGTTCACAAAGTTCAGCCCTCGCTTGTTGAAGAATTCAGGAAGCTGAACCTCCATATTGTTCCTTCGGGTGCACTCACTCCCCCTCCTAAGGAATTTGGCAAGGTGAACCTCCATGTTGTTACCCAGGGTTCCCTCCATACCCTAATTGCTAAACCAGATCTCGAGGACAGCATCAAAAGGCTACAGAAGTATGACTCTGAAGCCCACAAGATTAAGCGCTACCTCGCAGAAGGAAAGCCCTCATTCTTCACCATTGCTGAAGATGGCACCTTATACTTCAAGGGCCGCCTAGTGGTGCCATGTGCAGAGAAAAACTTGGATATGACACAGGAAGTTATGAAAGAAGCTCATGATACGCCTCTATGTATCCACCCTGGTAGTACAAAGATGTACCAAGACATTCGTCAGAGATTCTGGTGGTCTAATATGAAGCAAGCCATTGCTCGTTATGTTGCTGAGTGTGACGTTTGCCGTCGTATCAAAGCAGAACATCAAAGGCCTGCTGGAACTCTGCAACCTATCTCTATTCCTGAATGGAAATGGGACCATGTTGAGATGGACTTCGTCACTGGATTTCCCAAATCACAGAATGGTAATGATGCTATTCTTGTCGTCATTGACCGGCTTTCCAAAGTTGCACATTTCCTGGCAGTCAAAGAAACGATCACTGCTAGCCAGTTGGCAACGCTCTATATGTCCAGGATTGTTTCACTCCACGGTATTCCATTGGTTATCAGCTCAGACCGTGGTAGCTTATTCACTTCAAGATTCTGGGCAAGTTTCCAAGAAGCTATGGGAACTCATCTGTCATTCAGTATTGCGTTTCATCCTCAATCGCAAGGACAAGTTGAACGCGTCAATCAAGTTCTCGAAGACATGCTTCGAGCTTGCGTTATTTCCTTCGGCAAGAAATGGGAGGAATCTCTCCCGTATGCCGAGTTCTCTTATAATAATAGCTATCAAGCTAGTCTGAAGATGGCCCCCTTCGAAGTGTTATATGGACGAAAGTGCCGAACCCCTCTGAACTGGTCAGAAACTGGGGAACGTCCACTCTTCGGTCCGGATATTATCCAAGCTGCCGAAGAACAAGTCCGCATTATTCGCGAGAATCTCAAGACTGCTCAGTCACGTCAAAAGAGTCAGTATGACCGCCATCATAAAGACATGGTCTATCAACCTGGCGAAAAGGCTTATCTTCGAGTCACACCTATGAAAGGTGCTCACCGCTTCGGGATCAAGGGCAAACTAGCTCCTCGCTATATTGGCCCATTCACTATTCTCGAAAGGCATGGAAAAGTGGCATACCAACTGGAGCTACCGCCGAACCTTGCTCAGGTTCACGATGTGTTCCATGTGTCACAGCTCCGCCGTTGCTTCAAGGATCCAATCCGAGCTGTGGATCATGAAGTGCTCGAATTGCAGCAAGACCTCTCCTATAAGGAGCATCCGGTCCGCATTCTCGACCAAGCTGAACGTCGCACGCATCAGAAGGCGATCAAGTTTCTCAAAGTCCAGTGGTCGCACCATTCTGAAGATGAGGCCACTTGGGAACGAGAGGATCGTCTGCGCGAAGAATACCCCGCACTGTTTCCTTCTACCTCCTAAATCTCGGGACGAGATTTCTTGTAGTGGAGGAGATTTGTAACACCCTGAGGATCATGCTACAGTGACCCTCTGTGATTAAGCTAATCATGTTGCTAAACAGGGCTTGATCACATTTGGAACACATTTCTTTTCAAACTCCTAATTCAAACTTCAATTAAATTTAAAGTGGAAAATAAAAGTTTTCAAAAATTTAAACAAAAATGTCCGGGGACTGCCAGAAATTGCACTGATAATTATTGTGGAGAAAACACATTTTTATAAAATACCTAAATACTTTTAAGTGAAATAAAACAGAAAAGGAAATAAACAAATAAAAAGAAAACAGAAACAGAACAGGCAAAGGAAAAAAAGAAAAAAAAGGAGAAGGCCCTTTCCCCCCGCCCCCCCCCCCCCCGCTGGACCCCTGGCCCGACTGGGCCGACCCCCGGCCCAGCCGGCCTAGCCCATCTCCCACTCCCGCTCGCCCCCTTCCCTGTTCCCCCGACCGGGGTCGGAACAGGGGCCGTCCCCGCCGCACCCCCTCGCCGGCGACGGGGAGGATAAGGGCGCCAGCTCCCCCCTGCCTCCTCGGGCCTCACTCCCACTCACCCCCCCCCCCCGCTCTCTTTCTCGGCCGCTGCGCCTCCCCCGTCAGATCCACCTCCCTCTCCCGTTCGATCCCCACCGCCCGACGCGCTCGCCGCCGTTCCCGTCGTTCACACGGCCACCGTGCCCCAATCGCCACCTCGCCGTGTCATACGCCGTCGCCGCCCTCGACTACACCACCTCCGCCTCTCCGTTGAAGCTCGGAGCCAGTGCAACGGCCTCCCCGAGCTCGTCTTCAACTTCGGACGCCGGCGACCCCCTTCTTCCCCGGCGACGACCTGCTGCTCCTAAGCTCTCACCGGCCTCCGTGTGCCGCGCGGTGAGCCTCTTCCCCCTCCTCCCCTGTCCTTTCTCTCTCGCGCGCCCCCTAGCTTCTTCCCCGCGCGCGCCCGAACGCCGCGCCGCGGAGCTCGCCGCCGGCGGGTCTCCGGTGACCTTTTGGTCACGGGCTCAAGCCCGCAGCACTCCCCACCGCACGTAGAAGCTTGCCAGCCCCTCCGCTTGCTCGACCGCCCGCCGTAGCCACGTTTTCGTCGGGCACCCGTGCGCGTCGCCGCCTCCGCCGCTCGCCGGCGCCGATTCCGTCCAAGTCCAGCGAAGCCCCGGCCACCCCTGGATGCGGCGCTGCGAGCCCTTTCGAATGGGCCTAGCCCCGCTCCTCCCCGAGCCCCGTAGCGCGATTCCGGCCAACTCCGGCGAGGGGCCGCCGCTGATTTGGTCGCCGGAGTTGCTCCGGCACCGGCCGCCGACGTGGCTGGCCTGCCCCCCCAGTGCCACTGCCAGTGGGCCCGTGGGTCCCAGTTGACTGGGTTGACCCAGTCAACTGCTGACTGGGCAGGCCCAGCCACTGACATGCGGGCCCCGCCGCAAAATTAAAAAAAAAAGAGAAAAAGAAAAATGTTTTATAAATAAAAATAATTAATTAACTTAATCACTCACTGACAGGTGCGCCCAGTAGTTAATTAACTAAAAATTAATTAGTTTAATCTTCTGTTTAACCCACTGTCTATGACAGGTGGGTCCCCCGTGTCAGTTTTGACCAGTCAACCGGACTGTTGACCGCTGACGTCACTCATACGTCATGCTGACGTCATATCCCTTTTCTGTTAATTAAATAATTCCAGAAATTCAAATAAACTTTTAAAATTCATATATCTTTTAAACCGTAACTCGGATGAAAATGTTTTCTATATGAAAGTTGCTCAGAACGACGAGACAAATCCAAATACCCATTCCGTTCGTCCACCACACCTCCCTAAACTATCGAACTAGCAACTTTCCCCCTCCGGTCCGTCTGTCCGAAAACGCGAAACATCGGGAATACCTCCCGGATGTTCCCCCCCTTCGCCGGTACCACCTACTGTCGCGTTAGGGCACACCTAGCACTGTTCATTGTCATGTCACGCATTGTCATGCTTATGATTGCATTGTATTTACTATTTCTTCCCCCCTCTTCTCTCTGGTAGACTACGAGACCGACCCTGCTGCTGCCCAGTTCGACTACGGAGTTGACGACCCCTCCTATTTGCCAGAGCAACCAGGCAAGCCCCCCCCCCTTGATCACCAGATATCGCCTATTCTTCTCTATACTGCTTGCATTAGAGTAGTGTAGCATGTTACTGCTTTTCGATATCCTATCCTGATGCATAGCCTATCCTTGCTACTACCGTTGATACCTTTACCTGCAATCCTACATGCTTAGTATAGGATGCTAGATTTCCATCAGTGGCCCTACATTCTTGTCTGTCTGCTGTGCTATACTATCGGGCCGTGATCACCTGGGCGGAGATCACGGGTACATACTTATATACTACATACATGACACATGTGATGACTAAAGTCGGGTCAGCTCGTAGGAGTACCCGCAAGTCGATCTTTGTGGCGGAGCGACAGGGCAGGTTGAGACCACCTAGGTGAGAGGTGGGCCTGGCCCTGGTCGGCGTTCGCGGATACTTAACACGCTTAACGAGATCTTGGTATTTGATCTGAGTCTGGCCATTTGGTCTATACGCACTAACCATCTACGCGGGAGTAGTTATGGGTATCCCGGCGTCGTGGTATCAGCCGAAGCCTTCTTGACGTCAGCGACTGAGTGGCGCGCGCCGGATTGGACTGGAACGCCACTAGGCTAGGTCTGCTTCCGGCCGCGTACGCAACGTGCAGGTGTGCATAGGGCGATGGGCCCAGACCCCTGCGCGCATAGGGTTAGACCGGCGTGCTGACCTCTCTGTTGTGCTTAGGTGGGGCTGCGACGCGTTGATCTTACGAGGCCGGGCATGACCCAGGAAAGTGTGTCCGGCCAAATGGGATCGAGCATGTTGGGTTATGTGGTGCACCCCTGCAGGGAAGTTTATCTATTCGAATAGCCGTGTCCCTCGGTAAAAGGACGACCCGGAGTTGTACCTTGACCTTATGACAACTAGAACCGGATACTGAATAAAATACACCCTTCCAAGTGCCAGATACAACCCGGTGATCGCTCTCTAACAGGGCGACGAGGAGGGGATCGCCGGGTAGGATTATGCTATGCGATGCTACTTGGAGGACTTCAATCTACTCTCTTCTACATGCTGCAAGATGGAGATGGCCAGAAGCGTAGTCTTCGACAGGACTAGCTATCCCCCTTTTATTCTGGCATTCTGCAGTTCAGTCCACTGATATGCCCCTTTACACATATACCCATGCATATGTAGTATAGCTCCTTGCTTGCGAGTACTTTGGATGAGTACTCACGGTTGCTTCTCTCCCTCTTTTCCCCCTTTCCTTTCTATCTGGTTGTCGCAACCAGATGTTGGAGCCCAGGAGCCAGACGCCACCGTCGGCGACGACACTTACGACACTGGAGGTGCCTACTACTACGTGCAGGCCGCTGACGACGACCAGGAGTAGTTAGGAGGATCCCAGGCAGGAGGCCTGCGCCTCGTTCGATCTGTATCCCAGTTTGTGCTAGCCTTCTTAAGGCAAACTTGTTTAACTTATGTCTGTACTCAGATATTGTTGCTTCCGCTGACTCGTCTGTGATCGAGCAATTGTATTCGAGCCCTCGAGGCCCCTGGCTTGTATTATGATGCTTGTATGACTTATTTATGTTGTAGAGTTGTGTTGTGATATCTTCCCGTGAGTCCCTGACCTTGATCGTACACATTTGCGTGCATGATTAGTGTACGGTCAAATCGGGGGCGTCACACTCCGGATCTGCATGAACTATACAAAACAGATCCACAGGAGAACTACAATTAGTGCAAGACACGAATCCAATGGATTCAGAGATATTGGGCAGAACAGTGGTTCAAGTACAACTTTGTCACAACTTGAATATGCTGAGAAGAACGCCATCAAGCGCCCATGGGGCGATATTCTGTACAAGAATCTGCAGCCAAAGTTGAAGCCTGAAGCTATTGCTCAAGGTTTCTATCCGTGCATGGTCCGAGGACCGAAGCCTGAGAATGCCGACCCATCATCCTTATTATGGTGTCATGACGACAATCTGTTCAAGCGCAACTACCAGTTCGCAAAGGAGTCAGCTGCGAAGAACAAGAGGGATCTTGGACTCAACTTCAACCCTGGTTCGTCTGCTCCAAGACAGGATGGCACGCGCGATGCCAATCCCAATGTCATAGGGCCCTTCAATAACTTTGATGGGCTCCTCTCCAACATTGCTGCTCAGAGGGCCACGGTGGATCAATCTGCACATGATGCTGACTCTGAAGATGCTCCTGCTCCACCAAGGTAGAAGAAGAAGAAAACAAAAGCTTCGAAGCCCTTCACCACACCAAAGGCTTCGTCTATGAAGCCGTTGAAGACTGCACCTCCTGAACCCAGTGTGAAGATTTGTCTTGGGTCTCCAAGAAGACCAAGAAGACCAAGATGCCCAAGAAAATTTCTGGCCATGGCTGACTCCTGCTGCTGTTCTGCGCAACGAGGAAGACACCATTGATCTATCAAGTGATGAAGATCTTGGTGATGAAGCTCTAGAGATGCTAATCAAGAGCAAGCAAGAGGCAGAGATCTTCAATGATCAGCCCCTCTTTGATGTTAATATTCTGAACAATTTCATCGATGAATGGTTTGATGACCAAAGCATCAGTATTGATGACCTACAGCTGCCCGTGGACATAAGCGTCACGATTCACGGAGCCATTGCCAATGAATTGGCCTTGGCTTAGAAAATCATCGAGTTCAAGAACAAGATAGATCATGAGAAGGCGCATTTCAAGAGGAACATGGGCAAGCTCAGTGTGGCTAATGTTCAAATCTTCAAGAAGATGTTGCATGACCTTAAGGAAGAATTCCACAAGAAGCGTGAAGAATCCAAAGGCTCACACGAGCGATGAAGTACTATGCTCAGAAATGTGTCCAAGCCCACAATGAAGCTGAAAAGCGAAAGGCTCTTGGGAGTCCTGGCATCGACCCCAGGATGGCTGCCAAACAAAAGAAGAAGTCTGTTGCGGCCCAATCCGAAGCTCAACGGCAGGAAGTACCTAGCATTGTCTTCCCTCCCAGCATGACAGGCTCGAAGCCAAAGGTTCCCTCAGCATCTTCAGATATGAAGAAGACATGGCAGGCCGAAGCCGAAGCCAGGAAGAGGAAGCACAAGGATACTTCTGATGATACTCCCTCCAAGAACAAATTGATGACAAAGGCTTCAAAGTCTTCAAAGAAAGAGTGTGCTGCTACCTCAGAGCCCCTCATCGTTGAACCTATTTCAGTTGCTCTCCCTGCCTCCACCAACCGAGAACGTCGCCTTGTGATCCATGAGCCTGCTTCCATAGGTGCCCATGCAAGTAAAGAAGTTCCAGCTGCTGACACCAACGCAGCTGAAGACTTTGGTCACGAAGACAATGTAGATGATGATGTAGTCCTTCCTCAGCTCCAGCCCCAGTCGGTATCATCACCTGCTCTCACTACAAAAATACACTTCTGTGATGATACGTGTTTGTCACAGTAGGTCACATTTTTTGTCATGCATGTACATCCATGACAATTTTATGACAGAATCAAGATAGTCATACCTGTGCTGTCGTAGAAGTGTTCCATGACATTACCAAAATTATCATCACGGAAGCGTCCACTTCCATAACGATAAATCACGCGTCACAGAAGTGCTTTCGTCAAGGGTGACCGACACATGGCATCCACCGTAATGGAACGCCGTTAAGCTATCGGGTCCGGTTTTGGATCCGGAAACCCGTTAACAGCCCCGACCAATGGGGATTTTCCACGTGTAAAATCATCATTGGCTGGAGGAAACACGTGTCAGCTCACCGTTGGGACAGATGTCATCCACTCATTGGACACAAAGCGCCTATGATATGTCGACACGTGGCACGGCCCAACAGAGGCCAATTCCTATGAAAAGGCCGGCCCGTTTGACTTGGTCAAAAGGTGGCGGGCCGGCCCACGGCAAGCCTGTTAACGGCATGTTCGCATATAGCCCATTTACAGCCCGCTAACCCAGGGCCTGTTTACGGCCTAACCAAATTAGGCCCAGTAGCGTCATTTGGGCCGTCCAATATAATTCCAGCCCGTTTTAACTTCCGACCCATGTATGGCCCATGACGTCTTTCGGCCCATATGAGGCCCTTATTACTCTCGGCCCATTAATGGCCAGTGGTAAAACTGGCCCGTAATGAACAGTGTATCACTTTATACCCATTAATGGCCCGTGGTAAAACTGGCCCGTAATGAACAGTGTATCACTTTATACCCATTAACGACCCATTATTCCGTTGGGCCGTTTCCAGCCCATGTTATCTTTCGGCCTTCTCAGGGCCCATTTATTCTTGGGCTCATTTCCATATTCGTTTACTCACGGCCCATTACTGTCATTTTCTGCTTGTGGGCCAAATTCAGCCCGTGGTTACAGTCGGCCCATTTGTGGCCCGTACGTTGGGACGTTTTGATAGCGTCATCAAAATACGGCCGATTAACGACGGCCCGTTATGGTCGGCCCATGAACGGACAATTTCAACTCTAGCCCATTTACGGCCATAATGTGGTCTATTATTGGCCCATGTTTGGCCAACCGATCATAAGCCCGTAGAAGGCCCATTGATGATACGGCCCATTGATGATACGGCCCATAGAAGGCCCATTGTGTCTACGGCCCGTATAAGGCTGTAACATCCCAAATTTTCAATTTGGTATGTTATACATAGATCATCTTTGCATATCATGTTTTATTGCATTTTGACAAATCCTCGATAAATCCTAAGCAACTCAAGGACCCTCGGAGAGAGTTGGGGATTTTCTCGAATTTTCAAATTTGATTTTCATCAAATAATAACACGAGGATTTTGGTTTTAATTATTTTTCTCTCTGGAAAAATATTTCACTTTAAAATAAAACGAGAGGAGAAAACATGACTTCTCCAAAACAATTGAAATACTGGAGGAAAAATGTTAAAATCATTATTTGGAATTTATTTGGATTTTATATGCAATTTTTATTGCATTAAAAATATTGCATGTTTTCAAAATATTTATTTTGATTTAAAAAAATGTTCACCCTATTCTATATTTTCTAACTAGACGGGGAAAATTTATTTCATACTTTTCCGATTTTTATTTATTTTTCTACTTATTATTTTCTGCGGAACTTATTAAAACAAAAGCGCGACGCCCGACCGGGCCGAAGCCCAGCCGAGCGCCGGCCCGCCTCGCGCCTCTCCTCTTCCCGCACGACACCGAGCCGCCGCCGGAGTCCGCCCCGGCCACGCCGCCCCGGCCGCCCCCTTCCGCAAGCTTCGGACCCCCCCTCCTTAAATAGCCCCCCTCTCTCTCTCCCTCAACCCGAGCCGCCGCCGCCGCACTCACCGCCGCCGCCGCCGCCCGCATCTCACCGCCGCCGCCGCCGGAGTCGCGCCCGCCGCCGCTCGTTCGTCGCCGGAGCCGCCGCCCCTCGCGCCCCCCCGACCCCCGCGCCCCGTCGCCGGAGCCCGCCCGTCGAGGTACTGCCGCTGCCGTTCGTCGTTGCCGGTTTTCGTTTAAAAAAAAATAAAAAACCCTAGATCGTTTTTTTCGGTTTTATTATTTTGCGAGCGTTCACCGAACCGTCCGTTTTAACGAACGCGTTCGTCGGTTTTTCTCTGATAACGAACGTCCGTTATTTAACCATTCGACCATTTTTCTTTTTCGACGGATTTTTCTCGTTATTTTCTCAGATTTGATTTCTGATCAAATCTTCGATTCTGTTTAACTTCTCGCTCGTTTATCGGAATCAGGCGATTCAAGCGCCTAGAGTTTTTTCTCGAAATTCTCTTTCCGTTTAATCTACTCAAACAAGTTTTTGTTACAGTAAAATTTGACCTAGATCCAGATTAGCAAACGAAGTTTCTTTCTTTCGCCGTTTGACTTTCGTTGCTTCTTTCGAGTTGATTCTTTTTGCAAACCGGAGTTCTTAAGTTGAACTTTCTGGTTCGATCATTTATTCGAGTTTTACCTGTGCATTAGATGAGTACTGATTGTATGCTTGTTTGTTTGCGATAGAGTACCCGGAGTGTGCCGCTTGTTACTTCAAATCGCTAGGTTTTGCGGATCATCAGCAAGGCAAGTAACACTTTGATCATACCCCGTTCATACCCAGTTTTATTGCATTAGATCTGTTTTCCTCAAACACTTGCATGATTAGGATCTAATTAAACTGTGGGTATTGGGAAGTAGTTGAGGTAGTACCTATTACCTGTTTTCTTATCAAATCCTTGGGAGTTACTTCTACGTTGCTTTTATTATTGCCATGCTATGCTCGTAGACGTGGATTGGGTTTGAGTGATATCCATGACAGATGTGAGATGTTTATTAATGGTTCAACTTAAGGTGGCAACTAAAACTCACATCTGGGTGGATTGAGGCACCTGGAGAACCCAGTGTTGTCTGTATGTATAAGGTCCGCCACCCAGGCTCAAAGGGATCATAAGATTATTCATGCTAGAAACTTCCGTGTGCAGCCACAAGCTATTATGGGCTCTAGCATAGTTGAGTAGGTTACAAGATCTCTTGAAGAGGTGGACTAGCAGATGTAGGGGAAAGTAGGTGTACCGGTCCATCCAGAGTAAAGAGTGATTGTTTCTGAAAGACTGTGTCTCGGTCATCCGTTTCTCAAACATCATGTAGTGCGAGAATCAAGCGGAGGCGATCGAGTCTTGTGGGGAAAAGTGTGCAAACCTCTGCAGAGTGTACAAACTAATCATGGTTAGCCGTGTCCCCGGTTATGGACAACTTGAGTATCTAGTACTTTGATTATCATTTGAATCTCATCACCGTGATACTTATATTTAATTTTGTTGGGTTGATGATGATACTTAATTGGGATTGAGTTGGAGGTACCTTCTCAATGTTTCAACCACCATGATAGTTAAATAAAATTTATTCCTTTGCAGTAGGATAAAATTGGCTTTTCGCAAAACTGTAACCATAGAGCTTTCCACCAGCCATATATGCATATAGTATAGCATTATTATTGTTCATTGCTCTCTATGTGTTACTTTGCCAGCATATTCTATGTGCTGACCCGTTTTCGGGCTGCAACGTTTCATGTTGCAAACTTTTCAGACGACGAGTAAGGTGCCCTAGGTCGTGGTCTTATACTCAGTGATGCCGCTGGAGTGATGGACTCACTTATCTTCCAAGTCTTCCGCTGTTATCGTTTTAGATGGCCTTAAGCCATGTTTATCATACTCAAACTCTTCGGAGTTATTCGATGTAATAAGTGTGTGATTGCTACTCTGTTATAAATCCTCCATTTGTACTGTGCGTGTCAGCATTACTGATCGAGGGATGACACTGGTGCACAGCAGCACAGGCCATTTGAGGTCTGGTCGCTACAAAGTTGGTATCAGAGCACACGCTGACTATAGGACACGACCACTAAGCTTAAGCCCTAGAAAGCTTCTCTCTTCTCATTTCTGACCCCTCTCCACTTTCTACTCTTTTAGGAATGGCGAATGCAAGGAGCAAGTTCATGCAACCAGATGAAGACACGCCGTTTGGTCGACACTTGAAGGAAGTCACCAAGTACTTGAACATAGGAATACCAAGCATCATCGGAACCTACAACGCCACATTACCTGAAGAGGAGAGTTGGAAGATTCAAGTTATCATTCCAGGAAGGACGTTTGTGCCAATTACGGAACCCATGAGATTGGTTTTCGAAGCACCAACTTGGAGTTTAGGGAAGAGCATGGCCGCACACATCGCCATGGGACGCATTGGAGAAGTCTACCACCAGGAGCTTAAGGATACAATTTACCAAATTTGTGGACGTCGAGACGCGCAATGGGAGATGATCAAGAACAAGAAGGATGGATCAATTGCAGCTTTCATCCAGGAGCAGAACCAACATATTCGTCGCCAGGAGAACCAGTTGTGCACGGACAAGGAAGAACTGAAGAAGGCATTAACGAAGATCAAGGAACTCCAAGAAGAACTCAAGGCTACACACGAAGATTACTTGGAGGAAATCAACGCACTAGTAGGGAAGATTGACGACCTGGAGAATAAGATTGGAGCATTCGTTGGAAATCCAGTGCCAAAAGCAGAAGTCGATGAATGCACTTGTCCGGATAACTACATCATCATCGACGACACCGACTCGGAACCAAGTGAGGACGACTGGATTGATGAAGCTGGAGCAGACATCATGGAGTCTTCAACGGATCAGAATTTCTAGTAGACCACCATATCAGTAGTAGTTTTCCCCCATTTAATAGTATAGTTCAAGCACTTTGTAACGCTAGTTAGATCGATTGTTTTGCCTTGTTTGGATTGATTGAGTGATATTGATTGAATTTCTCTCATGAGCATATGGGTAGTGTTTTCTCTCTAGACCTCATTCTATTCTTAACTCTCATCTTTTCTAAACCTATCAGATGCCTCCGAGACGCGACACCGGATTTGTTTTCCCGCCAGAGATCACCCAGTTGATTCAGCAATAGAATGCCCTGATGCAAGTGTTAGTGCAGAACCAAGGCAACAACAACAACAACAACAACAACCCACCGCCACCACCACCTGTTGATCACTTAGCCCGCTTCTTAAGGCTAAACCCGCCGGTGTTTTCCAGTAGCACCGAGCCGATTGTTGCAGATGATTGGCTCCGCAAAGTTGGAAGGGAGTTGACCACTACAGGATGCACAGATGCGGAAAGAGTGCGTTTTTCCGCACATCAGCTTGATGGACCCGCAGCATCATGGTGGGAGAATTATACAGCCACGCACCCTATTGACACTGTCACATGGGACCAGTTTCAGCAAGCTTTCCGTACAGCTCATGTTTCAGCAGGAGCTATGGCTATGAAGAAGCGTGAGTTTCGTAACCTACGCCAAGGAGGACGCACCGTAGGCCAGTATGTGGAGGAATTCAGTAAGTTAGCATGTTATGCACCAGATGACGTTGCTACAGATGCTGCCAAGCAGGAGAAATTCTTGGAAGGACTGAATGATGAACTGAGTATGCAGTTGATGGTAGCGACCTTCAACAACTACCAGGAGCTGGTAGATAGAGCTCTCATGATTGAAGGGAAGCAACAGCAGATTGAAAATCGCAAGAGGAAGTATGGACAAGGGAAGTACAATTCTGGAGCCCAGCAGAAGCCACGATTTACCCCGAAGTCGGGAGGACAGTTTCAGCATACCCATGGAGCAGGTAGTTCGCACCACCATAATGGCTCCAAGAATGGTAATGGGAATGGAGGAGGAAACGGACAGAACCGTACCAACCCATCTACCCCAACCAAGAGAGATCTAAGTCACATTACTTGTTTCAAGTGCCAGAAGACGGGACATTATGCTACCGATTGTCCCGAAGCCCAAAATGGAAATGGCAATGGAAGCTCTGGGAAGAAGCCGAACCCGTTCAACAAAGGACATGTGAACCACGTGAGCGTGGAGGAGGTTGAAGCTCAGCCTGATGCAGTAATAGGATGAAGAAGAGCATGAGGAGCATTTACGATTGGTACTTGAGAAGCTCAGATAACATCAGTTATATGCCAAGTTCAGCAAATGTGAGTTTTGGCTGAAGGAAGTTGGATTCCTTGGACATGTTATTTCTGGAGAAGGAATAGCAGTAGACCCTGCCAAGGTTGACACAGTGACAAGTTGGGAATCACCCACGACAGTTGGAGAAATCCGGAGTTTTCTTGGACTTGCAGGATACTACCGGAGATTCATCGAGAATTTCTCGAAGATTGCTAAGCCCATGACTGAGCTATTGAAGAAGGACACCAAATTCAATTGGACTGAGGAATGTGAAGCTAGTTTCCAAGAGTTGAAGAAACGATTGGTTACATCACCAGTGTTGATTCTGCCCGATCAACGCAAGGACTATGAAGTTTATTGCGACGCTTCTCGTCGAGGACCTGGAGCAGTGCTTATGCAGGAAGGAAGAGTTGTGTCATATGCTTCACGACAACTTAAACCCCATGAGAAGAATTATGCTACGCATGATTTGGAATTAGCAGCCGTAGTGCATGCATTGAAAACATGGAGACATTTTCTCATCGGAAACCATTGTGAAGTGTACACGGATCACAAGAGCTTGAAGTATATTTTCACGCAGAAGTAGTTAAATCTCAGACAGAGAAGATGGTTGGAGCTCATTAAAGATTATGATATGAGATTGCATTATCACCCTGGAAAGGCTAACGTAGTAGCAGACGCGTTGAGCCGCAAGAGTCATGTCAACACCCTCATGACAGGAGAATTACCTCAGGAGATAGCCGAGGACCTTCGCGAGTTATGTTTGGAGATAGTCCCAAGAGGCTATTTAGCGACATTGGAGATTCAGTCTACCTTGATGGAAAGAATCAGAGAAGCTCAGAAGACAGACAAGGAGATTGAAGAGATAAAGGAGAAGATGAGCAAAGGAAAAGCCAAGGGATTTCGTGAGGATGAGCACGATACCTTATGGTTCGAGGACCGCGTATATGTGCCAAATGATCCGGAGATCAGGAAGTTGATTTTGCAAGAAGCCCATGATTCACCGTACTCGATTCACCCAGGGAATACCAAGATGTATTTGGATTTGAAGAATACTTTCTGGTGGACCGGAATGAAGAAGGATATTGCGGAGTATGTAGCAGTTCGTGATGTATGTCAGAGAGTGAAGGCAGAGCATCAGAAGCCAGCAGGATTGCTACAGCCATTGCCGATACCTGAATGGAAGTGGGATAAAATAGGCATGGATTTTATCACCAGATTACCCAGGACTCGTTCAGGCTATGACTCGATATGGGTTGTAGTTGATCGATTGACGAAAGTGGCTCATTTCATTCCAGTGAAGACCACTTACACTAGTGCTAAGTTGGCAAAGATATACATGACCAGGATCGTATGTTTGCATGGAGTTCCAAGGACCATTGTATCAGACAGAGAAACCCAATTTACCTCGAAGTTTTGGAAGCAGTTACATGAAACATTGGGAACCATGCTGGAATTCAGTACAGCTTTTCACCCGCAGACAGATGGACAGACCGAGAGAGTCAACCAGATTTTGGTGGACATGTTGAGAGCATGTGCACTAGATTATGGATCTAGTTGGGACGACAATTTGCCATATGTGGAGTTTTCATATAACAACAGTTATCAAACCAGTTTGAAGATGGCCCCTTTCGAAGCCTTGTACGGAAGGAGGTGTAGAACACCGTTGTTATGGGACGAAGTTGGAGACCGTCAGTTGTTTGGACCAGATTTGATTAAGGAGTCTGAACAGAAAGTGAGGATGATTCGCAATAGGCTCAAGGTAGCCCAGTCCAGACAGAAGAGCTATGCCGATTCTAAACGAAAGGAGACAGTTCACGAAATCGGAGACAGAGTGTATCTTCGAGTATCACCACTTCGTGGAGTGAAGCGCTTTGGAGTTAAAGGAAAGTTAGCGCCCCGTTTTATCGGACCATACAGAGTGTTGGAACGTATGGGAGAAGTTGCTTACAAGTTGGAATTGCCCGAAGGATTGTCTGGAGTACATGATGTATTTCACGTTTCGCAGTTGAAGAAGTGCCACGCAGAGATGGCTGAGATACCACTGAGAGATACTGTGCCACTGGAAGCGATTCAGTTGGAAAGTGATTTGACTTATGAGGAGAAACCAGTTAAGATTCTCGAGTATGCCAGCCGAGTTACCCGCAGCAAGGTTATCAAGTTTTGCAAAGTTCAGTGGAGTCACCACACAGAAGATGAAGCCACCTGGGAGCGAGAGGAAGATCTACGGAAAGACCACTCCCACCTGTTTTCTAGCCAACCCGAATCTCGAGGGCGAGATTCATCTTAAGGGGGGTAGGTTTGTAACATCCCAAATTTTCAATTTGGTATGTTATACATAAATCATCTTTGCATATCATGTTTTATTGCATTTTGACAAATCCTCGATAAATCCTAAGCAACTCAAGGACCCTCGGAGAGAGTTGGGGATTTTCTCGAATTTTCAAATTTGATTTTCATCAAATAATAAGACGAGGATTTTGGTTTTAATTATTTTTCTCTCCGGAAAAATATTTCACTTTAAAATAAAACGAGAGGAGAAAACATGACTTCTCCAAAACAATTGAAATACTGGAGGAAAAATGTTAAAATCATTATTTGGATTTTATTTGCAATTTTTATTGCATTAAAATATTGCATGTTTTCAAATATTTATTTTGTTTAAAAAATGTTCACCCTATTCTAGATTTTCTAACTAGACGGGGAAAATTTATTTCATATTTTTCCGATTTTTATTTATTTTTCTACGTATTATTTTCCGCGGAACTTATTTAAAAAAAAAGCGCGACGCCCGACCGGGCCGAAGCCCAGCCGAGCTCCGGCCCGCCTCGCGCCTCTCCTCTTCCCGCACGACGCCGAGCCGCCGCCGGAGTCCGCCCCGGCCGCCCCCTTCCCCAAGCTTCGGACCCCCCCTCCTTAAATAGCCCCCCCTCTCTCTCTCCCTCAACCCGAGCCGCCGCCGCCGCACTCACCGCCGCCGCCGCCGCCCGCATCTCACCGCCGCCGCCGCCGGAGTCGCGCCCGCCGCCGCCCCTCGCGCCCCCCGACCCCCGCACCCCGTCGCCGGAGCCCTCGCCGGAGCCCGCCCGTCGAGGTACTGCCGCTGCCGTTCGTCGTTGCCGGTTTTCGTTTTAAAAAAAACCTTCGTTTTAAAAAAAACCCTAGATCGGTTTTTTTTCGGTTTTATTATTTTGCGAGCGTTCACCGAACCGTCCGTTTTAACGAACGCGTTCGTCGGTTTTTCTCTGATAACGAACGTCCGTTATTTAACCGTTCGACCGTTTTTCTTTTTCGTCGGATTTTTCTCGTTATTTTCTCAGATTTGATTTCTGATCAAATCTTCGATTCTGTTTAACTTCTCGCTCGTTTATCGGAATCAGGCGATTCAAGCGCCTAGAGTTTTGTCTCGAAATTCTCTTTCCGTTTAATCTACTCAAACAAGTTTTTGTTACAGTAAAATTTGACCTAGATCCAGATTAGCAAACGAAGTTTCTTTCTTTCGATGTTTGACTTTCGTTGCTTCTTTCGAGTTGATTCTTTTTGCAAACCGGAGTTCTTAAGTTGAACTTTCTGGTTGGATCATTCATTCGAGTTTTACCTGTGCATTAGATGAGTACTGATTGTATGCTTGTTTGTTTGCGATAGAGTACCCGGAGTGTGCCGCTTGTTACTTCAAATCGCTAGGTTTTGCGGATCATCAGCAAGGCAAGTAACACTTTGATCATACCCCGTTCATACCCAGTTTTATTGCATTAGATCTGTTTTCCTCAAACACTTGCATGATTAGGATCTAATTAAACTGTGGGTATTGGGAAGTAGTTGAGGTAGTACCTATTACCTGTTTTCTTATCAAACCCTTGGGAGTTACTTCTACGTTGCTTTTATTATTGCCATGCTATGCTCGTAGACGTGGATTGGGTTTGAGTGATATCCATGACAGATGTGAGATGTTTATTAATGGTTCAACTTAAGGTGGCAACTAAAACTCACATCTGGGTGGATTGAGGCACCTGGAGAACCCAGTGTTGTCTGTATGTATAAGGTCCGCCACCCAGGCTCAAAGGGATCATAAGATTATTCATGCTAGAAACTTCCGTGTGCAGCCACAAGCTATTATGGGCTCTAGCATAGTTGAGTAGGTTACAAGATCTCTTGAAGAGGTGGACTAGCAGATGTAGGGGAAAGTAGGTGTACCGGTCCATCCAGAGTAAAGAGTGATTGTTTCTGAAAGACTGTGTCTCGGTCATCCGTTTCTCAAACATCATGTAGTGCGAGAATCAAGCGGAGGCGATCGAGTCTTGTGGGGAAAAGTGCGCAAACCTCTGCAGAGTGTACAAACTAATCATGGTTAGCCGTGTCCCCGGTTATGGACAACTTGAGTATCTAGTACTTGGATTATCATTTGAATCTCATCACCGTGATACTTATAATTAATTTTGTTGGGTTGATGATGATACTTAATTGGGATTGAGTTGGAGGTACCTTCTCAATGTTTCAACCACCATGATAGTTAAATAAAATTTATTCCTTTGCAGTAGGATAAAATTGGCTTTTCGCAAAACTGTAACCATAGAGCTTTCCACCAGCCATATATGCATATAGTATAGCATTATTATTGTTCATTGCTCTCTATGTGTTACTTTGCCAGCATATTCTATGTGCTGACCCGTTTTCGGGCTGCAACGTTTCATGTTGCAGACTTTTCAGACGACGAGTAAGGTGCCTTAGGTCGTGTTCTTATACTCAGTGATGCCGCTGGAGTGATGGACTCACTTATCTTCCAAGTCTTCCGCTGTTATCGTTTTAGATGGCCTTAAGCCATGTTTATCATACTCAAACTCTTCGGAGTTATTCGATGTAATAAGTGTGTGATTGCTACTCTGTTATAAATCCTCCATTTGTACTGTGCGTGTCAGCATTACTGATCGAGGGATGACACTGGTGCACAGCAGCACAGGCCATTTGAGGTCTGGTCGCTACAAAGGCCCATTGTTTCTATGCCACGTAGAAGGCCCATTGTTGCTACGGCCCTTAGAAGGCCCATTGTTTCTACGGCCCGTAGGAGGCCCATGTAAACTACAGCCGGTGGGCATCAAAGTTCGCCACCAGTGCAAATATAGGGAACACCCTACACTATACAAAAATGGCTTGCTGTTTTTTCAGTCGGTGGCTGCACGTTAAGAACAAATTTTGTATCGCACCAAAAAAATTACAACTATAAAACAAAAGGAAGGTTGGCATAAAAGTTAACAGTCTAGCAGATAAATGCACCACCAGAAGTTCAGAAGCTCAGTTCATTTGACATGACTGTTACGTTTTCATGCTGTATTGTCCGATGGAGCACCATAACCTTGGCCTTCAGTTCTCCTAGGCTCCTGAACAACATAGCAAATGTCTGATAGTCTGGTTTCAAAACCATGCATATCTTGACAACATCGAACAATGTCTCTCCTTGTTTCACAAAGGGTCTCTGTTAGGGAATGGACTTGTGTCTAGAGTGCAGATACAACATTGTTTTGAGCTTGCATATCTTGATCATGAGGCAGTTTGGACGAGATTGCCTTAACAACCAACCCAGTATTACGCAGGAACGTGCTTTTGGCACTGTTAGTGGACAAGTACCGACCCACTGCAGCAAGAGCTGACATTGCGGTTATAGTTGCCTCGCCACCTTCAGAACGTGGTGGTTCCACCATTTTTTCCATAGCTCACTGAAAAGTTGTGGTTTTACATTAGTAGTACCAGAACAGAAGATATTAAGGAGGCAGAAAAACCAAACAAAATAGCTTTGGTCTATATACAGAACTTATGCTGATGAACCCATGTAAAATAATCGTTGTATTTTATTGTAAAGTACATAATAAAACCAGGTTCCAAACATATGACCATGTACCATCGCTAATGTATTGTCTTTTTCTTCCCATTGTATTGAGGGCTAAGGATAAAGAGACGATGTTTATAATACGGTAAGCATAGTATGACATCATTCATATCACAAAACAACTGAGAACAGACAAACAGGCAATTGTAACGTTGTGTGGGCAAGTCCAGCACGGAACTAGATTACAGGTCAAGATCAAAGGAACATCACTCCTCTCTTTTAAACCTTGCAAGGTGCAATGATACGCGAAGACAATTGTGTATAAAATTGAAAAGAGTAATAGACATTGGCTGCAAACCATGCAGTTCAAGGCACAAGTCAGAGTAAGTAGTAGTTAAAAGGCATGAGGATTAAGGACTTACAACAGCGGCTTTGACAGGTGTAGTCATGTGATACGTCTCCAACGTATCTATAATTTTTGATTGTTCCATGATAAATTATATTCTGTTTTGGACATTATTGGGCTTTATTATACACTTTTATATTATTTTTAGGACTAACCTATTAACCAGAGGCCCATCCCAGAATTGTTGTTTTTCGCCTATTTCAGAGTTTCGCAGAAAAACAATATCAAACGGAGTCCAAACGGAATGAAACCTTCGGGAACGTGATTTTCGGAACGAACGTGATCCAAAGGACTTGGACCCTATGTCAAGACATCAACCAGGAGGCCACGAGGTAGGGGGCGCGCCTACCCCCTGGGCGCGCCCTCCACCCTCATGGGCCCCATGTTGCTCCACCGACGTACCTCTTCCTCCTATATGTACCTACGTACCCCCAAACTACCAGATACGGAGCCAAAAACCTAATTCCACCGCCACAACCTTCTGTACCCGTGAGATCCCATCTTGGGGCCTAATCCGGAGCTCTGCCGGAGGGGGCATCGATCACGGAGGGCTTCTACATCAATACCATAGCCTCTCCGATGATGTGTGAGTAGTTTACCTCAGACCTTCGGGTCCATAGTTATTAGCTAGATGGCTTCTTCTCTCTTTTTGGATCTCAATACAATGTTCTCCCCCTCTCTCGTGGAGATCTATTCGATGTAATCTTCTTTTGCAGTGTGTTTGTTGAGACCGATGAATTGTGGGTTTATGATCAAGTTTATCTATGAACAATATTTGAATCTTCTCTGAATTCTTTTATGTATGATTGGTTATCTTTGCAAGTCTCTTCGAATTATCAGTTTGGTTTGGCCTACTAGATTGATCTTTCTTGCAATGGGAGAAGTGCTTAGCTTTGGGTTCAATCTTGCGGTGTCCTTTCCCAGTGACAGTAGGGGCAGCAAAGCACGTATTGTATTGTTGCCATCGAGGATAACAAGATGGGGTTTATATCATATTGCATGAGTTTATCCCTCTACATCATGTCATCTTGCTTAAAGTGTTACTCTGTTCTTCTGAACTTAATACTCTAGATGCATGTTGGATAGTGGTCGATGTGTGGAGTAATAGTAGTAGATGCAGGCAGGAGTCGGTCTACTTGTCTCGGACGTGATGCCTATATACATGATCATACCTAGATATTCTCATAACTATGCTCAATTCTGTCAATTGCTCAACAGTAATTGGTTCACCCACCGTAAATACTTATGCTCTTGAGAGAAGCCACTAGTGAAACCTATGGCCCCGGGTCTATTTTCCATCATATTAATCTTCCAACACTTAGTTATATTTATTGCCTTTTACTTTACTTTGCATCTTTATCATAAAAAATACAAAAATATTATCTTATCATATCTATCAGATCTCACTCTCGTAAGTGACCGTGTAGGGATTGACAACCCCTTATCGCGTTGGTTGCAAGGATTTATTTATTTGTGTAGGTGCCAGGGACTCGCGCGTAGCCTCCTACTGGATTGATACCTTGGTTCTCAAAAACTGAGGGAAATACTTACGCTACTTTGCTGCATCACCCTTTCCTCTTCAAGGGAAAACCAACGCAGTGCTCAAGAGGTAGCAAGAAGGATTTCTGGCGCCGTTGCCGGGGAGGTCTATGCAAAAGTCAACATACCAAGTACCCATCACAAACCCTTATCTCCCGCATTACATTTTTCGCCATTTGCCTCTCGTTTTCCTCTCCCCCACTTCACCCTTGCCGTTTTATTCGCCTCCCTCTTTCTTTTTTGCTCCTCGCACTTTCTGCCATAATGTCTGAAATTGGGGAATCTATTGTCGATATGGACAATAATAATAACATGGAAAATTCTGATGCTCCTGCTAAAGAATCCCCTACCTTACATACAAAAAAATTCTGAATTGGTAGTGGTAATATTATTGGAAAAGGGGTTATTCAAGATTTCTTTACTTGTGCCGGTGCTTTGCCTTCTATGGGTAGTTCTATTCTTCATAAAACTAGTAGTCTTGCGGACACTATAGCCATGCTTGTAGTTGAACTTGAAAGGCAATTTATGCACATGCACCCTTGCATACAAAGGATTTTCCTAGAATTTTCTAATATTGAGCATTCTTCTGTTAAGCGTGCCGCTACTATCTTTTTGGCCCATGAATTAAGATTTATAATAAAAGAGGCCAAAGAAACCTTTGCACATTATAGGGTGGACGCTGGCCGTCCTCCCATAGAAACTATCCTATTTGATAATAATGCGTTTTCAATCTCTAGATTATGTGGCTTTTAATGAAAACCTTAGAAAAAAGGTTCCTACCAATGTTCTAGTTGATAGAATTTCTGAACTTAATAATGATTTTGCTATTCGAAATAATGAGCTAGGATATTCTCTCGAGTATAGCCTCACAAAGTTCTGTCAAAAGAATGCTTATAATGATGAATTGGTTGTGCAATACGAAGGGCCGAAGGAGGAACCTATACCTCCTAAAGTTCATCTTGGGGACTTTTGTCCTATTAAATTTAGCCCTTTTGATTACTTTTGCTTGCCTCAAAGAAAACTTGCTGCTGAACGTAGAGAATACGAAATGATTTTTAATGATCTATCCTATTATTATGGCGATACCTAGATCTATCCTTGCTATTATACCTAGCTAGGGGCGTTAAACGATAGCGCTTGTTGGGAGGCAACCCAATTTTATTTTTAGTTTTTTTTGCTTTTTGCTTCTGTTTAGGAATAAATCTTTGATTTAGCCTCTGGTTAGATGTCTTCTTATGTTTTAATTAGTGTTTGTGCCAAGTTAAACCTATAGGATCTTCTTGGATGATAGTTATTTGATCTTGCTGAAAATTCCAGAAACTTGCTGTTCACGAAAATAATTGTTAAACATCACCAGAACGTGATAAAATATTGATTCCAATTGCTGGTGATCAATAAACAAATTGTCTAGGTCGTCCTAGTTTGGCTGATTTTTTGGAGTTCCAGAAGTTTGCGTTAGTTACAGATTACTACAGACTGTTCTGTTTTTGACAGATTATGCTTTTCATGTGTTGTTTGCTTATTTTGATGAATCTATGGTTAGTAAAATAGTTTATAAACCATAGAGAAGTTGGAATACAGTAGGTTTAACACCAATATAAATAAAGAATGAGTTCATTACAGTACCTTGAAGTGGTGTATTGTTTTCTTTTGCTAACGGAGCTCACGAGATTTTCTGTTAAGTTTTGTGTTGTGAAGTTTTCAAGTTTTGGGTGAAAGATTTGATGGATTATGGAACAAGCAGTGGAAAGAGCCTAAGCTTGGGGATGCCCATGGCACCCCAAGATAATCTAAGTACACCTAAAAGCCAAAGCTTGGGGATGCCCCGGAAGGCATCCCCTCTTTCGTCTACTTCCATCGATAACTTTACTTGGAGCTATATTTTTATTCACCACATGATATGTGTTTTGCTTGGAGCGTCTTGTATGATTTGAGTCTTTGCTTTTTAGTTTACCACAATCATCCTTGCTGTACACACTTTTTGAGAGAGACACACATGATTCGGAAATTATTAGAAAACTCTATGTGCTTCACTTATATCTTTTGAGTTATATAATTTTTGCTCTAGTGCTTCACTTATATCTTTTAGAGCATGGTGGTCGATTTGTTTTATAGAAACTATTGTTCTCTCATGCTTCACTTAGATTATTTTGAGAGTCCTACAAAATAGCATGGTAGTTTGCTTTAACAATAATAGGCATTCAAACTAGTAAAAAAAAGAAAAATTCTTATGAGTGTGTTGAATACTATGAGAAGTTTGATGCTTGATAATTGTTTTGAGATATGAAGATGGTGATATTAGAGTCATGCTAGTTGAGTAGTTTTGAATTTGAGAAATACTTGTGTTAAAGTTTGTGATTCCTATAGCATGCACGTATGGTGAACCGTTATGTGATGAAGTCGGAGCATGATTTATTTATTGATTGTCTTCCTTATGAGTGGCGGTCGGGGACGAGCGATGGTCTTTTCCTACCAATCTACCCCCCCTAGGAGCATGCGCGTAATACTTTGTTTTGATAACTTGTAGATTTTTGCAATAAGTATATGAGTTCTTTATGACTAATGTTGAGTCCATGGATTATACGCACTTTTCTTCCTTCCACCATTGCTAGCCTCTCTAATACCGCGCACTTTCGCCGGTATCATACACCCACCATATACCTTCCTCAAAACAGCCACCATACCTACCTATTACGGCATTTCCATAGCCATTCCAAGATATATTGCCATGCAACTTACCACCGTTCCGTTTACTATGACACGCTCCATCATTGTCATATTGCTTCGCATGATCATGTAGTTGACATTGTATTTGTGGCAAAGCCACCGTTCATAATTCTTTCATACATGTCACTCCTGATTCATTGCATATCCCGATACACCGCCGGAGGCATTCACATAGAGTCATATTTTGTTCTAAGTATTGAGTTGTAATTATTGAGTTGTAAGTAAATAAAAGTGTGATGATCATCATTTTTAGAGCATTGTCCCAAGTGAGGAAAGGATACTATGATTCCCCCACAAGTCGGGATGAGACTCCGGGCGAAATAAAAAAAGGAGGCCAAAAAAAAGAAGAGAAGAAAAGGCCCAAAAAATGAGAGAAAAAGAGAGAAGGGACAATGTTACTATCCTTTTACCACACTTGTGATTCAAAGTAGCACCATGATCTTCATGATAGAGAGTCTCCTATGATATTACTTTCATATACTAGTGGGAATTTTTCATTATAGAACTTGGCTTGTATATTCCAATGATGGGCTTCCTCAAAATGCCCTAGGTCTTCGTGAGGAAGCGAGTTGGATGCACACCCACTTAGTTTCTTTTGTTGAGCTTTCATATACTTATAGCTCTAGTGCATCCGTTGCATGGCAATCCCTACTCACTCACATTGATATCTATTGATGGGCATCTCCATAGCCCGTTGATATGCCTAGTTGATGTGAGACTATCTTCTCCTTTTTGTCTTCTCCACAACCACCATTCTATTCCACATATAGTGTTGTCCATGGCTCACGCTCATGTATTGCGTGAAGATTGAAAAAGTTTGAGAACGTCAAAAGTATGAAACAATTGCTTGGCTTGTCATCGGGGTTGTGCATGATTTAAATATTTTGTGTGGTGAAGATAGAGCATAGCCAGACTATATGATTTTTTAGGGATGGCCATGTTATTTTGAGAAGACATAATTGCTTAGTTAGTATGATTGAAGTATTATTATTTTTATTTCAATATTAAACTTTTGTCTTGAAACTTTCGGATCTGAATATTCATACCACAATTAAGAAGAATTACATTGAAATTACGCCAAGTAGCATTCCACATCAAAAAATCTGTTTTTATCATTTACCTACTCGAGGACGAGCAGGAATTAAGCTTGGGGATGCTTGATACGTCTCCAACGTATCTATTATTTTTGATTGTTCCATGCTATATTATGTTCTGTTTTGGACATTATTGGGCTTTATTTTACACTTTTATATTATTTTTGGCACTAACCTATTAACCGGAGGCCCAGCCCAGAATTGTTGTTTTTCGCCTATTTCAGAGTTTTGCAGAAAAAGAATTTCAAACGGAGTCCAAACGGAATGAAACCTTCGGGAACGTGATTTTCGGAACGAACGTGATCCAGAGGACTTGGACCCTACGTCAAGACATCAACCAGGAGGCCACGAGGTAGGGGGTGCGCCTACCCCCCTGGGCGCGCCCTCCACCCTCGTGGGCCCCATGTTGCTCCACCGACGTACTTCTTCCTCCTATATATACCTACGTACCCCCAAACTACCAGATACGGAGCCAAAAACCTAATTCCACCGCCGCAACCTTCTGTACCCGTGAGATCCCATCTTGGGGCCTGTTCCGGAGCTCCGCCGGAGGGGGCATCGATCACGAAGGGCTTCTACATCAATACCATAGCCTCTCTGATGATGTGTGAGTAGTTTACCTCAGACCTTCGGGTCCATAGTTATTAGCTAGATGGCTTCTTCTCTCTTTTTGGATCTCAATACAATGTTCTCTCCCTCTCTCGTGGAGATCTATTCGATGTAATCTTCTTTTGCGGTGTGTTTGTTGAGACCGATGAATTATGGGTTTATGATCAAGTTTATCTATGAACAATATTTGAATCTTCTCTGAATTCTTTTATGTATGATTGGTTATCTTTGCAAGTCTCTTCGAATTATCAGTTTGGTTTGGCCTACTAGATTGATCTTTCTTGCAATGGGAGAAGTGCTTAGCTTTGGGTTCAATCTTGCGGTGTCCTTTCCCAGTGACAGTAGGGGCAGCAATTCACGTATTGTATTGTTGCCATCGAGGATAACAAGATGGGGTTTATATAATATTGCATGAGTTTATCCCTCTACATCATGTCATCTTGCTTAAAGCGTTACGTTTAACACCGTTCCGTTTATTATGCCACGCTCCATCATTGTCATATTGCTTCGCATGATCATGTAGTTGACATTGTATTTGCGGCAAAGCCACAATTTGTAATTCTTTCATACATGTCACTCTTGAAAACATGGGTGCAAGCTTGTCTGGTTGCATCATCTTGGCTATCCAACTTGAACTTCATCTGTTGAAAATTATGGGAGTCTCATTATCAGCAACCTAGAAAGTATTGGACAGAGCAAGACGATATTACTAGTTTCCATACATAACCATACTTACAGATAAATGGTCGAGGAAGGTGTTGAACTGGGTTTCATCTTTGTCATTCCTGTACTGAATCCATGTTGGGAGGATACGTACATGACACCTAACAGCAACCGCTGCCTCTGATACTAACTTGGCTAACTCTGTAGCATCACGTGGCCTTTTTAAACCTGCCTCAAAACGGATCTACATTCTTCCTCCTCTAGATTTAGTGGACCTATCGAGCATTATCCCTGATGTTTGTTTCCTCTTGCGCCTAGGTGCTAGTCCAACAACAAACATAGGAAGTGTTAGTGTACATCAAACTGTGAGACTACATATAAAGAAGCATGCAATAGTAACTTGACTCCAGCAACTACCTTCTTGCTGTTGAAGCTCACAAAGTTCATCTGATCTTGCCAACTCATCTTGTGTCAAGAGTGCTTCGGAAGTAGTGTCAGGTGGCAAGGGAGCTTGGGAACGTGCTGCTAGCTGAGTTGACGAACGAGTAAATCGTGCAGCTGGTGGTACTGCGGAAGGTGTTGCAACAACTAGGGTTGTCTCTGCTTGTTTGGTGGAAGCTATTTGTTTCTGTTTGGCTTGTTCTGCAGCTCGTGTAGCATGGGATACCTTGTCGGTACAATTTTTCGCTGGACTTTGACCTTCTATTGCACCATTAGTACCAGCAGAATCTGCAGGATTGTTCCGCTTTCCTTTCCCTGTCGTTCTGTCTTGCTTCCTCTTTCTCTGTGCCATGTTAAGTCAAGCCGACAAGAAAAACGAATAACAATTTAGTTCTTCAGAACAAATGTACTATGATGTAAGAACATGGTGTGATAGACAGATATTGTATGTTCTAGAAACAGGAACACGTGTCTTAGTCACAAGTATAATGTGTAAAGTAAGCAGATGCAATTCAACAAAATTAGAAGCAATACAAGCTAGACATCATACATAACATGCAACCACATATAACAGTGCCAAGTTAGAGGGAGCACCTATGATGGTGCACTAGGGGAGACGTGCTCATCACCAACACAGCTACGTTGAGCGTCTATGCATGTGTTGTCTTGGAAATCATCTTGGGGGGGATGGAGGAGTAGAATATGTAGAGGCCCTCCATTTGGAAGGAGCACCTTCATCCGCTGCCTTGCTAACTTCCTTCCGCTTTATTTATTTTGAATTGTCAAGTAAAACCGACAAGAAAAAGCAATAAAATTCACTCTTCAGAACTCATTCGTGCATGATACTGACAATCACTACTTTGATGTAAGGCAAACACATGATTCCAGGATGGAATAATACGAAAAACAGGACGACACAGCATATTCACAACTATTTGTGTAAACTAAGTAGAAACCATTTCACCAAATAAGAAGCAATGCAAGCTAGACACCACGTGAAAGATGCAACCAATATGACTCTGTCAAGTTAAAAGTGTCCCATCATAAATGGCATTTCAACAAATTAGAAGCAGCGCATGCTATAAATCATATCAAAGATGCAACTAATATCACACTGCATATACTAAAGGTGTCTCGTCATATTGATTTATGCGTGATACCAAAAAACAATAGTTTTATGTGAGGACATGCTTAATAGACATATGTACTATGTAGTAAATACAGGAAGGCATGTCACATTAACAGGTATAATGTATAAGCTAAGCAGAATAGCACATGCAGTTTAACCAGATTGGAAGAATTACAATCTAGACACCATATGCAACATGCAACCACATATCATGCTGCCAAGTTAGAGCAAGCACCTGCGATGCTAGTGTAGGGGAAATGCGGTAATCAACTACAGAGCTACGTTCACTATCTTCATCTAGCCTTGCTGTTTCTTGAGAATCATGTCGGGAGGCTGACGCTGCATTCTTTAAATGAGGAGTATTCCGCTTGCCTGACTGCCTCATCATAAGTGATTGATGAGGGATACACAAGAACATTAGTTTGATGTAAGAACTTGGTTAATACACAGATGTACTAGTATGTACCAAAAATAGAAAGGCATGTCATATTCAAAGGTATAATGTGTAAGCTAAGCAGATGCAATTTAACCAAATTGGAAGCAATACAAGCTAGACATCCGGCTGGAGTGGTGAGCATGATCATCTAGGACCTGAGAGCCTGGTGGGAGGCGGGTTGCTTCGCCACCATCGCGGCTTTTTAGTTGGCTTCCAGGTGATGCCTCTCTTTGCTGGGCTTGTCACTGGCTCGGCCAGTGCCCTGACTAGCTATTTGTCTTCTGGTGCTCACGGGATGGTGGTTCATGTAAAAAATATCTTTCCTTATCTTAATAAAGACCGACTTCGGCCTTTCGAATACAAGCTAGACACCATATGGAACATGCAACCACATATGACACCATGAAGTTAAAGCAAACACCTGGGATGGTGGTTCATGGCGAGCGAGATCATCAACTCCAGAGCTACGTTCCCCATCTCCATCTACTGACACTATACCCTTTATAGTCTTGAGACGTGTCTGGCTTAGCCGCGTACCACGCTGGAGTGACTTCTCTCTTATCTTTTCTGCTTCTGTCAAGGCAGGGACTGAAATACCCTTGCATAAAAACACAATAGTGAGAGTATGGGTGAAGTGTGTGCAGAACTAGTGCACTGTAAAAGTAGCAGATAGCAGGTGGCTGAAAAATAAATGACAGGAGACATATGATAGCTCTACAACATTGCATGGCAAACAAAATTAGATTCTACTCCGTATGATTTTCTAATATATGAGCACAGGAAATGCAGGTACTCCTCCAGCACACCACCATATGTGGTCATGTCAAGATAACAGTCGACTGAAAATAAATAGGTCAGTCAATTTTTTTAATGAACCGTCCGATCAATAAGGAACGGACAGATGGCCTTCGTCTACCTCCCGCCAGTCACTGTTGACGATCTTTCTCGAACCACTAGCGACCACCGGCCAAGACCCCTGCCTCCGCCCACCCCGCCCTCCCCTCAACCTCACACCACCGCCGTGCTTGGCAGCGCCCCCAGGCCATCCCTTTAATCCCGGCCGACCTGCAGATCGGGCGCCAGTTGCTCTAGGCCCCACACGCCCCTAAGATAAACACCGAGGCGCTGCTTCCTCGGCGTAATAGGCGAACTAGTGCCTGTTACGCCGGGGAATGCTTCCGTTAATTGGGAATCAACTGACCAGGAATTGAAATTCAGGGGGGCGACGGACCTCTAGCTAAGGTGAAATAGTATATGAGGAGAAACCTTGTGCATCGCGAGTTTCTAGGAACATCTAGTATCAAGAAGAAGTGGTCAACTAGTGTCTTCTGTGGGATGAATACCGTGCAAGCAGACACGTAAGATTTGCACGAATAAGGGAAGAGGAGTACCCTTATCGGTTGCCAGTGTGGTCTCCTCCATATGTCGCAGAGATCTTCTTTTTTCTCCCAGGGGAACCGTTGTTTTGGAGAACCGTGGATTCTTGGACGAACCCATGGCCAAATTGTTGACTGTGTTGTCGTGGCCGTATGTCGGCGGAGGGGAAGCAGATTCGAGGCAGCGAAGGACGGCGTAGCAGGAACAACTCCGGTGCGGTGGAGGGTGGCGAAGTTGGAGCGGCAGCGATGAGGCGCAGGACGGCGTGGTTGAACTGGCTCGGGTACGGACGGCTCGGCCTCGGCTTCAACTACTAGCCGTGGAGGGCGTTGCGGTTGAGGTTGCTGTAGACGATGACGTCGGGATATCGGCTCCGGCGTGATGGAGGAGGGCGGCGGTTGATGGGTGGAATGGGGTGGCGGACGGAGGACGTCGGGGTTTCGCGGCTGGTGGAGAGGTAGTTTTTGTGCCCACGGAGTACGAATGGGGAATCGGACGGGTGGGCGGGGGGAGGGGGAGAACCATGTTTCGGTCTGGGACGCGCTTGTTTTTGGCTTTTTGGAATAGAAGATGGCACGCGCTTGTTTGAAATTTGGGGAAAGTACAAACTTTGCCCCCCTCTTAAATTTCGTACCTACTGCGGGTCGGGTGTAGGATGGTAATCCCAGGTGTCCCAAATAGTGGGCGGGAGCGATTTCGGCCGCGTGCATGTGTGCTTAGGCAGCCATTGTGTATGAATGTTTTTGGAGGCGGTTGTGTGGCGTCTAGATGAAGCTACAAACCTACCTCGGTTTAGACACTTGAAAACCACATTAAATTATCCGCTTCTTTGAAAATTTGACACTTGAAAATCCTATAACTACGATTATTTTGGAATGGAGGAGCTAAATTAGAATCTATTTTGTACACGACTACATATGCTATTATGTACAAAATCAGAGCAAAGATTGGTAACCCCATAATTTAGGTATGATTTACAAACGCCATAATATCAAATTCAAATAATTGAATGGACTTCATGTTGAATTCGATTTTTTTAAAACCACCTTAAGTTGAATTCAAATGTATGCTAGTTCATAGGTAGCTATTTATAATGTCCATTGTGTAACTTTCATATGTATAATGTGCTTTACACACACAACATGAACTATACTCACGTTTATATTCGATTGCTAAAGCGATGCATTGTCTGGAGTTCAAAATACTAACTATGTGGATCAATTGTGTCCAATAATAACATAGACATGCTCAAATTCGATAGAATCTACATGTCGGATGGATAAATGACCGTTCCTTACGCGAATTGCAAATATCATGATCCCATCCTAATATTTGGATACAATTTGTATCTTTAATGAATGTGTACAGCAGTCTTGTACGTGTAGTTTCACTCTCCATCGGTGGTCTTCACACATGCTCACACACTCTCTCCCGAGGTGTCTTTCTCGCACACATGCTCTCGATATAACCCTCCCTCCCTCTCGTAACCATTTACGACTGTTTTCACTAACCTTTATCATAAGCACACTTCCTCTCGCAAGCATACACACGCACAATCCCCATCGACCCTTGCTATATACATAGACCTACCTACGTGTCTCCTGTACGCACATTATCTTTAGGCATGTCTCTCACGCATTGTCTCACACCTCTCTTCCTAATCGACGAGTATGATTCTAGCAGAGCATTCTGTAGGATGCCCCTTAAAGTTAGGTTGGATGAATAGTAATATTAGAGATAAAAAGGGGTTACCTTAGTCTGAGAACCCATGGTTACAAATCCTAGCCAGCTTTGTCAGTGGACATAAAGTCCTTCACAATTATGCTATCTTTGTCTTGTACGACTAGTCATCCATGGGTCTCCCTAAATGCGTCACGGGCCGACCAATGTGGCGCGAGACGGAACCGAACGAAGGGCCTCACCTCGACCCACCGGACCTCACGCGGTGACACACCCTCTGCCCCCATCTCTCGTTATCTTCTCACACCCACAAATACCAACACAGACACCACACACAAAAAATATATTCTCCTGGTTCCTCTATCCACTCCCCCCTTTCATATACACACTCAAGGGAATCTCTCACCGTGACGTCATATTCGTCTCTCTCTCTCTAGAGCACTCTCATTTCTCGTGCTATCTCTCCCACGCCCCCCCTGTCGGCCCCTCTATCCATGCCACTCTCGAATACGTAATACACACACATACCTCTCTAGGCCCTGCCAAATGCATCAACTACACATTCACACATGTTACATCACGTACCCCATTGATCTAAAAAGCCCTCTCTTCACGTTTATTTCGCATACAACATTCCTTTTGAATAAAGTGTGGCCAAAAAATATTTTAGAATTTCTACATATATACAACATTACAAAGTTATATGGAGGAGTATGAACGCTTGCATTGCATGGTGCCCACAATGATATTTATTCCGCACTGTGAATTTGAATATTTTTATACTATATATAAAGGTAGTCATAATAAAGAGAAACGAAGAGCATCTCTCTCTCCATCGCATACCCCCCTCTACGCCCCTTTCAGGTACGCACACAAACTATCTCCAGGTCCTTTAAAAGTAAGCCCCCAGCACATTCACGCATGTTTCATCTTTCTCTCGCGATATATACAATGACGATCATTGTATTTGAAGCGAAAGCATGATACGTACATTGGACTTCAGAATCCACTCATTACGGTCACCATTTACGTTTTGTGGTTATTATACAGTCACGGGCTCACCGTACAACTCTGTATTTTCTCAAGACACGACTAGTTTACCAGTTAAACGCTCCATGTGGCACCTCTAGTGTTGCATCACATTATCTCACTACCATCGGGCCCACCGGTCGGCTTGTATCTACTCTACATCTACACTCTTATAAAATACTAGCAATATGCCCATGCGTTGCACGGAACATCAAGATGCATTTGTATGAGTAGTTTATCTTGTGGGAGAAAAGGATGAACAAGGGAAGGCCTTATTTGCAAGTGCGGAGAGGGGTGTGGGTATCTTTTTGCAAAATTGCCATAGTTTCCTTCCTATCCGTCAGATATAGATCGGACGGCCTATATTGCAGGATGGCAGGCACACGATCATCACCGACTATGGTTTTTATAAGAGTAGGGATAAAATACACTCTTATAAAAAACAGAGTTGGTGATGATGGTGTGCCTGCCATCCTGCAATATAGGTCGTCCGATTTATATCTGATGGATAGGAAAGAAACTATGACAATTTTGCCTAAGATGTACCCACACACCTCTCCACATTTGCAAATAAGGCCTTCCCTCATTCATCCTTTTCTCTCACAAGATAAACTAGTCATACAAATGCATCTTGATGTTACGTGCAACGCACGGGCATCTTGCTAGTAAGAATGAAAACAAACGACAAAAAAATATTGGACGGTGGTTCGAAGTCATGACCGCGGGCACAGCGGACGAGGTGGCCTTGTATTGGTATGATGAGCCGTTTGTTTTAACACACAGGAGCTGGTGTGGTGATTATACACACACGCACGCATGCACACGAATTGCATGCACGCAACACTCACACGAACACATGCACCCACGCACGCACGCACGCAACACTCACACGTACACACACATCCACGCACGCACGCAACACTCACACGCACACACGCACACGCACACACGCACGCATGCATGCACACACCAGTACACCACACGACCAACACACACTCTCACGCTCAAGTGCTCAACCTACACGTGCATGCGCACACATCAGGCCCTGACAGACACATACACAACCAGGTGATTCCCGCGCACGGGGTGGAGTCTTGTCGTGCCTGCGTAAATTTGTGTTTATCTGACCTTTTCCCTGTGCGAACTGACAGGTGGGACCCACAAGGAACGTGGTCAATTTAACTAGTCAACATGGTGCCACGCAGACTATTTGGCCGGTCAACAGAGTGCAATCCGATGCTGAACCGTGAGCAAGTGACCGTATAATCACCGCAAAACGTATATAGTGATCGTAATCAGCTTATTCTGAAGTTCGGTGAACGTATTACGCTTTTCTCTCTGTAGGCCCTCCAAAACTACATCTCTACACGTTCTCGCATGTTACATCTAACAACTATGCAATACATCACTACTACTACACTCTAACACAATAAATCATATGCGTTTTTAGTTTTACTAGATATCATATTGTTACTTAATTATTCAGTTTGCATACATTAAAATTGCCTTTGAAATATATGGCCAGTATCATATACCGCGCGGGAAAAATCCCGCCCTTTCCTGTTTAATCGGGTTTGTATCGATGGATCGTGCGAAACAGCAAAACTATAGTACTATATACAGTACAAGTGACAGTTCACTGGGCCGTCGTGTCGTGTACTCCTCCGTCGTAACAGTGGAGCGCTCGCTTTCATAAATCTTCTAGTCCCTTTCGCCGACATGTGGGGCATCAAGCTACCGGGTCCACGTGCCATACCGGAATACAGTGCAAAGCAGCCGGGGTGAAGCACCCAGTCATGGCGCCAGCTTAGTAATGAGCAATGAGGCGTCAAATCACAAAGCTGCACCTTTCCCGCAGTTAAGTTGGAGGGAGGAAGTAATAATGCTAAAAAAAGAAGTTGGAGGGACGAAGCAACCATCATTTCACTCGTTGCTGAATCCGCTTCTCCCTCATCTTCTTCAAGTTAACCACGTGTTGCTTCTGCCGTGGTTCTGCCTCATGTGGGAAGCGGATCGGCTTGGTAAACCACTGACACGTGGGACCGCATGTTAGCAAACCGCCAGGACAATGTCCTCTAAAAATAAGTAACCTCCCCCGCCATCCGCGCGGCAAAATCACCTCCTTTTTACTAATCTTGATTCTATAATTTTTTAGATCAATATAATTGAGATTTGTATAGATAGCACACAGGAGCAAAACCAAGCGGTACGGTCAAGGGCATCCACAATGTGTAGCCAAATGTGAAAATAGCTTTTGGCATCGTGGGAACCATTGTGGACGGTGTTGCCAAAGCCAAAAGGATGGAACCAAAGCTCCCTGATTGATTGAAGGAATAGAAAAATGCAACGTCTCTCCTCTTTCTCCCATGCTTGGACGCATGTACAATATAGAGGACTGAGTCTACTCCCCTATCACTTCTATCACAAATCACAAAGCAGTGAGGCGTCAAATCACGCACGGACGAAGCAACCATCATTTCACTCTTCGCTGACTCCGCTTCTCCATCGTCTTCTTCGAGAAACCATCTCACCGCACTAAGCTGGACGGACGACGCTATTGTGTACGAGTAGTACTAGTACATTTACGCGTCCTTTGGTTCAACGAACTTCCTGGATGCAAATAAGGCGGTTGTCTCGGCTTGCAGACGGCACTTCCGAACGACTTACCGTGGTCTCCCTCAATGGTGTTCTCTGTCGAACGCACTTCGCCAAACCACAACGTTCGAGATATCGTCGACGTCACCGCAATGGGGAAGGAAGTCAAATATAGTTACTACCTCCATTTTTTTGTACACAAGGCCAGTATATCAAAATTACAATTTGCAAAAGGCCACTAACACTAATCGAGGCAAAATTGATGGGGTTTGCCTCGTACTAGCAACCAAGGACATTAATATCCCCTGCATGCATGCGGAAGTGAGAAGGTTGGTTTGCATGGCGCTGCATTAATCAAGCGATGAGGAGTGAGATGGTTAGCTCTTCGGGCTTTGGAGAAAAAATACACATTAATTGACACATGAAACGAGGATTTGTTTTGATTAATCCCGCGAAGGAAAACCCCGCCTTTCTTTTTTAACACTAGTACTCCTAGTACGTAGTACTACGTACTTATCCTGTTTGGGTCTAGGCCTTGCATTGCCATACATCGCCACACATTTTTGCCAAGCTTGCCTAAAGTTTTCAAAATGAAAAGGAGGTACACTTGCACACGGCTGTCGCGGTCGCACCGCACCCTCACACGGTCGCTCCTGCACGCCGCGGTCGCACCGCACCGTCACATGCACAGTCGCTCCTGCACGCCGCAAACCCAACCAAGGGAACGCACCCTCACTGACACGTGTTGTCGCATGTGAACAAACCAAACTCAGCCATCCTACTGCTGACACATAATTTTCGTTCATAGAGTATGTTTATCCAACCGCATGTTGGGGAGTATCCGTACGGCCCGTGCGGTGGTCTGTTGGGGAAGAAGAAGAGGTGAGGAAGAAGGGTTAGGTGACGTAGGATATTCATCCAACCGCCTGAAATGGTAGACTGACCCAAGTCAGGCGACTTGCATAACAATATATGTTTTTACACAGCAAAATATCCATAAAAACAACAACATAAAGAAAAACTATCACTGCTCGCGGAATGATACGGCCTCGTCGTCTTTGGCTGCCGGCGCGAACCAGCCGTAGCTGCCGACGTGTGTCTCCGCACCGTGGTTGTCCTCGGCCTCCAGCTACTCGTTCACGCGGAGCGTGCGAGAGCTCTGCACGGACGAGAGCACCGCCCGGTTCAAGTCAAGGACGTCCGGTTCCGCCTGCAGGAGGGCCTCGATGGCAGCGGCATCCGCGCGCTCCACGTCGAGTCGAGCCTCCGCCGCCTGGTTCAAGTCCAGGATGTCCGGTTCCGCCTGCAGGAGGGCCTCGATGAGAGCGGCATCTGCGCGCTCCGCGTCGAGTTGAGCCTCTGCCGCCCAGTTCAAGTCCAGGATGTCTGGTTCCGCCTGCAGGAGGGCCTCGATGGCAGCGGCATCTGCGCGCTCTGCCTCAAGTTAAGCCTCTACCGCCCGGTTCACATCCACGACATCCGGTTCCGCCTGCAGGAGAGCCTCGATGGCAGCGGCATGCGCGCGCTCCGCGTCGAGTTGAGCCTCTGCCTCCCGGTCCTCCTTTAGTATCGCCAGGTTGAACCGCTGGTCCGCCTGCACCATGGGGGACTCAGACGCCGGGACGAAGTCGACGTCCATCGTCTCATACCCATCGGGGGCCTTCTGCGCCGCGACCTCCGCCATGAACATTGGATCGGCTTCCTCCTCCTCGTAGCTTGGCTCTAGAGAACTCGGGGATTGGCCCACCGCAAAGCAAGCTTGGGAACGGAGGTCTCTGGCGCCGACCACCGCCGCAATTTTTGCATGGCGCTCCGGCGTCAGCATCTTGTAGTACGTGATCTTGCGGCGCACCATGGCTTTCCGGCGAACTAGGGGATGCTTGATGCGGGCTAGGGGATCGAAAGGTGGGGGAAGGGGCTGGAGATTAGGTGTGTTTTTAGGGCAGTGGCTGGCGTAGGCCGAGTAGCGAAGGTTCTGGTGTGAATAGTGGTTCCGGTGACGACGGGTCAATCGGTTCTGACTGTACATCGCTCTTGTCGCGTTCACGTTGCAGCCCGGCACGCTGGACCCTCCATGTCGCTCACCAAATGGAACGCGCTTCGTCTTGCGTTTTCGCTCGCTTGTGGGACTGCAGTTGAGAGCAAACGGACGTCCTTCCCCCTCCCCCGCCCGCGTCATTTTATGCAGAGTAAATAAAAATAGAGGGAGTATACTACGGATGAGGATCCCCTGACGTGGCCGAACCCATTGAGTAACTGACATGCGGGGCCTAGCAAGCATGGGGTCCGCCAGTAAGTGACCGAAAGGGAGGGTAAGGCAGGGATACGTATGTGAAAGGAGCTTCCAATGATATAATTTTCACATTATCCATCTCATGTACTATTAATCTTGTCAATAGTCAAATGCGGTTTTGAAAAACGAATTAGAGCATGGTTAATAATATAGCCAGTCGATGGCTATAAGGAACTGCCATGTCATCTATAGCCATCATCTATTATATGCACTCATACAGTAGTGTGGGCTATAAGGTTGGCTATTTCCCGCAAAAAAAATTATAAGGTTGGCTATTGTATTAGTACTTTTTTCCATCTCCTCTCCATCTCTTTCTTCATATTTATTGTACGTATTTAACTAGGAATGTGTATATAGCTAGGCTCTTGCATGAGAGCTCACTCCCCTTACTTTTTCATATATCTCTCCTCCACATAGGCCCTATATAAATGGAAGGAGGGAGTACAACTATGAGCACTGCATACTCTAGTACAGATGTTGTCAGTACTCCACTAGTACTATTGGACAAGGAGCTTAAAAAAAGTTACTATTGGGCTGGCTATACGTGGCGAGATCCTAGTAGGAAGAGCATGCGCAAGAACAAGCACATTCACGTGGTTGAAAACAAATCAGAAACCATCTCGAGTACAAATCTAGGAGTACGTACGAATCTAACAATATTGATTGGGCGTTGTTGAATGTTGATACTTTTTTTTATCAAAGTAGAGATACTTTGACTACACATAAAACTTATATGTAAACTAGAAAGGATGGGAGGGAGTATATTGTACGTTCAAAAACGAAACGAACATTGAATACCCTTTATATATGATTTGCGGATGCTATGATCACCGGTTCAAAATTTTGAATCCGCCTTAGGTATCACACATGCCCCCACTCGTTCTCTCTCGATTTCATCTCGGGGTCCGGAGATCGGTTGAAGGAGGACTGGGGTGGGTACAATACGTTTGTTTCCCTCTGATTCACACAGACCCCCCCCCCCCCCGCGCGGGTCATTTCTATGATAGAAACAGACCAAACCTTTATTTCCTTGCACGACACGCAATTGATCTCTGAACATCAATCGATCTCGTCAACATGTGTCGGGGCATGCATGAACCGAATGGGATGCCAAAACTAAGACGCGAAGCGACACGTAGTGGAGGCAAAGTGAAACTTCAAACGAACCGTTTGTTTGTATGCATGTCGGACAAATTACAAATAAACATTGGAAATACAAGCATGGTCTAGGCCCACATGTGAATGATACTCGGCAAAATGTTCAAATGAGGCATGCGGGAGGATGGACTCGACCGGAGGGCGACATGATCGATGGAGAAGAGGGTTGGAGATGAATGGGAAATAATCAAATGCCACATGATTATACTTGACCGACTAAAATAAACAATAAGTTGTCTCGCTTGGCCTACATAGTGAAAGGCCTAATGCGCAACGCGGAGCACTGACGCTCGAATATGGCCGGGAAAACAGGGAAACCGACATGTGGGGCACACCTGTCGGGATGACGTAGCGCAAACTAGTCCAATGGAGGAGCTGGCCCACGACCTCCTCGCCACCGGCAACCGTTCATGTGGGTCGTGGGGGCTAACAACATGGCGCAGCTCCAGCACCACCTCTGGACACGGCGACCACGGTGAGCGACACGCTCATCGTCGCTAGACACGGTCGGTTTCAGTGTGCCGAGGGCGGCGTTAGTGCTGTGGCACGGCCAACAACTAGTATGTTTGGTCTGTGCCCAAGGTTGCTCGCATTCATGCCGTCCGTCCGTATGCCGTCGTTAAGAGGCTCGGTGCCCGAGGAACCAACTCCGGCGACTTAATGACGCACCAGGATGCTTGGCCTCACTGGAATGCGCTACTTAAAGCGGCAACGCCCAACTAACCTCCACACCATAGCGCATCGTCCTCCTACCTGCCACCACATCCGCCATGACCGCAAGTGCGAACACTCTGCGGGAGAGCTTGTCTTCGGGGATGGAGCTCGAGGTCGCCGCCCTCGCTCAAGTCGCCGCACAAGCAGTGGCCACGCTGGCGGCCGACGACGGGAGCACCGCCAGCCACGCGTCCTACTTGCCGCCGTCCAACGTCCGGCACCGCCGAGGTCGGGGACTCCTCCGAGGATGAGTAGGGCATGGGAGGTGGCAGGGCATGGTGTGCCAACTGGCCGGTCCGTCTCCCGTGTTCTACTTTTCCTCGCCGGAGACCGCACCTTCACTTCACGGGTCTTGAACCCCGCCCCCGTACATGGAGATCGCAGATGGAGGACGTCGATCGCCGCAGTAAATAGGTTTAGGGTCGGGTCTCTTTTATTTTTCTGTCCTATAAAAGTTCGAAATGTAATGAAAATTTGCCGTGTTTGCATTAATTTCGGCCGGTGTATATGAACTTTCACAATAATATAGTATATTGTAGGAGTACTAGCAAGATGCACGTGCGTTGCACGGAAGATCAAGATCTTCTGGGAGAAAAGGATGAATGAGGGAAGGCCTTATCTACAAATGCACATTCACGCATTTCACATTTTTCTACATCTACGGGAACCTACGAAAGGGTTAACGTAAATTGCCTCTCTCTCTCCTCCCCTGATTTTCATGGTGGTGGGCCCCTCCCTCCCCCAATCTACAATCAACAGCTCACACGTTTCACATTATGTTAATTACGTAACTGGGACTACGTAGGTGTAGCATTACTCGTCCTAAAAAACCCAACTAAGCCAACCTCCTAGCATATCGCGCGGGAAAAGACCCGGCCGCGCCGTTTTAGTCGGGATTACCGGATTACTAGTAGTAGTATCGATGAATCACGCGAAGCAACAAGTTGTTTTAGGGGGCGAAGCACCTAGTTTAAAAGGAAAAAAGGTGGTACACTCACAGCACCCCTGTCGCGGTCGCATTGCACCCCACACACATTCGGTCCTGCACACGGCTCACGCAAACGGAACGCGCTTCGGCTTGCCTCTTCACTGACACGTGGGACTACACTTGGAGAAACTGACCATGCACCAAACTCCCCCCGCCCACCGCGCGAAAATACTCCCCCCCCACCCAAAAATTCCCCCCAAATCCTAGATTCAAGCGCCCTTCGGCCAATTAGCCAATAATATTCCCCAAACCCCCCTCCCCCCGCCCCCCTTCACTCCATTCGCTCTGCCAAAGCCGCCCTCCCCGCCACGCCGATACGTCAGCGCCGCGGTTCATCGAGGGGATGCACGGCGATCCTCTCGCTCCCACAGTACGCTCTCGTAGACTGCCGTCCTCTAGCCGCGCCGCCACCGCTGGCGACGTTCTTGTGGAGGCGCACGGCGGTCAGCACCGCCACCGCTGGTGACGTTCGTGTGGAGACGCACGGCGGTCAGCTTCTCCCATGGTACGCGCATTCTAGACTGAGGCCCCGTGCATGTCGGTGTAGCTCTGAATGTTAGCTGATAGACGTTGTTAATCTCACTGTTTGCCGAAGTAGTTTACATTCAATATGCTCTGCTTAAGAAGCTTCCTTGCCCTGTTCCGCACTCAATCTGCTTAGCTGAGATGGCATGCCAAGGCCGATTAGTTGCTAAAATATCCTGCCATATATTTATTGTGACGTAGATTGCCATGGTCTAGTAGCCAATCTGTTAGGTGAAATAGCTCTACGCCATTTTATACTCGATCTTCGTTGCTGCGATGGCCTTCGATAGTTCGATGGCTGTGTGCTCGGCCTCATTGACTGCTGAAACAGCCTGCCATAATTTATCACTCAAATCTGTTTGCTGAATTAGCTTTACATATATTTCGTTACTTAGATCTTCTCGTCCAAATATCTTACCATAGCTTTAGACATCGACCTAGGTATTTTCTTCTCGACTTCATAAAAAAGCATATATGTTTTTCCTGTAATATCTAGTAGAAGAACTAATTTGTATGTCTAACAGATGGACAGGACTTGGATAACTTCTGCTCGAAGATTCTCCGCTGCATATGTCAAGGGGGTTGAAAACTTCATGAACTTTATCAGAGCTGAGTACGGTGGTCCGAAATTAGATGTGCTCTGCCCGTGTAGCAGTTGTATGAATTCAGTTACAAAACCCCAGTCAACTGTGCAAAATCATCTGCACTTGTATGGGAGGTCGGTCACATATACTAGGTGGGTTCATCATGGTGAAGCTGTGAACGTCAATGTTATTGACTACGTGGAAGCAGCAGATCACCATCTTGATCTGCCTGATGCTCAGGTGGAAGAGGAGGAGGAGGAGGTGGTGGCGGAGCTAGTGAGTTTGACCAACATTGAAACAATGCTACGAAATGCTCGTGCATTCCGTGAACTTTCACCTGCAAAAGAAAAACGGTGGGCCCGCATGTTGGAACAATGCAACGTGGTTGTCACCCCAGGAAATAAGTTGTCAGTATTCTCAGCTATGGTCACCTTTCTTCAGGTTAAGACATCTGAGCGGATGACAAACAAATCATTCCATGCGATGTTGGCTGCTTTCCGCAAAGCTTTCCCAGATGCGTCTGAGCTGCCACACACCTACAGTAAAATGAAGAATTTCCTTCGTGCAGTTGGAATTGGATATGATATGATCCATGTTTGTAAGAATAATTGTGTTTTGTTCCGGAAGGATTATGCCAACTTAAGTGAATGCCCGAAATGCAAATCATCAAGATGGAAAGATGGCGATGTTGTGAAGAGGATTCCTCATAATGTTCTGAGACATTTTCCAATTACACCAAGATTGCAGAGGTTGTTTCATGATGCCGAAACAAGAGAGGATGTACTGTGGCATTCTAGGAACCAGGATTTCAAAGATCAGAATGTAATGAGCCATCCATCTCATGGTAGTGAGTGGAAAATCTTCAATCAGAAGCACGAAACGATTGCTGCTAACCCGAGAAACATTAGACTTGGCTTAGCTTCAGATGGATTTAACCCATTTGGCCACCAGAGCGCCACATATAGCATGTGGCCAGTGCTTGTTATCCCTTACAACATGCCTCCAAATGTCTGCACCAAAGAATCAAACTACATGATGGCCTTGCTCATCCCAGGTCCAAAAAGTCCTGGAAAGGATTTTGATTTGTTCATGGAGCCTCTTGTGGAGGAACTTCAACAGCTATGGAGGGGTGTTCTCACTCGAGACCTATATAGCAGCCCACCAGCTGATTTCATTCTGTGTGCTGTTATAATTTGGTGCATCCATGATTATCCGGCTTTGGGCACTATGTCAGGGCGAACGACACATGGTTACAATGCATGTGTTCGCTGTGACAGGAATCCGCTGTCATACGCAATACTTAGCAAGATCGGTTACATTGGACACCGCCGTTTCCTTGCCAAGGACAAGCCGCATCCTAGAAAATACCGAAGACATGTATTCAATGCAAAGCATGAAAACCGTGATGCGCCAAAGAGGCTCACCGCCGATGAGTTGCAAGTGGAATTAGAGAAGGTCAGGCATATTACACCAGGAAACCATCCTGATAATGGTAGCGGGAAAAGGAAGCATGGCAGTGCAGAAGAGAGATTATTGTTTACCCGCAAGTCCACTTTGTGGGACTTGGGGTATTGGAAAGATTTGGATCTGCGGCATAATCTTGATGTGATGCACATCGAGAAAAATATATGTGACACAATTATCGGCACACTTCTTAATATTGAAGGCAAGACGAAAGATACCTTAAAATCTAGGATTGATTTGACACACCTGGGTATTAGAAAGGATTTGCAGGTGCAAGATGAAGGTAAACCACGGGATATGGCACCAGCTGTGTACGTCTTGGACAAGGTAAAAAGAAAAGAATTCTGCAAGGTCCTGTCACGTGTGAGATTCCCACATGGATTTGCTTCCAACCCTGAAAGGAGAGTCAGTGCAGATGGAGACAAGGTACAAGGGTTGAAAACTCATGACTGCCACGTCCTACTTCAAAGGTTTTACATGTTATCCTTATAGGATTGGGCCGCCCTGACTTATACAGAGCAGTTGCAGAGTTGGGATAATTCTTCAGGGAACTCTACAGTAGAAATATCAGGATAGATGCTTTGGAGCGTCTTAGAGACAAGATACCAACTATCCTATGCGACCTTGAGAAGATATATCCTCCAGCCTTCTTTGATGTGATGGTGCATTTGGCTGTTCATCTACCAGATGAGGCACTACTTAGAGGTCCAGTACAGTATGGCTGGATGTACCCTATTGAAAGGCGGCTAGGCACTTTTAAGGGCTATGTTAGGAACAGAGCTAGACCCGAGGGTTCCATTGCAGAGGCCTACATTGCTACAGAAGCGTTGACATTCTTCTCAAAATACATTGAAACAGCTGATCAGCTTAGCAAAGACGTGGATGAAGACAATCCCGGGCTCAATGTTTTCGATTATTCTGTTCGAGTTACAGGGAAGAGTCGACAAGAGGACAAACCTAAAGATTTGGACAAAATGGTTTGGTATGTGTTGAATAACTGTCCTGAGATACTACCTTATATCAAGTAAGTGCTAAGTACTACAGCTTATACATCATAATCTACTAAACTTGTAGCACATTCTTATATATTTAGATGTTTGACGCGATCACTATGTTGTGCAGCATCTACAAAAAGGAGTTACTTCCGCAAAATCCAAGAAACATTGACAAACTGGTTATGGCAGGATTTGTGAAATGGTTCAAGAGCCATGTAAGCTTTTGAATTGCACTGTCAGTTTTTTTAATATATTGAGTACATAAGATGATCAGCTTGTCTATTTTCTAACCATAGGTTAAGAAGATGCGGGAGGATGGGCAGGCAGTTGATGATGCCCTTTACTCACTAGCAATGGGTCCTGATACTCGGGTTAGACATTATGAATCTTGCGTTGTTGGAGATGTGCGCTACAACACCCTTGCACGAGACGAAGGCAGGAAGACACAAAACAGTGCCATCATGAGCACGGATACGTATGACAAAGAGACAACTGAAATGTATGCTAACATAATAGACATTGTTCAGTTGCAGTATATCTCCAGTTTCGAGGATCATCGGTGTGTGATTCTGTTGTGCTGTCGTTGGTATAACCTGTTTTCCAGGATCGCAAAACCCAGAGCTGATGATTATTTCAAATCCATCAATGTCAAGGCGGCGTACCAGACCAACGAGCCTTTTATTTTGGCAAATCAAGCAACACAGATATTTTTCTTGGAAGACACATTTGCACATAGCGATGACTGGAGAGTAGTGCAAAGGTTTGAGCAGAGGAATTCGTTTAATGAAGTTGCACAACAAGATGATGCTTACACTGCTCCTGATGTACAAGATAACACAGATGTTCCTAATATCTTTGAGAACCATCACGTCAATGACGCTGGCAAAAAGATTGCCTATCGTGCTGTGGACATACAAGAGTTGATTAAGAAGAAGCCAACGTTCGAGGACGCTGAGGACGAAGAAGAAGACGACACCATGGGGAATTACGATTCAGACTGATACACATGGCGAAGATGTTGACGACGCTGCTGCGGATGATGATTACATTGCTTTTGTCGTATTTGCCTGTCAGAAGACGTTTTTTTATCTACTATGTGAAATTGTGTTTGCTATGTTAACTGAAACCTGATGAACATGTTGTTTAGTATTTTCCTGTGAGAACATTACTTGTTATGTATGCTGATTTGTGTTTCGTGATTGTATGATGACTAAAACATGATGACATTGTTGTTTAGTTGTACTCATATTTGGTTGTGAAACTTGAATTTGATGACATAGTTTGTTGTTGGACTGCAATTTGCTCGATGTCTTCGAATGAGAACAAAGCTGACCCGACAGGTCCTCTTCTAATTTATTTATTTATTACCAAAAGGGCCTCTAGTATTTATTTATTTATGAGCAAAAGGGGATACCCCCTGATTTCCGTTAATAGAAATCATTAGATGTTCACAACACTACACCCAGCCTGCTACACAGATTTCATTCATTACTAGTTTCAGCAAGGTGCTCATGTCATAGCCATTGAATACATCACGAGTGGTACATACACTGCAAATAAAGAGACAATCATCCTATAGAGCACATCGATTTTGCCCACTATCTTCACAAGCTCTTTCATCTCCTCATTCCTACCAAGGCCGTTCAGCAGCTGTTGCTTGGCCATGATCAGAGGAACTGCATCTTTAACCTTCTGCTCTGCATCTTCCTCTTCTGACGTTCCTTCAGTTACTTCTCCAACACCCCAACCTACTGGTATTGGGATTCCTCGGCTAACCAAATAATCAGCGTAGTTGCACTCCCCCACATCAGCAACTTCCCAGAAATACAAATCACACGAATCTTCCCTTTTCTGCACGAATCAAATTGGAAGATCATCAACCAAACTATTAAAAAAATCAGCAACTGAAAGCAGCAGAACAACACTTAAACATATTATTACCCCATGATTCGTGCATCTGTAGAAGACTCGGCCAGGGTTGAGGATTGTGGTTGAGACGCGATGGATGACTCTGCGTGATTTGCAGCAGTGGCACCACACCAACGGCAGCGGGTTGCGATGAGCAACCGGCTGCGGTGCGCACGCCGGCGGGGGTGTGATGAGACCCACAGGCGATGGTACAGGTGGCGACTTGGCGCATATTTGGTTGTTGCCTCCTGAAGAGCAGGTGGACGAGCAGCCAGCGGACATGGTTGCTGCGGCCAGAGCTTCTGATGCTAGGTAGAGTAAGTAGAGAAGAGGAGAAGCGAACGTTGGATATGTCAGTTTCATTACTTGCAGAGTAGCATAGCACCATATATAGTCATAGTCTAGGTTTAGATTCGAACCAGCTACAGGAGCACATCTCTCTTTTTTTTAAACTCAGCAACATCTCTTTACTGGTACACTAGCTTGTTCTGTACGCCTTCTCAAGTCTTTGATTCCTCCACCTGACATCTGGGACCCACCGGAAGGGTCTCTGTATTTCGCGAAAAAACGTGCCCCCCGCTGACAGGTCGGACCCACCAGCTATCTTCGCACGCAAGGAAGTGCCTCCTTATTACGCACAAAAAATGAATACTCCCCCTGCCAGCTGGAACCCAGCATCATGGGAGGCTGACTTGTGGGCCTACCAAGTTGACAGGGACGGAGGGCTTTGTAAACTTAGTGAATATGAACGATTCTAGCTCCAGTTACCGTACGATGTTCATCCAACGGCAGTAGTGCTTCTTCAACCTCCGGTCTTCTTGCTCCAGCCCCAGCCGCCCAAACCAGCGCCGGTCGTGTCGCGTGCTCATGCCTCCCGTGGCCGGCTGTGATGCCGCGGAGCCTCACCGCCCCTACTACTCCCACCGCTCGCTAGGCCATCCCTCTACTCACCCACACCCCCTGTTATTCTGCGGCGACGGCAGCCTCACACCGTAGCCGAACCAGTGAACCCTCATACTCCTCTCTGCCTGGGCATCCACTGCCGCGTCTTCCCCGGCTCCGTGTCGTCCCCTTCCTAGGCCTCGTCGTCGTCCACCGCCTTGGTGCTCTCGGCGCGGCGTGGTCAATGTGGTCAACGACCGACTTCTAACGGAAGAGTACTGTACGTGGAGAGGCTGACAGCTGGGTCCACGGCCGCAGGTGGGTCCACGCCCACAGCCCAGTCTTTTTGTGATTTGCCAAGTAAGTCGCTTTGTCAGGCCTGTTGGGCTGCAAATCTTTCAAGGCGAGGAGAGCTTCATTCGGCTGGCCGAGAAAATGGCCTATCAGTAATGAGAAATGGGTTGTACATTTTTAAAACACATCAAACCGGCAATTAGTTTCAAATTTCTTTTTTTCATTTCGAGATTTTAAATTGCATTAATTTTTATGCGTGGACAATTTGTTGGATTTTATATTGATATACATTTATTTTTAAAATCAGTTTGAATGTGACTCGAAATTCCGGGATTAAAAACAGTTCAGACCGCACCGAAATATGCAAAATTTCTTATAATTTTTTAACGGTGGCCACAATATGGGTTGTAATGCTAACAAAAAGAATATGGGCTCCAAAAAAACCTTAAGAATTAGCAAATGGGCTATAAATTATTAGAAATAATGGCAGATGGGATGTATGTTGTTTTCCACAGATTTGAGGCTTTCCTAAAAAAAGGTTGACGCACAAGCAGTGACTGTTGGATGTCCATCCAACGGCCGTCGTGCTTCTTCAATCTCTGCTCTTCCTGCTCCGTCCGCTCAAACAAGCGCCGGCGGGATAGCTGTCGGTGTCAAAACCGGCGGATCTCAGGTAGGGGGTCCTGAACTGTGCGTCTAAGGGGATGGTAACAGGAGGCGGGAGACACGATGTTTACCCAGGTTCGGGCCCTCTCGATGGAGGTAATACCCTACTTCCTGCTTGATTGATCTTGATGATATGAGTATTACAAGAGTTGATCTACCACGAGATCATAGAGGCTAAACCCTAGAACCTAGCCTATGGTATGATTGTTGTTGTCCTACGGACTAAACCCTCCAGTTTATATAGACACCGAAGGGGGCTAGGGTTACACAAAGTCGGTTACAAGGGAGGAGATCTACATATCCGTATTGCCAAGCTTGCCTTCCACGCCAAGGAGAGTCCCATCCAGACACGGGATGAAGTCTTCAATCTTGTATCTTCATAGTCCAACAGTCCGGCTAAAGTATATAGTCCGGCTGTCCGAGGACCCCCTAATCCAGGACTCCCTCAGTAGCCCCTGAACCAGGCTTCAATGACGATGAGTCCGGCGCGCAGATTGTCTTCGGCATTGCAAGGCGGGTTCTTCCTCCGAATATCCCATAAAAGATTTTGAACACAAGGATAGTGTCCGGCTCTGCAAAACAAATTCCACATACCACCGTAGAGAGTACAATATTTCCACAAATCTAATCGGCTGACAACTTTTCATAATGTAACATCACACCATGGCCTGGTCATTATTCGAACCGTTTCTCCCAGCCTGCCACTGCATGTTTCGCGGGGCGGTTTTATTAGCACGTTTTGTCGAAGCAGAGATCGTGTTCCCCTTATCACGGGATTCTCATCAATACGGGTATGGGTAACCCAATCGTGCCTGTTGGTATGACTCCTTGATTTTAGGCAAGTTCCAAACGGACACGTGGAGGACGCTTGATATTGACCCTCTTTATAAAGGGGCCAAGGCCTGTCCTTTTCTTCTCGCACTCAATTGAATCCTTCCCCCACCTCGAGTTCCAACACCCAAGGCTCAGGCTAGGCGCTTCGGACCTTCAATCATGTCCGGATCCAACCTTCAAGGTCGGTGGATGCCCTCCTTTGTCACAGAGGAGGACATCAAGAAGCTAAGAGAAGCCAGGTATCTGACCGCCGAAATCTCGCACAGGCTACCTGCTCGAGGGCAGGTCATTCCCACTCCCGAACCCAGCGAGAGTGTCGTATTCGTCTCCCACTTCCTCCGAGGGCTAGGCTTTAGTCTAGATCCCTTTGTTAGAGGGCTCATGTTCTATTACGGGCTCGATTTCCATGATCTGGCCCCGGATTCCATCCTTCACATCTCGTCGTTCATCGTCGTGTGTGAGGCCTTCCTCCACGTCACCCCACACTTCGGCTTATGGCTCAAGACCTTTAATGTGAAGCCGAAGATGATTAATGGGCGACACGTAGAATGCGAAGGTGCCATAATAAGCAAAGGCGCTGATGCTCCATGGCCAAAGGGTTCCTTCCCGGAGGTGTCTAGCTTATGGCAGTGGGAGTGGTTTTACATCACAGCCCCCTGAAGTACTAAGTGGGTAGCTGCCCCCGCCTTCCGTCCGGGCCCCCCGCCTCAACTGGCGTCATGGGTCAACAAAGGGCTGGACTGGGGGCCGGTTAATGACGTGCCGACATTGCAGAGTCGCATCCGAGATCTCCTTACGAGAGATGTCAGCCTTGTCAAGGTAATGCAAGTCATGCTAGTTCGTCGGGTCCTGCCATGCCAACGTCGACCTCTCCGTATGTGGGAGTTCAACCCGGAAGGACCGCGAACTATTCAGCACTTCTTCGGCGTGGCACTCGAAGAGATGTATAGATTGTTCTTCGGATCACGAATAAAGTGTCCGGACACCACCGAGGATGCGGGTCTAAACTGCAACCGTCCAGACACCCAAGTAAGTAATTCTTTGGCTGAACATGCTGTCTCTTTATTTATCACAACATCATTCTGAAAAGTCGCTCTTTGACTAGGACTGGGTAAAAAAGGCGAAGATGATCAGGTGTTCGGCCCCCCTTCCCGAAGGCTCAACGGATCCAGTACTGGCCAGAATGCTTGAGCTCGCGCCTTATCAAGCGCCATCAAGGGAAGATAAAGGGGGGAATAAAGAAGCCGAAAGCGGGCCTCACTCATTATTCATCCAGACCGGGGGAATTAGTGCCTCCATGAAGGAGGATAACCGGGGAGAAGAATCTAAAATCTCCTCTCCCCAAGGAAGGAAGAGGACCGCCTCTGAAGACTTGGAAACAATGGTTTCCAAACGAGGGAAGGAATCTTTGTCAGGGGGTCCTACCCCGGAGGGTATCCTTACTGCATAGTGCCCGCAAGGGGATCAGCCCCCCACCGAGCTGTAAGTAAACAAAAGTACTTTATAGTAAACATATCCTACTTTATTTTCGAGGACAATAACCGAGACGTATGTCGTGTAGTTCGGATCGTAGCCCTTCTCGATAGAGTTCGGCTTCGGGGGATCTTCTTCCGGAGATGATGGAGAGCAAAACACCTCCACATGCCTCCCCGCCTCATGAGGCAGACGACCCAGAGGTGTCGTCATAGAGGATTTCTCCTGATCCACCAAGGCCAGAAGGTAATCCTTCGGCCTCCCGAGGTCCGGAGTATTCGGCTCCTAAAGGGAGCAACAGAAAGAGTCCGGGGCTGTCCGGTGCACGACCGGATGCATTGATGAGTCTTCTGGAGCAAGCCGCTATCTCAGAGGCGCATCGTACGTTAATGGGTACGGTGGTTGAAAGGATTTCATCCGCCGAAAGCGGGTTGCATGAAGCTTTTAAGATCCTGCTGAGAGGCTTTGAGGTACGCAAAGTAATATGTATGTTTTTGACGGTACCACACACGCTAGGTGTGCCCTATACAGATAGTAGCCCCTGAGACTCTGGTTGCTGTCAAGAAGGGCGGCAAACAGAGGATCATAGTCCCAGGTAATGATCATGCCGCTTTCATGTGCAGGCGGCTGAGGGTCCGGTGGCTAGCCGGACTGGGGAGTTTGCCGAACTGAAGCGGCAACTTGATGCGGCGGATGCCAACATCATGCTTGTAAATAGGCGGCTTGACGAGGCACAGGGTATGTATTCTCCGATGGTCAACATATATTAAGAGGGGCATGATGCTAGTATCTATAATATGTTGTGACTGCAGATGGAGCTGCCGCCGAGGAGACCCTTCTGGTGGACTTGCCCGAGCCAAGGAACAAGCCAGGAGGAGTGATGCGGCCGCCCTAAAGGCGGTCGAAGAATTAAGAGCCGAACAAGCTGCGCATTGTGAGAGCAAAGAGAAAATAGTCAAAATGGCTGTTGAGTTGAAGGGAGCCGCCGACCGTTATGAGCTTCTTGAAAGGGAAAGTCAAACGAAGACGGCGGACCTGGAGAAAGCCATGGTAGCAGCCAAGGAAACCCGCTCTAAAATCAGAGCGACGAAGGAGGAGCTACGTCAAGCGGGAGATATCATGGCTGGGAAGCCCGTTTTGTTGCGGACGAAGTTCGGAGATCCTAAGTATGCCCTTCTGGATCAATTATGGAGTTCTGCAGACGCGTACTTGGATTTGGCAGCGAGTGCTGCTGTTGCGACCAAGTTTTCCAAAGATCAAAAAGATCACGAAGTGGAAAAGTTGTTCTGGTCGCAATTCAAAGCTCCAGCGCGTCCGCTGCTGTTAAATGAGCAAATGGCCGAGTGGGCCGAGCTCCATAGGTTGTCTGGACTTGCCATGAGGTCTGTCGTGGATCATCTCTGGCCGGAAGGACCAAGGCCGAATAGTTATTTTGGTCTTGTGCAACGATTCCTTGGTGTTGTGCCGCATATCGACACTGTAAAGAGGTCGGCGTGCATAGAAGGTGCGCGGATGGCTCTTGCCCGTGTCAAGACATGCTGGGCAGAGATGGAGGCCACCGCTATTGTAACCCACAATCCGGCCGTAGGCCAGGTTTCATCCGAGCACTATTTTGAAGAAGTCCTGGAAGGTGCTCGTTTAATAGAGGCTCAGTGCTCGAAGAGTGTCATGTTCGAGTGACATATAGCCCGGTTGTAAAAACAATGCTATTCAAATTGTAAAGGCTGTGTTTATACTTTTGCCTGAAAGTATTATGATGCCTCCTATGCGGCCGTTTATGTATATATGTATATAACCTGAATGTTTGCAGTCGTCGGCTTCAGCCCCCACGCATATAATGCGGGGGTGTCCGCAAAAGCACGTGTTCACACTTGATCCAACGTCTTGGTCCATTAAGGAGGTGGTAGCGCGACGAACGAGGCAATCGGACTATATTGCTTTAACACTTTCACTTAACCATAGGAGTTTGACAGTGGGGCTACTATATAGCCCCTGGTACTTCCGCGCTCATCCGAGTCCGGGGCGCGTACGTACATGACCGGGAAAACCGGCCCTTCGTTAATGCGGACGAATCCCGAAGATTCCGCTAAGTCATCGAGTGGTTGACCAGTCTCGCGCTTTATCATGGCAGTCAGTTTTCGGCTTTCTCTATTGAGGTGCTCGTCCGGATGAACCAGGGCACAATCGCAGTAGTACTCCCGGTGCCACCTTAGCCGATAGAGCGGAACGTAAGGTAGCAAAACACGGGAGCCGGGCAAACCCAACATTTGACCAAAGACATGATTCGGAGCTGATGCATATAAGGCCAAACTCGCGACGCCGAACACTCCCTAAGGTATTCGGTCTTTACAACATATACCGGGCTGAGGAACGCCCTTGATAATGAACCCTGAGTGTCCAGGTACGTGCATCATTCTGACGTGGCGAAATGCCAATAACGTCAGCATCCCTCTCGGTTATGCTGAGTATCCGGAGGATGTGAAGCAACAAGAGACAGTAAAAAAGGTTTACACAGGGTCTTAATCTAAAAAGAAACCTTTGAGTGGGGCCCTGCTGCACGTCTGCGCCTGTGTCTCCGTTGTGCCGTATCCTGGAAGGGTGTTGCACGATTAGCATCTGTAAAAGAGAAGAACTTAGGTGAAAGTTGTCGTGCGAAAAATTGGTTATTCTCAATAAACCATTAAAATTCAAGATAAGTAAGGTCGAGCCGAACTGTAGTCCTTTTTACATGCGGGAAGCCCCTGGTACCGCCTATGGGGGTATATCCATCAAACCAATCTCAGGTTTATCTAAGCTGTTACAGCTAGTGGTGCGCCGGACTCGTCTAGCCGTCTCTGCGGTCTTGACGACCGATCATTTATTCTGGTTGGAGAGGTCATTTAGTGTTCGGCTGCTAAAGTCGCCACACGTTCTTCCGCGCATAAGGAACGCTCAACATTTCTGCTAACTGTGATGATGCCACGTGGACCGGGCATCTTAAGCTTAAGAGAAGTGCAATGCGATACTGCATTAAAACAAGCGAAAGATGTTTTTCCGAGTAGTGCTTGATAGCCGCTTCGGAATGGAGCGATGTCGAAGGTTAAATTTTCACTTCGGAAGTTGTCGGGAGAACCGAATACAACCTCTAGTACTAGAGAGCCCGTATAGCGGGCCTCTGGGCCTGGTATTACCCCTTTAAAGGTAGTATTGCTTTGGCTGATTCTTGTCGGGTCTATCCCCATTTTGCGGACTGTGTCCTTATATATCAGATTAAGACTACTGCCGCCATCCATGAGGACTTGGGTGAGGTGGTATCCATCGATAATTGGGTCTAGCACCAAGGCAGCCAATCCTCCATGCTGGATACTTATCAGGTAATCCCTGCGATCAAAAGTGATCGGGCAGGCCGACCAAGGGTTGAGCTTAGGGGTGACGGGCTCTACGGCGCATATGTCTCGGAGTGCATGTTTGCTCCTTCTTTTTGTTACGTGAATCATGTTCACTGTTTTGACCTCTGGTGGGAATTTTTTCTGTCCCCCAGTGTTTTGCTGGCGAGGCTCATCCTCGTCTTCACTTGGTGTCTCCCTCCCCTTGTGTTCGGCGTTTAGCTTGCCGGCCTGCTTGAAGACCCAGCATTCTCTGTGGGTGTGATTTGCAGGTTTATCGGAGGTGCCATGAGTCTGACATAATTTGTCTAGAATCTTGTTTAGGCTGGACGGTCCATCTCTGTTACCTTTGAAAGGCTTTTTCCCCTGACCGGGTCGAGAGCCCCTAAATCTGGCGTTTACCGCCATGTTGTCTAGGCTGTCTTTGTTATTTTGACGCTTGCTTTTACTCCATCGTGGTTGTCCATTGCCATCCCTGACTTCAGATGTGCCTGGGTCACTGGTGCTACTACGGGCCAGCCAGCTATCTTTGCCCGTGCAAAAGCGGGTCATGAGGCTTGTTAGGGCTGCCATTGTCCTCGGTTATTCTTGGCCGAGGTGTCTGGTGAGCCATTCGTCTCGGACGCTGTGTTTTAAAGCTGCTAAGGCTTCGGCGTCCGGGCAGTCGACGATTTGATTCTTCTTAGTAAGAAATCTATTCCAAAGCTTTCGGGCTGACTCTCCGGGCTGTTGAATTATATGACTTAAATCGTCTGTGTCCGGAGGTCAGACATAGGTCCCTTGAAAGTTAGCCCTAAAAGCATCCTCAAGCTCCTCCCAACTTCCAATTGAATTTTTAGGGAGGCTCTTCAGCCAGTGCCGAGCTAGTCCTTTCAACTTGAGGGGCAAGTATTTGATGGCGTGGAGATCGTCTCCGTGAGCCATATGGATATGGAGGATGAAGTCCTCAATCCAGACCCCAGGGTATGTCATTCCGTCGTACGCCTCTATGTTCACAGGTTTGAATCCCTCTGGAAATTCGTGATCCAGCACCTCATCGGTGAAGCATAGGGGGTGCACGACACCCCTATATTTGGATGTGTCATGGCGTTCTGGCGGTTGTAGTGTTTGGTTTTGATTCTGCGCTGGAGCGCGCTTCCTAGATCCGTAGATGGATCTAGTCATGCCGGCTTTTTGATGCAAGTCCTCACGTGAATCGTGTGCTGACTTATGTGCGGCCTCGTTAGCCGCCCTATCGCGGCCACGAGGTGGTCAATCCGACCGGTCGGCCATTTTATTTTTCGGCTATGTAGGCTCTAAGGCCTCGTCATCGAATTCAGGCAGCAGCTTGCGCTTTGGGTAACTCTTTGTGTGGCGACTGCCACCGTACTTTTCAGCAGTGTCCAGCACTTTGTGCCATCTACTGACGAGTGTATTTTGCACGGCCTTAAGCCTTTGTATCTGCTTCTTAAGACTCCTCGCGGTGGCAATAAGCCTTCTGTGGAGGTTCTCTTGTTCCAAGTTCCTTTCTGGGATGATGTGTATATCGTCATCCGGACTATTCTCCTCTCCGGAGACAGGTTGATGATTTCTACCCTCGGCGTCGCCGTGATCGGACAGTGGCTCCGTACTATGTTCTCCGTCCGCCGGCTCGTCCTACTCTGTTGCTTTGGAGTCGACCGGGGTCTCATTCTTTCTTGTGCTATTATCGCTGTTTTTGCTGAGGCGGGATTTGGAGCGGCGTCTGCGTCGTCGCTTTGGTTGCTTCTCGAGGGGGTTATCCTTCGCTGCATCCTCCCATTCCTCATCATTGTCTTCTTTGGGTGTATCCACCATGTATATATCATGTGATGAAGTGGCTGTCCAGCGCCCTGTGGGCGATGGCTCCTGTTCGTCTCCTGCATCGTCGTCCATACCGTCGATCTCTTCGGAGCCGAAATCGAGCATGTCGGTTAAATCATCGACAATGGCTACTAAGTGGGTGGTGGGTGGGGAGCGAATTTCTTCATCGTCCGCATCCCATTCTAGCCGGACATAGTTTGGCCAAGGGTCTTCTGACAAGGAGAGAGACCTCAATGAATTTAGCACATCGCCCAAGGGCGAGTGCTGAAAGATATCCGCGGAGGAAAACTCCAAGATCGGTGCCCAGTCAAATTCGGTAGGCACCGACACAGGTAGTTCCGGGCCCGCGGCCGGGGACGAATCCAATGGTTCGGCAACACGGGTCTTGTAGGAGGTGAAGTCAGTATTCGGCTCTATCGCCACTGAGTGCGCGGCCTCCGAGGCGGGGTCCATCCACCCATCCTCGGATGACGCAATCTGCTCCGGTTTGAGGGCCCGAGCAGTTGCAGGTGTGATCTCCCGAGCACTGTCCGATGGCAGAGCTAAATCATGCTCGTCATGACTGTGCGGCGCACCTGACATGGGCTCGAATCCGTCAAAGATCAAGTCTCTGTGGAAGTCGGCAGTATAGTTCAAGTTGCCAAACCTGACCTAATGGCCAGGGGCGTAGCTCTCGATCTGCTCCAGATGGCCAAGCGAGTTGGCCCGCAGTACGAAGCCGCCGAATACGAAGATCTGTCCGGGGAGGAAAACCTCACCCTGGATCGCATCGTTGCCGATGATTGAAGGAGACATCAAGCCTTACGGTGACGGCACAGTGGAACTCTCAATGAAAGCACCAATGTTGGTGTCAAAACTGGCGGATCTCAAGTAGGGGGTCCCGAATTGTGCATCTAAGGCGGATGGTAACAGGAGGCGGGGGACATGATGTTTACGCAGGTTCGGGCCCTCTCGATAGAGGTAATACCCTACTTCCTGCTTGATTGATCTTGATGATATGAGTATTACAAGAGTTGATCTACCACGAGATCGTAGAGGCTAAACCCTAGAAGCTAGCCTATGGTATGATTGTTGTTGTCCTACGGACTAAACCCTCCGGTTTATATAGACACCGGAGGGGGCTAGGGTTACACCGAGTCGGTTACAAGGGAGGAGATCTACACATCCGTATTGCCAAGCTTGCCTTCCACGCCAAGGAGAGTCCCATCCGGACACAGGACAAAGTCTTCAATATTGTATCTTCATAGTCCAATAGTCCGGCTAAAGTATATAGTCCGGCTGTCCGAGGACCCCCTAATCCAGGACTCCCTCAACTGCCTGCTCCCTCCTTCCCACGGCCGGCTGTGCTGCCGCGCAGGCCTCACCGCCCCACCGTACTACAATCGCTGGCCTAGCCATCCCTCTACTCACCCACACCTGATGTTATTCTCCAGCGACGGTAGACGAACCAGTAAACCCTCATACAGTCGTACTCCCCTCCGCGTGGGAAACAACTGCCGAGTCTTCCCTGCCTCCGTGTCGTTCCCTTCCTAGGCCTCGCCGTCGTCCACTGCCCTGGTGCTCTCGGCGCGGCCTGGTCAACGTGGTCAACGACCGACATGCATCTATAGTGGACTGTACGTGGAGAGGCCGACAGCTGGGTCCACGGCACGCAAGGAAATGCCTCCTTATTACGCGCAAAATAATGATTCCTCCACCTGACAACAGGGACCCACCGAAAGGGCCTCTGTATTTCGTGAAAAAAACATTACCGCCGCTGACAGCTCAGACCCACCAGCTATACATTCGCACGCAAGGAAGTGCCTCCTTATTACGCACAAAAAAATGAATACTCCCCCTGTTAGCTGGGACCTAGTATAGTGGCAGGCTGACTTGTGGGCCTACTAAGTTGACGGGGACGGAGGGCTTTGTCAACTTAGTCAATATGCATGATTCTAGCTCCAGTGACCGTACGATGTCCATCCAACGGCCGTAGTGCTTCTTCAACCTCTGGTCTTCTTGCTCCAGCCGCCCAAACCAGCGTCGGTCGTGCCTCATGCTCCTGCCTCCCGTGGCCGCCTGCGATGCGGCGGAGGCATCACCGCCCCCTACTACTCCCACCACTGGCCAGGCCATCCCTCTACTCACCCACACCCCCTGTTATTTTGCGGCGACAGCAGCCTCACACCGCAGCGAACCAGTGAACCCTCGTACTCCTCTACGCGTGGGCATCCACTGTCGCGTCTGCCCCGACTCCACGTCGTCCCCTTCCTAGGCCTCGCCGTCGTCCACCGCCCTGGTGCTCTCGGCATGACATGGTCAATGTGGTCAAGGAACGGCTTCCATCGGACGTGGACTGTACGTGGATCGACTGACAGCTGGGTCCACGGCCGCAACAAGTGCCTCCTTATTACGCACAAAATAATTATTCCTCCACCTGACAGTGGGGACCCATCGGACGGGCCACCGTATTTCGTGAAAAAAACGTTTCCCCCTGACTATTGGGACCCACCAGCTACATCTTCGCACGCAAGGAAGTGCGTTCGGGCAAAAAAAAACGATTCGCCCCCTGACTGCTGGGACCCACCAGCTACATCTTTGCAGGCAAGGAAGTGCCTGACAGTCGGGACCTGTCGGTGTCAAAACCGGCGGATCTCGGGTAGGGTGTCCCGAACTGTGCGTCTAAGGCGGATGGTAACAGGAGGCGGGGGACACGATGTTTACCCAGGTTCGGGCCCTCTCGATGGAGGTAATACCCTACTTCCTGCTTGATTGATCTTGATGATATGAGTATTACAAGAGTTGATCTACCACGAGATCGTAGAGGCTAAACCCTAGAAGCTAGCCTATGGTATGATTGTTGTTGTCCTACGGACATAACCCTCCGGTTTATATAGAGACCGGAGGGGGCTAGGGTTACACAGAGTAGGTTACAAGGGAGGAGATCTACATATCCGTATTGCCAAGCTTGCCTTCCACGCCAAGGACAGTCCCATCCGGACACGGGATGAATTCTTCAATCTTGTATCTTCATAGTCCAACAGTCCGGCTAAAGTATATAGTCCGGCTGTCCGAGGACCACCAAATACATGACTCCCTCAGTAGCCCCTGAACCAGGCTTCAATGACGATGAGTCCAGCGCGCAGATTGTCTTCGGCATTGCAAGGCGGGTTCTTCCTCTGAATACTCCATAGAAGATTTTGAACACAAGGATAGTGTCCGACTCTGCAAAACAAATTCCACATACCACCGCAGAGAGAATAATATTTCCACAAATCTAATCTGCTGACACATTCTGCAGCATGACATCACACCACGGCCCGGTCATTATTCGAACCCTTTTTCTCAACCAGCCACTACACATATTGCGAGGTGGTTTTCTTGTTACGTCTTGTCGAAGTAGAGATCGTGTCCCCCTTATTACGGGATTCTCATCAATACGGGTGTGGGTAATCCAACTGCGCCATCAATTATGGCACTTGGGGAATAAGCGAGTTTACCAGGCAGGTGGGGAGGCGCATAGTTTCTTCCGCCCTTATAAAGAGACAAGGATTCATCTTTTTCACCCACGCCCTCTTCCTCTTTGCTCATCCATTCTTGCGCACTCGAGCTCCAGCACCCAAGTTTGCGTTATCTCCTCAAAACCATTCCAAGCATGTCTGGAGCAGGAGGCAAGTGGATGGTCTCCTCCGTTACGGAGGAGGACATCACAAAGCTCCGGGGAGCCGGATACCTGGCCGTGGATATCGCGCACCGGCTACCAGATGCGGGGCAGATCGTCCCTACTCCAGAACCCCATGAGAGGGTGGTATTTCTTACCCACTTCGTCCGCAGACTGGGATTTCCTCTCCACCCGTTTGTCCGCGGGCTCATGTTCTACTACGGGCTAGACTTTCACGATCTGGCCCCCAATTTCATCCTCAACATCTCGGCGTTCATCGTCGTGTGCGAGGTCTTCCTCCGCATCAAGCCCCACTTCGGCCTGTGGCTGAAGACCTTCAACGTTAAACCGAAGGTGGTGGTCGGCCAGCAAGCGGAGTGCGAAGGCGCCATGGTGGGCAAAATGCCCAACGTCACCTGGCTCGAAGGCTCCTATGTGGAGACCGTAAAGGGGTGGCAATCGGGGTGGTTCTACATCACCGAGCTGTGCGACACCAACTGGGTGGCGGCCCCCGAATTTCGATCCGGAATCCCCATGCGGCTCACCTCCTGGAAAGAGAAGGGCCTATCCTGGGGTTCCTCGGTGGAGCTGACCGGACTCCCGACCTGCGTCAAAAACATGATGAGCAAGAAAATCAAGCTTGTCAACGTGGTCCAAGTCATGCTCTTCCGCCGGATCCTCCTGTGTCAAAGATAGGCATTCAATTTCTGGGAGTTCAACCCGGCCGAGCACCAAACGCTGCGAGAGCTCTTCAACACGACGCACAAGGACGTCTGGAAGGTGCTGTTCAAGGGCGCCGAGGTACCTCCTCCCCTTACTGTGGACCGTGGACTCTGCGCAAAGCGCCCTGCCAATCCGGTAAGTCTTTTATATCTCATAAGATTTTCTTTTCCCCAGTATAACCACACGTGGGATCTAAGCCTCCACGCCATTTAACAGGACTAGGTAGCGACAGCGGAGCAGATCGATTGTCCAGCTCCCCTACCCGAAGATCCAGCAGATGCTCTCCTAACGAAGATGCTGGTTCCGGCGCCTTATGAGGTGCCCGAGAAGAAGGCCAAGAAGAAGGCCACGGGGACCAGGAAGGGTCTCCAGCGCAAGGTTATATCGGACTCATCGTCTGAAAACACCGAGGCGCACTCCTCACACAAAAACGAGGAGGAGGAAGAGGAAAGTTCTCCCCCCCCCCCAGCCGGGGGGGGGCAGGAAAAGGAAGGCCGCCCCATCAGGGGAGGCCGAAGGATCCAAGAAGGGCAGGACCCTCCTCCCGGACTGCTCCACGACAGCCGCTTTCAGTGACGAGGAGTGGTTACCCAGGGACAAGCCCCTGGCGAAGTCGTGAGTATCCGGATACCGTAATAATTCTTGATACGTTTTATTGTAGTGCTTCTCATCACGCCGAACATGATTATGTATTCTGTCCCAAGCCCATATCGACGTATCTTCGTCGGATGATTCTTTGGGCCCGTCGTATATGAACAGTGATTCACTCCCGACCGCCTCTTCCCCCCGCCCTACGGATGACGCCGAGGTGTTGTCTCAAGGGGCACTGAACCAAGGGGGGATAGTTCCGGAGGCGCCCCAAGGCGACATTCCAGGCGCTGGGCGCCTGAGGGGCAAGACTCCCCTGGGCCCTAACGCCGGGGGCGGCAAGTCTAGTCCCCTGCCGAACACGGCGCCGGAACCCCCAGTGGTTCCGGATTTAGTCAGGCAACCCCTTGCTAAGGGGGGCGAGCCGTCTGTGCCGATGGCCTCTGTCCATCCAGAGGCATCGGACAACTTGCTGGAAGCGCTTCGCGGCGCTTCTATTGACGAAGAGCACCGCACTATTATGAGTGCGGCGGTCAAAAAGTTTCAGTCCGCCAAGAGCGGACTGACTGAAGCCTGTGCCAGCCTCCTAACAGGCTTTGAGGTAAGTAATCAAATTGTAAGGAAATGTTACAGCATAGACAGTAGCCCCTAATGCTCTGTTTGGCGTTCGCGAAGGAAGGCCGAATAGAGGATCAAATAATAATCGCAGGAGTCTAATCAGAATGTGTCTATGTGAATAAGCAGGCTTCACTGCTGGCCGCCGCGGCTCGTACTGCGGAGGTCGCCGCACTGAAGCGGGACCTTGAGCGGTCCAAGGAAGAGCTCGGCCTTACCAAGAGGCAGCTCGAAGAGAACAAAGGTAAGTGACACCCCGTCTGAATATTGATAAAGAAAATTTTGGTTTTAGAATAATAGGATCGTCATGAATTTTGCTAGGGGCCACGAACGAAGTGGCGGCCCTGCAGAAGGCGCTATCTGAGGCCGAAGACAAAGCGGCCAAGGAGCGCATCGAGCGAGAGAAGCAAGAAGCCCGAGTAGGCAAGGTGCAGCAAGAGCTCCAGGCTCTCGTCAAGAAACACGAGTCCTTGGAGCTTGACTCTAAGACGCAAGGGTCCGAGCTTGTGAAGGCCCTCGAAAGCGCTTAACATGCCAAGGCCGAAGCCCAAAAGGCCCTCCGGGAAATTGAGGCGGTTAAGAAGATAGCGGCGGGTAAGGCATTCATTATGCAAAGCAAGCATGTGAAGGAAACTTTCTTTTTACTTACCCGAGTTCGGAGCTCTCCAGGAGCGTTCGCAGATCTACCCCGCAGTGTGTTGGATTCCGCGGAGTTCTACCGGGCTGAGGAGGGGAGCTCGACGAAGAAGTTGTTCTGGTCTCAGTATACTGGGACCGAACACCCAATGCCCTTGAGCGACCAGTTGAAGCAACTGGTCGAGCTTCACAAGGCGGCCGAACAGGCCATGAAGGGTCTTGTAGTCCGGATGTGGCCTGGCGAGCCCTGCCTGACACCTACTTCGGTCTGGTGAGGCGGCTTGTGAATGCCTGCCCATGGCTTTAAGTCATAAAGCGGTCCGTCTGCATCGAGGGTGCGCGCAAGGCTTTTGCCCGGGCGAAAGTGCACTGGGCGAAGCTGGACGCCGAAAAGCTGGTGAAGGAGGGGCCGCCGGAAGGCAAGGGGCATCGCCACCCCGAAAAGTATTATGACAGTGTCCTGAAGGGTGCTCGCCTTGTGGCGGAGGACTGTGCTAAGGATGTAATTTTTGAATGAATGTACTCATGTGATCCCGTAATATGAAACGAGTAGATTTGCGCTATGCAACGCTTGTTAATTTAAAATATTACCTTCTGTGCGGCCGTTTATAAAATCTGAGAGTTGGCCAGTCGTCGGCTTCTGCCCCCATGTAACTAGTACTGAGGTGTTCGGGATAAACCTGAGCACTCTTTATCCCAATTTTGGGTCCTTCGAAGGAGGTGTTCAGCACAGCGAACCAGGCAATCGGACCATAAAGCTTTATCACTCTCACTTAGCCATAGAAGTCTACAATTTTAAATTTTGGCGAAGCCCCTAGTATTCGGAAGGCCGAATTTGGGGCGCTATATACGCCTAAGTCGGGCAAGGCTGACTCCTCGCTCGAAGCGGAAAAAGTCTTTAAGGACTTGAGACCTCTCGAACAGTGACCAGCTCTCGCCTCATCATGACAGTCAGTTTTCGGCTTTCTCTACTGAGGTGCTCGTCCGGAAGAACCGGGACACAATCGCAGTAGTTCTCCCGGTGCTACCTTAGCCGATATTGCGGAACGTAAGGTACCTAAACATGGGAGCCGGGAAAACCCAACTATTGACCCAAGACATGATTCGGAGCTGATGCATATAATGCTATAAGTTTGGGGTGCCGCACTGTCGAAAGTGTTTGGACTTCTCACGCCGTGTTATGGGGTATACTAAAGCCCCTGGCGCACTGGTCGTACTAGAATGTACGGGTGCAATTTTTCCTAAATAGGAGACAAGGAAAAGAAAGAAAAAAAAGAAAGGGGAATGCAATAATAGGCTAACGCTATGCATTGTTATTAAATAATACGTCAAAGCGTACGGATACAAGTAGTGCAATAAGCAAAAAATAGGACCGTTTGACATATCCTATCCAAGGGCAATCTGCGTACGGGTATGTAAAACAGGTATTTTGATCGTTATCAGAGACCACCTGGGGATTCCCTTGTACGTCAGACCGTCTTGCTTCCTTGGTATTTCCTTACCGCGATGAGTCCAACAATTAGACTGCTGGAAAGGGCTTCCAGAGAGTAAGGTCCTGAAAGAGAGAAAATGATAAAGGTATACAGCCCCTGGGGCGGTTGAGCCGCATTGTGGGACGTGCCATAGTGGTGCCTCCGCCTATGCCCATGGTATCTTGAGTGCGTAGTTATGTACGCGTGGCACAAATTTCGCCACTTGACTGGGACTAGGACGGAGGCCGAATTGCTAGTCGAGCTCAAAACGTGCATGTCGATCCTCCTGCGGGGTACTCCGGACTCGCTTGAAGGTGTCCGGGGTCTTTTTCGCCGAATTGGCGGTTTGCCAAATAAGGCTGCTTTGTGCTTCTGCTGCGAGGGCCGCAGTGTGCTCCTCCGTGCGGAGCGAGCGCTCTGTGTTTCCATTAACTGTTATAACCCCGCGTGGTCCTGGCATTTTGAGTTTGAGGTATGCATAATGTGGTACCACATTGAATCTGGCAAATGCGGTTCGTCCGAGCAGTGTGTGATAGCCGCTGCGAAAGGGGACGATATCGAAGATTAACTCCTCGCTTCGAAAGTTGTCCGGAGACCCGAAGACCACTTCCAGTGTGATTGAGCCCATGCAACAGGCCTCTACACCTGGGATTACCCCTTTAAAGGTGGTTTTGGTGGTTTTGATCCTCGAGGGGTCTATGCCCATTTTGCGCACTGTATCCTGATAGAGCAGGTTCAGGCTGCTGCCCCCGTCCATGAGGACTCAAGTGAGGTGAAATCCGTCAATGACCAATGCGGCAGATCCGCCATGACGGATACTAGTGGGGTGGTCCCTGCGATCGAAGGTGATCGGACAAGAGGACCATGGGTTGAACTTTGGGGCGACTGGCTCCATCACATAGACGTCCCTTTGCACGCTTCCATTCCCTCTTGGGAATATGGGTTGCGTATATCATGTTCACCGTTTTCACTTGTGGAGGGAACCTCTTCTGTCCTCCTGTGTTCGGCGGCCGAGGCTCCTCCTCGTCGTCGCTATGCAGCCCCTTGTCCTTGTTTTCGGCATTCAACTTGCCAGCCTGCTTGAACACCCAGCATTCTCTGTTGGTGTGATTGGCTGGCTTATCGGGGGTGCCGTGAATTTGACATGAGCGATCGAGTATGCGGTCCAAACTGGATGGGCCCGGATTGCTTCTTTTGAACGCCTTTTTCCGCTGACCGGATTTAGAGCCACTGAATCCGGCATTGACTGCCGTGTCTTCGGCGTTATCACCATTGTTGCGGCGCTTGTGTGTGTTGCGACGTGGTCTGCCATTAGTATCTTTGGCATCTGAGGTGCTAGGATTCCTTGATGTGTTGTTGCTGCAAGCCAGCCAGCTGTCCTCGCCCGCGCAAAAGCGGGTCATGAGTGTCGTGAGGGCTTCCATGGACTTCGGCTTCTCTTGGCCGAGGTGTCGGGCGAGCCACTCGTCCCGGATGTTATGTTTAAATGCCGCTAAGGCCTCGGCATCCGGACAGTCGACGATTTGGTTCTTTTTAGTTAGGAACCGAGTCCAGAATTTCCTGGCCGATTCCCCAGGCTGTTGGGTTATGTGGCTCAAGTCATCAGCATCTGGTGGTCGCACATAAGTGCCCTGGAAGTTGTCAAGGAATGCATCTTCCAAATTCTCCCAACTGCCAATGGAGTTTGCTGGTAGGCTATTCAGCCAATGCCGAGCTGGTCCTTTGAGTTTTAGTGGGAGGTACTTGATGGCATGTAGATCGTCACCGCGGGCCATGTGGATGTGGAGGAGGAAATCCCCAATCCATACCGCGGGGTCTGTTGTGCCATCGTATGACTCAATGTTCACGGGTTTGAATCCTTCTGGGAATTCATGATCCATTACTTCATCGGTGAAGCATAGGGGGTGTGCGGCGCCTCTGTGTCGAGCTATGTCACGACGCAGTTCATACGAGTCTTGTCTGCTGTATTTGGCCGGGCCGGATTTGCTTTTAGTGTATCCGGCGTGACGATCATCATCACGCGTTGGGGCACGACCCCGTGATCCGTAGATCGATCTTGTATGTCCTGCTTTGTTTTCCAATACGTCTCACAGGTCCCACGTGTTGCCCCGGGCCTTGGTGTTTTTGTTTGTCTGGCGACGGGGTATGGGCTGGACTTCAGGCTGATATGCCCCTCTGTCTCGGCCACGAGGTAGCCGACCAGCCACATCATACGCTGGTAATGTAGGTTGTAATGCTTCCTCCTCGAGTTGGGGTAGCAACCTGCGCTTTGGGTAACTCTTGGTTGGGCGTTCGAGTTCGTATTCCTCGGCCGCAAGGACTTCAGTCCATCTATCCGCTAGAAAATCTTGATCAGCTCGAAGCTGTTGTTGCTTTTTCTTCAGGCTGTTTGCTATGGCTATAAGCCGGCGCTTGAAGCGCTCCTGCTCGACGGGATCCTCAGGCACGATAAATTCTTCGTCGCCGAGGCTCACCTCGTCTTCGGAGAGAGGCATGTAGTTGTCATCCTCTGATTCTCCGTCTGCTGCCTGTTCCGGAGGGCTAGCTTGTTCATCCTCCTGCTCGAGGTCTGGCTGGAGGGGGTTGTCATCGTCTTCGGCACTATCCGGAGCATTATTGTCTCTTGTGCTGGTATCGCTGCTTTTGCTATGGCGGGACTTAGAGCGGCGCCAATGACGTCGGTGCTTGGATTGCTTCATGGAGGGATTATCCTCCGCTGTCTTATCGCCATCGCCTTCTTTGGGGGTGTCCACCATGTATATATCATATGATGAGGTGGCAGTCCAGCGCCCTGTGGGCGGTGGTTCCTGTTCGTCTCCTGCATCATCGTCCATACCGTCGATGTCTTCGGACCCGAAATCGAGCATGTCAGTTAAATCATCGACAGTGGCTACTAAGTGGGTGGTGGGTGGGTAGCGAATTTCTTCGTCGTCTGCATCCCATTCTAGCCTGACATAGTTCGGCCAAGGGTCTCCTGACAAGGAGAGAGACCTCAACGAGTTTAGCACGTCGCCAAAGGGCGAGTGCTAAAAGATATCCACGGAGGTAAACTCCAGGATCGGTGCCCAATCGGATTCGATAGGCACGGACGCAGGCGGCTCGGAGCCCGTGGCCGGGGACGAATCCAAGTGTTCGGCAACACGGGTCTCATAGGAAGTGAAGTCGGCATTCGGCTCTATCGCCACTGAGTGCGCAGCCTTCGTGGCGGGGTCCATCCACCCGTCCTCAAACGGCGCAATTTGTTTCGGATTGAGGGCCGGAGCAGTTGCAGGTGTGATCTCCCGAACACTGTCCGACGGCAGAGCTAAGTCATGCTCGTCGTGACTGTGCGGCGCACTTGTCATGGGCTCGAATCCGTCGAAGATCAAGTCTCCGCGGATGTCGGCAGTATAGTTCAAGTTTCCAAACCTGACCTGATGGCCAGGGGCGTAGCTCTCGATCTGCTCCAGATGGCCAAGCGAGTTGGCCCGCAGTACGAAGCCGCCAAATATGAAGATCTGTCCGGGGAGGAAAACCTCACCCTCGATCGCATTGTTGTCGATGATCGAAGGAGCCATCAAGCCTTGTGGTGACGGAACAGTGGAACTCTCAATGAAAGCACCAATGTCGGTGTCAAAACCTGCGGATCTCGGGTAGGGGGTCCCGAACTGTGCATCTAAGGCAGATGGTAATAGGAGGCAGGGGACACGATGTTTACCCAGGTTCGGGCCCTCTCGATCGAGGTAATACCCTACTTCCTGCTTGATTGATCTTGATGATATGAGTATTACAAGAGTTGATCTACCACGAGATCGTAGAGGCTAAACCCTAGAAGCTAGCCTATGGTATGATTGTTGTTGTCCCACGGACTAAACCCTCCGGTTTATATAGAGACCAGAGGGGGCTAGGGTTACACAGAGTCGGTTACAAGGGAGGAGATCTACATATCCGTATTGCCAAGCTTGCCTTCCACGCCAAGGAGAGTCCCATCCGGACACGGGACAAAGTCTTCAATCTTGTATCTTCATAGTCCAACAGTCCGGCTAAAGTATACAGTCCGGCTGTCCAAGGACCCCCTAATCCAGGACTCCCTCAGGACCCACCTGGTCGAAGCATACATAGCGTTGTCATTCTGGTCGTGAACATGTACGTACATACTGGTCGATGTAGAGGCGCGCATGTGTCGTAGTAGAGGCGCGCACGTAGCAAGTACACGTACTTACAGCGGCCAGTGTGCAAGAAAGAAAATACGGCCACGTACGTACATACAGGCAGGGTCTCGAACGCCTACTCGCACATACGTACGGCCAGGGCTCGTGTACATGGCTGGGTCGAAACGGAGAAACAACATCGTCGTTGTGTTCATGGGGAGCCAACCGGCTGGGTCGGAATGGAATGTGTCGTCATGTTCATCGGGAGGGCTTGGACGGAACAGCCGATGGAAACGAGGCATGGCGTACCGCAGAACGGAGGAAATGGCCTTGTGTTCGACCGGACACGTTCGAAGCGGGATCCTATTCATCGGGAGGGGTCTGGCGTACCGCAAAATGGAGGAAACAGACCTCCTACGGTCGAAACAGGGGTCCTGTTGATCGGGAGGGGTGTGGCATACCGCAAAACGGAGGACACGGACTTGTGTTGGAGCGCTACGGTCGAAACGGGGGTCCTGTTCATCGGGAGGGGTGTGGCGTACCGCAAAACGAGACTCCACGGGATACTGTTCATCTCCACTGTCGACCCCCTCCAGCCTCCCTGGGCTACTGTTCATCCACCGTCGACCTCCTCCAGCCTCCACCTGCGACTGTTCATCCACGGGCTCCTGTTCATCCAGCCTCCACCGCGCGCTACTCCACCGTCTACTGTTCAACCAGCCCTCTCCACGGGCTCCTGTTCAACCACGCCTCCACGGGCTACTGTTCATCCAGCCCTCCACCGTCTACTGTTCATCCTGCCCTCCACGGGGTGGTCCTGTTCATCCTGCCCTCCATGGGGTCCTGTTCATCCAGCCCCAACCGGCTCGAACGATCGGGGTCCTGTTCATCCACCCCCATCGGGAACTGTTCATCCATACCCCCCCCCAACGCTCACTGTTCATCCAGAGGCAGCATCGATCGGCTTGAGTTAGCAGCAGTAGCGAAGGAATCGCTCGATCGGGTTCAGTTAACAGCCATCGATCGATCGCTCGGGTTCAGTTAGAGCCCAACGCCTCGCACACACGCGCGTGCGTACGAGAGAAACGCGCATCGCTCGGACCCCGACCACCCACCGTAACCGGGGACTCCCCGATATTTTCCGCGCCCTCGCTTCTACCACGGTTTTTTCCGTCATGGACGGCCCAAAGAATGTCATGCAGCTGCGTCTCCGGCCCGCCCAGGACGAAAAGCCCATTTTCTGTCATGATTTTTTGTCATAGAAGTAGGACCCCACCACATCTATGATGATACCGTGTTTTGTCACAATTATTGTCATAGAAGTGTCATAAGTATGACAGAAAAGATTTTCGTTCGGCCCAAAATGTCACGGATGTGTCTTTTTTTGTAGTGTCTCACGAGCAGTGAACTCATTAGCATTGGTCGTCCATTGACGCTAATTGCTCAAGATGACTCATGGGCGGAGCGACAACAAGAAACCCCTTTACAAGATGAGACACCAAGAACACCACTACCTCAAGTCACCACTCCGGTGCATGACGACGACAACTACATGGAACAGACCACTCCCTCTCCAAAGGCGTCGCCAGCGTTTCGCAGGCTTCGCAAGGGCCTCTGGTCACAAGTCACCATGTCGAGCATTCCAGAAGGGGAAGTGCAACACAGCTTAGTAGCACGTGAAGTGTTTCCTGAAGCCACTCCTTCTATGACTGCCTCAGAGTCTGAAGCCAAGACTGCTGAAGACATTCTGGCTGCATCAGGCGATGAAGACAGAGAAGATGATAGAGAAGAAGAAAGAGAGCCACACCCCCAGCAAGTGATCAAGTCATTCTCGAGGAGAATGTGATTGTGCCCGACCCTACAGTCCTTGAACAGATGGAGGTTGAAAACCTTGAGGCTGCCACCAACAACGTCACTGAAGCCAATGACACAGTCATGGCTGAAGACAATGTGGAGCCTGAAGACAATGCTGCCACTGACACCATTGTGCCACCAATCAGCACCATTGACGTTGTTCCTCCCCCAAGGCCTCGCACCATTGCACATGCATTCAATCATGAAGGTGAGCTTGTCATAGTCCGTTGGCCTATTATGGTTCCACCCACTGCTCCCGGGCCACAGTATGACTATCATGTGGAGCAGAGGCCTCAAATTCAGAAGCCCAAGCCAAGGCTGCCAAGGCTTCCAAGTGCTACAACTACACAGGGTTCTTTCAGCGTGCACAGCTTCAGAGAGCACAACACTTTTTTGACAGCGCCAAGAACCCTTACACGAAGCCTAAGATTTCCTCAAACAGATTCTGGAGACATTAGCAGCGAAGCTACTACTCACGCATCCTGTACAACCAAGAGCGGATCTTTCCACACATGCATCTGGATTTTGAAGCTATAGCTGGGCTTCCATGTCTAGAAGAAGCTCTTGACTGCTTTAGGGATGTTGGTCTTCTGCCTTTTTTACTGACAAAGAACACTGGAATGAAGAGCTCCTGCTGCAGTTCTATGCCACACTCCATATTCGCGGCTACAACAGGGATCCGAAGACTTGGGTCCATGAGTGGATGACAGGTGATGTACATCACGAAGCCAAAGCTCAAGACATCATCGAGCTTACTTCCCTGCCCACTCCAGGTGAGTTATATGAACCTGGTTTTCAGGTTCATAGGGATGAGCTGCAGAGTATCTTTCAGAAGCCATAGCCAAACATGAGTCAGATGCTTAGCATGAAGAAGCCATTACCTCAAGACATTGAATATCCAAAGGAATTCTTTGAGAAGGACCTCGAGTACTTGCCGCACATAGTGTACCATATTCTGAGGTGTACTCTATGGCCGATCAAGGGACATGCTTCTGAAGCTAAACTTGAAGGCACCATGAAGACTTTGGTATTCTATATCATCAATGGCATCAGATTCAACACTCGTGATTTCTTCATCAGACAACTTGCTGCTTCTGGGATTGATCTGTTTGGTCTGAAGTTCTATGCTCCATGGGTGATGCGCTTGATTAAGCTTCATTCCACCATTGACTATCAGCCTTCAGCGCGCAACCACATTGTTTTTTGCCTGAAGTTGATCTGTCGATTGAAGCCATCTACCCCGAACCTGCCAAGAAGCCCCTCCATCTTCAGAATGCTGAATATCAAAGCTTCTCGCAGCCAATTGAAGGAATCCTTGTCCCCATTGCTGCAACGCGTGCTTATCCTCTAGCTGGAAACATGAGAGTGCCACACCATGCTAACACTGAAGCCACTGCAAGTACAATTTCCCAAAGGCCTCAGAAGCATCCTCATGTACTCAATGACCGAGAGCTTCTGGTGGCATTGCATCAAAAGCAGGATAAGCATCATGACTGGCTGAAGCGTCAGATGCAGAGTCTCTTGGTGGATGTCAATCGCATTCGAAACTTGGCCACCAAGAACCCATTTGTTGCTCATGAAGCCTTGTCGGCGGTCCTGGAAGAGCCTCACAATGCTCTGTCCTAAAGACGATCTTCGTGAAGATGGCTTCACAGAGAACTTCAAGTTTGACTCCAGGCCTCCACCAAATGCAAGCTGGCGTCGCACTCCGTCTATTGAAGATTCTGAATATTCGTCTTCGGCTGCAACTGTTGTTGCGAGAGTCGTCGATGAAGAAGACGACGCCACTTCACCGACCATGGTTGCACTGCATCTGGATTCTGCGTCAGGCCCGTCTGCACCACCAAACTCCAACGACGACCCTGCTCCATCACCTACTCCAGCTGAGAACGAGTAGATACCCTATGTCTTCAAACCTTTTTGGTCATTACTGACAAAAGGGGAGAAGCATATGAGTTGATAGTCTTCAAGCGGGTCCACATGGGTGGTTTCTTTATTTTGCAAAGTCTTTAGAACTCTCGTCTTTTGAAACAATTTGGTTTTTGAGTTGTAACACTTAAACTTGATGGTCGTCTGCTACATTGTTTTGCTACCACTTTGTGATGCGATGATAAATCCTGCATGAAGTCATTCTGCAGACGCCCATTTCTCATTATGCATGTCATTATCTTCGTTATTCCTATATATGCATGATGAATTGTCTTCATAAGTTGAAGAGGATCTCTACAAAGTAATACCTGCCATGTGCATTTGCATTCAAAGGCAAACTAACTATATGCACATCTTCAGGGGGAGCCTTTTGCAACTTATGAAGACAATGCTTTTATCCTTAACTCTCACATATTTTTATCCCCGTTGAAAACTTCAACCGATTTTTCATCAATCACCAAAAAGGGGGAGATTGTAAGTGCATCTAGTGCCACCCCTAGTTGGTTTTGGAGTATTGACGACAAACTTGGTTGAGGGACTAATGTGTTTGTGAGAATTGCAGGATAACACAGGTAGTAATCCCTTATTGATTCGGTTTACCTACCAGAGATGACCCCTAAAATGTGTGAAGATATTGAAGACAATGGTGGTTCATGAAGACATTCACGATGAAGATTATGACATGAGAACACATTCATATGAAGACTATGGAGTGCGAAGACATAGTTGTTTCATAGTTTCCTTTTCTTCTTTGTTGAGTCATAGGAACCACCGTACTATTAAGTGGGGACCCAATGAACAAAGTCAGAGTGACTGAAGTGATGCTCAACCAAATCCTTTGTCTTCGAGCAAAGACAATGAGAGCAAATCTTATCTGGAGCTAGATGAGTCAGCTTTACTTGTAGCCCAAGTCAAGCTACCGCGTGTGTTTGAAATCCGACCGTTGGACACGTGTCGGTTCCTTAGTGACCCAGGGTCATTTCGGACAAATCAGGCCGGGTTGCCTCCTGGCTATAAATAGCCCACCCCCTACACCATGAATTGGTGGTTGCTTGGAGTTAGTGCACGGCTTTTGTCATTTGAGAGCAACCCACCTCCGAAGCATTTGAGAGAGATATCCTTGCGAGGACAAAGCCCAAAACACCCAGAGCCAAAGAGTGTTAGGCATCACTGAAGTATTTCTGTCCGCGCGACCTGAAGACTTGTTACACTTGAGGACTGTGAATCCTCCAGCCGGCTAGGCGTCACGTTCTGAGCATCCAAGAGCCATTGTGGATTGCCAGTGAATGAAGTCTGTGAAGGTTTGGAAGTCTACCTTGAAGACTTACCAGAGTGATTGGGCGAGGACTGGGTGTCCTTAGCTCAAGGGGAATAAGGTGAAGACGCGATCTTCTGAGTTAAATCTCAGCCTCCCTAACCAGATGTACAGTTGTCACAGCAACTGGAACTGGTCTACCAAATCCTTGTCTTCACCAAGCAACTGCTTCTATCCTCCACTTCCCTTCCTTACAGTTTGTCTTCTTGAAGTCATTGCCTGCTTGCATGATGTGATTGTCTTCACTGTGTGAAGACAGTTTACTGTTTGGCTTCATACTGTCTTCCATCCTGATCCATACTACCTAGCTGCTGATAGTCTTTGTGCTCTCACTTCATTGCCTACTTGACTACGGCTTGTCTAGTGTAGTCTACCTTCCGCAGCATATCAATAGGTTCATTTCTATCGCTTGTCTTTAAATACCTCGTGTTTTGAAGACACTCATAAAAATCGCCTATTCACCCCCCCCCCTCTAGTCGATAACAAGCACTTTCAGGAAACAAGAAAACGGAAGAAAAACGGAGTCCGGAAGGTACCCGAGGTGGGCACAACCCACCTGGGCGCGCCTGGCAAGCTAGGCGCGCCCTGGTGTCTTGTGCCCACCAGGGTGACCTTCCTGGTTGTTTCTTATTTTCCTAATTTTTGTTATTTTCCAAAACGGACAGAAAATATTTTTGCATATTTTCCGGAGTCCGTTTATGATAACCCACAAGTATAGGGGATCGCAACAGTTTTCGAGGGTAGAGTATTCAACCCAAATTTATTGATTCGACACAAGGGGAGCCAAAGAATATTCTCAAGTATTAGCAGTTGATTTGTCAATTCAACCCACCTGAAAGACTTAATATCTGCAGCAAAGTATTTAGTAGCAAAGTGGTATGGAAGTAACGGTAACGGTGGCAACGGAATAGTAACTAAGCAAAGATCAATATGTGAAAAGCTCGTAGGCAATGGATCCATGATGGATAATTATGTCGGATGTGATTCCTCATGCAACAGTTATAACATAGGGTGACACAGAACTAGCTCCAGTTCATCAATGTAATGTAGGCATGTATTCCGAATATAGTCATACGTGCTTATGGAAAAGAACTTGCATGACATCTTTTGTCCTACCCTCCCGTGGCAGCGGGGTCCTATTGGAAACTAAGGGATATTAAGGTCTCCTTTTAGTAGAGTACCGTACCAAAGCATTAACACTTAGTGAATACATGAACTCCTCAAACTACGATCATCACGGGGAGTGGTCCCGATTATTGTCACTTCGGGGTTGCCGGATCATAACACATAGTAGGTGACTGTTGACTTGCAAGATAGGATCAAGAACTCACATATTATCATGTAAACATAATAGGTTCAGATCTGAAATCATGGCACTCGGGCCCTAGTGACAAGCATTAAGCATAGCAAAGTCATAGCAACATCAACCTTAGAACATAATGGATACTAGGGATCAAACCCTAACAACACTAACTCGATTACATGGTAAATCTCATCCAACCCATCACTGTCCAGCAAGCCTACGATGGGATTACTCAGACACGGTAGTGAGCATCTTGAAATTGGTGATGGAGGATGGTTGATGATGACGACGGCGATGGATTCCCCTCTCCGGAGCCCCGAACGGACTCCAGATCAGCCCTCCCGAAAAACATTAGGGCTTGGCAGCGGCTCCGTATCATAAAACGCGATGAATCATTCTCCCTGATTTTTTTCTCCCCGAACGTGAATATAGGGAGTTGGGGTCGAGGTCGGTGGAGTCCCAGGGGGGCCACGAGGCAGGGGGCGCGCCCCAGGGGGGAGGCACGCCCTGCACCCTCATGGACAGGGTGTGGGCCCCTGATGTTGATTCTTTCGCCAATATTTTTCATTATTCCAGAACGTGTCTCCGTGGATTTTCAGGTCATTCCGAGAACTTTTATATCTGCACAAAAATAACACCATGGCAGTTCTGCTGAAAACAACGTCAGTTCGGGTTAGTTCCATTCAAATCATGAAAGTTAGAGTCCAAACAAGGGCAAAAGTGTTTGGAAAAGTAGATACGTTGGAGACGTATCAACTCCCCCAAGCTTAAACCTTTGCTTGTCCTCAAGCAATTCAGTTGACAAACTGGAAGTGATAAAGAAAACTTTTACAAACTCTGTTTGATCTTGTTGTTGCAAATATGTAAAGCCCACATTCAAGTTTTCAGAAAAGATTATGAACTAACCATATTCACAATAACATTTAGGTCTCATGTTTACTCATATCAATGGCATAATCAACTAGCGAGCAATAATAATAAATCTCGGATGACAACACTTTTTCAAAACAATCATAACATGATACAACAAGATGGTATCTCGCTAGCCCTTTCTGAGACCGCAAAACATAAATGCAGAGCACCCCTGAAGATCAAGGACTGACTAGACATTGTAATTCATGGTAAAAGAGATCCAGTCATAGTCATACTCAATGTAAATTAATAGCAATGCATGCGAATGACAGCGGTGCTCTCCAACTGGTGCTTTTTAATAAGAGGATGATGATTCAACATAAAAGTAAATAGATAGGCCCTTCGCAGAGGGAAGCAGGGATTTGCAGAGGTGCCAGAGCTCGAGTTTTGAAACAAAGATAAATGATATTTTGAGTGGCATACTTTCATTGTCAACATAACAACCAAGAGATCTCGATATCTTCCATACTACACACATTATAGGCGGTTCCCAAATAGAATGGTAAAGTTTATACTCCCCCACCACCAACAAACATCAATCCATGGCTTGTCCGAAACAACGGTGCCTCCAACTAACAACAATCCTGGGGGAGTTTTGTTTGCAATTATTTTGATTTGAGCATGGGACTGGGCATCCCGGTTACCGGCCATTTTCTCGTGAGTGATGAGCGGAGTCCACTCATCGTGAGAATAACCCACCTAGCATGGAAGATATAGACAGCCCTAGTTGATACATGAGCTATTCGAGCATACAAAACAGAATTTCATTTCAAGGTTTAGAGTTTGGCACATACAAATTTACTTGGAATGGCAAGTAAATACCGCATATAGGAAGGTATGGTGGACTCATATGGAATAATTTTGGGGTTTATAGAAATGGATGCACAAGTAGTATTCCCGCTTAGTACAAGTGAAGGCTAGAAAGAGACTGGGAAGCGACCAACTAGAGAGCGAAAACAGTCATGAACATGCATTAAGATTGATCAACAATGAGTGCAAGCATGAGTAGGATATAAATCACCATGAACATAAATATCATAGAGGCTATGTTGATTTTGTTTCAACTACATGCGTGAACATGTGCCAAGTCAAGCCACTCGAATCGTTCAAAGGAGGATACCACCCTATCATACCACATCACAACCATTTTAATAGCATGTTGGCACGCAAGGTAAACCATTATAAACTCCTAGCAAATTAAGCATGGCATGAGAAACTATAATCTCTAATTGTCATTGCAAACATGTTTCATTCATAATAGGCTGAATCAGGAATGATGAACTAATCATATTTACAAAAACAAGATAGGTCGAGTTCATACCAGCTTCATCATATATCGTCATTATTGCCTTTCACTCGCATGATCGAACAGTGTGGATAATAATAATAATAATAATAATAATAATAATAATAATAATAATAATAATGCACGTGCATTGGACTAAGCTGAATCTGCAAGCATTTAATACAAGGGCGAAGACAAGGTAATATGGGCTCTTGGTTAAATCAACAATAATGCATATGAGAGCCACTCAAAATTTTCATCATGGTCTTCTCCTCTCGACCCCCAAAGAATAAGAAAAGAAATAAAACTATTTACACGAGAAAGCTCCCAACAAGTAAAAGAAGAACGAGAAATCTTTTTGGGTTTTCTTTTAATTATTACTACTACAGGCATGGGAAGTAAACTAGCTAAAAGCTACAACTAATTTTTTGGGTTTTTCTTAAGGTTTTTCAGACACACAAGAAGAAGGCTTAGAAAAGAAAATAAACTAGCATGGATAGTACAATGAAAAGGTATGAGCACCGACAACGGGCATGAGTGTGTGAACATGAATGTAATGTCGGTGAGAAATACGTACTCCCCCAAGCTTAGGCTTTTGGCCTAAGTTGGTCTATGCCCACGGATCGAAGCTACTCTCTTCGGTGTACTGAGGAGGGTCCTCAGGGTGCCACTGGTTGGCGATCTCCTCTGGATCCCACTGCTACCTCTTGAGCATTGCGTTGGTTTTCCCTTGAAGAGGAAATGGTGATGCAGTGAAGTAGCGTAAGTATTTCCCTCAGTTTTTGAGAACCAAGGTATCAATCCAGTAGGAGGTCACGCTCAAGTCCCACGCACCTACACAAACAAATAAGAACCTCGCAACCAACGCGATAAAGGGGTTGTCAATCCCTTCACGGTCACTTACGAGAGTGAGATCTGATAGATATGATAAGATAATATTTTTGGTATTTTTATGATAAAGAGTAAAAGTAAAGAAAGCAAAGTAAATAGTAATGGAAATAACGGGAGATTAATATGATGGAAAATAGACCCGGGGGCCATAGGTTTCACTAGTGGCTTCTCTCAAGAGCATAAGTATTACGGTGGGTGAACGAATTACTGTCGAGCAATTGATAGAATTGAGCATAGTTATGAGAATATCTAGGTATGATCATGTATATAGGCATCACGTTCGTGACAAGTAGACCGACTCCTTCCTGCATCTACTACTATTACTCCACACATCGACCGCTATCCAACATGCATCTAGAGTATTAAGTTCATAAGAACGGAGTAATACTTTAAGCAAGATGACATGATGTAGAGGGATAAACTCATGCAATATGATATAAACCCCATATTTTTATCCTCGATGGCAACAATACAATACGTGTCATTTCCCCTACTGTCACTGGGATCGAGCACCGCAAGATTGAACCCAAAGTTAAGCACCTCTCCCATTGCAAGAAAGATCAATCTAGTAGGCCAAACCAAACTGATAATTCGAAGAGACTTGCAAAGATAACCAATCATACATAAAAGAATTCAGAGGATATTCAAATATTGTTCATAGATAATCTTGATCAGAAACCCACAATTCATCGGATCTCGACAAACACACCGCAAAAGAAGATTACATCGAATAGATCTCCAAGAGAATCAAGGAGAACTTTGTATTGAGATCCAAAGAGAGAGAAGAAGCCATCTAGCTAATAACTATGGACCCGAAGGTCTGAGGTAAACTACTCACACATCATCGGAGAGGCTATGGTGTTGATGTAGAAGCCCTCCGTGATCGATGCCCCCTCCGGCAGGACGCCGGAAAAGGCCCCAAGATGGGATCTCATGGGTACAGAAGGTTGCGGCGGTGGAATTAGGTTTTCGTGGTTCTCCCTGATGGTTTGGGGTACGTAGCTATATATAGGAGGAAGAAGTAGGTCGGTGGAGCCACGAGGGTGGAGGGTACGCCTGGGGAGGGTAGGCGCGCCCCCTGCATCGTGGCCGCCTCGTTGGTTGCTTGACGTCCACTCCAAGTCCTTTGGATCACGTTTGTTCCAAAAATCATGCTCCCGAAGGTTTTATTCCGTTTGGACTCCGTTTCATATCCTTTTTCTGCGAAACACTGAAATAGGCAAAAAAACAGCAATTTGAGCTGGGCCTCCGGTTAATAGGTTAGTCCCAAAAAAAATATAAAAGTGTATAAATAAGCCCATTAAACATCCAAAACCGAATATATAATAACATGGAACAATCAAAAATTATAGATACGTTGGAGACGAATCAAGCATCCCCAAGCTTAATTCCTGCTCGTCCTCAAGTAGGTAAATGATAAAAACAGAATTTTTGATGTGGAATGCTTCTTAGCATAATTCTCAATGTAAATCTTTTTATTGTGGCATGAATATTTAGATCCGAAAGATTCAAGATAAAAGTTTAATGTTGACATAAAAACAATAATACTTCAAACATGTTAATCAAGCAATTATGTTTTATCAAAATAACATAGCCAAAGAAAGCTTATCCCTACAAAATCATATAGTTAGGCCATGTTTCAATATTGTCACACAAATGTTCTCATCATGCATAACCCCGATGACAAGCCGAGCAATTGGTTCATACTTTTTAACGCGCTTCGGCCTTTTCAACTCTTATGCAATACATGAGCGCAAGCCATGGATATAGCACTGTGGGTGGAGTAAAGTATAATGATGGGGGTTATGAGAGAAGACAAAAAGGTAGAAAGTCTCACATTGATGCGGCTAATCAATAGGCTATGGAGATGCCCATCGATTGATGTCAATGAGAGGAGTAGGGATTGCCATGCAACGGATGCACTAGAGCTATAAATATATGAAAGCTCAACAAAAGAAACTAAGTGGGTGTGCATCCAACTTGCTTGCTCACGAAGACCTAGGGCATTTTGAGGAAGCCCATCATTGGAATATACAAGCCAAGTTCTATAATGAAAAATTCCCACTAGTATATGAAAGTGACAACATAGGAGACTCTCTATCATGAAGATCACGGTGCTACTTTGAAGCACAAGTGTGGAAAAAGGATAGTAACATTGTCCCTTCTCTCTTTTTCTCTCATTTTTTTCTCTCTTTTTTTGGGCCTTTTTTTTTCTTTGGCCTCCCCCCTTTTTTATTTAGTCCGTAATCTCATCCCGACTTGTGGGGGAATCATAGTGTCCATCATCCTTTCCTCATAGGGGACAATGCTCTAATAATGATGATCATCACACTTTTATTACTTACAACTCAAGAATTACAACTCAATACTTAGAACAAAATATGACTCTATGTGAATGCCTCCGGTGGTGTACCGGGATATGCGATGAATCAAGAGTGACATGTATGAAAAAATTATGAATGGTGGCTTTGCCACAAAATACGATGTCAACTACATGATCATGCAAAGCAATATGACAATGATGAAGCGTGTCATAATAAGCGGAACGGTGGAAAGTTGCATGGCAATATATCTCGGAATGGCTATGGAAATGCCATGATAGGTAGGTATGGTGGCTGTTTTGAGGAAGATATAAGGAGGCTTATGTGTGATAGAGTGTATCATATCACGGGGTTTGGATGCACCGGCGAAGTTTGCACCAACTCTCAAGGTGAGAAAGGGCAATGCGCGGTACCGCAGAGGCTAGAAAATTGTGGAAGGTTGAGAGTGCGTATAAGCCATGGATTCACATTAGTCATAAAGAACTCATATACTTATTGCAAAAGTTTATTAGCCCTCGAAGCAAAGTACTACTACGCATGCCCCTAGAGGGATAGATTGGTAGGAAAAGACCATCGCTCGTCCCCGACCGCCACTCATAAGGAAAGCAATAAAAGAACACCTATGTGTCAAAATTGTCACACAACTTTTACCATACGTGCATGCTACGGGACTTGCCAACTTTAACACAAGTATTTCTCAATTTCACAATTACTCAACTAGCACACTCTAATATTACCACCTTTATATCTCAAAACACTTATCAAGTATCCAACTTCTCATGATATTCAATGAACTCAATATGGAAGATTAATTTCACAATTAAAGCAAATTAACATGCTGTTTAAGACTCTCAAAATAATATAATTGAAGCATGAGAGATCAATAATTTCTATGAAATACAACCACCGCCGTGCTCTAAAAGATATAAGTGAAGCACTAGAGCAAAAACTATATAGCTCAAAAGATATAAGTGAAGCACATAGAGTATTCTAACAAATTCCGAATCATGTGTGTCTCTCTCAAAAGGTGTGTACAGCAAGGATGATTGTGGCAAACTAACAAACAAAGACTCAAATCATACAAGATGCTCCAAGCAAAACACATATCATGTGGTGAATAAAAATATAGCTCCAAGTAAAGTTACCGATGGATGAGGACCAAAGAGGGGATGCCTTCCGGGGCATCCCCAAGCTTTGGCTTTTTGGTGTCCTTGGATTTACCTTGGGGTGCCTTGGGCATCCCCAATCTTAGGCTCTTGCCACTCCTTGTTCCACAATCCATCAAATCTTTACCCAAAACTTGAAAACTTCACAACACAAAACTTAACAGAAAATCTCGTGAGCTCCGTTAGCGAAAGAAAACAAAATACCACTTCAAGGTACTGTATTGAACTCATTCTTTATTTATATTGGTGTTAAACCTACTGTATTCCAAATTCTCTATGGTTTATAAGCTCTATTACTAGCCATAGATTCATCAAAATAAGCAAACAACACACGAAAAACAGAATCTGTCAAAAACAGAACAGTCTGTAGTAACCTGTAACTAACGCAAACTTCTGGAACTCTAGAACTTCTGCCAAAATAGGACAACCTAAATAATTTGTTTATTGATCTGCTGCAATTGGAATCAGTATTATATCACGTTCTGGTAAATTTTAACAATTGTTTTCCTTAACATAAAGTTTCTGGAATTTTCAGCAAGATCAAATAACTATCATCCAAGAAGATCCTATAGGTTTAACTTGGCACAAACACTAATTAAAACACACACAAAAAATCTAACCAGAGGCTAGATCAAAGATTTATTCCTAAACAGAACCAAAAAGAAAAAACCTAAAAATAAAATTGGGTTGCCTCCCAACAAGCGCTATCGTTTAACGCCCCTAGCTAGGCATAAAAACAAGGATAGATCTAGGTATTGCCATCTTTGGTAGGCAATCCATAAGTGGCTCTCATAATAGATTCATATGGTAATTTAATTTTCTTTCTAGGGAAGTCTTCCATGCCTTTCCTTAACAGAAATTGGAATATAATATTTCCTTCCTTCATATCAATGATTGCACCAATCGTTCTAAGGAAAGGTCTACCAAGAATAATAGGACATGAAGGATTGCAATCTATATCAAGAACAATGAAATCTATGGGCACATAATTCCTATTTGCAACAATAAGAACATCATTAATTCTTCCCATAGGTTTCTTGATAGTGGAATCCGCAAGATGCAAGTTTAAAGAGCAATCATCAAATTCACGGAAACCTAACAAATCACACAAAGTTTTTGGAATCGTGGAAACACTAGCACCCAAATCACACAAAGCATAGCATTCATGATTTTTAGTTTTAATTTTAATTGTAGTTTCCCATTCATCATAAAGTTTTCTAGGGATAGAAACTTCCAACTCAAGTTTTTCTTCATAAGATTGCATCAAAGCATCAACAATATGTTTAGTAAAAGCTTTATTTTGACTATAAGCATGCGGAGAATTTAGCACGGATTGCAACAAGGAAATACAATCTATCAAAAAACAATTATCATAATTAAATTCCTTGAAATCCAAAATAGTGGGTTCATTGCTATCTAAGGTTTTAACCTCTTCAATCCCACATTTACCAATTTTGCATCAAGATCTAAAAACTCCATTTTTGGGATGCCTTTTAACTAAAGTTGACTCATCTCCAGTCCCATCATTATCAAGATTCATATTGCAAAACAAAGATTTAATAGGGTACACATCAATAACTTTTAGATCTTCATCTTTATTCTCATAAAAACTAGAAGAACACGCTTTCACAAAGCAATCTTTCTTAGCACGCATCCTAGCGGTTCTTTCTTTGCACTCACCAATGGAAATTCTCATGGCTTTGAGAGACTCATTGATATCATGCTTAGGTGGAATAGATCTAAGTTTCAAAGAATCAACATCAAGAGAAATTCTATCCACGTTCCTGGCCAATTCATCAATCTTAGGCAATTTTTCTTCAAGCAAAGCATTGAAATTCTTTTGCGAAATCATAAATTATTTAACACTAGTCTCAAAATCAGAGGGCATCTTATTAAAAATTTCCATAAGAGTTGTTGTAGGAATTACCATAATTATTAGAGGAATTACTAGGATACGGCCTAGGATTAAAGTTTCCTCTATAAGCGTTGTTACCAAAATTGTTCCTACCAACAAAGTTCACATCCATAGATTCATTATATTCTCAATCAAAGTAGACAAAGGCATATCATTAGGATCAGAAGAAACACTCTTATTAGCAAACAATTTCATAAGTTCATCCATCTTTCCACTCAAAACATTAATTTCTTCTATCGCATGCACTTTTTTACTAGTAGATCTTTCGGTGTGCCATTGAGAATAATTAACCATAATATTATCTAAGAGTTTAGTAGCTTCTCCTAAAGTGATTTCCATAAAAGTGCCTCCCGCGGCCGAATCTAAAAGATTTCTAGAAGCAAAATTCAATCCGGCATAAAAAATTTGTATAATCATCCATAAGTTCAAACCATGAGTAGGACAATTACGTATCATTAATTTCATCCTCTCCCAAGCTTGTGCAACATGTTCATGATCAAGTTGCTTAAAATTCATAATATCGTTTCTAAGAGAGATGATTTTAGCGGGAGGAAAATACTTAGAGATAAAAGCATCTTTGCACTTATTCCAAGAATCAATACTATTTTTAGGCAAAGACGAAAACCAGGTTTTAGCACGATTTCTACGAGAAAACAAAAATAGCTTGTGATGCCCCTGATTCAATCATACACTAATCATACACGCAAACGTGTACGATCAAGGTCAGGGACTCACGGGAAGATATCACAACACAACTCTAAAAATAAAATAAGTCATACAAGCATCATAATACAAGCCAGGGGCCTCGAGGGCTCGAATACAAGTGCTCGATCATAGACGAGTCAGCGGAAGCAACAATATCTGAGTACAGACATAAGTTAAACAAGTTTACCTTAAGAAGGCTAGCACAAACTGGGATACAGATCGAAAGAGGCGCAGGCCTCCTGCCTGGGATCCTCCTAAACTACTCCTGGTCGTCGTCAGCGGCCTCCACGTAGCAGTAGGCACCTCCGGTGTAGTAGGAGTCGTCATCGACGGTGGCATCTGGCTCCTGGGCTCCAGCATCTGGTTGCGACAACCAGGAAGAAAGGAAAGGGGGGAAAGGGGGAGAAAAGCAACCGTGAGTACTCATCCAAAGTACTCGCAAGCAAGGATCTACACTACATATGGATGGGTATCAGTGTAAAGGGGGAAATATCGGTGGACTGAACTATAGAATGCCAGAATAAGAGGGGGATAGCTAGTCATGTCGAAGACTACGCTTCTGGCAGCCTCCATCTTGCAGCATGTAGAAGAGAGTAGATGGTAAGTTCACCAAGTATCATCGCAAAGCATAATCCTACCCGGCGATCCCCTCCTCGTCGCCCTGTGAGAGAGTGATCACGGGGTTGTATCTGGCACTTGAAAGGGTGTGTTTTATTAAGTATCCGGTTCTAGTTGTCATAAGGTCAAGGTACAACTCCAAGTCGTCCTGTTACCGAGGATCAGGGCTATTAGAATAGATAAACTTTCCTGCAGGGGTGCACCACATTACCCAACACGCTCGATCCCATTTGGCCCGACACACTTTCCTGGGTCATGCCCGGCCTCGGAAGATCAACACGTCACAGCCCAACCTAGGCACAACAGAGAGGTCAGCACGCCGGTCTAAATCCTATGCGCGCAGGGGTCTAGGCCCATCGCCCATTGCACACCTGCACGTTGCGAACGCGGCCGGTAAGCAGACCTAGCCTCCCTAATACAAGAGCAGGCGTTCCAGTCCAATCCGGCGCGCGCCGCTTAGTCGCTGACGTCAAGAAGGCTTCGGTTGGTACCACGACATCGAGTGCCCATAACTGTTCCCGCGTAGTTGGTTAGTGCTTATAGGCCAGTGGCCAGACTCAGATCAAATACCAAGAACTTGTTAAGCGTGTTAATTGAAGTATCCGCAAACGCCGACCAGGGCCAGGCCCACCTCTCTCCTAGGTGGTCTCAACCTGCCCTGTCGCTCCGCCACAAAGTAACAGTCGGGGGCCGTCGGGAACCCAGGCCCACCTCTACTGGGATGGAGCCACCTGCCCCTTCAGCCCCCATCTCCGAACAGTATCATAAGTAATGTAACAGTATAAAGTATATAGCATATGCCCGTAATCACCTCCTGAGTGATCACGGCCCAGTAGTATAGCATGGCAGACGGACAAGAATGTAGGGCCACTGATGGAATACTAGCATCCTGTACTAAGCAAGGATTGCAGGTAAGGGTAACAACTGTAGCAACAATGACAGGCCATGCAGCAGAATAGGATTAACCGAAAGCAGTAACATGCTACACTACTCTAATGCAAGCAGTAGAGAGAAGGAATAGGCGATATCTGGTGATCAAGGGGGGGCTTGCCTGGTTGCTCTGGCAAGAGAAGGATTCGTCGTCGATGTAGTCGATCACATAGGTACCAGCAGTGGTCTCGGGGTCTACCGGAAATAAGTAACGGAGGGGGAACATAATAAATAACAGAGCAATCAAAGCATCACAAAGCATAACATGGCAATACGCGGTGCTAGGGTCGACCTAACGCAGTAGGAGGTGATACCGACGAAGGGGGGAAACATCCGGGAAAGTATCCCCGGTGTTTCGCGTTTTCGGACAAATGGAACATAGGGGGAAAATTGTGTGTTTGCTATGCTAGGGATGTGTGGCGGACGAACGGGTTGCTTATCCGGATTCGTCTCGTCGTTCTGAGCAACTTTCATGTACAAAGTTTTTCCATCCGAGCTACGGTTTATTTTATATTAATTTTAAAAGAATTAAATCATTTTTAGGATTTATTTAATTATTATAAATCAACATTATCAAGAATAGTGTTTGCTGACGTCAGTACTCAACAGAACGTTGACTGGGTCACACTGACGTGTCGGTCCCGCATGTCATACACTGTTAGTTAATTAACAATAGTTAATTAGGTTAATTAGTTAATTAGGCTAATCTAATCAGGATTAATTAAGTTAATTAATTAATTAATATTTTAATTATTTATTATTTATTATTTATTTATTTATTTTTAATTCTTTTTTTAGTAACGTTCTGGGGCTAGGCCCCACATGTCTGTGGCCCAGAGGGGCCATAGCGGTTTTGGGCGCGGGTGCGCGCACGCGCCCGTCACGGCGACCCCCGGGTGAGCGGGTGACGGTTACGGGCGTGCGAGTGCGCGCCCGAGTCTACCCGAGAAGGGGACTCCGGCCAGGGTGGGGCCGCGACCGCGGCGGCGCGCGCCGTCTGTGACGGAACGGCGCGGGGCCGGCGGGGCGAAGGAGGCGTGCAGTGGCAAGCACGAGCTGCAGCGGTGGAGGTGGTGGCGGGGTCACACGGGCGAGAGCAAATTGATAATATGACACATCTTTTGTAACGCCCCGGATGTGACTTTCCATATTTGTAACTCCAACTCTTGCCATTTTCGGCTATGTGTTATGATATTCCCTTCGTGGTCGGGTTTTGTCTTTCGTTTGGCATTTTGTTCATGTCATGCATTGCATATCATGTCATCATGTGCATCTCATTTGCATACGTGTTCGTCTCATGCATCCGAGCATTTTCCCCGTTGTCCGTTTTGCAATCCGACACTCCCACATGCACCGGCGCACCCATCTTGTCTCTTTTCGTGAGCGAGTGTTAAACGTTCTCGGAATGGACCGAGGTTTGCCAAGTGGCCTTGGTACACCACCGGTAGACCACCTGTCAAGTTTCGTTCCATTTGGAGGCTGTTTGATGCTCCAACGGTTAGTCGGGTAACCGCAAAGGTCTCTTGAGTGTTGCAGCCCAACACCCCTACAAACAGCCCAATAACCCATCAAAGTCACTTCCATGCTCTCCGTCGTTCGATCACGATCATGTGGGCGAAAACCGCACCTCATTTGGAGTCTCCTAGGTCCCTCTACCTATAAATATGTGATCCCCTCCGAATTTTTCGCGCAGTCCAACCCTAACCCCTTCCCCTCTCCGCCGCCGGACACGTCCGGCCCGAGCCGGACGAAACCGCCGCCGCGCCCGCACCAGTCCCGCGCTACCACGTGGCAAGCGCCGCCGCCCCGCCGCCGCGGCCCGGCGAGCCCGAGGCGGGCCCTCCCGGCCCGGATCGGCCGCCGCCTCCGCCCGCCGCCCGCCGCTCCGCCCTTCGCCGCCTGCCGCGTCCCGCCTCCATCGCCAGTGCGCCCGCGCCCCGAGCCAGCGAGCTCCCGCCGCCGCCTCCGGCGACCTCGTCCGCCCGCCGCTCCGCCCTCCGCCGCCTGCCGCGTCCCGCCTCCATCGCCGCCGCGCCCGCGCCCTGAGCCGGCGAGCTCCCGTCGCCGCCTCCGGCGACCTCGCCAGCCGCACCGCCCCGATCTCCGGCGAGCCCCGGCCATCCTCGTCAACCGCGTGCCCGAACCCTAGATCTGGAGACAAGGTTGACCCCCCCCCCTTGTTTTTTGCTAAGTCCCGAATTGCTCATATTATGTGGCTCTGTTCATCGCATCATATCTCCTTGCATACTGCTCTGTTTAATGCGCATGTTATATCAAAATATTCATCATGAGATGCTCTTCATTTTGTTCCATTGTGCCGTGCTCATTTGAGTTCATCTTGATGCCCAAATCTCTGATGCAAGAGTGCTATATGATGTCTACTACTGTTACTTATCCGAACTTGATGTTTTGTTATTTTTGTTGCATTTGATGTGTGCATCTTATGAGCATGAGCTCTACATGTATTTTGATCTATGCCATGCCATGTTTACATAGGTGTATGCCATGTATTTTCGTGATCTATGTGGTTACTAGCACAAGCATGCAAACTAGGCCTCGTGATGCTTCTGTTTTCAGGGACTTCGGATTTTGCCAAGTCCTTTACCTGCTGTTATTTTTATGCCATGTAAACTTGATGCTACAGTGAGATCCATGCTTATTTTGAGATACTTGAGTAAGGATATTTTGAACATATGGTTATGCTCTATCCATCCGTGCCCCTGTTTGCAATTATCGAGTGCCCTATAATGTCTCAGTCTTGCTCTACTTTTGTTATAAAATGTTCCTGGCAGAATGTTAACTTGCTATTCAATTTTGCCAAGGTTGTTGTAGTTGATCCATACATGCTATGAACTTGCTCTTGCCATGGTTAGCTTCTTGAAAATGTATTCTTGCTGTTGGTATGCTTGTTTTGTCATGAATTGCTTTGTGATGAGTGAATCAAGCTCACAAAGATGCCTTCATAATTCTGTTAATGCCATGCTCTGTTTTCTGCTGTCTGAAACCTGTTAACGAAACTTGCTATGTTTACATGGGTGCCATCATATCTTCTTATCCTTTTTGGGTCATGGTCAGTGAGGAACTTTTGTTCCATGCATTTAGTAGATTCATGCCATGCCTTGATTTGCTATGATATGTTCCTGTAGCATACTGCTTGCTTGCTCTAAACATGGCTTCCTGATGTTATTTCTGGCATGTCCAGTATTTTCACCAAGTCTGTGAAGCTGATATCTTTTGCACTTTTTCCATGCTCGTTTGAACCTGTTATTGTGTGATCTAGCCATAGCTCAGTGTTCGTCTTTTGTCAAGCATCTCTTGTAGATCACTGACTTATGCTTTGTTGCTATGTTGGGGTGCTGTAGCATAGTTACTTGATGTATTCTAAGTGCTATCATGTTGTTAATCGCAGAATTGTGCCATTCTTGTTTTGCTTGCCATTTGCAAACCGTGCATCCGTTTCCGGTGATCTTTATATCGATTTCGACCGAAATCATCTCGTCTTTCCAGCGGCATACTTGGTTTGCCAAGTTGATGCTTTGTTCATCTTTTCCCTTCCGGAGCACGCATATGCATTGCATCACATCTCGCATATCATGTCATGTATTGCATCATGTTGCTTGTGCATTTCCCGTGATTGATTGTTGGCCCTTTGCTTGTGTTCTTGCTTTGGGTAGAGCCGGGAGACGAGTATGCTTACGAGGAGCCTGTTGAGAACGCTTACGAGGATCAAGCTTTCGACAACTCTGAGAACCTTGCAGGCAGATGACCATACCCTCGAAATCATTTCTATCTTTGCTTTGCTAGTTGTTCGCTCTATCGCAATGCTGCGCTACCTACCATTTGCTATATCATTCCTCCCATATTGCCATGTCAAGCCTCTAACCATCCTTTCCTAGCAAACCGTTGTTTGGCTAAGTTACCGCTTTTGCTCAGCCCTTCTTATAGCGTTGCTAGTTGTAGGTGAAGTTGAAGTTGGTTCCATGTTGGAACATGGATATTTTGGCATATCACAATATCTCTTATTTTAATTAATGCATCTATATATTTGGCAAAGGGTGGAAGGCTCGGCCTTATGCCTGGTGTTTTGTTCCACTCTTGCCGCCCTAGTTTCCGTCATACCGGTGTTATGTTCCTTGATTTTGCGTTTCTTACGCGGTTGGGTGATTTATGGGACCCCCTTGACAGTTTGCTTTGGTTGAAACTTCTCCAGCAAGGCCCAACCTTGGTTTTACCATTTGCCACCTAAGCCTTTTTCCCTTGGGTTTTCGCGAGCCCGTGGGTCATCTTTATTTAACCCCCCCGGGCCAGTGCTCCTTCGAGTGTTGGTCCGAACCGAGCAACCTGCAGGGCCACCTCGGGGCAACTTGAGGGCTGGTTTTACTCGTAGCTTGACTTATCCGGTGTTGCCCTGAGAACGAGATATGTGCAGCTCCTATCGGGATTTGTCGGCACATCGGGCGGCTTTGCTGGTCTTGTTTTAACATTGTCGAAATGTCTTGTAAACCGGGATTCCGAGACTGATCGGGTCTTCCCGGGAGAAGGAATATCCTTCGTTGACCATGAGAGCTTATAATGGGCTAAGTTGGGACACCCCTGCAGGGTATTATCTTTCGAAAGTCGTGCCCGCGGTTATGTGGCAGATGGGAATTTGTTAATGTCCGGTTGTAGAGAACTTGACACTTGACTTATTTAAAATACATCAACTGTGTGTGTAGCCGTGATGGTCTCTTTTCGGCGGAGTCCGGCAAGTGAACATGGTTTGGGTTATGTATGAACGTAAGCAGTTTCAGGATCACTTCTTGATCACCTCTAGCTTCGCGACCGTTGCGTTGCTTCTCTTCTCGCTCTCATTTGCGTATGTTAGCCACCATATGCTTAGTGCTTGCTGCAGCTCCACCTCATTACCCCATCCTTTCCTACAAGCTTAAATAGTCTTGATCTCGCGGGTGTGAGATTGCTGAGTCCTCGTGACTCACAGATTCTACCAAAATAGTTGCAGGTGCCGACGATACCAGTGCAGGTGACGCAACCGAGCTCAAGTGGGAGTTCGACGAGGAACGTGGTCGTTACTATGTTTCGTTTCCTGATGATCAGTAGTGCAGCCCAGTTGGGACGATCGGGGATCTAGCATTTGGGGTTATCTTCTTTTCATTTGGATTTGACCGTAGTCGGTCTATATGTGGATTTTGGATGATGTATTGAATTAATTTATGTATTGTGTGAAGTGGCGATTGTAAGCCAACTCTCTTTATCCCATTCTTGTTCATTACATGGGATTGTGTGAAGATGACCCTTCTTGCGACAATACCTACAATGCGGTTATGCCTCTAAGTCGTGCCTCGACACATGGGAGATATAGCCGCATCGTGGGCGTTACATCTTTCCTGGCACTTTGATCTGATGACACACTTTTCTTTTGGTTTGATTACGTGACACACCTTTGATTGATAGCTGGATTAAATGACACAAATTAAGTTTTTGTCTCCTTTTCTAGGTATGGACCCGCACGTAATTTGTCATAGGATGGTTTTGCCCTTGCACCAATTTGCTGCCTGATTGGATTGAGGCTTTCCTGGTCAAAGGAAATTTCCCCTGGCACGTAATTTGTCCAAACGAGACGGAGCCACGCATAGGAGGAAGAGAAAGCGCTGCGCCGCCGCCTCTGCTGCTGCGTGCTTCCTCCTACACCGCGCCGCCAGTTCCCCCACACCTGCCTCGCCGTGCCACCGTGCTGCCAGTTCCCCATCGCTTCCTGTCCTGCTTCGATCTCATCCCATGACGCACCAGCCGTTCGGCCGCCGCTTCCTCCTCGCTCATCGACTGACAGGTGGCATCACATCTCTCTCTCCCTTCCTCTCTCCCTCTCTCTCTCTAATCGTCTCACTTGTGCACGTAGGAAATTGAGTCGTGCAGGAACCCAAGATCATGGAGATGATGATGCAGGAGAGCTAGTGGGCAGGCTTCACGCAGAGTAGAACACGCTGATTGCATTGATGGAGCCAGATGTCGCAGCTTTGGAAGCGTACATATGCACCTTATTCAGCTGATTTTGTGGATTCACATATATATTCATGCAGAGCAGAAAATGTTACAAAAATAAAGAGAGATCATGTCAAACAATAGGTGAAAATGATGTCAATTTTTTAACGAAACTGTGCATAAATTCATGCCACAACCATCAAGTGAGGGCTACAGTTATAGTATTTTGCTGCTGGCCATATGCTACTTCAAACAACAACAGCTAGCAGCTATAGAAGGCTCCAACCAACATCAATAAGCAAGCAGAGACCTACAGTCTACAGAGCTACTTCATACAACAACATCGAGCGGCTAAAAAGCTAGCAATGATGGCACGCTCCGGCGCCATCGCGGCCGTGCCGGCGATGGGAAGGAGACAGCGAGGTGGTGGCATGCAGCAGGATCACCTCGTTTCATACGTAGAGCTCCCATATGTACTCGTGCATGAATGGAGCCTCTACATGCATGTACTGATCGAGACATGTTTGGCTCGATCGAATCAGGCAGGTGAATCGGTGCGAGGGCAAAAGTGTCCCGAAAATAATTATGTGGGCGCTCATACCTGGAAAAGGAGAGAAAAAATCAATTTGTGTCAATTTATCCAGCTATGAATCAAAGGTGTGTCATGTAATCAAACCAAAAGAAAGGTGTGTCATCAGATCAAATTTCCAGGAAAGGTGTGTCATATTATCAATTTGCTCCACGGGCGAAGCGGGGCAAAGGCGATGGCGGGACGGCGCTGGTAGCGCGCGGGCAGAGCGGCGCGGGCAGCACGCGGCCAGGCCGAGCAGGAGGGGGCGGGCAACGGGGTGGCAGCACAGGCCATGGCGGGGCAGGGAGGGGCAGAGCCGGAGCGGGGGTTCACGGGCGCGCAGGCCGACGAGGTGACAGCAGCGTTGGTGAGACGAAACAACGCGCGCGGGCGAGCAGCGGGGCGCCGGTCCAGGCTCGGCGCGGGGAGGAGGAGAGAAGTGGCCGGGAGCCTCACCGACGGTCGTGGGGTCAAGGCAGCAGGGCTCGGGGAGGGAGACGGGGACGAGCGACGGAGACGGGGAGCACCGTCGGGGTCAAGGTCGGGCAGCGGTGGCATCGGGTCGCGCAGTGGTCGAGGCGGTGAAGAAGCTGCGGGGCGAAAGCGGCAGCCCTCGGGCGCGGGCGTGCTCGCCGGAGCAGCGGCGGAGTCGATCGGGACATCAGGTTAGTTATCCGGGCGTCACATAGCTACAGTAACCCACTACTATAATGGCCTATGGGTTACTGTAGCTTAGTTATCCGGGCGTCACATAGCTTCAGTTTAACAATATCATTATCCACATCTTTCTTCTTCTACATATCACACAAATCAACATAGCTATTTAGATGGGTAGCGGCATCTTCACTAGGAAGGCCGGCGAATTGATCTTTCATGACAAGATTAAGCAAAGCAGCATTAATTTCACAAGATTCAGCTTCGGTAAGAGGAGCAATCGGAGTGCTAAGAAAATCATTGTTGTTGGTATTGGCAAAGTCACACAATTTAGTATTATCTTGAGCCATCGTGACAAAGCAAGCAGTCCAACACACGAGCAAACAAGAAGCAAGCGAAAAAGAGGGCAAACGGAAAAGAGAGGGCGAATAAAATGGAAGGGTGAAGTGGGGAAGAGGAAAATGAGAGGCAAATGGAAAAATAATGTAATGCGAGGGATAAGAGTTTGTGATGGGTACATGGTATGTCTTGACTTGTGTAGACTCGGCAACGGCGCCAAAAATGGCTTGTTGTTGGGAGTCAAATCTTGACTTGACTTGGCACACACCTCCCCGGCAACGGCGCCAGAAATCCTTCTTGCTACCTCTTGAGCACTGTGTTGGTTTTCCCTTGAAGAGGAAAGGGTGATGTAGTAAAGCAGCATAAGTATTTCCCTCAGTTTTTGAGAACCAAGGTATCAATCTAGTAGGAGGTCACGCTCAAGTCCCACATCCTACACAAACAAATAAGAACCTCGCAACCAACGCGATAAAGGGGTTGTCAATCCCTTCACGGTCACTTACGAGAGTGAGGTCTGATAGAGATGTTAAGATAATATTTTTGGTATTTTTATGATAAAGAGTAAAAGTAAAGAAAGCAAAGTAAACAGTAATGGAAATAACGGGAGATTAATATGATGGAAAATAGACCCGGGGGCCATAGGTTTCACTAGTGGCTTCTCTTAAGAGCATAAGTATTACGGTGGGTGAACGAATTACTGTCGAGCAATTGATAGAATTGAGCATAGTTATGAGAATATCTAGTTATGATCATGTATATAGGCATCACGTCCGTGACAAGTAGACCGACTCCTGCCTGCATCTACTACTATTACTCCACACATCGACCGCCATCCAGCATGCATCTAGAGTATTAAGTTCATAAGAACGGAGTAACGCTTTAAGCAAGATGACATGATGTAGAGGGATAAACTCATGCAATATGATATAAATCCCATCTTTTTATCCTCGATGGCAACAATACAATACGTGTCGTTTCCCCTACTGTCACTGGGATCGAGCACCGCAAGATTGAACCCAAAGCTAAGCACTTCTCCCATTGCAAGAAAGATCAATCTAGTAGGCCAAACCAAACTGATAATTCGAAGAGACTTGCAAAGATAACCAATCATACATAAAAGAATTCAGAGGAGATTCAAATATTGTTCATAGATAATCTTGATCATAAACCCACAATTCATCGGATCTCGACAAACTACACCGCAAAAGAAGATTACATCGAATAGATCTCCAAGAGAATCAAGGAGAACTTTGTATTGAGATCCAAAGAGAGAGAAGAAGCCATCTAGCTAATAACTATGGACCCGGAGGTCTGAGGTAAACTACTCACACATCATCGGAGAGGCTATGGTGTTGATGTAGAAGCCCTCCGTGATCGATGCCCCCTCCGGTAGGACGCCGGAAAAGGCCCCAAGATGGGATCTCATGGGTACAGAAGGTTGCGGCGGTGGAATTAGGTTTTCGTGGTCCTCTCTGATGGTTTGGGGGTACGTAGGTATATATAGGAGGAAGAAGTAGGTCGGTGAAGCCACGAGGGGCCGACGAGGGTGGAGGGCGCGCTTGGGGGGGTAGGCGCGCCCCCTGCCTCATGGCCGCCTCGTTGGTTGCTTGACGTCCACTCTATCACGTTTGTTCCAAAAATCACGCTCCCGAAGGTTTGATATCCTTTTTCTGTGAAACACTGAAATAGGCAAAAAAACAGCAATTTGGGCTGGGCCTCTGGTTAATAGGTTAGTCCCAAAAATAATATAAAAGTGTATAAATAAGCCCATTAAACATCCAAAACAGAATATATAATAGCATGGAACAATCAAAAATTATAGATACGTTGGAGACGTATCACCCACTGGTAAACAGACTGTCGATAAGGGTCAAGTGGTGGCTCAGGCTCAGGCTTTGGGACTTGTGTCAGCCTCCAGTATGCATAAATGGCCTCTGGCAAGATGAGGTACGTGCTTGAAAGTATGTTAAACAAAGAGGGTGCAGGCAAGGTAATAATCTCACAGTGATTTTTATCAAATATCAAATTATACTTAAGCGTCTTCTTCTTATTTTTAACAATAAATTCATATGCTACCATACTCTTATAATCTAGAAAAACAGGGGGCAGCAACTTTTCCTCTTTCTCATAATGCCTAATAGGTATCTCAAAGTGCTCAGCAAGGCGTGAAGCAAAGATGCCTCCGAAGATAGGGCCCTTTGTATGGTTCAGACCTAATCGTTTAGCAACAATAGCGCCTAGGCTGAAAGTTGTATCACGAAACAAAGCATGGCGCAAAATGACAAGATCAGGAGCACTAAGATTTTCCACTGTTCCCGTGACCAATTAAGCATCTACTAGCAAATATCGCAAAGTAACGTAGAACAGGAAAATGTATACTAGTAATTCTTGCATCGGAAACTTTCCTCGTTTCTCCTACAGCAATTCTATCCATCCACATCACTACGGTGTGGTTCCTCGATGCTGCCCACAAAGGGTATCTTGCGACCCGACAAAAATCATGGAGTGGCATCTCCTTAACCTCATCATATAAGTGAAACTCCACTGAAGGTGGTGATTTCTTAGCATGGAAATAAAAAATTTGCACGAAAATATTAGTGAGTAGGAGATACTGTTCGCGCTGGTCGTGGAGGAAGTCGGTGAGGCCTGCATTCTCAGCCAAGTAATAAAAGTCATCGTAAATTCCGGCGGCTCTCAAGAACGCGTCACAAGGCCGTTCCACGGCCGAACGTCCGCAGTGCGAGCAAGATTGTATTTGGGTTTTTATTCTCCTCATTCTTCTTATCCTTCGAGCTTTGGCTCGAAGAGCCCCTCAACAATCTCTTCATCATTTTTTTTCTGAAAATTTTTTGAAATTTTTTAGTGACTCAAAGTAAAAGTGAACCAAACTCAACAAGATTGATAGCAACTACTTTGGACCATATAAATTTGACATGCAAGCTTAAGAACAGGGTCACTTTAGCAGAAAAATTTTGCAATAAATAAAGCACTAGAACAAAAACTAATTGGACCATTGGAGGAGTCACATACCAAAGTACAATCTCCCCAAACAGTTTTGTGAATGGAGCTTTGAGCAAAGAGATCAAAAATGGCAGCAAGATGAGCTAGAACACGGGTTTGAGCTATGGGAGGAAGACGAAGTGAGTGGGTGCTGGAATAAGTGGAGGGGGTCCATGTGGGGCCCATGAGGCAGGGGCGCGCCCCAGGGGGGTGGGCGTGCCCTGTGCCCTCGTGGCCAAATGGTGGGTCCCCCTGGTGTGTTCTCAGCGCCAAAAATTCTTAAATATTCTACAAAAAATCATATTCCATTTTTCAGGACGTTTGGAGAACTTTTATTTTCGGGGTATTTTTATTCTAAGGATAATTCAGAAAACAGACAGAAAATACTATTTTTGCTTTATTTAATCTAAATAACATAAAGTAAAAGGAGGGCACATAGGGTTGTGCTTTCTATCTTCATCCATCTCGTGCTCATCAAAAGGAATCCACTAACAAGGTTGATCAAGTCTTGTTAACAAACTCTTTCTGAATCACATGAAACCGGAGAATTTTCGAATAACACTAGGTTACCTCAACGGGTATATGCATGTCCCCAACAATAAGAATATCATATTTCTTCTTGACAGTAGGAAGAGGGAATTCAAAACCTCCAATAGTAATCGTTGAAATTTTTCCAATATAATTGATACTTACCATTAACATGAAAAGTGACATTACCTTTGTTGCAATCAATAACAGCCCCTGCAGTATTCAAAAAGGGTCTACCAAGGATAATAGACATACTATCGTCCTCGGGAATATCAAGAATAACAAAGTCCGTTAAATAGTAACATTTGCAACCACAACAGGCACATCCTCACAAATACCGACAGGTATAGCAGTTGATTTATCGGCCATTTGCAAAGTATTTCAGTAGGCGTCAATTTATTCAAATCAAGTCTACGATATAAAGAGAGAGGCATAACACTAACACCGGCTCCAAGAACACATAAAGCAGTTTTAACATAGTTTCTTTTAATGGGGCATGGTATAGTTGGTACTCCTGGATCTCCTAGTTTCTTTGGTATTCCACCTTTAAAAGTATAATTGGCAAGCATGGTGGAAATTTCAGCTTCTGGTATCTTTCTTTTATTTGTAACAATATCTTTCATATACTTAGCATATGGATTCATTTTAAGCATATCAGTCAAACGCATATGCAAAAAGATACGTCTAATCATTTCAGCAAAGCGCTCAAAATCCTCATCATCCTTTTTCTTGGATGGTTTAGGAGGAAAAGGCATGGGTTTCTGAACCCATGGTTCTCTTTCTTTACCGTGCTTCCTAGCAACAAAGTCTCTCTTATCATAACGTTGATTCTTTGATTGTGGGTTATCAAGATCAACAGCAGGTTCAATCTCTACATCATTGTCATTGCTAGGTTGAGCATCAATATGAACATCATCATTAACATTATCACTAGGTTCATGTTCATTACCAGATTGTGTTTCAGCATCAGAAGTAGAAATATTATTGGGATTCTCAAGTGTGTCAACAACAGGTTCACTAGAAGCATGCAAAGTCCTATCATTTTTCTTTTTCTTCTTCTTAGAAGGACTAGGTGTATCAACATTAGTTCTCTGAGAATCTTGCTCAACTCCCTTAGGGTGGCCCTCGGGATACAAAGTTTCCTGAGTCATTCTACCCCCTCTAGTCATAACTCTAACAGCATTATCATTTTTCTTATTATTTAATTCATTGAGCAAATCATCTTGTGCTTTAAGCACTTATTCTACCTGAGTGGTAACCATAGAAGCATGTTTGCTAATAAGTTTAAGGTCACCTTTCACTCTAGACATATAATCACTCAAGTGTTCAACCATATAAGCATTACGTTTCAATTGTCTACCAACATAAGCATTGAAGTTTTCTTGCTTAACAATAAAATTATCAAACTCATCCAAGCATTGGCTAGTAGACTTATTACAAGGAATATCACCTTCATCAAATCTATAGAGAGAATTTACCTTTACTACCTGTGTCGGGTTATTAAGACCATGTATTTCTTCAATAGGTGGTAAATTCTTAACATCTTCAGCTTTAATACCCTTTTCTTTCATAGATTTCTTTGCCTCTTGCATATCTTCAGGACTGAGAAATAGAATACCCCTTTTCTTCGGAGTTGGCTTAGGAGTTGGTTCAGGAAGTGTCCAATCATTATCATTACTCAATATATTATTCAATAGCAATTCAGCTTGCTCAACAGTTCTTTCCCTGAAAACACAACCAGCACAACTATCCATGTGGTCTCTGGAAGCATCGGTTAGTCCATTATAAAAGATATCAAGTGTTTCATTTTTCTTGAGAGGATGATCAGGCAAAGCATTTAGTAATCGGAGAAGCCTCCCCCAAGCTTGTGGGAGACTCTCTTCTTCAATTTGCACAAAATTATATATTTCCCTTAAGGCAGCTTGTTTCTTATGAGCGGGGAAATATTTAGCAGAGAAGTAATAAATCATATCCTGGGGACTACACACAAAACCAGGAGTAAGAGAATTAAACCATGTTTTAGCATCACCCTTTAAAGAGAACGGAAATAACTTTAGGATATAGTAGTAACGATTTTTTTTCCTCATGGGTGAATAGGGTGGCTATATCATTCGATTTAGTAAGATGTGCCACAACAGTTTCAGATTCATAGCCATAAAAAGGATCAGATTCAACCAAAGTAATTAACTCGGGATCGACAGAGAAATCATAATCCTTATCAGAAATACAGATAGGTGAAGTAGCAATAGCAGGGTCATATTTCATTCTAGCATTCGAAGACTTTTCTTTTAGCTTAGCTAACATTTTCTTAAGATCATATCTATCTTTGCAAGCAAAAAGGTCTCTAGGAGTTTCTTCATCCATAACATAACCCTTAGGCACATCAGGCAATTCATATCTAGGGGGAGAATATTCATCATCACTTTCATCAATATTATCTGTTTCAATAATTTCATTCTCTCTAACCCTAGCAAGTTGTTCATCAAGAAATTCACCTAATGGCACAACATTATCAAGCATGGAAGTAGTTTCATCATAAGCATCATGCATAGCAGAAGTGGCATCATCAATAACATGCGACATATCAGAATCAATAACAGGAGTAGGTGTCGCAAATTTACTCATAACAGAAGGTGAATCAAGTGCAGAGCTAGATGGCAGTTCCTTAACCCCCCCCCCCCCTCGTAGTTGAGGGAAAAATCTTTGTTCTTTCATATTTCAAGTTCCTCATAGTGATCAATAGATATAAATCCCAAGTCACTCAAAGAATAGAGCTATGCTCCCCGGCAACGACGCCAGAAAATAGTCTTGATAACCCACAAGTATAGGGGATCACAACAGTTTACGAGGGTAGAGTATTCAACCCAAATTTTTTGATTAGACACAAGGGGAGCCAAAGAATATTCTCAAGTATTAGCAGTTGAGCTGTCAATTCAACCACACCTGAAAGACTTAATATCTGCAGCAAAGTATTTAGTAGCAAAGTAGTATGGAAGTAACGGTAACGGTGGCAAAAGTAACAGTAGCTGTTTTTGTAGCAATCGTAACAGTGGCAACGGAATAGTAACAAAGCAAAGATCAATATGTGAAAAGCTCGTAGGCAATGGATCAATGAGGGATAATTATGTCGGATGTGATTCCTCATGCAACAGTTATAACATAGGGTGACACAGAACTAGTGTTGGAGATATGCCCTAGAGGCAATCATGTGATGATGATATTTTCATATGTATTCATGAGTCCTTTGTATTTACCTTGAACATCATCAATGATATGTATCAATAAGTATGTGACTTGTTTGTGGAACTATGTATTGTACGATGATTGTTTTAATTGTCCCTAGTTGATAAGGTTATGCGGACACATATCCTTGACTAGTATACGACTCGGTTGATGACTATGTTTCACAAGTCATGTGCATGGAGATGCTAAACCGATAGTATGGGCTCGGGGATGGAGATCACCGAGCCGGACAGACCCACTTTGACATGCAGCAAGATATAGTCATCTGTTAGTCTCAAGTGCAATGTCTATGCCATGTCCTAGACCTGAGGTCCTCGCATGTTCTCGGGATGAGGATCGACTCACTTAGGGTCTATCAAACGCTACTCCGTAACTGGGTAGTTATAAAGGTAGATTTCAGGTGAGTCGTGAGACATGCCGCAAGAAATGGTTGACCAAGATGGAATTTTCCCCTCCTATTTGGAGAGATATTCTCTGGGCCCTCTCGAGTGATCAGATTCGGAAAGCATGGCCATGCGACTTGGGTTAAGTGTTAACCCAGTTTGGGAATCTGTATCATGGTTTTGAGAAGAGAGGTCGAGCTAACACAAGGGTGACAAGTACTCGCCTTGAGCTCGACAACAAATATTGTGAGGCAAAAGGAATGTTGCATATGCCACATTGTTGAGGTTCGTCAAACGACTTTACGCCCACATGGGAGTTGGCACGTTCTGCTAGGAGTCGCTACCAACTATCGACTCCGGTCGTGTCCATGTGTACGTGAACCTATAGGGTCGCACACTTAAGGGGCTGCAGCCCATTCGGATTGGATCTGAGTGGAAAATGGATGTGGAATCCTAGTGGGCTCAAGTGTTGAGCCCACCTCGGAGGTCTATATAAAGGGGAGTGGGCACACCACTTAGGGTTGATCGGATTGAACCCTGGTTAGCCACCGCCACTCCCCATGCCCATGCCGCGCGACCGGACCTAGCAGTCCGCCGCTCGACGCTGCTCCCCGTACGTGTGGATACCTTGGAGGCATCGCATCTGCTGTGCTTGGAAGAACCGTTCAAGGGAACCGCGAGGTGCCGTTCGCGGGAGATCACCGTTCATGGGTCTTCGCTGTTCGTGGGAGATCGGCAACACGAGGAGGAGACGGCCCGGGAGATCAGCTACACGCATCACCAACTCTACTTCCGCTGTGGTGACTGCGCGTCTAGTGATAAACCCGATCCCGTGATCTATTTCCAGCAGCATGATCTTGGGTGCGCGGTAGAAAATTTTATTTGGCGCTAGCGTAGCATACCGTGTGTTCCAACAACTAGCTCTAGTTCATCAATGTAATGTAGGCATGTATTCCGAATATAGTCATACGAGCTTATGGAAAAAACTTGCATGACATCTTTTGTCCTACCCTCCCGTGGCAGCGGAGTCCTATTGGAAACTAAGGGATACTAAGGCCTCCTTTTAATAGAGTACCGGACCAAAGCATTAACACTTAGTGAATACATGAACTCCTCAAATTACGGTCATCATCGGGAGTGGTCCCGATTATTGTCACTTCGGGGTTGCCGGATCATAACACATAGTAGGTGACTATTGACTTGCAAGATAGGATCAAGAACTCACATATATTCATGAAAACATAATAGGTTCAGATCTGAAATCATGGCACTCTGGCCCTAGTGACAAGCATTAAGCATAGCAAAGTCATAGCAACATCAATCTTAGAACATAATGGATACTAGGGATCAAACCCTAACAAAACTAACTCGATTACATGGTAAATCTCATCCAACCCATCACCGTCCAGAAAGCCTATGATGGGATTACTCATGCACGGCAGTGAGCATCATGGAATTGGTGATGGAGGATGGTTGATGATGACGTCGGCGACGGATTCCCCTCTCCGAAGCCCCGAACGGACTTCAGATCGGCCCTCCCGAGGAAGATTAGGGCTTGGCGGCGGCTCCGTATCGTAAAACGCGATGAATCCTTCTCCCTGATTTTTTCTCCCCGAACATGAATATATGGAGCTGGGGTTGAGGTCAGTGGAGTCCCAGGGGGCCCACGAGGCAGGGGCGCGCCCCAGGGGGGAGGCGCGCCCTGCACCCTCGTGGATAGGGTGTGGCCCCCCTGATGCTAATTCTTTTGCCAATATTTTTCATTAATTCCAAAACGTGTCTCCGTGGATTTTCAGGTCATTCTGAGAACTTTTATTTCTGCACAAAAATAACACCATGGCAGTTCTGCTGAAAACAGCGTCAGTCCGGGTTAGTTCCATTCAAATCATGCAAGTTAGAGTCCAAAACAAGGGCAAAAGTGTTTGGAAAAGTAGATACATTGGAGACGTATCAGTTTACTTACCGTATCACGTACCTCCTCTTTTTCACGATTCTAGAGTGTTCCGGAAGGTCTCTTTTATGTGTTCTTCCGGTGTCATAGTTTGGATAATATCACTTTCAACATTAATGGGCGTACGTGAGATATAACATTTTATTCGTTGCACATTAACAACCTTCGGGTTAGTACCTTTGGCATTATTTATTTTGATAGCTCCAGACCGATAAACCTCCTCGATAACATAGGGTCCTTCCCATTTGGAGAGGAGTTTTCCTGTAAAGAATCTGAAACGAGAGTTGTACAAAAGAACATATTCTCCAACTTTGAACTCACGCTTTTGGATTCTTTTATCATGCCATATTTTAACTTTTTCCTTAAATAACTTGGCATTTTCATAAGCTTGGGTTCTCCATTCATCTAATGAGCTAATATCAAATAACCTATTTTCACCGGCAAGTTTAAAATCATAGTTGAGTTCTTTGGTTTCCCAATAAGCTTTATGTTCTAACTGAAGAGGCAAATGACAAGCTTTTCCATAAACCATTTTATAAGGGGACATACCCATAGGATTTTTATATGATGTTCTATAAGCCCAAAGTGCATCATCTAATTTCTTAGACCAATTCTTCCGGGACCTATTGACAGTCTTTTGCAAAATTTATTTTATTTCTCTAATGCTAAGTTCAACGTGACACTAGACTGAGGATGATAGGGTGATGCAATTCTATGGTTAACATCATACTTGGCAAGCATTTTACGGAAAGCGCCATGAATAAAGTGTGAACCACCATCAGTCATTAAATATCTAGGGACTCCAAACCTCGGGAAAATAACTTCCTTAAGCATTTTAATAGAGGTGTTGTGATCGGCACTACTAGTTGGAATAACTTCTACCCACTTAGTAACATAATCAACAGCAACCAAAATATGTGTATACCCGTTAGAGGAAGGAAAAGGTCCCATGTAATCAAAACACCAAACATCAAATGGTTCAACAACAAGTGAATAATTCATAGGCATTTCTTGATGCTTACTGATATTACCTATTCTTTGATATTCATCACAAGATAAGACGAACTTACAAGCATCCTTGAAAAGAATAGGCCAATAAAACCCAGACTGCAATACCTTGTGAGCAGTTCTGTCTCACGCATGATGCCATCCATAAGCTATGGAGTGACATTTCCGTAGGATTTGTCCCTGTTCATGCTCAGGTACACAGCGTCTAATAATACCATCTACTCCTTCTTTATAAAGATGCGGGTCATCCCAAAAGTAACGTCTTAAATCATAGAAGATTTTTTCTTTTGTTGGTATGTAAAGCTAGGTGGTAAATATTTAGCAACAATGTAATTAGCATAGTCAGCATACCAAGGAGTGTTATGAGAAACATTTATTGCAGCTAACTGCTCATCAGGAAAACTATCATCAATAGGTAGTGGGTCATCAAGGACATTCTCCAACCTAGACAAGTTATCAGCTACGGGGTTCTCTGCTCCCTTTCTATCTGTGATATGTAAATCAAATTCTTGTAGCAAGAGAACCCTTCGAATAAGCCTAGGTTTAGCATCTTTCTTTTCCATAAGATATTTAATAGTAGCATGGTCGGTGTGAACAATTACTTTTGAATCAACAATGTAAGATCTAAATTTATCACAAGCAAACACCACTACGAGAAATTCTTTTTCAGTAGTAGCATAATTTCTTTGAGCACTGTCTAGAGTTTTACTAGCATAATGAATAACATTTATTTTCTTATCAACCCTTGTCCTAGAATAGCACCAACAGCATAATCACTAGCATCACACATAACTTCAAAAGGCAAGTTCCAGTCAGGTGGTTGAACAATAGGTTGAGAAATTAAGGCTTTCTTGAGTGTTTCGATGGCTTCTAAACAATCATCATCAAAAATAAAAGGAACATCCTTTCGCAAAAGATTTGTAAGAGGCCTAGAAATTTTAGAAAAGTCTTTGATAAATCTCCTATAGAAACCAGCATGACCTAAGAAACTACGAATACCTTTGATATCTTTAGGACATGGCATTTTCTCAATTGCATCAACCTTAGCTTTGTCCAGTTCAATACCTCTTTCAGAAATTTTATGGCCCAAAACAATACCTTCATTAACCATAAAGTGGCACTTCTCCCAATTCAAGACAAGATTTGTTTGCTCGCATCATTGCAAAACTCGATCAAGATTGCTTAAACAATCATCAAAAGACTTCCCATAAACGGAAAAGTCATCCATGAAAACTTCAACAATCTTTTCACAAAAGTCAGAGAGTATAGCAGTCATACATCTTTGAAAGGTAGCAGGCGCATTGCATGAACCAAAAGGCATACGTCTATAAGCATATGTTCCAAAGGGACAAGTGAAAGTGGTCTTTTCTTGATCAGGTTGACAAACAGGTATTTGTGAAAAACCAAAGTATCCATCAAGGAAGCAAAAAATGTGTGTGCTTAGATAATCTTTCTAGCATTTGATCAATAAAATGCAGAGGGTAATGATCTTTTCTAGTTGCTTTGTTTAATTTTCTAAAATCAATTACCATTCTATAGCCTGTAACAATTCTCTGTAGAATAAGTTCATTCTTATCATTAGGAACAACAGTAATGCTTCCTTTCTTAGGGACACAATGAACAGGACTTACCCATCTACTATCAGCTATAGGATAGATTATACCTGCTTCTAGAAGTTTTAATATTTCCGTTCTTACCACTTCCTTCATTTGGATTTAACCGACGTTGGCGATCAACAACGGGTTTAGCATCAGGTTCCATATTAATCTTGTGCTGACAGAGAGTGGGACTAATGCCCTTTAAATCATCAAGAGTATATCCAATAGCAGCTTGGTGCTTCCTTATAACTTTCAGTAATCTCTCTTCTTCATGTTCTGAAAGGTTAGCACTAATAATAATAGGATATATCTTATTCTCATCAAGATAAGCATATTTCAAAGTGTTTGGCAATTGTTTTAACTCAAACATAGGATCACCTTTAGGTGGAGGAGGACCTCCTAGAGTTTCAATAGTAAAGTTGTGTTTAAGCAGAGGACGTTGTTCAAACAAAATCTTATCTATTTCATTTCTTTCATGCATATGTAAATCATTTTCGTGGTCTAGCAGATATTGTTCTAGAGGATCAATAGGAGGCACAACAATAGAAGCAAGACCAATTATTTCATCCTTACTAGGCAATTCTTTTTGATGAGGTTTTCTACTAAACTTGGAAAAATTAAACTCATGAGACTCATCACCAAATCTAACACCGGTAGTTTGTTTCTCACAATCTATTTTAGCATTAACGGTGTTCAAGAAAGGTCTACCAAAGATAATGGGACAAAAATCATCTTGTGGGGAACCAAGAACAAGGAAATCAATAGGGTATTTTATTTTCCCACACAAGACTTCAACATCTCTAACAATCCAAATTGGTGATATAGTATCTCTATTAGCAAGTTTAATAGTAACATCTATGTCTTCTATCTCTGCGGGTGCTATGCCATTCATAATTTGTTGATATAAGGTAAAGGGAATAGCACTCACGCTAGCACCTATGTCGCATAAACCATGATAACAGTGATCTCCTATTTTAACAGGGACAACGGGCATGCCAACAACAGGTCTATGTTTATCCTTTTTATCGGGTTTGGAAATTCTAGCAGCTTCTTTACAGAAGTAAATAACATGCCCATCTATATTTTCTTCCAGGAGATCCTTAACCATAGCAACACTAGGTTCTACTTTGATTTGTTCATCAGGTTTAGGTGTTCTAATATAACTTTTGTTGACCACAGTTGAACCTTTAGCATGTTCCTTGATCCTAGCAGGGAAAGGTGGTTTCTCAATATAAGCAGTAGGAACAACTGGATCAACATTATAAATAATAGTTTCCTCTTTAGCTAGTACTAGTTCTTTAATTTCTTCTTTAATAGGTGGGTGATATTTAAACCACTTCTCCTTAGGGAGATCAACATGAGTAGCAAATGATTCACAAAAGGAGGCTACTATCTGATAGTCAAGTCCATATTTAGTGCTAAACTTTTGAAAAGCATTGGTATTCATAAAAGATTTAACACAATCAAACTTGAGCTTAATACCTTACTCTTTACCTTCATTGTGTGCCCAATCTTCAGAGTTGTGTTTAATTCTTTCCAAAAGATCCCACCAAATTCAATAGTCTTCTTCATAAAAGAACCGGCACAAGAAGTATCAAGCACGGATCGATCATTATGAGAAAGTCGACCATAAAAATTATGGATAATAATTTCTCTTGAGAGCTCATGATTGGGGCATGAATATAACATTGACTTAAGCCTCCCCCAAGCTAGAGCGATATTTTCTCCTTCACGAGGCCAAAAGTTATATATGTAATTCCGATCACGATGAACTAGATGCATAGGATCAAAATATTGGTGTAACTCCAATTTCAATCGATTGCAATTTCAACTCCAATATCATCGCATAGCCTATACCATGCCAATGCTTTTCCCTTCAAAGATAAAGGGAAAACCTTCTTATTAACTTCATCTCCGGTTAAACCTGCAAGCTTAAACAATCCAAAAATTTCTTCCACGTATATCAAGTGCATATCAGGATGTTCGGTTCCATCTCATACATAAGGATTAGCTAGCAGTTGTTCTATCCTACCCGAAGGAATTTCATATTCAATATTTTCAGTAGGTGCAGTAGGTTGAGGGGTAACTAACTACGGTTGCGGTCGAGGTGAAGATACCCCGAACAAACCCCTCAAAGGATTGTTTTCCATAGTAACAAGTGACAATAAATTTCAGCACATAGTAATAAGTTTTCCTTATCGGTTTCCACTTACCAAGAGCGCTTCACTCCCCGGCAACGGCGCCAGAAAATAGCCTTGATGACACACAAGTATATGGGATCAATTGTAGCCTTTTCGATAAGTAAGAGTGTTGAATCCAACGAGGAGCAGAAGGAAATGACAAGTGATTTTCAGCAAGGTAATGTCTGCAAGCGTTGGAATTGTAAGTAACAGAGTAGTTTGATAGCAAGATAATTTGTAACGAGCAAGTAATGATAGTAGTAACAAAAGTGCAGCAAGGTAGCCCAATCCTTTTGAGGCAAAGGACAGGCCAAAACGGTCTCTTATAATAAGCAAAGCGTACTTGAGGGTACACGGGAATTTCATCTAGTCACTTTCATCATGTTGATTCGATTTGTGTTCGCTAGTTTGATAATTTGATATGTGGGTGGACCGGTGCTTAGGTGTTGTTCTTACTTGAACAAACCTCCTACTTATGATTAACCCCCTCGCAAGCATCCGCAACTACGAGAAAAGTATTAAGAATAAATTCTAACCATAGCATTAAACTTTTGGGTCCAATCGGTCCCTTACGAAATAGCGCATAAACTAGGGTTTAAGCTTATGTCACTCTCACAACCCATCCTCGAATAACTATTCCACAATGCATTCCCTTAGGCCCAAATATGGTGAAGTGTCATGTAGTCGACGTTCGCATGACACCACTAAGGGAATCACAACATACATACTATCAAAATATCGAACACATATCAAGTTCACATGATTACTTGCAACATGATTTCTCCCGTGACCTCAAGAAAAAAAGTAACTACTCACAAATGATAATCGTGCTCAAGATCAGAGGGGTATTAAACAGCATATTGGATCTGAACATATAATCTTCCACCAAATAAACCATATAGTAATCAACTACAAGATGTAATCAACACTACTAGTCACCCACAAACACCAACCTATAGTTCTGGTACAAAGATTGAACACAAGAGATGAACTAGGGTTTGAGAGGAGATGGCGCTGTTGAAGATGTTGATGGAGATTTCCCTCCCCAAGATGGGAGAGTTGTTGGTGATGATGATGATGATGATTTCCCCCTCCAGGAGGGAAGTTCCCCCGGTGAAATCGCTCCGCCGGAGGGCAAAAGTGCTCCTGCCCAAGTTCCGCCTCGAGACGGCGGCGCTCCCTCCCGAAAGTCCTCTCCTTATTTTTTTTCTAGTTAAAAATGACTTATATACCAGAAGATGGGCACCGGAGGTGGGCTGGGCTGAGCATAACCCACCAGGGAGCGCCTGGGGGGCCAGGCATGCCCTGGTGTCTTGTGCTCACCAGGTGGCCCCCTCGGTGGTTATTTGCTCTAGTATTTCTTATTTATTCCATAAAAAATCCTCGTGAAGTTTCAGCTTATTTGGAGTTGTGCAGAATAGGTAGCCTGACGTAGCTTTTTCAGGTCCAGATTTCCAGCTGCCGAAATTCTCCCTCTTTGTGTGTACCTTGCATATTATGAGACAAAAGGCATTAGAATTACTCCAAAAAGCAATATTATGAATAAAAACATTATAAATAACAATAGATAAACATGATGCAAAATGGACGTATCAAGCATCGTCATGATCTCCATCATCACTGGCTTGACACCTTGATCTCCATCGTAGCATTATGGTCGTCTCGCCAACTACTCCTTCTACAACTATCGCTAACGCATAGTAATAAAGTAAAGCAATTACATGTCATTTGCATTTCATACAATAAAGAGACAACCATAAGGCTCCTGCCGGTTGCCAGTAACTTTTACAAAACATGATCATCTCATACAATAACGTATATCACATCATGTCTTGACCATATCACATCACAACATGCCCTGCAAAAACAAGTTAGACGTCCTCCACTTTGTTGTTGCAAGTTTTACGTGGCTGCTACGGGCTTCTAGCAAGAACCATTCTTACCTACGCATCAAACCACAACGGTGTTTCGTCAAGTTTGTTGTTCTAACCTTCAACAAGGACCGGCCGCAATTAAATTCGATTGAAATAAAGTCGGAGAAACAGACACCCGCCAGCCACCTTTATGCAGAACTAGTTGCATGTCTGTCGGTGGAAGCGGTCTCATGAACGTGGTCATACAAGGTTCGTCCGGGCCGCTTCATCCAACGATACCGCCGAATCAAAATAAGACGTTGGTGGTAAGAAGTATGACTATCACCGCCCACAACTCTTTGTGTTCTACTCGTGCATATCATCTACGCATAGACCTGGCTCGGATGCCACTGTTGGCAAACGTAGCATGTAATTTCAAAAAAAATCCTACGCTCACGCAAGATCTATCTAGGAGATGCATAGCAACGAGAGGGGGAGAGTGTGTCTACGTACCCTCGTAGACCAAAAGCGGAAGCATTTGATAACGCGGTTGATGTAGTCGAACTTCTTCTCATTCCGACCGATCAAGTACCGAACGTACGGCACCTCCGAGTTCTGCACACGTTCAGCTCGATGACGTTCCTTGAACTCTTGATCCAGCAAAGTGTCGAGGAAGTAGATGAGTTCCTCAGCACGATGGCGTGGTGATGGTGATGGTGAAGTGATCCATGCAGGGCTTCGCCTAAGCACCGCAAGAATATGACCGAGGGTGTAATCTGTGGAGGGGGGCACCGCACACGGCTAACAGATGTTGTTCTGTGTTATAGGCGCCCCCTCCCCATGTATATATAGGTGGGAGAGGGAGGAGAGCAGCAAGGGGGCGCCCCTAGTAGGAGGAATCCTACTTGGGCGCCTCCCCAATTTGGCCTCCCCCCTTCCATAAGTTCCGAAGGGGGAAGGAAGGAGGAGGGAGGAGGGAAGGAAAGGGGAGGCCAAATCCCTCCCCTTCCTTCTCTCTTCCCCTCCTTCCTTCTCTCTTCCCCTCCTTCCTTCTCTCTTCCCCTCCTTCCTTCTCCTCTAGTTTGGCCCATATGGGGGGTGCAGCAGCCCCTGCTCGCTGCTTCATTTCCCCTCTTGGCCCATTAGGCCCATATCTTTTGCCGGGGGTGCCCGGAACCCCTTCCGGTGACCCGATATGTACCAGGTACCCTCCGGAACACTTCCGGTGTCCGAATACTATTGTCCTATATATCAATCTTTACCTCTCGACCATTTCGAGACTCCTCGTCATGTCCGTGATCTAATCCGGGACTCCGAACAACATTCGATCACCAAATCACATAACTCATATAATACAAAATCGTCATCGAACGTTAAGCGTGCGGACCCTACGGGTTCGAGAACTATGTAGACATGACCGAGACACCTCTCCGGTCAATAACTAATAGTGGAACTTGGGTGCTCATATTGGCTCCTACATATTCTACGAAGATCTTTATCGGTCGAACCGTAATGACAACATACGTTATTCCCTTTGTCATCGGTATGTTACTTGCCCGAGATTCGATTGTCGGTATCTTCATACCTAGTTCAATCTCGTTGCCGGCAAGTCTCTTTACTCATTCTATAATACATCATCCCGTAACTAACTCATTAGTCACTTTGATTGCAAGGCTTCTTATGATGTGTATTACCGAGAGGGCCCAGTGATACCTCTCCGATACTCGGAGTGACAAATCCTAATCTCGATCTATGCCAACCCAACAAACATCTTCGGAGATACATGTAGAGCATCTTTATAATCACCCAGTTACATTGTGACGTTTGATAGCACATAAGGCATTCCTCCGGTATCGGGGAGTTGCATAATCTCATAGTCGAAGGAATATGTATATGACATGAAGAAAGCAATAGCAATAAAACTAAACGATCAATATGCTAAGCTAACGGATGGGTCATGTCCATCACATCATTCTCCTAATGATGTGATCCCGTTCATCAAATGACAACACATGTCTATGGTTAGGAAATTTAACCATCTTTGATTAACGAGCTAGTCTAGTAGAGGCTTACTAGGGACACAGTGTTTTGTCTATGTATCCACACATGTATCAAGTTTCCAGTTAATACAATTCTAGCATGAATAATAAACATTTATCATGATATAAGGAAATATAAAATAACAATTTTATTATTGCCTCTAGGGCATATTTCCTTCAATGATGTAGACAAGATCTATTTATGTAGAAATAGACCCATCTTGTTATCCTTAATGGCAACAATACATACGTGTCGGTTCCCCTTCTATCACTGGGATCAAGCACCGTAAGATCGAACCCATCACAAAGCACCTCTTCCCATGGCAAGAAAAATCGATCTAGTTTGCCTAACTAAACCAAAGATTCGAAGAAGAAATACGAGGCTATAAGTAATCATGCATATAAGAGATCAAGAGACTCAAATAACTTTCATGGATAAAAACATAGATCTGATCATAAACTCAAAGTTCATCGGATCCCAACAAACACACCGCAAAAAAAGAGTTACATCAAATAGATCTCCAAGAGACCATTGTATTGAGAATCAAAAGAGAGAGAGGAAGCCATCTAGCTACTAACTACGGACCCGTAGGCCTATAATGAACTACTCACGCATCATCGGAGAGGCACCAATGAGGATGGTGAACCCCTCCGTGATGGTTTCAAGATTGGATCTGTGGTTTCTGGAACTTGCGGCGGCTGGAATTGATTTTCGTCGACTCCCCTAGGTTTTCTGGAATATTGGGGTATTTATAGAGCAAAGAGGCGGTGCGGGAGGCCATCGAGGTGGGCACAACCCACCTAGGCGCGCCTGGCCCCCCAGGCGCGTCCTGGTGGGTTGTGCTCCCCTCAGAGCACCCCTCGGGTACTTTCTTGGCCCATCATGTGTCTTCTAGTCCAGAAAAAATCACCAAAATGTTTCGCTGCGTTTGGACTCCGTTTGGTATTGATTTCCTACAAAGTAAAAAACAAGCAAAAAATAGCAACTGGCACTGGACACTATGTTAATAGGTTAGTCCCAAAAAATGATATAAAGTTGCTATAAAATGATTGTAAAACATCCAAGAATGATAATATAACGGCATGGAACAATCAAAAATTATAGATACGTTGGAGACGTATCAGCATCTAAGCTTCTTAGCTTACTTATGCAATTAAGCTAAGTAGGCGCTTTGTGCTGGAAGAAAAACAAGCAAGGGCTTGATGCAAAGTCTTTCGTGGACGCTATACCTGACACTAAGACTCAAGACATAAGCGCTAATCAGCCATGAATCTGATCTTGGCGCCCGTGCTAAGCGTCGGCTGTTGGAGCTACCCTTACGTCCCAAATGTGTGGTTTTGCTAGGAAAACTCTCAATCAACGCGTACCAATTATGGTTTCTAGTCTTTCTTTTCTCCTCTTATTCTTTTTTCTTTTACTAATTTTTTTTCAAAAAAAATCAACTTTCTCTTGATTTCTCTTATTTTTACTTATTTCTAGACTTGAACATTTTTTCTATGGTATATAAAAATATATTCATACATGTATAACCGATTTCTATAAAATGTATGTTTTAAATATATAAATTAACTTTTAGAACATAAATATAACTTTTCTATACATGAACATTTCTAACATATGCAAATTTTTATTTCATATATATCAAAAAAAATCTAAGCACATGAACAATTTTTTATTATCCTCAATATAGTTTTTCTTTTAAAAGAATTAATTTTGACAACATTTAGAAACCCTTTTTGAACAGAAGAACTGAAAATACGGAAAAACCCATAGTCTTAATGGTCCATGGCCACGACTGGGCATGTAAGGTTGCTTTACGTGTTTGCATGACTATTCTCGGAATTAGCACAGAATAGGATGACACTCCTTTGGCCCCATGCCAACGTATATGTCAGCCTACTGGGTCGGTTGCTAGACAATAATTTATACACACAGTTTGAATCATAAAGCTACACAACACATGGCGTGCTAAAATTACCTAAGGCCGCTCTAAGGGCATCTTCAACGAGCTCACTTACTGTCCCCCTACTTATGGTGATTCACCGACGTAGCGGAGTGCCCCAGTCCACCTACTGATCGCCATCAATGAGTTTAATTATGATGCTAGTGTCTCTCTGTTGGACATCATATAGGTTGTAATGAATCTTACTTAAGCAATTTCTAGTTTTTATTTTGTGAGAGACCTTTTATTTCATAAACTCATGGGAGCACTTGTATACACCAGATGATACCAAACATATTGTAAATGACTATTTAAAAATATCAAATCATATGTATACATAAGTAGTATAACACAAGACATTTTTATGATCGTGATGATTAATATAAGTGATATTATTTCCATAAAAAGTATAAAGCATGCACATGATTCAACTTATTGTTAAACTCACTAAAATGTGGAATGTACGTGAAAATACGAGTTAAGAATCAATGCCAACGGTTTAACCTATACTCTAGAAGTTTGTATAAGTATGATTGCATAATCATAGATTCGAAAATTATTTTAGGATTTTTATTAATCATATGTTTAAGAGATCTCTACCATGGTATTTAAAAAATATTAAAATAAACGTAGATGCACTCTCCCCCTTTCTCCCCCCCCCCCTACACAATTCACGCTATATAGTTTGTGCAAATTATCAAAAACAATTGGAGGATACTTTTTTTATTATGAAATACATTTTAGTTTATCACAATGCAAATAATTTGTAATGTTAAACACTAAACTATAGAAGAAAATAAGTATAACTAATATTTATCAACAATGTTATGTGGTCAACTATGCTAATTAGTTAAAGTGAAGTTGTTAAATTGTAACATGGTAAAATTAGGTTATATCAAAGAATAAAAGTTTAGTATAAATTATATTTATTCTATTTATGCCTTGGATCCAAATTTTGTTTGGAATGACCTTGTCATGGATCTATTCTGGTTAGTATAGCAAATCAAATACCTAGTACTCTAGGAGCCTCACACTAGGACCCTTTCTCTAGTTTTACATGATTCGATCAAATGATCATCTCGACAAACAACAAAATAGCAATTTAGGCCAATCGCACCAAGATCATTTCTCTAGTTTACACATTTTGCAACTATTTTCTTACCACAACAAAGAGTGAGTACTCACCGCAAATTTTAATAGATTCAGAAAGCATTTTGGTGTTACATTTAAATTTGCTCTTCTGCATGCCGGATCTAATGCGTGTACGGTTAGGGGCTCCACCCAAAAAATGCGTGTGCTCGTTAGTATGCACTAGGTTAATTGTCCTACACCGGGTGTACCTAACTGACCTTTTACCCCCAATATATTATTCTTCCACTTAAGAGAAAGTTCCCATTCTGATCAAAACAAAAATATTCCATTTGTCCATGTGTTTCATAGAGCCAGCAAACATCATTTGACCCAAGATTGTAGTCCACATTTTCCCTACTTGTACGTTTTGACACGAGCCGCCAAGACATGATCCGTACTGGGAGTGTGATGTGTGGTAGATCAATTGCTTTGTGCAAGTATAACCTCGGCTATGGTTTTTGCATCTCCTGAGTTTTCTAAAGCGAGCAGATACTACTTAGCTGTCGTGGGGTAGTTGGAAGTTCTCAAGGGCCTCTTGAGAAATCTTGTACTCCTGCCACTTTTAAATTTGGGTAAGTTGCAGACTTACCATAACTCAGGGTTATTAAAGATAAATTACCCTATTTTTAAAGACAAGTTAAACATATGCGTTACTATTGAATTTGCTAATTCTCACATGGATGAGAACTTATGTCTCATCTAACATTCCTACCGTCTCATGCATGGCTCTAAGATTTGTGTTTTTAACTCTCTTTTTAAGGGAATTGTGTTTTTAGACATGGGCCCCCGTAGGGCTGTCGATCCGCATGTGGCGTGGCCATACCGCATAAGCGTTTTACATGTGGTTTTATGTCCATGTGCTTTGGGCTGTTTTTTGTTTTCTTTTTCCGATTGCACGTGTTGTTTGGGCACAGGTTTTCACGCGTGTATGTGTGGGTTGCGGTTTTCCATTTGTTTGTTCGGTTGTCGTGTTCATTTATTTATCGGGAGGGGAGTGGCTGGACCTTTTTCTTCTTCCTATTTTTTTACATCAACCTCGTGTAGAATAACATTCCTAAGGCCTAGTTTGGTAGCAAGGGATCCCCCCGGGATCCCCGTCATTTCCCTAGGTGGAGAAGAGCAAGAGTTAAATTCATGAACTTCTTTTATCAAATTCAAAAACTGTAATAAAATTTATGAAAAATTAACTAAATTTTGAAAATCTTCGACATCATTTTTCAAATTAGTAACATGTTCTCAAATTCAGGATCGTTTTAAAAATTCATGATTTTTTGCACCTCTGAATATTTTTACTGCAAACTTTTTGAATTCATAACCTTGTTTTAGTTATGCAAATTTTCGAATTAATAAACTTTTTTGAAAATCATGAACATATTCAATCTCATGAAGTTTTTTCAAATTCATGTACCTTTTTCCAAATTTATTTTTTTACAAAATCTATGAACTTTTCATAAATTTGCATTTTTTCTAAATTCATTGACATTTAAAATTCATGGTTTTTCAACTTAGTAAACTTTTATATATTTTTATTTGTGTGATTTCTTAATCTGTAAAAAGCCACTTTTGTTTCTTTTCTGAAACAATTGTTTTTCATAGCTGACCAGCAAACGGACAGTCACATCGGCAAGCAAGCAAAACAGAGTAATGTGTCGTGGACCGGTTCCGCTATACCCTAGCGTTCGTGTGTGATTCGGCGCACAAGGCGCCGACTCAATGCCAAATGGTGTGTATTTGATAGGGGCGTACAGTCCCCCTCCTCGCCAGACTAATTGGGCTGCTGGCCCATTTCGTCGCTCCACTATTTTTTTTCCTTTTTCTTTTCATTTCTTTAATTTTCCATTTCCCCATTTTATTTTAGTTTTATTTCCCTCGTTCCTTCATATTCATGAACTTCTTTCAAGTTAATGAACTTATTTTTAAAATTCATGAACTTTTTCTAATGTGTGGGAACTTTCTTTCAAATTCATGAACTTTTGTTTTTTCAAATTTCTAAACTTTTTTCATGAACTTTATCAAATCCAGAAACTCTTTGTAGTCATGAAATTTTTTATTTAAAATTTATGATCTTTTTTCTTATTTTTGAACATTTTTCCTTTGTCATGAACTTTTTTCGGATGATTGAAATTTTAAAATCTGTGAAGTTTTTGTTGGAGTGAACTTTTTTGTTTTTCATCAACTTATTTTAAGTTTGTGAAAATTTTCAGTTTTTGTAAAAAAATATTTGTCCATGAACTTTTTTCAATTTCATGAACTTTTTTGTATTTTGTTAACTTTTTCAAATTCATGAACTTATTTATAAAATTCTTGAACTTTTTACAAATTCATGGTTCTTTTCAAAATTTGAAAAGCCAACGGTCAACATGTCAAACGGTTTGTTGTCAAGGTCAATCTTTCAACGAATAAACCAAGCGAGCGAATCTGTGTGTGATCGAAGCGAGCATTGTGCCTTCTAACGGGCCAACCCAATTGACCATGCGTGTGGGAGCCAACAAGCTGAACCGACGCTTATGGTGTCGTACATGAGCTCGGCAATTCCTGTTTGGGGCCTTTAGCGCCCGATACAGTATGTTTTGCAACTTGGCGCACCCCACCCCACCCCCGACCCTCATCCTTGGCTCGCCCATTTCCATTTTTTCTAAACATCAAAAAGAGGAATGTGTGTTGGGAGGATTCAAACTCCAGCCCTCCTCGTTCACTCCCTGTCACAATAACCACCGCAACAACTTGATTTCTTTGCCAACTTATTTCTTTTACTCTTCTTGTGGCAAATGCAAAGTTAAAAGAAGAATCACTTCTTTATATGTTTTTCTTTCGGATTTTGTTCTATTTGGCCATTTTTTCTATGATTTGTTATCCCTTTTTCTTTTTTGTTGGTCGTTTACTTAATTCCCAAACTTTCTTCAAATTCCTGGATTTTTTTCTGAAAATCTATGAACCTTTTCTAACTTTGTGAATTATTTGTCAAAATAAGTGATTTGTTTCCAAATTATGAACATTTTTTTATAAAAATCAATGAGCTTTTTTCAAAATACGGTGAACTTTATTTTCAATTGACGAACTTTTTTTGAATTCGTGAACCTTTTTGAAAATCCATATATTTTTTTTCATTTTTGGGAAATAGCTGCACTTTTTTCAAACTGATGAAATTTTTTTCCTTTTTTATATCCATGAGCTTTTTTTAAACGATGATTTTTTTTGTATTAATTAACTTTTTGAATTTTATATTCAATCCATTTACTTATTTGAATTCAAAAACTCTTCCCATTTTTTGTGTTTTTTAACTTTTGGGGTATTTTTTATTAGTTTAATCAACTGGTCAACCATCAACCATTGACCCAAATCGAAGGTGCTGCACGTTGCTGAGCAACCCACGCGATTGCCCGGCCCATATATGCGTTCGCGTGGGCGCTGGAACACCTAATCGGCGCAGAAGGCGCCTATTAAGAGGTCCCGGGGAGCTCTCAGGCGCCCAATAGGACCTTTTAGAAACAAAAAACACCGAATCGTCGAGCGACTAGACCGGCCCAACACTATAGGAGTTCCTGTGTTTTTTTTTTCTCTTTTTGTCTGGTTTTTAACTGTTTAGGCCCTTTTTTTTCTCTGCATAGTTTTCTTTTATCAGGTTTTCATTGTGTGGGATCTGGTTGTCTTTGGTTTTCCTGGTTATTTTTTCTTTATAATTTTATATGTTCATTGGTTTTCTTTATTTTGTGTGTATATGTTGCTTTTCTTTCTTTCTTGGTTTTCTTCATTTTTCCTTACTTTTCTTCTCATTTCTTTGCCAATTTGCACTGGCCTTTTTCTAACACAAGCCTACTTTTTGTCAGTGCACAGTATACATTTTTAGTGCACCTGCAAAACATTTTTTGATACACATTGAACATTTTTCAAATACACGATTGACATTTTTTTAATATGTATATTTTTAACACTTTTGTAAATACTGGGTCAACATTGTTTCAAATTCGGTATTCGTAGTTAACATTTTCCTCAAACAATGCAAACACTTTTTTTAAAAAAATTGTGCGATCATTTTTTTCTTGAAAACTATGAACATTTTTAAAAAAAAATGTGCTATTTTTAATACTGAGTTAGGTTCATGGTTTTTAAAATTTCTTAAGTAAATTTATGTTTTATAATAAATTAATTTAAAATATAAATATAAATAACTAATGATAGAAGAAAAAATATGTCACATCAGCATGACATCATCACAACAACCCATGCCTCCACTGGGACGACCCACCACTGACTCCCTACAGTGTGCACACGGACGAGGCAGCCATCTGTCTCGCTAAAAGCAAGACATAAGCGTGCCCCTTCGCTGAAGCGAGGCACGAGATGGGTCGGCCTCTATTTGGCTGTATGTTTTGAGGTGTTTTTGCATGTTGTTTTCTTTATCGTTTTTTGTGCGTTGGTCTGTGTCTTTCTTTGTTCTTAGTTCATTTTCATTTTTTATCTTTTTTACATCTTAGATTTTATTTTAATTTATTTTGGTCTTTTATTTTTGCACATTTCTTTTTAATAGGGTTTGCAATATGCGGTGAACTTTGTTTGCAGTAAGGTGAACATTTTCCAAATACTAACTGAGCATTTTAGTACATGATGAACATTCTTTAAATACGCACTATAAATATTTTTATAATATATTATAAATTTCTGTTATATACATTGAACATTTTTAATATATGATAAACTTTTTAGTTATACGATGAACAATTTTTTATTATACGGTGAACCTTTTCTAATATACACTGAACTTTTTCTTATAAAAGTCATAATGAACAATCTTCTAAAATATAATTTTCTAGTTCTAATAGGTTTTTAAAATATCCAAAGCCTACGAAACAATATACATTTTTTAATTAAAAACGACTAAAAACCGAAGAAAAAAATAAGAAAAATTAGCTTGCGCAACAGTGGGCCGACCCATTTGGCTTGCCTTCAGCGAAGGCACCCCAAGTTGACGCACACGGGCGTCAACTAGGGGGTTTCATTTCTTTCCTACTTCTAAAGTTTTGAGTTGGTGGTCGTCCGTTCACTTTCAGTAGTCCTAACCTCTTCTCTCTCCATCCCGACAAGTGGGCCAGCAAAGCTTGACAGAGACATCACGTCAAGACCCCCCATGATCCTTCTGCCAATCCCATCTCTCTCGTTGAATCCTCCCCCCAATTAACGATCTCTTGTCGCTTGCTCATGGCTTCCCGCAATCCCGTCTCTCTTGCCGCATCCCTCTCCCAATCCCGTCTCTCTTGCCGCATCCCTCCTCCAATCCCCATCCCTTTTCCGCTAGGGTTTTTTAAAATGTTCTGATGCGCCCCCTGATCCTGCTTGGCTCTCCATCCTTCTCCCTCGTTGCGTCTTTCTTTCCTCCACCGCCCAGCTCACTCGTCTGTCGCTGGTATTGCGTGAGGCAGCACCCGCTGCCAGCGTCGCTCGCTCACCGTCGCCAAGCCGCACCCCCCGTCCGCGTGTTTGCTCGCCTTTGCCAGGTATTCATGAAGGCAACAACCCCTCTGGCATGCCCACTCTCCCAGTCTCCCTTACTTGACCACATGTAGGTGTTGGGGAACGTAGTAATTTCAAAAAATTTCCTACGCACACGCAAGATCATGGTGATGCATAGCAACGAGAGGGGAGAGTGTTGTCCACGTACCCTCGTAGACCGACAGCGGAAGCGTTATCACAACGCGGTTGATGTAGTCGTACGTCTTCACGATCTGACCGATCAAGTACCGAACGTACGGCACCTCCAAGTTCTACACACGTTCAGCTCGATGACGTCCCTCGAACTCCGATCCAGCCGAGTGTTGAGGGAGAGTTTCGTCAGCACGACGGCGTGGTGATGATGATGATGTTCCACCGACGCAGGGCTTCGCCTAAGCTCCGCGACGGTATTATCGAGGTGTAATCTGGTGGAGGGGGGCACCACACACGGCTAAAATATCGTATATCAAGTGTGTATAGAGGTGCCCCCCTGCCCCCGTATATAAATGAGCAAGGGGGAGGCCGGCTGCCTATGGGCGCGCCAAGGAGAGGGGGGGAGTCCTCCTCCTAGTAGGAGTAGGACTCCCCTTTCCTAGTCCTACTAGGAAAAGAAGGGGGGAAGGAAAGAGAGGGAGAGGGAGAGGGAAAGGGGGCTGCGCCCCCCTCTCCTAGTCCAACTAGGACTCCTCCTGGGAGGGGGCGCACCACCTCCTGGCTGCTGCCCTCTCTCTCCCCTCAAGGCCCACTAAGGCCCAATACTTCCCCGGGGGGTTCTGGTAACCCTCCGGCATTCCGGTTTAATCCGAAACTTCTCCGGAACACTTCCGGTGTCCGAATATAGTCGTCCAATATATCAATCTTTACGTCTCGACCATTTCGAGACTCCTCGTCATGTCCGTGATCACATCCGGGACTCCGAACAACCTTCGGTACATCAAAACATATAAACTCATAATAAAACTGTCATCGTAACTTTAAGCGTGCGGACCCTTTGGGTTCGAGAACTATGTAGACATGACCGAGACACCTCTCCGGTCAATAAACAATAGCGGGACCTGGATGCCCATATTGGCTCCCACATATTCTACGAAGATCTTTATCGGTCAGACCGCATAACAACATACGTTGTTCCCTTTGTCATCGGTATGTTACTTGCCCGAGATTCGATCGTCGGTATCTCGATACCTAGTTCAATCTCGTTACCGGCAAGTCTCTTTACTCATTCCGTAATACATCATCCCGCAACTAACTCATTAGTCACAATGCTTGCAAGGCTTATAGTGATGTGCATTACCGAGTGGGCCCAGAGATACCTCTCCGACAATCGGAGTGACAAATCCTAATCTCGATATACGCCAACCCAACAAGTACCTTTGGAGACACCTGTAGAGCACCTTTATAATCACCCAGTTACGTTGTGACGTTTGGTAGCACACAAAGTGTTCCTCCGGTAAACGGGAGTTGCATAATCTCATAGTCATAGGAACATGTATAAGTCATGAAGAAAGCAATAGCAACATACTAAACGATCGGGTGCTAAGCTAACGTAATGGGTCATGTCAATCACGTCATTCTCCTAATGAGGTGATCCCGTTAATCAAATGACAACTCATGTCTATGGCTAGGAAACATAACCATCTTTGATTAACGAGCTAGTCTAGCAGAGGCATACTAGTGACACTCTGTTTGTCTATGTATTCACACATGTATTATGTTTCCGGTTAATACAATTCAAGCATGAATAATAAACATTTATCATGATATAAGGAAATATATAATACTTTATTATTGCCTCTATGGCATATTTCCTTCAGTAGGTTCCAATCCTAATGGCCGAGCTGGCTCCGGAACTGTATCACGTCCACACAAGAGCACCATCAGGCCACGCTGACAAATAAGTGGAGCGGTTGCTTCCATCTGGGCGCATCGCCCCCTCTTCAGTTTTCCTTGGTCTCAATTAGGGCTGCAAACGAGTCGAGCTTGAGCGAGTTGGAGTTGGCTCAGCTCAACTCATATGAAAATTCGAGCGAGCTCAAACTGAGTAAAGCTCATGTTCGAGCTGTAGAACATGACTTGTGCTCAGCTTGTAACGATCTCGAGTCGATCTCGAGCTAGTTTCAAGCTAAATGAGATGGTAAAAACTACAAATCTATGGATGAAAAACAAAAAATTTAAGGTGAATATGCTGGGAACCTTTGCCAAAAATATAGGATATTGAACACATAGTCGACCACGTGCCATAATTAGGCCTAAATCTTCTATGCACTTAATTAAGTTTCCATGTTCGTTGGTAAATAAAATGGAGACAAATTATGGACAACATATATGGTAATAATTATCTTATTTCCATTTAATATATGGCATGATCATTTAACATAATGATATTCTGTCGAGCTATCGAGCTAAAATCGAGCGAGCCAACATTGGCTCAAGATCGACTCGTTTCTCGGTCGAGCTACATAAAGTGTTCAAATTCAGCTTGTTTTTTTTCAAGTCAATCTCGAGTCGAGTCAAAAAACGAGTCGATCTCAAGCGGCTCACGAGCCTCGAGCTTTTCTTGCAGCCCTAGTCTCAATAAGGTACACCATGTTGCGAGTCCTGAACCAATTAGACTATTTGTTTAATCTAATTTTGTATTCCAATTTTCTCTCACCGCTATATCCCATTGTGTTATGATTCCAATTAGATTGTAGCTTCATGAACTTCACAGGGCACGCCATGCACGAGGGAGGACTCTTGGATTCTATTTTTGTTCCACTGTGTTTGGAATTCTTGGATGCTTTTGCCTACTACATGCAACACTTGAGTTCATGTCTTTCTTGCTTGATTTTGTGCTCAAAGAATTGGAATTTTGTCCATGTTTCATATGTTATTGTTTGTCTTGAGCGGTGCAATCTTATTTAATTCTTTATGTTGTTCCATATATGAAGTGCTACTTTGTATAACACTTCAAGAGGTAGTGGATTATTGCAGAAATAGAAGTTTTTTACATGATCTTGCCGGTGGATATGTTTACAGTAGTAATAGAAAGAGAACCACTTATCTGGTTGATGCAAGACTGTGTTGATTAAAGAATTTTACTTGTATACTGCCTCCATTCCCAAATATTAGACCTTTTACAGATTTCATTATGAACTACATATGAATGTATATAGACATGTTTTAGAGTATAGATTCATCCATTTTGCTCCGTATATAGTCCACAGTGAAATCTCTAAAATTTCTTATATTTAGGAATAGAGGGAGTAGAAGGTAAAGGTACTACATGAATTGTTCTGCTTGCACGGCTGATCAGAGTACCAGGGATACACATGCTAGACTAATTTGACATATTAGATTTGTGTATAACTCTTGCTGAAATTTTAAAATTGTACGATTAGATGGACTTAAACCATGCTACACAGTATGGTGTTTTTCTAGTTGGTTGACTGTAGTGTTATAGCTTTGAAAGTATCGTGTGTACCCTCGGGGGATATAGTACTACAATGACTACAAAATTTCTTTATAATATGCACAATAAATATTGTAAAAATAGTCATGATATAACTAGGTACAAGGTTCATGGATGCAAAATAATTTGGGCCAGAATATGTATAGTAGGAAACTAACAATATGCTCAAATTGGAGACATGATCTATTACCCAAATCAGTTTGTATGTAAGCTCGTTGAATTTTGTGGGTGGCCTCTACCATAGACGAATCACAGTTATGACTGTTGGCTTGATGGATGACAAGTATGTATCGTTAATTGATTAATGGAGTATTTTTTATAGGATCAACAACAAGCTTACATTCAAGTCTCTCCGTGGATTAGGAGGAAGATGGTGAATAGGGTGGGCTGAAGTTTTGACCTTTTGTCTAAGTAGCTACGCGGTTTGATGGTGCACTTTGATATATGTTGTTGATTTTGTTCTAGCACTCAAAGGCAATTCCAGCAGTAGATGACAAGAGTTGACTCTTATACATGTTGAAAGAGACGAGTTATTGTCTGAGTTATTTTGACTCAAGAAGTAGACGAAGCACTTATGGACTCTTGTATTTGAGATTATGTGAAGCCATAATCTTCTTTTGTATTTTCAGATATAATATTTGCATATTATGAACTGGTGTATTAAGAATTTATTTGCTAATTCAAATTATATTTTATATTTATGGCTTTATAATGGTTTCATGATATGCGATATAAACCGATGAAAGTATTTATGTTATTTGGCTCTAGCTGTTAGGTCCATTGTACCTTATTCTCGCTAGGGTCCCTATAATTCTAGGTTCTTCTGCTAATCGTTTATCCTCCACATTGTTTCCACTAATTAAAAACATATGAACCTATGTTGAGTTCTAGGTTGGTTAATGTTGTTAGTTCGACCAGGAAGAAACATCTGACTTTTGGGGATGTACCGCACAAAGTATCGATACTTACCGTTGATGTTATCATGCTTGCACATATCCTCGTCTTCTGTGCCACTTCAATCACTAGCTAGCAAGACATCACACAAAGTATGCACTTACTCTCATTATTTGGTGCCTTTTGAGGCCATGGATTACTTTGTTTTGTTCAGTTAGGTAGCAGAATAAGTTTTTCATGCATGTAATTCTGTTTATTTAGTAGCATTATAAACTCAGTAAACAACCATAGACAACTTGAATGATCTGAAAAGAAGTTCACATAATAAGAGAAAAAATCTTAGCCTCTAAATTTACTAAAAAACTCCTAATTAAAATGGTTTTTTAAAGATTTGTATTGTTTCATCATATGACCTAGGTTTGGTTAGAATGCATTTTTGTGCAGCTATACGCAAGTTTCGTAGTAGAACATTATACGAGGAAGCGTACCAGGTAACTTGTCATCTGAATGTGACGATCCTCAACTTATGTACTCTACTTATTCAATTGAACTAAAATTGGAGAAAACAATCCCATATAATGGCCATATATAGTTAGGTCGAGTTTATTCTGATATTGAGTTGTTAATCTAGCGTGTCATGACCTTATGGTCATGGAAAGGCATCATGCCCAGACATATTTCTCATTAATAAAAGGAAGAGCAACTTGGCAGTTTTTTAGAGCACCACCAAAGGAGCATGTCAATGGCAAGTGTCTAGTATCCCATGGTGCATATATAGTTCATACTTGATTGTGAGAAACATGGATTTTTTTCTCTCATTCTATTTGCAAAGCATAATGCCAACACTATTAGTGGGGGCATTCCCCCCCCCCCACGCGCACTTCATCACGTTGTATTTATTCGAAGCTATAATTCTAGTGTCGACCCTGATTGTAACCTCAAACTGTTAACCATTTATCTTCCTCATTGTTGCCACTAATAATCAACTTATGAGCCTCTATCAGGTTCTCGATCGATTAATGTTGTTTGCTCGACCAGGAAGAAACATATGACTTCCGGGGACATATCATACAAAGTATGAATACTGACTGGAGTTGTTATCATGCTTGCACATATCCTTGTATTTTGTGCGACTTCAACTACTAGTTACTAGGACAACACATAAGGAATGCACTCACTCTCATGATTTGGTTCTTTTGAGGTTATGGATTACATTGTCGTGTTCAGTTAGGTAGCAGATGGAATTTTCGTGCTTGCAGTTCTATTTGTTTAGTAGCATTATGAACTCAATAAACAACCATAGACAACTTGCATGATGTAAAAAGAAGGTCAGAGAATGAGAGAGAAAAATCCTTAGCCTCTAAATTTACTAACAAACTCCTAAAATCGTTTTGAAAGATTTTGTATTATTTCATCATATGACCTAGGTTTGGTTAGAATGCATTTTGTGCAGCGATATGCAACATTTTTAGTAGAATATTATAGGAGGAAGTGCACTGTGTAACCTGCCATCTGAATGTGACGATCCTCAACTGATGCACTCTACTTATATAATTGAATTAACATAGGAGAAAACAATCAAAGATAACCAACATACACAGTTAGCTTGAGTTTATTATGATATCGAGTTGTTAATCTAGTGGTTCATGACCTTATTATCTTGGAAATGCATTATTCTTCGAGATATTTCTCAAAGATAAAAGGAAGGGCAATCAGGTAGATTTGTAGAGAACCACCATGAACCAAAAGAAAATGTCAGAAAGGTAACTAGAAAGTGTCCAGGATCCCATGGTGCACATATAGTTCATGCTTCATTGCAAGAAACATGGACTAAGAAAAAGAAGATACATCAAAGCTTTGCAGGTCAAATGTCCAAGTTATGTTTTGATTATTTTGACAGCACATGATATTCTGGTTTTGAATACCACTGTAATACATTATCTAATTTCAGGAATAGGAATACATCAAGAGTATCTATGGAATACATATTAGCAAGATCTAACAAATTCTTGTCTTGCTCCATCAATGGAGTTGCATTAGTTCATTGAGCACCCAAAGTCATTCTCCAAGAGTAATTTAACGGTTGTCGTCAAAGGCTTGTATTGTTAGATACCTAATTATCTAAATGAGATTATTGCCATGTAAAGAACTATCATTGACATTCATGTTATCGTATATCAGTGAAATTGTATTGTTGATGTATCGGTGAAGTGTCTATGTTATGGAAACTCTTGTGCATAATGTTTGCTTATGAATGTTTCCTGAAGCATGGAATCATATTTTGTGTCAAAACTGAGATGCCATGAAAGATTATTTTGGGGACCTCGTCAAGAGGGCAGGTGCTCCCGCGATATCATAAAGAATATACTTGCCCTGTATTGTTGGAGAAACTAGACCAAAAACGACACAACACAATGACATAATTGATTAGGCAACAATTAAAAAAATAACAAGAGCCAACATCTAATCAAGGCCCGCAGAGAACGATCAGATGGGAAGAACCTCTTCGACAATGCGTCCAAGGACAAAATGTCGCCCGTGAAAGTCAAAGCCATCGGCATTGACACCCGCCGGGAGAGTGTCTCAAAGGAGATGCCATGAAATATATGTAGTATAAGCTGTTGGGAACGTATTAATTTCAAAAAAATTCCTACGCACACGCAAGATCATGGTGATGCATAGCAACGAGAGGGGAGAGTGTCGTCCATGTAGCCTCGTAGACCGTAAGCGGAAGCGTTATGACAACGCGGTTGATGTAGTCGTACGTCTTCACGATCGACCGATCCTAGTACCGAGCGTACGGCACCTCCGCGATCTGCACACGTTCAGCTCGGTGACGTCCCACGAATTCACGATCCAGTAGAGCTTCGAGGGAGAGTTCCGTTAGCACGACGGCGTGATGACCTAGGTGATGATGAAGCTACCGTCGCAGGGCTTCACCTAAGCACCGCTACGATAATATGACCAAGGTGGATTATGGTGGAGGGGGGCACCACACACGGCTAAGAGATCAATGATCAACTTGTGTGTCTATGGGGTGCCCCCTTCCCCCATATATGAAGGAGTGGAGGAGGGGGGCCTCTACTATGGCGCGCCCTGGGGAGTCCTACTCCCACTGGGAGTAGGATTCCCCCCTTTCCAAGTAGTAGGAGTAGGAGAGAAGGAAGGGGAAGAGACAAGAGAAGGAAGGAGGGGGCGCCGCCCCTCCCCCTAGTTCAATTCGGACTAGGCCTTGGGGGGCTCGTGGCCTGCCCTAGGCAGCCCCTCTCTCTCTCCCCTAAAGCCCAATAAGGCCCATATACTCCCCGGCGAATTCCCGTAACTCTCTGGTACTTCGATAAATACCCGAACCACTCAGAACCTTTCCGATTTCCGAATATAGCCTTCCAATATATTGATCTTTACGTCTCGAACATTTCGAGTCTCCTCATCATGTCCCTGATCTCATCCGGGACTCCGAACAACATTCGGTACATCAAAACACATAAACTCATAATACCGATCGTCACCGAACGTTAAGCGTGCGGACCCTGCGAGTTCGAGAACTATGTAGACATGACCGAGACACGTCTCCGGTCAATAACCAATAGCGGAACCTGGATGCTCATATTGGCTCCTACATATTCTACGAAGATCTTTATCGGTCAAACCGCATAACAACATAACAACATACGTTGTTCCCGGCAAGTCTCTTTACTCGTTTCATAATGCATCATCCCGCAACTAACTCATTAGATACATTGCTTGCAAGGCTTATAGTGATGTGCATTACCGAGAGGGCCCAGAGATACCTCTTCGATACTCGGAGTGACAAATCCTAATCTCGATCTATGCCAACCCAACAAACAGCTTCGGAGACACCTGTAGAGCATATTTATAATCACCCAGTTACGTTGTGACGTTTGATAGCACACAAGGTGTTCCTCCGGTATTTGGGAGTTGCATAATCTCATAGTCATAGGAACATGTATAAGTCATGAAGAAAGCAATAGCAACATACTAAACGATCAAGTGCTAAGCTAACGGAATGGGTCAATTCAATCACATCATTCTCCAATGATGCGATCCCGTTAATCAAATGACAACTCATGTCTATGGCTAGGAAACTTAACCATCTTTGATTTAACGAGCTAGTCAAGTAGAGGCATAGTAGTGACACTCTGTTTGTCTATGTATTCACACATGTACTAAGTTTTCGGTTAATACAATTCTAGCATGAATAATAAACATTTATCATGATACAAGGAAATATAAATAACAACTTTATTATTGCCTCTAGGGCATATTTCCTTCATAAGCATCTCTAGTTACTACTTCCAAATGTAGCTGCACTAAAGAAACACCTATTTAACATGCTTTGTTGTTCATTAGACCGGTGAATTCTTGAAAAAATGTACTAAAATCAATATAATTTGTTTGGTCATAAGTGTGAATGTTTTAGTTGACAAAGATACGGTCAGTGCACGCAGATATTTTCAGTCCAATGACCTCGATTACGATGAATTGTCACCTAATCTTTAGCACCATAGCAGACACATTGTTATAGTGGAGTTTTTGGCGAACTCTTATGTTCTGAACCTCTCTATTGACATGTATCTTTGGTCCATATGCGTATATGCATGTTCATAGTCTATCGTATTGTTTATCATTCAACAAACATGTAATGATGCTAATCTTAACCAAGTATTCCTTAGAGGTAGAGGCATCAGGAGTCTACGAACTTGCTCGGTCTATGATGGTTTGGTCCATAAACTTGCAAAAAACTCATTCCGCCACCAAAAAACTTGTAGTCCAGTGCAAAAAAGCCTAGAGTCAATCACGAAGCGACATCTAGCACTACATATTTTATAGAAAGCCCCCTACATTCTTAAGAGTTGACAAGTGGGTCCAGGTTTCAACGAATGGTAAGAAAACACATGACGAGAAAATGAGACCGTGGGGGATCGAACCCTAGACCTCTCTCCTCTTAACCAAATACAATATTGCATGATATCCTATCACATTTTGCCTATAAAGTTATACTAAGAGGCGGTCACTGAGGTCACGCCTCATGGAGGCAATTTACTATCAAAAGTAAGTGATTTCATTGACCCTGTTACGGGTCGTCGGGATGAAGAGTTGGGTTCTCAAACATTCTGGCAAGTTGATGTGGCGCAGATCCTTGCGATTCCATTGCCTGAATTTGATACGTGGGACTTCGTAGCATGGAACTTGTGCACAAACAGGAGATTCTCAGTGAGATCGGCATACTTTATGGAGTGGCACAACCAATATGGACATAAAATATCAGGAGAAAATACAGCCGGACCCTCACAGAATTCATCAATATGGGGGACGATCTGGAGTTCAAGCTGTCTTGCCAAGTTTAATTTTTTTTCTCCAGCGAACTTTGTTAGGATCGCTACCATGTTGGGTGACTTTGGCTAACAGACATATTAATGTCAGTGGGCAATGTCCTACATGCGATATAGGAGCGGAGGATACCAAGCACCTGTTATTCACTTGTGCAAAAGCTAGAGAAGTATGGCGGTTACCGAGGCTGGACTTTGCTGTAAAGCATGCGTTGTGGATCATGCAGGAGAAGCTGTGCTAGAATATTTATTACAACCAACTGAAGAATGTGTGGCCCTTGGTCTGGGAAATTCAACGGAAGCAATTGCTATTGGTTCCTGATATTTATGGTGGGAGAGAAGAAAGTTAGTGCATAATGAAAAGGTCCAGGAACCTAAGTTCATAGTAATGGCAATCAGAGCTTTGGTTGCTAACTATACTATGACGAGTGATGCAAATGCGACGATCAAGCGACATGGCTGGGAAAGACCAAGGAGCAACTATGTGAAGCTAAATGTGGATGGGGCTTTTGACCCAGACTTACTCAAGGGCTCGTATGACGTTGTCATCAGAGACTCGAATTGCAGATTCGTCGTGGCAGGAAACGTGAAAATTGATTGGTGTGGAGATGCGCTTATGGCCGAGACACTGGCCTCACAGTATGGACTCAGTTCGGCAACTACTGTTGGGTGTAAGCGCATAAAGGTGAATTCCGATAACATCGAGGTGATAGAGACAATGAAGAATTAAGGTCGTTCTTTCGGTATATTGGCGGCAGTGATTATATATATATATATTATTTTTAAACATACTTGTAGAGAGACTAATTGTGATTTAGCCAAACTAGTTAGAAGCAAGATATGTGTGGGGTGAATGAAACATTCACCTATAGAGACGTTGATACTCTCGCAAAACATAATACGATGATCATCATGCAATAGAGAGTTCTTTGATGTCTAAAAAGGCGGTCACTGGAAGCACCATAAAAAACGTGCTAAGTGTAAGATCGTGTCTCCTAAAAACACAATTAATTATGCTAAAAGGGATAAATAACCCTTTTCAGCCGTTGAAGCAAACAGATAGCAACAATGTCTTTTTCTAGCTTGGCAGCTATCACCCGACTTTTTCTAGGTTTGGCAGCCAGAACGAGATTTGCCTTCGAATTGCAGGTCCAAATCATTATCCTCTTTGGCTTGCCTCCTACCTTTCGGGTGGCCAGCAGGCATCGTTCTCTTCTATCTGGACAAATCCTCTTCCGCGTGAACCAGAACGCCTGCACACTTCTGGAAACCGGCTAAGGGATTCCTGGCTGTAGAATAAGTAAGTTCCAAAAAAGAACTTGATATATTTTATTGTTGTGAACAGAAACTGAGGTTAAACGGCCGCCCAAGCTGGTTTGACGGAGCTTCACAGGATAGAAAACTCTCAAGGCAGCGGCAACAGTAGGTAAGCTGTTTCTTGCTAATATTTTTTTCTCAAACAGTAGTTAATCTTTTGTTGCAAGCAAAACTTGTGCCTGCATTCTTGGTTCTTGCCGTAAATCCATTTTTCTTTCTGGGGGAGGGAGGGATGGGATGGACCTGGTCCCATTCTGCAGACTTTGTCTTGCGTGCCCTTCTCTGAATTCTGCGCTTGAAAAGGTCTCGAGAGCTCACATGGCCCCTCCCGTCGTTCCCTTTCCCCTTCACGACCTGCCTCTCTCTCTCTTGTGGCCACTCGAGACAAGCACGAGGAGATAGGTCCCAGAGATGGAGCCTCTGCATCTCTCTCGCAGTTGCTCCCATGGCCACGGACTACGATTGCCATGCCCGTATCTCTGAGGTACTCACCTCACCTGTTGCTTACTGTTGAGTTAAATTAATGCTTCAACCTGCCCGCAACGCGCCGCCCAGCATGGGCAGTTCCCATTCCTGATAACCCCTTCCATAATTGCTCGGACACGGAGTTAATTCTCTGAAGATGCCGCAACTGCCCAGTTGCTTTGATGTTCGATCATAAAAAATGGCTACTCAAGGGGCATTTACTGCTCCAAATTTGCTGTAGAGTAGTTTTTCTCAATTTGGCTCTGTTCAGCTCAACGTCTTCGTTTCTGCAGGCGGATTAACCGGTAGCGGCCGCCAGCGGCCCATGGAGGAGGAATCCCACTGCCCGCTCCGGTGGGAGAGCACGGGCGACCAGTGGTGGTACGCCACGCCGATCGACTGGGCGGCCGCGAGCGGCCACTACGACGTCGTCAGGGAGCTGCTCCACCTGGACGCCAACCTCCTCATCAAGCTCACCTCCCTGCGCCGCATCCGCCGCCTCGAGTCCGTCTGGGACGACGACATGCGCTTCGCCGACGCCGCCACCAACCGCGCCTCCGTCGCCCGCTGCCTGCTCCTCGACTGCGAGTCCCGCGCTCGGCCCGGGGGGAACCGCCTCATCCGGGCCGGCTACGGCGGCTGGCTGCTCTACACGGCGGCCGCGGCCGGGGACGCGGGGTTCGTGCGGGAGCTCCTCGGGAGGCAGCCCCTGCTGGTGTTCGGCGAGGGTGAGTACGGCGTGACCGACGTCCTCTACGCCGCCGCCAGGAGCAGGCGCCCGGAGGTGTTCCGGATGTTGCTCAACGCGGTGCTGTCTCCGGCCGGAGAAGACGGAGCTGGTGATTTGGGAGGTGCTCCTTCTGGTGCCACTCGTGGGGGATACATGTTCAGGCGCGAGATGATGAACCGGGCAATGCACGCCGCGGCGAGGGGCGGCGACCTGGAGGTCCTCAGGGAGCTCCTGCAGGGTTGCTCCGATGCCGCTGCGTACCAGGACGCGCAGGGCGCCACCATCTTGCATGCTGCGGCTGCAAGGGGCCAAATTGAGGTGATTCTGCTTCTGCTTCTGCTTCTGCTTCTGAATCTTGCCTCAGTTCCATGATTTTTTTGGGTCTAATTGATGTGTTGGTCTCATCTATATGTATATATTGATTGAACTAAACATCATTACAGTGATTGAAATTTCACTCCAAGCGGCGATGAACTAACTAAATATATTCAACTTGTGAACATTCAACATGCCAGCCAGGTTGTGAAACCTGAGAATAATAACGGCCGTTCTGTTTGACATGATTGTTCCTGTAAGTTGATCTTGTGGACATTCAATGCCAGCCAGGTTGTGATTCTGCTTGTGCATACTTTAATTATTGGGTAATCAGTCCTTTGGCATGCTTTAATTATTGTAATGGTGCTCAGTTTGCTTGGGGGGCAGTTAGTTCATGATATTGCCTGTCTCTATAAAAATGCGTATCAATTAAGCTCTCATGCTTGTGGGAATTATTTACTGTCATTCTATACATTTTTTAGAACTACTATTATATTGTTCATCTAAAATTAACTATCAAGCCAGTGTTTCATCATTTCTTTTGCTGCAGTATCAGGTTCATTTCTCATGAACCTATTAATGGATTTTTTTTCCAGCAACTGCCGGATGCAGTACTAACACGTTCTTACTGCAGGTCGTGAAGTATCTGATTGTCGCTTTCGACATCGTCAACTCTGTAGACGACCAAGGGAATACAGCGTTGCATATAGCAGCATTCCGAGGTCACTTACCGGTGGTCGAAGCCCTGATGACTGCATCACCATCACTTGTATCAGCTAGAAATGAAGTTGGTGACACGTTCCTCCATATGGCACTGACTGGCTTCAGAACTCTCGGCTTCCGAAGGCTTGATCGTCAGATGGAGCTCACGAAGCATCTGGTCGCTGGATCAATCATGGATGTCAGCGATGTCATCAACGTGCAAAACGACGATGGAAGGACCGTTCTTCACCTGGCAGTGGTTGGTAATCTGCACTCCAGCCTCGTTGAGCTCCTGATGACCGTGCCATCGATCGAACTGAACGTCCGCGACAGCAACGGCATGACTCCTCTGGATTTACTGAGGAAACAGCCGCAGACAGCATCATCCGAGATACTCATCAAGGAGCTGATTCTGGCCGGCGGGATCTCGAACTCGAGGGATCACGAGACGAGGTCCGCCATTGCTTCCCAACTGAAGATGCACCACATTGTGGGCAGCCCGGGGACTTCTTTCAGAATCTCAGACGCTGAGATTTTCCTCCATGCGGGTATCGATGCGTCAGGCGTCAGTGAAAGAACGAGAACGAGAACAAGAACGACCTCATTCTCTAGTGTGGGCAAGAGTGCTGAACTTGGAACCCTGGGGCCTGGTCTTAAGAGGCTGAATTCCATGCAGAGCGCGGCAAGGCATCTCAAGGTCCTGCTCAGATGGCCGCTTCGCAAGGGGAAGAAATCACCCGGCAGCCCTAAGGAATCGGACGACGACGCCTCCTCGGTGGATTCCGTCAAGAGCTGGAGCCATGTGGAGACCACCCCGACACCGTTGAGGCAGAGGTACTCCAAGGTGAGCTCCCTGTTCGGCAACAAGCGAACCTTGGCAAGCCCATCAATGAAGATGAGGTCTGGAGCTGATCACACACTGCCTGAATCCCCTTCGGCTTCGGCCTCCTGGTCTTCGTCGTCGTTGATCGACAAGATCGAAGCAGTCCATCTGGACAAAGACAAACCATCACCCAATGCCAGTGCGGTGATCAGGCACACACCAAAGAAATATGGATCTCTGAATAGTAGACTTATGAACCAGTACCTCGGCACTGGAGCGCAATTGCAGGATTCAACCTCGGGGCAGCGGTCGAGACGATCGCTTCTGTCAGTAGTCTGATCAAATGATTTAGATGATGCCACTCAAATTTGACACCGCTTGTTTCCCTTGATTCGATGCTTAAAAGTTACAGCTACTTTGGTAGCACCAGACAGACGACTTCAATCACAGTCCTCATTGTTTGAGTCCATGTGGTGTTACTGATGAGGCCGAGATAGCTAATCATATCTACTAAGTTACTAATATAATGCGGTTACCATGTTAGTGTGCCTTCTGTGGGCTGGTAAGTGTAACTGAGAGCATGATTTAGAAATGAATGAATCATACAGTTAATTACCAAACATCGCCAGATGAGTTCTCCGGTACGCAATTCTTCAGAATGATTCGTTATACATCTGCAATAGCATAGTGCTCACCTCCGCATCATTACATAATGTCTACATGAAGGTGCAGATTTGCCAATCATTCTTCGCATGTGCCTGCTGTTATTCTTTTCATTTTGTTTAAGAAGACGTGTACTTGTTTATGTGTATAAAGCTGTGTCGGCCACTCTTTCTCATGCGGCTTTGCTACATCATTTTTGCTTTCTCATGTAGCCACGGTGGAGAAGTGCGCGTCGGTTCCTTGATTTCAACTACCAATGACTTTTATTTTCTTTTTCTTGAGAAGATGTATCTTTTTAGGGTCAATTACCAATATCTTGATTTCGCAAAAAACAATTTTTTACCAATATCTTGATAGTTGGTTAGTCGTTGGGTAAACCGTTTTGTAGATCGGTGGCGGTGGGATGCATTTTTATTTTAACATAAGTACAGACACAAGCGCCATATACACGCGTATACACTCACCCCTATGAACGCGCACACGCACACCCTACCTCTATGAGCACCTCCAAAAGACTGAGCCGGCATATCATCTTAAAATTTACGAAGTCACCGTAGGTACCTCATCGTCGACGAAAACGTCTCGATTTGAATCCTGGTGGGCTAAGGATACCACAGTCCCTCTATCCATCCAACCACAGGTTAATTCATGGTGGGATGCATTTCAGGATGAATGTGTTTTGTCTAGAGAGATCGATGGAACGGAAATCAGATGAAAACCAAAGTGCCACTATCAAATATAGTAGGATCAGCTTTATTATCCTTCGACAGGCCATAGGCAAATCATCAATTAAATAGCCTTGGAGGAAATAGAAATAACATATCTATACTCTATATCTACTAATAAAAGAAATATGTATTCTTAGTTTGTTTTGCTATTTTATAAAAAATCTCCTAATGTTTCTGACATTAAACCCGCAGTACATATCAAATATTTCTTAAATACCCATATCTTCTAAATCATAACTCCAAATTTAACATGTTATATATGGAATTTGATTAGAAAATATGAAGAATCTGAATATGATGTTATTTTATCTGTTAACAATTTAAAAAATACTATATAGGCTGCGATGTTAATCAACAATACATTATCCGTCTTTTTTCATACCGGTACTGATTCAGATTAGGGATGAACACCTCAGCAAAATCAGGATTGGACATGAAATTGAAGATAAATTTGCTAGACACCCAATAAATAAGGACATGCATGAAGAAAAGTAAAAAGGAGGCATGCATGACAAAAAATAAAATAAAAGACAAGTTTAATACGATATAAATAGTGATGAAACAGGGACCAATACCTATAACATGTATGGCAAGAAATAGTGATGAAATAGGGGCGCAAGTACCTGCGTCCACAGGAGACCATACAACAATGTTCTTCTCCAGACAAAAAAAAAATCTCTTTTTATGATTAAAAAATCATATATCTTTTTAACAACCTTTTTAACAACTCTTCATGTATTTAAGAAATATGCATGTGAAAAAAGTGTTCAAGAGTTACCTTAAGTTGGTGATTCTTAAACTGAAAATTGCCATTAATGCACACATGTCTTCCTAGTGTGCTAATGTGTCATCGTTTGTTTTTGTCATTTTTCTTTACTCGCCCGTAACAACACTCCATTCCGAACATGACATGAATAAATGCATGGTCACTTTTTCGTTTCTTTGTACGGAATAAATCTACATGCAAGCCGTGTTGAAATAGAACACCTGTAGAATCTTAAACTACGTTTTTATGGATTAAGACCATCTTTGTTTGGGCCGTAGCTACAAATTCTCAGATTATAGACCATTTTTTGTAAATTAAGAGCGTGTGGTATTTCTTTTCTCCCATTGCAACGCACGACCTTTTTGCTAGTATAATACTACACAACAATGACAGCTCAGCTTCATATCACAAGAAAAGTAGGATCCATGGACCAGACTTGTGAGGGAGAGGGAGAGGCGATTGGAAGCATGCTTGTCTATGCCCATTGACAGGAAACCCAGCGATCTATTCAATGCCTCTGTTGGCTTGGTCATCAGTAATGGTGAGAAGATACGGGCGTGTTTGGTAGGTTGCATAGAGGCCAACTAGGTCCACGCAGGAAGTAAATGGGTTGTTTGGTTGCATGCGTTCATTGTTGGGCCTGCATCGCACAATGTTTAAAACACCTCCCAGTCAGGGCGCTAGAAACGTCCAAATCGGTAGTTTTTCCATAGCCAAGCCCACGGGATGCACGTGGGCAGCGGCGGCTGCACGTGAGGAGCCACGCTCGGGAAGCTGCATTGTTTCCCGAAGCGCCGACAATAATTACTCTCACCACTCTCTCTCCCCTATCTCCACTCTCACACCGGCGGCGGCGATCAGCGTATCTGAGATCAGCAAGGCGACCACCGGCCTCCATCACCGGCATCAACAACATCACCCGCAACACTTCGGCAATTGCGAAAGCCCTATTTTCATCTCCTCACTTACTATTTTGCATTCGATCCGCGTTTAGATTTGGTCCGTGCAATCCATCCACGTTGGAAATGGGGAATCCGGGTAAATAGCCATAGGATTTATCAGAACTTCTTCATGATTACTAAGTAGTGATTGATTTTAGGGTTCCGATCCAGGTTGAGTACAAGGCGAATGGGTATTGGGTGTTAATCTTACACGGTATCTTCAAATCCTAGCCCCGGCGACCCCGGAGGCTCTTGGAGCGGCAGGTGCCCTTGGCCTTGTTGTTGTCCTCCTGCTGGACCATAGCATGCGTCGTCTCGTCATCCTCCAGTTCGATTAGCAAAGTACGATGGTCGGGCTCCGGAGCCCTGACCACCTGTTGCTATCCTAGATTAGGGGGTGTTTGCCACGTCGGCCTGCCAACTATGGGCTGGGACGAGGACCCACTGAAGATCTATGAACGGGCCACGCTGGCCCTGGCCCTCGGCGTAATCAAGATGAATATCTCCTAAAGGCTTGGCGTACACTTCAAGCGTATTTTGGATAGATGGTATGTTTATCCCTACATTGTAACTGACATGTGTAAAACCTAGGTACCCCTGGCGTCTATTTAAGCCACGGGGTTTAGTCCGTAGAGGCATACGCATTCACCTTGACACTATTCATACGATCTCAAGGTAGACCAACATATACTCTGTACCCCATCATTACCAATAATAAGAAGCAAGACGTAGGGTTTTACCTCCATCAAGAGGGCCCGGACCTGACTAAAAACATCGTGTCCCTACTTTCCTCGTTACCATCTAGCTCAGATCATCTAGCTTGGGACCGCTACTCGAGATCTACCGAATTTAGCACCAACAGCCCATGTAGGTCCCGCCAGGTGATCACGAGAGCTAGATGGCCGGCCTTTGGATCGATGACAACATTGGCTGTAGGGATATCTTTGTCCCCGACCAAGTGGAGAATCTCCCCCCAGGCCAAACCCTTCGGCTTGGTAATTTCGAGTACGCCGCAGACGCTTGCGGCGAGCTCGTCTTATTGGGCTGGGTGTCAGACCAGCTCGAGGATTCCTCCGACGTCATCAACCTCAGACTAGTTTCGATCTTGGAACGAGTCAGTGATGAGACCCCTTCCCCAGATACGAGTCCGGGTGCAAGCAATACCCTGCCAACTCGAACGTCAAGCCCTTCTGGCGAAGTTCCCGAGGCAGTGTTGTGACGCGCCCTGGCAGTTCTACAGGTCAGCTCCCCTACCATCAAGAGACGGGCAGGGCCGAACTCTCCGATCTAAACGAGATGTTGAACAAGATCCAAAGCCTCAACCATCGGACGATCAAACCTTGGTCTACGATCAGATCGAATGTAAAGCCAAAAATCTGAAAAAATTCGTCCCACCCACCCGCATGAGGTCGCCACCGTCACAGATTTAGCCGATGTACCAGACCAAACCTTGGAAAAACAGGCCAGCTCGGACGAGGTTCCTATCGATCCGTCACACGGCACGCAATCCCCAATCACCGATGATGCTGGAAACTGGGAAGTCACCCCTACCTAGGATGTATGCATGCTGGACAGCCAAAGGGATCAGGACGAGCAAGATGATAATGATTATTATTCGTAGACCGAAGACGAGTCAAGCCTTGTAACTGATGACCTTGATATCCCTGAGGAGCCTCTCAATGACCCACGGTTGTAGGCCTTCCTCCAGCGGTTAGTTAATACTCCCTCCGGTCCTTTTTAGTCTGCATATAAGTTTTGTCCGAAGTCAAAGTATCTCTACTTTGACCAAACTTATAGAAAAAAGTATTAACATTCACAATGCCAAATCGACTTTCTTAGATTCATTGCGAAATGTAGTTTCATAGTATATATTTTGTATTGTGGATGTCGATATTTTTTCATATAAATTTGGTCAAACTTTATAAATTTTGACTTGACAAAAATCTAATACGCGGACTAAAAAGGACCGGAGGGAGTACCACCAGAAGAGAACAACAAAAGTCTGAACAGCTTTGAGCCGAGCAGGACAGACTAAACGACAAAATGGAACGAGGTCCTTATCACCGAACAAGAGCTCGAATAGGGGAATACCAGAAACCAGCGTTGAAACCCGAGGAGGCATTCATCTCCAGAGGTCAACGATGAAGCCACGAGCTCTCCATGATCAACACTGGGTTGGGCTATAGGCTTGGATAGCCCTCCTCAAAGCCCAATAAGGCAAACCAATCAACGATACAAACCTCCAGTGGAAATACATCATCACAACAAGGAATGAATCCTACCTCGGGGTGTTTACGATCCGCGAGACACGTCTGATCCGATATCGGGCGGTCTTGTCGCTCCTACCTACAAGTCCCAGGAATACTCACCTGCTGGACAGGCAGGACGCTTGGCCTGGGTGGCAAATACGCCAAGCACGCGATCATATGCACGATAAAGCAGAAACGACATTTGACGTTCGACATGCGGTAGCTCGGGTCCAAGCCTCCAAGGAGCAGCACACCCCAGGTGTTTTACTAATAAGGTGATGTGTTACCCATTCCCAGAAGGATTCAAACCCATCAACATCGAACCATATGATGGAACCACGGAACCAGCAGTGTGGATTGAGGATTTCCTCATGCACGTCAATATGGCCCAAGGTGACAATCTTCATGCCATCAACTACATGCTTGTTGGGGATAAGACCCCACGGTATAACCCGCATAGAAAGGGCCGGGTTAGGCCATTGGCGACTCACGAAGCTAAGCCTCAGATAGGCCCAAGTAATCAAGACACAGGACCGGAGGGACGGCTCCCAAGATGGGCCGGCTTAAGGCCCAAAGCCAGAAGACGGCGCGTGGCTTGGAGGCGTAAGCCGCTCGATGAAGACTTGCCGTGAAAGGCAAGGCGACTTAGAGTTAGGATCGGTCACGGAACATGACCCGACCCGGACTCTTGTAAGCTGGCGGCCTCGACCTGTATATAAAGGTGAGTCCCTGGCATAGTATAGGGCAAGTTACGATCAATCGATAGCTAGGTCAAGCGATTCTGCTCCGTTGTAATCGATACTCAAGTGCTACCTCTTGAGATTGCGTTGGTTTTTCCCTTAAAGAGGAAAGGGTGATGCAGCAAAGTAGAGTAAGTATTTCCCTCAGTTTTGAGAACCAATGTATCAATCCAGTAGGAGACAACGCACAAGCCACCGAATACCTGCAAAAACAAACACCAACTTGCACCCAACGCAATAAAGGGGTTGTCAATCCCTTCACGCTTATTTGCAAAGTGGGATCTGATATAGATGGATAAATGGTAAAGTGATATTTTTGGAATTTTTGGTTTATGGAACGGAAAGTAAAAGATTGCAAAGAAAGTAAATAGGAAACTAAAATTGTAGATCGGAAACTTATATGATGGAAAGTAGACCCGGGGGCCATAGGTTTCACTAGAGGCTTCTCTCGAGATAGAAAATATTAAGGTGGGTGAACAAATTACTGCCGAGCAATTGATAGAAAAGCGCAAAGTTACGACGATATCTAAGGCAATGATCATGAATATAGGCATCACGTCCGTATCAAGTAGACCGACTCCTGCCTGCATCTACTACTATTACTCCACACATCGACCGACTCCTGCCTGCATCTGGAGTATTAAGTTCATAAGAACAGAGTAATACATTAAGTACGATGACATGATGTAGCGGGATAAACTCAAGCAATATGATGAAAACCCCATCTTGTTATCCTCGATGGCAACAATACAATACGTGTCGGTTCCCCTTCTGTCACTAGGATCGAACACCGCAAGATTGAACCCAAAGCTAAGCACTTCTCCCATTGCAAGAAAAACCAATCTAGTTGGCCAAACCAAATCGATAGTTCGAAGAGACTTGCAAAGATATCAAATCATGCATATAAGAATTCAGAGGAGATTCAAATAATATTCATAGATAAGCTGATCATAAATCCACAATTCATCAGATCTCGGCAAACACACCGCAAAAGAGTATTACATCGAATAGATCTCCAGGAACATCGAGGAGAACATGGTATTGAGAATCGAAGAGAGAGAAGAAGCCATCTAGCTACTAGCTATGGACCCATAGGTCTGTGGTAAACTACTCACGCTTCATCGGAGAGGAAATGGTGTTGATGTAGAAGCCCTCCATGATCGAACCCCCCTCCGGCAGGACGCCGAAAAAGGCCCCTAGATGGGATCTCACAGGTACAGAAGGTTGCGGCGGTGGAAACGTGGTTTCGTGGCTCCCCTGGAATGTTTTGGGATATTTGAGAATATATAGGCGGAAGAAATAGGTCGGTGGAGTCATGAGGGGCCCACAAGGGTGGCGGGCGCACCCTACCCCCCTGGGCGTTGATACGTCTCCAACGTATCTATAATTTTTGATTGCTCCATGCTATATTATCTTCTGTTTTGGACATTATTGGGCTTTATTATTCACTTTTATATTATTTTTGGGACTAACCTATTAACCGGAGGCCCAGCCCAGAATTGCTGTTTTTTGCCTATTTCGGAGTTTCGCAGAAAAACAATATCAAACGGAATGAAACCTTCGGGAACGTGATTTTCGGAACGAACATGATCCGGAGGACTTGGACCCTACGTCAAGAAATCAAAGAGGAAGCCACGAGGTAGGGGGGCGCGCCTACCCCCCCCAGGCGTGCCCTCCACCCTCGTGGGCCCCATGTTGCTCCACCGATGTACTCCTTCCTCTTATATATATACCTACGTACCCCCAAACGATCAGATACGGAGCCAAAAACCTAATTCCACCGTCGCAACCTTCTGTACCCACGAGATCCCATCTTGGGGCCTGTTCCGGAGCTCCGCCGGAGGGGGCATCGATCATGGAGGGCTTCTACATCAACACCATAGCCTCTCCGATGATGTGTGAGTAGTTTACCTCAGACCTTCGGGTCCATAGTTATTAGCTAGATGGCTTCTTCTCTCTTTTTGGATCTCAATACAATGTTCTCCCCCTCTCTTGTGGAGATCTATTCGATGTAATCTTCTTTTGCGGTGTGTTTGTTGAGACTGATGAATTTTGGGTTTATGATCAAGTTTATCTATGAACAATATTTGAATCTTCTGAATTCTTTTATGTATGATTGGTTATCTTTGCAAGTCTCTTCGAATTATCAGTTTGGTTTGGCCTACTAGATTGATATTTCTTGCAATGGGAGAAGTGCTTAGCTTTGGGTTCAATCTTGCGGTGTCCTTTCCCAGTGACAGTAGGGGCAGCAAGGCACGTATTGTATTGTTGCCATCGAGGATAACAAGATGGGTTTTTTTTTAATCATATTGCATGAATTTATCCCTCTACATCATGTCATCTTGCTTAAGGCGTTACTCTGTTCTTATGAACTTAATACTCTAGATGCATGCTGGATAGCGGTCGATGTGTGGAGTAATAGTAGTAGATGCAGGCAGGAGTCGGTCTACTTGTCTCGGACGTGATGTCTATATACATGATCATACCTAGATATTCTCATAACTATGCTCAATTCTGTCAATTGCTCAACAGTAATTTGTTCACCCACCGTAAATACTTATGCTCTTGAGAGAAGCCACTAGTGAAACCTATGGCCCCCGGGTCTATTTTCCATCATATTAATCTTCCAACACTTAGCTATTTCTTGCGCCGTTTTTATTTTACTTTCTTTACTTTGCATCTTTATCATAAAAATACCAAAAATATTATCCTATCATATCTATCAGATCTCACTCTCGTAAGTGACCGTGTAGGGATTGACAACCCCTTATCGCGTTGGTTGCGAGGATTTATTTGTTTTGTGTAGGTGCGAGGGACTCGCGCGTAGCCTCCTACTGGATTGATACCTTGGTTCTCAAAAACTGAGGGAAATACTTACACTACTTTGCTGCATCACCCTTTCCTCTTCAAGGGAAAACCACCGCAGTGCTCAAGAGGTAGCAAGAAGGATTTCTGGCGCCGTTTCCGGGGAGGTCTACGCAAAAGTCAACATACCAAGTACCCATCACAAACCCTTATCTCCCGCATTACATTATTTGTCATTTGCCTCTCGTTTTCCTCTCCCCCACTTCACCCTTGCCGTTTTATTCGCCCTCTCTTTTTTTTCGCCTCTTTTTCGCTTGCTTTTTGTTTGCTCGTGTGTTGGAGTTGCTTGTTTGTCATGATGGCTCAAGATAATACCAAATTATGTGACTTTACCAATACCAACAATAATTATTACCTTAGCACTCCGATTGCTCCTCTTACCGATACTGAATCTTGTGAAATCAATGCTGCTTTGTTGAATCTTGTCATGAAAGATCAATTCGCCGGCCTTCCTAGTGAAGATGCCGCTACTCATCTAAATAGCTTCGTTGATTTGTGTGATATGCAAAAGAAGAAAGATGTTGAAAATGATATTGTTAAATTGAAGCTATTTCCCTTTTCGCTTAGAGATCGTGCTAAAGCTTGGTTTTCGTCTTTGCCTAAAAATAGTATTGATTCTTGGAATAAGTGCAAAGATGCTTTTATCTCTAAGTATTTTCCTCCCGCTAAGATTATCTCTCTTAGAAACGATATTATGAATTTTAAGCAACTTGATCATGAACATGTTGCACAAGCTTGGGAGAGGATGAAATTAATGGTACGTAATTGTCCTACTCATGGTTTGAATTTGTGGATGATTCTACAATTTTTTTACGCCGGATTGAATTTTGCTTCTATAAATCTTTTAGATTCGGCCGCGGGAGGCACTTTTATGGAAATCACTTTAGGAGAAGCTACTAAACTCCTAGATAATATTATGGTTAATTATTCTCAATGGCACACTGAAAGATCTACTAATAAAAAAGTGCATGCGATAGAAGAAATTAATGTTTTGAGTGGAAAGATGGATGAACTTATGAAATTATTTGCTAGTAAGAGTGTTTCTTCTGATCCTAATGATATGCCTTTGTCTACTTTGATTGAGAATAATAACGAATCTATGGATGTGAATTTTGTTGGTAGGAATAATTTTGGTAACAACGCGTATAGAGGAAACTTTAATCCTAGGCCTTATCCTAGCAATTCCTCTAATAATTATGGTAATTCCTACAACAATTCTTATGGAAGTTTTAATAAGATGCCCTCTGAATTTGAGACTAGTGTTAAAGAGTTTATGAATTCGCAAAAGAATTTCAATGCTTTGCTTGAAGAGAAATTGCTTAAAGTTGATGAATTGGCTAGGAACGTTGATAGAATTTCTCTTGATGTTGATTCTTTAAAACTTAGATCTATTCCTCCTAATTATGATATCAATGAGTCTCTCAAAGCCATGATAATTTCCATTGATGAGTGCAAAGAAAGGACCGCTAGGATGCGTGCTAAGAAAGATTGCTTTATAAGAGCGTGTTCTTCTAGTTCCTATGAAAATAAATATGAAGATCTAAAAGTTATTCATGTGTCCCCTATTAAATCTTTGTTTTGTAATATGAATCTTGATAATGATGGGACTGAATATGATCCACCTTTACCTAGAAGGCATTCCAAAAATTCGGAGTTTTTAGATCTTGATGCTAGAATTGATAAAAGTGAGATTGAAGAAATCAAAACTCTAGATGTTAATGAACCCACCATTTTGGATTTCAAGGAATTTAATTATGACAATTGCTCTTTGATAGATTGTATTTCCTTGTTGCAATCCGTGCTAAATTTTCCTCATGCTTATAGTCAAAATAAAGCTTTTACCAAACATATCGTTGATGCTTTGATGCAATCTTATGAAGAAAAGCTTGAGTTGGAAGTTTCTATCCCTAGAAAACTCTATGATGAGTGGGAACCTACTATTAAAATTAAGATTAAAGATCAAGAATGCTATGCTTTGTGTGATTTGGGTGCTAGTGTTTCCACGATTCCAAAGACTTTATGCGATTTGCTAGGTTTCCGTGATTTTGATGATTGCTCTCTAAACTTGCACCTTGCGGATTCCACTATTAAGAAACCTATGGGAAGAATTAATGATGTTCTTATTGTTGCAAATAGGAATTATGTGCCCGTAGATTTTATTGTTCTTGATATAGATTGCAATCCTTCATGTCCTATTATTCTTGGTAGACCTTTCCTTAGAACGATTGGTGCAATTATTGATATGAAGGAAGGGAATATTAGATTCCAATTTACATTAAAGAAAGGCATGTAACACTTCCCTAGGAAGAAAATAAAATTACCATATGAATCTATCATGAGAGCCACTTATGGATTGCCCACCAAAGATGGCAATACCTAGATCTATCCTTGCTTTTATGCCTAGCTAGGGGCGTTAAATGATAGCGCTTGTTGGGAGGCAACCCAATTTCATTTTTAGTTTTTTGCTTTTTGCTTCTATTTAGGAATAAATATTTGTTCTAGCCTCTGGTTAGATATGTTTTTATGTTTTAATTAGTGTTTGTGCCAAGTTAAACCTATAGGATCTTCTTGGATGATAGTTATTTGATCTTGCAGAAAATTCCAGAAATTTTCTGTTCATGAAAATAATTGTTAAAAATCACCAGAACGTGATACAATACTGATTCCAATTGCTTCTGATCAATAAACAAATTTTCTAGGTCGTCCTATTTTGGATCATTTTTTGGAGTTCCAGAAGTTTGCGTTCGTTACAGATTACTACAGACTGTTCTGTTTTTGACAGATTCTGTTTTTCGTGTGTTGTTTGCTTATTTTGATGAATCTATGGCAAGTAGAATCGTTTATAAACCATAGAGAAGTTGGAATACAGTAGGTTTAACACCAATATAAATAAAGAATGAGTTCATTACAGTACCTTGAAGTGGTCTTTTGTTTTCTTTCGCTAACGGAGCTCACGAGATTTTCTGTTAAGTTTTGTGTTGTGAAGTTTTCAAGTTTTGGATAAAAGATTTGATGGATTATGGAACAAGGAGTGGCAATAGCTTGGGGATGCCCATGGCACCCCCAAGATAATCTAAGGACACCAAAAAGGCAAAGCTTGGGGATGCCCCGGAAGGCATCCCCTCTTTCGTCTACTTCCATCGGTAACTTTACTTGGAGCTATATTTTTATTCACCACATGATATGTGTTTTGCTTGGAGCGTCTTGTATGATTTGAGTCTTTGTTTTTTAGTTTACCACAATCATCTTTTCTGTACACACCTTTTGAGAGAGACACACATGATTCAGAAATTATTAGAATACTCTATGTGCTTCACTTATATCTTTTGAGTTATATAGTTTTTGCTCTAGTACTTCACTTATATCTTTTAGAGCACGGTGGTGGATTTGTTTTATAGAAACTATTGATCTCTCATGCTTCACTTAGATTATTTTGAGAGTTTTAAATATCATGGTAATTTGCTTAAATAATCATAATATGCTAGGTATTCAAGATTAGTAAAAACTTTCTTATGAGTGTGTTGAATACTAAGAAAAGTTTGATGCTTGATAATTGTTTTGAGATATAAAGATGGTGATATTAGAGTCATGCTAGTTTAGTAGTTGTGAATTTGAGAGATACCTGTGTTAAAGTTTGTGATTCCCGTAGCATGCACGTATGGTGAACCGTTATGTGATGAAGTCGGAGCATAATTTATTTATTGATTGTCTTCCTTATGAGTGGCGGTCGGAGACGAGCGATGGTCTTTTCCTACCAATCTATCCCCCTAGGAGCATGCGCGTAATACTTTGCTTTGATAACTTGTAGATTTTTGCAATAAGTATATGAGTTCTTTATGACTAATGTTGAGTCCATGGATTATACGCAATTTCTTCCTTCCACCATTGCTAGCCTCTCTAATACCGCACACTTTTCGCCGGTATCATACACCCACCATAAACCTTCCTCAAAACAGCCACCATACCTACCTATCATGGCATTTCCATAGCCATTCCGAGATATATTGCCATGCAACTTACCACCGTTCCGATTATTATGACACGCTCCATCATTGTCATAGTGCTTTGCATGATCATGTAGTTGACATTGTATTTGTGGCAAAGCCACCATTCATAATTCCTTCATACATGTCACTCTTGATTCATTGCATATTCCGGTACACCGCCGGAGGCATTCACATAGAGTCATATTTTGTTCTAAGTATTGAGTTGTAATTGCTGAAGTTGTAAGTAAATAAAAGTGTGATGATCATCATTTTTAGAGCATTGTCCCAAGTGAGGAAAGGATGATGGAGACGATGATTCCCCCACAAGTCGGGATGAGACTCCAGACAAAAAAAAGAGGCCATAAAAAAGAAGAAAAGGCCCAAATAAAAAAATGATGAGAGAAAAAGAGAGAAGGGACAATGTTACTATCCTTTTACCACACTTGTGCTTCAAAGTAGCACCATGATCTTCATGATAGAGAGTCTCTCATTTTATCACTTTCATATACTAGTGGGAATTTTTCATTATAGAACTTGGCTTGTATATTCCAATGATGGGCTTCCTCAAAATGCCCTAGGTCTTCGTGAGCAAGCGAGTTGGATGCACACCCACTTAGTTTCTTTTGTTGAGCTTTCATATACTTATAGCTCTAGTGCATCCGTTGCATGGCAATCCCTACTCACTCACATTGATATCTATTGATGGGCATCTCCATAGCCCGTTGATACGCCTAGTTGATGTGAGACTATCTTCTCCTTTTTTTGTCTTCTCCACAACCACTATCCTATTCCACATATAGTGCTATGTCCATGGCTCACGCTCATGTATTGCGTGAAGATTGAAAAAGTTTGAGAACACCAAAAGTATGAAACAATTGCTTGGCTTGTCATCGGGGTTGTGCATGATTTAGATACTTTGTGTGGTGAAGATAGAGCATAGCCAGACTATATGGTTTTGTAGGGATAACTTTCTTTGGCCATGTTATTTTGAGAAGACATGATTGCTTAGTTATTATGCTTGAAGTATTATTATTTTTATGTCAATATTAAACTTTTATCTTGAATCTTTCGGATCTGAATATTCATACCACAATTAAGAAGAATTACATTGAAATTATGCCTAGTAGAACTCCACATCAAAAATTCTGTTTTTATCATTTACCCACTCGAGGACGAGCAGGAATTAAGCTTGGGGATGCTTGATACGTCTCCAACGTATCTATAATTTTTGATTGCTCCATGCTATATTATCTTCTGTTTTGGACATTATTGGGCTTTATTATTCACTTTTATATTATTTTTGGGACTAACCTATTAACCGGAGGCCCAACCCAGAATTGCTGTTTTTTGCCTATTTCAGAGTTTCGCAGAAAAACAATATCAAACGGAGTCCAAACGGAATGAAACCTTCGGGAACGTGATTATCGGAACGAACATGATCCAGAGGGCTTGGACCCTACATCAAGAAATCAAAGAGGAAGCCACGAGGTAGGGGGGCGCGCCTACCCCCCCCGGCGCGTCCTCCACCCTCGTGGGCCCCACGTTGCTCCACCGACGTACTCCTTCCTCCTATATATACCTACGTACCCCCAAACGATCAGATACGGAGCCAAAAACCTAATTCCACCGCCGCAACCTTCTGTACCCACGAGATCCCATCTTGGGGCCTGTTCCGGAGCTCCGCCGGAGGGGGCATCGATCATGGAGGGCTTCTACATCAACACCATAGCCTCTTCGATGATGTGTGAATAGTTTACCTCAGACCTTCGGGTCCATAGTTATTAGCTAGATGGCTTCTTCTCTCTTTTTGGATCTCAATACAATGTTCTCCCCCTCTCTTGTGGAGATCTATTTGATGTAATCTTCTTTTGCGGTGTGTTTGTTGAGACCGATGAATTGTGGGTTTATGATCAAGTTTATCTATGAACAATATTTGAATCTTCTGAATTCTTTTATGTATGATTGGTTATCTTTGCAAGTCTCTTCGAATTATCAGTTTGGTTTGGCCTACTAGATTGATCTTTCTTGCAATGGGAGAAGTGCTTAGCTTTGGGTTCAATCTTGCGGTGTCCTTTCCCAGTGACAGTAGGGGCAGCAAGGCACGTATTGTATTGTTGCCATCGAGGATAACAAGATGGTTTTTTTTATCATATTGCATGAATTTATCCCTCTACAGCATGTCGTCTTGCTTAAGGCGTTACTCTGTTCTTATGAACTTAATACTCTAGATGCATGCTGGATAGCGGTCGATGTGTGGAGTAATAGTAGTAGATGCAGGCAGGAGTCGGTCTACTTGTCTCAGACGTGATGCCTATATACATGATCATACCTAGATATTCTCATAACTATGCTCAATTCTGTCAATTGCTCAACAGTAATTTGTTCACCCATCGTAAATACTTATGCTCTTGAGAGAAGCCACTAGTGAAACCTATGGCCTCCGGGTCTATTTTCCATCATATTAATCTTCCAACACTTAGCTATTTCTTGCGCCGTTTTTATTTTACTTTCTTTACTTTGCATCTTTATCATAAAAATACCAAAAATATTATCCTATCATATCTATCAGATCTCACTCTCGTAAGTGACCGTGTAGGGATTGACAACCCCTTATCGCGTTGGTTGCGAGGATTTATTTGTTTTGTGTAGGTGCGAGGGACTCGCGCGTAGCCTCCTACTGGATTGATACCTTGGTTCTAAAAAACTGAGGGAAATACTTACGCTACTTTGCCGCATCACCCTTTCCTCTTCAAGGGAAAACCAACGTAGTGCTCAAGAGGTAGCAGGCCTGCCTCCCGACCTTGTGGCCGTCTCGTGGCTTTCCTGACGTGCACTCCAAGCCCTCTGGATGTCTTCTGGTCCAAGAAAAATCATCGCGGAAGTTTCATTCCGTTTGGTATTCCTTTTCTGCGAAACTTTAAAATAAGGAAAAAAACAGGAACATGCACTAGGCTCTAGGTTAATAGGTTAGTCCCAAAAATCATATAAAATAGCATATTAATGCATATAAAACATCCAAAATAGATAATATAATAGCATGGAACAATAAAAAATTATAGATACGTTGGAGGCGTACCATCAAGCAATAAGCAACAAGAGCTTGAGTAGGCTTTTTACTCCACCGTGAGGGGCTGAATCTGGGTAAACTCGTGTCTTTCGTCCCGCTCAACCCTGAAAAGTTAATCACAGTAGCGATGGCCTCGCACCTAAGTCCTTTCACTAGGGCATCTGCGGTGACAAAACCACGACAGTTGGCGCCCACCATGGGGCCAGCGCGCGGTGGATTCGAGTTCTTGAAGGGATCTTTCCCAGGGATCAAGGGATACGCTATTGGCAGGATGACCAAGAGTCACCGCGGCAAGCTCTACATCAACGACACCGGCTGGGGCCTTGAGGCCGACTCAATCGAGTACGGGTACCGGGTCTCCTTCGGCGGAATCCACGTCTTCATCGGCAAGATCGGCGATTTCGAGCCTGAGCCGAACATTTGCACTGACCTTGTCGAGCCGGCTCGGCGCGTGCAACCCGCCCGGTTCCATGGCGGCCGGAATGCGCTTTCGTGGGCTTCACGCAAGGAGTGGAACTTGCAAAATATTCCACGTCTGTAGGAGAGACTCTCATCTACTCAGGTGATGAGTCCTCGAGCGGAGAGATGGAGTCCATCTACAAGCTTCAAAACGGCGGGCTTGGGGGTTGTTCCGATGGTGGCAGTATTCCGAACCCCTACGAGCCGCCGTGCCGAGTCGCCACCTTCATGGCAGGCACGGCGCTGGCTCTCAATAGCACGGCGGCTGGGGCGACAGCTACAGACCCCTCAGGATCTGGCTCAGTCAGACATCCGTCTCAGGTCTTGTCTGAGTTGATGAACGAGTTGACAACCTTAATGGGGACTGAGGTCATGGCGGAGAACCAAGCAGAGCGTAACGCAAAGATCGCAAAGGTTAGGGAGCAGATGACCAAGGCCCAGGGAGATATCAATGCTGAAAACACCCGGATGACAACAGTGCAGGCTCAGATTAACGCTGAGCCAGAACCCTTGAAAGCAGAGGCTTGGCATTTAAGTCTGGATCAGAACACCTCTAACACAGTCCTTCAGAGGAGGCACCAAACCCGTTTGCCTTTAAATTACGAACCCATGAATCTGTTCAACATGCCGGGGGCAGGACCGAGTACTCCACTGGTTGTACCGACTGCAAAGGTGCCCAGCAATAGGGTGGCAGCTCAGCCTCATCAGCTAGAGTCAGCCCGTAGGAGCCAGACCCCGCCTCAGCGTTTTGCAACACCGCCGACACTACAAAAAAATACACTTCCGTGATGATACGTGTTTGTCACAGTAGGTCACGTTTTCTGTCATGCATGTACATCCATGACAAATTTATGACAGAATCAAGATAGTCATACATGTGCTGTCGTAGAAGTGTTCCATGACATTACCAAAATTATCATCACGGAAGTGTCCACTTCCATGATGATAAATCGCGCGTCACAGAAGTGCTTTCGTCAAGGGTGACCGACACGTGGCATCCACCGTAACGGAACGCCGTTAAGCTATCGTGTCCGGTTTTGGATCCGATAACCCGTTAACAGCCCCGACCAATGGGGATTTTCCACATGTAAAATCATCATTGGTTGGAGGAAACACGTGTCGGCTCACCGTTGGGACAGATGTCATCCACTCATTGGACACAAAGCGCCTATGATACGTCGACACGTGGCACGGCCCAACAGAGGCCCATTCCTGTGAAAAGGCCGGCCCGTTTGACTTGGTCAAAAGGTGGCGGGCCGGCCCACGGCAAGCTTGTTAACGGCCTGTTCGCATATAGCCCATTTACAGCCCGCTAACCCAGGGCCCGTTTACGGCCTAACCGAATTAGGCCCAGTAGCATCATCTGGGCCGTCCAATATAATTCCAGCCCGTTTTAACTTCCGGCGCATGTATGGCCCATGACGTCTTTCGGTCCATATGAGGCCCTTATTACTCTCGGCCCATTAACGTCCTGTGGTAAAACTGGCCCATAATGAACAGTGTATCACTTTATACCCATTAACGGCCCGTGGTGAAACTGGCCGTAATGAACAGTGTATCACTTTATACCCATTAACGTCCCATATTCCGTTGGGCCGTTTCTAGCCCATGTTATCTTTCGGCCGTCTCGGGGCCCATTTATTATTGGGCTCATTTCCACATTCGTTTACTTACGGCCCGTTACTGTCATTTTCTGCTTGTGGGCCAAATTCAGCCCGTGGTTACAGTCGGCCCGTTTGTGGCCCGTTAATACGTTGGGCCGTTTTCATTGCGTCATCAAAATACGGCCGATTAACGACGGCCCGTTATGGTCGGCCCATGAACGGACGATTTCAACTCTAGCCCATTTACGGCCATAATGTGGTCTGTTATTGGCCCATGTTTGGCCAAACGATCATAAGCCCGTAGAAGGCCCATTGATGATACGGCCCATAGAAGGCCCATTGTGTCTACGACCCGTATAAGGCCCATTGTTTCTACGCCACATAGAAGGCCCATTGTTTCTACGGCCCTTAGAAGGCCCATTGTTTCTACGGCCCGTAGGAGGCCCATGTAAACTACAGCCGGTGGGAATCAAAGTTCGCCACCAGTGCAAATATAGGGAACACCCTACACTATACAAAAATGGCTTGCTGTTTTCTTCAGCCGGTGGCTGCACGTTAAGAACAAATTTTGTATCGCACCAAAGCAAATTACAACTATAAAACAAAAGGAAGGTTGGCATAAAAGTTAATAGTCTAGCAGATAAATGCACCACCAGAAGTTCAGAAGCTCAGTTCATTTGACCCGACTGTTATGTTTTCATGATGTATTGTCTGATGGAGCACCATAACCTTCGCCTTCAGTTCTCCTAGGCTCCTGAACAACATAGCAAATGTCTGATAGTCTGGTTTCAAAACCATGCATATCTTGACAACATCGAACAATGCCTCTCCTTGTTTCACAAAGGGTCTCTGTTAGGGAATGGACTTGTGTCTGGAGCGCAGATACAACATTGTTTTGAGCTTGCATATCTTGATCATGAGGCAGTTTGGACGGGATTGCCTTAACAACCAACCCAGTATTATGCAGGAACATGCTTTTGGCACTGTTAGTGGACAGGTACTGACCCACTGCAGCAAGAGCTGACATTGCGGTTATAGTTGCCTCGCCACCTTCAGAAGGTGGCGGTTCCACCATTTTTTCCATAGCTAGCTGAAAAGTTGTGGTTTTACATTAGTAGTACCAGAACAAAAGATATTAAGGAGGCAGCAAAACCAAACAAAATAGCTTTGGTCTATATACAGAACTTATTCTGGTGAACCCATGTAAAATAATAGTTGTATTTTATTGCAAAGTACATAATAAAACCAGGTTCCAAACATATGACCATGTACCATCGCTAATGTATTGTCTATTTCTTCACATTGTATTGAGGGCTAAGGATAAAGAGACGAAGTTTATAATACGGTAAGCATAGTATGACATCATTCATATCACAAAACAACTGAGAACAGACAAACAGGCAATTGTAACATTGTGTGGGCAAGTCCAGCACGGAACTAGATTACAGGTCAAGATCAAAGGAACATCACTCCTCTCTTTTAAACCTTGTAAGGTGCAATGATACGCTAAGACAATTGTGTATAAAATTGAAAAGAGTAATAGACATTGGCTACAAACCATGCAGTTCAAGGCACAAGTCAGAGTAAGTAGTAATTAAAAGGCATGAGGATTAAGGACTTACAAAAGTGGCTTTGACTGGTGTAGTCATGCCCTTCTTCTTGCTGGTGTGACAGTCCTTGAAGATTTCCACAGCATTTGGTTCAGGTACTTTTTGGTCCTTGCGGGCTTTCCTCTGCATTTGGAACAACTCAATATAGATCTGATAATATGGTACAGCGAAAAGAGTGAAACAGCAGCTAATTACAAGAGCCTCGCAGTGTGCAATATAGCTACGAGATCCTGTCGTCTGTTGGAATTTCAGTTTCGTATGGTTAGCCTTGTTCTTTGAACAGTTCACCTACAAGAAGATAGATTTGTGTGGCACATGCGTAAATAGGACTTCAACATGTGATCTGATGACATATATATAATGTACCTGATACTTCAGATCGGACCAGTGTTTAACGAGGCCTCTCCAGTCTTCATCAGATATATTTTACACTGGAGATGTTTGGGCAAGTTCACTGTTAGCCTTGCCTTCAAAGTGAGTTTTCCTCAAGTTATACCAATACTGTCGCAGAGCAGACTTGAAAACATGGGTGCAAGCTTGTCTGGTTGCATCATCTTGGCTATCCAACTTGAACCTCATCTGTTGAAAATTATGGGAGTCTGATTATCAGCAACCTAGAAAGTATTGGACAGAGCAAGACGATATTACTAGTTTCCATACATAACCATACTTACAGATAAATGGTCGAGGAAGGTGTTGAACTGGGTTTCGTCTTTGTCATTCCTGTACTGAATCCATGTTGGGAGGATACGTACATGACACCTAACAGCAACCGCTGCCTCTGATACTAACTTGGCTGACTTTGTAGCATCATGTGGCCTTTTTAAACCTGCCTCAAAACGGATCTCCATTCTTCCTCCTCTAGATTTAGTTAACCTATCGGGAATTATCCCTGATGTTTGTTTCCTCTTGCACCTAGGTGCTAGTCCAACAACAAACATAGGAAGTGTTAGTGTACATCAAACTGTGAGACTACATATAAAGAAGCATGCAACTGTAACTTGACTCCAGCAACTACCTTCTTGCTGTTGAAGCTCACAAAGTTCATCTGATCTTGCCAACTCATCTTGTGTCAAGAGTGCTTCAGAAGTAGTGTCAGGTGGCAAGGGAGCTTGGGAACGTGCTGCTAGCTGAGTTGACGAACGAGTAAATCGTGCAGCTGGTGGTACTGCGGAAGGTGTTGCAACAACTAGGGTTGTCTCTGCTTGTTTGGTTGAAGCTATTTGTTTCTATTTGGCTTGTTCTGCAGCTCGTGTAGCATGGGATACCCTGTCGGTACAATTTTCCGCTGGACTTTGACCTTCTATTGCACCATCAGTACCAGCAGAATCTGCAGGATTGTTCCGCTTCCCTTTCCGTGTCGTTCTGTCTTGCTTCCTCTTTCTCTGTGCCATGTTAAGTCAAGCCGACAAGAAAAACGAATAACAATTTAGTTCTTCAGAACAAATGTACTTTGATGTAAGAACATGGTGTGAGAGACAGATATTGTATGTTCTAGAAACAGGAACACGTGTCTTAGTCACAAGTATAATGTGTAAAGTAAGCAGATGCAATTCAACAAAATTAGAAGCAATACAAGCTAGACATCATACATAACATGCAACCACATATAACAGTGCCAAGTTAGAGGGAGCACATGTGATGGTGCACTAGGGGAGACGTGCTCATCACCAACACAGCTACATTGAGTGTCTATGCATGTGTTGTCTTGGAAATCATCTTGGGGGGATGGAGAAGTAGAATCTGTAGAGGCCCTCCATTTGGAAGGAGCACCTTCATCCGCTGCCTTGCTAACTTCCTTCCGCTTTATTGATTTTGAATTGTCAAGTAAAACCGACAAGAAAAAGCAATAAAATTCACTCTTCAGAACTCATTAATGCATGATACTGACAATCACTACTTTGATGTAAGGCAAACACATGATTCCAGGATGGAATAATACGAAAAACTGGACGGCATGGCATATTCACAACTGTTTTTGTAAACTAAGCAGAAACCATTTCACCAAATAAGAAGCAATGCAAGCTAGACACCACGTGAAAGATGCAACCAATATGACTCTGCCAAGTTAAAAGTGTCCCATCATAAATGGCATTTCAACAAATTAGAAGCAGCGCATGCTATAAACCATATCAAAGATGCAACTAATATCACACTGCATATACTGAAGGTGTCTCGTCATATTGATTTATGCAGGATACAAAAACACAATAGTTTTATGTGTGGACATGCTTAATAGACAGATGTACTATGTACTAAATACAGGAAGGCATGTCACATTAACAGGTATAATGTATAAGCTAAGCAGAATAGCACATGCAGTTTAACTAGATTGGAAGAATTATAATCTAGACACCATATGCAACATGCAACCACATATCACGCTGCCAAGTTAGAGCAAGCACCTGCGATGCTAGTCTAGGGGAAAAGCGGTAATCAACTACAGAGCTACGTTCACTATCTTCATCTAGCCTTGCTGTTTCTTGAGAATCATGTCGAGAGGCTGACGCTGCATTCTTTAAATGAGGAGTATTCCACTTGCCTGACTGCCTCATCATAAGTGATTGATGAGGTATACACAAGAACATTAGTTTGATGTAAGAACATGGTTAATACACAGATGTACTAGTATGTACAAAAAACAGAAAGGCATGTCATATTCAAAGGTATAATGTGTAAGCTAAGCAGATGCAATTTAACCAAATTGGAAGCAATACAAGCTAGACATCCGGCTGGAGTGGTGAGCATGATCATCTAGGACCTGAGAGCCTGGTGGGAGGCGGGCTGCTTCACCACCATCACGGCTTTTTAGTTGGCTTCCAGGTGATGCCTCTGTTTGCTGGGCTTGTCACTAGCTCGGCCGGTGCCCTGACTAGCTATTTGTCTTCTGGTGCTCACGGGATGGTGGTTCATGTAAAAAATATCTTTCCTTATCTTAATAAAGACCGACTTCGGCCTTTCGAATACAAGCTAGACACCATATGGAACATGCAACCACATATGACACCGTGAAGTTAAAGCAAGCACCTGGGATGGTGGTTCATGGCGAGCGAGACCATCAACTCCAGAGCTATGTTCCCCGTCTCCATCTGCTGACACTACACCCTTTAAAGTCTTGAAACGTGTCTGGCTTAGCCGCGTACCACGCTGGAGCGACTTCTCTCTTATCTTTTCTGCTTCTGCCAAGGCAGGGTCTGAAATACCCTTGCATAAAAACACAATAGTGAGAGTATGGGTGAAGTGTGTGCAGAACTAGTGCACTGTAAAAGTAGCAGATAGCAGATGGCTGAAAAATAAATGACAGGAGACATATGATAGCTCTACAACATTGCATGGCAAACAAAATTAGATTCTACTCCGTATGATTTTCTAATATATGAGCACAGGAAATGCAGGTACTCCTCCAATACACCACCACATGTGGTCATGTCAAGATAACAGTCGATTGCAAATAAATAGGTTAGTTGATTTTTTTAATGAACCGTCTGATCTATAGGGAACGGGCAGATGGCCTTCGTCTACCTCCCGCCAGTCACTGTTGACGATCTTTCTTGAACCGCCAGCGACCACCGGCCCAGACCCCTGCCTCCGCCGCCCCGCCCTCCCCTCGACCTCACACCACCGCCGTGCTTGGCAGCGCCCCCAGGCCATCCCTTCAATCCCGGCCGACCTCCAGATCGGGCGCCAGTAGCTCTAGGCCCCACACGCCCCTAAGAGAAACACCGAGGCGCTGCTTCCCCGACGTAATAGGCGGACTAGCGCTTGTTACGCCGGGGAATGCTTCCGTTAATTGGGAATCAACTGACCAGGAAGTGAAATTCAGGGGGGCGACAGACCTCTAGCTAAGGTGAAATAGTATATGAGGAGAAACCTTGTGCATCGCGAGTTACTAGGAACATCAAGTATCAAGAAGAAGCGGTCAACTAGTGTCTTATGTGGGATGAATACCATGCAAGCAGACACGTAAGATTTGCACGAATAAGGGAAGAGGAGTACCATTTTCGGTTGCCGGTGTGGTCACCTCCACATGTCGAGCCGATCTTCTTCTTTTTGCCGGGAAACCGATGTTCTGGAGGGTGCAGGCTTGGACGAACCCATGGCCAAATTGTTGACTGTGTTGCCGTGGCCGTATGTCGGCGGAGGGGAAGCAGATCCGAGGCGGCGAAGGACGGCGTAGCAGGAACAACTCCGGTGTGGTGGAGGGTGGCGAAGTTGGAGCGGCAGCGGTGAGGCGCGGGACGGCGTGGTTGAACTGGCTCGGGTACGGACGGCTCGGCCTCGGCTTCAACTACTAGCCATGGAGGGCATTGCAGTTGAGGTTGTGGTGGACGACGACGTCGGGGTATCGGCTCCGGCGTGATGGAGGAGGGCGGCGGTTGATGGGTGGAATGGGGTGGTGGACGGAGGACGCCGGGGTTTCGCGGCTGTGGAGAGGTAGTTTTTGTGCCCACGGAGTACGAATGGGGAATCGGACGGGTGGGCGGGGGGGGGGGGATGGGGGAGAACCATGTTTCGGTCTGGGACGCGCTTGTTTTTGGCTTTTTTGAACAGAAGATGGGACGCGCTTGTTTGAAATTTGGGGAAAGTACAAACTTTGCCCCCCTCTTAAATTTCGGACCTACTGCGGGTCGGGGGTAGGATGGTAATCCCAGGTGTCCCAAATAGTGGGCAGGAGCGATTTCGGCCACGCGCATGTGTGCTTAGGCATCCATTGTGTATGAATGTTTTTCGGAGGCGGTTGCGTGGTGTCTAGATGAAGCTACAAACCTACCCCGGTTTAGACCTTTGGACGTCGGGCCGGTAGGTTTCACGGGTCGGAGTTATTAGAAAAGTAATTTCCTTGTACTACCAAACATTGCTCTCACGCGGTTTCGGGCGAGTAGAGGCTCTTCTGGCGCTTCATTCGAAATTTTGAAACACAAGCATTCACGTTTCGAGTACTCTTGAACTTTGAGGATTGACCTAAATAGACAACGTTAAATTTGACCTTGTATGTTTGAAAACCTCATTAAATTATCCGCTTCTTTTTGAAATTTTGACACTTGAAAATCCTATAACTACGATTATTTTGGAATGGAGGAGCTAAATTAGAATCTATTTTGTACACGACTACATATGCTATTATGTACAAAATCAGAGCAAAGATTGGCGCCCCATAATGTAGGTATGATTTACAAATGCCATGATATCAAATTCAAATAATTGAATGGACTTCATGTTGAATTCGATTTTTTAAAACCACCTTAAGTTGAATTCAAATGTATGCTAGTTCATAGGTAGCTATTTATAATGTTCATTGTGTAACTTTCGTATGTATAATGTGCTTTACACACACAACATGAACTATACTCACGTTTATATTCGATTGCTAAAGCGATGCATTGTCTGGAGTTCAAAATACTAACTATGTGGATCAATTGTGTCGAATAATAACATAGACATGCTCAAATTCGATAGAATCTAGATGTCTGATGGATCAATGACCGTTCCTTACGCGAATTGCAAATATCATGATCCCATCCTAATATTTGGATACAATTTATATCTTTAATCAATGTGTACAGCAGTCTTGTACGTGTAGTTTCAGTCTCCATCAGTGGTCTCTCACACATGCTCACACACTCTCTCCCGAGGTGTCTTTCTCGCACACATGCTCTCGATATAACCCTCCCTCCCTCTCATAACCATTTACGACTGTTTTCACTAACCTTTATCACAAGCACTCTTCCTCTCACAAGCATACACATGCACAATCCCCATCGACCCTTTCTATATACATAGACCTGCCTACGTGTCTCCTGTACGCACATTATCTTTAGGCATGTCTCTCACGCATTGTCTCACACCTCTCTTCCTAATCGACGAGTATGATTCTAGCAGAGCATTCTGTAGGTTGCCCCTTAAAGTTAGGTTGGATGAATAGTAATATCAGAGATAAAGGGGTTACCTTAGTCCGAGAACCTAGGGTTACAAATCCTAGCCGGCTTTGTCAGTGGACATAGAGTCCTTCACAATTATGCTATCTTTGTCTTGTACGACTAGTCACCCATGGGTCTCCCTAAATGCGTCACGGGCCGACCAATGTGGCGCAGGACGGAACCGAACGAAGGGCCTCACCTCGACCCACCGGACCTCACGCGGTGACACACCCTCTGCCCCCATGCTCATTTCTTCTCACACCCACACATACCAACACAGACACCACACACAAAAAATATATTCTCCTGGTGCCTCTATCCACTCCCCCCTTGCATATACACACTCAAGGGAATCTCTCGCCGTGACGTCATATTCGTCTCTCTCTCTCTATACCACTCTCATTTCTCGTGCTATCTCTCCCACGCCCCCCCCCTTCGGCCCCTCTATCCATGCCTCTCTCGAATACGTAATACACACACATACCTCTCTAGGCCCTGCCAAATGCATCAACTACACATTCACACATGTTACATCACGTACCCCATTGATCTAAAAAGCCCTCTCTTCACGTTTATTTCGCATACAACATTCCTTTTGAATAAAGTGTGGCCAGAAAAATATTTTAGAATTTCTACATATATACAACATTACAAAGTTATATGGAGAGGCACATTTGTGCCCTTGGCTCTAGCGGCCCGACTTGCCTATCTCTTCAGGAATTTCTCCTTCCTGTACTGCACTTTCTTGATCTGCCTGGCCTTCTCAAATTTCCATTTCTCTTCTTGGATGAAGGCAGTCAACATATGATTTTGGCCAGGAGTCAACTTGAAGTCAGACATAGGAGTGTTTGGGTCCTTGTGCCAGAGATCAATGTAATCGAGGATCAACTTTGGATCCAAAAGCAGAGGCACATTTGTGCCCTTGGCTCTAGCGGCCCTGACTTGCCTATCTCTGATGATTTCAGCAAGTTCTTCATCATCAGCTTCGTCTTCTTCAGACGGCACTTGGAAGGCGACCTGCTTCTTGTGAGGACTTGGGCGAGAACCTCGCCAGCAGTGGTCTTTGTCTTCAGCAGAGAGGGTCCTGTTGAAGAATTTGGAGCAGCTGAGGAACTAGCTGAAGCTCCTGAGGCAATAGAGATGCCTGTAGTCCTTTGGCACGTGGCAAGATGCACAGGTGCTGAGGATTTGGTCGGAGCAGCTGAGGACTTATGCGGAGGAGCTGAGGATTTTGGAGGAGCAGGAGCAGCGTGAGGAATTGGCCGTGAGGGCTTTGAGGATTCTGACCGTGAGGGCATTGCTGAGGAACTTGGCCTTGAGGGCATTGAAGGTGAAGCACTTGGCTTATGCGCAGGCTTCTTTGCCATGGATTTCTTTGGCTTGACAGAGGCCTTAGCGGCAGCAGCAGCAGACTCTTCATTGAATTTCCTCACTGCTTCTCTGGCTTGTCTAACCAGCTTGGCCTGGCGCTTGGCCCATTCATCAGGATAATCCTCACCGCGCTTGAGGCTGGTGGGATCAGCTTCTTGGCCAAGTACCAACGGAGGTCTTGGGCATGGAGGATTGAGTGCGAATTTCTTCATGTACTTGGGAGTCACATACGTGTACTCCCTCCACTCTCTTGCCCATCTCCTCTCTATCTTCCGAATGCGCACCTTGCGCTGATTTTTATCTTCCTCAGGGGGTGTGCAGTACCCAGCATAGATGTCCTCAGGGATTTCAAATGCAGTGTTGACCTCAGGCCTCTTTCCTCCATTCTGTGGCTTCTTTCCACCAGCCATTTTCTTCAGATGAGGAATTTGAACAATTGAATTCTCTGAAGAAGTATGCAAATTTTCTTCGAGGAACACTGCAAATGAGTTAAGTTGATGAGAACCTAGAGATTCAGCAGCGGACATGAGTACCTGTGAACAGAGTATAGTTGCGAGGAATTTGGAGAGGTCATATGCGTTCTGAGAAGGTTTTTCAAAAAGAACAAGTTTGAGGAATTTGACCAGATAAGTCTTGAAGAATTTCACTAAGCGTTCTTTGTCTTAGGTTCCAGAGTTGTATAGATCGAAGATCCACACAATTGAGGAATCTTGAAGAAAAATTATTGCTTAGAGAAACGAATCAATAACAGATGACATGTGAGGTGTTTAGTGTGTGAAGAATTTGAAGAATAAACACCTTTGAAGATTTTCTAGAAATCATTTGAATCAAAGAGGGCAGTAAAAGTAACTTTTAATTACCCTGGATGAAGAACACAACGAACTGTGAGGTAGAGATGAGAAGTTCGTCTGTGCAGATCTTCCACGCCCTAACTCGGCGGAGGAAGACAGCTACGGCGGCGGCGGAGTAAAGATTTCCGCGGCCGGCGCGAGTACGGCGGCGACGAGGTCGAGGCAGTGAAGCTCTTCCTCACCGGCGACGATGAAGTAGCGGCGGCGCTAGGGTTTGAGAAGCTCAAGCTGGAGAGAGGTCGAGCGGAGTAAAGGAAGTGAGGAAGGGGAGAGGGGGTATTTATAGCCACGGTGAAAAACTGTTCGCCCGAAGATTTTGGACGAACATGCCCCTGAACCTTCTCATTCGCTTGACATGTGTCACCCACGTACTGAGAAGTGGAGATCGTGTTAGATCGTGGGTGAATAGATAAGTATTTCATGGGATGCGGAACGGTTTGAGCGGCAAAGCCGAAAATTTGGATAAGATAAGTTAAAAGTTCCGTTCGCAAATTCTTCAGCTAACAAGGACACAGTGAAGATTTTGAACGAGTTTCAAACAGAACGCACATGAAGAATTTGTGAATAGATTGGGTTGAGTATAGCATAGAGGGCGAAGGGTCCGATCACATTCACTTAGCAGAAAAACCAACTTGAAGAATTAGCCATAAGTGAATGCTGTAGAGGACAAAAACATATATATATATAGCCAATGAAGAAAAACGACGAAAACAATGAAGACAATACAAAGTTGAAGAAAATGAACAACTGAGGAATTTCACTGAGGAAAAACTCAAATTGAAGATTTTCAACTTTTGGTGGTGGCGTGACCCACCGTATAAGAATGATGATTTCGGATACCGCGTACAATTGTCGTAGGGTTCTGAGAATCAAATTCTTCGTTAATTTCTTCACACTTAGAGTGTTATTCTTCATTGATTGAAGAAAAACGTTTCTTCATGTGTTGCACATCTAAGTCATCAATTTTGCATAAGTGTTAGGATGAGTGTCCTTTTCAAAGAACATTCGAAGATTCTAAGATATTTAGCTCACACCGCAACTTGCTAAATCTCTTCTCATCCAAGGGCTTTGTGAAGATATCGGCTAGCTGTTCTTCAGTCTTCACATGCTCAACAGAAATGTCGCCCTTCAACACATGATCATGAAGAAAATGATGACGAATCTGAATGTGCTTTGTCTTCCAGTGCTGAACTGGGTTGTGAGCAATCTTGATGGCACTCTTGTTATCACAGTAGAGAGGCACATTCTTCATGTTGACGTCGTAGTCCTTGAGAGTTTGCTTCATCCACAGCAACTGAGCACAGCAAGAACCAGCAGCAATGTACTCAGCTTCAGCAGTAGACAGTGATACGTAGTTCTGTTTCTTCGAGGACCAACAAACCAATGATCGTCCGAGGAAATGACATGTACCAGATGTTGACTTGTGGTCCACACGATTACCAGCATAGTCAGAGTCAGAATATCCAATGAGATCAAAAGCCGAGCCCTTGGGGTACCATAATCCAAGTGTTGGTGTGTGAGCTAGATATCGAAGAATATGCTTCACAGCCTTATGGTGTGATTCCTTCGGTGTAGCTTGAAATCGGGCACACATGCAAACACTAAGCATAATATCTGGCCTAGATGCACATAAATACAATAAAGAACCAATCATGGAGCGGTATACCTTTTGATCGAAGTCAATACCATTTTCATCAGTGCACAGATGGCCATTTGTGGGCATCGGAATTTTGATGCCTTTGCAATCTTGCATGCCGAATTTCCTCAGTACATCCTTGAGGTATTTCTCCTGAGATATGAATATGCCATTGCGCTGTTGACGAATTTGAAGACCTAAGAAGAATTTCAATTCTCCCATCATAGACATTTGATATTCTCCACTCATCATATAGGCAAATTCATCACTATAACGTTGGTCAGTACAGCCAAAGATAATATCATCAACATATATTTGGCACACAAACAATTAACCATCATAAGATTTAGTGAAAAGAGTAGGGTCGAGTGAACCGGGTTTGAAGCCTTTCTTCATGAGGAATTCCTTCAAAGTATCATACCATGCCCAAGGGGCCTGCTTGAGGCCATAGAGGGCCTTATTGAGTCTGAAGACTTTGTCAGGATGCTTTGGATCTTCAAAACCTGGGGGTTGAGCAACATATACTTCTTCCTCAAGCTTACCATTGAGGAATGCACTTTTCACATCCATTTGATATAAAGTGATATCATGATGGTTAGCATAAGCAAGTAATATGCAAATAGCCTCAAGTCTAGCTACAGGTGCAGACGTTTCATCGAAATCAATTCCTTCAACCTGTGTGTAGCCTTGAGCTACAAGCCGTGCCTTATTCCTCACCACAAGGCCATTTTCATCTTGCTTGTTGCGGTAGATCCACTTTGTGCCAATGATATTGTGCTTGCGAGGATCTGGACGTTTAACCAGTTCCCAGACGTTGTTGAGCTTGAATTGATGTAATTCTTCTTGCATGGCCTGAATCCACTCAGGCTCCAGAAATGCTTCATCTACCTTAGTGGGCTCTGTGATAGAGACAAAAGCATAGTGCCCACAAAAGTTAGATAAATGTGAAGCTTTTGAGCGTGTGAGAGGACCTGGTGCTTCAATGTCATCGATGATCTTTTCAACTTGCACTTCTTTTGCAATGTGAGGATGAGCTGGTTGTCATCGAGGAATTTGATTAGTATTTTCTTCAGCACCATTTTCTTCAGCATTTTCTTCAGGTGCATTAGCTCGACATTCTTCACATTCTGGAATGAATTCTTCAGCAGATTCTTCGGTAGGAATGACATCCTCAGTAGCCTTGAACTTGATAGTTTCCTCAGGTGCTGGTTCATCTATCATAGAGGGTAGGTGCTCTCTTTGCGAGCCATTAGTTTCATCGAACCGCACATCTACAGTTTCAACAACCTTGTGAAGAACGTTGTTGAAGACTCTGTAGGTGTGCGAGTCCTTTCCGTAACCAAGCATAGAACCTTCATGTGCTTTCGGTGCAAACTTAGCATTGTGATGAGGATCTCTAATCCAACATTTAGCACCGAAGACTTTGAAATAACTCACATTGGGTTTCTTGTCAGTGAGGAGTTCATAGGAAGTCTTCTTGAAGAATTTGTGAAGATATACCCTGTTGATGATGTGGCACGCAGTATAAATTGCCTCAATCCAGAAGTGACGAGGCGTCTTGTACTCATCAAGCATAGTGCGAGCCATCTCAACAAGAGTTCTATTCTTGCGCTCCACGACGCCATTCTACTGAGGAGTGTAAGGAGCAGATAACTCATGAGTAATACCAAGTTCATCAAGATAGTCATCAAGACCAGAATTCTTGAACTCAGTTCCATTGTCACTTCTGATGTGCTTGATTTTCACACCGAAGTTGGTTGAAGCCCTCGAGGAAAATCGTTTGAAGACTTCCTGCACTTCATGTTTGTAAGTGACAATATGTACCCAAGTGTAACGAGAGTAATCATCAACAATAACAAAGCCATAGAGAGATGCATCATTTGTGACTGCTGAGTAATGGTTAGGACCGAAGAGATCCATATGAAGCAATTCAAATGGTCGAGTAGTGGTCATGATAGTCTTTGCTGGATGCTTACCCTTGGTCATCTTTCCAGCTTCACAGGCTCCGCATAAGTGATCCTTGAGGAATTTGACATTCTCAATGCCAATGACGTGCTTCTTCTTTGCAAGCGTGTGCAAATTCCTCATGCCTGCATGACCAAGTCGTCGATGCCATAGCCAGCCTTCTAAAGCTTTTGCAAGTAGGCACACGGCTGGTTGCGGTCCTGTAGAGAAATCAACAATATACAAGTCTCCTCTCCTAAAGCCTTCGAAGACTTTGGAATTGTCAGCTTCCATAACCACAACACAACGATACTTGCCAAAGACAACAACCATATCAAGATCACAAAGCATTGAGACAGACATGAGGTTGTATCCTAAGGACTCGACAAGCATGACTTTGTCCATGTGTCGATCCTTTGTGATCGCAACCTTACCTAGACCCAATACCTGACTTTTGCCTTTGTCAGCGAAGATGATATGCTTCAGATGCGATGGTGATAAGGGATCATCCATCAATAAATTCTTGTCACCAGTCATGTGATTTGTACATCCACTATCGAGGACCCACTCAGTGGCTTTGGGTTGATCATCCTGCAGATGAATTAGTGCAGCTTACGAACTTCATATACTTCATCAATGAATAATATGACATCACAATTCATCAGACCAATTTCATCAAGCAATGCAACAGTTAAAACAGTATGAGGACGTGATAAATGAAAGTTCATTTCTTCATGATTAGCCTGCATCCTTTCAGGCACTTTTCAGGTCTCCAGCAAATTCTTCAGACGTTTGAGCATGTCTGGAGACCTGACCCTGCATAAGAGATTAGTCCTTTTTCTTCACCACCCACATCTGAAGGGGTGTCAAAGAGTTCATCACTCTGCGAGCTCCATACAAGAAAGGTGGCATAGAAGCCAATCCATTTCGTTTCACATAAGAGGAGTTAGGGTAAGCATATGAATAAGCAGAGAAATTCTTCGAGGACTTATGAACATAATGATTAGAAGAATAATGCTCATATTCATAGCCCTTAGCTCTTCCCTGTGAAACAGAGTTGTTAGCACGATGATGTTCATATGAGGACTTTGATCCTTTTGAGGAATATGATCCACGTGAGGAATTCGATCCGTATGAGGACTTGGATCCATATGAAGAATTTGATCTGGGGTTCCTATTCTTCACAGGTGGTGTCATGAGGACATTCACCTGAAGACTTTCAAGGCACCTTTTGGAAACCCAGATTTTCTTCATAGGAGAACCGTTCCTGCAGTTAGTGCCAACATATCTAGCAAATACTTCACCATTCTAATTTTTAAATAGTTTATAGTTGGAGTCAAATGACTCATCAGATGAATGAGAAGATTCACATGTAAAGCCAAATAGATTAGATGGATCAACTGGAGGTCCCTTTGCAGCAACCCATGAGGTTTTGAGGTACTGCTCAGGCTTCCAATATGTACCATCAGCATTGAGTTTCCTCTCAAAGGCAATACCCTCTTTCCTAGGGTTCCTGTTGAGGATCTGCTTTTTAAGCACATCACAAAGAGTCTGATGCCCTTTGAGGCTTTTGTACATGCCTGTCATGTACAATTCCTTTAGCCCTGCATCGTCAGTGATACTAGCAATGTCCTCAGATGAGGAATTAGTGATAGCAGAGACAGTTGAAGAATTTGTAGCATTAGAAGCATTTGAACATTCAGGTGAAGAATTAGCAGATTCACGTTCAATGCATTTCAAACATGGAGGAACAAATTCTTCCTGAGCAGCGCTGATTTGTTGAGCAAGTAATGAATCACGCTCCCTCTAAAGATCTTCATAACTCACTCTTAGCTTTTCAAGATCTTGCTTTCTCTGAAGAAATTCATAAGAAAGCTTCTCATGATCAGATAAGAGAGTGTTATGATGACCTTGAAGGTTGTCAAACCTAGTCTGAAGTCTCTGAATATTTTCAATCAAGGTTTTAGTGCGATCCATTTCTTCACTCAACATATCATCACTTTTGTCTAGCATGTTTTGAACATTTTCAAAAGCCCTTTGTTGTTTCACAGCAATATTAGAAAGTTTAGAGTAGCTGGGCTTGAGGTTTTCATCAGATTCATTCTCACTAGATTCAGAGGAGGTATATTTGAGTACCTTGGCACCCTTTGCCATGAAGCAATAGGTGGGAGCGTAGTCATCATTGCCTTCATCAGCCTTGTTGGTGAAGCCATTTTCTTCAGAGTTGAAGATAGACTTGCTGACGAATGCAGTAGCGAGAGCTAGACTCGCTACTCCAGACTCGGACTCCTCAGATGCCTCCTCTTCCTCATGTTCCTCAGATTCAGCTTCAGAGTCCATTTCCTTGCCAATGAATGCCCGAGCCTTCTTGGAGCTGCTCTTCTTGTGAGATGAAGACTTTGAGGATTTCTTCTTTTTCTTCACATCATCAGAACTGTAATCCTTGTATTTCTTCTTCTTTGATTCCTTTTCCCACTGAGGACAATCTTGAATGTAGTGTCCAGGTTTCTTGCATTTGTGACAAAGCCTCTTCTTGTAGTCACTGGATGAGGAATCATTGCTCCTTAAGGATCTTCCAAAGCGACCACGTCTTGAGAACTTTTGAAATTTCTTCACGAGCAGTGCTAGCTCCTGGCTCAGTTCTTCAGGATCACCAAGGCTGCTGCCAGAGTCTTCATCTTCAGACTCAGAAACTGCCTTGGCCTTCAGTGCACGTGATCTGCCATAGCTCGAACCATAGAGGTCTCTCTTTTCAGCAAGCTGGAACTCATGAGTATTTAGCCTTTCGAGGATATCAGCGGGGTCAAGTGACTTGTAATCAGCACGTTCTTGTATCATCAATGCTAGAGTATCAAATGAGGAATCAAGCGATCTCAACAATTTCTTCACCACCTCATGGTCGGTGATGTCAGTGGCACCAAGCGCTTGAAGCTCATTTGAGATGCCAGTGAGGCGATCGAAGGTTTGTTGAACATTTTCATTGTCGAGTCTTTTGAAGCGGTTGAAGAGATTGCGAAGAACATCAACTCGAGAGTCACGCAGAGTTGAGACTCCTTCATTCACTTTGGACAGCCTATCCCAGATAAGCTTAGCAGTTTCCAAAGCACTCACTCTTCCATACTGTCCTTTGCTCAGATGGCCACATATGATATTCTTCGCTTGAGAATCGAGTTGCTTGAATCTCTTAACATCGATAGCGTTCAGTGAGGGTGAGACAGATGGAACACCATTTTCCACAACATACCAGAGATCGTTATTAATTGCCTCAAGATGCATTCGCATCTTATTCTTCCAGTAGGGGTAGTCCGTCCCATCGAAGGTAGGACACCCAACAGAGACCTTGATCATACCTGCGGTCGACATAACTAAAACTCCAGGCAGTTAAACCAAAATCACACAGAACAAGGGAGTACCTTGCTCTGATACCAATTGAAAGTGCGTTATATCGACTAGAGGGGGGTGAATAGGCGATTTTTATGAATTCTTCACTGAGGAATTTGCGGGAGAGGAAATTCCTTAGCGAAGAACTACTTGCAGCAGAATAAGTACTCAAGAGTAAGCATAGCAGAACATAGGCATGGTCATCATGATGAAATGAAGACAAACACAGAGTACAGAAAGCGTAAACACAGGATAGCACAGGATGAAGACAAACAGACTGAAGAAATTGAACTGAGGAAATTGAGGAAGTCTTCAGTCAAAGTCTTCAAACACAGATATGACAAGCACACAACACAGTAATGAAGAAATGAAAGAGTTGAGGAAATAGAACCAGTAAGCTTGGTGAAGACAATGATTTGGTAGACCAGTTCCAACTGCTGTCTCAGTTGTACATCTGGTTGGAGCGGCTAGGTATTTAAACCTGAGGACACACAGTCCCGGACACACAGTCCTCACCGTATTCTCCTTAAACTAAGGTCACACAGACCTCGTCCAATCACTCGTGGTAAGTCTTCAGGTGACTTCCGAACCTTCACAAACTTGGTCACTCGGCGATCCACAATTCCTCTTGGATGCTCTAGACCATGAGGCCTAACCGTCTGGAAGAAGCACAGTCTTCAAAGGTAACAAGCGTTGGATCCACGCAGGATCAATCTCTTCACTGATGCTCAATCACTTTGGGTTTGTAGGTGTTTGGGTTTGGGTTTTCCTCACTTGATGATTTTCGCTCAAAGTCCTCGGAGGATGGGAAGCTCTTAAATGACAAATGTCAGTTTCTCTCGGAGCAGCCAACCAGCTAGTGGTTGTAGGGGGCGGCTATTTATAGCCTAGGGAGCAGCCCGACATGATAAGACATAAATGCCCTTCAATGATATGACCGTTAGGTGGATAAGATATTTTGGGACAGCTGGCGCGTAGCACAGCAACGGTCGGAAATATGAGGCTCAAATTCCTCAGTGCTATCATGTTCCTCACTGTGTAGGCAATCCGCACTGGCGAATTCCTAACTCCTCAGTCAGAAAAAAATCCTCAGACACCAGAAGAGCTTCGTCTCTGTCACTGAAGAATATGACTGAACTGTATGAGATTTCCAATGGCTTCACTCAAAGGGATTGGTAGGTGTAGGATTTTGAGTTGAGCATCACATGGAAATTTTTCCTTAGTATTTCCTCGACCCCCTTTAACAGTACGGTGTTTCCTATGACTCAAGAAAGAGAAAATGAAACTACGAAAACAAAAGTCTTCACGCTTCATGTTCCTCAAATGAATACCAGGTCTTCAAGGTCACACCAATTTCTTCACTTTCAAAATCCTCAGAAAGTCTTCAGAAATCCAAAGTCTTCAGTCGAAGAACTTCATTTTTAGGGGTCGACTTTCTCTGTAAATATCAAACTCCTCATAGACTTATAGACCTGTGTACACTCATAAACACATTAGTCCCTTAACCTATAAGTCTTCAATACACCAAAATCACTAAGGGGCACTAGATGCACTTACACATAGTCGCTCCTGCACGCCACAAACCCAACCAAGGGAACGCACCCTCACTGACACGTGCTGTCGCATGTCACCTTCAATACACCAGAAGGTGACGGCGCGCGGGACAGGGGCGGCCAGCGGTAGGAGCGGGACGCGGTCACCACAGGAGGGCAGAGAGGGAGCACGAGGCATGCTCACGTTCCTTGCAGGGAAGAGGGCGGCGTGGCTCAATGGTGTTCGGCGAGGAGGAGGATGGGGACGAGCGACGTAGACGGGGAGGCGACGCCGACGACGGCGGGTGGCGGGGTGGCTCCAGCGGGGGTGGTCCGGCGTCGGCGCAGGTCGTCGGAGGCATCGATTGCCCCTGACCGGATCCACGCAAGAGGGGGGTTGAGGAGGCGGGCGACGGTGGGGCAGCGCCGGGCGGCGTCGGTGAGGTGGCGGTGGTTGGCGACGGCGGTGGTCGAGGCGGAGGCGCTTCCGGGCGGCGGCGACGTCGTCCAGCGTCGGTGGCGGGGCGATGGCGCATGATGGCGACGGGGGCGACGTGGTGGTGGCGACGGGCGTCGGGGGCGACGGGGTCACCAGGATCGGGGGGGAAACGAGTGTCCCGATCCAGATCGGGTCCTGGGGTGGGGGAAAGAGGAGCGAGGGGAGAGTGGGGTGGTTGGTTAGGGTTTCGATGGGTGAGGAGATAAGGAGGAGTGGGGGGAGTGGCCGGCTGGGCCTGGTGGGTTGGCCCAGCAGCTAGCTGGGCCGAGGCCTGGTGGGGGGTCCTCCTCTTTTTCTTTTGCTTTGTTTTATTTCTTTTCTTTATATTTATTCTTTCATGATTTATTTTAGTTACATTTATTTTAGTTTTAGAAAAATATACACTTAGCATCTAAATTAGTATTTCAACTTAGTCCACGGTCACAAAAAGTCTAATCCCCAAATAACTTAGTTTGACATTTTATTAATTATAAAAGGCATTTAATTAATGGTTTTGCTACTGTTTAAATTCTTATAGTTCAATGAAGCATTTTATAAAAGCTTGGTTTCTCCACCATAATTACTTACGATTTATTTGACACCACCCGAACATTTTAGTTTTAATCTTTGAAAACTTTTCTTGTTTGCCTCTCATTTGAATTTGAATTTGAATCGGTTTTGAACTAACGCGAGATTAACAACAGTAACCGAGGTGGCGTGGCATTCATTAACAGTGGTTTACTGTAGCTTAATTATCCGGGCGTCACAGCTTATGAACGTACAATATACTCCCTCTGATCCACACAGACCCCCCCCCAGGGTCATTTCTATCATAGAAACAGACCAAACCTTTATCTCCTTGCACGACACGCAATTGATCTCTGAACATCAATCGATCTCGTCAACATGTGTCGGGGCATGCATGAACCGAATGGGATGCCAAAACTAAGACGCGAAGCGACACGTAGTGGAGGCAAAGTGAAACTTCAAATGAACCGTTTGTTTGAATGCATGTCGGACAAATTACAAATAAACATTGGAAATACAAGCATGGTCTAGGCCCACATGCGAATGATACTCGGCAGAATGTTCAAATGAGGCATGCGGGAGGATGGACTCGACCGGAGGGCGACATGATCTATGGAGAAGAGGGTTGGAGATGAATGAGAAATAAGCAAACGCCACGTGATTATACTTGACCGGCTCAAATAAACAATAAGTTGTCTCGCTTGACCTACATAGTGAAAGGCCTAATGCGCAACGCGGAGCACCGACGCTCGAATATGGCCGGGAAAATAGGGAAACCGACATGTGGGGCACACCTGTCGGGACGACGTAGCACAAACTAGTCCAATGGAGGAGCTGGCCCATGACCTCCTCGCCACCGGCAACCATTCATGTGGGTCGTGGGGGCCAACAACGTGGCGCAGCTCCAGCACCGCCTCTGGACACGGCGACCGCGGTGAGCGACACGCTCGTCGTCGCTAGACATGATCGATTTCAGTGTGCCGAGGGTGGCGTTAGTGTTGTGGCACGACCAACAGCTAGTATGTTTGGTTTGTGCCCAAGGTTGCCCCATCAAAGCATTGGGTAGCCAAAATTTTGATTGAGGTTTTGGTTGCCCATGATTTGGCCGACATCGGCAAGAAAAATGAACTATTGGCTAGAGTTCATTGGCATGCCAAAAAAATGGCAACCATCCATTTTTTGGTCATGACCAAAACCTCAATAAAAAATGGCAACCATCCAAACAAAGACCAATCTTTGGGTCATGACCAAAATTTTGGTAAGGTGCACCTTGGCCACAATCCAAACACACCCCATTACCCGGCTCATCGAGGATGCACGGGGCACCGGGACGCGTCCGCGGAGTGGTGTAGCGCGGCCAACTGCATCCTCCGGACCTGAGGCCATACCGGGTCGTCTTGCTTTTTGAATGACATGCGCCGATCGCATGTGAGCAAAGGGCATCTCCAACGTTGCCACGAGCGCAGCTGACTACCCTGGCACACCAAAAACCTCGTCCCTCGCGCCGTCGCGCGGTGCATTCCCAGCTGGCGCCAGCTGCCCGCATTCATGTCGTCCGTCCGTATGCCGTCGTTAAGAGGCTCGGTGCCCGAGGAACCAACTCCGGCAACTTAATGACGCACCAGGACGCTTGGCCTCACCTAAATGCGCTACTTAAAGCGGCAACGCCCGGCTAACCTCCACACCATAGCGCATCATCCTCCTACCTGGCACCACATCCGCCATGACCGCAAGCGCGAAGGCTCTGCGGGAGAGCTTGTCTTCGGGGATGGAGCTCAAGGTTGCCGCCCTCGCTCAAGTTGCCGCACAAGCGGTGGCCACGCCGGCGGCCGACGACGGGAGCACCGTCAGCCACGCGTCCTACTTGCCGCCGTCCAACGTCCGGCACCGCCGAGGTCGGGGACTCCTCCGAGGATGAGTAGGGCATGGGAGGCGGCAGGGCATGGTGTGCCAACTGGACGGTCCGTCTCCCGTGTTCTACTTTTCCTCGCCGGAGACCGCACCTTCACTTCACGGGTCTTGAACCCTGCCCCCGTACATGGAGGTCGCAGATGGAGGACGTCGGTCGCCGCTATAGAATAGGTTTAGGGTCGGGTTTCTTTTATTTTTCTGTCCTACAAATGTTCGAAATGTAATGAAAATCTGCCGTGTTTGCATTAATCTCGGCCGGTGTATATGAACTTTCACAATAATATAGTATATTGTAGGAGTACTAGCAAGATGCCCGTGCGTTGCACGGAAGATCAAGATCTTGTGGGAGAAAAGGATGAACGAGGGAAGGACTTATCTGCAAATGCACATTCACGCATTTCACATTTTTCTACATCTACTGGAACCTACGAAAGGGTTAACGTAAATTGCCTCTCTCTCTCCTCCCCTGATTTTCATGGTGGTGGGCCCCTCCCTCCCCCCAATCTACAATCAACAGCTCACACGTTTCACATTATGTTAATTACGTAACTGGGACTACGTAGGTGTAGCATTACTTGTCCTAAAAAACCCAACTAAGCCAACCTCCCAGCATATCACGCGGGAAAAGACCCGGCCCCGCTGTTTTTCTCGGGATTACCGGATTACTAGTAGTAGTATCGGTGGATCGCGCGAAGCAACAAGTTTTTTTGAGGGGGCGAAGCACCTAGTTTAAAAGGAAAAAAAGGCGGTACACTCACAGCACCCCTGTCGCGGTCGCATTGCACCCCACACACGTTCGGTCCTGCACATGGCTCACGCAAACGGAACGCGCTTCGGCTTGCCTCTTCACTGACACGTGGGACTGCACTTGGAGAAACCGACCATGCGCCAAACTCCCCCCACCCACCGCGCGAAAATCCTCCCCCCCACCCAAAAATTCCCCCCAAATCCTAGATTCAACCGCCCTTCAGCCAACTAGCCAATAATATTCCCCAAACCCCCCTCCCCCCGTCCCCCCTCCACTCCATTCGCTCTGCCAAAGCCGCCCTCCCCGCCACGCCGATACGTCGGTTCCGTGGTTCGTCGAGGGGACGCACGGCGATCATCTTGCTCCCACAGTATGCTCTCGTAGACTGCCGTCCTCTAGCCGCGCCGCCACCGCTGGCGACGTTCTTGTGGAGGTGCACGGCGGTCGGCGCCGCCACCGTTGGTGATGTTTGTGTGTAGACGCACGGCGGTCAGCTTCTCCCACGGTACGCACATTCTAGACTGAGGCCCCGTGCATGTCGGTGTAGCGCTGAATGTTAGCTGATAGACATTGTTAATCTCACTGTTTGCCGAAGTAGTTTACAGTCAATATGCTCTGCTTAAGAAGCTTCCTTGACCTGTTCTACATTCAATCTGCTTAGCTGAGATGGCATGCCAAGGCCGATTAGTTGCTAAAATATCCTGCCATATATTTATTGTGACGTAGATTGCCATGGTCTAGTAGCCAATCTGTTAGGTGAAATAGCTCTGCACCATTTTATACTCGATCTTTGTTGCTGCGATGGCCTTCGATAGTTCGATGGCTGTGCGCTCGGCCTCATTGACTGCTGAAACAGCCTGCCATAATTTAGCACTCAAATCTGTTTGATGAATTAGCTTTACATATATTTCGTTACTTAGATCTGCCCGTCCAAATATCTTGCCATAGCTTTAGACATCGACCTAGGTATTTTCTTCTGGACTTCATAAAAAAGCATATATGTTTTCCTGTAATATCTAGTAGAAGAACTAATTTGTATGTCTAACAGATGGACAGGACTTGGATAACTTCTGCTCGAAGATTCTCCGCTGCATATGTCGAGGGGGTTGAAAACTTCATGAACTTTATGAGAGCTGAGTATGGTGGTCCGAAATCAGATGTGCTCTGCCCGTGTAGCAGTTGTATGAATTCAGTTACAAGACCCCAGTCAACTGTGCAAAACCATCTACACTTGTATGGATGTCGGTCACATATACTAGGTGGGTTCATCATGGTGAAGCTGTGAACGTCAATGTTATTGACTACGTGGAAGCAGCAGATCACCATCTTGATCTGCCTGATGCTCAGGTGGAAGAGGAGGAGGAGGTGGTGGCGGAGCCAGTGAGTTTGACCAACATTGAAACAATGCTACGACATGCTCGTGCATTCCGAGAACAATGCAACGTGGCTGTCACCCCAGGAAATAAGCTGTCAGTATTCTCAGCTATGGTCACCTTTCTTCAGGTGAAGTGTAACATCCCAAATTTTCAATTTGGAATGTTATACATTAGATCATCATGCATAACATATTTTATTGCATTTTGTTTTGCGATCCTAGAAATTCTACGCAACTCAAGGACCCATGGAGAGAGTTAGGGATTTCGTTATTTTCATATTTGGGTTTTCTCAAATTTTGAAAATAGGATCATTTGTTATAATTATTTTTCTCTCCGAAAAATATTTCATATTTAAAATATATGAGAGGGGATAATATGACTTCTCCAAAAATAATGAAATATCGGAGGAAAAATATTAAAAACAAATATTTGATTTTATTCGGATTTTATTTCTATTTTATTTGCCTAGGAAAAATATGCGTTTTTCAAAATTGCATTTTAGGCCCAAATAAATGTTCATCTTGTCCGGCTTATTTTTAGAGGACGGGGAAAATTTATTTCGGGATTTTTGAAGTCCGTTTAGTATTTCTTTTCTTACTTTTTCTGCACGTCCGATTTATATAAGAAAACGAACCGACTCAGGCCGCCGTTGGCGACCCGGACTCTGCCTCGCCCCGGGGCTTTATAAGCCGCCCCGCCGCCAGCGCACCCCAGCCCACGCCGCCCCTAACCCTAACCCTAGCCCCGAGCCACCGCCGCCGCTGCCCGCCGCCGCCGTCGCCCGCGCCGCCACCGCCGACCGCCGTCGCCGCCGATCGCCGCCGCCGCCCGTTGACCCGCCGCCGCCGCGGCGGTTTTCGAGAGAAAACCATCGGGTTTTTTAGGAACCCGGTTTATCTTTTTTATTAGATCGGTTTTTTTTGGTTTAGTCTATTTAGCGGACGTTCGTCCGTACGTTCATTTTAACGAACGGTTTTTGTCGTTTAACCGCAGACAGCAAACGTTCGTTCGTTAGCCTGTTCGTCAGTTTTTCTTTTTCTCGGATTTTTCACGATTATTTTCGATCGCGATTTCTGATCTGTTTTTCGTTTTAGTATAACTTTTCGCTCGTTTGTCGGAATCAGGCGATTCAAACGCCTAGAGTTTCGTCTCAAAACCCTCTTTCCGTTTAACCAACTTAAACAAGTTTTTGCTACTGTAAAATTTGGCTTAAGTCCAGATTAGTAAACGAAGCTTGTTTCTTTCGCCGTTTGAGTTTCGTTGCTTCGTTCGATTTGATTCTTTTTGCAAACCGGAGTTCTTGAGTTGAACTTTCTGGTTAGATCTCTTATTTTGAGTTTTACCCGTGCACCCTTGCTTGATTGCTTATGTATGTATTGTTTGTTTGCGATAGAGTACCCGGAGTGCGAAGCGTGCTACTACGAGTCTCTAGGTTTCACGGATCATCAGCAAGGCAAGTAACACTTTGATCATACCTCTTTACCACCCAGTTTTATTGCATTAGATCAATCCTCAAACAATTGCATGATCAGGATCTGGTTAATATGCGGGTTTTGGGAAGTAGATGAGGTAGTACCTATTGCCCTGTTTATTATCAAACCTTTGGGAGTTACTTCTACGTTTGCCTATATTGCTATGCTATGCTCGTAGACGTGGATTGGGTTCGAGTGAATTTCCATGACAGATGTGAGATTGTTAATTAATGGTTCAACTTAAGGTGGTTACTTTAATTTACATCTGGGTGGACTGAGGCACCTGGAGAACCCAGTGTTGCCTATATTTTTGGATATCCCGGAGTACCCGTGTGATCATCCTATGGACCGCCACCTAGGCTCAAAGGGATCATGAGATTATTCATGCTAGAAACTTCCGTGTGCAGCCACAAGCTATTATGGGCTCTAGCATAGTTGAGTATGTTGCAAGACCTCTTTCAGTGGTGGGCTAGCAGATGTAGGGGAAAGTAGGTGTAACTGTCCACCCGGAGTAAAGAGTTATTGTTTCTGAAAGACTGCGTCTTGGTCATCCGTTTCTCAAACACCATGTAGTGCGAGAAATCAAACGGAGGCGATCGAGTCTTGTGGGGAAAAGTGCGCAAACCTCTGCAGAGTGTACAAATTAATCATGGTTAGCCGTGTCCCCGGTTATGGACATCTTGAGTATCTAGTTCTTGGATTATCATGTGAATCTCATCATCATGTTACTTAATTTAATTTGATTGGGTTAATCACGTTCTTAATTGGGATTGAGTTGGAGGTACCTTCTCAATGTTTAACAACCACCATGATAGTTAAATAAAATTTATTCCTTTGTTGTAGGGAAAAATTGGCTTTTCGCAAAACTATAACCATAGAGCTTTCCACCAGCCAAATATGCATGTAGTGATAGCATTATTCTGTCTCTATGTGTTACTTTGCCAGCATATTCCATGTGCTGACCCGTTTTCGGGCTGCAACGTTCATGTTGCAGACTTTTCAGACGACGAATAAGGTGCCATAGGTCGTGGTCTTATACTCAGTGATGTCGTTGGAGTTGATGGACTCACTTTATCTTCCAAGCCTTCCGCTGTTATCGTATTTAGATGGCCTTAAGACATATTTATTGTAATAAGTGTGTGATTGCTACTCTGTTATAAATCCTTCAAGTACTGTGCGTGTCACATTACCGATCCAGGGATGACACTTATGCACAGAGACTAGACTGTTTGAGGTCTGGTCGCTACAAAGATGGTATCAGAGCACACGCTGACTGTAGGACACGACCACTAAGCTAAAGCCCTAGATCACTACTCTCTTCTCATTTCTGACTCCTCTCCTTTCTTCCACTCTTTTAGGATGGCGGATGCAAGGAACAAGTTCGCGCAACCGGATGAGGATACACCTTTTGGACGACACTTGAAGGAAGTTACTAGGTACCTGAACATCGGAATACCAAGTTTCACCGGGACCTACAACGCCACACTACCAGAAGAGGAGCGCTGGATGATTCAAGTTCAAGTTCTAGGAAGGACGTTCATGCCAGTCACTGAGCCCATAGAGTTTTCCTTTGATGCACCAACCTGGAGTCTAGGAAAGAGCATGGCAGCCCACATCACCATGGGACGCATTGGAGAAGTGTACCACAAGGATCTCAAGGATACTATCTATCAGATTTGTGGGTGCCGAGACGAGCAATGGGAGATGATCAACACCAGGAAGGATAGATCTATTGCAGCTTTCATCCAGGAGTTAAATCAGCACATTTGACGCCAGGAGAATCAGATGTGCGCAGACATGATAGACTTGAAGAAGGCGAAGACAAGGATCATCGAGCTGGAAGAAGAACTCAAGGCTACACGCGAGGATTATATGGAGGAAATCGTCGCACTAGTGGAGAAGAATGACGACCTGATAAAGAAGGTCGGAGTATTCATGGGAGACCCAGCGCCAGGAGGAGATGACGACGATTCTACTTGCCCAGAGAACTACATCATCATCGACGACACCGACTCGGACCCCAGTGATGATGATTGGGAGGATGAAGCCGGAGCAGATATCATGGAGTCTTCGACCAATCAATTTTTCTAGTAGACCACCAAATTAGTAGTAGTATTCCACCATGTATATAGTATAGTCCAAGCACTTTGTAACGATAGTTAGATCGATTGTATGCCTTGTTTGAATTGATTGGAGTGATATGATTGTGTTTGTCTCATGTGCATATGGGTAGTGTTTTCCCTCTAGACCTCATTCTATTCTATTTTCTCATCTTTTCTAAACCCATCAGCTGCCTCCGAGACGCGACACCGGATTTGTTTTCCCACCGGAGATCACTCAGTTGATTCAGCAGCAGAATGCCCTGATGCAAGTACTAGTTCAGAACCAAGGCAACAACAACAACAACCCACCACCACCACCACCTGTTGATTACTTAGCCCGTTTTCTTAGGCTGAATCCGCCGGTGTTTTCCAGCAGCACCGAGCCGATTGTTGCAGATGATTGGCTCCGCAAGGTTGGAAGGGAGCTGACCACTGCAGGATGCACAGATGCGGAGAGAGTGCGTTTTGCCGCACATCAGCTTGATGGACCCGCAGCATCATGGTGGGAGAATTACACAGCCACTCACCCCATTGACACTGTCACATGGGACCAGTTTCAGCAAGCTTTCCGTACTGCCCATGTTTCAGCAGGAGCTATGGCCATGAAGAAGCGTGAGTTTCGCAACTTACGCCAAGGAGGACGTACCGTTGGCCAGTACATGGAGGATTTCAGTAAGTTAGCACGTTATGCCCCAGATGACGTTGCTACGGATGCAGCTAAGCAGGAGAAGTTTTTAGAAGGACTGAATGATGAGTTGAGCATGCAGTTGATGGTGGCAACTTTTAACAATTATTAGGAGTTGGTAGACAGAGCTCTCATGATTGAAGGGAAGCAGCAACAGATTGAGAGCCGTAAGAGGAAGTATGGACAAGGAAAGTATAGTACAGGAGCTCATCAGAAGCCTCGTTTTACACCGAACTCGGGAGGACACCTTCAGCATAACCATGGAGGTCACAATCACAATGGAGAGAGCTCGCATAATCATAGTGGCCCCAAGAATGGCAATGGGAACGGAGGAAGCAACGGACAGAACCGTACCAACCCATCAACCCCAGCCAAGAGGGATCTAAGCCACATTACTTGTTTCAAGTGCCAGAAGACTGGACATTATGCCACTGATTGTCCGGCAGCAAAGAATGGAAATGGCAATGGAAGCTCGGGGAAGAAGCCGAACCCTTTCAACAGAGGACAGGTGAACCACGTTAACGTGGAGGAGGTAGAAGCCCAGCCTGATGCAGTAATAGGTAAGTTCTTGGTTAAGTCATTTACTGCAATCGTTCTTTTTGATACTGGTGCATCGCATTCATACATATCAAGGGGATTTGTGGATAAGTTTAAGTTGCCCACCAAAGTTCTTAGAACACCTATGTTAGTAACCTCGCCAGGAGCAGAGTATATGGCAAGCCAAGGATGTTTTCAGATGCCATTGGCCATAGGTAGGCATGTTTTCCCCTCAGACCTAATAGTTTTGGAGTCGAAAGGTTTGGATGTGATTTTGGGAATGGATTGGCTGTCGATGTATGGAGGAAACATCAATTGCGCCAGTAAGACGATCTTGCTTACTACCCCATAAGGAAGAAGGATTAAGTATGTATCCCGACATGTGCCAAAGAGGACTCAAGTGAATTCCTTATCAGGAGTTGTACAGGAGGAAGTACCAGTGGTGAAGGATTTCCCTGACGTATTTCCAGAGGAGTTGCCAGGCATGCCACCGGATAGAGACATTGAGTTTTTGATTGAGCTTTTGCCAGGCACATGGCCGATATCTAAGAGACCGTACAGGATGCCCGCTAAGGATTTGGAAGAAATTAAGAAGCAGATTAAGGAGTTACTGGATAAAGGATTTATTCGCCCAAGTTCGTCACCTTGGGGATCGCCCGTACTCCTAGTGGAGAAGAAAGATGTATCGTTGAGGATGGTTGTTGATTATCGTGGATTGAATGAAGTAACAATCAAGAACAAGTACCCACTGCCGATGATCAATGATCTGTTTGACCGACTACAAGGAGCTAAAGTATTTTCCAAGATTGATTTGCGATTAGGATACCACCAGTTGAAGATTCGAGAGCAGGATATACCCAAGACAGCTTTTACCACAAGGTATGGGCTATATGAGCACACCGTTATGTCATTTGGCCTGACTAGCGCACCTGCCTATTTCATGAACATGATGAACAAAGTGTTTATGGAGTTTTTGGATAAGTTCGTCATAGTGTTCATTGATGATATTCTGGTCTATTCGAAGAATGAAGAAGAGCATAAGGAGCATTTGCGTTTGGTACTTGGAAAGCTCAGAGAACATCGGTTATATGCCAAGTTCAGCAAGTGCGAGTTTTGGTTAAAGGAAGTTGGATTCCTTGGACATGTTATATCCGGAGAAGGAATAGCAGTAGATCCCACCAAGGTTAACACTGTGACAAATGGGGAGTCACCCACAACACTTGGAGAGATCCGGAGTTTTCTTGGACTTGCAGGATATTACCGGAGATTCATTGAGAATTTCTCAAAGATTGCAAAGCCTATGACGGAATTGTTGAAGAAGGACACCAAATTCAATTCGACTGAGGAATGTGAGGCTAGTTTTCAGGAGTTGAAAAGACGTTTAGTTACCGCGCCAGTGTTGATTCTGCTAGATCAATGCAAGGATTATGAAGTATATTGCGACGCTTCTCGTCGAGGACTTGGAGCAGTGCTAATGCAGGAGGGAAGAGTTGTGTCATATGCCTCATGACAGCTTAAACCCCATGAGTTGAATTATGCTACACATGATTTGGAGTTAGCAGCCGTAGTGCATGCGTTGAAGACGTGGAGACATTTTCTCATCGGAAACCATTGTGAGGTGTACACGGATCACAAGAGTTTGAAGTACATTTTCACGCAAAAGGAGTTGAATCTCAGGCAAAGGAGATGGTTGGAGCTCATTAAGGATTATGATATGAGATTGCATTATCACCCAAGGAAGGCTAACGTAGTAGCTGATGCGTTGAGCCACAAGAGCCATGTGAACACACTCATGACCGGAGAGTTACCCAAGGAGTTAGCCGAGGATCTTCGTGAACTATGTTTGTTAATAGTTCCAAGAGGTTATGTAGCAGCATTGGAGATTCATTCCACTTTGATGGATAAGATCAGAGAAGCTCAGAAGACAGACAACGAGATTGCCGAGATAAAGGAAAGGATGAGTAAAGGAAAAGCCAAGGGATTTTGTGAGGATGAGCACGATACCTTATGGTTTGAGGACCGCGTTTATGTGCCCAATGATCCGGAGATCAGGAAGTTGATCTTGCAAGAGGCCCATGATTCGCCGTATTCAATTCACCCAGGAAATACCAAGATGTACCTGGATTTAAAGGATAGTTTCTGGTGGACCGGAATGAAGAAGGATATTGCAGAGTATGTAGCAGTTTGTGATGTACGTCAGAGAGTGAAGGCAGAGCATCAGAAGCCAGCAGGATTGCTAATAACATTGCCGATACCCGAATGGAAGTGGGATAAGCTAGGCATGGATTTTATTACGGGATTGCCTAGGACTCGTTCAGGCTATGACTCGATATGGGTTGTAGTCGATCGTTTGACGAAGGTAGCTCATTTCATCCCAATAAAGACCACTTATACCAGTGCTAAGTTGGCAAAGATATACATGACCAGGATCGTATGTCTGCTTGGAGTTCCGAGGACCATTGTATCAGATAGAGGAACCCAGTTTACTTCAAAGTTTTGGGATCAGTTGCACGAAACTTTGGGTACCAGGCTAGAGTTCAGTACAGCCTTTCATCCACAGATAGACGGACAGACCGAGAGAGTAAATCAGATTTTGGAGGACATGCTGAGAGCTTGTGCGCTTGATTATGGATCTAGTTGGGACGACAATTTGCCATATGCAGAGTTCTCTTACAACAACAGTTACCAATCCAGTTTGAAGATGGCCCCTTTCGAAGCTCTGTATGGAAGGAGGTCCAGGACACCGTTGTTGTGGGATGAAGTTGGAGACCGCCAGTTGTTTGGACCAGATTTGATTAAAGAGTCTGACCAGAAGATGAAGTTGATTCGCGATAGGCTCAAGGTAGCCCAGTCTAAGCTATGCAGATTCTAAACGCAAGGAGACAGTTTACAAAGTCGGAGACAGAGTTTATCTTCGTGTATCCCCACTTCGAGGAGTGAAGCGCTTTGGAGTTAAGGGAAAGTTAGCGCCATGTTTTGTAGGACCATACAAAGTTTTGGAGCGTATGGGAGAAGTTGCTTACAAGTTGGAATTGCCCGAAGGATTGTCAGGAGTTCACGATGTGTTCCATGTTTCCCAGCTGAAGAAGTGCCACGCGGAGATGGCAGAGATACCACTGAGAGATACAGTGCCACTAGAAGCGATTCAGCTGGATAGCAATCTGACCTACGAGGAGAAACCAGTTAAGATTCTTGAGTTTGCCAGCCGAGTCACCCGCAGCAAGGTTATCAAGTTTTGCAAAGTTCAGTGGAGTCACCATACCGAGGATGAAGCCACCTGGGAGCGAGAGGAAGATCTACGGAAGGACCACCCTCACCTATTTTCTAGCCAACCCAAATCTCGAGGGCGAGATTCATCTTAAGGGGGGTAGGTTTGTAACATCCCAAATTTTCAATTTGGAATGTTATACATTAGATCATCATGCATAACATATGTTATTGCATTTTGTTTTGCGATCGTAGAAATTCTACGCAACTCAAGGACCCACGGAGAGTGTTGGGGATTTCGTTATTTTCATATTTGGGTTTTCTCAAATTTTGAAAATAGGATCATTTGTTTTAATTATTTTTCTCCTCGAAAAATATTTCATATTTAAAATATATGAGAGGGGATAATATTACTTCTCCAAAAATAATGAAATATCGGAGGAAAAATATTAAAAACAAATATTTGATTTTATTTGCCTAGGAAAAATATGCGTTTTCCAAAATTTCATTTTAGGCCCAAATAAATGTTCATCTTGTTCGGCTTATTTTTAGATGACGGGAAAAATTTATTTCGGGATTTTTGGAGTCCGTTTAGTATTTCTTTTCTTACTTTTTATGCACGTCTGATTTATATAAAAAACGAACCGACTCGGGCCGCCGTGGGCGACCCGGACTCTGCCTCGCCCCGGGGCTTTATAAGCCACCCCGCCGCCAGCCCACGCCGCCCCTAACCCTAGCCCTAGCCCCGAGCCGCCGCCGTTGCCCGCCGCCGCCGCCGTCGATCGCCGCCGCCCCGCCGAAGTCGACCGCCGCCGCTGCCCGTTGACCCGCCGCCGCTGCTGTTGACCCGCCAGAGGTAGTCACACCGTCGGTTTTTTAAGGAACCCGGTTTATCTTTTTTATTAGATCGGTTTTATTTTTTCCGGTTTAGTCTATTTAGCAGACGTTCGTCCGTACGTTCGTTTTAACGAACGGTTTTCGTCGTTTAACCGCGGACAGCGAACGTTCGTTTGTTAGCATGTTCGTCAGTTTTTCTTTTTCTCGGATTTTTCGCGATTATTTTCGCTCGCGATTTCCGATCTGTTTTTCGTTTTAGTATAACTTTTCGCTCGTTTGTCGGAATCAGGCGATTCAAACGCCTAGAGTTTCGTCTCGAAACCCTCTTTCCATTTAACCAACTTAAACAAGTTTTTTCTGCTGTAAAATTTGACTTAAGTCCAGATTAGTAAACGAAGCTTGTTTCTTTCGCCGTTTGAGTTTCGTTGCTTCGTTCGATTTGATTCTTTTTGCAAACCGGAGTTCTTAAGTTGAACTTTCTGGTTAGATCTCTTATTTTGAGTTTTACCCATGCACCCTTGCTTGATTACTTACGTATGTATTGTTTGTTTGCCATAGAGTACCCGGAGTGCGAAGCGTGCTACTACGAGTCTCTAGGTTTCACGGATCATCAGCAAGGCAAGTAACACTTTGATCATACCTCTTTACCACCCAGTTTTATTGCATTAGATCAATCCTCAAACAATTGCATGATCAGGATCTGATTAATATGTGGGTTTTGGGAAGTAGATGAGGTAGTACCTATTGCCCTGTTTATTATCAAACCTTTGGGAGTTACTTCTACGTTTTCCTATATTGCTATGCTATGCTCGTAGACGTGGATTGGGTTCGAGTGAATTTCCATGACAGATGTGAGATTGTTAATTAATGGTTCAACTTAAGGTGGTTACTTTTATTTACATCTGGGTGGATTGAGGCACCTGGAGAACCCTGTGTTGCCTGCATTTTTGGATATCCCGGAGTACCCGTGTGATCATCCTATGGACCGCCACCCAGGCTCAAAGGGATCATGAGATTATTCATGCTAGAAACTTCCGTGTGCAGCCACAAGCTATTATGGGCTCTAGCATAGTTGAGTATGTTGCAAGGCCTCTTTCAGTGGTGGGCTAGCAGATGTAGGGGAAAGTAGGTGTAACTGTCCACCCAGAGTAAAGAGTTATTGTTTCTGAAAGACTGTGTCTTGGTCATCCGTTTCTCAAACTGTTGGGGAACGTAGTAATTTCAAAAAAATTCCTACGCACACGCAAGATCATGGTGATGCATAGCAACGAGAGGGGAGAGTGTTGTCCACGTACCCTCGTAGACCGACAGCGGAAGCGTTATCACAACGCGGTTGATGTAGTCGTACGTCTTCACGATCTGACCGATCAAGTACCGAACGTACGGCACCTCCAAGTTCTACACACGTTCAGCTCGATGACGTCCCTCGAACTCCGATCCATCCGAGTGTTGAGGGAGAGTTTCGTCAGCACGACGGCGTGGTGACGATGATGATGTTCCACCGACGCAGGGCTTCGCCTAAGCTCCGCGACGGTATTATCGAGGTGTAATCTGGTGGAGGGGGGCACCGCACACGGCTAAAATATCGTATATCAAGTGTGTATAGAGGTGCCCCCCTGCCCCCGTATATAAAGGAGCAAGGGGGAGGCCGGCTGCCTATGGGCGCGCCAAGGAGAGGGGGGAGTCCTCCTCCTAGTAGGAGTAGGACTCCCCTTTCCTAGTCCTACTAGGAAAAGAAGGGGGGAAGGAAAGAGAGGGAGAGGGAGAGGGAAAGGGGGCTGCGCCCCCCTCTCCTAGTCCAACTAGGACTCCTCCTGGGAGGGGGCACACCACCTCCTGGCTGCTGCCCTCTCTCTCCCCTCAAGGCCCACTAAGGCCCAATACTTCCCCGGGGGGTTCCGGTAACCCTCCGGCACTCCGGTTTAATCCGAAACTTCTCCGGAACACTTCCGGTGTCCGAATATAGTCGTCCAATATATCAATCTTTACGTCTCGACCATTTCGAGACTCCTCGTCATGTCCGTGATCACATCCGGGACTCCGAACAACCTTCGGTACATCAAAACATATAAACTCATAATAAAACTGTCATCGTAACTTTAAGCGTGCGGACCCTTTGGGTTCGAGAACTATGTAGACATGACCGAGACACCTCTCCAGTCAATAACCAATAGCGGGACCTGGATGCCCATATTGGCTCCCACATATTCTACGAAGATCTTTATCGGTCAGACCGCATAACAACATACGTTGTTCCCTTTGTCATCGGTATGTTACTTGCCCGAGATTCGATCGTCGGTATCTCGATACCTAGTTCAATCTCGTTACCGGCAAGTCTCTTTACTCGTTCCGTAATACATCATCCCGCAACTAACTCATTAGTCACAATGCTTGCAAGGCTTATAGTGATGTGCATTACCGAGTGGGCCCAGAGATACCTCTCCGACAATCGGAGTGACAAATCCTAATCTCGATATACGCCAACCCAACAAGTACCTTTGGAGACACCTGTAGAGCACCTTTATACACCCAGTTACGTTGTGACGTTTGGTAGCACACAAAGTGTTCCTCCGGTAAACGGGAGTTGCATAATCTCATAGTCATAGGAACATGTATAAGTCATGAAGAAAGCAATAGCAACATACTAGACGATCGGGTGCTAAGCTAACGTAATGGGTCATGTCAATCACGTCATTCTCCTAATGAGGTGATCCCGTTAATCAAATGACAACTCATGTCTATGGCTAGGAAACATAACCATCTTTGATTAACGAGCTAGTCTAGCAGAGGCATACTAGTGACACTCTGTTTGTCTATGTATTCACACATGTATTATGTTTCCGGTTAATACAATTCTAGCATGAATAATAAACATTTATCATGATATAAGGAAATATATAATACTTTATTATTGCCTCTAGGGCATATTTCCTTCAGTCTCCCACTTGCACTAGAGTCAATAATCTAGTTCACATCGCCATGTGATTTAACATCAATAGTTCACATCACCATGTGATTAACACCCATAGTTCACATCGTCATGTGACCAACACCCAAAGGGTTTACTAGAGTCAATAACTAGTTCACATCGCTATGTGATTAACACCCAAAGAGTACTAAGGTGTGATCATGTTTTGATTGTGAGATAATTTTAGTCAACGGGTCTGTCACATTCAGATCCGTAAGTATTTTGCAAATTTCTATGTCTACAATGCTCTGCACGGAGCTACTCTAGCTAATTGCTCCCACTTTCAATATGTATCTAGAGCGAGACTTAGAGTCATCTAGATTAGTGTCAAAACTTGCATCGACGTAACCCTTTACGACGAACCTTTTGTCACTTCCATAATCGAGAAACATATCCTTATTCCACTAAGGATAATTTTGACCGCTGTCCAGTGATCTACTCCTAGATCACTATTGTACTCCCTTGCCAAAATCAGTGTAGGGTATACAATAGACCTGGTACACAGCATGGCATACTTTATAGAACCTATGGCCGAGGCATAGGGAATGACTTTCATTCTCTTTCTATCTTCTGCCGTGGTCAGGCTTTGAGTCTTACTCAATTTCACACCTTGTAACACAGGCAAGAAACTCTTTCTTTCACTGTTCCATTTTGAACCATTTCAAAATCTTGTTAAGGTATGTACTCATTGAAAAAACTTATCAAGCATCTTGATCTATCTCTATAGATCTTGATGCTCAATATGTAAGCAGCTTCACCGAGGTCTTTCTTTGAAAAACTCCTTTCAAACACTCCTTTATGCTTTGCAGAATAATTCTATATTATTTCCAATCAACAATATGTCATTCACATATACTTATCGAAAATGTTGTAGTGCTCCCACTCACTTTCTTGTAAATACAGGCTTCATCGCAAGTCTGTATAAAACTATATCCTTTGATCAACTTATCAAAGCGTATATTCCAACTCCGAGATGCTTGCACCAGTCCATATATGGATCGCTGGAGCTTGCATATTTTGTTAGCACCTTTAGGATTGACAAAACCTTCTGGTTGCATCATATACAACTCTTCTTTAATAAATCCATTAAGGAATGCAGTTTTGTTTATCCATTTGCCAGATTTCATAAAATGCGGCAATTGCTAACATGATTCGGACAGACTTAAGCATAGATAAGAGTGAGAAACTCTCATCGTAGTCAACACCTTGAACTTGTTGAAAAACCTTTTTCCGACAAGTCTAGCTTTGTAGATAGTAACACTACTATCAGCGTTCGTCTTCCTCTTGAAGATCCATTTAATCTCAATGGCTCGCCGATCATTGGGCAAGTCAATCAAAGTCCATACTTTGTTCTCATACATGGATCTCATCTCAGATTTCATGGCCTCAAGCCATTTTGCGGAATCTGGGCTCACCATCGCTTCTTCATAGTTCGTAGGTTCGTCATGGTCTAGTAACATAACCTCCAGAACAGGATTACCGTACCACTCTGGTGCGGATCTTAATCTGGTTGACCTACGAGGTTCAGTAATAACTTGATCTGAAGTTTCATGATCATTATCATTAACTTCCTCACTAATTGGTGTAGGTGTCGCAGAAACTGATTTCTGTGATGATCTACTTTCCAATAAGGGAGCAGGTACAGTTACCTCATCAAGTTCTACTTTCTTCCCACTCACTTCTTTAGAGAGAAACTCCTTCTCTAGAAAGGATCCATTCTTAGCAACAAATGTCTTGCCTTTGGATCTGTGATAGAAGGTGTACCCAACAGTCTCCTTTGGGTATCCTATGAAGACACATTTCTCCGATTTGGGTTTGAGCTTATCAGGATGAAACTTTTCACACAAGCATCGCAACCCCAAACTTTAAGAAACGACAACTTTGGTTTCTTGCCAAACCACAGTTCATAAGATGTCGTCTCAACGGATTTAGATGGTACCCTATTTAACGTGAATGTAGCTGTCTCTAATGCATAACCCCAAAACGATAGTGGTAGATCGGTAAGAGACATCATATATTGCACCATATCTAATAAAGTACGGTTACGATGTTCGGACACACCATTACACTGTGGTGTTCCAGGTGGCGTGAGTAGTGAAACTATTTCACATTGTTTTTATTGAAGGCCAAACTCGTAACTCAAATACTCTTCTCTATGATCAGATCGTAGAAACTTTATTTTTCTTGTTACGATGATTTTCCACTTCACTCTGAAATTTTATGAACTTTTCAAATGTTTCAGACTTATGTTTCATGAAGTAGATATACCCATATCTGCTCAAATCATCTGTGAAGGTGAGAAAAGAACGATATTCGCTACGAGCCTCAATATTCATTGGACCACATACATCTGTATGTATGACTTCCAACAAATCTGTTGCTCTCTCCATAGTTCCGGAGAACGGCGTTTTAGTCATCTTGCCCATGAGGCATGGTTCGCAAGCATCAAGTGGTTCATAATCAAGTGATTCCAAAATCCCATCAGTATGGAGTTTCTTCATGCGCTTTACACCAATATGACCTAAATGACAGTGCCACAAATAAGTTGCACTATCATTATTAACTTTGCATCTTTTGGCTTCAATATTATGAATATGTGTATCTCTATGATCGAGATCCAACGAACCATTTTCATTGGGTGTGTAACCATATAAGGTTTTATTCATGTAAACAGAACAACAATTATTCTCTAACTTAAATGAATAACCGTATTGCAATAAACATGATCAAATCATATTCATGCTCAACGCAAACACCAAATAACACTTATTTAGGTTCAACACTAATCCCGAAAGTATAGGGAGTGTGCAATGATGATCATATCAATCTTGGAACCACTTCCAATACACATCGTCACTTCATCCTTAACTAGTTTCTGTTCATTATGCAACTCCCGTTTCGAGTTACTACTCTTTAGCAACTGAACCAGTATCAAATACCGAGGGGTTGCTACGAACACTAGTAAAATACACATCAATAATCTATATATCTAATATACATTTGTTCACTTTGCCATCCTTCTTATCCACCAAATACTTGGGGCAGTTCCGCTTCCAGTGACCAGTCCCTTTGCAGTAGAAGCACTTAGTCTCAGGCTTAGGTACAGACTTGGGCTTCTTCACTTGAGTAGCAACTTGCTTGCCGTTCTTTTTGAAGTTCCCTTTCTATCCCTTTGCCCTTTTCTTGAAACTAGTGGTCTTGTTAACCATCAACACTTGATGCTCTTTCTTGATTTCTACCTTCGTCGATTCCAGCATCGCGAAGAGCTCGGGAATTACTTTCGTCATCCCTTACATACTATAGTTCATCACAAAGTTCTACTAACTTGGTGATGGTGACTAGAGAATTCTGTCAATCACTATTTTATCTGGAAGATTAACTCCCACTTGATTCAAGCGATTGTAGTACCCAGACAATCTGAGCACATGCTCACTGCTTGAGCTATTCTCCTCCATCTTTTAGCTATAGAACTTGTTGGAGACTTCATATCTCTCAACTCGGGTATTTGCTTGAAATATTAACTTCAACTCCTGGAACATCTCATATGGTCCATGACGTTCAAAACGTCTTTGAAGTCCCGATTCTAAGCCGTTAAGCATGGTGCACTAAACTATCAAGTAGTCATCATATTGAGCTAGCCAAACGTTCATAACGTCTGCATCTGCTCCCGCAATAGGTCTGTCACCTAGCGGTGCATCAAGGACATAATTCTTCTGTGCAGCAATGAGGATAATCCTCAGATCACGGATCCAATCCGCATCTTTGCTACTAACATCTTTCAACATAATTTTTCTCTAGGAACATATCAAAAATAAACACAGGGAAGCAACAATGCGAGCTATTGATCTACAACATAATTTGTAAAATACTATGAGGACTAAGTTCATGATAAATTTAAGTTCAATTAATCATATTACTTAAGAACTCCCACTTAGATAGACATCCCTCTAATCCTCTAAGTGATCACGTGATCCATATCAACTAAACCATGTCCGATCATCACGTGAGATGGAGTAGTTTCAATGGTGAACATCACTATGTTGATCATATCTACTATATGATTCACGCTCGACCTTTCGGTCTCCGTGTTCCGAGGCCATATCTGCATATGGTAGGCTCGTCAAGTTTAACCTGAGTATTCCACGTGTGCAACTGTTTTGCACCCGTTGTATTTGAACGTAGAGCCTATCACACCCGATCATCACGTGGTGTCTCAGCACGAAGAACTTTCGCAATGGTGCATACTCAGGGAGTACACTTTTATCTTGAAATTTTAGTGAGAGATCATCTTATAATGCTACCGTCAATCAAAGCAAGATAAGATGCATAAAAGATAAACATCACACGCAATCAATATAAGTGATATGATATGGCCATCATCATCTTGTGCTTGTGATCTCCATCTCCGAAGCATCGTCATGATCACCATCGTCACCGGCGCGACACCTTGATCTCCATCGTAGCATCGTTGTCGTCTCGCCAACTATTGCTTTTACGACTATCGCTACTGCTAACTGATAAAGTAAAACAATTACATGGCGATTGCATTTCATACAATAAAGCGACAACCATATGGCTCCTGCCAGTTGCCGATAACTCGGTTACAAAACATGATCATCTCATACAATAAAATATAGCATCATGTCTTGACCATATCACATCACAACATGCCCTGCAAAAACAAGTTAGACGTCCTCTACTTTGTTGTTGCAAGTTTTACGTGGCTGCTACGGGCTTAGCAAGAACCGTTCTTACCTACGCATCAAAACCACAACGATAGTTTGTCAAGTTGGTGCTGTTTTAACCTTCGCAAGGACCGGGCGTAGCCACACTCGGTTCAACTAAAGTGAGAGAGACAGACACCCGCCAGTCACCTTTAAGCAACGAGTGCTCGCAACGGTGAAACCAGTCTCGCGTAAGCATACACGTAATGTCGGTCCGGGCCGCTTCATCTCACAATACCGCCGAACCAAAGTATGACATGCTGGTAAGCAGTATGACTTATATCGCCCACAACTCACTTGTGTTCTACTCGTGCATAACATCAACGCATAAATCCAGGCTCGGATGCCACTGTTGGGGAACGTAGTAATTTCAAAAAATTCCTACGCACACGCAAGATCATGGTGATGCATAGCAACGAGAGGGGAGAGTGTTGTCCACGTACCCTTGTAGACCGAAAGCGGAAGCGTTTAACACAACGCTGTTGACGTAGTCGTACGTCTTCAAGATCCGACCGATCAAGTACCGAACGCACGGCACCTCCGAGTTCAGCACACGTTTAGCTCGATGACGTCCCTCGAACTCCGATCCAGCCGAGTGTTGAGGGAGAGTTTCGTCAGCACGACAGCGTGGTGACAATGTTGATGTTCTACCGACGCAGGGCTTCGCCTAAGCACCGCTACGATATTATCGAGGTGTAATATGGTGGAGGGGGGCACCGCACATGGCTAAGAGATCAATAGATCAATTGTTGTGTCTCTGGGGTGCCCCCTGCCCCCGTATATAAAGGAGCAAGGGGGAGGCCGCCGGCCAAGGACGAGGGCGCGCCAAGGGGGGAGTCCTACTCCCACCGGGAGTAGGACTCCTCCTTTCCTTGTTGGAATAGGAGAAGGGAAGGGAGAAGGAGAAAGAAGGAAGGGGGCGCCCCCCTCCCTAGTCCAATTCGGACTAGTCCAAGGGGAGGGGTGCGGCCACCCTTTGGGGCCTTTCTCTCCTTTCCCGTATGGCCCATTAAGGCCCAATACGAATTCCCGTAACTCTCCGGTACTCCGAAAAATACCCGAATCACTCGGAACCTTTCCGAAGTCCGAATATAGTCGTCCAATATATCAATCTTTACGTCTCGGCCATTTCAAGACTCCTCGTCATGTCCCCGATCTCATCCGGGACTCCGAACTCCTTCGGTACATCAAAACACATAAACTCGTAATATAACTGTCATCGTAACGTTAAGCGTGCGGACCCTACGGGTTCGAGAACTATGTAGACATGACCGAGACACCTCTCCGGTCAATAACCAATAGCGGGACCTGGATGCCCATATTGGCTCCCACATATTCTACGAAGATCTTTATCGGTCAAACCGCATAACAACATATGTTGTTCCCTTTGTCATCGGTATGTTACTTGCCCGAGATTCGATCGTCGGTATCTCAGTACCTAGTTCAATCTCGTTACCGGCAAGTCTCTTTACTCGTTCCGTAATACATCATCCCGCAACTAACTCATTAGTTACAATGCTTGCAAGGCTTATAGTGACGTGCATTACCGAGTGGGCCCAGAGATACCTCTCCGACAATCGGAGTGACAAATCCTAATCTCGAAATACGCCAACCCAACAAGTACCTTTGGAGACACCTATAGAGCACCTTTATAATCACCCAGTTATGTTGTGACATTTGGTAGCACACAAAGTGTTCCTCCGGTAAACGGGAGTTGCATAATCTCATAGTCATAGGAACATGTATAAGTCATGAAGAAAGCAATAGCAACATACTAAACGATCGAGTGCTAAGCTAACGGAATGGGTCAAGTCAATCACATCATTCTCCTAATGATGTGATCTCGTTAATCAAATGACAACCCATGTGAATGGCTAGGAAACATAACCATCTTTGATCAACAAGCTAGTCAAGTAGAGGCATACTAGTGACACTCTGTTTGTCTATGTATTCACACATGTATCAAGTTTCCGGTTGATACAGTTCTAGCACGAATAATAAACATTTATCATGATATAAGGAAATAAATAATAACTTTATTATTGCCTCTAGGGCATATTTCCTTCAAGAACATCACTTGTTATGTATGCTGATTTGTGTTTGGTGATTGTATGACGACTAAAACATGATGACATTGTTGTTTAGTTGTACTCATATTTGGCTGTGAAACCTGAATTTGATGACATAGTTTGCTGTTGGACTGCAATTTGCTCGACGTCTTCGAATGAGAACAATGCTGACCCGACAGGTCCTCTGCTAATTTATTTATTTATTACCAAAAGGGCCTCTGCTATTTATTTATTTATGAGCAAAAGGGGTTACCCCCTAATTTCCGTTAATAGAAATCATTAGATGTTCACAACACAACACCCAGCCTGCTACACAGGTTTCATTCATTACTAGTTTTAGCAAAGTGCTCATGTCATAGCCACTGAATACATCACGAGTGCTACATACACTGCAAATAAAGAGACAATCATCCTACAGAGCACATCGATTTTGCCCATTATCTTCACAATCTCTTTCATCTCCTCATTGCTGTCAAGGCCGTTCAGCAGCTGTTGCTTGGCCATGATCATAGGAACTGCATCTTTAACCTTCTGCTCTGCATCTTCCTCTTTTTCCGTTCCTTCAGTTACTTGTCCAACACCCCAACCTGCTGGTATTGGGATTCCTCGGCTAACGAAATAATCAGCGTAGTTGCACTCCCCCACATCAGCAACTTCCCAGAAATACAAATCACACGAATCTTCCCTTTTCCGCACGAATCAAATTGGAAGATCATCAACCAAACTATTAAAAAATCAGCAACTAAAAGCAGCAGAACAACACTTAAACATATTATTACCCCATGATTCGAGCATTTGTAGAAGACTCGGCCAGGGTTGAGGATTGTGGTTGAGACGCGACGGATGACTCTGCGTGATTTGCGGCAGTGACACCACACCAATGGTAGAGGGTTGCAATGAGCAACCGGCTGCAGTGCGCGTGCCGGCGGGGGTGTGATGAGACCCACAGGCGATGGTACGGGTGGCGACTTGGCACATATTTGGTTGTTGCCTGCTGAAGAGCAGGTGGACAAGCAGCCAGCGGACATGGTTGCTGCGGCCGGAGCTTCTGATGCGAGGCAGAGTAAGTAGAGAAGAGGAGAGGCGAACGTTGGATATGTCAGTTTCATTACTTGCAGAGTAGCATAGCACCATATATAGTCATAGTCTAGGTTTGGATTTGAACCAGCTACAGGAGCACGTCTCCCTTTTTTCTAAAACTCAGCAACGTCTCTTTACTGGTACACTAGCTTGTTCTGTACGCCTTCTCAAGTCTTTGATTCCTCCACCTAACATCCGGGACCCACCGAAAGGGCCTCTGTATTTCGTGAAAAAAATGTGCCCCCCGCTGACAGGTCGGACCCACCAGCTATCTTCGCACGCAAGGAAGTGCCTCCTTATTACGCACAAAAAAATGAATACTCCCCCTGCCAGCTGGAACCCGACATCGTGGGAGGCTGACTTGTGGGCCTACCAAGTTGACGGGGACGGAGGGCTTTGTCAACTTAGTCAATATGAACGATTCTAGCTCCAGTTACCGTACGATGTTCATCCAACGGTAGTAGTGCTTCTTCAACCTCTGGTCTTCTTGCTCCAGCCGCCGAAACCAGCGCCGGTCGTGCCGCGTGCTCCTGCCTCCCGTGGCCGGCTGTGGTGCCGCGGAGCCTCACCGCCCCTACTACTCCCACCGCTCGCCAGGCCATCCCTCTACTCACCCACACCCCTGTTATTCTGCGGCGACGGCAGCCTCACACCGCAGCCGAACCAGTGAACCCTCGTACTCCTCTCCGCGTGGGCATCCACGTCGCGTCTTCCCTGGCTCCGCGTCGTCCCCTTCCTGGGCCTCACCGTCGTCCACCGCCTTGGTGCTCTCGGCGCGGCGTGGTCAATGTGGTCAACGACCGACTTCTATCGGAAGAGTGTTGTACGTGGAGAGGTTGACAGCTGGGTCCACGGCCACAGCCTTGTTTTTTTGTGATTTGCCAAGTAAGTCGCTTTGTCAGGCCTGTTGGGCTGCAAATCTTTCAAGACGAGGAGAGCTTCATTCGGCTGGCCGAGAAAATGGCCTATCAGTAATGAGAAATGGGTTGTACATTTTTAAAACACATCAAACCGGCAATTAGTTTCAATTTCTTTTTTTCATTTTGAGATTTTAAATTGCATCGATTTTTATGCGTGGACAATTTGTTGGATTTTATATTGATATACATTTATTTTTAAAATCAGTTTGAATGTGACTCGAAATTTTGGGATTAAAAACAGTTCGGACCGCACCAAAATATGCAAAATTTCGTATAATTTTTTAACTTTGGCCACAATATGGGCTGTAATGCTAACAAAAAGAATATGGGCTCCAAAAAAACCTTAAGAATTAGCAAATGGGCTATAAACTATTAGAAATAATGGCAGATGGACTGTATGATGTTTTCCACAGATTTGAGGCTTTCCTAAAAAAGGTTGACGCACAAGCAGTGACTGTTGGATGTCCATCTAACGGCCGTCGTGCTTCTTCAATCTCTGCTCTTCCTACTCCAGCCGCTCAAACAAGCGCCGGCGGGACTGCCTGCTCTCTCCTCCCCGTGGCCGGCTGTGCTGCCGCGCAGGCCTCACCGCCCCACCGTACTCCCATTGCTGGCCTAGCCATCCCTCTACTCACCCACACATGTTGTTATTCTCCGGCGACGGCAGACGAACCAGTAAACGCTCGTACATTCGTACTCCCCTCCGCGTGGGAAACAACTGCCGAGTCTTCCCTGCCTCCGTGTCGTTCCCTTCCTAGGCCTCGCCGTCGTCCACCGCCCTGGTGCTCTCGGCGTGGCCTGGTCAACGTGGTCAACAACCGACATGCATCTGAAGTGGACTGTATGTGGAGAGGCTGACGGCTGGGTCCACGGCCGCACGCAAGGAAATGCCTCCTTATTACGCGCAAAATAATGATTCCTCCACCTGACATCTAGGACCCACCGAAAGGGCCTCTGTATTTCGCGAAAAAAACGTTACCGCCACTGACAGCTTGGACCCACCAGCTATATCTTCGCACGCAAGGAAGTGCCTCTTTATTACGCACAAAAAAATGAATACTCCCCCTGCTAGCAGGGACCCAGTATAGTGGCAGGCTGACTTGTGGGCCTACTAAGTTGACGGGGACGGAGGGCTTTGTCAACTTAGTCAATATGCACGATTCTAGCTCTAGTGACCATACGATGTCCATCCAACGGCCGTAGTGCTTCTTCAACCTCTGGTCTTCTTGCTCCAGCCGCCCAAACCAGCGCCGGTCGTGCCTCGTGCTCCCGCCTCCCGTGGCCGGCTGCGATACGGCGGAGGCCTCACCGCCCCCTACTACTCCCACCGCTGGCCAGGCCATCCCTCTACTCACCCACACCCCCTGTTATTCTGCGGCGACGGCAGCCTCACACCACAGCGAACCATTGAACCCTCGTACTCCTCTCCGCGTGGGCATCCACTGCCGCGTCTTCCCCGGCTCCGCGTCATCCCCTTCCTAGGCCTCGCCGTCGTCCACCGCCCTGGTGCTCTCGGCGCGGCGTGGTCAACGTGGTCAACGAACGACTTCCATCGGAAGAGTACTGTACATGGAGAGGCTGACAGCTGGGTCCACGGCAGCCGCAAGGAAGTGCCTCCTTATTACGCAGAAAATAATTATTCCTCCACCTGACATCAGGGACCCACCGGATGGGCCACCGTATTTGGCGAAAAAAACGTTCCCCCCTGACTGCTGGGACGCACCGGACGGGCCAACGTATTTTGCGAAAAAATGTTCCCCCCGCTGTCAGCTCGGACCCACCGGAGGTGCCTCCCTATTACGCACAAAACAATGAATACTCCCCCTGCTGTTGGGACCCACCTTGGTGGGAGGCTGACTTGTGGGCCTAATAAGTTGACGGGGACGGAGTGCTTTGTCAACTTAGTCAATATGAACGATTCTAAATCCAGTGACCGTACGATGTCCATCCAACGGCCGTAGTGCTTCTTCAACCTCTGGTCTTCTTGCTCCAGCCGCCCAAAGCAGCGCCGGTCGTGCCGCATGCTCCTGCCTCCCGTGGTCGGCTGTGCTGCCGCGGAGGCCTCACCGCCCCCTACTATTCCCACTGCTGGCCAGGCCCTGCGGCGACGGCAGCCTCACACCGCGGCCGAACCAGTGAACCCTCGTACTCCTCTCCGCGCGGGCTTCCACTGCCGCGTCTTCCCTGGCTCCGCATCGTCCCCTTCCTAGGCCTCGCCGTCGTCCACCGCCCTGGTGCTCTCGACGCGGCATGGTCAACGTGGTCAAGGAACGGCTTCCATCGGACGTGGACTGTATGTGGAGAGGCTGACAGCTGGGACCACGACCGCAGCAAGGAAGTGCCTCCTTATTACGCGCAAAATAAATATTCCTCCACCTGACAGCGGGGACCCACTGGACGGGCCACCATATTTGGCAAAAAAACGTTTCCCCCTGATTGCTGGGACCCACCAGCTACATTTCGGCACGCAAGGAAGTGCGTCTGGGCAAAAAAAACAATTCGCCCCCCTGACTACTGGGACCCACCAGCTACATCTTTGCACGCAAGGAAGTGCGTGACAGTCGGGACCCACCTGGTTGAAGCGTACTTAGCGTTGTCATTCTGGTCGCGAACGTGTACGTACATACTGGTCGATGTAGAGGCGCGCACGTGTCGTAGTAGAGGCGCGCACGTAGCATGTACACGTACGTACAGCGGCCAGTGTGCAAGAAAGAAAATACGGCCACGTATGTACATATGGGCAGGGTCTCGAACGCCTACTCGCGCATACGTACGGCCAGGGCTCGTGTACATGGCTGGGTCGTCGTTGTGTTCACGGGGAGCCAACCGGCTAGGTCGGAACGGAATGCGTCGTCATGTTCATCGGGAGGGCTTGGACGGAACAGCCGATGGAAACGAGGCCTGGCGTACCACAGAACGGAGGAAACGGCCTTGTGTTCGACCGGCCATGGTGGAAACGGGATCCTGTTCATCGGGAGGGGTCTGGCGTACCGCAAAACGGAGGAAACGGACCTCCTACGGTCGAAACGGGGGTCCTGTTGATCGGGAGGGGTGTGGCGTACCGCAAAACGGAGGAAATAGACTTGCGTTGGAGCGCTACGGTCAAAACGGGGGTCCTGTTCATCGGGATGGGTGTGGCGTACCGCAAAACGGGACACCACGGGATACTGTTCATCTCCACCGTCGACCTCCTCCAGCCTCCACGGGCTACTGTTCATCCACCGTCGACCTCCTCCGGCCTCCACCTGCGACTGTTCATCCATGGGCTCCTGTTCATCCAGCCTCCACCGCGCGCTACTCCACCGGCTATTGTTCAACCAGCCCTCTCCACGGGCTCCTGTTCAACCACCCTTCCATGGGCTACTGTTCATCCAGCCCTCCACCGTCTACTGTTCATCCTGCCCTCCACGGGGTGGTCCTGTTCATCCTGCCCTCCACGGGGTCCTGTTCATCCAGCCCCAACCGGCTCGATCGATCGGGGTCCTGTTCATCCAGAGGCAACACCACGGGGTCCTGTTCATCCACCCCCATTGGGAACTGTTCATCCAAACCCCCCCAGCAATGCTCACTGTTCATCCAGAGGCAACATCGACCGGCTTCAGTTAGCAGCAGTAGCGAAGGAATCGCTCGATCGGGTTCAGTTAACAGCCATCGATCGATCGCTCGGGTTCAGTAACGCGTAGCCTGCAGTGCAATCGCTCGGGTTCAGTTAGAGCCCAACGCCTCGCTCGGGTTCAGTTAGAGCCCAACGCCTCGCACCCCAAACGCGTGCGCGTACGAGAGAAACGCGCATCGCTCGGCCTCGACCACCCACCCTAACCGGGAACACCCCGATATTTTCCTCGCCCTCGCTTCTACCACGGTTTTTTCCGTCATGGACGGCCCAAAGAATGTCATGCAGTTGCGTCTCCGGCCCGCCCAAGACGAAAAGCCCATTTTTTGTCATGATTTTTTGTCATAGAAGTAGGACCCCACCACATCTATGATGATATCGGGTTTTGTCACAATTATCGTCATAGAAGTGTCATAAGTATGACAGAAAAAAATTTGTTCGGCCCAAAATGTAACGGATGTGTCTTTTTTTTTGTAGTGCGAGTCATTTTTCTAACCCGGTGGATAATATGATAGCAATGGTTACCCGACTCAATGCGCTCCCTATTACAGGAGAGTCACCCATTGCAGTGGAAGCACGGAATGCTATTGAGCTCCTTCAAACAGCGGTTGTGCAGCAGAAAAGTATTCGTACAATCATGATCGTGTGCATTCAACTCCCCTCCCAAGCTGCAGTTACAGTCGGCATGTCGACTTGCCCGCAGTCTCCAGCAGTGAGCAACGCCATAACCCACGCCGTGATAACCCACCCCTTAACCAGAGGACTGATGCTCAGGAAATTGTGGATGAGGCTAGGGCCTACTGTGAGGCGGCGGCAGTGGCTAACGAGGGGGCCTATCAATAGCCTCCGATGACCCCTTCAGCCTCGGTGGGAGCTGGGTCAAATTCCAGGACCATTGGAGTGTCGTGTCTAGTGCCGGCTTTACATAACGAGCGTCTTCCCAAAGATTTTGAAGGCCCTCGCAAGGTGCCCAATTATACGGCAGATCTACCTCCTGAGGCTTGGATTGAGAGCTACGAGCTAGCCATGGAGATGTTAGATGTCAATGAAGCCGTCTGTGCCAAATATTTACTATGATTTTGGAAGGACCGGCTCGTACATGGTTAAAAAACCTGCCTCCCCAATTCCACCAATACTTGGGCGGAGTAGAAGGACAGATTTATCAAGAACTTTCAAGGAACTTGTAAACAGCTAATGACAATTGTTGATTTGGAGCCCTGTGTGCAGCGAGAGGATGAGTCAGCTCATCATTGGGCATGCCGGGTTGCGACCATCATTCTTTTTCAGAAAGTATTGGGGCGGCTCAAGCTGTGCTGCTCTTGGAGAAAAACTATCACTTTGACCCCATTAAGCAGAAGTTAGGGCGGCTCAAGCGTAAGTGTACAGATATGGGCAAGCTTATGGATGACTTACCAAGTATGGCGATTCTGATACTACTAAAGATCCGAGCTCTGATGATGATAAATCTAGTAAGGGCAAGAAAAACAGTGGTGGCAAGGGCCAGCAGCAACACGCCTCGGCTCATCATGGTAATCAGAATAACCAAAGCAGTGGGTGGGACTGCAAGTACTCTGATGGCGGGTCAGATTTTGTGGCTAACAACAAGGCCGGGTTTAAAAACCAGTGTCACAATGGTAATGGCAAGCCGCCTTTTAGTGGAGGAAAACCTTTCAATATTGAGGCAATGCTCAATGACCCCTGCCCGAAACACAGTTATCCTAACAAGCCGTCTACTCATGCCTGGAAGGATTGTTATATCATGCGGGAGTTTAGGAATCAGTGCTTCACCAGCATCATGGTAATAATAATGGCCCACCCGGCGGGTCAGGATCTGGTTTTCAGGGTTCCGATTTTGGTGGTGGCGGCTCAAATTCCGGCTATCAGGGTCAAGGTAACCATGGTGGTAATAATCAACAGTCTGGTCAGGGTAATCGGCAGCAAAATAATCAGTCAGGACATCAGAGTAATCAAAGCAGCTTAATGGGGGCCAGTACCATGTCTTCACTACGAACACATGCAAGCGTGACTGGAAGGTCCATAAGCGAGCAGTCAACACGATTGAGCATGTAGTGCCTCGGTATTTAAGGTGGTCAGAACAGGTAATCATGTGGAGTTGGGCGGATCACCCACCCCGGGTTGATGATCCGGGTCATCTAGCACTGGTGGTAGCCCCTCAAGTGGGTGTTATAAATTCACCAAGGTGCTTATGGATGGTGGCAGCAGCATCAACATATTATACTATGATACTTTCTGTCGGATGAGCCTAACGGATAAGGATCTTAAGCCGTCTTCCACAGTTTTTCATGGAGTGGTGCCTGGTAAGTCGGCGTACCCGATGGGAAAGAGTGCTCTGGAAGTAGCTTTTGGCGATGAGTATAACTACAGAGCAGAGACATTGTGGTTTGAGGTGGTTAAGATTAAAAGTCCTTATCATGCTTTATTTGGACGGCCAGCTTATGCCAAATTCATGGCTCACCCTTGTTACGTGTATCTGCAACTTAAGATGTTAGGGCCACAGGGGACAATCACAGTTCATGGAAATCGCAAACTCGCCTTGGAGTGCGAGGAAGGAGACACAGCTTACGCAGAGTCGGCTTGTGCCGCAGAGGAGGTCAAGTATTATAAAAATAATGTTGACCCGGCTGATATGACCCCTCTGAAGAAGCCCACCACAGAGACAGAACCGCCACTTAAATTTAAATCGGCAAAGGATACACAGCAAGTTGACTTTATTCCTGGTGATTCTTCTCAACAGTTCACCCTTGGGACAGGGATGGGTCCCAAATAGGAAAGCACGCTCATCGAGTTCATCCATGAGAATCAGGACATCTTTGCATGGAAGCCTTCAGACATGCCAGGTGTGCCGAGAGAACTCGCTGAGCACCGACTTAATATTGATCCTAAGATGAAACCTGTTCGACAGTTCCTCCGTCGTTTTAATGAGAAGAGGCGTAAGGCTATTGGAGAAGAAGTTGTCCGGCTCCTAGCTGCCGGGTTCATCGTTGAAGTTTTTCACCCTCAGTGTTTGGCTAATCCTGTGCTAGTGCTCAAGAAAAATGGCACTTGGTGTATGTGTGTGGATTACACAGATCTCAACAAATCTTGTCCAACCGATCCTTTTGCTCTCCCCCGTATTGACCAGATTGTGGATGCCACGGCGGGTTGTGAGAGTTTGTGCTTTCTGGATGCTTATTCTGGTTATCACCAGATCAAGATGGCAGTGGAAGATTAGGAAAAGACAACTTTCATCACCCCCTTTGGAGCTTTGTGTTATGTGTCTATGCCTTTTGGGCTCAAGAGAACCCAGGCGACTTATCAGTGTTGTGTTTAGAATTGTTTACATGAGCAGATCAGACGGAACGTTCATGCCTATGTGGATGACATTGTGGTTAAGTCAAGGAAGAAAGAAACATTGCTTAATGATCTGAAGGAGACCTTTGATAATCTCAGGGTGTACAAGATGATGCTTAACCCGCCCAAGTGTGTTTTTGGTGTACCAGTAGGCAAATTGTTAGGTTTTATGGTCTCAGAGTGGGGCATCGAAGCTAACCCGGAAAAGATTGAGGCTATTACATCTCTTTCTAATCTGGCATGTATCAACGACGTTCAGCGCCTGGCGGGTCGTATTGCATCCCTGAGCCGGTTCATAAGCCGCCTTGGAGATAAGGCAATCCCAATGTATCAAATGATGAAAAAGACTAATCACTTTGTCTGGAGCGATGATGCTAATGAGTCGTTTGAGGCCCTTAAGAAACAGTTGGCTGAGCCAGCCATCTTGGCTGCTCCCATAGACAAAGCGCCTTTGCTCCTGTACGTGGCGGCTAATAATAAAGCCGACAATGTGGCAGTTGTTGTGGAGCGCAAGGAGGTGGGTAAAGAATATCCAGTTCAGTGGTCGGCTTATTATGTCAGCGAAGTCCTTACAGAGTCCAAGCAAAGATACCCACATTGGCAGAAGCTGGTGTTTGGGGTGTTCATGGCCAGCCGTAAACTTAAACATTATTTCCTTGGACATCCAATCATAGTGGTTAGTTTTGCTCTACTTGGTGATATAATTCAAAACAGAGAGGCTACTGGCCCGGTTGCTTAGTGGGAAATTGAGCTTGGACCACATCATGTGAAGTATGTGCCTAGAACAGCCATCAAGTCTCAAGCTTTGGTGGATTTTATAAATGATTGGACAGAGCTGCAAACACCCGAAGAGAAGCCTGATAATATGTACTGGGTGATACACTTTGTTGGATCCAGGCAATTGGAAGGCTCGGGTGCTGGAGTTATTTTGGAATCTCCACGAGGTGATAAGTTTTGTTATGATTTAAGGCTCATGTTCCCTTGTACTAACGATGCAGCTGAGTATGAAGCTTTACTGCACGGACTCCGTATGGCTAAGGAGATGAACCTAAGCCGGGTTAGGTGTCTGGGCGACTCAGACTTGGTGGCATAGCAAGTTTCAAGAAAGTGGGATTCTAAAGACCCGCTCATGGCGGCTTATCGTGAGGCAATGAATAATATTTTTGGTCATTTTAAGGGTTACCAAGTGGATCACATAGACCGGGCGGAAGAACGAGGCGGCTGATGCACTGTCTCAGCTTGGGTCACAGCGTAAGCTGGTTCCCCCCCAATGTGTTTCTGTTGGGGAACACAGTAATTTCAAAAAAATTCCTACGCACACGCAAGATCCATCTAGGTGATGCATAACAACGAGAGGGGAGAGTGTTGTCCACGTACCCTCGTAGACCGAAAGCGGAAGCGTTATGACAACGCGGTTGATGTAGTCGTACGTCTTCACGATCCAACCGATCCTAGTACCGAAAGTACGGCACCTCCGCGATCTGCACACGTTCAGCTCGGTGACGTCGCACGAACTCTAGATCCAGGTGAGTGTCGAGGGAGAGCTTCGTCAGCATGACGGTGTGATGACGGTGATGATGAAGTTACCGACGCAGGGCTTCGCCTAAGCACTACAACGATATGACCGAGGTGGAAATCTGTGGACGGGGGCACCGCACACAGCTAAACAATCAACTTGTGTGTCTATGGGGTGCCCCCCCTCCCCCGTATATAAAGGAGGGGAGGAGGAGGCCGGCCGGCCCTAGAGGGCGTGCCAAGGGGGAGGAATCCTCCTCCTAGTAGGAGTAGGATTCCTCCTTTCCTAGTCCTACTAGGAGGGGGAGGAAGGAGAGGGGGATGGAGAGGGAAAGAGGGGCCGCACCCCCTCCCCTAGTCCAATTCGGACACCCTTGGGGGGGCACCTCCTGGCTGCTACCCTCTCTCTCCCCTAAAGTCCACTAAGGGCCCAATAACTTCCCGGGGGGTTCCGGTAACCCTCCGGCACTCCGGTTTTATCCGAAATCTCTCGGAATCCTTCCGATGTCCGAACATAGCCGTCCAATATATCAATCTTTATGTCTCGACCATTTCGAGACTCCTCGTCATGTCCGTGATCACATTCGGGACTCCGAACTGCATTCGGTACATCAAAACACATAAACTCATAATACCGATCATCACCGAACGTTAAGCGTGCAGACCCTACGGGTTCGAGAACTATGTAGACATGACCGAGACTCGTCTCCGGTCAATAACCAATAGCGGAACCTGGATGCTCATATTGGTTCCTACATATTCTACGAAGATCTTTATCGGTCAAACAGCATAACAACATACGTGGTTCCCTTTGTCATCAGTATGTTACTTGCCCGAGATTCGATCCTCGGTATCTCAATACCTAGTTCAATCTCGTTACAGGCAAGTCTCTTTACTCATTCCGTAATGCATCATCCCGCAACTAACTCATTATCACATTGCTTGCAAGGCTTATACTGATGTGCATTACCGAGAGGGCCCAGAGATACCTCTCCGATACTCGGAGTGACAAATCCTAATCTCGATCTATGCCAACTCAACAAACACCATCGGAGACACCTGTAGAGCATCTTTATAATCACCCAGTTACGTTGTGACATTTGATAGCACACTAAGTGTTCCTCCGGTATTCGGGAGTTGCATAATCTCATAGTCATAGGAACACGTATAAGTCATGAAGAAAGCAATAGCAACAAACTAAACGATCATCGTGCTAAGCTAACGGATGGGTCAAGTCAATCACATCATTCTCTAATGATGTGATCCCGTTAATCAAATGGCAACTCATGTCTATGGCTAGGAAACTTAACCATCTTTGATTCAACGAGCTAGTCAAGTAGAGGCATACTAGTGACACTGTTTGTCTAGTATTCACACATGTAGTAAGTTTCTGGTTAATACAATTCTAGCATGAATAATAAACATTTATCATGATATAAGGAAATATAAATAACAACTTTATTATTGCCTCTAGGGCATATTTCCTTTAGTCTCCCACTTGCACTAGAGTCGATAATCTAGATTACACAGTAATGATTCTAACACCCATGGAGTCTTGGTGTTGATCATGTTTTGCTCGTGAGAGAGGCTTAGTCAACGGGTCTGCAACATTCAGGTCCGTATGTATCTTGCAAATCTCTATGTCTCCCTCCTTGACTTGATCGCGGATGGAATTGAAGCGTCTCTTGATGTGCTTGGTTCTCTAGTGAAATCTGGATTCCTTTGCTAAGGCAATTGCACCAATATTGTCATAAAAGATTTTCATTCGACCTGATGCACTAGGTATGACACCTAGATCGGATATGAACTCCTTCATTTGTTGCTTCCGAAGCAGCTATGTACTCCGCTTCACACGTAGATCTCGCCACGACACTTTGCTTAGAACTGCACGAACTTACACCTCCACCGTTCAATATAAATATGTATCCAGTTTGTGACTTAGAGTCATCCGGATCAGTGTCAAAGCTTATATCGACGTAACCATTTACGACGAGCTCTTTGTCACCTCCATAAACGAGAAACATCCTTAGTCCTTTTCAGGTATTTCAGGATGTTCTTGACCGCTGTCCAGTGATCCACTCCTGGATTACTTTGGTACCTCCCTGCTAAACTAATAGCAAGGAACACATCAGGTCTGGTACACAGCATTGCATACATTATTGAACCTATGGCTGAAGCATAGGGAATGACTTTCATTTTCTCTCTATCTTCTGGTCGGGCATTGAGTCTGACTCAACTTCACACCTTGTAACACAGGCAAGAACCCTTTCTTTGCTTGATCCATTTTCAACTTCTTCAAAACTTTATCAAGGTATGTGCTTCGTCAAAGTCCAATTAAGCGTCTTGATCTATCTCTATAGATCTTGATGCCCAATATATAAGCAGCTTCACCGAGGTCTTTCATTGAAAAAATCTTATTCAAGTATCCTTTTATGCTATCCAGAAATTCTATATCATTTCCAATCAACAATATATCATCCACATATAATATTAGAAATGCTACAGAGCTCCCACTCACTTTCTTGTAAATACAAGCTTCTCCAAAAGTCTGTATAAAACCATATGCTTTGATCACACTATCAAAATGTTTATTCCAACTCCGAGATGCTTGCACCAGTCCATAAATGGATCGCTGGAGCTTGCACACTTTGTTAGCATCCTTTGGATTGATAAAACCTTCGGGTTGCATCATATACAACTCTTCTTCTAGAAATCCATTCAGGAATGCAGTCTTTACATCCATTTGCCAAATTTCATAATCATAAAACGCAACAATTGCTAACATGATTCAGACGGACTTAAGCATCGCTAAGGGTGAGAATGTCTCATCGTAGTCAACTCCTTGAACTTGTCGAAAACCTTTCGCAACAAGTCGAGCTTTGTAGACAGTAACATTACCGTCAACGTCGGTCTTCTTCTTGAAGATCCATTTATTCTCGATGGCTTGCCGGTCATCGGACAAGTCAACCAAAGTCCACACTTTGTTCTCATACATGGATCCTGTCGGATTTCGGGTTCCGGCAAAACCCTTAAGGTTCGAACACTGGCGTGTGCTCCAAGATCTCTCCTCTCCCTAGCTCACGCTCTCGCCACAATCTCAAAGCTCAGCACGTTGAACTCGCAGAACAAGGGACACAGGGTTAATACTGGTTCAGGCCACCGATGTGGTGTAATACCCTACTCCAGTGTGGTGTGGTGGATTGCCTCTTGGGCTGAGGATGAACAAGTACAAGGGAAGAACAACCTCCTGAGGAGAGGTGTCCTTGAGCTCGGTGAGCTTGTGTGGTCGAGGATGATCTCAATGACCCAAATCCGTCCTCCTCCTACTGTGGTGGTTAGTCCTATTTATAGAGGCCCTGGTCCTCTTCCCAAATATAGGCGGGAAGGGATCCAACAATGGCCAAATTTGAAGGGAGACAACCAGTACGAGTTATCCTGACTAAAGGTGGTCTTCGCCTGCCAAAGGCTCGGGTGGTGACGCCGTCCTGGGCTCCACGGTGACCTCCGTCCTGCCGTCCTGCTGGTCTTGGTCTTGTTGCACCGATATGGCAATCTTTGCCTGATGCCTCGGGACTCCTCGCCTGCGCTTGCCTCTTTAGCACCAAAGAGGAAACGAGTACACTGTGCGCGCTAGCGCCCGCCTGGCCTTGGTCATCATGGCTTGCGTCACAGGGACCTCGCGAGGTGCCCCTCGTCTTGATCTCTCCGCCCCTCGCGTGCCAGCCTGGTGAGGCCGCCCCCGAGGAGGTCTTGTGTCGTCCGCCTCACGAGGCTTGGCCCCTCGCGAGGGTCTTGAGTGTTCGCTGATGAAGATGGGCCATACAGGGCCGCTGGTGGAGCCACGCCGTGGGCCGCAGGCAGGCAAGTCTGGGGACTGTCGGATGTCGGGTTCCGGCAAAACCCTTATGGTTCGAACACTGGGGTGCGCGCGAAGATCTCCTCCCTACCGATCCACGCCCTAGCTCTCTAAGATCTCGCGGACGAACTCGACGAACTCGCAACACAGAAAGACACAAGATTTATACTGGTTTGGGCCACCATTGTGGTGTAATATCCTACTCCAGTGTGGTGGTGGTGGATTGCCTCTTGGGCTGATGATGAACAGTACAAGGGGAAGAACAGCCTCCTGAGGTTGAGGTGTTCTTGTGCTTTGAGAGCTTGTGTGGGTGAGATGCCTCTGATTTTGTCCCTCCCCTACGGTGGTGGCTAGTTCTACTTATATAGGCCCTGGTCCTCTCCCCAAATATTGAGCAGGAAGGGAGCCAACAACGGCCAATTTGAAAGGGACAGCTAGTACAGCTTATCCTGACAAAAGTGGTCTTCGCCTGCAAAAGGCTCTGGTGGTGACGCCGCCTTGGGCTCCATGGTGACCTCCGTCTTGCCGTCCTTCGGGTCCTGGTCTCGTTTCACCGATATGGAAACCTTTGCTTGATGCCTCAGTACTCCGCGCCTGCGCCTGCCTCCTTAGCACCAAAGAGGAAACAAGGACGCTGCGCGTGCTGGCGCCCGCGTGGCGCCCGCCTGGTGTCGATCGTCATGGCTCACGTCATGAGAGCCTCGCGAGGTTTGCCTTGCCTTGATCTCTCCACTCCTCGTGAGCCTGCCTGGCGAGGCCGCTCCTGAGGAGGTCTTGTGCCATCCGCCTCACGAGGCTTGGCCCCTCGCGAGGGTCTTGAATGCCTTGTTGATGAAGATGGGCCGTATGGCCTGCTAGCATAGCCACGCCATGGGCCGCAAGCAGGCATGTCTGGAGACCCCGGTTCCCAGAACGCCAACAGTAGCCCCCGGGCCCAAGGCGCGCTCGGGCTTGGCTTCGAGGTGAAGCCAAAGGTCAAGCGCGGAGCGCCGCGGGCCCCAAAAGCCTGCGGCCTCGATTGACGCGTGGTGGTTGATTGGACGTGGGCGTCTCCGCTTCCCCACGCTGCCTCGGCAACTTCCCGACTTGACAAGTCCCTGCGACATGCAAGGAAAACCATCATTACCTGTGATCGTGGGGGGCGCTGGTTGGCCTTCTCCTGCTATAAATGGGGAAGGGGACGGAGCCCCCGTCGCCCATTTCTTCCCGTTCCGCCTGCTTCTTCCTCCTTTGCTCCACCACCGACTCCAATGGCGCCGCCGAAGAGGTTCTCTGCCGCGGAGAAGGGAAAGGCCCCCCGCGAGGGGCCCGGTTCTCCGGCGGCCAAGCGGGGACGTGGTCGTCCTCGCAAGCACACCACGACTCCCGCCGTGGCCCCCCACTCCCGGGGTGGCGCCGCTGCGCGTGGTGGGGGTCGCTCCGGTCGCGGCAGCCCCATCGATGAGGTGAGACGTGCCATGGTTGCGCGGCCTCCCCGGTCGCGCTTCTACTCGGCAGAGGTGCTGCCAGAGTTCGTTGTCTGGTCGGAGGATCTGGCCGGCAACTGGCCTCAGCTCCCACGCTTCTTCGTCGACGAGCTGCCGGCCTCTGGTCCCGGCGGGCTGTGGCTGCAGGCGGACGGCTGCTGCAGTAGGGCCTCCTGGGTCGTGGTTGAGGTCTCCGCCGCGGGCAACATAGCCCTTGCCCGCGGTTGGCAGACGTTCGCCCGCGCGCACGGTCTGGGCAAGCGGTGCACCCTCCACTTCAAGTACGACGGCGATGCGACCCTCTACGTGAGGGTGTTTGGGGAAGATGGTCGCCGCGCCGGGTGCTGCCCCGAGACGAACGACAGCGAGGAGGTGCTCGGTCTCGGCGATGGTCGTGACGAGGGTGAGGGCGAGCCCGCCGGCCGCGCCTCATCCAGCTATGGTGGCTCTTCTCCTGGCGAAAGCTCCAGCGGCGGCGGCTATGACCAGCCACCGCGCTCGCTTCGAAGGTGGTGGCGGGTCGTCTCGTCGTCGCGCCTCCGTGAAGCGTGAGGAGGGGTCCGGCTAGGCTCGGGACGTCACTAGAGGCCTGCCTCCGTGGTTCGCTGCAACGCCGCTTTTGTTTCATTCCTCTTTTCTTTCCTGCATCGCAATGAAACCAGTATGGGCCCGGAGGGGCGTGTATCGAACTGTGGTTCCTCAATCATTACGCTATGCTTGTTACTTCTACGCTTGTGTCGTTATTTTGTGCGGAGAGAACTTAGCCTGGTGCGTTAGGGGCAGCCTCCTCTTCACGAGGCACTTGTTTCCTCGTGCCCGTCTTGGCTTAATGGTTGCTCAGGAACTGCAAAAAATTCGTTAGGAAGCCCGCTAGGAGACTTTTCACCTGAGCCTTGACCCAGCGCTTCACATCGCGGTACCCGAGGGGCATGGATTAGGAGAGGTGCGCCAGCTTGTAGGCTCGAACAAGGGTGCCACGCGAGAAAGCAGACCGAAGGGAGAGGGACGGAACAACACAGGAGGAAGAAACCCTCGCGAAGCTGCCTAGCCCCCTCGCGAGGTATGCGAGAGAGAGAACACAAGCGAACCAGATTCGGAAAAGGCGGCAAAAGGCGACGGAACCAGATCAACAAGGAACACCAGAAGAAAATTTTTATTAAGAGAAGGCGAGCCAACTACGGAAAGCAAATGAAAAGCCGCGTCCGACACCTAGTCTAGTCTTCAAGTCTTCTCACCAGTGCGGAGGTAAGTGCTGCCACTAGGTGTGGGAGGGAGCCTCCGAGGCCCGAGGGCGGCACTCCTGAGACTCCGGGGCGTGTACAGCCCCACTCATTATTACGTGAGAGTGTCACGGGCGGCGATTCTTCACAGGCACTGGGCCTTGCTTCATGGGTAGAACTTCCGGAGGTGCTGGATGTTCCAGGCGTTCTGGATGGGCAACTCGTCTTGTGTCTCCAGGCGCACGGCGCCGGGCCTGGAGACATGGACGACCCTGAACGGGCCCTCCCACACGGGTGAGAGCTTGTGCAACCCTTCCCTGGAGAGGACCCACCTCAGGACGAGGTCGCCCGCCTCGAGCGTCCTGGAGCGGATGTTGCGGCAATGGTATCGTCGCAGCGCCTGCTGGTACCTTGCCGCCCTCAGTGCAGCTTCGCGGCGACGCTCCTCCCCCAGTACGAGGTCCATCCTCCGCGTGGCGTCCTGCTACATTTCATCAAATGCCAGGACCCGTGCGGAGCGATGCTTGACCTCGTGAGGGAGGACGGCTTCGGCTCCGTAGACAAGAAAGAATGGGGTCTCACCCGTCGGCTTAGTGGCGGTTGTGCGGATGGACCACAGCACGGACTGGAGCTCGTCGTGCCAGCCCCTCCGCAGGCCTCGAGCTTCTTCTTGAAGGTCCTGGTCTTGAGGCCTCTCAGGACTTACCGCGTTGGCGTGTTCAGCCTGGCCATTGCTCCTGGGGTGCGCCACCAAAGCGTAGCAGATCTGCGTTCCAAGGTTAGCACAGTATGTTTTGAAGAGGTTACTGGTAAACTGCGAGCCGTTGTCGATGATGATGCGGTTGGGGACCCCGAAATGGCTCACGAGGCCCTTGAGGAACTTGATCGCGGAACCGGCTGGGATGGTGCGGACGACTTCCACTTCCGCCCACTTGGTGAATTTGTCGATGGCGACGTGGAGGTAGCGGTAGCCCCCTGGCGCTTGAGGGAAAGGGCCAGAATATCCAGCCCCTAGACCGCGAACGGCCATGTGAGCGGTATAGTCTGGAGGCCCTGAGCTGGCTGATGGATCTGCTTGGCGTGGAACTGGCAAGCTTAGCAGGACTTTACCAGCTCGGCTGCGTCGTTGAGCATCGTGGGCCAATAGAACCCACTGCGGAATACCTTGCCGACGAGAGTCCGTGACGACGAGTGGTGTCCGCAGTCCCCACCGTGTATGTCAATCAGCAACTCCTTTCCCTGGTCCCTGGAAATGCAGCGTAGCGAAACATCATTCGGTCACTTTCTGTACAACTCACCGTCCTGGATACAGTATGCCGTGGCTTGCCGGGCCACGCGCTCTGCGTCCTCTTCCTTCTCTGGTAGCGCCCCTTGCATCAGATATTACTTGAATTCCTTGGTCCAACATCCCTCTTGGGGCCCGAGCGCCAAGAGCAGGCGAGCTCCTGAGGTCGGGCCACAAGCTGGGGCTCCCGTGGCAGGCGGTTGTGGGAGCTCCTCCCGAGGCCGTGTTGTGCTTGAAAGTGGTGGCGTGGCTGACGGCTTGAAGAGCAGCTCCTCGAAGACGCCAGGCTCCTGGGGCTGCCGCTTGGATGCCCTCCTGGCGATGTCATCGGCTTCCTTGTTGGTGCCACAGGGCACATGCCGCACCTCCAGGCCTAGGAACTGCTTTTCCATCTTACGTACTTCTGCGAGGTACGCCTCCATGTGCTCGTCCTTTGGCTCATACACTTTGTTGGAGAAGTTGACGAGGAGCTGTGAGTCGCCCCTGACGGTGAGGCGCTTCACCCCCAGAGCTGTCGCGGCCTTCAGGCCAGCTATGAGGCCTTCGTATTCTGCGATGTTGTTGGAGACCTTCTCACCCTGCTGAAAGCAGAGCTGCACAGCGTAGTAGAGCTTGTCCTGCGTGGGCGAGATGAGTACTGCTCCAGCCCCCGCGCCCTGGTGCGTGAAGGCACCATCAAAATACATGACCCATCCGTCGGGCACCTCGCTTCCTCGCGAGATGGACCGGTCCTCGCCTGCTTCCTGCGTCGGGGCATCCGTCCATTCTGCCACGAAATCAGCGAGCGCGGCTCCCTTGATGACTCTGGTGGTGCTGAACTCCAACTGGAACGCCTGCAGCTCGATGTTCCACTCGGCGACTCTCCCGGCGGAGTTGGGGCTCCTGAGCACCCTCTCCAACGGGTAGGCCAAGACGACTTTGGTGGGGTGGCCCTAGAAGTAGTGCCGCAACTTGCGCGAGGCCACCAGGAGCGCGAGCAGGAGCTTCTGAGGCATGGGATACCGTGCCCTCGCATCCCGCAACACCGTGCTAACGAAGTACACCGGGTGCTCGACGAGGGCAGGCGTGCTGGCGAGGCTCGCGTCTTGCGAAGGTTGGGGTGCCTCCTGAGGTGGTGGGACCCCTGGCGCCTGATCGCTTGCGGGAATCTCTACGGCGTTGTCCTGCCGAGCTTGGTCTTCTGTTGTTGTCGCTTCGGCTCTTGCTGCACCCTCCTGACCTTGTGTCATCTCGGCTGGCGTTGTAGCTTGGTGTGGCGTGCTCCTGGCTTGATGCTCCTCTCAGACCGCCAGCGCACGCTGGCGGAGTATGGGGTGGCGGCAAGATAAAGTACTAGAGGCTCGAGAGGCCGTGGCGCCACCATCACCGGAGGGCTGGTCAGGTATCTCTTCAGGTCTTGGAAGGCCCGGTCAGCCTCCGGGGTCCACTCGAACGGGCCCTTCATCTTCATCAGCTTGAAGAAGGGTAAGGCGCGCTCTCCCAGCTTGGAAATGAAGCACCCCAACGCAGTCACCCGTCCAGCCAGCTTCTGCATTTCCTTGAGGGTCTGCGGTGGGCTCATGTCCTCAATGGCCTTGATCTTATCTGGGTTCGCCTCGATCCCTCTATGGGACACGAGGAATCCCAGCAGCTTGCCGGAAGGGACACCGAATACACACTTTTCCGGGTTAAGCCGCAAGTTTACCTGGCGCAGGCTCTCGAAGGTCTCCTCCAGGTCTTGGATCAAGGTTCTCGCCTCCCGAGACTTCACCACAATGTCATCGACATAGGCCTCCGTGTTTCTCCCGAGCTGCCGCCCTAAGGCGATGTGCATCAGCCGCTGAAAGGTCGCACCCGCGTTGCGCAGTCTGAAAGGCATGCAAGTGTAGCAGTACACTCCACACGGGGTCAGGAAGGCCGTCTTCTCTACATCTTCCACCGCCATCTTGATTTGGTGATACCCTGAGAACACATCCAGGAAGCACAGTAGGTCGCACTCGGCGGTGGAGTCGACGATCTGGTCGATGCGCGGGAGAGGGAACGGATCTTGAGGGCACGCCTTGTTGAGGTTGGTGAAGTCGACGCACATTCGCTCCTTTCCGCCTTTCTTTGGCACCACGACAGGGTTCGCCAACCATTCGGGGTACCTAACCTCACAAATGGCACCTGCCGCCTCCAACTTGCGGGTCTCTTGGACGATGAAGGCCTGCTTCTCCGTGGACTGCCGCCTTGCTCGCTGCTTCATAGGGCGCACATTGGGGCATACCCTTAAGTGGTGCTGAATCACCTCTCTCGGGACCCCCACCAGCTGATTGGGCTCCCATGCGAATATATCCTTGTTCGCGCGCAAGAACTTCACCAATGCTTCCTCTTGGCTGGGGTTGAGGTCGGCACCGATGGTGAAGGTGGCCCCTAAGGAGCCGTCCTCGTCGACCAGCACCTGCTTGGTTTCTGCCTTGTCTTGGGTGAACAGCTGCTTCTTCTTGGTTGGTGCGGCCTCCTCAGCCCCGGGGGCACTGGCGCCGATGGGCTGCGCCGCCGCGGCGGTCTTGAAGGCAAGCTTGAGCGCCGTCACGGCCTCCTTGGTGTCCCCCTTGACGGTGAGGACACCTTTGCTTCCAGGCATCTTCATGAGGTTGTAGGCTGGATGAGTCGCCGCCATGAACTGGGCCAGAGCCGGGTAAGAGGATGGCGTTGTACGGGAGGCCGATGCGGGCGATGTCGAAGTCGACGAGCTTGGTGCGGTAGTTGTCGCGCGTGCCGAAGGTGACAGGAAGGCGGATCTGCCCCGGGAGCGGGTAGCGCCGCCGCCAACTCCTGAGAAAGGCTTGCTGAGGCTGAGCCACTCGAGCGGCACGTGAAGAAGGCTGAAGGCTTCCACGGAGAGCAAGTTGAGGCCAGCGCCGCCGTCAATGAGGGTCTTGGTGACGGCCACGTTGCAGATGGTGGGCGTGCAGAGCATCGGAAGCATGCCCGAGCTGGTGGTGGTAACGGGGTGCTCTTCTGAGCTGAAGGTGAGGTCGGCCTTAGGCGCGGCCCAGCCGGGCGGAGCCCCCGAGCGCTTGGAAGCGGCACCAATCTAGCGGAGGAACAGCTTGATGTGGCGATCTGAAGGCGGCGCCTGAGAGCCACCTAGCAGGGCCGCGACCACGTGGTGTGCCGGTGACGCGTAGCGCGCAGTGAAGAGGTCGCGCAGCTCCTCCCAGGACGCCACCGTGGATCCAGGAAGGTTGAGCAGCCAGGCGCGCGGCTCGCCAACGAGGGCCATGGTAAGCCAGTTGGCCATGACCTTGTCATCACCCCCGGCCTCGAGGACGGCCTCCTCGTATGCTAGCAGGAAAGCCGTCGGGTCTGCCGCGCCGTCATAGCGCGGCGGCATCTCCGGCCTAAACTTGGGTGGCCACCGCACCCGCCGTAGGGCGGGGGCCAGGGCTCGGAGCCCCCTGGCCCCGTCGTCGACGCTGGCCGTCGGAGTCAGTGGCGGGGCGCCTGCCATGCGGGCAGACGCAGATCGACGGAAGAGAAGCTACAGCGCACCCCTACCTGGCGCGCTAAATGTCGGATCTCGGGTACTGGCAAAACACTTAAGGTTCGAACACTGGGGTGCGCGCGAAGATCTCCTCCCTGCCGATCCACGCCCTAGCTCTCTAAGATCTCGCGGACGAACTCGACGAACTCGCAACACAGAAAGACACAAGATTTATACTGGTTCGGGCCACCGTTGTGGTGTAATACTGTAGCGCTCATGATGCAGCTATATCTCCCACGTGTCGAGGCATGACTTGGAGGCATAACCGCATGATGGTTTTGTCGCAAGAAGGGTCATCTTCACACAATCCCATGTAATGAATAAGAATGGGATAAAGAGTTGCCTTACAATCGCCGCTTCACACAATACATTAATTAAACATACATCATTCAGAGTGCACACATAGTCCGGCCACGAACGATTACAAATGAAAGGAAGACACCCCAAATGCTAGATCCCCGATCGCCCCAACTGGGCACCACTATTGATCATCAGGAAACAAAACATAGTAACGACCAAGGTCCTCGTCCAACTCCCACTTGAGTTCGGTAGCATCACATGCACTGGCATCATCGGCACTTGCAACTGTTTTGGTAGTATCTGTGAGTCACGAGGACTCAGCAATCTCAAAACCCGCGAGATCAAGACTATTTAAGTTTATGGGTAAGATGGGGTAATGAGGTCGAGTTGCAGCAAGCACTAAGCAAATATGGTGGCTAACATACGCAAATAAGAGCGAGAAGAGAAGCAACACAACGGTCAGGAAGCTAGAAGTGATCCTGAAACTACTTACGTTCATACATAACCCAAACCGTGTTCACTTCCCGGACTCCGCCGAAAAGAGACCATCACAGCTACACACGCGGTTGATGCATTTTAATTAAGTCAAGTGTCAAGTTCTCGACAACCAGACATTAACAAATTCCCATCTGCCACATAACCGCGGGCACGGCTTTTGAAAGTTTATACCCTGCAGGGGTGTCCCAACTTAGCCCATCACAAGCTCTCACGATCAACGAAGGATATTCCTTCTCCCGGAACAACCCGATCAGACTCGGAATCCCGGTTACAAGACATTTCGACAATGGTAAAACAAGACCAGCAAGACCACCCAACTGTGCCGACAAATCCCGATAGGAGCTGCACATATCTCGTTCTCAGAGCACACCGGATAAGCTAAGCGTACAAGTACCAACATAACCCAAGTTACCAAGGGACGGTCCCGCACGGTGCTCTAGTTTGGACCAACACTCCGAGGAGCACTGGCCCGGGGGTAAATAAAGATGACCCTCGGGCTCCGGAAACCCAAGGAAAAAAGGCTTAGGTGAGATAGATGTAAAACCAAGGTTGGGCCTTGTGGAGGAGTTTTATTCAAAGCAAACTGTCAAGGGGGTTCCATAACCCCAACCCCGTAAGGAACGCAAAAAAAAGAAACATAACACCGGTATGACGGAAACTAGGGCGACAAGAGTGGAACAAAACACCAGGCATAAGGCCGAGCCTTCCACCATTTACCAAGTATATAGATGCAGTAATTAAATAAGAAATATTGTGATATCCCAAAATAATCATGTTCCAACATGGAGCAATCTTCAACTTCACCTGCAACTAACAACACTATAAGAGGGGCTGAGCAAAAGCGATAACATAGCCAAACAACGGTTTGCTAGGAATGTGGGAGAGGCTTGACATGACAATATAGGAGGCATGATATGACAAGTGATAGGTAGCGCAACATAACGATAGAACGAACAACTAGCAAGCAAAGATAGCAGTGATATCGAGGGTAGTGGTCATCTTGCCTGAGATCCCGCAAGGATGAAGAACGAGTCCATGAAGAAGACAAACGGACGTAGCCGAACGGATCCTCACAATCGCAACGTAACCGGAACTATCAAGGAGAAGCGCAACCGGAAAGAAGCAAACATCATGGTAAACAACCAACATGGCATGATGCGCAATCAAGTATGATGCATGTCCATTTAAATGATTCGTGGCATGGCAAAATGCACAAACAATACTACAGATTAAGTGGAGCTCAATATGCAACGAGTTGCATATTGACAAAACACCACATCAATTATTTAGTTCGCTCTCGTTTATGTACCCAACAATATTAAATGTTATTAAACATGGCAAGGGGTGAAGCATAAGAAAACTACCTATCTAGGCAAGTTTAAATGAGGCCAGAACAATCAAACAACAATTCCGGTAAATCCTCATGTCATTTAGCAATTTAATGCAAACACAATTTTAAACATTTTAAATGTTGTTATCATGATGCGGATGACATATGCAAGTTTTAAGCAATTTTATGAAAATGTTGACATGAGCAAGATACGAGGCATTTGTCATCGTGGCGGAAAGAAAGGGTGTAACGGCGCCAATCCGAAAATGATGCCACAGCAACATATCTGTTCCAATAGCTCATGGAGATACCGGTGCAAAAGGAAGTATGCGGAACATGCTAGAGATGGTGGGGTGATTCCAGTTACCGGGTTCCCACAGGTCAACGGCATGAAAAACGAGGTGGAACGTGCAACAACAACCTGGACACGGTGAAAACACGAGCATCTCATACATCACACAAGCATTCGTCCACGGGCGGTCGTCTTGATGGTATACCTTCGAAGCGTGCATTTCCAGAGCGGATCGGGTTCAATGCGATGTAGGGGAAGTAGACGTTCTCAGGACAGTCGTAGTGAAAGTAGTGGTACACGGCAGCGGTAGTGGAAGTGCTGGTTCACGTTTCGCAGTCGTACACACTCCGTAGATGTTCGGGGTCACGGCGAGGAACTTGACGTCCACGGGGTCGACGGTAGAGGTACACACGTTATCGGGGCACTTGTCGATCCGGGCTTGGTGTAGATGTACATGGCAAACTTAGTGGTACTAAGCGTCGGTCGTCGAAGGACTTGATGAAATCCACAGAGCCGGTGTGCTTGTTCGGGCGTTGGTCTTGCCGGTGGGTACTTGGCGCAAAATCCCGGAGGCGATGCTTGACAGTCCGCTTACGGGTCTTGGCGACGTTCTTGCCAATCCAAAACGAAGCAAGACAAAAGGCCTCTGGTGGGCAGCGCGCGAGCAGCGACAGAAGATGCCGGGCCATAGCTGCTCATGCCCAGCAGTGAAACAACAAAATCGGCCACGACTTGGTGGTGGTGCAGCGCTTGGAGGCAGGACGTTGCAGGAGAAAGGGGCCGGAAATGGGGGCGGTAGCAGCGGAGCGAAGCACAAAGGATGGAGCTCGGGGTTCGTGGTGCAGGGGAGCACGAGAGGCACCATGGACACAGAGGAGACAAGGTGCACGGCGGCAAGGCGAAACAGACTGGAGGTCGAGGTCGCCAAGGGAGGGAGGCAGCAGGGGCGCGGCGATGCTGATGGCCTCGCGGGCCATGGCGGGCGACGGGCGCGGTCTAGAAGGAGCAGGGCCTACCGAAGTCGGGAGTTGCGGCGGCGAACATGCGGTCGGGCGCGACCGAGAGAAGCGAGGGCTTCGCGCGCAAGGAGGATGCGGCAGATGGCAGCGCGACGACCGGAGGGGTCGCGGGCGAGGAGCTCCTCTCCTGCGTGCGTGCGTTGTGCGACGGAGGCGCGACGTGGGGATTGGGACGAGGGCGCGGCGATGGCCTATCTCTGTGGCGGCGCCAGGAGGAAGGAGGGGATCGAGGGGAGTTGGGGATCCAGCGCTAGGGATCGGGCTAGGGTTAGATAGGCGCCGAAGTTGGGCCTAGGAGCAGGTGGCTGGGCCATGATGCAAATGGGCCGGCCTGGTTCTGTCTCTCTCCTTGCTTCTTTTATTTCCCAAAACAGAAAATAAATAGGAAGAAAGAAAAGAGAGAAAGGAAAAAGGTTAGAGAAGGGACTTTGGCATGCGGATAATTTCCGGACTCACAAAATGAGCTTGATCCAAGAAAACAGAAGTTGGCACGAATGCAAGATTTAAATTCAAACTCATTTGAATTTAATTCAAATGGTTTGAACTAGGACAAGGTTTTAGAAGTGTCCAAAAATGTTGAGAATTTATGAAGAGCCTCGATAAAAGGAAAAAAATTGTTGGCAAAGTTTGAGGCAAGGAATTGAGATAGAAAATGCATGGAACTTAAACTGCGGGTGTGTTATGGTGATTCCAAAGTTAATGAAATATTTTAATATATCTCCCTAAATATTGAGAGGATATATTGTAAAGAGAAATCACCATGTGAATTCCCTCGATTTAAATGGATCAAAGATCCATGCACTTTATTTAGTTGAGTTTTTTAAAAAAGGGTTGCATGCTGACATGATGCAATGATGAATGCAACAAACAAATAAATCGCACAGCAAAACTCGGAAAACAAGGAAGGCGTCTGGAACGTCAGTCTCGGGACGTCACAAATACCCTACTCCAGGGTGGTGGTGGTGGATTGCCTCTTGGGCTGATGATGAACAGTACAGGGGGAAGAACAGCCTCCTGAGGTTGAGGTGTTCTTGTGCTTTAAGAGCTTGTGTGGGTGAGATGCCTCTGATTTTGTCCCTCCCCTACGGTGGTGGCTAGTTCTACTTATATAGGCCCTGATCCTCTCCTCAAATATTGAGCGGGAAGGGAGCCAACAACGGTCAATTTGAAAGGGGACAGCTAGTACAGCTTATCCTGACAAAAGTGGTCTTCGCCTGCAAAAGGCTCTGGTGGTGACGCCGCCTTGGGCTCCATGGTGACCTCCGTCTTGCCGTCCTTCGGGTCCTGGTCTCGTTGCACCGATATGGAAACCTTTGCTTGATGCCTCAGTACTTCGCGCCTGCGCCTGCCTCCTTAGCACCAAAGAGGAAACAAGGACGCTGCGCGCGCTGGCGCCCGCCTGGTGTCGATCGTCATGGCTCACGTCACGAGAGCCTCGCGAGGTTTGCCTTGCCTTGATCTCTCCGCTCATCATGAGCCTGCCTAGCGAGGCCGCTCCTGAGGAGGTCTTGTGTCGTCCGCCTCGCGAGGCTTGGCCCCTCGCGAGGGTCTCGAATGCCTTGTTGATAAAGATGGGTCGTACGGCCTGCTAGCATAGCCACATCGTGGGCCGCAGGCAGGCAAGTCTGGGGACCCCCGTTCCCAGAATGCCGACAGGGACCCCCATTCCCAGGACGCCGACAGTAGCCCCGGGCCCAAGGCACGCTCGGACTTGGCTTCGAGGTGAAGCCAAGGGGCAAGTACGGAGCACCGCGGGCCCCAACAGCATGCGGCCTCGGTTGACGCGTGGCGATTGATGGGACGTGGGCGTCTCCGCTTCCCCATGCTGCCTCGGCAACTGCCCGACTGATAAAAGACTGGCGCGGGCTGCATTTGCCTTCATTGCTTTCCTTCGTCTTGCTCCAGATCCCCTTTCTCGCTCCTTGCTTCCAGAGACTCCAGATCCGCCCAGATCCTCCTTCAAGCCTGCCGCCAATGGCGCCCAAGAAAGCTCGGGCCGCTCCCTCGTCATCGTGGTACGAGCCGACGCTTGATGCGCCGAGCGTTTAGGAGAAGAACCTTGTCGTCGTGCTCCTGATGACGGCGGAGGGTGATGAGAAGAGGAAGACTGCGCTCCGGGCTGGCTTCGCCGAGCCGGAGGCCTCAGGCAGCACTTTCTACCCCTTCTTCATGAGTAGCATCGTCGTCGGGTTGGTTCCCCCTTTCTCCGACTTCTTCTACTCCGTCATCAGCCACTACAAGATCCATGCCCTCCATCTTCATCCCAACTCCATCCTCCTCCCGCCGATCTTCGCCTTTTACTGCGAGGCGTACGTTGGAGTGATGCCGTCTGTGGTGCTGCTGCGCCGCTTCTTCTTCCTCCGGATCAAGGAGGGCCACTACTCTGGGTGCGTTGGCTTCGTCGCGGCCAACAAGACCAACGCCATCTCAAAGGCCGGGAAGAAGGTCGAGGGCTTCAGGAGCAAGTGGGTCTTGATGGACGCCAAGTGCTCCCACCCCCGGCTGGTGCTGCCGACGGAGATGCCTGTGTCCCAAGAGGGTGGCTTTGCATGAAGCTCGCCGACCCCCGGGTAGCGCAGGTGTTGGAGAGGATGACCGCCGACCTGAGGCCTGGTGACTCAAGGGCGGCGAAGCTAACAGGGGCCATGATCGTCAAAGAATTCATGACGCAGTGCGTGGCTCCCCTTCAGGCGCGCCCGCGTCCCTTGTGGAATCTTGGGGATGAAGGGGACGACCTCCGCCTGCGCCCGGAGGCCCTTTCTGACGAGGACTTGCGCTCGGCCCTCCGCTCCTTGGTTGGGGACGACCAAGGGTTGTCGGCGTCCTGGGAACGGGGGTCCCCAGACTTGCCTGCCTGTGGCCCACGTCGTGGCTCCACCAGCGGCCTTGTAGGGCCCATCTTCACCAGCAAACACTCAAGACCCTCGCGAGGGGCCAAGCCTCGCTAGGCGGACGACGCAAGACCTCCTCAGGGGCGGCCTCACCAGGCTGGCTCGCGAGGGGTGGAGAGATCAAGGCAAGGGACACCTCGCGAGGTTCCTGTGACGCAAGCCATGACGACTGGAGCCAGGCGGGCGCCAGCGCGCGCAGTGTCCTTGTTTCCTCTTTGGTGCTAAAGGGGCAAGCGCAGGCGAGGATTCCCGATGCATCAGGCAAAGGTTTCCATATCGGTGCAACGAGACCAAGACCAGCAGGACGACAGGATGGAGGTCACCGTGGAGCCCAAGACGGCGTCACCACCAGAGCTTTGGCAGGCGAAGACCACCTTTAGTCAGGACAACTTGTACTAGTTGTCTCCCTTCAAATTTGGCCGTTGTTGGATCCCTTCCCGCTCAATATTTGGGGAGAGGACCAGGGCCTCTATAAATAGGGCTAGCCACCACCATAGGAGGCATCTGATCGAAGGACGGATCCAGATCATCCTCAACCACACACAAGTTCACCGAGCACAAGAGCACCTCTCCTCAGGAGGCTGTTCTTCCCTTGTAACTGTTCATCCTCAGCCCAAGAGGCAATCGACCACACCACAATGGAGTAGGGTATTACACCACATCGGTGGCCCGAACCAGTATAAACCCTTGTGTCTCTCTTTCTGTGGGTTCGACGCACTAAGCTTTGAGATCGCGGTGAGGGTGAGGGCGTGAATAGGTAGGGAGAGATCTTCGTGCGCACCCCAGTGTTCGAACCTCAAGGGTTTTGCCGGAACCCGTAATCCGACATTTGGCGCGCCAGGTAGGGGTGCGCCGAAGCTTTCCTTCCACCGTTCCGCGTTCCGTCGCTTCGTCGCGTCCATGGCAGACGCTCGTCGAGCTCACGCTGAGCGCCGGGCCGCCCTCGCCGCCTGCATCGCTCAGACCGCTCCTGTCGGCGGGCCTCCCTGTCGCTCTCCGTCACCCGCCGACAACGCCGCCACCGGCCCGGCGGGAAACGAGCAGCAAGCATCCTTGCTGCACCCCTCGGTGCGGTGGGACGGCCGCACCGCCACTCCATCGCTAACCCCAGCCGGCTCGTCATCTCACGCTCGTCGCGCTCCCACAGACACGCAGGCCATGCTGCTCATGGCACGCGAGCTCCTGTGCTACCTCCCAGTCGACGACCTCTACGAGGACTGGCTAGACCGCATCGCCGAGCTCGTCAGTGCCGCAGGGGGCTCCCCCGCGCCATCCCTCTCGCTGCCTCGCCCTCCGCCAGCTGCGGGCGACATGGCTCATGGAGCGCCTCCACCACCTCTGCACCAAGACGGCGCTCTGGCGCCAAGGCGCGCGCCCACCCGGCGCGATCCACCGCGTCGGGCGCCCGCGCGAGAAGAAGGAAGCTGCCAAGAAGTTCCCCAGCCGCAAGAGAATGCGCCCGCGCTCCCAGCGCCACTGCGATAAGACCGCGTGCCGCCTGCAGCGGCGACGCGCGGGCACCTAGGGCAGGCTTCGCATTAGCAAAGGGCCCCGATGGCCACAGCAGGCTGCCGCACCTTCACTCCTGAGTTGCGTAGCGTCGCCTGGTCGGGCAAGTTCAAGCCGGATCTGCCTCCTCGCTACGATGGCACCCCCGACCCCACAGAGTTCTTGCAGCTCTACGAGTTGAGCATTGAGGCGGCCAACGGCGACGAAATAGTCATGGCGAACTGGTTCCCCATGGCTCTCAAGGATGGCGCTTGCTCGTGGCTCCTGAACCTGCCCCCGGGCTCGATCTCCTCCTGGGACGAGATGCACGACCGCTTCGTCGCCAACTTCCAGGGCACTCGCGACCGCCCTCCGGCCGCGGGTGACCTGCGCCGCATCAAGCAGCAGCCAGGAGAGACCCTGCAGAAGTACATCCAGTGCTTCAACAACGTTCGTCTCAAGATCCCCAAGGTGACAGATGAGGCCATCATCTCCGCGTTTTCTGATGACATCCGCGACGTCAAGATGAAGGAGGAGCTCGCCATCTACGAGGAGCTATGCACGGCTTTGGACTGTTCAACCTGGCGACCAAGTGCGCAAGAGCTGAGGGGGGCGCCTTTCCCTCCTCGAGCTCCCAGCTACCGACCCAGAGGAGAAGAAAGCCAAGGCCAAGGACGTGAAGCGCAAGGGAGTAGCCGTGCTCGCGGCAGAGCCGGATACGAAGCGCGGCCGGGACCATCCCGAGTCGTCCAAGAGCAGTCGACCGTTCTGCGCCTTCCACAACGTACACAGCCACAACACCAACGACTGTCAAGAGCTCTGGGCCATTCGAGATGGACGCCTCGGTTGACGCCCCGAGTGCAACGACCGGGGCTATGGCTGAGGAGGAGGACGAGGCGGAGGACGCTGGGACGATTGTGGCCCCCGCCGGGAGTGGCGTGACCGGCCTCGCGAGGACCGCTGGCAGGACCAGCCTTGTGAGGGCGCCTAGAGGGATCAGCCTCGCGAGGACCGCCCTTAGGGCAATGCTGGACTTCCTTCGCTGCCGCCACTACCAAGAAGGAACGACGACCACCATCAGGACGAGGGGGCTGGGGGCTTCCAGGAACCGCGTGCCATCGCCTGCATCTTGGGTGGAGCTCAAGCCCCAAACTCTCAGCGCATATTCAAGCAGTTTGCTCGCGAGGTGAACGCAACCCTTCCCAGGCTCGAGGCCACGCGCCCGCTCAGGTGGTCCAAGTGCGCCATCACTTTTAGCTCGGCGGACCAACTCAAGTGCGTGGCCACCGCTGGCGCCCTCCCGATGCTCTGCTCACCCGTCATCAGCAACGTGCAAGTCACCAAGACCCTCTTTGACGGTGGTGCAGGGCTTAACGTCATGTCCGTCGAGACGTTCGACAGCCTCCAAGTGCCATACGATAAGCTTCAGCCTACCAAGCCTTTCTCAGGAGTGACTGACGGCTCCACCACCCCGATAGGGCAGGTCCGCCTCCCTATCACCATCGGACAGCGTGACAACTACCGCACCGAGCTCATCGACTTTGACGTTGCTCACATTCGTCTGCCGTACAATGCCATCCTCAGGTATCTGGCCCTGGCCAAGTTCATGGCGGTGACCCACCATGGCTACAACGTCCTCAAGATGCCAGGAAGCGGCGGGATCATCACCGTCCCCTGTGAAGAAAGAGATGCAGTGTGCTCCCTCGAGCGCGCCTTCCAAGCCGCAGCGATTGAAGACCCCGACAACAATGCAGCGCGGTACCCTCTTGAGGCCGTCCCCAAGAAGAAGAAGCAGCTACTCCGCACAGGGCCTCACGGGAGCGGCGCCTCTGGCGGCGCAACATCAGGATCGGCACCCGCGCCTGGGGCGCCTCCCTCCCTCTCATAGGAAGGCGCGCCCGGCGCCCTCCTCGGGCAGGGCCCGGGGGCTCTCTTCTGGAGGGCCTCAGACCTAGGAAACATCACGAGGGAGGCACTCGGGCACCACGTGGAGGCGTGCTTTGCGGCACGTTTCCCTCAGGAGGATACCGGGCGAGGAGCACCCGGTGCTCAGGAGTTCATCACCAAGGTCACTCAGGAGCTGCAGGATGCAACAGCCATGCACGGCGACCGCCGCCCACCTGGCGCAGCTCCCCATCCAGGCGAGGATGGCGGGCTGCGCGTCTGCGTCGACATTCCAGGGCTCAACAGGGCCGCATCTCAGGAGCTCTTCTGGCCTTCGCGCGTGGGACGTTGTGAGGGCCCACCTCACAGCTACGTTCGCATGCCGTTCGGCCTACCGAGCATGGCAGCCACCTTCCAGCGCAACCTGCGGAGCGTCCTGGCGGCTCAGGAGGCCAGACATCACGCAGTCCTGACAGAGATGGAGACGGTCCTCAAGGAACCGCCCGGACCCCCAGAGCCTCCCGAGGCTCAGGGCCCCGGTGGCTCGTGAGGAACAACACCTTCGCCACGCATCTTCAGCTGCCCCAACATCCCTTCGACAACGGAACCACTGACATTTTCCAAGTTTATTTAGCTGGGAGCGCCCCCTGGGCTGCATCATTCCCAGGTCGCGTGGGTCTACCCCTGTGGCATGTATCCTTTTACGTCTTTAGCTTACTCTGCTGGGGGCGCCCCTCGGGCTGCATCATCCCCAGGCCGCTCGGGTCTGGCCCAGTGGCATGTATCGTTCTTGCATTTACCTAAGCTATCTTGCTTTTCATGCATAATCTATCTATGGTTATCGCCTGCTTGATTGTCACCCACCATGGGAGGTACACACACTGGCACAACGCTTGTGCTCGGGTCCGTCCCTGCAACATCAACAAATCTGAGCGGTTGAGCTCTGGCTCATGGCACGCCCCGCGCACGTCACCTCACCAGGCCCTCAGTGCCTTCATCTTGCAGAGCGACCTGCGGCAGGCCGGCAATCATCGTGGCAATCTGTGTCCCTCCTCGTGCTAACCTGCAGGAACCTCCCGAGGACGACAGCGGGTGGTACCACGGGCTCCTTCTTCTCCCATGTGATCCACTTGCGCGTTAAAAGGGGGGCTCCTGAGCATCGCGACTCAGGAGCTCCTACTGGCTCTCCAGCCCTCACCCTCTGGCCTTGACCACGTCATTGCGACCTGGCATACCAGCGGCGGCTGAGCTCGCTCGAGGGCTGGGAACTGAGGACGCAGAGCACACAGAAGAGCGTGGAGAAGAGGGGGAGGCTCGCACGGGCCTAACCTAGCTACCATACAGTAGTCGACGCTCAAGTCTGGCGCAATTCAAGGAACCAGCTCTGGACCGCCAAGATAAGTTCCGCGCATAGATGACCCAGCACTACAGCATAGGATCCTCACCCGTGGCAGCCTTGTTACGGCAACGTCGCCGCCCTTTCCTGCCTCTCGGTGGTTGCTTGAGCGCTAAACGGGACCTCTTGAGCATTGTGTCTCAGGAGCTCTTACTGGACCTCGGGCCACTCACCTCCTGGCCTTGACCACGGCATCGCAACCTAGCATACCAGTGACGGCTGCAGCCTGTCTGGGGACCGGGACCTATCGGCGTAGAGCACCAAGCTGCCATGGGGTTGGAAAGGGGAGACCGGGCCGAAACAAGACATGCGTTCGCAAATTCTCATAATAGGGATAATATGAACAGAAGACATTACAGATACTTTACACGCCCCCACGGGGTCCATTTCGATTCCTCGCAGGGAACAAAAGAAGGGAGTTCCTAGGAGCCCTATCTACACGCGCCGGCGTAGCCGACGCCATCATCAACAGTGGGCCACGGGAGGCCGGCGCCAACCCCATCCAGATCAGGGACGGCGGTGGCCGGACGCTGCGGCCTTGCTCCGGGCCCGGCGAGAGCTTGGGCACACGTAGCTATCGTCGCTCATCTCTTGGGTCTCGTAGGGCTCGGGAGAGTCTCTGGACTCCCAAGCGCCACTGATGCTGCTGGAAGAGCCGCTGGAGAAGCCAGCGGCGAGCTCGGCACTAGCCCCTGCGCCGTCCCGACGACCCTCTCCAGGGCAGCACTCCAAGCGGCGGCCTTCCGCATCGAAGACCTTGAAGAACATTGTGGAGGCGCCGTCGTACTTGAAGTGGATGGCGAGGGCGCCTTCCGCGCGGCAAACCCGGACAACCTCGCCCCAGCCGCGAGTCATGAGGATCTTGCCCGGGGAAACGGCTTCCACCTCCGCTCCAGTCGCCGGGGCGTCGCAGTCGGCGTGCTGCAGCCAAAGCTCAAGGGGGCCCCTCAGCGGCATCTCGGCGGAGAAGAACTGCGGGAAGCGGATCCAGGTGCGCAGAGGCATCGCCGCCCACATCACGAGTTCACACGAGGAGTCCGCGGCGTGGACTCCTAGGGCGACGGCGTGAGTCACCGCAGCACGGCGACCACGGCCCCGACGCAGGCGGCGGTGCTCGTCGCCTCCTCCTCCGGAGCCCTCAGCTTGGGTGTACAAAGGTAGCGTGTACCCAGGAGGAGGCCGCTCGTACCAAGGCCTCGACACCTCCGGCCTCATGACCATGTCACAGCGGTGGCTCGGCCTCTTCTTCGGCAGAAGTGGCCCGAGCTCGTCGCGGGGGTTTTCCCCTTCTCTGCGGCCGAGAACCTCCGAATAGGCGCCATGAGAGTCGCTACTAGCAATGAAGCGAGAAAGAAGAAGCGAGCGGAGCAGGAAGAGATGAGCGACAGGGGCTCCGCCCCTCCTCATTTATAGTAGGAGAAGGCCGACGGCAATCCCCACGATCACAGGTAATGATGATTTTTCTCTGCATGCAGCAGGGACTCGTCAAGTCGAGCAGTTGCCGAGGCAGCGTGGGAAAGCGGAGACTTCCACGTCCAATCGATCGCCACGTGTCGAGCGGGGCCGCAGGCTGTTGGGGCCCGCGGCGCTCCGCACTTGCCCTTTGGATTCGCCTCGAAGCCAAGTCCGAGCGCGCCTTGGGCCCGGGGGCTACTGTCGGCGTCCTGGGAACGGGGGTCCCCAGACTTGCCTGCCTGCGGCCCACGGCGTGGCTCCACCAGCGGCCCTATACGGCCCATCTTCACCAGCAAACACTCAAGACCCTCGCGAGGGGCCAAGCCTCGCGAGGCGGACGACGCAAGACCTTCTCAGGGGCGGCTTCACCAGGCTGGCTCGCGAGGGGCGGAGAGTTCAAGGCAAGGGACACCTCGCGTGGTTCCTACGATGCAAGCCATGACGACTGGAGCCAGGCGGGCTCCAACGCGCGCAGTGTCCTCGTTTCCTCTTTGGTGCTAAAGGGGCAAGCGCAGGCGTGGAGTCCCGAGGCATCAGGCAAAGGTTTCCATATCGGTGCAACGAGACCAAGACCAGCAGGACGACAGGACGGAGGTCGCCGTGGAGCCCAAGACGGCGTCACCACCAGAGCTTTGGCAGGCGAAGACCACCTTTAGTCAGGATAACTTGTACTAGTTGTCTCCCTTCGAATTTGGCCGTTGTTGGATCCCTTCCCGCTCAATATTTGGGGAGAGGACCAGGGCCTCTATAAATAGGGCTAGCCACCACCATAGGAGGCATATGATCGGAGGACGGATCGAGATCATCCTCAACAACACACAAGTTCACCAAGCACAAGAGCACCTCAGCCCAAGAGGCAATCCACCACACTACATTGGAGTAGGGTATTACACCACATCGGTGGCCCGAACCAGTATAAACCCTTGTGTCTCTCTTTCTGTGGGTTCGACGCGCTAAGCTTTGAGATCGCGGTGAGGGTGAGGGCGTGATTAGGTAGGGAGAGATCTTCGTACACACCCCAGTGTTCGAACCTTAAGGGTTTTGCCGGAACCCGTAATCCGACAAGGGTACCCGCCGGACTCCTTCGTTCCCTTGTTCCGCCGCTCAGATGGGGCGGAGGCTGCCGCCTGGGATTGTGCTGCCTGCACCCTCGAATGTCCTGGTGACGACAACTCCGGTGGACGTGTCTTCCGACGAGTCTCGCGAGGGGGAAGAGGAGGAAGAGGAGGAGGAGGAGGAGTGCGACTCGGAGGCGACCCGCGAAGGGGCGGGGGAGACATGCCCTTTGCGCAAGTCTAACATCCTTTGCACCCTGCCTGATGACGATGACGAGGCCGATGTCCCCCTGGGAAGGGGGGAGCTGCACGTGGCAGGGGGCTCCACGAGGTCCAAGGTCAGTCCCCGGAGGAGGTCACTGGTCAAGGTTTCAACGAGGGGAAGGTCAGCGCTGATCTCCCGAGATGACGCCCCTTTTCTGGCGCTGCCTGGAGCTGCTTCCAGCCTATCTGCTGCCCCTCTTCTGCGCCTGGAGCCCTCGCGCCCGCACCTTAGGCTGCGAGGCTCTCAGGTTTCAAGCTTAGGAAGCGGAGAGACTACGTTGCGGTGGACCAGTAAGTATTCTCGTCCTGCCTTGTTCTTGCTTCTGCTGCTGATTCTTGGTGCTTCTCCGTTGTGCAATTAGGCCGACGCCCGCGGCGAAGAAGAGGAAGGAGGAAGCGGTGGTACTGCTCGGGACCAAATCGCCTGCGGTGGCCGCACCCTCCTCCGTGGGGAAGGGCAGTGACGGCGCTCGTGCTTCTCCGGCCTGATCGTCCTCGCGAGACTTGGGGGAGCGTCCTCTGGAGGAGGCAGCCCCGCTGGCTCCGGAGGTGCCGACGTCCGGCTCGGTTGCTGGGGCACCAAAGCTCAGGAGCTCCCAGCCTCCCAGGCCATGGTGACGACGTTGCCTCCTCCTTCTCCCGCCGCACTGCTGACCTCGGATCCTTTCGCCTCCCCTGACGTCCTGGAGCACGCTCTTTCTGCGCTGACCCTGCTACGGGAGGATCTTCAAGGCACCGACCGTCGCCTGGTGGCCGGGCGCCTGGAGCTGATCTCTGGCTGGTTCACTCCGATGTGTCCATCCGGGCGGCGCTGGGCCAGGCTGCGGCGGCCTCCGACAAGGACAAGCAGGCCGTCGCCCAAGCTGCGGCTGCCTGCAAGGTGGCGCTGAAGGATACCGGGGCCACCCAGGATCAATGTCGGTCGCTGGAGGCCGAGCTGAAACCATGCACAGTGAGTGTGCGGACGAAGCTCGAGGCCGCAAGGCGGAGGAGGAGAAGATGAAGGCCCGAGAGGACGCCGTCAGGGGTCGCGACGCCGAGCTGGAACAGTTGGCGAAGGCGCAGGCTACGGAGCTCAGCCGGCTGGAGGAGGTGGAGCAGAAGATGAAGGCAGAGAAGGCCGAGCTGGAAGCCAAGGCGAAGGTCCTGGCTGAGGACTGCGTGGCCTTCAAGTCCCTCGAGGAGAGGTCCCGCGTGGTGCTGCGGGCACTCTACGAGAAGGGTTGGAGGAGCCGCTGGCTACAGACGACGAGGGCCCCACCCAGCTGCTTCCTCATCTGGTCGCGACGCTTGAGGAAGTCGTGGGCGGTATCGGCCCCTTGGTGGAGGGAGAAGCCCGCACGCTTTCCTCGGCTGCGCTGACGCGCGTCTTCAGCCACCTCCATCTTCGTGATCCTGACACCAACCTCGACGAGCTGCTGGAGCCTGTGGATGACGAGCGCTGCGCAGCTGCTGCCGAAGCCGTGAAGGGCCAGGTGGAGGCTTTGCTGAAAAAGTTCCGCGCCTTCGACCCTGCGCCCTCAACTGGTGGTGCTGCTAAACCTGCAACCCCGGCGGGCGGCACGGGTGAGGGCAACATTGCCGTCGAAGGGGCACCTCTTGCACACGACGAGGCGTCCAGGGGTGAAGAGATGACTTGCTGGCGACTCCTTTTCCTGTTTTGCTTCTGCAACACGTACCATGCCTTGTGGAGGCGTTAAACTTGTGTTTGGTACTTAAAGACAATATGTTTTGTAATATTTCTTTGAGTTCCGCGATTTCCTTCCTGTTTGCTTGGTGTTCTACGTCAGCAGGGCCCGACCCCGTGCATACCTCAGCCGCCATTGGGTCGTCCGGATCACCAGGACGAGACCAAGGGGTGAGGGCTACGTGGCCAGTTAGGCTCCTGAGTCGCGATGCTGAGAAGTCCCCCTTGATGCGCAAACAGCTTACAGAAAGGAGATGCAGGAGTAGGCCTAGTGTTCTACGTCGGCAGGGCCCGACCCCGCGCATACCTCAGCCACCGTTGGGTCGTCCGGATCACCAGGACGAGACCAAGGGGTGGGGGCTACGTGGCCAGTTAGGCTCCTGAGTCGCGATGCTCAGGAGTCCCCCTTGACGCTCAAACGACCTTCATACCTTTTTCCTTGCCGAGGCTCCGCTCGGGAGGGATGCGCGGCGACCAGGTCCGAGGGACCTGGCAGGGTGGCGTACGCTTGGGCGTGACCCGAGCGCAGCCCCCGTGCCCAGCCCCCTCGAGCGACTCTCCCAAGGGAGGTGTTGCAATGAGGCCAGACACTGAGCTCGGAGGCTCCCTGAGGTTGATACGGCCATGGGGTCGCCCTTAGTTGTTTATCACCAGCGCGGAGCATAGTGCTTCCGCACTTGCACGGGCATAGCCGCTCCTCGGCCGTGTCGACTGCCAGCACGGAGCATGGTGCTTCCACTGGTGCGTGGGTGAGGGCTCCCTCTGAGTGGAGCCCCGGGGCGTGTACAACCCCGCCCTGACACGTGGCTTTTACGGCAGGGCTGGACGAGGTGTGTCTGGGCACTCGTGAGCCAGCGCAGGACTCATGAGGCCCTACCACAAGGCGGGTTGCGCCTGGTCTTGTTTCTTGATGACTGTGGTGGTCGTGCGAGATGGTTAGGCAACCTGCGCCGAGCGAATCTCCTGAGGCTATCGCATGAGAAGGCCAAGCACCAACGACCCCAGGAGGTGACGTGAACGAGGCCGGCCCGCCAGACAGAGCTCAGCCGTTGGGTTTATCGATGCTGCAGGGACGGACCCGAGCACAGGCGCCGTGCCTAGTTTCTTATGCGAAGGATCCTAAAGAAAGACGATCGGTGCGCGGCTCCCGTGGTGGGTGACAATCAAGCAGGGGGTGACCATAAATAAATCATGCATGGGAAGCGAACTAGCTTAGATAGATGCGAGAACGATACATGCCACTGGGACGGACCCGAGCGGCCTGGGGATGATGCAGCCCGAGGGGCGCCCCCAGTAGAGTAAGCTAAAGATGCAAAATGATACATGCCACGGGGACAGGCCCATGCGACCTGGGAATGATGCAGCCCGAGGGGCGCTCCCAGCTAAGTAAACTTGGAAAATGTCACCTGGTTCCGTTGTCGATGGAGTGTTGAAGTGGCCGAAGACGCGTGATGAAGGGGTCGCTCCTCATGAGCCATCAGGGCCCTGAGCCTCGGGAGGCTCTGGGGGCTCAGGTGGTTCCTTGAGGACCGTCTCCATCTCCGCCAGGACCGCATGATGCCTGGCCTCCTGAGTTGCCAGGATGCTCCATAGGTTGCGCTGGAAAGCGGCTGCAACGCTCGGCAGGCCAAACGGCATGCGAACATAGCTGTGAGGTGGACCCTCGCACCGTCTGACGCGCGAAGGCCAGAAGCGCTCCTGAGATGCGGCCCAGTTGAGCCCTGTGATGTCGATGCAGACGCGTAGCCCGCCATCCTCGCCGGGATGGGGAGCTGCGCCCGGTTATGGGAGGCGGTCGCCGCGCATGGCCCTTGCTTCTTGAAGCTCCTGAGCGGCCTTGACGATGAACTCGTGAGCACCGGGCGCTCCTCGTGCGGTGCCCTCCTGGGGGAAACGTGTCGCAAAGCACACCTCCATGTGGTGCCCAAGCGCCTCCCTCGTGATGTTGGCTAGGTCTGAGGCCCTCCAGAAGAGAGCCCCCGTGCCTCGCCCGAGAAGGGCGCCGACGCGCCTTCCTATGCGAGGGAGGGAGGCGCCCCAGGTGCGGGCGCTGATCCTGAGGCGGTGCCGCCGGAGACGCTGCTCTCCTGATGTCCTATGTGGAGTAGTTGCTTCTTCTTCTTGGGGATGGCCTTAGGAGGGTACTGTGTGCCCTTCCTGTCTGGGTCTTCGATTGCTGCGGCTTGGAAGGCGCGCTCGAGGGAGCACACCACATCTCTTTCTTCGCAGGGGACTATGATGATCCCGCCGCTTCCTGGCATCTTGAGGACGTTGTAGCCGTGGTGGGTCACTGCCAAGAACTTGGCTAATGTTGGATACCCGAGGGTGGCATTGTACGGCAGACGGATGTGGGCGATGTCGAAGTCGATGAGCTCGGTGCGGTAGTTGTCGCGCTGGCCGAAGGTGACAAGGAGGCGAACTTGCCCTATCGGGGTGGTGGAGCCGTCGGTCACTCCTGAGAAGGGCTTGGTAGGCTGTAGCTGATCGTATGGCACTTGGAGGCTGCCGAATGTCTCAACGGACAAGACGTTAAGCCCTGCGCCGCCGTGGATGAGGGTCTTGGTGACTTGGACGTTGCTGATGACGGGCGAGCACAACATCGGGAGGGCGCCGGCGGTCGCCGCGCACTTGAGCTGGTCCACCGAGCTGAACGTGATGGTGCACTTGGACCACCTGAGCGGGCGTGTGGCCTCAAGCCTGGGAAGGGCTGCATTCACCTCGCGAGAGAACTGCTTGAAGATGCGCTGGGATGCTGGGGCCTGAGCTCCGCCCAAGATGCAGGCGATAGCGCGTGGCTCCTGGAAGCCCCCAGCCCCCTCGTCCTGATGGTGGTCGTCGTTTCTTCTTGGCGGTGGCAGCAATGGAGGGAGATCAGCATTGCCCTGAGGGCAGTCCTGGCGAGGCTGATCCCTCCATGCGCCCTCACGAGGATGGTCCTGCCAGCGGTCCTCACGAGGCCGGTCGCGCCACTCCGGGCGGGGGCCGCGATCGTCCCAGTGTCCTCCACCTCATCCTCCTCCTCGGTCGTAGCCCCGGTAGTTGCACTCGGGGCGTTGACCGAAGCGTCCATCTCGAATGGCTCTAAGCTCTTGACAGTCATTGGTGTTGTGGCTGTGTACATTGTGGAAGGCGCAGAACGGACGGCTGTTCTTGGACGACTCGGGATGGTTCTGGCCGCGCTTTGTGTCTGGCTCCGCCGCGAGCACGGCCACCCCCTTGCGCTTCATGTCTTTGGCCTTGGCTTTCTTCTCCTCTGGGTCGGTAGCAGGGAGCTCGAGGAGGGAAAGGCACCCTTCCTCAGCTCTTGTGCACTTGGTTGCCATGTTGAACAGCTCCAGAGCCGTGCATCCCATCTTTCTTCAAAAAATATTGGTATGTTTTCGGATTTGTTTCATTCATGCAATATGTGCAAATCTTGGAGCGTCTTTTGCATTTAGTTTTCACTTTTCTTTTTTGCACCATGCTGGTATGAGATAGTCCTTGGTTGATTTATAGAATGCTCTTTGTACTTCACTTAAATCTTTTGAGTGTGGCTTTATAGAATGCTTCATGTGCTTCACTTATATCATTTGAAGTTTGGATTGCCTGTTTCTCTTCACATAGAAAACCGCCATTGGTAGAATGCTCTTTTGCTTCACTTATATTTGTTAGGGCGTGGGCATATCTTTTGTAGAAAGAATTAAACTCTCTTGCTTCACTTATATCTATATAGAGAGATGACAGGAATTGGTCATTCACATGGTTAGTCATAAAATCCTACATAAAACTTGTAGATCACTGAATATGATATGTTTGATTCCTTGCAATAGTTTTGCGATATAAAGGTAGTGATATTAGAGTCGTGCTAGTTGAGTAATTGTGAAATTGAGAAATACTTGTGTTCAGGTTTGCAAGTCTCGTAGCATGCATGTATGGTGAACCGTTATGTAACGAAGTTGGAGCATGAGGTGTTCTTTGATTGCTTTCCTTATGAGTGGCGGTCAGGGACGAGCGATGGTCTTTTCCTACCAATCTATCCCCCTAGGGGCATGCGTAGTAGTACTTTGCTTCGAGGGCTAATAAACTTTTGCAATAAGTATATGAGTTCTTTATGACTAATGTGAGTCCATGGATTATACGCACTCTCACCCTTCCATCATTGCTAGCCTCTTCGGTACCGTGCATTGCCCTTTCTCACCTCGAGAGTTGGTGCAAACTTCACCGGTACATCCAAACCCCGTGATACGATACGCTCTATCACACATAAGCCTCATTATATCTTCCTCAAAACAGCCACCATACCTACCTATCATGGCATTTCCATAGCCATTCCGAGATATATTGCCATGCAACTTCCATCATCATCATATACATGACTTGAGCATTCATTGTCATATTGCTTTGCATGATCGTAAGATAGCTAGCATGATGTTTTCATGGCTTGTCCATTTTTTTATGTCATTGCTATGCTAGATCATTGCACATCCCGGTACACCACCGGAGGCATTCATATAGAGTCATATCTTTGTTCTAGTATCGAGTTGTAATATTGAGTTGTAAGCAATTAAAAGTGGGATGATCATCATTATTAGAACATTGTCCCATGTGAGGTTATCAAAATAAAAGAGGCCAAAGAAGCCCAAATAAAAAAAAGAGGCCACAGAAGCCCACCAAAACAAAACAAAAAGAAAAAAACAAAAAAAAAGAAAAAAAGAGAGAAAAAGAGAGAAGGGGCAATGTTACTATCCTTTTACCACACTTGTGCTTCAGAGTAGCACCATGTTCTTCATATAGAGAGTCTCTTGAGTTATCACTTTCATATACTAGTGGGAATTTTCATTATAGAACTTGGCTTGTAAATTCCAACGATGGGCTTCCTCAAATGCCCTAGGTCTTCATGAGCAAGCAAGTTGGATGCACACCCACTTAGTTTCAGTTTGAGCTTTCATATACTTATAGCTCTAGTGAATCCGTTGCATGGCAATCCCTACTCCTCACATTGACATCAATTGATGGGCATCTCCATAGCCCGTTGATTAGCCGCGTCGATGTGAGACTTTCTCCTTTTTGTCTTCTCACACAAACCTCCATCATTGTCGGAGTAATGCGCCACGGGTAGCCTAACCCGAGTCCCTGAGCCTTTCAAGACATTGGGCCGGCTGCGCCCCACAAACATCCATAATGAAGGGCCGCCTTCTGGTGGCCGGCTGCCAGAAGACGGCCAAGCTCCAGAAGGCGGCACCAAGACAGGCCGACTCCTAGAAGGCTGCCTCCAGAGAGGCCGGCTCCTAGCAGGCGGCCCACGGCGCCCTCAAAGTCTGCGCCCTCATTAAGAAGACAAGACAGGATGTGGCCACAGTGTAGCACATCACCCCATATCTAGGGCGAGGCGCGGCCACAGTGCCCCGTACAGGCGGGGGTCTCCGCACGGCGCGGCACTGTTTCCACTCTGCCCTTGACGTCACTCCTGTGAGGCGGAGCCCTGTTCCCACGACAGCCTGTCGGTACGGCCTGCAGGCGGCGGGCCCTACCAGGCAGCGAGAGCCTGGAAGACGGCGGAAGTCTAACCAGTCGGACCCGAGGGAGGCCGGCCTCTAGCAGGCGGCCCACTCCTCCCTCAAGGTCCGTGCACCATTAACCAGATGAGACACGATGTGGCTACAGTGATCTCCCACCACGCGGCGGGACTGTAGCCACGCTTCCCTGACCAAGTATGCGTCATTAGCATCATGGCCACAATAACCAGTAGCCGGCAAGACCCGCGAGCGGCGGAGTGGCCTGTCGGCTCCGTACCAGACCAGTCGGCGGGGCCCACCAGGCGGCGGGCCCCAGCAGCCGACGGAGAAGCCGGCGACCAGAGACACTGACAGTCGGGTCCTACACCCGGCCAGATTACCATTGTACCCCCAGGGGATAGGCCTATATAAACCCCCCAGGGCACCCATGCAAAGGGTTCCCAACCTGTTAGACCTAGACTCATACCTAGAGGAAGGAGAGAGCTAGCCTGCCTTCTTCTACCTCTAGCATACAGCTCAAGGAGCACCATTGTACCCACTAGTGCCTTAGTGATCATGCGGAGACCCCGCAGAGCAGGACTAGGGGTGTTATCTCCTAGGAGAGCCCCGAACCTGGGTAAAGTACGCCGGCGTTCGTGTCTACGCTTCATCCCGCTTCCGGGCACCGGCGATGTTCTACTCGCTCCCACCATGATAAGCCATCCTTTGGCATATGTCGCACCCAACCCCCGACATTTGGTGCCCACCATGGGGTGAGGTGCACCGTCGTCCGGAGACCTATTCTGGATGGGAACCTTGTTCCTTCCTGGCGAGCGCAGCCAGCCCGGCACGCCAGACGGCATATGCACCGACGCGCTGCACGACACGGAGGTCGTCTGCTCGGCGAGCAGCCTCACCGATCTTGTTGGCGAGATTCGCCTCTCCGACGAGCCCGCATCTGATGCGGGCACAGAGGGCCCCGAGAGCCGCCTCGTCAGCCTCCTTGATCAGCTCCACGTCGCCAGCGAGCCTGCTGCGGACTTGGAGTCGGTTGGCTCCACCGACCCGAGGCTTGTCGACTCCAACACGGCGTCGCTTGATGCGTTCCCCACCAACGTGGTGGTCTACGACGAACCGCTTCCTCGCGCGGACAGCGGCGGCAGCACCGTCACGGAGGTGCTCTTCATCAGCCACGACGAGCACTCTGGCGGAGGTGGCCAGGATCCGCTGCAGGCGGCGTTGCAAAACTTGGCCGCGCCCATACCCGAAGACGCCGACGCCGAGATGCTGGAGGCGCGCCGCATCCAACTCGTCGAAAGTGCCAACAGGCTGGCCAGCATGAGACGCCGTTCGGAGGCTTACCAGCGCGAGATAGACCGCGCTGTTGGCGGCACGCCGGCTCCTGGTGGGCCTAGCCGCATTGGTGCAATCCAGCAGTGCAGCGCGGCTATTGCCAGCATGTTCGGGGCAGATCGCCACGTCTACGCCATGCCCGCGGAGAACATACGAGCGGCCCAGGCGGCCGCAGACGAGCTAGACAAGCTCGAGGGCGACGAGCGTCGCCACATGACGGAGCGCGTCCAGCAGCTCCTGGACGCGGCTGCCGAGCAGCAAGAAGCCAGCTGCCGCACTAAGGCACCCAACCGGCGAAACGACGACCCGCCTCCTCGCCGAGATCAAGGCGCGACATCTCGGACGCCGACTGGTGGCGTCCGCGATAGAAGAGACAAGGAGACGGCTACCAGCCGCAGCCGGACTCGCATCACCATCGAGCGCGACCAAGACGGCCGCCCGAGAGTAGTGCAACGATGAGACAGCTGTCCGCCTCCCCCTCCTTCCCGCAGGGAGAGGCACGCTTCCCCTCCGCCTGTTGACCAGCCGACACTCGGCGATCGCCTTGGCCGCCAGGAAGGAGTCGGAGAGAATGATGCCCGCCACCGAATCGACCGCCTCAGTCGGTCCCTGGCACTAGAAGAAGAAGACGCATTGGGTCCGCCTTGCTTTGGCCCCCGCATCCGAGATGAGCCCTTTCCCAAAGGGTTCACGCTCCCAAGAGATACTCCAAAGTACACCGGCTCCGTGAAGCCGGAGGACTGGCTGGTCGACTACTCCACGGCCGTCAGCATAGCAAACGGCAACAAGCGAGTTGCTGTTAAGTACGTTCCGCTCATGCTCCAGGGCACGGCCCGGACATGGCTGAACAGCCTGAAGCCCCGCAGCATCAACAGCTAGGTTGATTTCACTGAAGCCTTCATCCGCAACTTCACCAGCACATACAAGCGGCCGCCCAAGCCTCGCCAGCTCTCCTTGTGCGTCCAAGGCCCCAACGAGCCGACTCGCGACTACCTCACGCGCTTGGCCGAGTTGCGCAACTCTTGTGAGGGCGTGCATGAGGTGCAGGCCATCGAATACTTCACTGCCGGGTGCCGAGAAGGCACCCTCCTCAAGCACCGGCTTCTCTGCGACGAGTCGGCGACCCTCGATGAGCTACTGATCATAGCCGACAAATACGCCATGGCCGACTCCTCCATGAAGGCGGAGATTCAAGTTGATGCATCTAGCAAGGTGGCCCCTCAAGCTCCTCGGACCCCGACTGGTGACACCAGTAGGCGTCAGCAACAGAATGGCAATAAGCGCAAGGCCATGCAGCCGGCTTCCAGAAGCTGGCAGGTGGCGACAGTTGAAGATCAGTAGCCGGAAGGGCAGCCTCCTCCCAGGCGTCAGAAGGGCGGCAAACCCAACTGGCTGCCCGCCTTCTCATACGAGCAGACTCTCGATGCACCTTGCAAGTTCCACAACGGTGCGAAGCTGTCCAATCACACCACTCGAAAGTGCCATTGGCTCACCAGGATCGCCAAGGGAGATGGACTCACGCCTCCTCCGCCTGCTGGCCCGCCGGCTCCTCCTCCCCAGCAGCCAGCGGCCCGGCCAGTCGGCACGATACAAGATGAATATCCTGAAGAGCATGGGGCTTATGTCGTGTTCACCAGCGTGGCCGACGATAAGCACAACAGACGGCAGCGGCAACAAGAAGTAAATGCAGTAGCATCAGAGACCCCCGAGTTCATGCATTGGTCCGAGAAGCCCATCAGCTGGAGCAGAGCTGACCACCCGGAAGTGATGCCCTCTCCTGGTTCTTACGCCCTGGTCTTGGATGCCACCTTTGCAACAGAGAGGCGGGCTGCTCTCTTCTCCCGAGTTCTGATAGATGGCGGCAGCAGCATCAACATCCTGTACCGAGACACTATGGAGAAGTTGGGAATCAAACAGAGGCAGCTTCAGCCCAGTCGGACTGTATTCCATGGCATAGTTCCTGGCCTTTCCTGCTCACTAATCGACAAGACACAGAGTGATGTCCTCTTTGGAGACAAAGATCACTTCCGCCGAGAGCCAGTCTGGTTTGAGGTGGTGGACCTTGAGAGCCCATATCATGCACTGCTTGGCCGACCTGCTCTGGCCAAGTTCATGGCGGTCCCCCACTATGCTTACCTCAAAATGAAGATGCCAAGCACCAAGGGAATCCTAACAATCACTAGTAAAAAAAGACACATCCGTGACATTTTGGGCCGAACGAAATTTTTTCTGTCATACATATGACACTTCTATGATGATAATTGTGACAAAACCCGGTATCATCATAGATGTGGTGGGCTCCTACTTCTATGACAAAAAATCATGACAGAAAATGGGCTTTTCGTCCTGGGCAGGTCGGAGACGCAGCTGCATGACATTCTTTGGGCCGTCCATGATGGAAAAAACCGTGGTAGAAGCGAGGGCGAGGAAAATTTCGGGGAGTTCCCGGTTACGGTGGGAGGTCGGGGGCCGAGCGATGCGCGTTTCTCTCGTACAGGTACGCGCGTGTGTGTGAGGCGTTGGCTCTAACTGAACCCGAGCGAGGCATTGGGCTCTAACTGAACCCGAGCGATTGCACTGCAGGCTACGCGTTACTGAACCCGAGCGGTCGATCGATGGCTGTTAACTGAACCCGATCGAGCGATTCCTTCGCTACTACTCCTAACTGAAGCCGATCGATGCTGCCTCTGGGATGAACAGTGAGCGTTGCGGGGCGGGGGGGGGGGATGAACAGTGAGCGGTGGCGTTGCCTCTGGTTGAACAGGACCCCGTGGTGTGGTGGAGGGCTGGATGAACAGTAGACGGTGGAGGGGTGCCCGTGGAGGGGTGGTTGAACAGGACCCCGTGGTGTGGAGGGCTGGATGAACAGTAGACGGTGGAGGGGTGCCCGTGGAGGGGTGGTTGAACAGTAGCCGGTGGAGTAGCGCGCGGTGGAGGCTGGATGAACAGGAGCCCGTGGAGGCTGGAGGAGGTCGACGGTGGAGATGAACAGTATCCCGTGGAGTCCCGTTTTGCGGTACGCCACACCCCTCCCGATGAACAGGACCCCCGTTTCGACCATAGGAGGTCCGCTTCGTCCGTTTTGCGGTACGCCACACCCCTCCCGATCAACAGGACCCCTGTTTCGACCGTAGGAGGTCCGTTTCATCCGTTTTGCGGTACGCCACACCCCTCCCGATCAACAGGACCCCCGTTTCGACCGTAGGAGGTCCGTTTCATCCGTTTTGCGGTACGCCAGACCCCTCCCGATGAATAGGATCCCGTTTCGAACCTGGCCGGTCGAACACAAGGCCGTTTCCTCCGTTCTGTGGTACGCCAGGCCTCGTTTCCATCGCCTGTTCCATCCAAACCCACCCGATGAACACGACCACGCATTCCGCTCCGACCCAGCCAGTTGGCTCCCACGCGTTCCGTTGCCTCCCGATGAACACAACGCATTCCGTTGCCTCCCCATGAACACGACGCATTTTGTTGCCTCCCCATGAACATGACGACGATGCTGTTTCTCTGTTCCGACCCAGCCATGTCAACGAGCCCTCGCCGTATGTATGCGCGAGTAGGCGTTCGAGACCCCGCCCGTATGTACACATACGTGGCCGTATTTTCTTTCTTGCACCCTGGCCGCTATACATACGTGTACATGCTACGTGCGTGCCTCTACTACGACATGTGCGCGCCTCTACATCCACCAGTATATATGTACGTACACGTTCGCGACCAGAATGACAACGCTACGTACGCTTCGACCAGGTGGGTCCCGACTTTCAGGCACTTCCTTGCGTGCGAAGATGTAGCTGGTGGGTCCCAGCAGTCAGGGGGGCGTATCGTTTTGTTTTTTGTTTTGCCCGGACGCACTTCCTTGCGTGCGAAGGTGTAGCTGGTGGGTCCCAGTAGTCAGGGGGAAACGTTTTTTCGTGATATATGGTGGCCCGTCCGGTGGGTCCCTGCTGTCAGGTGGAGGAATAATTATTTTGCGCGTAATAAGGAGGCACTTCCTTGCTGCGGCTGTGGACCCAGCTGTCAGCGTCTCCACGCACAGTACTCTTCCGATGGAAGTCGGTCGTTGACCACATTGACTATGCCGCGCCGAGAGCACCACGGTGGTGGACGACGGCGAGGCCTAGGAAGGGGACGACACGGAGGCAGGGAAGACTCGGTAGTTGTTTCCCATGCGGAGGGGAGTACGACTGTACGAGGGTTTACTGGTTCGTCTGCCGTCGCCGGAGAATAACAGCAGGTGTGGGTGAGTAGAGGGATGGCTAGGCCAGCGATGGGAGTAAGGTGGGGCGGTGAGGCCTGCGCGGCAGCACAGCCGGCCGCAGGGAGGAGGGAGCAGGCAGTCCCGCCGGCGCTTGTTTGAGCGGCTGGAGCAGGAAGAGCAGAGATTGAAGAAGCACGACGGCCGTTGGATGGACATCCAACAGTTAGTGCTTATGCGTCAACGTTTTTTAGGAAAGCCTCAAATCTGTGGAAAACAGCATACAACCCATCTGCCATTATTTCTAATAATTTACAGCCCATTTGCTAATTCTTAAGGTTTTTTTGGAGCCCATATTCTTTTTGTTAGCATTACAGCCCATATTGTGGCCACAATTAAAAAATTATACGAAATTTTGCATATTTCGGTGCGGTCCAAACTGTTTTTAATCCCGAAATTTTGACTCACATTCAAACTGATTTTAAAAATAAATGTATATCAATATAAAATCCAACAAATTCTCCACGCATAAAAATTAATGTAATTTAAAATCTTGAAATGAAGAAAAGATATTTGAAACTAATTGCCGGTTTGATGTGTTTTAAAAATGTACAGCCCATTTCTCATTACTGGTGGGCCATTTTCTCGGCCAGCCAAATGAAAGCTCTCCTCGTCTTGAAAGATTTGCAGCCCAACAGGCCTGAGAAAGCGACTTACTTGGCAAATCACAAAAAAACTAGGCTGTGGCCGTGGACCCAGCTGTCAGCCTCTCCACGTACAGTACTCTTCCGATGGAAGTCGTTCCTTGACCATGTTGACCACGCCGCGTGGAGAGCACCACGGCGGTGGACGACGGCGAGGCCTAGGAAGGGGACGCCGCGGAGCCGGGGAAGACGCGGCAGTGGAAGCCCGCGCGGAGAGGAGTACGAGGGTTCACTGGTTCGGCTGTGGTGTGAGGCTGCCGTCGCCGCAGGGCCTGGCCAGCGGTGGGAATAGTAGGGGGCCGTGAGGCCTCTGCGGTAGCACAGCCGGCCACGGGAGGCAGGAGCATGCGGCACGACCGGTGCTACTTTGGGCGGCTGGAGCAAGAAGACCAGAGGTTGAAGAAGCACTACGGCCATTGGATGGACATCGTACGGTCACTGGAGCTAGAATCGTTCATATTGACTAAGTTGACAAAGCCCTTCGTCCCAGTCAACTTAGTAGGCCCACAAGTCAGCCTCCCACCAAGGTGGGTCCCAGCTAGCCGGGGGAGTATCAATTTTTTGTGCGTAATAAGGAGGCACTTCCGGTGGGTTCGAGCTGACAGCGGGGGGAACGTTTTTTTCGCAAAATACGGTGGCCCGTCCGGTGGGTCCCAGCAGTCAGGGGATAACGGTTTTTTTCACAAAATACTGGTGGCCCGTCCGGTGGGTCCCCGCTGTCAGGTGGAGGAACAATTATTTTCCGCGTAATAAGGAGGCACTTCCTTGCGGCTGCCGTGGATCCATCTGTCAGCCTCTCCACGTACAGTCCACGTCCGATGGAAGTCGTTCCTTGACCACGTTGATCACGCCGCGCCGAGAGCACCAGGGCGGTGGACGACGGCGAGGCCTAGGAAGGGGATGACGCGGAGCCGGGGAAGACGCGGCAGTGGATGCACACGCGGAGAGGAGTATGAGGGTTCACTGGTTCGGCTGCGCTGCCGTCGCCGCAGAATAACAGGGGGTGTGGGTGAGTGGAGGGATGGCCTGGCCAGCGGTGGGAGTAGTAGGGGGCGGTGAGGCCTCCGCGGCAACACAGCCGGCCATGGGAGGCAGGAGCAGGCGGCACGACCGGCGCTGCTTTGGGCGGCTGGAGCAAGAAGACCAGAGGTTGAAGAAGCACGACGGCCGTTGGATGGACATCGTACGGTCACTGCAGCTAGAATCGTTTATATTGACTAAGTTGACAAAGCCCTTGGTACGTCAACTTAGTAGGCCCACAGGTCAGCTTCCGAAATGGTGCACCCCAGATGTCAGGGGGAGGAATCATTTTTTGGGCGGGTGAAGCTAGAATATCCGAGATTGAAGAAGAAGCACGGCATCCGTTGGATGGACATCCAACGGCCACTGCTGCTAGAACCGTGTGTTGACTATAAGTTGACAAAGCCTTGCATACGCGTCAACTCTGTTTTTTAGGGGACGCGTCAACTTAGTAAGGCCAGAAGTGTGTGGCAGAGAACTTATAGCCCATTTGAGATTTGTAAGAATGTGTAGCCCATTTTTGAATTCTAGTGGAATTTACTACAACCCATTTACAGTTTGTTAAAAGTACAGCCCATTTCAACCAACCGTTCAAAACAGAATTCAATAAAATTTCCCACGTTTTGATGGGATCCGAAATATTTTTATCCCGAAATTTCTAGTCAGATTAAATACAATTTCAATATAAATTTATATTATGTAAAAATCCAACGAAACATTGCGCTCGCAACAATTAATGAAATTAAAATTTTCAATATCCAAAAATAATATTTTATAAAGTAATCACGTGTTTGGTGCATTTTTTATAGTTACTGCCCAGTTTTTATAATTACATCCCATTTATTATTTCTTAAAGCCCATTTTCTTGTTAAGCCTAATGCATCCCTCCTAGGAAAGATTTGCAGCCCAGCGGGGCGGAGAATAACAAGTTGACCTTGCCTGGGTATTCCTAAAAAAAAGTATAGCTGGGCTAGCCATTTTCAGCTTGAAAAAAATTAATATCTGGGCTGGATATCTGGCCTGGGCTAGACGGGCCACAGCCCGCCCAGTTAATACATACAGCAATGTTTTCGTTGTTGTTCAGAGGAGAAAAATTAATATCTGGGCTAAACATCGAAAAACTCTGAAGTGCTCACACCTCAAAAACACAAATACTGCTCGAGGTGCTTGGTCCCAGCTGTCGGCCGCTTCTTGTGCAATTCTCTCGTTTATTGACTACTACATAGGTTGACAATGGTGTGGGACCGTGATGTCAGGAAACCAGGAGGAAGCAAAATAAATTATAGTTATATATATATATAATAAGGAGGCACTTGCGTACGTGAGGCTATGGACCTGGTGGGTCCCCATTGTCATCCTCTCCAAGTAAAGTCATCTCCTCGCCCGCGCGCGCTTTCCGCCCGAAACAGTCAGCGCCGCCTGCCCCACTTCCCGGTGCAGGCGATTGCTCCGCCTTCAAACAACACAAGTGCCTTCCGTCCGTCCATCTGCCGCCCACATTAATGATACGCGGTTGCCAAGGCGGCTACTCCGGCGCCACACGTCCGTCCCTCCGCCCGCCCACCATTGCTATATAAACTGCTGCGCCGGCCATAGCCGCAGTCATCCGCATCCGTTCCCTTTCTCCTGTCCACACCACTACTGCCCACCATGGCTTCCTCGCGCTCCAGCGCTCTTCAGGACGGGCGGACGACGGACCACAAGGAGATGGCAGCCATTGCTGCTGACCGGCTAGCCGGCAGGCAGCCGGAGGACGATGACATCCCAATGGAGAACATGGTAGTCGACGATCCGGCGCCAACCCCCTCCTCCGCGCCATCCTCGCCGGTGCATTGCACCATGACCATCGGCGAGGCCCGTGCCCAATATATGGACAGGGTGAGGCAGATGCGTGAGGAGCAGTTCCGGGAGGCGCAGGCCGACGCCGCCTACAACCACCATCTCCTCCAGGAGCACCTGCAGGCGGAGGAGCAGATCGCCGCGGAGCGGGCGGAGCAGGAGGCGCTGCTCAACTCGTACCGCTCCGCCCGCAAGGGCCGCCTCGAGCGCTGGTGGTACCGCATGCGGGTGGCGGAGGCTGCGGCCGCCTACAAAGAGGCTAGCAAAGAGGGCGCTGAAGCGGGCGAGGCGCTGTTTGGTGAGACCGAGGACGAGGCAGAGGACAATGCCGGCTCCGACGAGTCCCCGCTCCGCTGGCGTCGACGAGGCCCTGCTCCGCCGAGGCCCCGTGGCGCCAACAACGAGGCAGAGGACACCGCCGGCTCCGCTGAGGCCCCGCCCCGCCAACAACAAGGCAGAGGACATCGCCGGCTCAGCCGAGGCCCCACCCTGCCAGCAACGTGGGGGAGGATTTCCACCGCTCCGCTAAGGCGCCGCCCGCCGGCAACGAGACAGAGGACATCGCCGGCTCCGCCGAGGCCCCGCCCCGCTGCCAATGCGGCGGTGCCACACAGAAAACAAGGAAGAGTAGAACACGGTAGGTCGCCGCCGCTCGGGTCCAAGTAAGGCCACCGCTGCTACCCTCCGATTGAAGCCAAGCTAGGCGGGTTGACCATTGACGGCCGGTTAGCTTCTTGGCGGCGACGTGGAGTCGGAGAGCTGCGCTGGAGAAGAACGCTGCTTCTACTTAACTGCTGGTGCAGTTGGCTGACTGACACGTGGGCCCAACAGGCCACATGTCAGTTACGCAACTGCACCTGCAGTTAATTCATTGAAGCTTCTGTTCGGCTCAGCGGGACACAGGTGGGTAGCTCCGGTTAATTAATTATACCTCCAGCGCACCCCTTTTTAGTTGAAGAATGTATGAAATGTAATGAAATCCGGCATGTTTATAAGAAATCCGGCCGTGTATGAATGAATTTATTTTGATTAGTTCGAATTCCTGTATCACTGGCATTGGATGAACATCCAAAACAATACGTACTAGCATTATTCCCAGGGTGATCACCTCGTTTGCAGCAGTTTCACATGTACTCCCTCCGGTCCTTTCTAGTCTGCATACAAGTTTTGTCTGCAATCAAAGTATCTCTACTTTGACCAATCTTATACAAAAAAGTATGCACTTTCACAATGTGCGAAGTAAAAAGGAACAGAAGGAGTACAAAGAGTTTGAGCAGCTTTTTAGCGTTTCTGTACATTGCAATCAAACACACAGGCCTGGCAATTCATAGAGAACATTCAAAACAATCGATGATTATGCATCTCAGTGACTCACATGTCAGAGGCAATATTTACTTCACAACTAAAGAATAAAGAAAAAATTGATCGACGCTGCTGACAGCAAAGGGCGTCCCATTTGAAAATATCAAACGCATTTGCTAAAATCAATGAGCAAAATTTGACAAGGTTGTCCCATTCCAAAATATCAAATGCCTACGATTGTGGAATGGGCAGGGTTTGCCATCAGTTCGGACATTGACATGACACCTCGTGCTAAATAAACCAGCTGTTCTTTTTGTGCAGTTCCACCAAAATCAACCAAATTCGCGCGTAGCTTGTATGATTTCGCCCTTATATGTTGCAATGCCTTGAACTTATCGGCACCTACTTTCTTGTGGTGGAAATGAATGATTCGATGTATTCATGAACATTTTGTGCAGTTCCCATTGAAATCAAGCTGAGCACCCCTGTTTGCACAAATACAAAAAACTGATTAGTATAAAGCAAACTGTACTATGAATTGACAGTTTCAACAGGCACATACATGGTCCATGTAGCCCACACTTTTAGAAAAATGGAACTCACCAAAAAGAATCCTAGAACAACATTGTACTTGCGCATCACAACAAAAAAATGGAGATTTGTCAGTCCTTCTGAGCTGAAGTTAGTTTGGTCTTGTGGGGAGTAATGTAACCATCCTTCAACTGCTCCTTCTGATGAGAAGATAGACGGGGCTTCTTCATCCTGGCATAATCGGAACTAGTCACTTCACGTACTCCATATTCTTCTTCAGAGGAAGATGATCCTGTTGTGCAAAGACAAGAGGACTACTAAATGCTAGCATCCCTGTTTGCTCGAAAAAAAGGAAAGGAAATATTTAAAACAGCACAGATGAAGCACTTCTCAAGGACAATACCACTTTTTCATGACAGTATCTAAACAATAGCACAACACCAATAGAGATGACAAAGCTCAATCATATGGATGAAATCAGTGGGCGAGTACCAACCTTTGTCAGGAGGCTTATTGTGTAGAGCATACAGATGAAGCACTTCTCCGGAACCATCTGTTGCTATCTACGGTGGTGGCCAAGCTTACTATATACTCCTCGATTAGTTTAATGTTTCCAACATCTTCTTGTGCAGTTCCACTAAAATATATGGTATATTCAAAGAAGATCCCTGTTTGCACAAGTAGAGATAATTACATATTACATTAAGAGTGGCATCAAATCAGTGGCAAAACAATTGCTCGTTCCAGCCATAGCAATAAATTAAGATGCACAACTATATCATTAGTTGTGTCATCACAATTCCAGTGCCTCATTACAGCACCGGGAGTTGATTTTTGTTTTTCTTCCGCTTGTTCTTCCCCTTCATCACTTGGTTCAATAACAGACAAGCTTCGCCTTCAATGTAAGATTTGGCATGTCAATTAGGGAGCACAAGTATAGTACTAAACTTAATTTTCTGATGAAAGTGGCAAAATATAGGCTAGCAGTTGTGAAATATCCTTACCTTACCTCAATGGGATATTACGGTGCACATACAGATTGGAAGTCTTGTCTCCATTTGTGCAGTTCACTAAAATCAAGCAACATTATCGTACAAGTAGCACAACATATGAAAGCACACTGCAGAATCATGTGAAAGAAGGCTAGTACTGACCTCTCATGATGCGGAATTCAAACAACTCACAAGAAGAAGATCTGAACCAAATTTGCCTTAATGGATAGGAAGTAAGATCTCGTCTTGTGCAGTTCCACTAAGATCAAGCAATCAAGCAACGTTGTCGGTGTGACATTTTGGTTGAACTGCACAAAACACTCTTAAAACAAAAGTGTTTTGTGCAGTGCAACAAAAGGTCACAATGGCAACGAGGTGAAGTAGATAACCCTGTTTACACAGAGGTGCAAAGGAAACAATTAGTGGTCAATAACGGTGGATGACACAGAAGCCAACAAAAAGAAGCATCTACCTTATCTAAATGGGAAAGAAAGCAAGACAGTAGCATTTCTCAAACGGTGGCATTGATTAATATTAACATAGAGATTATATTAACAATAAAATTCGTTAAACATGTAATTTGCTTTTAACTGTGGCATTGCATCAATTTTCCAGCAGCATTATTACAGGGTGTTTGTTTACAGGGACATTTTGGTGTAGGGACTAAAAAAACTCCGTGTCAGTCCCATCTAAACCAAACAGGAGGGACTTTTAGGGACTAAAAGTGGGCATTTGGGACTAAAGAAAGAAGACCCCGAGGGAGTCTTTTTGGGACTTTTTCCAACAGTTGCCCCTGCCACGCATCGCACCTTGTCTCTATTAGTTCATTACTAGGGGTAACATGGTCTTTTAGCATGTCATTTAATAACCTCTAGTCCATGTTTAGTCCCTGGAACCAAGCAGGTAGGGACTAGGGAGTTTTTAACCAAACAGGGCCTTAGATTAGCAACAGCTAATGAGTTGCACGGGACAGTGGACGCACCAGCACCATGTGCATCTACCGATGTACTGTGGTCATGCACAGTCTGTTGCAACACAGAACAAACAACCAAGGAGCATATTTGTGTTGGTCCCAGTTTTGTTATCTTTAGACACCTTTCCCTATGTGAGCGCAGCAAATCTAGTCCTGCTCAAACTCTACAGCCTTGTCCCTTCCTTTCCTTTTTGAACTAGTACTTTCGCCCCTTCCTTTCCTCTTTGAACCACGTCCTAGATTTATGCGATACAACTTTCCCCACTACTTTCCCCCATTCCTTTCCTCTTTGAACCACGTCCTAGATTCATGCTATACAACTTTCCCCCTTCATTTTTCTCTTTGAACCACGTCCTAGATTCATGCTATATACAACCTTTCCCACTACTTTCCCCCACTCCTTTTCTCTTTGAACCACGTCCTAGATTCATGGTATACATGCAGCTAGAGCAATGCATGTGGAGTAAGTAAATTATACCTTAAGGTTCTTGGGGCGTGGTTCGGTGGGCGACGGGACGTCGGCGAAGAAGAAGGGGTCGGAGGCCCTCCCGCGCCGCCGCTGGGTGGAAAGTGAACAGCTACACCGGTAGTCCCTCGCCGACGGCGACAGCGTTAAGCCTCCTTCCCTTCCCGGCGGACGGATCCTGCCAGCTCTTTGAGCAGCAGTGAGGGGAGAGAGAGGCCAACGAAGTCTTGTTTAGATCTGGAGAGGGCGAGAGAGTGTGAAGAGAGCAACTACAAGCACTGAGGCTCCAGCGTGTATATATATACCGGAGAGAGAGTGTGAAGCGTGCAAACCCTAGGAAACATTTTGACCAGTCAAAGAATCCTCCTGGCACAAATTATGCTCAAGTGTAGTTATCGAACCCGAGACCTCAAGTTTGATGAGCGAACAGGCTAACCAGCTACACAACCCTCCCGTTATGTTCAACGAGAGGGAAATAACCTTTTATACATTCCTGCATTCGTTTTACAAGCATGCCTGTTTTTTTGTGTGTGGGAGTCATTGGGATTTCAATCATAATCGTGTCATGTGGCTTTGGTGGTAAGACTATCCACAGTGGTGCAGAAATAATGCAGCCTTAGTCACGTTACCTCTCTCCACGTAGTACATTGGGTCCCACCAGTCAGAGGGTGAAACAAACAAATTAATAAGAAAAATTAAAAGCGCCAGCGGTGTATCTTACCTCACACATCTCGCTACTGCTCGGGAACACTGTCCAATTGATCCCTCTGTTCGCTCACGTACTATTTTAAGTGAATCCTTATTATAACATGCACACAAATTTTGGGCACTTGTATTCGACTTAAGTCAGTGTGCCACCGTATCTCGTATACTTACTACTCCCTCCGTCTAGGTGTAATAAGTCACGTTAGAAGGTGCAACGGGACCAAGGTGCGTGCATGTGCGTGTGTGTGTGTGTGTGTTTAACAACATGTGTGTGTTAGAGAGAGCGACATATCGACCTACTCCTACAGAGAGATGTTGTGCAGTGTACGATTTTAGCCGCGAGAGTCGGTGCATCCTCTCGTTTTCGGGCGTGTCCGGTAGGGACATGCGGACAGCTGCCACGCCCGCTCCTGACCAGCCTGGCCCACCCAAAGCCCCTCCATCGCCCGCGCGCGCTTCCCGCCCGAAACGGTCAGCGCCGCTGCAAAGAATCGGTGCCGCATTCATGCCCGGGCAGAGCAGACGCGACCTCTCACTGGCGCAAGAGTGATGGTTGCTTCGTCCGTCCAACTTACTGCTGGGTCTATGTGATTTGACGGCTCATTGGTCTTTATTACTGAGGTGGTAGGACTGCTGGATGTCCCACGCTTTCGGCGAAAGGAGGTACTACTACTAGATTACAATTTTCTCCATTCTTACAGCGGAGGCGTGCAAGAGCAGTGAAAACACGCAGGCTCAGTGATTACATGGCCCACCTCACACTATCACCGTGCGACACCTAACTCTTTACATAGTACTCCCTCCGTTCCTAAATATTACTAGATGAGTCAATGCAGTCCCTAGCCCTTGAACCGTTAACCCTGACCAGGCTTCAATTTGCTGGCAATGTTCGAGCTTCCTAATAAATGAAGTTTGCAACCTTTTAACCATCGGATCATTTTGTGCAGTTTCACCAAAATCGAGATGAGCATCCCTGTGGCAAAGAAATTGAAGAAGCGTGATTAGAATAAGATTACTGGGACTAGTTGATGAGACATAAACTCATCACAAATACAGTACGTAGAAGCCAGTAGAGGTATGTGCGGGGCAAAGAAGTAGAGAAATATCCACAGGGAGTGATGTGGGCAGCTGGAGTAGTGGTGCAAGCCGGCTGTAAAGGGAGTTGTACCTGAGGGACGTAGCTCAACCTTGAGGAGGGCGGCGGGAGGCGGCAACTGCCCACGTCGCGGCAGTGAGCAAGGGACGAAGGCAACCTCACCGGCTTTGTGAGAGAGAACGGCGGGGACCCCTGATCGGGACGTGCCGACAGTGGGTTTTCGCCGTCGGCGACGGCCACTGCATCTACACTAAGCATCCACCCCTTCCCCAAGTGGATGTGATCGGCCGGGATGTTAGAGATGTGGCCACAGTCATTTTGTGCGAGAGAGTGTGAAGAGAGCAACCCCAGCAAGCAACCGTGTAGGCTGGCCCATCCTGACTATGTATATAGTGGAGCGGTTTCCTTTTCTCTCCATATGAACCTATCATATTGCGTACGTGCCACTGAAGAAAAAAAACTTTATTTATACATGACGTGGCACCTACTACTCGTTCTCCTATAACCTTGCGATTGGCATCTCCAAAATATTAACCTTGCGATTGGCTCTTCGCCTCTTCGGGAAGTCGAGCAATAATGGTAGTGCAGTATATATCGTTCTGGCTATATGAGACCGAATGAATTGCTGCACGTCCACCACGTGGGCGAGGGTCGAGGGGCGAGGGAGAGTGCTACATACGGAGCAAAATGAGTGAATCTACACTCTAAAATACGTCTATATACATCAGTGTTTGGAGTATGTACTAGTAGTTCATATTGAAATCTACTGAAGGACATATATATTCCAAACAATATGATATAATCTATATAACAAAGGTAGTAGGGACGAGGAGTAAACGGAGGGAGTAGTAAATTTTTCTCCTCGTCCAGCGAGCCACCGCGCGCATGGGCGAGGGAGCGGGCGTAAGGCGGAGCAAGCTTCACCTCATCCTGCGAGCCACCGCGCCCGTGGGCGGGGGAGACGGCGTACTAAGCAAGCTTCTCCTTGTTCTGCGAGTTGACGGGACACATCAAAAGTACTCCAGTGTATAGAGCCTTGCCTCTAAGGTAGGCCCCACATGGTTTGCCTCTTTTTTAACATAACACGTCAAGTCGCAATTTGTTTGTTCACCCGTGGTAGGCGATCCTCCCTCCACCAAGTGGACAACCAGTACACGTGCCAAATTACCACGTGGGCTGCCTTTTTCGTACAGAAATGAGCTCCACCGTGTACCCGCGCGGGTGTGGTTGGGAAAGAGACGGGAGTACGTGCGCTGTGCATGCACCTCTTCTCTTCGTGCACGTCCCCCACCTACGTGGGTGTGTGTGAGAGATACAAACCGCGTTCGTGAGTGTTTTTTGTTTTGGGGTGGGGGTGGGGTGGGGGGTTGATTTCGTGAATTATTTGTGGGAATATGTGTCGATGACATCTCAAACAAAATTTTGCATGCAATGTGTGTGAAATGGAGGCCTATCCATATCATACATAGAGGGTCGGGCAATCCACGAGAAGAGAGGGAGGGGTCATAGCTATCGATAGAGTCAAAGAGAGGATCAAGTGGGTGGGTGCGAGATCGATGAAGAGAGCCATCGAAATTGTGTGTGTGTGTGCAAGTCAAAGATATAGGGCGACTGGCCTACCGGAACGTTAGAGGGCACATGTCAAGTTTGTGTGTGGCAAGGAGACATGACTAGAGCGCTCAATGTATCGGTGTGTGTGTGGGGGGGGGAGGGGTAGGCAGAGGCCTAACTATAGAGGTAGAACGACTCGTATATGTGTTGAGAAGGAGAGACCCAGCTATGTCTTGAGGGAGATCGGTCGACATCCATACATAACTGAAGGACGGGAAATATGATGGGACAGAGAGAGAGAGGAGAGAGAGAGGGAGGGAGAGGGAGGGAGAGGGGTAGAGTGCAGGATGGGTGATGGAGTTGCTTCTCGAAGATGGTGGGAGAGGCCTACTAGACAAACTGAGGGTGGAACTGCAATGTTATCAATAAGATTGGGGATGTGTTTCTGTGTGTGCCTGTGCATGATAGATCTGTCGGGACGCATCCATGGATGATGAAGGGGAACCATGTGTTTGGTAAGCAAACCTAACTAGATCGGTAGATCAATTGTTGTTTGTCGGAGGAAGGGAGAGACACAACTAATGAGGTAGATCGATTGACGTGTGGGTAAAAACAAGTTATAAGGACCTAGCTAGCTATATGTATAGCGAGAGATCGGTCGGTGTACGTCCATTTGTTAGAGGCAAATAAGGCCCAGCGAGACGGATAGACAGAGAGAATGGAGCTAGGAGGTGGTGCGAGAGGCCCAACTACTAGCTAGATAGGGGGAGGAGTGTGCGGTTGTGAGATCGATGAAAAGAGGGGCGAGAGTTTACACGTGTGTCTGACCGTATGAGAGACACGAGGCAAGGACACATAAAGGAGGAGATTGAAGGTGTGTGTGTATGTTGTAGGCAGGCATCGCTGGAGAGGTTTATCAATCGGTGTGTGTCGGAAAGGAGTTGTGGAGACTCTGGTAGAACGACCTAAAGAAAAAAAAACGAATGTGCCCGGTGGATAGAATGCCGAGGGAGGGGGAGGGCGAGGAGGGCGTGTGCATGCACGAGAGAAAGTTAGTGGTAGCTACAAAGGTTAGAGGATTGTGTGGGTGTAAGAGACTAACAAAGATCATAATTTGATATGAAAGCGGATTCATATATTTGAATAAGAGATCATAGTGTTTTAAACATTGCATGCATGAATATAGCGGTGATACACGTGCTGTGCACATGTTATACCATAATGTGATAATGCATGGCGTTTGCAACTCACAGCTAAATGCCGAACAATCTAAACCATACTATACATCAAACAATCTCACATTTTATTTGAATTTGTGATAATGTGTGGCGTTTGCAGCTTACAACTAAATATCGAATAATCTAAACAATACCATATATCGAACATTCTCACATTTTATTTGAATTTGTGGTAATGTGTGGTGTTTGCAACTCACATCTAAATACTTGTAGGCGTAGGGGCGGGGCACCATACATAATGTGATAAACACATTATACATATGAGACATGGTTTAGATTATGAAGATCTTGCTAGAGCTAGAAATGTAGTGTGATTTGAAATCAAAATAAAGTGGATTCAAAAAATCTAGTTCGAGTTCATATAGTACACATAGTTCATATGTAACTCGAGACTAATCATGTGGTGTGCTGTGAAGATAATACACAAACGATGGTTTAACTTGACAATAATGATGATTGTAGATCTTATTAAAATAGAGAAACGAATTCAAATGCTTTGACTTCACAACAATCATTACTGTAGATCTTATTCAAATAGAGAAACGAATTCAAATTTAGCTCATATTGAAGCGGTAGTATATACGTTTGGAATGCACTAAAACTTTCATTTGAGTAGTAGGTTGCATGCATTATACACGTAGTGAAATTTTTTAATTGAACATAACATGAATTCAAAGTTTTGAATGACATTTGTAGTGCGCATTGATTTGGTACAGTACATGTTAGGCTTGTCCGGAAATTTCAACCCGCGCCTTGTTAGCCCGAAATATTTAAAATATATCTTTGTCTCGTTGTGCTCCGACAACTCCCTCCATCTCAACCCGCGCCTTGCTATTCCGAAATTACAACGCGCGCGAATACTCCCACCTCCTGTGAAATCCCGACACGCGAAATGCCCGTGGTACCCCTGAACCAAAAGAACCGCCTCAAATCGGTGGGGGTACTTTCGTAACTTACCCCACATTTCGGACAAGCGCGTCTCTAAGCCATGGTTCCCCACTGCCATCCCATCCGCCCACCCATTCGTACACCGAGGCCGCGAAAACCCGCGACGAAACCCCACACCCTGCTTCGTCCGCCACCCAGCTGGAGCCTCTTCCCCGACGACGTCGTCCACAACAACACCTCGACGTCCCTCATCCACCGTATCAGATGAGGATCCGTCGTCGATCTCATCGTCCCGCCGGCTCAGCCACCCCGTCCTCCACCTCCAAGGAGCTGCCCCGACGTTCCCCTCGTCTTTCGCGCCACCTCCATTCCCACACCGCCGTCTTCACCTGCACCACCGGAAGAGCATCATCATCACCGTTTCCTCGGATGAAGTTGTGGCCTAATCGGCGCCACCAAAGAGGTTGTACACTAATCGCCGCATTTTCTTCTTGATTCGATCTCACGGTGCTGCCGGCGCTCGGTCCCGAGCCGACACGGCGCGACTCCATCCACGGCGGCGTCGCCGGCCACTTCCTCCACGGCATCGCTCCCTCAGCGACGACGTCCACATCAGTAGGAGCTACTGCTACTTTAGCTCTCGCTTGTGCTGCTGCTCTGCTCTTGCTCTCGGTCCCCTGCCTGGTCTGCTCCTGCTATTGCTCTTGCTCGCGCTGCTGCTCTCGCTCTTGCTCTTGCTTGCGATGCTGCTCCGATTTAGCTACACTTCAGTCGACTGAATAGACTTTTGGGTCAGTCGATTTTCAGGGAGTGGGGGGGGGGGCTCGCCGGGGTGAAGGAAGAACCAGCCGTAGTGGGGAGGGGGGCTCGCCGGAGAGGTACCCCACTATCTATCTTAGGGTTCAGGATGGGGGCGGTGGTCGCCGGCGGTGGCGGGGCGTTGGCGGGGTGGTGGCGTGGGGATCGCCGGAGAAAAAGCTCGGCACGGGGGGGGGGGCTAGAGGGATGGCCGGGGCGGCGGCGGACCGACGGTGGGGAGTGTTTTCGGGGCGGGCGGGGCGTCGGGGGGCTGCTGTTTGGCCGGTGGTGGCTGGCGGCTCAGGGGTGGGGGTGGAGGTTGAAGATGAACCGCATGCCCTTGATTTCGTATCCAACGGCTGCAAAATCGACTGACCAGAGATGAAAAAGTTAGTCGAACGGCGTGTAGCCTCACCTTGCTAGTGCGTTCAGTTTCGACAGCGAAATTCAGTTTTGACAGTTAAGTTCAGTTTCGACAGTTAAGTTCAGTTTCGACAGTTAAGTTCAGAGATGAGCGGCTGATGTATTTTACATCTAGCACTTTGTGGTTATGTATTTTACGTCATGTATTGGAGATGCTATTAGAATTCCACTCAGGTTAACGTTGTTCGCTGTCTCTCTTGTCCTGCTTTAGCCGCGGCGTCGTACAACTCACCGGAGCTGCTCCAACGACGAAACCCTCCATCATAGCGGAGCAGTACCTCGGGCTCCATCTCCAGACGCCTAAGATCTTCTTCCCCTCCTCCGACAGCAAAGTCAGTCGGAGCATCCTCACCGGCCAACCCAATCACGCTGAGATCGACATGGCTTCGCCAAAGAGGTTGTACACTTGTTACATCTCTTTTTTACTCTACATGTTATATACATTGTCCACTGAGCACACGGATTTGTTCCTTTAGTGTCTTCTTGAAAGAAAAAACGTAGGAATTTTAATTTTCACTTGTCCTCCTTTTCAAATTCCTATTCATGAAGCACAAGACTAAGAGATAGTAGCATAATAACATTATAACCGTACATTTTCTTGTGGTTTGACTTAATCTCACCATGCTTCTTTGCATCCTGTGATCTTCCAATTGTTGTGAATCAAACACTCAGATTGGCAGAAATCCTGTGTTTTTAAATTCTCTGTTTTGCACGTGCATTCCTATCCTATTCCTGTCTATTTCCTATCCCTGCATTGTTGGAATCCTCCAATTCAAACGAGCCCTTACAGAATTACTTCTCTTACAGATAGTTGTCAAAGAAAACCTTGCGTGGTTTGTCCCGCTCCTGCTGCACCGTCGTCCACCCCAGCTTAGCTGCTCCAACGACAGAAGGGTCCAGCACAGCAGGGATCCGGCCTCCAGACTGTCTTTCGCCGCCTCAGATATTCTTCACCGCCGCTGGCAGCCATGAAAACTGCATTACCATCATCAACCGAGCAGATGACCTCGAGGACTACACGGGTCCGCAAGAGAGGTCGCACTCTTTCGTGTCTGCTTACGTTATGCATCGCTTAATATTACATGCTACTTTATCGTCCTGTTCACCGATTAGACTCTGAGTCAGGTCCAAACTAATGGTCAAACTTGAGTTTTAAATGGTTGTGGGGTACATATCGGGGCCGCTATCAATAGTATCTATCTACTATCTGGTTAATCTCCGATGTCTACTATGAGTTTCATGTTGGGTGGGAAACAAACAGTAAAGAAGCCATTATCTGTATTTTTTAACTGAAGCCATTATCTGCCTGCTATTATTGGTTTTGGGTCTATCCACAGGTTGCTACCATCACTCTAGATTTCTGCATGCACTCCTTACATAATCTCACTATGTTTTATTCCTATGCATGACAGTTATTGTAAACAATGGAGCTGAACATGTAGAGCAAAAGAGACGAGCCTTGCGTGGCAATAAAATTTCATGCAGACGTCGCTCCATGGTAGGCGCAAAGGCAGCCCCCCTCCACGCATTTCGGATTGTAATCGAGAGGAAGATATCTGTTCTGAGGGGGATTCAGAAGGAGAAGACAACTCCTATTTACCCCCTGAGGTCTTCGCTCTAACTTGGCATGCTGATGTTGGTTATATCATGCATATGGTGTCTTTCATTGCTTAAGTTATACATCAAATATGTCATCTGCTTAGTTTAGACATCCTTTGTGCGAATGCCATCTGTTTAGTTTATTCATCGTTTATGTGAATTATGCAACGCCATCTTGTTTAGCCAGGCATCATATATGTGAATTTTGCAATGCCATCCTGCTTAGCCAGTCATCTTATATGTAAATTATATCAAGCCATCCTTTTTTTCGTTACATATTACATTTGTCAACAATGTTAGTACATTCAACTGCTCTTCGTGTGCATCAGCCATTTGACACGGTGATGGCAAATTCTAGAGTGAAAACAAGGTCTTCAGAGCAGACTATGCTATCTGACGAAGCGCATATCTCGCTGGTTACGGATAGCTCCTCAGAGGAGGATTCAGAGACAGATGACCAGTCCTATTCCCCCCCGAGGTGTATGCTCTAACTTGGAAGGGTTATGTTGCTCATATCGTGTGTATGGTGTCTCGCATTGCTATGTCATTTGATTAGTTTAGACATGCTTTGTGTGAATGCCACCTGTTCAGTGTCTAATTACCATATATGTGAATTATGCATTGCCATCTTGTTGCAAGACATTATATATGTGAATTATACAATGCTATCTTGTTGCAAAGGCATTATATATGTGAATTATGCAATGCCATGCTGTTTAGCCAATCAACATGTATGTGAATTATATCATGCTATCATTTTTTTGTATTACGTGTTCCATTTGTCGACAACGTTTGTATATTCAACTACTCTTCCTGTGCATCAGCCATTTGAAGCGGTGATGGAAGTATCTGGAGTGAAAACAAGGTATTCAGAGCAGACAATGCTACTTGCTGAAGCAGACATCTTGCTGGTTACAGAGAGGTCCTCAAAGGAGGATTCAGAGACTGATGACCAGTCCTATTTTCCCCCTGAGGTCTATGCTCAAACTTGGTAGGGTTATATTACCCATGTCATGCATGTTGTCTTGCATTGCTTAGTTTTTACATCATATATGGATTGCCATCTGCTTACTTGCTTACTATATAAATCATATATTTGAATTATATCATGCCATCATGTTTACATAGTACATACACATCATCGATCTGAATTATGGCATGGCAACCCATTTAATAAAGACATCATATAGTTATATCATCTCATCCTGTTTAGTGTTTACAGTCATCATATTTTGAATTATGGCATTCTATCCGTGAATGTATGTGAATTATGGCATGCCAACCTATTTAATAAACACATTATATAGTTATGTCATGTCATCCTGTTTACATAGTCTCATATTTTGAACTATGTCTTTCCATCTTTTTTAGTTAGCCATCATAATGTGAAATTGTGTCATGCTATCCTGTTTAGTTAGCCATCATATATGTGAAATTGTGTCATGCTATCCTGTTTGGTTAGACAACATAAATATGAATTATTTCATGCCCTCTTTTATTCCCCACTATCCATTGCACCTGTCTATCATACAATGTCTATACTTTCAATTACTTTTCTTGTTTATCAGCCATTTGAATTGGAGAGCGTGATGGCAGTATCTAAGGGAGTAACAACACGGTCTTCAGAAAAGATAGTGCTACCAGTTGATGCAGATAGAACCACGGTTGTACTTGCCCAAGGACCAGATCCACCACACATAACCCAGACTCTCGCAGATTGTACCCCTACCCAGTTGGACATAGAACCAGCTACACCCCTTCTAACCCCAACCCCGGCAGATAGTAATCCAGTTCCAGTTGACACAGCACCGTCTCCACCACAGAGCACCCAAACACGAGCAGTTAGTAAGGGAACTGCAGTGCCCAAAGCACGAGGACCACCACTCCGAATCCCAACTCAATGCTTAAAGGAGAAGAAGATTTGTTCTCAGGTCAGGTTCTATAGCTATGGTTCATACTCCTTTGCTCTTGCATTACTGTATTTACTCATACCAACTATTTTCAAATTTGAAGGATGGAATTGACACTCCAATGGCACAACAGGTATGTTTTAAACCTGTTTCTTTAACTGGTTTGCTGTTATAACCTGCTCTATGTTGATTTCAGTTTCAATTGAATAAACAGTTATGTTCTCATGTCATGCACATTACAAGTGTTGTTATTGCTCTTTAGTTACCCACACTTATATTCTGTCTATTCTGCTTTGTCTTGAACAAATATTATTTGAACTGTGTCTCTATCTTGATTTGGCAACAAAAACTAGAATGATATAGACCATAAAGTGACCATGGTACATAGATATATGTTTGTTTCATGCTGTTATCCTGTCCACTTTACTACTGAACTCATTTACCAAAATGAGTTTCATATACAACAAGGTAAACATGTGTTGTGTCTGCTTGTTTCTCTTTTATAATGTGGACAAAATATTGGAGAACAGTACCGCGTTATCCAATGGTAAAGGAAGTAATGCAGATAAGGTTCAAGATAGTGAGACATCCCTGTTGGTCTCCAAGAAAGCTGATAAAAACTATCTTGACGACAGTGAGGGAACCCAAAAGTCCTGTCTTGATGTAGTGTTCGAGTTACGGGCCACTACTGCTGGCACAAGCTCTTCGAACTCGCTGCCTGAATCAGTTCGTCTTCTTGAGTCTCAACTTCAAGTTGAAAGACATCGATCAGATGTGCTGCGACAGGAAGCTGAAGGACTGAGGAAGTCCCTACAGAATTCAGATGCATATTTTCTGGTGCAACAGCAAGCGCTGGAGGATTTAAGCGCCAAACAAGAGAAAGTTAATAAGCTTGCTAAGCATCTTGCCAGCATTATGGGTACCCAGGATATTGTTTCTTGAGATCTTCTGAAGTGGTTTCAGTTCTGGATTTGTTTTGCTGCGGCGTTTATTTGCGCTGGTCGCCAACTTTGACAACCAGTGTATATGATATGCTGCTTTGTTCCCTATATTTGCACTGGTGGCGAACTTTGATGCCCAGTGGATGTAATATGTGTAATAGCCGTGATAGCCTAGCGTTAGTTGCTTGCTTATTTATTTCCTTGTTGTCTTGTTTATTTGTTTGCTTGTAGTCATTGCAGTTCTTTTTCCGTGGTTAGCTAGTGGTTGCAATAACCTATTTTTTAAAACTAGGCCACAATAACCATGGGCTAATATTTACTGTAGGGACACTGGGCCTCCTACTGGCCGTAGAAATAGTGGGCCTTCTACGGGCCGTAGAAACAATGGGCCTTCTGCGGGCCATATCATCAATGGGCCTTATACGGGCCGTATGATCGATTGGCCTAACATGGGCCAAACAGACCGCATTATGGCCATAAACAGGCTAGAGTTGAAATCATCCGTTCATGGGCCGACCATAACGGGCCATCGTTAATAGGCCGTATTTGATGACGCTATGAAAACGGCCCAACGTATTAACGGACCACAAACGGGCCGACTGTAACCACAGGCTGAATTTGGCCCACAAGCAGAAAATGACAGTAACGGGCCGTAAGTAAACGAATGCTGGAAATGAGCCCAAGAATAAATGGGCTCTGAGAAGGCCGAAAGATAACATGGGCTGGAAACGACCCAATGGAATAACGGGCCGTTAATGGGTATAAAGTGATACACTGTTCATTACGGGCCAGTTTCACCACGGGCCGTTAATGGGTGTAAAGTGATACACTGTTCATTACGGGCCAGTTTCACCACGGGCCGTTAATAGGCCAAGAGTTACATAGGGCCTCATATGGGCCGAAAGACGTCATGGGCCATACATGGGCCAGAAGTGACAACGGGCTGGAATCATATTGGATGGCCCAGATGACGCTACTGGGCCTAATTCGGATAGGGCGTAACGAGCCTTGGGTTAGCGAGCTGTAAATGGGCTATATGCGAACAGGCCGTTAACAGGCTTTCCATGGGCCGGCCCGCCACCTTTTGACCAAGTCAAATGGGCCGGCCTTTTCACAGGAATGGGCCTCTGTTGGGCCGTGCCACGTGTCGACGTATCATAGGCGCCTTCTGTCCAATGAGTGGATGACATCTGTCCCAACGATGAGCCGACACGTGTTTCCTCCAGCCAATGATGATTTTACACGTGGAAAATCCCCATTGGTCGGGGCTGTTAACGAGTTATCGGATCCAAAACCCGACCTGATAGCTTAACGGCGTTCCGTTACGGTGGATGCCATGTGTCGGTCACCCTTGACGAAAGCACTTCTGTGACGCGCGATTTATCGTCATGGAAGTGGACACTTCCGTGATGATAATTTTGGTAATGTCATGGAACACTTCTACGACAGCACAGGTATGACTATCTTGATTCTGTCATAAATTTGTCATGGATGTACATGCATGACAAAAAACGCGACCTACTGTGACAAACACGTATCATCACAGAAGTGTATTTTTTTGTAGTGCATAACTTGGGATTACAAGAAGTCGTCCGCCTGTGCAGCAGACAGCAGCCGGCTAGCCGAGTCCCTCGTGATCACGGCTCCTTGACCAGGTTGTGGCAATGGCAGGCAAGCAGCCGGAAATGTCGCCCAACCCCAAGGAGTCGGAAGCTGAGGGCTCGTTCAAGCCGGCCAAAGAAACAAAGAAGATACCCTTGGACCCGGAGCACCCGGAGAGACACGCTGTCATAGGTGCAAACCTTGACAGCAAATAGGAAAGCGAGCTCGTCGATTTCCTCCGTGAGAATCGGGACATCTTTGCATGGTCTCCCAAGGACATGCCGGGTGTTCCGATGGATTTCGCCGAGCACAAGCTACATGTCCGACCTGATGTCAAGCCGGCCAGGCAGCCCTTGTGCCAACTGTCAGAAGAGAAGAGAAGAGTCGTTGGAGAAGAGGTAGCCCGGCTTCTAGCAGCCGGCTTCATTATGGAAGTGTTCTTCCCAGAATGGTTAGCCAACCCAGTCCTTGTACTGAAGAAGAATAAGCAGTGGCGCATGTGTATTGATTCTACTAGCCTCAACAAAGCTTGCCCCAAAGACCCATTTGCTTTGCCAAGAATCGACCAAGTGATAGACTCCATAGCCGGATGCGAGCTATTGAGTTTTCTGGATGCATACTCAGAGTATCATCAGATCAAGCTGAACCCGGCCGATAGGCTGAAGATCGCCTTCATCACGCCATTCGGGGCCTTCTGCTATCTGACCATGACGTTCGGCTTGAGGAACGCCGGCGCCACATTTCAGCATTGCATGCAGAAGTGTCTCCTCAAGCAACACGGCAGAAACACCCACGTCTATGTGGACGATGTTGTGGTGAAGCCAGAGAAGCGCGGCACGCTACTAGAAGACCTCAAGGAGACCTTTGAAAATTTGCGCCGCTTTCAGATCAAGCTCAACCCGGAGAAATGTGTCTTTGGAGTACCAGCTGGCCAGCTTCTTGGCTTCCTGGTCTCAGAGCGCGGCATAGAGTGCAACCCTGTGAAGATCAAGGCCATCAAGAGGATGGAGGTACCCACCCGAATGTTGGATGTGCAAAAATTCACCGGCTGCTTGGCATCCATCAGCCGCTTCATCAGTCGGCTGGGCGAGAAGGCTCTTCCCCTGTATCAGCTTATGAAGAAAACCACTTTTTTCTAGTGGAATGACAAGGCGGATGAAGCTTTTCTCCATCTCAAGAAGATGTTGACCACTCCGCTTGTCCTGGCGGCTCCGGCTGCTAAGGAGCCCATGCTTCTTTACATCGCCGCCACCAGCCGGGTGGTCAGCACAGTCATAGTTGTGGAGTGCAAGGAAGACGGCAAGGCACTACCAGTCCAGAGGCCGGTGTATTACCTAAGTGAAGTGTTGTCCGCCTCCAAGCAGAACTACCCCCACTATCAGAAGATGTGCTACGGTGTGCACTTCGCCGCCAAGAAGCTGAAACCGTACTTTCATGAGCACCCAATCACTGTTGTCTGCACTGCTCCACTTGCTGAGATCATTGGAAGTCGAGATGCTTCAGGCCGAGTGGCGAAATGGGCCATAGATTTGGCCCCCTATACCATCTACTACCAGCCTCGCCCCACCATCAAGTCCCAAGCACTGGCCGACTTCCTCATCGACTGGGCCGAGACCCAGTACCTGCCGCCAGCGCCGGACTCCACCCATTGGCGGATGCACTTTGATGGTTCCAAGATGCATACCGGTCTGGGAGCCGGCATCGTCCTCACCTCTCCCAAGGGCGAAAAGCTCAGATATGTGTTGCAAATCCACTTTGCCGCCTCCAACAACGTAGCTGAATATGGAGCACTCATACACGGGCTCCGGCTTGCCAAGGAACTCGACATTCGCCGGATCCTGTGCTATGGAGACTCCGACTTGGTGGTCCAGCAGTTGTCAGGCGACTGGGACACCAAAGATGCAAATACGGCAAGCTACCGCTTCCTCGTCCAGCAACTCAGCGGATACTTTGAAGGGTGCGAGTTCCTCCATGTGCCAAGAAATGACAACGAGCAAGCTGATGCTCTGGCACGGATCGGCTTCACCCGGCAAGCAATACCAGCCGGCGTCGCCTTGCAACGCCTCCTCAAGCTGTCTGTCAAGCCGTTACCAGAATCAGACTCCATCTTCGTGCCGGCTCCTCCCGAAGCAGTCGGATCCGACTTGAGAACCCCATCAGCCGGCACGGGGACTTCGGCAGGCGGCTCAGGGGCTGTAGCAGTCGCACCCGGCCCGGGGACTTCAGAACCTGGCTCGGGGACTGCAGCAGTCGGCCCGGGGACTTCAGAACCCGACCCGGGGACTTCATGGGCACAACAAGCGGCAGTTAACTCCAACCCGCCGCCTCCCAGCCCAACCGCCCTCGTGCAAGTTGCAGTTCTGGCAGTCGAAGAAATAGCAACACCTTCTTGGGCGCAGCCCATCCTCAACTTTCTGGTGAACAAAGAGCTGCCGACTGATGAGATCTCGGCCCGACAAGTGCAACGTCGGGCAGCAGCGTACACTATTGTCAACAGAGAACTTGTGAGGCGCAGTGTCACTGGTGTGTACCAGCGGTGCGTGGAGCCGGAGCAAGGCCAAGCTATCCTCAAAGATATCCACCAAGGCGAGTGTGGTCACCACATGGCTTCAAGATCACTCGTTGCCAAAGCTTTCTGCCATGGTTTTTTCTGGCCGACTGCTCTAGAAGATGCCAAAGACTTGGTCCAGAAGTGTAAAGGGTGCCAGAAGTTCCGCTCCAAGCCACATTTGCCGGCTTCTGCACTCAATACCATTCCCATTGCCTGGCCCTTTGCAGTTTGGGGGCTGGACATGGTGGGACCATTCAAGACAGCACGCGGCGGCATGACTCATCTGCTTGTCGCTGTGGACAAATTCACCAAGTGGATAGAAGCAAAGCCAATTAAGAAGTTGAATGGTCCGACTGCTGTGACTTTCATCGCTGACATCACCATTCGGTATGGCATACCACACAGCATCATCACCGACAACGATACGAACTTTGCCAAAGGCGCCTTGGCTTGTTTCTGTGCGACACAGGGCATCCGACTGGACTTAGCGTCCATTGCCCATCCGCAGTCAAACGGCCAAGTGGAGCGAGCAAACGACCTCATTTTGTCCGGCATCAAGCCCCGACTGGTCAAGCCTCTGGAGCGTTCGGCCGACTGCCGGCTCAACGAGCTGCCGGCCGTCCTCTGGAGCTTGCGCACAACTCCGAACAAGTCAACCGGCTTCACGCCTTTCTTCCTCATCTACGGCGCCGAAGCCGTCACCCCGACAGACATAGAATTCGACTCCCCTCGAGTCACCATGTACACCGAAGAGGAGGCAAAAGAAGCACGAGAAGACGGTGTCGATCTGCTGGAAGAGGGCCGGCTGTTGGCACTCTGCCGGTCCACCATCTACCAGCTGAGTCTACGCCGATACTACAACCGGAAGGTCAAGCCAAGATCCTTCCAAGAGGGAGACCTTGTGCTCCGGCTGATCCAGCGAACAACCGGCCAATACAAGCTCTCGGCACCTTGGGAAGGCCCCTTCATCATCAGCAAAGTTTTGGGCAACGACTCCTACTACCTGATCGATGCTCAGAAGCCCAGAGCACGCAAGAGAGACGACTCCGGCAAGGAGACAGAGCGGCCATGGAATGCAAACCTCCTTCGAAGATTTTACAGTTGATGCAGTATGTACCTCACTACCTTTTGTATTAAAATACGAAGACTCCGGGTCCCCCGAAAAAATTCTGGTGTCCTTGCCCGATAATAAGCACTAGCAGGTTGGTGAAGCATAATCCTCGCGTGAGGGAATGCTATACGCTTGGTGGGTTCTCCTCCAAGCAGAATGAAGGACGCCATGGAGAAAGCAAATTCAATGAAACAACAACTGGTACCGTATAGAAGGGGCCATAAACTGGAGAGTCTTGACCAATTCGAAAGATCATTTGGTGTAGTTGAAATAACAGAATTGGAACTTGTTTGGTTAAGTAAGGGAAACTCAATCAAATTCATAACTGTCTCAATAGAATAGTGCTGATCGAATTCGATAAATTTTTACTTCGCATAAGTTCGGGCAAGAGAGTAACTGGGCCTGCCGATACTGGGTTTAGAGAAACCATACCATAGTTCTATCCTCAAACTAGGGTTAGGGTTTGTTTTGACGGTAGTGGCCGAAGAGCTCGGGGGCTACTCTCTTTTATCTATATGATAAGTATTATGCCTATGAATGTGTTATTTCATTATTCCGCCTGGTACCGGGTTCGACCAGTCGACCCGGGGGCTCGCCGCCTTGTACTATGTGATGCTTCCTGCAGCCGGACAAGTAATGTGTTGGCACCTAAACCTTCTCCTGCCAAAGCCGCAGCTCATAGAGCGGCTGTCCGGTAGGCAGGAGGCAAAGGCAGAAAAGGGTGCCCACATGAAAAATGGCTAAGGACCCAAAAGCATGTACATAGTTCAAGCCGGCTTCCCGCCTCATCGACCGGCTGCTGAGCAGCCGGCCGGCCGGCTTCTACTTAATTTGCTAACACTCCAGTCGGCTAAGTACTTGCCTTCCCAAAAGTGGCTAAGTACTTGACCCAGCCACAGTCCGCAGAGCGGCTGCTTGGCTGGCAAGACGGCAACCAAGGGAGGCGGCAAAGGAAAAAGCCAAGGAGCAGAAAGCAAGAAAAGACTGAACTCGGCAAAAATATTTACATGTCAAAAGGCCCTTGGCCAGCATTCAACAGAGTTTGAAATACACCCCGTGGGTGGAATTGTGCAAATTTAACAAAGTTTTCGAGACTAGTAAAGTAGGAAAAATAAAGATAAGGTGGTGGCCTAGGGAGCAACAGAGGGGTCCGGCTGGTTGGCGGAGTCAGTGGTGCCGGTTGGTGGAGTGGACGGCTGGTCAGTCTCCGCTTGGTCGCCTCCAGCAGCAGTCGGCACGCTCATGCGCAGCTCGTTGTTTGAGGCACGGTAAAGCTGAGGCTGGCCGTCCGCTCCAACCTCTGGCGCATCTTCTCCGCCTTCCTCGCCCCCTCGTCTTCCCCATCGTCGCTGGAGTCGATCACCTCGGCCGAGTCCTCGTCGTCCTCCGGGTCCAACCCGTACCACTTCGGCAGCGCCTAGGCACCGTTCTCGGCCAACGGGGACGAAGATGCTGGTGTTGGTGTACTCGGCGATCGCCGCAGCCCGCCTGACAAGATCGCGCTCCACTGCCACCAGCTCCTCTTGGGCCTCCTGGCGGAACGTGGTCAACTGGGCTAGATTTAGCCCTGGGTACCACGCCTTGACGAACTCCAAGGCCCGGCGTGCTCCAGCCCGGGCCGAGGAACCCTTCCAAGCCTCAAGACGGCCGGTCGCCACCTCCAGCTAGTTGGCAGTCCGACTGGGAGTGCGCGGAGCGGGCATGTCTGGCCACAGGGCGGAGATCGCCTGGGCCCCGACATGCTGAAGACGGCGCAACATCCGATGAGCCGGCCGAAGACGGGCCTGGATGCTGAGAAGCTGTTCGCTAAGGGTCCGGGGGGCGTTGGCAGCGATCTGCGCACCTTCCACGCTCCGCTCTTCACGATGAGCCTCAATGGCCTGGTTGGCAGCGCCAGTGTGACCAGGGAAGAAGTCTGCTTAAACAGAAAGCAAAGGAGCCAGAAGTTAGAGGCCAGAAGCCGGCCTGATCAACAGCCGGCAGCCCAAAGAAAGAAAAAAGAAGGAAGCTTACCGTCAACCATGTCTTCAATCTTGCCGAAGCCGGCAGTCAGCAATGCCTCCTTGTCGGTCCAGGTGGAGCGTTCGGTCTCGAACTCTGCAAGAAGACTGGACTCTTTCGCCTCCGCCTCCTTCCGGGCCTTCTGGAGAAGCTCCGCCTACTCCGTCAGTTGTTTGACCAGCCGGTGACGCTCCTGGGCCAGCTCGTTGCGCTCCGCCTCCTTGGCGCGCAACGCGGTGTTGGCCTCGCCCAGCTGCTGCTGCAAAGTAGCGTTGGCCTCTGCAAGAATAGAGAAAGAAAAAGACATCAACAATCAGACGGGCCAGATCTCGGGGATTACAGCCTGCGGGTGTGCCAGCGCGCCCCCGTAGAGAAAGAAGACGAAGACTTACTCCGGCTTTCTGAAAAGTCGGCGGTCTGCTAGTCCAACTCTCGGACGTTGGAGTTGAAGGTGGCCGCACGAAGGTTATGATAATCCTACAGTGAAGATATTAGACAACGTCAGTGCTCGGAGCTTGCCAATTAAAGTTCCGAGCTGCCTGCTCAGTAGCCGGCTCGAAACTCGGGGACTACACCCAGTGGGTGCGCTGGCGCGCCCCCACAGAGAAATACAAGAACCAAAGATGAAGAAGTAAGAAACATACCCGGATGGCCGCTCGCGAATCCAAGAATGCCTTGTTGCAATGCTTGCGAGCGTCAGCCTCAGCTCGGAGTTTGGCCTGGACGTCAAGAATCTCCTGGTTTAAGGCTCCCGTCCCGCCCCCATGCACCCAGTCAGTGGGCGCGGCGCTGGTCGCTTTGGCATCTGGGATTGACGAGCTCGCGGCGCAGGCCTCTAGCCGTCGTGGCGCCGACGTCGCCTTCGCAAGACGAGGGCGCGTTGGTGTGCCGGCCTCAGGAGTCGGGCCCGTCACCACCTCGTTTCCGGCTAGTGGCGCCGGCGGAGCGGCCGACTGCTTGTCTCGTGCCCCTTTAGATGGTGGTGGCGGGGGCACGGCCACGTCCGGCATGACGACATCGCCGCTCTCCCTCTCCATGATCGGGTGCTCGTCGTTGGCTCCCCCAGTCGGCACCGTGAACTCTGGTGGAGGTGGCACGGAGTTCAAGGGAACAACAAATAGCGGCTCCTGGCGGCGAGCGGCTTCTTCAAGCCGCTTCTTCGCGGTGGCATCAGCCTCGGCCTCCGCCAGCTTCTTCAGCGCGGCGGCCTCCGCCTTGTCTGCCTCCACCTTCTCCAGGCGGGCGGCCTCCTGCTCCACGCACGCTTCACGCGCGTTTCCTTCTTGCGCCTCCCGGAGGTCGGCCGCAGGATCGATTCATCGGGTGGTGGTGGAAGTCTCCGCCGACCCAATGACGGAGGCGGCGGCCGACTTCTCAAGTGAGAGCGGAGCCCTAAGCCAAGAAAAACGAAGAGAGGAAGCTGAGACGGAGCAAACAAGAAAGGAATGCACAAGAAAAAGATACTTACGCCGACACCATGGGAGGCGCCTTCAGGAGCTTCTGAAACTTGGCCGCCTTCGCGGCGGCCTCCTTCCGCCTGGTCGCAGTGGTCGGGTTCTTGGCCTTCTTCGGTGCGCTGCCAAACAAGACGACGCCCTGTTTACACTTACGCGTGCCGCCTCGAGCAGTCGGCTTGGCGGAGGGGCCCACGTATGCTTTGCCGGCGCCTCGCGCAGGGCACGGCTCGTCCTCTTCATCACCATCATCGGGCCAGGTCTCGATGCCGCCTCCTTCTTCGGAGCCGCCTACTCCGTCACCGCCGCCTATGGCGTCGTCCTCCAGGGCGGCCGCCCCCAAGTCGGGGTCATCCACGTCGCTCACCTCCCGGTCCGGCTGGTAGTCTCCACCCGGCCCTACGACGGCAGCCCTCACCGGAGACATATAGATCTACGTTCAAAAGACTGACTGTTCAAGACCGAGACAAGTACTAAAAAGAAAGAGTTGAAGAACTTACAACAGGCGGCGGGTTGGCGCGGGAGTATGGCCGCTTGCCGAACCGCCAAGACCCCTCCGACAGCTTCAGGTCGGCGGTCTCGTTCACCATCCAGGCCACCTCGGCAGTTGGCATGTCCCTCGTGCACATTCGGCTCGGGTCGCGGTGCCCGCTCATCCGACAAATCAGATGAGGCCGTCCTTGGAGCGGGAGAACCCGACGCTCGACGAAGGCCACCAGCAGGTCGGATGCCACGAGGCCCTCCGCCTCCGTCAGCACCCGGAGCCGGTTGATGGCGGCGGCGGCGTCGGACGATATGGGCTTCGGCCTGTAGCCCCAGTTGGCCTGAGGCTCAGCCGGGGGGCCGGCTTCGTAGGGCGGCAAGTTGATGAAGTCAATTGACGGGTCGACGTTCTCCACGTAGAAATATGATTTCTGCCACAGTTTCACCGACTGTGATAGCTTGATGGCGGGGAAGACGTTCTTCGGTGACAGCCGGCGCACCGCGAAGAAGGCACCACACTGGGCCGCCTTCTCCTTGGCGGAGGTGCCCAGTTTGGTGTAGAAGAAGGTTCCCCACAACTCGATGGTGGGGAGGATGCCGAGGTAGCCCTCACACGCCGTGACGAAGGCGGACAACAGCGTCACGGTGTTGGGCGTCAAGTTGTGCGGCTGAAGATGGTAGAATTCCATGAAGGAGCGGAAGAATCTGCTCGCCGGCAGGCCGAAGCCGCGGAGGAAGTGCGAGTGGAAGACGACCCGCTCGCCTCCTTGTGGTACCGACGAGATCTCCTTCTTCGGCGGCATGCGCACCTTGACGAAACCCTCGCCGGGCAACCGCCGTGTGGCGCCGCGGAAGGCGAGATGGTCATAGATGACAATCAAGCCATCCCAGTCCCCTCCCTTCTGGCGCGCCATGGAGACCAAGTGGGATCGAGCAAGAAGCTTGGGGTGAAAGAGCCTAACGGCGGCAAGCTGCGGCGGCGCCTCGACGGAGCACGGAGGTGCGGCGGCAGCAAGGGGAGGAAGAAGATGAAAATGGCGAAGGGAGGGGAGGACGCGCGTGCTCCGCCGCTCCCCCTCCTTCCCCTACTTATAGCCCTTGGGCTACGAAGCCGAGGGGGCGGGGCATGGGATCGTGGGATTAACTGCGCCCACGACCCCACGACCCCGCGATTATTGCGCGAGTTACTGTACGCAGTAACCCCGCGCAGAATCGCAACCGTTTGCCTCGGCCACGGTGGATCCGCCGCGCGCCGAGGCCCGGTAGTGGCGGGCCCAGCCTGCTGTCGCGTCCCGTCATGCGCATGGGTTGGCAGGCTAGCTCGGCAGGCTGGCGCCGCGTGGCGTGCTCATAGCGGGCGGCGGGCCTGAAGGCTTAGCAAGCACGCTACCTGGTTCCCGCCTTGGCATTTCAAAATCATCACATGCAGCCGCCTGGTCGTGTCCGACTCCCGGCAGGCGGCGCGCCAGGAGACGGACGAAGCACTCATCAAGAGCACTCGGAGAAGGAAACTGCTGAGGCTTCTTGACTCATCAGCCACGACGCCTCACCAGCTTCGGGGACTACTGTCGGAGTAATGGGCCACGGGTAGCCTAACCCGAGTCCCTGAGCCTTTCAAGACATTGGGCCGGCTGCGCCCCACAAACATCTAGAATGAAGCGCCGCCTTCTGGAGGCCGGCTGACTCAAGCGGCCGGCTGCCAGAAGACGGCCAAGCTCCAGAAGGCGGCACCAAGACAGGCCGACTCCTAGAAGGCGGCCTCCAGAGAGGCCGGCTCCTAGCAGGCGGCCCACGGTGCCCTCAAAGTCTGCGCCCTCATTAGGAAGACAAGATAGGATGTGGCCACATTGTAGCCCATCACCCCCATATCTAGGGCGAGGCGCGGCCACAGTGCCCCGTACAGGCGGGGGTCTCCGCAAGGCGCGGCATTGTTGCCACTCTGCCCTTGACGTCACTCCTATCAGGCGGAGCCCTGTTCCCACGACGGCCTGTCGGTACGGCCTGCAGGCGGCGGGCCCTACCAGGCGGCGGGAAGACGGTGGAAGCCTGACCAGTTAGACCAGAGGGAGGCCGGCCTCTAGCAGGCGGCCCACTCCTCCCTCAAGGTCTGTGCGCCATTAACCAGATGAGACACGGTGTGGCTACAGTGATCTCCCACCAGGCGGCGGGACTGTAGCCGCGCTTCCCTGACCAAGTATGCGTCATTAGCATCACGGCTACAGTAACCAGCAGCCGGCAAGACCCGCGAGCAGCGGAGCGGCCTGTCGGCTCCGTACCAGACCAGTCGGCGGGGCCCACCAGGCGGCGGGCCCCAGCAACTGACGGAGAAGCCGGCGACCAGAGACATTGACAACTGGGTCCTACACCCGGCCAGATTACCATTGTACCCCTGGGGGGTAGGCCTATATAAACCCCCCAGGGCACCCATGCAATGGGTTCCCAACCTGTTAGACCTAGACTCGTACCTAGAGGAAGGAGAGAGCTAGCATGCCTTCTTCTACCTCTAGCATATAGCTCAAGGAGCACCATTGTACCCACTAGTGCCTTAGTGGTCATGCGGAGACCCCGCAGAGCAGGACTAGGGGTGTTATCTCGTAGGAGATCCCCGAACCTGGGTAAAGTACGCCGGTGTTCGTGTCTATGCCTCATCCCGCTTCCGGGCACCGGCAACGTTCTACTCGCTCCCACCATGATAAGCCATTCTTTGACATATGTCGCACCCAACCCCGACAATCATCATATTCTATTCCACCCATAGTGCTATGTCCATGGCTTGCGCTCATGTATTGCGTGAGGGTTGAAAAGGCTGAAGCGCGTTAAAAAGTATGAACCAATTGCTCGGCTTGTCATCGGGGTTGTACATGATTTGAATACTTTGTGTGGTGAAGATGGAGCATAGTCAGACTATATGATTTTTTAGGGATAAGCTTTCTTTGGCTATGTTATTTTGATAAGACATAATTGCTTGGTTAGTATGCTTGAAGTATTATTGTCTTAATGTCAAATGATAGACTATTGCTTTGAATCACTCGTGTCTTAATATCCATGCCATGATTAGATTACATGATCAAGATTATGTTAGGTAGCATTCTAGATAAAAAAGTATCTTTTTTATCATTTACCTACTCGAGGACGAGCAGGAATTAAGCTTGGGGATGCTGATTGTCTCCGTCGTATCTATAATTTTTTATTGTTCCATGCCAATATTATACAACTTTCATATACATTTGGCAACTTTTTATACTATTTTTGGGACTAACATATTGATCCAGTGCCCAGTGCCAGTTCCTGTTTGTTGCATATTTTTGTTTCGCAGACGGAGAATATTTTTGGAATATTTGTGAAATATGGGAAGAAGAATCAATGCGAGAAGGTGCCCGAGGGGGCCACGAGGCAGGGGGGCGCCTGCCCCCTGGGCGCGCCCCTGACCCTCGTGGGCCCCCCGTAAGGCGGTTGCTACTCTTCTTTGGCCGCAAGAAAGCTAATTTTCAGAGAAAAATCTGGGCGAAGGTTTCAATCCAATCGGAGTTACGGATCTCCGGATATATAAGAAACGGTGAAAGGGCAGAATCCCAGAACACAGAAACAGAGAGAGACAAAGAGACAGATCCAATCTCGGAGGGGCTCTCGCCCCTCCCACGCCATGGAGACCATGGACCAGAGGGGAAACCCTTTTCCCATCTAGGGAGAAGGTCAAGGAAGAAGAAGAAGAAGAAGGGGGGCTCTCTCCCCCTCGCTTCCGGTGGCGCCAGAACGCCGCCGGGGCCATCATCATCACCGCGATCTTCACCAACACCTCCGTCATCTTCACCAACATCTCCATCACCTTCCCCCATCTATCTACAACGGTCCACTCTCCCGCTACCCACTGTACCCTCTACTTGAACATGGTGGTTTATGCTTCATATTATTATCCAATGATGTGTTGCCATCCTATGATGTCTGAGTAGATTTTCGTTGTCCTATCGGTAATTGGTGAATTGCTATGATTGGTTTAATTTGCTTGTGGTTATGTTGCTGTCCTTTGGTGCCCATCATATGAGCGCGTGCGTGGATCACACCATAGGTTTAGTTGTATGTTGATATGACTATGTATTGGAGGGCAAGAGTGACAGAAGCTTCAACCTAGCATAGAAATTGATGCATACGGGATTGAAGGGGGACCAATATATATTAATGCTATGGTTGGGTTTTACCTTAATGAACGTTAGTAGTTGTGGATGCTTGCTAATAGTTCCAATCATAAGTGCATAGAATTCCAAGTCAGGGATGACATGCTAGCAGTGGCCTCTCCCACATAAAACTTGCTATCGGTCTAGTAAAGTAGTCAATTGCTTAGGGACAATTTCACAACTCCTACCACCACTTTTCCACACTCGCTATACTAACTTTATTGCTTCTTTATCTAAACAGCCCCTACTTTTTATTTACACGCTCTTTATCTTCTTGCAAACCTATCCAAAAACACCTACAAAGTATTTCTAGTTTCATACTTGTTCTAGGTAAAGCAAACGTTAAGTGTGCGTAGAGTTGTATCGGTGGTCGGTAGAACTTGAGGGAATATTTCTTCGACCTTTAGCTCCTCGTTGGGTTCGACACTCTTACTTATCGAAAGAGGCTACAATTGATCCCCTATACTTGTGGGTTATCACGGACCCTACGGGTTTGACAACTATGTAGACATGACCGAGACTCGTCTCCGGTCAATAACCAATAGCGGAACCTGGATGCTCATATTGGTTCCTACATATTCTATGAAGATCTTTATCGGTCAAACCGCATAACAACATATGTTGTTCCCTTTGTCGTTGGTATGTTACTTGCCCGAGATTCGATCATCGGTATCTCAATACCTAGTTCAATCTTGTTACCGACAAGTCTATTTACTTGTTCCATAATGCATCATCCCGCAACTAACTCATTAGTCACATTGCTTGCAAGGCTTATAGTGATGTGCATTACTGAGAGGGCCCAGAGATACCTCTCCGATACTCGGAGTGACAAATTCTAATCTCGATCTATGCCAACTCAACAAACACCATCGGAGACACCTATAGAGCATCTTTATAATCACCCAGTTACATTGTGATGTTTGATAGCACACTAAGTGTTCCTCTGGTATTCGGGAGTTGCATAATCTCATAGTCATAGGAACATGTATAAGTCATGAAGAAAGCAATAGCAACAAACTAAACGATCATCGTGCTAAGCTAACGGATGGGTCAAGTCAATCACATCATTCTCTAATGATGTGATCCCGTTAATCAAATGACAACTCATGTCTATGGCTAGGAAACTTAACCATCTTTGATTCAACGAGCTAGTCAAGTAGAGGCATACTAGTGACACTCTGTTTGTCTATGTATTCACACATGTACTAAGTTTCCGGTTAATACAATTCTAGCATGAATAATAAACATTTATCATGATATAAGTAAATATAAATAACAACTTTATTATTGCCTCTAGGGCATATTTCCTTCAGTTTCTTGATGTGCTGCACAATCCTTCTGTTAAATTACCTTCAGATGAATATCTTGCTATTCCTGACCCGGAGGGACAGTTGGTGGCGGCTCTTCGTGCTATCCCTGACTGGACGATTCCTTATCTAGCTTATCTGACTCATGGCGAGTTACCTGAAGATGAGAACTTGGCGCGACAGATTACGAGGCGGTCTAAGTCCATGACTATTGTCAATGGCGAGTTACACAAACGTAGTGTGACCGGCGTGTTCCAACATTGTGTCTCCCCTGAAGAAGGCCGGAGATCTTACAAGTTCATGCAGGAGATTGTGGCCATCATGCTGGGTCACGATCTTTGGTGGCTAAAGCTTTTCGTCACTGTTTTTCTAGTTGACGACTCATGCTGACGTAGAGGACATTGTTAGCAAGTGCGATGAGTGTCAGAAATTTCAAGGCAAGCTCATGTGCCGGCTCAGGAATTTCGGATGATACCAATCACTTGGCCGTTCATGGTATGGGGGCTTGATATGGCCGGGCCATTCAAGCAATCTAAGGATAAGAAGACACACCTTTTGGTGGTAGTTGATAAGGTTACCAAGTGGGTTGAAGCAGAGCCAGTTAGCAATTGTGAAGAAGCTACTGCAGTTTAGTTTGTCAAAAAACTGATCTTCCACTTTGTTTATCCTCATAGTATCATCACTGATAATGGGACAAATCTGTCCAAAGGTTCTATGAATGAGTTCTGGCAAAAAGAACACATCTGCCTTGATGTATCTTCGGTGGCTCATCCACAATCCAATGGTCAAGCAGAGCGTGCTAACCATGAAATATTATGAGGGATCAAGCCACTTATGGTTCCTCTGGAACGAACGTCGGGTTGTTGGGTTGAAGAGCTTCTTGCAGTTCTTTGGAGTATCAGGACCACTCCCAATAGATCAACAGGCTACACGCCCTTCTTCATGGTTTACGGTGCAGAGGCGGTTCTACCAACTGATATTCGTCATGATTCGCCTAGGGTGGCAGCTTACATTGAAGTAGATAATGAGACGGCGCGTCAGAACGCTCTTGCTGCCTTGGATAAAGAACGTGATCTCGCAGTAGCCCGATCGACGATTTACCAACAAGACCTGTGTCGATATCATAGCCGCGAAGGTTGAAGCCGAATGTTCCAGGAGGGCGACTTAGTGCTCCGTCTGATTCAAGATCAAATAGGCATGCATAAGCTATCACTCCCTTTGGAAGGACCTTTTGTGGTCAGCAAAAATCTCAACAATGGGTCATATTATCTCATTAACATATGTGAAGATAATAAGTCACGTACTTCTGAGCAGGAGACCAACAGGCCTTGGATTGCTCATCTTCACCCTTACTACACTTGAGCCACCGGCTCTCATCATTGTACATTAATTTGTCAATGTATATATCTTCTTATGATGAACGTAATAAAGCTGGCATCCCCAAAATTCGGGGCTTCTATCGTTTCATCTCATATTTTCTGTGCATGAGTCTTTATTAATTGATCATAAGGTCACTTGGGGGCTTCCAACTCATCAAGTTTAGCTTTCTTACCCTCTTGACCGGCAAATAAACGCCATATTATGGGTAAAACCTACATGTATGTTTGATGCTATTCCAACAGGTGACCCACCGTACTCTTGATAGTCAATCTTTTATGACCCTGAACTAGTCAAGGTTAAAACGGCGGCTTATGTCACGTGAGAGCCGGCTTACAGAAAGCAAGGATAAACTCACCTGTCTGCTTGTTTCTACTCCAATATGTGACCCGCCATACTCTTAACAGTCAATCTCTATGACCCTGAACTAGTTAAGGTTAAAACGGCAGATTATGTCACGCGAGAGCCGGCTCACGGGAAGAAAGGATATTAAGCCATGCTTCATGAAAGCAAAATTTGAACCTTAAAAGGCTAGTCTTTTTTGGTCGCACCTTAAAAGAGCCAACTTATCAAAATCGAGATATACATGTTTATGTTTTCTGTTTGTCTTTGCAAGAATTTTATGTTTTTACATATATTTATATGTAGGCTATAAGTCACTGGATCAAAGAAGGTCCGGGTTAGTATTGGTTAGTATTAAGCATATTGTGGCCATGAGTCGCCAATTTATCGAACTTAAAAGAATTTTTATGACAAAGAGTCATTCGGTCAAAGACCCGCATTGGCTGTTAAGTAATTAAGTGTTGTGATTATAAGTCGCCACTTTGGGCAAAGATGTCACAAGCTTGATCAAACAACCAAAGAGGAATAGAAAAACAGTGCTGGATCAAATAGTTGTAACATGCACGAAGGCAGGACAAGGCCACCAACTATTTTTAACTAAGGCTATTACAAGGCTACAGTTGAGCCCAAAAGTTTTTTCCTACCAATTCTTTACGGATTTAGATTACTCCTTTGAGTCGGCTTCTGTGCCGTCCGGGTTATGCCCTGCCGGGTTAACGTCATCCTATCGTCTTGCGGTGGAAGCCTCCGGGTTATCCTATGCCGGTTCTTCTTCGCCTGCAATCTAAAGATTGTCCGATGTCCAATCGATACCAGTTAAGGCTTCGAAGATTGCTTCATCATTCATGACAGTAGAAAGGTCAATATCAGAGGCAAAAATATTCTTGTGCCTTTGAGGAGTCAAGTCTGCAACATCGAAAGAGGGTGCCTTGATTTGAGTGTTGTCGCTATCATAAGCCGGCTGGTACTTCTTCAGATCCATCTCTTATGCAAGTTCACACGCCAAAGGCCGCATTTCCTTAACACATCTGGCAAAATCGGTTTCGCCGAAGACAGACCCATCATCATTATACTCCGGACACCCGCCAGCCATTTCTTTTGGGTCCAACTCTGATTGATAAGCTTTAGCCCGGCTTAGCGCGGTGATTGCCCCTGCATGAGCGGCTGACAGTTTCAATTCCTCATTTGCTTGGGCATTGTGGATAATTGGTCTAACACATCTTTTATCAGTTGTGGCGGCTTCTTGCCATTTGATGTAGCCACCAGAGTACAGATGCTTCCATCAAAAAGTTTTTCCATCAAAGGATAGACGGCTTTCAGCTTTGCCAGCATATTTTGCCCAAGATTAGAGCTCCTGGCCCCTGCTATACATTCAAAAATAAGAGTGGACAGGCGAGTAAGTAATCTCAGACTTTGAGTCGTCAGGTGAGTTAAACAGTTAAGTACTTCAAGTCGCCACATGCGTAGTTTCAATTGATTGAAAGGTTTTACTTACCAAAGATGGTGGTTTTCATTTGAGAAATAAGCTGTTTCAAGCTGGCCAACTTTGCATCTACCGGCTTAAGTTGGTTTTCGGCGTCTTCTACACGCTTCAACATGGCAGCTTTCTCAGTTTCAAAAGCAGATCTTTCAGCGTCAAAGTTTGCCTTTATTTTTTCCAAGTCTTCCAACGACGCTTTCAAGCTTGTTTCAGCCTTGGCACGCTCAGCTTGTTCAGTTTCCATAGTTCTCCTCAAGGCGGTTATATCTGACTTGCCCAGGCTTAAAGCCTCTTGCAAAAGTGAAAAAGAAATTTATTATTCAACAGGGATATTAAAGCAAATTTATTTAAGTCCCAAACACATTGCAAGCAATGTCCTTGGCACTTGGGGGCTAATGTGTGTGGTTCTTTTCAATCTATACTATAGAAGACCCAGCCCACCTTATAAAAGTTAAGCTAGCCCTTGGGGGCTACAGGTGATTCTTCAACGTTGTCGTAATGAAAGACCCGACTTATTTCATGAAGATAAGCCGGCCCTTGGGGGCTACATGATGGTTTCTTTTCAAAACAAGTTTAAAGAACAGGCTTATCATTTGCATGATAACCCGACCCTTGGGGGCTATGCTTTGGAATTTCAAGTTCTCTCTTTTAGTCTTAATCATACTCAATGCTTTTCCTATGATCTAGACTTGGGGCTACATAAGGATATATGATAGGAGGAGGTAAAGTATACCTCATATTTTTCTTCATCATGTTCACTAAGCCAGCTTCCATGTCTCGGCTTGTAGCTAGCTGGCTTAGGTAGCCAGCATGAAGTTCTTCAGCACTGAACTCCTCATAGTTGAGTAGTTCCAACTTTGACTTACCCTTCTCCAGCAAGGACGTTTCTTCTTTGGTCATGTGCTTAGCTAGCACGTTGGACGGCTCGGGTATTTTCTGACTCGCCCCAATAATGGCAATATCATCAGTATTCTTCTCAGGAGGGGACTCTTCAGTTGGCTTGTCAGGGGTTGAAGAAGGAATAGGACTTGGAGGGTCAAGGTTATCCGCCGGGTTGACATCAGTATCCATGACCTCAGATGCTGCTACCTCAGTTTGCGGGGGCCGATCATCTTGGTTGTTGTGATGCTCTTCAGGGTTCTTGGTGTTGACTTCAGCGGCTACCAGCACCTACTCTTCCAACTCAGGAATTTCAGGGGCCTTGGAAGAGTCGCCAATCTTTCTTTTCTTGCTCTTGGCTTTGGCCCTGTGATCAAGTTGGATATAGACGTATATGATAATAAGTTAAGCCGCCAACAAGTTGAGTACAAGCACTTACCCTGCATTTATAATCAAGGGAGGAAGCTGTGTTGAAGATGAGCCGCCTGAAGACGGTGGCGACTCCTGGTAATTTGAATCAGATGGGTTAAGAGGTTGTCTGATAAGGCTTGCTTTAGGTAAAGACAGAGTTGGGCTATGTGGCACCTCGTTAGGCCGCTTGTGGGAAGGTTCATGAGTTAACCCGACAATCAGATCTCCAGAGCCGCCACTCCGGGTTAGGCCCCTTGACTCATGTTGAGATTTCTTCAAAATAAAGTACGGGTCTAAATGAGCATCTGGATGAGAAAAGCTTACTTTCCGGATGACCCTCCTTATCTTCTTTGGAGGCAAGGAGTCTGAGCTGGAGGAGATAGAAATTACCTCGGCATCATCGGCACGGCTAGTCGCTGGCTCCTCCCGAGAACAAGAGGCGTCAACTAATTCGATAAAGAGGCGGACAAGAGAATCAGGTTCTACCTCTGATTGGTCATCAACATCTGCTGACTCGCTGATGACCCACAAGTATAGGGGATCAATTATAGCTCTTTCCGATAAGTAAGAGTGTCGAACCCAACGAGGAGCAGAAGGAAATGACAAGTGGTTTTTCAGCAAGGTAATGTCTGCAAGTGCTAAAATTGTAAGTAGCGGAGTAGTTTGATAGAAAGATAATTTGTAACGAGCAAGTAACGGTAGTAGTAAAAAAGTGTAGCAAGGTAGCCCAATCCTTTTGAGGCAAAGGACGGGCCAAAACGGTCTCTTATGATAAGCAAAGCGTTCTTAAGGGTACACGGAATTTCATCTAGTCACTTTCATCATGTTTGTTTGATTTGTGTTCGCTACTTGGATAATTTGATATGTGGGTGGACCGGTGCTTAGGTGTTGTTCTTACTTGAACAAACCTCCTACTTATGATTAACCCCCCCCCCCCCCCCCCCCCCCCCCGCGCAAGCATCCGCAACTACGAGAAAAGTATTAAGAATAAATTCTAACCATAGCATTAAACTTTTGGATCCAATTGGTCCCTTATGGAATAGCGCATAAACTGGGGTTTAAGCTTCTGTCACTCTCGCAACCCATCATCTAATTGCTACTCCACAATGCATTCCCTTAGGCCCAAATATGGTGAAGTGTCATGTAGTCGACGTTCACATGATACCACTAAGGGAATCACAACATACATACTATCAAAATATCGAACACATATCAAGTTCACATGATTACTTGCAACATGATTTCTCCCGTGACTTTAAGAACGAATGTAACTACTCACAAATGATAAAGATGCTCATGATCACAGGAGTATTAAATAGCATATTGTATCTGAACATATAATCTTCCACCAAATAAACCATATAGTAATCAACTACAAGATGTAATCAACACTACTAGTCACCCACAACACCAATCTATAGTTCCGGTAACAAGATTGAACACAAGAGATGAACTAGGGTTTGAGATGAGATGGTGTTGTTGAATATGTTCATGGAGATTGCCCTCCCCACACTGGGAGAGTTGTTGATGATGATGATGACGATGATTTCCCCCTCCGGGAGGGAAGGTCCCCCGGCGGAATCGCTCCGCCGGAGGGGAAAAGTGCTCATGCCCAAGTTCCGCCTCGAGGTGGCGGCGCTCCGTCCCGACGTCCTCTCCTTATTTTTCTAGGTTAAAATGACCTATATACCAGAAGATGGGCACCGGAGGTGGGCCTGGGTGAGCACAACCCACCAGGGCGCGCCTGGGCTGCCTGGCGCGCCCAGGTGGGTTGTGCCCACCTGGTGGGCCCCCTCTGGTAGCTATTTGCTCCAACAATTCTCATATATTCCATAAAAATCCTCGTGAAGTTTCAGCTCATTTGGAGTTGTGCAGAATAGGTAGCCTGACGTAGCTTTTTCAGGTCAAGATTTCCAGCTGCCGGAATTCTCCCTCTTGGTGTATACCTTGCATATTATGAGAGAAAATGCATTAGAATTACTCCAAAAAGATTTATTATGGATAAAAACATCATAAATAACAGTAAGAAAACATGATGCAAAATGGACGTATCGACTCCCCCAAGCTTAGACCTTGCTTGTCCTCAAGCAAAAACCAAAATCGAAAATCATGTCCTCATGCTTTGAGAGAGAGGTGTCGATAAAGCTAAAATACGGACATAGAAGCATCATGTTGATTATCATAACAACAACAAAATTAAACATAGGACTTTTATCATATACTTCTCATGAATAAGTAATAGTTCATCACACAAACGAAGTATAAAGAAAAAACTCTATTAGAAACCAACAAACTATGTTCTCAGTCAACTTTACAACTACAATTCATCATATTTTCGGGAAGGGTCACGTATCGGAGCCTTTAGGAAAGCCCACATACTCAATCATCATATAGTCTTCTATGATTGCTAACACTCACTGCGTACACATGAGCAAAACGTTTCAATCGGACACATTGAAAGATAGGGGCTTATAGTTTCGCCTCCCAACATATTCTCCTCAAGGGTGATGTCAACAATAATAACTCATGCTATCTATATTCAACTGGACATATGTGCCTAGATCTTTCCTCACCACATGATGCTTTCCAAAGGAGAAAAATAAAAGGAATAGAAGGAAAACTTTGACACTTTGCATAAAAGTAAATACATAAAAGTAAAAGATAGGCCCTTCGCGGAGGGAAGCAGAGGTTGCCATGTGCTTATTTGTTTGTATGCTCAACCCCTTAATGCAAAAGAACGTCATGTTGCATTGCCCCTTGTGATAGCGACCTTTATTATGCAGTCTGTCGCTTTTATTCTTCACCATCACAAGTTGGTGCAACGCTCAATTTTCTCTTACACTAAATGATCTCACACTTTTAGAAGCAATTTTTATTGCCTTTTTGCACCGATGACAACTTACTTGAGGGATCTTGCTCAGTCCCTAGGTAGGTATGGTGGACTCTTGAAAATAAGATTTGAGTTTAAGGGTTTTTGGTTGCACAAGTAGTATCTCTACTTAGTGTGGAATTTTTTTGGCTAGCAAAGATAGGGGGCAAGCACCACATGTTGAAGGATCTATGACAATATGACCTCTATGTGAATATAAACAAACATAAACCATTAAGTTGTCTTCCTTGTCCAACATCAACAATTTTGTCATATAATATTCTGATGAGGGCTCACAATCACAAAAGATTTCTAGGATAGTATATTTATATGTGAATCTTCTCTTCCTTTATTAATTCTTTCATGAGTTGCATCATTGACTAATGCTATGTTTGTCAATCTCTAATAAAATTTTCTACTTATATTTTTCCTTATGTGGTGACATCACCTACCATAGGATTAGTATATAATCTTAATGATTTATTTATTTCCTTTTATTTATTTCCTTTCTCTTTTATTTATTTGCAACATAATAGTAAAGAAAGCAAAAACTCACACTAAACTTTATTATATAACTTGCACATGATTACAAGGATAGATCATTAAGCAAACTCTCAAGGAAGAAAGGATCAAACTAACTTGTATTCATCTAAAGCAAAAGATCAAACTAAAATAAGTAAAAGTAATAAGATAGTGGGGTGATACGATACCGGGGCACCTCCCCCAAGCTTGGCGGAAGCCAAGTGGAGTGCCCATACCTGATACTCAATTCTCCTTTGGTGATGAAGAATAAGGTGGTGGTGAAGAAGAAGCGATCTTATCCTCAGATTTCCAAGGCAGTGGTCCACCATCATAAGAGGAGGAGTGAGTCTCATGGGTCCTGCAACTAGCAGCCAAACTCATACCTTTAAACCTCGCCTCATATTCAAAGACTTGGTTTTGAAGATCATAGATCTGGCTTTGGAGAAAGTTGATTTGCTCGTTGAGGGTGAAGATGATGTACTTCATGGGCTTGCCTTCGACCTTGAGATCATGGGAAAGGTCCATGATCATGAGGTGATTGGCATTGAGCCCACGCTCCACCATCCCCTTGCGCCAGAAGACCTCCTGCTCCATGGCTTCAAGCCTGGCCTCCATGGTTCCCGTGCCCTTGGGACCTTGTTCATCGCGGATGTACAACACCCCCTCATGCATCTAGATGGTTTGAGGGTGCTGCACCACCTCCCACAGATATGGGTTGATGACGTTCTTGAATAACTTGTCCTTGGAGGGACTTGAAGAGGCCATGGTAGATGGGATCTGACAGAACCATCAAGAAAAGAGAACAGAGGATTTCTCCGCAATACGGTGATCAACAGGTTTGGGAAGTATATATGAATTTTTTTTATCTTGGAGGACAAGCATATGGTAGAAAAACGGAGTCCGGGAGGTGTCCCAGGTGGGCACAACCCAACTAGGCGCGCCAGGCTGGTGTCTTGTGCCCACCAGGGGACACTTCCGGGAAGTTTCTTTATTTCCATTTTTTTAAATATTCCAAAACTGATAAAAAATAATTTTGCAGATTTTTCGGAGTCCGTTTACTTACCGTATCACGCACCTCCTTATTTTCACGATTCTGGAGTGTTCCAGAAGGACTCTTTTATGTGTTCTTCCGGTGTCAAAGTTTGGATAATATTACTTTGAACGTTAATGGGCGTACTGAGATATAATGCTTTATTCGTTGCCCATTGACAATCTTCGGGTTAGTACCTTCGGGATTATTTATTTTGATGGCTCCAGACCGATAAACCTCCTCGATGACATATGGGCCTTCCCATTTTGAGAGGAGTTTTCCTGCAAAGAATCTAAAACGAGAGTTGTACAAAAGAACATATTCTCCGACTTTAAACTCATGCTTTTGGATTCTTTTGTCATGCAATCTTTTAACTTTTTCTTTGAATAATTTTGCATTTTCATAAGCTTGGGTTCTCCACTCATCTAGAGAGCTAATATCAAATAACCTCTTTTCACCAGCAAGTTTGAAATCATAGTTGAGTTCTTTGACTGCCCAAAATGCTTTATGGTCTAACTCAAGAGGCAAATGACAAGCTTTTCCATAAACCATTTTATAAGGAGACATACCCATAGGATTTTTATAAGCTATTCTATAAGCCCAAAGTGCATCATCTAATTTCTTAGACCAATTCTTCTTGGACCTATTGACAGTCTTTTGCAAAATTAATTTTATTTCTCTATTGCTAAGTTCAACTTGACCACTAGACTGAGGATGATAAGGTGATGCTATTCTATGGTTAACATCATACTTGGCAAACATTTTACGGAAAGCACCATGAATAAAGTGTGAACCACCATCAGTCATTAAATATCTAGGGACTCCAAATCTTGGGAAAATAACTTCCTTCAGCATTGTAATAGAGGTGTTGTGATCAGCACTACTAGTTGGAATAGCTTCTACCCATTTAGTAACATAATCAACAACAACCAAAATATGTGTATACCCATTAGAGGAAGGGAAAGGTCCCATGTAATCAAATCCCCAAACATCAAATGGTTCAACAACAAGTGAATAATTCATAGGCATTTCTTGACGCTTACCGATATTACCTATTCTTTGACATTCATCACAAGATAAGATGAACTTACGAGCATCCTTTAAGAGAGTAGGCCAATAAAATCCAGACTGCAATACCTTGTGAGCAGTTCTATCTCCAGCATGATGCCCTCCATAAGCTTCGGAGTGACATTTCCGTAGGTTTTGTCCCTGTTCATGCTCAGGTACACAACATCTAATAATACCATCTACTCCTTATTTATAAAGATGTGGGTCATCCCAAAAGTAATGTCTTAAATCATAGAAGAATTTTTTCGTTTGTTGGTATGTAAAGCTAGGTGGTAAATATTTAGCAACAATGTAATTAGCATAGTCAGCATACCAAGGAGTACTATGAGAAACATTTATTGCAGCTAACTGCTCATCAGGAAAACTATCATCAATAGGTAGTGGGTCATCAAGTACGTTTTCAAGCCTAGATAAATTATCAGCTACTGGGTTCTCAACTCCTTTTCTATCAATGATATGTAAATCAAATTCTTGTAACAAGAGAACCCATCGAATAAGTCTAGGTTTAGCATCTTTCTTTTCCACAAGATATTTAATAGCAGCATGGTCTGTGTGAACAATTACTTTGGAATCAACAATATAAGGTCTAAACTTATCACAAGCAAACACCACTGCTAAGAATTCTTTTTCAGTAGTAGCATAGTTCATTTGAGCACTGTCTAGAGTTTTACTAGCATAATGAATTACATTAAGTTTCTTATCAACTCTTTGTCCCAGAACAGCACCAATAACATAATCACTAGCATCACACATAATTTCAAAAGGCAAGTTCCAATCAGGTGGTTGAAGAATAGGTGCAGAAATTAAGGCTTTCTTGAGTGTTTCAAAGCCTTCTAAACAATCATCATCAAAGACAAAGGGAATATCCTTTTGCAAGAGACTAGTGAGAGGCCTAGAAATTTTAGAGAAGTCTTTGATAAATCTCCTATAGAAACCAGCATGACCTAGGAAACTACGAATACCTTTTATATCTTTAGGACATGGCATTTTCTCAATTGCATCAACCTTAGCTTTGTCCACTTCAATACCTCTTTCAGAAATTTTATGACCCAAGACAATGCCTTCATTAACCATAAAGTGGCACTTCTCCCAATTCAATTCAAGACAAGATTTATTTGGTCACATCTCTGCAAAACTCGATCAAGATTGCTTAAACAATCATCAAAAGACTTCCCATTAACAGAAAATTCATCCATGAAAACCTCAACAATCTTTTCAAAAAAGTCAGAGAATATAGCAGTCATACATCTTTGAAAGGTGGCAGGTGCATTACATAAACCAAAAGGCATACGTCTATGAGCATAGGTTCCAAAAGGACAAGTAAAAGTGGTCTTTTCTTGATCAGGTTGAGAAACAGGTATTTGTGAAAAACCAGAATATCCATCAAGGAAGCAAAAATGTGTGTGCTTAGATAATCTTTCAAGCATTTGATCAATAAAAGGCAAATGGTAATGATCTTTTCTAGTTGCTTTGTTTAATTTTCTAAAATCAATTACCATTCTATAGCCTGTAACAATTCTTTGTGGAATAAGTTCATTCTTATTATTAGGAACAACAGTTATACCTCCTTTCTTAGGAACACAATGAACATGACTTACCCATCTACTATCAGCTATATGATAGATTATACCTGCTTCCAGAAGTTTTAAAATTTCTGTTCTTACCACTTGTTTCATCTTCGGATTTAACCGACGTTGGTGATCAACAATGGGTTTAGCATCAGGTTCCATGTTATTTTCGTGCTGACATAGAGTGGGACTAATGCCCTTTAAATCATCAAGAGTATATCCAATAGCAGCTCGGTGCTTCCTTAGAACTTTTCAATAACCTCTCTTCTTCATGTTCTGAAAGGTTAGCACTAATAATAACATGATATATCTTCTTTTCATCAAGATAAGCATATTTCAAAGTGTCTGGCAATTGTTTTAATTCAAACACAAGATCACCTTTAGGTGGAGGAGGACCTCCGAGAGTTTCAATAGGCAAGTTGTGTTTAAGTAGAGGATGTTGTTCAAAGAAAATCTTATCTATTTCATTTACTTCATGCATATGTAAATCATTTTCATGGTCTAGCAAATATTGTTCTAAAGGATCAGTAGGTGGAACAGCAATAGAAGCAAGACCAATTAATTCATCCTTACTAGGAAATTCTTTTTCATGAAGCTTTCTTCTAAACTTGGAAAAATTAAACTCATGAGACTCATCACCAAAACTAACACCGATAGTTTGTTTCTCACAATCTATATTAGCATTAACTGTGTTCAAGAAAGGTTTACCAAAGATAATGGGACAAAAGTCATCTTGTGGGGAACCAAGAACAAGAAAATCAGTAGGGCATTTTATTTTCCCACACAAGACTTCAACATCTCTAACAATCCCAATTGGTGATATGGTGTCTCTATTAGCAAGTTTAATAGTAACATCTATGTCTTCTATTTCTGCGGGTGCTATGTCATTCATAATTTTTTGATATAATGTGTAAGGAATAGCACTCACACTAGCACCTATGCCACATAAACCATTATAACAGTGATCTCCTATTTTGACTGAGATGACAGGCATGCCAACAACAGGTCTATGTTTGACCTTTTTATCAGGTTTAGCAATTCTAGCAGCTTCTTCACAGAAGTAATTAAATAACATGACCATCTATATCTTTTTCTAAGAGATCTTTAACCATAGCAATGCTAGGTTCTACTTTGATTTTTTCATCAGGTTTAGGTGTTCTAATATAGCTTTTGTTAACCACAGTTGAAACTTTAGCATGTTCCTTTATCCTAACAGGGAAAGGTAGTTTCTCAATATAAGTAGTAGGAACAACTGGATCAACGTTATAAAGTATAGTTTCTTCTGTAACTGGTACCAGTTATTTAGTTTCTTCTTTCATAGGTGGGTTGATACGTCCATTTTGCATCATGTTTTCTTACTGTCATTTATAATGTTTTTATCCATAATAATGCTTTTTGGAGTAATTCTAATGCCTTTTCTCTCATAATTTGCAAGGTACACACCAAGAGGGAGAATTCCGGCAGCTGGAAATCTGGACCTGAAAAAGCTACGTCAGGCCACCTATTTTGCACAACTCCAAATGGGCTGAAACTTCACGGATATTTTTATGGAATATATAAGAAATATTGGAGCCAATAAGTACCAGAGGGGAGCCACCAGGTGGGCACAACCACCTGGGCGCGCCAGGCCCCCCTGGCGCGCCCTGGTGGGTTGTGGCCTCCTCGGCCACCTCCCGTGCCCATCTTCTCGTATATAAGTGGTTTTGACCTAGAAAAAAAATATGAATAATACTTTCGGGACAGAGCGCCGCCGTCTCGAGGCAAAACTTGGGCAAAAGCACTTTTGCCCTCCAGCAGAGCGATTCTGCCGGGGGAACTTCCCTCCCGGAGGGGGAAATCATCGTCATCATCATCACCAACAACTCCCCCATCTTGGGGAGGGCAATCTCCATCAACATCTTCACCAGCACCATCTCATCTCAAACCCTATTTCATCTCTTGTATTCAATCTCGTTACCGGAACTATAGATTGTTGCTCGGGGGTGACTAGTAGTGTTGATTACATCTTGTAGTTGATTACTATATGGTTTATTTGGTGGAAGATTATGTTCAGATCCATTATGCATATTAATACCCCTCTGATCATGAGCATGTTTGTTGTTTGTGAGTAGTTACTATCGTAGAATTGTCACGACAGATGTCCTGGTGTGAGGACTTTCTCGTGAGGCCAACGCATCTATGCGGTAGCTTGAAGGGGTTGGCCGGAATCGAGAGACGCGAGGCGGATGAACACACAAGACAAGGATTTAGACAACTTCGGGCCCCGGGAAACATCATCCAGTAATAGCCCTACATGCTGTTTGTGGCTAGGTCTCATTATGCTCATGAGGGAGTCGTCGGTAAGCCGGCTCTCCTCTAATTGTGTCTAGCCCTAGAGATTATTGCTTCTTGCTTGTCCCTCTTTGGGGAGCCCTGCCCCTCCTCATATATGTTGAAGGGGCGGATTACATGACTAGTCCTAGTAGGATTAGGATTACTCTATTACAAGTGGAGTCCTAGTCTTGCTTCCTTTGTAGGAGAATATTCCTTATGCCTTTCCTCTTAAGCCGGCCTACCATAACGTAAGCTGGCCTTCTGGGCCTTGAGCCTCCTGGGCCCCCGGGTCTTGTCGCTCCTCTCATCCGCTTGGCAGGTCACCCATAAGTCGCCAGGCTCGGGCGGGTCACTTAGTGAGTCGTCTAGCCAGGGCGGGTCATTAGTGAGTCGCCAAGTCCGGCCGGGTCATAATTTCGGCCGGGTCATACCGCGGGGTATATCTCCGACATTAGCCCCCAAGTTTAGCTCAGATTTATCCATGGTAAACTTATGCCGCAAAATAAACACAAGAACAAATTTGACAGGTTGTGCTCCGGGTTAAGAATTCTTGTAAACCGGCACCAGAACATCCTTAAGTCCTTGTCATTTCCTTCTTCTAGAAAACTCGGGTCAATAGACCAGCTTCATAATCAATTTTGCTTGTAGAAGAAATATTGTAAACAAAGAATCCATTTGAGTCGGCCTTCAATCACTTGACAAAATATATTGGTCTTCAAATATTCAATTGATATTCATCCGGCTTGAAGATGTAAAACTTGTCGCTTTATCCAAAATTGCCAGCTTGTAAATATTGATAGCACCGGGTCATAATTGTTGTCGACGCTGGGTCAAAACTGAGAATTTTGAAGATTTCTCTCCCTCATATCCATACTACCTGTAGCCCCCAAGTCTTGAGCAGAGCAAAGTGATGACTTAAGACTTGCTTCAGTATAAAGATTACCACTTTGAAGAAATCCATGTTGTTCATCTCAATCACTAGTCAGAACTGAGTATTCCACATATGTAGCCCCCAAGTACCGGGTTGTCATGCTTGCAGCAACCTGGGACTTGTAATTGCATGATGTCCATAAAAACTTCAACCAGTGTAGCCCCCAAGGGCCGGGTCATTATGCAATAATGAGCAGGGACTTTGTAGATATGATCATGTATACTTGAGCAACGACGTATAGCCTCTAAGGGCCGGCTTAGTAAGATAATACTGAGCTGGGACTTTATATATACTTCATTGAAAATAACATCATATGATGTAACCCCCATCATGGGGCTTGAACCCATGTCCACAAGGTTAAGAGCTTTGTGCTTTATCAACTGAGCAGTGGACCCTTCAATATAATGGAAGAAGGCTTGTGTACCTTGATTTTTTGACAGGAGCAATTGGTAGCCCCCAAGGGCCGGCTCATTACAATGTGATGAGTCCGGTCTTCAAGAAAGCAAGTAAACATGACTTTGCATTAGCCACCAAGTACCATGGTGCATGCTGGCAGTGACATGGGACTTGCATATTTGATGTAATCTCAATCTGAATAATGTAGCCCCCAAGTGTCGGGTCGTAAGCCTGCAGCGACTCGGGACTATTCCTTCCATTCTAGAGTAAATCATATCCATTGATAAAATAATAGCCATTGCGCCAAAGCGATTTTGAATACCTTATCTGTTGACAAGTAAACCCGGAGTTTAAATACCCGGCGGCTCTTGGCCGATGGCGATTTAATACACCTCCATTGTAAGCCGGAATTTTTATAACCCGGCGGCTTATAGCCTTTGAGAAAATCCAGAACGGATAATCATTTTGAAGCATTAATTTTAATGATGAGCTTGGACTTAAGCATTTATATAATTCATTGTTCTGCAAATCCTGCACAGAGTTTAAACAACATATGCCCTGGCAACTTAACGTCAAAAGCCAGGGCCAGCTTAAACATAATAATGTATAAACAATATCATACCTGTGATATTGAATCGTACTGCCGGCTTATGATACCTGTGCAGTAAGGGTGATAACCCAATCTTTAGAAGCCAAAACTTCCAAATGTTTATGATTGTCATATACTGGCGACTTATCGTCCAAAGTCAAGCCGGGTTAAATAGAAACCACTCATATATGCTTCAGATATGTTCAAAAAAGTCTCAAGACAAATTCAAAAGATTGTTTTCAAAAAACTTAAGCCAAACAGAGAAAAAATGAGGCTTCTGATTCGAATACGATCAGTAATCCGGACCAAAAGGGGTTAAGCTAGGATTCAAATACGATCATGAAGCCCCCTAGTGGTTTTGGCGTTGCGCCGATCAAGAGGGTACCGACAGCTATGTTCTCTTTGGTTCGAATACGACCTATGTTTGAACAGGAAGCCCCCAAATGACCTTGAGAGTTTTTAACGACTCTGATTCGAATACGATCAAAGTCGGACCCAAAAGGGGTTAAGCTATGATTCGAATACGATCAAGAAGCCCCCTAGTGGGTTTGGCATTGCGCTGATCAAGAGGGTACCAACAGCCATGTTCTCTTTGGTTCGAATACGACCTATGTTTGAACAGGAAGCCCCCAAATGACCTTGAGAGTTTTTTAATGACTCTGATTCGAATACGATCAAAGTTGGACCCAAAAGGGGTTAAGCTACGATTCGAATATGATCAAGAAGCCCCCAAATGATATAGTGACTAGTTGTGCTCATCGGGTACCTATGTTTGAGTTGTGCTGTGCATGAAACTCTCTTTGGTTCCCGTAACTCGGGCATCAAGCCTCCAAGTGATCTATAATAAGGCTTGCAAGTCAGATCGGATACCAATGTTTTGAACTGTGCATCATGGCAACAAATTCTCTTTGGCAACCTTTAATTTTTTCCGAGAACTCGCACTTTGCGAGAGATAATATTCTTTTTGAACCAGAATTATAAGCAAGATATTGAGAGCTTCAGAGCTTTGTGGGAGATAGATTTTCCTTGAGCCGGATTGTGAACCGGATATTGAGAACTTCAAAGCTTTGTGGTAGATAAGTTTCCCTTGAACCGGATTTTAAACCGGATATCCTTTCTGATGACCCAGAACTCCTTCATTGAACCGGGATTTTGTAGTTGTCATATATTTTTTAAGCCGGAAATTTTCTGACGGCCTTTAAACTTTCATCAAAATAGCAGTAGCCTCCGGGACCGGGTTATCTTTCCCTCAATCGTCCTGGGTTCTTGAATTTGCTGAAACTGACAAGTTTTGCTGAGCCGGATTTTAAACCGGAATCTTCATTTGGAGCCAAAAAAATTTTGACGGCTTTTAAATTTTCATCAATATGGCAGCAGCCTCCGAGATTGGGTTATCTTCCCTCCAATGATCCGGAGTTCTTGAATCGGCTGAGTCATACCATTGTAGCCCCCAAGTCTTAAGACGACTGGAGGAGTTGGCTTGAGATCCCCATACTTGACCGTGATATAAACCGGCATATAGTTCAACGGTGGAACACTGGAATGTTTTGAAACCAGAGATAACATGGCGAATTGATGATCTTGCAATACTCGTTGCACACTTCCGGTACGATTTATTCAACAAACTTCGTGACATGACGGTCACCTTTGCAGTAGACAATTTGTCCTGCATATGAAAATATAGACCAAAGACAATTGTTCTTTGACAAAAAACAATATGTGTTTAATAAAACAGACTTAAACGGATATCACCTGATTTGTTTGGATGACCGATGATCCATAAGTAGCATCCGTAGATAATTTTTGAATACAGTTGCTGAATAATCAATACCGGGTCACGAGGAATAACCCGAGTAACTTTTCTCGGAGTTATGAACATAACCGTCAAGCCATAGCTCGCGAATTTTATCAAGCACATTTTCCATTAGTTTCTGATTTCCTTTTATCCTTTCCAGTGCTGCTAGTCCATGAGCTAGAGCATTACCATCTCTTTTAACAAGACTTGGACGGAGCTGAACGCCCAAAAGCAGAGTCATTTAGATCCTCTGAAACCATAGAAGTAGAGGCGGAGGCGACCAGGGCGCAGCCGGGTCAGAGGAGTCCACGGGTGACTCGGAGGAGATGAGCACGCTAGTGGCTCAAAGGCAGCAAGGCTCAACGGCGGCCCACGGGTAGCGGAAGCCGGTGCGGCCTGACTGAGTTGGAGGGCCGCGGTGTCGACGGCGGTTTGAAGTGGAGTCCGGCGGCGGCTCAAGGCGCAGCAACAGCCGGCGGAGCAGGACCGAGGCGGCAACTCTGAGTGGTGCGGTGCAGGGCCGACTTATAGCAGCGGGACCGTGGAAGCGTGGCCGGCGACTCGTCAAGGTGGCTCGGTGCCCGACAGCGGCTCCCAGGCGTGTTGAGGTAGTCCGGCGGGTGTGAAGTGTTGGCGTAGTCTTGATCGCGGCGGGTCACCGCGGCGGGTTACCGAAGCCAAGGCGGTTCGAGCGAAACGGCAGAAGCCCAAAAACGATCAGGCGGCAGGCCCCGGAGGCCCAAGGCAGAGGAGACGATGGTTTGGCACAGTGAGCTGGCGCGGGAATGCGTGACGCGGCTATGGCGGCGTGAGGCAGTGCGGGGAAACCCGGCAGCGGCTCAACCAGAACGGCCCAAGGCGGTCAGCGAGGCGACTTAGCGACGGTGCGAGGCTGCGATGGGTCGCGGTGCTGCAGGGGCGACTTGAGGCTGGTTCCCGATAGGAGGCGGCTCACGGTGGCAGTTGAGGCCGTGGCAGGTGCGGCGGCTCGAAGCACTGCGGGGGAGGCGGCGTGCGGTGGCAACGCCGGCTCAACGCAGCAACGGAGGCGTAGCTGTAGAAGGTGCTCTAGAGAGATGAGGCGAGGTGACGGCTCGCGGTTAAAAGCTTCAGACCGAGATGATGGTTCAGGGCTACAAATTTACGCCAGGGGTGATGCATTGGTATTGTGCTTCATCCAGCACTTTCCATGGATTAGCAGAATTTCAGAAATCTTGAAGGCGCATGTGCTATTCCCGGCCTTCGTTCTTCTCTATCTGCACCATGCGCCTTCCTATGGTGCAGATAGAGCAGAACGAAGGCCGGGAATAGCACCGCGGCGACTTGAAAACTGGAGAGGCGACTCGGACTGGCCGCGATTTGAAGCTCTGGCCAAAGCGAAACCGGCGGGTAGCGGCTCGAAACCAAACTACAGCCGTATCCGTTTCCGAGTCATGGTGAGTTGACCAAACCGATTCGTGGTGTTCTTTCACTTTGGTAATGATTGATTCACATTGATGTGACTTGCTGATTTGATTCTTGCGTGGACTAGTACTCCATCCAGTCTGATTAAGCAATCTTGCCTTCTCATGGAAAACTTCAATGACAAAACAACTTTTGGTTTGGCTTGCTGCCGCCGCTATGAAATTTCTCTGGACTCGCGTATACACACTGTTGAATGAATATTAGCTGAAGATTATGCATGCGTGCTTTTACAATCGATGGCCAGGATGATGCAACGACGGAGATTGACTTTCTTTTGGTCTTGGCGGATCACGTCTGCAGAGAAAACAACTGTGCTATGGCAGATCACGCAATTGTGATGGCGGACCGATCGCATCCTTCGCCAATTCCTTTTAATCTCAACTGATGAACCGGGAGATGACGTGAATATGTTTTTCCCGACTCTTCTTTTTTCAGTCAATTGCGAGCTTCTCGAACCCTAGAAAAGATCCCTCCAAAAACTCATCACCACCGTGCGCAGGCCCCACGGTGGGCCTGCGCTGTCGTAGAATTGTCACGGCAGATGTCCTGGTGTGAGGACTTTGTCGTGAGGCCAACGCGTCTATGTGGTACCTTGAAGGGGTTGTTCGGAATCGAGAGACACGACGTGGATCAACACACAAGACAAGGATTTAGACAGCTTCGGGCCCCGGGAAACATCATCCGGTAATAGCCCTACATGCTGTTTGTGGCTAGGTCTCATTATGCTCATGAGGGAGTCGCCGGTAAGCTGGCTCTCCTCTAATTGTGTCTAGCCCTAGAGATTATTGCTTCTTGCTTGTCCCTCTTTGGGGAGCCCTGCCCCTCCTTATATATGTTGAAGGGGCGGATTACATGACTAGTCCTAGTAGGATTAGGATTACTCTATTACAAGTGGAGTCCTAGTATTGCTTCCTTTGTAGGAGAATATTCCTTATGCCTTCCCTCTTAAGCCGGCCTACCATAACGTAAGTCGGCCTTCTGGGCCTTGAGCCTCCTGGGCCCCCGGGTCTTGTCGCTCCTCTGATCCGCTTGCCAGGTCACCCATAAGTCGCCAGGCTCGGGCGGGTCACTTAGTGAGTCGTCCAGTCAGGGCGGGTCATTGGTGAGTCGCCAAGTCCGGCTGGGTCATAACTCCGGCCGGGTCATACCACGGGGTATATCTCCGATAGTTACTTTTGTTCTTGAGGTCACGGGAGAAATCATGTTGCAAGTAATCATGTGAACTTGATATGTGTTCGATATTTTGATAGTATGTATGTTGTGATTCCCTTAGTGGTGTCATGTGAACGTCGAATACATGACACTTCACCATATTTGGTCCTAAGGGAATGCATTGTGGAGTAGTAAATAGATGGTGAGTTGCGAGAGTGACAGAAACTTAAACCCCAGTTTATGCACTATACCGTAAGGGACCGATTGGATCCTAGTGTTTAATGTTATGGTTAGAATTTATTCTTAATACTTTTCTCATAGTTGCGGATGCTTGCAGGAGGGTTAATCATAAGTAGGAAGTTTGTTCAAGTAAGAACAACACCTAAGCACCGGTCCACCCACATATCAAATTATCAAAGTAGCGAACACAAATCAAACCAACATGATGAAAGTGACTAGATGAAATTCCCGTGTACCCTCAAGAACGCTTTGCTTATCATAAGAGACCGTTTTGGCCTGTACTTTGCCTCAAAAGGATTGGGATACCTTGCTGCATACTTATTTCTACATTCGTTACTTGCTCGTTACAAATTATATTGCTATCAAACTACTCGCTACTTACAGTTTCAGCACTTGCAGACATTACCTTACTGAAAACTACTTGTCATTTCCTTCTGCCCCTCGTTGGGTTCGACACTCTTACTTATCAAAAAGAGCTACAATTGATCCCCTATACTTGTGGGTCGCCAAGGCTATTTTCTGGCGCCGTTGCCGGGGAGTGAAGCGCTTCTGGTAAGTGGAATTCGGTAAGGAAACATTTATATAGTGTGCTGAAATTTATTGTCACTTGTTACTATGGAAAACAATCCTTTGAGGGGTTTGTTTGGGTATCTTCACCTCGTCCGGAACCACAATTAATTGCCCCTCAACCTACTGCACCTACTGAAAATATTTAATATGAAATTCCTTCGGGTATGACAGAACAACTGCTAGCTAATCCTTATGTAGGAGATGGAACCGAACATCCTGACTTGCACTTGATACATGTAGAACAAATGTGTGGATTGTTTAAGCTTGCAGGTTTACCCAGGGATGAAGTTATGAAAAAGGTTTTCCCTTTATCTTTGAAGGGAAAAGCATTGGCATGGTATAGGCTATGCGATGATATTGGATCATGGAATTAGAATCGTTTAAAATTGGAGTTTCACCCAAAAAATTATCCTATGCATCTAGTTCATCGTGATCGGAATTATATATATAATTTTTGGCCTCGTGAAGGAGAAAGTATCGCTCTAGCTTGGGGGAGGCTTAAGTCAATGTTATATTCATGCCCCAATCATGAGCTCTCGAGAGAAATTATTATTCAAAACTTTTATGCTCGGCTTTCTCGTAATGATCAAACCGTGTTGGATACTTCTTGTGCTGGTTCTTTTATGAAGAAAACTATTGAATTCCGGTGGGATCTTCTGGAAATTATTAAATGCAACCCTGAAGATTGGGAACTCGATGAAGGTAAACAGTCAGGTATAAAGCTTAAGTATGATTGTGTTAAGTCTTTTATGGATACCGATGCTTTTCAAAAGTTTAGCACTAAATATGGACTTGACTCTGAGATAGTAGCCTCGTTTTGTGAATCATTTGCTACTCATGTTGAACTCCCTAAAGAGAAGTGGCTTAAATATTACCCACCTATTAAAGAAGAAATTAAAGAACCGGTACCAGTTAAAGAAGAAACTATACTCTATAATGTTGTTCCAGTTGTTCCTACTGCTTATATTGAGAAACCCCCTTTTCCTATTAGAATGAAGGAACATGCTAAAGTTTCAACTGTGGTTAACAAAAGCTCTGTTAGAACACCTAAACTAGATGAACAAATTCAAGTTGAACCTAATATTGCTATGGTTAAAGATCTCTTAGAAGAAGATGTGGATGGGCATGTTATCTACTTCTGTGCAGAAGATGCTAGAATTGCCAAACCCAAAAAATGGATAAAAATAGACCAATTGTTGGCCTGCCTGTCATTTCAGTTAAAATAGGAGATCACTGTTATCATGGTTTATGTGACATGCGTGCTAGTGTGAGTGCTATTCCTTACAAGTTATATCAAGAAATTAGGGAAGACATAGCACCTACAGAGTTAGAAGAGATAGATGTTCCTATTAAACTTGCAAATAGAGACACCATATCACCTTGTGGGATTATTAGAGATGTTGAAGTCTTGTGTGGGAAAGTAAAATACCCAACTGATTTTCTTGTTCTTGGTTCCCCACAAGATGACTTCTGTCCCATTACTTTTGGTAGACCTTTCTTGAACACAGTTAATGCTAGGATAGATTGCCAGAAACAAACCGTGGGTGTTAGCTTTGGTGATGAGTCTCATGAGTTTAGTTTTTCCAAGTTTAGTAGAAACCATCATGAAAAAGAATTGCCTAGTAAGGATGAATTAATTGGTCTTGCTTCTATTGTTGTGCCACTTACTGATCCTTTAGAACAATACTTGCTAGACCATGAAAATGATTTACATATGCATGAAAGAAATGAAGTAGACAATATTTTCTTTGAACAACGTCCTCTACTTAAACACAATTTGCCTATTGAAACTCTCAGAGGTCCTCCTCCACCTAAGGGCGATCCTGTGTTAGAATTAAAACAATTGCCAAACACTTTGAAATATGCTTATCTTGATGAAAAGAAAATATATCCTGTTATTATCAGTGCTAACCTTTCAGAACATGAAGAAGAAAGATTATTGAAAGTTCTAAGGAAGCACCGGTCTGCTATTGGATACACTCTTGATGATTTAAAGGGCATTAGTCCCACTCTAAGTCAGCACAAAATTAATATGGAACCTGATGCTAAACCCATTGTTGATCACCAACGACGGTTAAATCCGAAGATGAATGAGGTGGTAAGAAAGGAAATATTAAAACTTCTGGAAGCAGGTATAATCTATCCTATAGCTGATCAGGGCCGGGCCGGCAAAATCCGGGGCCCTGTGCGAAACAAAAAATGGGGCCCTACCTCGCTAAAAAATGAACTAACGAGCAAAAAAATTGCGGGGAAAACTAACGAGCAATTATAATGTGTATATATATCTCACAGGAAAAAATTATAATGTAAATAATATAATGTCGATGTTTTGCAATTAGACGAATCGTCCAACTCACCTAGATTTGGGTCATGTCCGGTTGAATTGCTACCATGTGATCTTTAATTGGGGAGGTAAGACCAATCTCTAACGAAGTAATGATCCCTGTCAAAAGTTAATTAGGAAATTAAGAATTAGAATTTAGGAGTAAAAACTAGAGGATTTGCTAAGAACCTGGAGGCTGGAGTCGGTCAATCGACCATGGACTGATCCGACGAGTCGACGAGTCTGAAAATTAAGAGAGGAAGCTAGGACGGCAATGACAGCGGCCTAAATCTTATCGCTCTGATGAGGCAAAGGTGACCACCGCCGAGACTATCGTCTCCTTTTTTCGTCTCCTGACTCTTGTAGCGGCGTCGACGGAACTGCTTTTGGTTTCCCGATCGAGGCGATCCCGATTGACTGGTATAGCGATCCCTTTTTTTGGAACCCACGATCCCTTTGCATCCCTAGAGAGCAGCTTCCTTTTTTCCTTTGGGAAAGATCGGTCTTTTTTTTAGGAATTGGGAAAGATTGATCGATTCTGGCACGAGCTGACGAGCTCCAGTACTCGATGGCCTCTACTCAGGCCCCGCTCCAACGCCTAGTGGAGTGCGGCAGCTGCTACGCATTTTTTTCTTTCAAAAATACTAGGCCTATATAAGAAACATTGGGCCCCCCAAAATTATGGGCCCTGTGCGGGCCGCACATCTGGTACCACTATGGGCCCGGCCCTATAGCTGATAGTAGATGGGTAAGTCCTGTTCATTGTGTCCCTAAGAAAGGAGGTATAACTGTTGTTCCTAATGAGAAGAATGAACTTATTCCACAAAGAATTGTTACAGGTTATAGAATGGTAATTGATTTTAGAAAATTAAGCAAAGCAACTAGAAAAGATCATTACCCTTTGCCTTTTATTGATCAAATGCTTGAAAGATTGTCTAAGCACACACACTTTTGCTTCCTCGATGGATATTCTGGCTTTTCACAAATACCTGTTTCTCAACCTGACCAAGAAAAGACCACTTTTACTTGTCCTTTTGAAACCTATGCTTATAGACGTATGCCTTTTGGTTTATGTAATGCACCCGCTACCTTTCAAAGATGCATGATGGCTATATTCTCTGACTTTCATGAAAAGATTGTTCAGGTATTCATGGATGACTTCTCTGTCTATGGGAAGTCTTTTGATGATTGTTTAAGCAATCTTGATCAAGTTTTGCAGAGATGTGAACAAACAAAACTTGTCTTGAATTGGGAGAAGTGCCACTTTATGATTAATGAAGGCATTATCTTGGGTCATAAAATTTCTGAAAGTGGTATTGAAGTGGACCAAGCAAAGGTCGATGCAATTGAGAAAATGCCATGTCCTAAGGACATCAAAGGTATCCGTAGTTTCCTAGGTCATGCTGGTTTCTATAGGAGGTTTATTAAGGACTTTTCTAAAATTTCTAGGCCTCTTACTAATCTTTTGCAAAAGGATATTCCTTTTGTTTTTGATGATGATTGTCTTGAAGCTTTGAAACACTCAAGAAAGCTTTAATCTCTACATCTATTGTTCAACCACTTGATTGGAACTTGCCTTTTGAAATTATGTGTGATACTAGTGATTATGTTGTTGGTGCTGTTCTAGGACAAAGAGTTGATAAGAAATTGATGTTATTCATTATGCTAGTAAAACTCTAGACAGTGCTCAAAGAAATTATGCTACAACTGAGAATGAATTCTTAGCAGTGGTGTTTGCTTGTGATAAGTTTAGACCTTATATTGTTGATTCTAAAGTAACTGTTCACAGAGACCATGCTGCTATTAAATATCTTATGGAAAAGAAAGATGCTAAACCTAGACTTATTCGTTGGGTTCTCTTGTTACAAGAATTTGATTTGCATATTATTGATACAAAAGGAGCTGAGAACCCCGTAGCTGATAACTTGTCTAGGCTTGAAAATGTGCTTGATGACCCACTTCCTAATGATGATAGTTTTCCTGATGAGCAGTTAGCTGCAATAAATGTTGCTAATACTACTCCTTGGTATGCTGACTATGCTAATTACATTGTTGCTAAATATTTGCCACCTAGCTTTACATACCAACAAAAAAATATTCTTCTATGATTTAAGACATTCCTTTTGGGATGACCCACATCTTTATAAAGAAGGGGTAGATGGTATTATTAGGCGTTGTGTACCTGAGCATGAACAGGGACAAATCCTACGGAAATGTCACTCTGAAGCTTATGGAGGTCATCATGCTGGAGATAGAACTGCTCATAAGGTATTGCAATCTAGATTTTATTGGCCTACTCTCTTCAAGGATGCTCGTAAGTATGTCTCATCTTATGATGAATGCGGAAGAATAGGTAATATTGGTAAGCATCAAGAAATGCCTATGAACTATTCCCTTGCCGTTGAGCCATTTGATGTTTGGGGATTTGATTACATGGGACCTTTTCCTTCCTCTAATGGGTATACACATATTTTGGTTGCTGTTGATTATGTTACTAAATGGGTAGAAGCTATTCCAACTAGTAGTGCTGATCACAACACCTCTATTAAAATGCTTAAGGAAGTTATTTTCCCAAGGTTTGGAGTCCCTAGATATTTAATGACTGATGGTGGTTCACACTTTATTCATGGTGCTTTCCGTAAGATGCTTGCTATGTATGATGTTAACCATAAAATTGCATCACCCTATCATCCTCAGTCTAGTGGTCAAGTTGAACTTAGCAATAGAGAAATAAAATTAATTTAGCAAAAGACTGTCCATAGGTCCAGGAAGCACTACTAGGAAAAGGCCTGCTAGTGGCGCACCTGTTTTGCCTACTAATGGCGCACTACAGGTGCGCCACTAGCATCACGCCATTAGAATTTTTTACTAATGGCGCATCACACGGTGCGCCATTACTATCTGACTTAGTAATGGCGCACCACATAGAAGTGCGCCATTAATAACAATTTTTTTTCAATTTTTTTTAAAAAAAAATTCACAATTTTTTTTTCTTTTTTTTCTTAATCTCGGGTCACTATGGCTTAATCTCAAGTCAAATCACACTCCGTGGTCAAACTTCCTGGAAGGTCACCTATCCTCACACTACTCCAGTCCGAGCACGCTTAACTTCGCAGTTCTATCCAACCCCAGCACCAGCTCACTTCACAAGCACTTGTTGATATATCTATCATATCAATCCTATTAAACATTGTTGATGTCTAGGACTTTGTTCATGTTCATGAGTGTGATGAAATTTTGGAAAAATATTTCAAACTTCCTGGTCATATTACGTATCATATTTTGAAAAAAATCCAAAAAAAAGTTTTTCTGAAACCATTTTTTTCTGTTACTAGTGGCGCACCTAGCAAATGGTGCGCCACTAGTAAGTTTGATTTTTTTTTCATTTTCACCCCTCTAGATCTTAAAAGCCCCGTATCTTTCGTTTTGTTAGGTTTTTGGGGATTTTGAAGATGTTGAACAAAGTTCCCCCACTTCAATTCGGATGTATCTTTTCGAGTAGATGATTTTTCATATAAAAAACTTTTTAATCCGAGTTCGTATGCAAAAGTTATGCCCATTTTACAAAGTCCAGAGAGATTTTGCAAATAAAGTCGAAATTCATATTTGTAAATTTTCCCAACTAGACCACATATCACATGGGAAACTTATTTTTTTTGACATTTCCATCATTTTCTTTTATTTTTTCTAAAACTGAAAAGGCGGTCCACGGGGGTGGGGGGGTGCATTCGATGGAATTTTTGGGCAAAGTAGTAATGGCGCACCACACCCACGGTGCTCCATTACTAACTTTGAAAAAATATATTACTCCATTTGTTAGTTGTGGCGCACCGAGGGTGTGGTGCGCCATTACTAGTTTAACTAGTAATGGCGCACTGTCCCCTGGTGCGCCATTACTAGTTTTGAAAAAAATGAATTTTTTTTTGTTAGTAGTGGCGCACCGAGGGTGTGGTGCGCCATTACTAGTTTTGAAAAAAAATAAAAAAATTGTTAGTAGTGGCGCACCGTGGATGTGGTGCGCCATTAGTATTTGGACACTAATGGCGTACCAACACATGGTGCGCCATTAGTATATAGTAGTGGCGCACCACACGTGTGGTGCGCCATTAGTGTACATATTATCTATAGCCCTTTTCCTAGTAGTGAAGAATTGGTCTAAGAAATTAGATGATGCACTTTGGGCTTATAGAACTGCATATAAAAATCCTATTGGTAAGTCTCCTTATAAAATGGTTTATGGAAAAGCTTGTCATTTAGCTCTTGAGTTAGAACATAAAGCATATTGGGCAGTTAAAGAACTCAACTATGACTTCAAACTTGCTGGTGAAAAGAGGTTATTTGATATAAGCTCATTATGAATGGAGAACCCAAGCTTATGAAAATGCAGAGTTATTCAAAGAAAAAGTTAAAAGATGGCATGGCAAAAGAATTCAAAAACGTGAGTTTAAAGTCGTAGAATATGTTCTTTTGTACAACTCTCGTTTTAGATTCTTTGCAGGCAAACTCCTCTCCAAATGGGAAGGCCCCTATGTCATCGAGGAGGTTTACCGGTCTGGAGCCATCAAAATAAATAATTTTGAATGAACTAACCCAAAGGTTGTCAATGGGCAACGAATAAAGCATTATATCTCAGGTACGCCTATTAATGTTGAAAGTAATATTATCCAAACTTTGACACCGGAAGAACACATCAAAGAGTCCTTCCGGAACACCCCAGAATCGTCAAAATAACGAGGTACATGATACGGTAAGTAAACGGATTCCGAAAAATCTGCAAAAATATTTTTTATCAGTTTTGTAATATTTTAAAATTTTGGAAATAAAGAAACTCCCAGGAAGTGTCCCCTGGTGGGCACAAGAGCCTGGCGCGCCCAGGTGGGTTGTGCCCACCCGGGACACCTCCCGTACTCCGTTTTTCTTCTAGATGCTTGTCCTCCAAGATAAAAAATTTGTATATACTTCCAGAACATGTTAACCACAGTATCGTGGAGAAAATCCTCTGTTCTCTTTTCTTGCTGTTTCATGTCAGATTTGTCAAGCTAGGTATCATGTCTTCCCGCTCCTCCAACCACGTCGAAGAATATGCTCGGCTGATGAATATCGAGACGAAGAGGGAGGAGCGCACAGATGCTATCAAGGGAGACAAGGATCTCTTGACCTCCCAAAACGAGATCGCTTCTTCACCACCAAAGGAGAACTAAGTATCGGGTATGGGAACTCCCCTTGGCTTCCGCCAAGCTTGGGGGAGGTGCCCCGGTATCGTATCATCCCACTATCTTTTTACTTTTACTTATCTTAGTTCAATATTTTGCTTAGATGAATAAAGTTTAGTTCGGTCTTCCCTTCTTTTAGAAGTTTGCTTAGTAATCTATCATTATAATCATGTGCAAGTTATATAATAAAGTTAGTTTGAGTTTTTACTTTCTTTACTTTCATGATGCAAATAAAGAAAATAAATAATAAAGAAAGAAGAAAAGAAAGGAAGTAAATCAATAAGATCATATACTAATCCTATGGTAGGTGATAGCACTACATAAGGAAAAGTATAAGTAAGAAAATTTTATTAGAGATTGACAAACATAGCATTAGTCAATGATGCAACTCATGAACGAATTAATAAGGGAAGGGAAGATTCACATACAAATATACTATCCTAGAAATCTTTTGTGATTGTGAGCCCTCATCAAAATATTATATGCCAAAATTGTTGACGTTGGACAAGGAAGACAACGTAATGGTTTATGTATGTTTATATTCACATAGAAGTCATATTGTCATAGATCCTTTAACATGTGATGCTTGCCCCTATCTTTGCTAGCCAAAAACTCCACACTAAGTAGAGATACTACTTGTGCATCCAAAAACCCTTAAACCCGAACCTTTTTCAAGTGTCCACCATACCTACCTATGGATTGAACAAGATCCTTCAAGTAAGGTGTCATCGGTGCAAAAAGGCAATTAAAATTGCTTCTAAATAGGTTAGATCATTTAGTGTAAGAGAAAATTGAGCGTTGTACGAACTTGGATGACAAAGAATAAAAGCGACAAACTGCATAATAAAGGTTGTCATCTGAAGGGGCAATACAACGTGACGTTCTTTTGCACTAAGGGATTGAGCATGCAAACAAATAAGCGCATGACAACCTCTGCTTCCCTCTGCGAAGGGCCTATCTTTTACTTTTATGTATTTACTTCTATGCAAAGAGTCAAAGTTTTGCTTCTATTCCTTTTTATTTATTCTTTTGGCAAGCATCCTGTGGTGAGGAAAGATCTAGGCACATATGTCCAGTTGAATATAGATAGTATGAGTTATTATTGTTGACATCACCCTTGAGGTGAGTAAGTTGGGAGGCAAAACTATAAGCCCCTATCTTTCTATGTGTCCGGTTGAAATGTTTTGCTCATGGGTACAAGGTGAGTGTTAGCAATCATAAAAGACTATATGATGGTTGAGTATGTGGACTTGCTTAAAAGCTCCGATAAATGACCCTTCCTGAAAAGATATGAGGAATTATAGGTGCAAAGTTGACTGAGAACATAGTTTGTTGGTTTCTAATAGAGTTTTTGCTTTATACTTCGATTGTGTCATGAACTATTACTTACTCATGGGAAGTATATGATGCAAGTTCTATGATAAAAGTCCTATGTTTAAATTTGTGGTTGTTATAATAATCAACATGATGCTTCTATGTCTGTATTTTGTTTTTATCGACACCTCTCTCTCAAAGCATGTAGACATGGTTCTCAATTTCGGTTTTTGCTTGAGGACAAGCGAGGTCTAAGCTTGGGGGAGTTGATACGTCCATTTTGCATCATGTTTTCTTACTGTTATTTATAAATTTTTAATCCATAATAATGCTTTTTGGAGTAATTCTAATGCCTTTTGTCTCATAATTTGCAAGGTACACACCAAGAGGGAGAATTCCGGCAGCTGGAAATCTGGACCTAAAAAAGCTACGTCAGGCCACCTATTCTGCACAACCCCAAATGGGCTGAAACTTCACGGAGATTTTTTATGGAATATATAAGAAATATTGGAGCCAATAAGTACCAGAGGGGAGCCACCAGGTGGGCACAACCACCTCCTGGCGCGCCCTGGTGGGTTGTGGCCTCCTCGGCCCACCTCCAGTGCCCATCTTCTGGTATATAAGTGGTTTTGACCTAGAAAAAATAATAATAATACTTTCGGGACGGAGCGCCGCCGTCTCAAGGCGGAACTTGGGCAGGAGCACTTTTACCCTCCGGCGAAGCGATTCTGCCGGGGGAACTTCCCTCCCGGAGGGGGAAATCATCGTCCTCATCATTACCAACAACTCTCCCATCTTGGGGAGGGCAATCTCCATCAACATATTCACCAGCACCATCTGATCTCAAACCCTAGTTCATCTCTTGTATTCAATCTCGTTACCGGAACTATAGATTATTGCTCGGGGGTGACTAGTAGTGTTGATTACATCTTCTAGTTGATTACTATATGGTTTATTTGGCGGAAGATTATATGTTCAGATCCATTCACTACAAAAAAAGACACATCCGTGACATTTTGGGCCGAATGAAAATCTTTTCTGTCATACTTATGACACTTCTATTATGATAATTGTGACAAAACCCGGTATCATCATAGATGTGGTGGGGTCCTACTTCTATGGCAAAAAAATCATGACAGAAAATGGGCTTTTCGTCCTGGGCGGGCCGGAGACGCAGCTCCATGACATTCTTTGGGCCGTCCATGACGGAAAAAACCGTGGCAGAAGCGAGGGCGCAGAAAATATCGGGGAGTCCCCGGTTACGGTGGGTGGTCGGGGGCCGAGCGATGCGCATTTCTCTCGTACGTACGTGCCTGTGTGCGAGGTGTTGGGCTCTAACTGAACCCGAGCGAGGCATTGGGCTCTAACTGAACCCGAGCGGTTGCACTGCAGGCTACGCGTTACTGAACCCGAGCGATCGATCGATGGCTATTAACTGAACCCGATCGAGCGATTCTTCGCTACTGCTGCTAACTGAAGCCGATCGATGCTGCCTCTGGATGAATAGTGAGCGCTGCGGGGGGGGGGGGTTGGATGAACAGGACCCCGTGGTGTTGCCTCTGGATGAACAGTACCCCGATCGATCGAGCCGGTTGGGGCTGGATGAACAGGACCCCGTGGAGGGCTGGATGAATAGGACCACCCCGTGGAGAGCAGGATGAACAGTAGACGGTGGAGGGCAGGATGAACAGTAGCCCGTGGAGGGGTGGTTGAACAGGAGCCTGTGGAGAGGGCTGGTTGAACAGTAGCCGGTGAAGTAGCGCGCGGTGGAGGCTGGATGAACAGGAGCCCGTGGATGAACAGTCGCAGGTGGAGGCTGGAGGAGGTCGACGGTGGATGAACAGTAGCCCATGGAGGCTGGAGGGGGTCGACGGTGGAGATGAACAGTATCCCGTGGAGTCCCGTTTTGCGGTACGCCACACCCCTCCCGATGAATAGGACCCCCGTTTCGACTGTAGCGCTCCAACACAAGTCCGTTTCCTCCGTTTTGCGGTACGCCACACCCCTCCCGATCAACAGGACCCCCGTTTCAACCGTAGGAGGTCCGTTTCTTCCGTTTTGCGGTATGCCAGACACCTCCCGATGAACAGGATCCCGTTTCGAACGTGGCCGGTCGAACACAAGGCCGTTTCCTCCGTTCTGCGGTACGCCAAACCTCGTTTCCATCGGCTGTTCCGTCCAAGCCCTCCCGATGAACACGACGACGCATTCCGTTCCGACCCAGCCAGTTGGCTCCCCATGAACACGACGATGACGCTGTTTCTCCGTTCCGACCCAGCCATGTACACGAGCCCTGGTCGTACTTATGCGCGAGTAGGCGATCGAGACCCTGCCCGTATGTACGTACGTGGCCGTATTTTCTTTCTTGCACACTGGCCGTTGTACGTACGTGTACATGCTACGTGGGCGCCTCTACTATGACACGTGCGCGCCTCTACATCGACAAGTATGTACATACACGTTCGCGACCAGAATGACAACGCTACGTACGCTTCGACCAGGTGGGTCCCGACTGTCAGGCACTTCCTTGCGTGCGAAGATGTAGCTGGTGGGTCCCAGCAGCCAGGGGGGCGAATCGTTTTTTTGCCCGGACGCACTTCGGTGCATGCGAAGATGTAGCTGGTGGGTCCCAGCAGCCAGGGGGGCGAATCGTTTTTTGCCCGGACGCACTTCGGTGCGTGCGAAGATGTAGCTGGTGGGTCCCAGCAGCCAGGGGGAAACGTTTTTTCGCGTCCGGTGGGTCCTCGCTGTCAGGTGGAGGAATAATTTTTTTTGCGACTGGAGGAATAATTATTTTGCGCGTAATAAGGAGGCACTTCCTTGCTGCGGCCGTGGACCCAGCTGTCAGCCTCTCCACGTACAGTCCACGTCCGATGGAAGTCGTTCCTTGACCACGCCGCTCCGGAGGCCTAGGAAGGGGACGACGCAGAGCCGAGGAAGACGCGGCAGTGGATGCCCACACGTAGAGGAGTACGAGGGTTCACTGGTTCGCTGCGGTGTGAGGCTGCTGTCGCCGCAGAATAACATGGGGTGTGGGTGCGTAGAGGGATGACCTGGCCAGTGGTGGGAATAGTAGGGGGCGGTGAGGCCTCCGTGGCAGCACAGCCAGTGTAACACCTCGGTGTAATGATGCTACAGTAACCCCTGGGGTTAAGTTAATCATTTTGCTAAACAAGTGTTTGATCATCATGTTCACCTCTCTCTTTTTATTTTCCAGTTGAATTCAATTTCAAATTATGAGTGAAATTCAAAATGCTCAAACATGAAAACTAAAATGTTCATCATGTGGAAAATATTCTTCTGGTAATATTGGTGGTGAACCAACATTTTTTTGCAAAGTACCTAAATGGCCTAAAATAGCTATAACAGAAAGTTGTTAAAAAAGAAAAGAAAAGTTAAAACAAAAACAAAAAGAGAGGAAAGGGGCTAGAGCCCCTGGCCTCCCGTTGGGCTTCAGCCCACCCGAGCCAACTGGCCCAGCTAGGCCGGCCCACTCCCCCCCTGTCGTTTTCCCCCTCCCCACTGTGCGAGCGACCGCGCGCGCGCGTCTCCGCCGGACCCCCCTCGCCGGCTCCGACGGGAGGATAAGGCCTCCACGCCCCGGACGCCTCAAGTCCTCCCCCTCACCTACCTCCACTCCCCTCTCTCACCTCCCAGATCCACGCGCTCCTCCCCCTCTCTGTCTCGCTCCCCGCCTCACCCGAGCGCCATCGCCGTCATCCCACCTCGCATCACCGCGGCGACCGCCTCCCTCGTGCTCCTCCGACGTAACCAGCAACTCCGCCGCGCTCCGCTACATCGACTACGGCCACGAACGCGAGCTGGCAAGCCCCGCAACACCGGATCCCCATCTTCTTCCTCCCCGGGTCGCCGGACGCAGCCGTCGTCGATTCGGCCTTCCCCTGCGCTCCTAACCTGTCGAGGGCCTTTCTTGCGCCACGCGGTGAGCCCCTCATCCTCTCCCCTCGCTCCCCTGGCCTCTTGCGCTCCCGTAGCTACGCGTCCGCCATGGCCGAGCTCGGCTCCGCCGTGCAACTAGTCGCTGTCGTTGTAGTCGTTGCCAAGGCCGGGCAAGCACGGCAACGTGCTCAGGGCGGCTCCCTGGTGCCGCCCGAGCCTCTAGCTTGTCTCCCTGTGCCCTCTAGCTCCGTTTCCATCGCTGCCCGATCTCCGGCGTCCGCTCCGCCGCTCACCACCGTCGTCTCCGGCCGTTTCCGGCCAAACTATCGCCACAGAACGACGCGGCGTCGAGAGGCCGTTCGAATGAACCCAACCAAACGCCAAATGGTGCCTCGTAGCGCCGAAACCACCTTCGCCCGAAGTCCGGCGCCACCTGCGGTGGTCGCCGTCGACGTTCCCGGTCGCCTCAGCCGCTCCCGCCGATGTCGTGCGACACGGCTTCGACTCCGCGTTCGAACGCGACTGACCGCTTTCGTTTTGGTGGTCTGTGTGCGAATTCCGCGCGTCACCGCCGTCTCCTGTGGTCGCCGGCATTGCTCCGGCCGCCGTGCTGACCAGGCGCCGACATGGCCCTGTGGGGCCCAACCCAGTGAGGCTGCCAGTGGGCCCCGACGCACCAGTTGACCACGTTGACGCTGGCCAACGCAGTTGCTATTCACCCCTCTGTATGACATGTGGCCCCTTTCGGTTAATTAGGCTAATTAAACGTTTTTGTAAATAAAACTAATTAGTTAACCTAACCAGTCACTTACATGTGGGGCCCAGTAGCTAAATAACCCCAGATTAGTTTCAAATAAACTCTGTTACGTAAGAGAGGCTGACTGGTGGGACCTATTGGTCAGTTTGACCAGTCAGTGGGTCTGTTGACCTGCTAATGTCATGCTGACACTCTGCTGACGTCATAATTCCTTTTCTGTTAATTTAAATAATTCCAGAAAATGGTTTAATCTTTGAAAATTCATAGAAAATAAACCGTAGCTCAGATGAAAATGTTTTCTATATGAAAGTTGCTCAGAAAAATCCAACGAATCCGAATACGCGGTCCGTTCATCTGTCACATGCCCTTAGCATGCTGAACATGGAACATTCCCCCTCCGGTCATCTGTCTGAGACAGGTCCGGAACCGGGAACACCTTCCCGGTTGAATTCCCCCTTCACCTATATCGTGCAGCCATACGTTAGGTCACACCCGGCACATCATATTGCCATGTTATGCTTTGTGATGCTATGTTTGCTTTATATTTATTGTTTCTTCCCCCTCTTCTCTCCGGTAGACCCCGAGACCGATGCTGCCCCTGTGATCGACTACGTCGACGACGACCCCTCCTTGCCAGAGCAACTAGGCAAGCCCCTGTGACACCCCAAAATTTTGACCTTGTTTTATTAATTAAAATTTTGCCAGCAAATTAAATTTTTATATTCTGGATTTATCTCTTGATTTCAGAACCTCTCTTCTCTTTAATATTGTGGGTTTTTACCTCAAGTGGAAACTTTCCAAAAGTATTATTGGACTTGTATACTCTCTCTATAAAACAATTCTTTATCAGTGGATTTAATTGCATAATTGCTTCTCCTGAGCTTTATTCTTTTAAAATGATTTTTCATAAATTTGGAGCCTCTGTTACACTGCAACCATTTGATTAATGCATTTAAAATTTTCACCAAAAATTTGGGGATGTCATGTGATGTTTCCACATCACTTTTATGCAAAAATATCTTTTGGTTATTGGAGATTTTGAGCTCTACATCAACTTTTCAAATCTGGTCCAGTAGGTATTTTTGCACTACAACCTATTTAAATATTCCTTTAAAAATTCTTCCAAGTGTTTGGAGATGCCAGTAGATGCATATAATTCAACTTTATGCAAAAACCCATTGGTGTTCTTTGAAATATTTGAGTGAATCAACCTCATTTTCATTCTGGTCCAACTTAGTGATTTGTACCGCAACCCTAAATTATCTTGCTCTAGTAACCCTGAGCTTTTTCCTACTTATAAACCACCCTGCAAAACCCTTAAGTCCAGGAGAGTGGACCCATTGGAGGATTTTTAGTGCATGCAATGGAGCTTTGTTCTTGCAGTCCAAAACTGAAGTTTTGCAAAGCTTGCACTAGCAAGTTTCTGGTTTTGCCCAAATGATCTTGCCATCATCACCTACACCTTAAGAGACTAGGATCTGGAGTTTTTGGCCACTCCAAGAGTTGCCTAGATGCGCTTAGCAATCTGTCGAGCACCTTGTGTGCATGGTCAGTTTTGACATGATCTTTGCCTTTGCACTGTGACCTTACACCTCTGGACAAAATAGCATGTCCACTAAGCTCCTAGAAGACTCTAACCTAAACCTGCTACTTGCCAGCCTCACCCAAGCCCTGTGGCATGCATTGGCATTTCGTCGAGCAGCTAGCGTGCGTAATCTAGGCGCGCCCAGAGCGCACGTTTTGCACGCGCGCGCACCGAGTCGCCGCGTCCCTCTGCCGTCGCCTCGTGCTCGTTCTGGCCCTTCGCTTCCCGCAGCCAGCACGCCCGCCCCTTCCCTCGCCGCAGAGCCGCCCCTGAAGCCCCATAGTGCCGCCGTCAGGTCAGCCACGGCGGCTAGCGGCCGGCCACCGCAGGCTCTGCCATGGACGGCGCCGCCCGAGCCGCAGCAGCGCGCCAGCTGCCCCCTTGTACAGCCCGAGCCTATCCTCTAGCCCGTCTACTAGTGCTCGTCGCCGCCACGTCGCCCTGGCCACTACAGAACGGCAACTCGCCGTTGTTCTTATCCACCACCACGGAACCAGCCTCGTTGCGCTATAAAAGGAGGCCCCATAGCACTCCCTTAGCCAGCAATCGGCGGTTGGTAGCCGTCTTCCTCGACTCCGGCCGGTTCGGCCGCCGCCGCCCCCCCGGTCCAGCTCGTCGCAAACAGAGCCTCCCCCATCCTTCCAGCGCCACCGTTCGACTCCCCATGATCTTGCGGAGCTGCCCAGCGCCTCAGCCTCGATCGGAAACCACCGGAGCCCAAACCCCCATCACTCCCGAATCGCCGTCCGCCGCGAAGCTCACCGCCGGCGGCTCCCTCCATCCCCACCTGCCTAGCGACCACCGGGAGGACCGCCCTGGAACCACGGATCCATCCCTGCCCTCCGGAGCCCGCGAAGAGGCGCCGTTCGCCGGCGTCGATCGCCGGAGTCCCGCCTCCGCTCGGGCAGAGGAAGAGGAGGGAGAAGCGACTAGTCAAACCTGACCAGTGGGCCCCCTGGACCCACTGTCAGTGACCCACGCGCCCGTCCACTCTGGATAAGTGAAAGCGTAAAGTCTCGAGTACGTATCCCCTACCCCGAAAGCGCATTTTGTACCGAAGCGTTTCCCTTTTTCTGTTTTATTTTAAAAAACAGAATTTGACTAAACTTTGATTGGCTATAACTTTTTAAATATAAGTCCAAATGACCTGATTCTTTTTCTGTTGTTTCTCAAATTCTGTCTAGTTTATTTTAGTATTTATTTGAAAATTTTCCAAACAATTTTTATGTAATTTTTTAAAACTATGTGTTAATTTAAATTTTCATAAAATAGGATTTTGAAGAAGAAGGCAACTTTTCAAAAGTGCACTCCCTCTTGCGTACTCTTGAAGGCAAGCATTCTGAACTCAGGCATAATATTTTGTGTGTTGTTGATACGGTTACAACACCACCTTGACATGGAACATCCGCTATTTTATGTGACGATAAAATCATACGCATGAGTGCATAATGGAGATTCTTTGCTGTTAGAAATGGATATGCTGGTGATAGTGATCATCCTCGTAAGCTTTTCATGCATACCAGAAGGAAGCCAGGAAAGTTGCTGTCTTGGGTAGACACGAGCTTGTCCCTAGTTCCTCGTCGAGACGAGTGTGTCCGATATGGTATGATGAGGTATGATGAGTGGTGATTCTGTCTGTTAGTTGAAATACATTTGTTATGCTAATCATACAGGGAATACTTGAACCTCCTGAGTCGGCCGTAGATCGAGTCTTGTTCCAGTAACCCCCATACTTCTTTCGTACTACCACTTGTCCCTGCCGCGGGTAGGGTACAGTTCAGTAGGTTGTGAACCCCTTCCTAGCACACACCGTACAGTGAGGCCATGGTGGAAGATACCGGATGCATCCGGTAGGCATGCCACCTGGTCCGGGGGCATGGGTGTTTCCGGTTGGGACGGAGAGGGGGGCACCCCTTAGAGCGCGCGATATAAATTTGATCCCATGCTAAGTCGAGGTTGTAGCCTCCCCACTTAGAGTTTTGCTTGACAGGTGTCGTGGGTGATTCCAGACGCCGGTAAGTTGAGCTGGTGTGTGCGGGTCAGGTGTGTTTTCGATTAAAAGACCGTAAATGGAATTAGTCCCGATGGACTAAAGAAATCCGTTACTCGTGGGTAAAGAGTACACCCTCTGCAGAGGTAAATCTATTCGGATAGCCACGTCCATGGGTAAGGACCATAGTCTGAGATGGGTCTAGTGTCGGTCTTTGTGTCGATCTTAGTGTCGGTCTTAGTGTAGGTCTTCGGAGGAGAAACTACTAAACTGGAACATGGATCATGACTTGTGACATATGAAGATTATGATTATTATTATTGTGGACTAACCATTTACATTATTTGAATTATTGTGTATCCCTGGGACGGTTCTACCTCCTGGATACTCACTGCGATTATTATTTATAAGCCCTTTATGTGGTGTCGCTCAGACGCCCGACTGCGGCATGCTTGCTATTTATTTATTCTTTATAAGCCCTTTATGTGGTGTCGCTCAGACGCCCGACTGCGTCATGTTTGTTATTTATTTGTTCTTTATAAGCCCTTTATGTGGTGTCGCTCAGACGCCCGACTGCGGCGTGCTTGTCATTTATTTATTCTTTATAAGCCCTTTATGTGGTGTCGCTCGGACGCCCGACTGCGGCATGATTTATCTTATTATCCTTTCGAGGTGTCGCTTCAGACACTCGATCGGTGCATTCTATTTCTACTCCCGTATTGCATATTCATATTTTACCCGCATGCGTGCATCATGGATTTCGTTGATTTCGTGACAGACGTTATGATCATAGAATATTTCGGAGCATGATTATCCCTTGTTATATTATACCCGTGTTCATAATGTTTGCGAGTACATTCAAAAGTACTCACTGGCTTGTCCCTGGCTATTGTCTTGGCCAGATTTCTTGCTTGGAGAGGAGCGTTGCGATGACAGCCCCGGAACCTACGCAATGATGATAGCAGCCTCGCGAAGATAGGAGTTATCCTGGTCAGCTGTTCCTGTGGGAAATGGAGTCCCATAGACGCAGATGAACCACAAACCGCTTCCGCCTTCAACCACTAGAAACCAAGTGTTGTACTCATAGGCCACAATGGTCTTGTACTACATATTTTGCACTTTGCTTGGGATTTCTGTATCAAGTTGGTGCCTCATCAGCTAACAGTAATCCTGGGGCTGGTGAGCACAAGGGCCATTTTCTGGAAAACTAATATCTCGAAAAACCGGTCCTGACAAACTTGGTATCAGAGCCAGGCTGACCATTGGCTAATCCTATCTTAGCCAGGTCGAAAAACCTAGGTTAACCAACCCACCAGACCTTAACGTAACCCCGACCAAGCTTCTCGTGTAAGATAGCCACACAGTGACCCCGACGCTTTTGGCAGTTGGTGCCCAACCTATCAACCTAGCTTGTCGATCACGCGCCAGTGACCGACACCTAACATGTCTCATTCGCAAGCGTGCGAAGGAAGACTCCATCCCCTTTTCTATAAAAGGGGCACGCTAGCCTCAACCCAGCACAACACAGCCTCTACCCCCAAACCAAGCCATAATGCTTGGCCCCATTGTTCACAATGAGACCACATCAACCAACCTTGGAGGTTTTGTGACCGTGCTCGCAAACCTCACCCGCCGTGCATATGCATTAGAAGAGCCCCCAGAATATGTTGTGTACCAGGGACCCATGAGCGGTGAGAGCCGTCAGTTCTGGGCCACTGTGCACATCTATGGTAGGGGACTATCGCCAGAACGCCCCTACAGGTTCACTGGAAGGAGAACTTCCTTTGAGCCACAAGCCATCCAACTAGCAGCTCGAGAAGCTATAGTTCAAGTCCGGCACTTGTCGCCCAGAGTTAACTGTCGCTCGTTCTACTACTACCCTAGCCGTGACGGGTATGGTAGGCCACCCCAGATTGCCAACGGAGATCACGAGACGAATCCTGCACTATTGCATCTGGTGCGCTATGTAAGTGCACTAGAGGAACTGTTCGATCAAATCACCCTTGATCTGATCGCAGCTCGTGGAGAACTGATTCGCCGAGCCCCGGCGAGAGGAGAAGAGGAGCCCGACGCCGACAACCCAGTCGTGCTATTCGGACACCCGATCGAGTCGTTGAGGTCTGCCCCAGCCATCGACCAAAATACTTTGGTGTCCCCAGAAGTGCTTCGTCGCCTTTTGGGAACACACTCCAACGGGATTGTGGCCAACAACCCCCGCGATGGTCATCATCGCTACCCCGACCCTGCAGCCCCTCAACCTCATCCAGCTAATCCCGACGGTGAAACCCGTGGAGAAGCCTCGACGTCCACTAGCCAAGCCCGCTTAGATATTAACAAAGTAGACTAAGTCGCTCGAGTAGTAACGAGCCTTAGTATTTCTACGAATTGTAATTGTGTGATCCTGTATCACCATTATTAAATGCTGTCTGCTTGTGCGCCCCTATTTTGAAATAGTAGCCATGCATATGTACGTTAGCATACAGTTACATTTTTAAATTCCGGGCGCAGCTACCAAAAACCACCCCGACGACACCCACAGTAATATGTCACATTTATGAGATATGTGTATCTGTGGCATTGACCCCCGACCCCATAAAACAGAACCGACAAACTAGTTACCCTTCACCACGGTAAATAACCCAGCCCCAATGCTATATAAAGGCCACCTCGTGACCTTGCCAAGTACCCCTCACCTTGTGCACAACACGCACAGCCATTTCTTTGCCATGCCGACCCCCAGTATTTATCTAAGAACTCCAGACGCAACCCCGGGTAGTTTTGTTAAATTATTGTGGGACTTTACCTGCAGTACCATGAGTGCCATCCATCCACCCCAGTACGAGTTGCTCAAATCGAGGATCACCCCATCCACCTCGAAATATTGGGCAGTGGTGCACATCCCTCCCGCAAACCCAAACCAAGACCCAACGGAAGTCTCCTTCGTGGGGAAATCCATGCCGACTCCGCATATGGCCATTGAAGCTGCTGCGTACGAAGCGCTTGCTCGTCTTCGATTCGCGGTACCCTATGCCAGCGAACGAGGATATTATTATTTTCCGAGTCGTGCAGCACCCGGAGAAGTAGCATCTTTTCCCGGTGGACGGATTGAGAGAGACCCGGTACTGGCCAACCTTGCCCAGTATGTTATCGCTCAAGAGCGTTTGACTCAGCGGGTAATGGGTTATCTCCAGAACCTCGCTGATTTAAATCCTCAGATCGCTATTGGCACACCACTGAGGCCTGACCAGGAGAGACGCATTCATCGGCTAGTCAACCCGCTTTCCCCGATAGAAGAGGAGTGTGCCCCAGTAGCAGAGACGTTTTCTCAGGACCCTGTCCTTTTGCCTTTTTTATTGTAGACGTCACCGCTATGTTTATTATCCCAGTATTTATTTATGTGTTGTAACTTGTACGTGGTGTCCAAAATTTGTGCGACGGATCAAAAATTTTGTTTTCAATTATGTGAGCAGTTTTACTGCTGTTAATTTTGTTTTAACTAATTTTCACTCACGATAAATTTTGTAGTGAGATTTCTTTCCCTGAGTTGCTGCAACATATGCCTCTTCATGACGTAGATTTTTATTCACGCAGCGGCAGACTCACAACCACAACCACTTGACCTCGTTCGCTAATTACAAATCCTCGTACACATTTTGCACCTAACTGATCACACCCGAGGACACCACAGTCTCAGCAGGAGAGATTTGTGAGTAATCACTCGGGCGCAAGTTGCCCCAGCACACCGATAGCAGTTAGCACTCGATGCCGCACCTAATCCTCGTGATCGCCGCCACCGCGAAGAGCTAACACTCGAGCGGCAGCATCACGACGATCATCAAGGATCATTGCGCACAGGAGCACGGAGAACCCCGGCAACGTCGCCAAACCTCCACACACCAGGACCACGTACCAGTCCGGCATCACCTCCGCCATTAGAGCCTCGTCTCGAGCTCCTGCAAACAGCAATGGAGGAGAAGGGAGGAGAAATAGAAGCAAGGCCAGGTGTGAGGAAGAAGAAAGGAGCACCGCGGTCATTTTATAGCTCGAGATCGGTGTATGGTGGGCGAGGTCCACCAGCGCCGCTCGTCGCTCGATCGCCGGTGTTCGGAGGCGAATCCGCGAGCAGTGCCGACAGTGCACTGGCCCGCGAGGTGAGTGCACGCTGCACCGGCAGCTAGCACGCCGCGCACTACCGCAGTACGGCCTAGATGCCCTACGCGCTAGACGTCGCCGGTGGAGAAAGCGCGGGAAAGCCCGCGAGAGAGAGCAAGAAGAGAGAGCCAGAGGTAGAAGAAGAGGCCGACAGTGGGCCCCGGGTCCACCTGTCAGCCAGAGGGAGCACTGTGCTCTCGGGTACGACCAGCGTATTTTAGTAATTTAGATTTTATTCTAAATTTACTGTATCCAACGTAGAAATATCTCGTTTTCCCCAACCATAGAATTTTTCCACGCAACGCCAGTATACCACACTGTAGTTTTACACCACTTATTGCCCTCTCACTGTAGCCACAATTTATTGCATAGTAGAATGATTTCTTTTGGTAAGAGCGATGTTTGTTCAAAACAGTTTTTAACAAATCTCGAGGACGAGATTTTTCTTAAGGGGGGTAGTGTTGTGACACCCCAAAATTTTGACCTTGTTTTATTAATTAAAATTTTGCCAGGAAATTAAATTTTATATTCTGGATTTATCTCTTGATTTCAGAACCTCTCTTCTCTTTAATATTGTGGGTTTTTACCTCAAGTGGAAACTTTCCAAAAGTATTATTGGACTTGTATACTCTCTCTATAAAACAATTCTTTATCAGTGGATTTAATTGCATAATTGCTTCTCCTGAGCTTTATTCTTTTAAAATGATTTTTCATAAATTTGGAGCCTCTGTTACACTGCAACCATTTGATTAATGCATTTAAAATTTTCACCAAAAATTTGGGGATGTCATGTGATGTTTCCACATCACTTTTATGCAAAAATATCTTTTGGTTATTGGAGATTTTGAGCTCTACATCAACTTTTCAAATCTGGTCCAGTAGGTATTTTTGCACTACAACCTATTTAAATATTCCTTTAAAAATTCTTCCAAGTGTTTGGAGATGCCAGTAGATGCATATAATTCAACTTTATGCAAAAACCCATTGGTGTTCTTTGAAATATTTGAGTGAATCAACCTCATTTTCATTCTGGTCCAACTTAGTGATTTGTACCGCAACCCTAAATTATCTTGCTCTAGTAACCCTGAGCTTTTTCCTACTTATAAACCACCCTGCAAAACCCTTAAGTCCAGGAGAGTGGACCCATTGGAGGATTTTTAGTGCATGCAATGGAGCTTTGTTCTTGCAGTCCAAAACTGAAGTTTTGCAAAGCTTGCACTAGCAAGTTTCTGGTTTTGCCCAAATGATCTTGCCATCATCACCTACACCTTAAGAGACTAGGATCTGGAGTTTTTGGCCACTCCAAGAGTTGCCTAGATGCGCTTAGCAATCTGTCGAGCACCTTGTGTGCATGGTCAGTTTTGACATGATCTTTGCCTTTGCACTGTGACCTTACACCTCTGGACAAAATAGCATGTCCACTAAGCTCCTAGAAGACTCTAACCTAAACCTGCTACTTGCCAGCCTCACCCAAGCCCTGTGGCATGCATTGGCATTTCGTCGAGCAGCTAGCGTGCGTAATCTAGGCGCGCCCAGAGCGCACGTTTTGCACGCGCGCGCACCGAGTCGCCGCGTCCCTCTGCCGTCGCCTCGTGCTCGTTCTGGCCCTTCGCTTCCCGCAGCCAGCACGCCCGCCCCTTCCCTCGCCGCAGAGCCGCCCCTGAAGCCCCATAGTGCCGCCGTCAGGTCAGCCACGGCGGCTAGCGGCCGGCCACCGCAGGCTCTGCCATGGACGGCGCCGCCCGAGCCGCAGCAGCGCGCCAGCTGCCCCCTTGTACAGCCCGAGCCTATCCTCTAGCCCGTCTACTAGTGCTCGTCGCCGCCACGTCGCCCTGGCCACTACAGAACGGCGACTCGCCGTCGTTCTTATCCACCACCACGGAACCCGCCTCGTTGCGCTATAAAAGGAGGCCCCGAGCTCCTCCGAGCACTCAGGCGACCCCAGGCCACCCCCATAGCACTCCCTCAGCCAGCAATCGGCGGTTGGTAGCCGTCTTCCTCGACTCCGGCCGGTTCGGCCGCCGCCGCCCCCCCGGTCCCGCTCGTCGCAAACAGAGCCTCCCCCATCCTTCCAGCGCCACCGTTCGACTCCCCATGATCTTGCGGAGCTGCCCAGCGCCTCAGCCTCGATCGGAAACCACCGGAGCCCAAACCCCCATCACTCCCGAATCACCGTCCGCCGCGAAGCTCACCGCCGGCGGCTCCCTCCGTCCCCACCTGCCTAGCGACCACCGGGAGGACCGCCCTGGAACCACGGATCCATCCCTGCCCTCCGGAGCCCGCGAAGAGCTGCCGTTCGCCGGCATCGATCGCCGGAGTCCCGCCTCCGCTCGGGCAGAGGAAGAGGAGGGAGAAGCGACTAGTCAAACCTGACCAGTGGGCCCCCTGGACCCACTGTCAGTGACCCACGCGCCCGTCCAGTCTGGATAAGTGAAAGTGTAAAGTCTCGAGTACGTATCCCCTACCCCGAAAGCGTATTCTGTACCGAAGCGTTTCCCTTTTTCTGTTTTATTTTAAAAACAGAATTTGACTAAACTTTGACTGGCTATAACTTTTTAAATATAAGTCCAAATGACCTGATTCTTTTTCTGTTGTTTCTCAAATTCTGTCTAGTTTATTTTAGTATTTATTTGAAAACTTTCCAAAAAACTTTTTTGTTCTGTTTTAAAACTATGTGTTAATTTAAATTTTCATAAAATAGGATTTTGAAGAAGAAGGCAACTTTTCAAAAGTGCACTCCCTCTTGCGTACTCTTGAAGGCAAGCATTCTGAACTCTGGCATAATATTTTTGTGTGTTGTTGATACGGTTACAACACCACCTTGACATGGAACATCCGCTATTTTATGTGACGATAAAATCATACACAGGAGTGCATAATGGAGATTCTTTGCTGTTAGAAATGGATATGCTGGTGATAGTGATCATCCTCGTAAGCTTTTCATGCATACCGTAAGGAAGCCAGGAAAGTCGCTGTCTTGGGTAGACACGAGCTTGTCCCTAGTTCCTTGTCGAGACGAGTGTGTCCGGTATGGTATGATGAGGTATGATGAGTGGTGATTCTGTCTGTTAGTTGAAATACATTTGTTATGCTAATCATACAGGGAATACTTGAACCTCCTGAGTCGGCCGTAGATCGAGTCTTGTTCCAGTAACCCCCATACTTGTTTCGTACTACCACTTGTCCCTGCCGCAGGTAGGGTACGGTTCAGTAGGTTGTCAACCCCTTCCTAGCACACACCATACAGAGAGGCCATGGTGGAAGATACCGGATGCATCCGGTAGGCATGCCACCTGGTCCGAGGGCATGGGTGTTTCCGGTTGGGGCCGAGAGGGGGGCACCCCTTAGAGCGCGCGATATAAATTTGATCCCATGCTAAGTCGAGGTTGTAGCCTCCCCACTTAGAGTTTTGCTTGACAGGTGTCGTGGGTGATTCCAGACGCCGGTAAGTTGAGCTGGTGTGTGCGGGTCAGGTGTGTTTTCGATTAAAAGACCATAAATGGAATTAGTCCCGATGGACTAAAGAAATCCGTTACTCGTGGGTAAAGAGTACACCCTCTGCAGAGGTTAAATCTATTTGGATAGCCACGTCCATGGGTAAGGACCATAGTCTGAGATGGGTCTAGTGTCGGTCTTTGTGTCGATCTTAGTGTCGGTCTTAGTGTAGGTCTTCGGAGGAGAAACTACTAAACCGGAACATGGATCATGACTTGTGACATATGAGGATTATGATTATTATTATTGTGGACTAACCATTTACATTATTTGAATTATTGAGTATCCCTGGGACGGTTCTACCTCCTGGATACTCACTGCGATTATTATTTATAAGCCCTTTATGTGGTGTCGCTCAGACGCCCGACTGCGGCATGCTTGTTATTTATTTATTCTTTATAAGCCCTTTATGTGGTGTCGCTCGGACGCCCGACTGCGGCATGTTTGTCATTTATTTATTCTTTATAAGCCCTTTATGTGGTGTCGCTCAGACGCCCGACTGGGGCATGCTTGTCATTTATTTATTCTTTATAAGCCCTTTATGTGGTGTCGCTCAGACGCCCGACTGCGGCATGATTTATCTTATTATCCTTTCGAGGCGTCGCTCCAGACACTCGATCGGTGCATTCTATTTCTACTCCCGTATTGCATATTCATATTTTACCCGCATGCGTGCATCATGGATTTGGTTGATTTCGTGACAGACGTTATGATCATAGAATATTTCGGAGCATGATTATCCCTTGTTATATTATACCCGTGTTCATAATGTTTGCGAGTACATTCAAAAGTACTCACTGGCTTGTCCCTGGCTATTGTCTTGGCCAGATTTCTTGCTTGGAGAGGAGCGTTGCGATGACAGCCTCGGAACCTACGCAATGATGATAGCAGCCTCGCGAAGATAGGAGTTATCCTGGTCAGCTGTTCCTGTGGGAAATGGAGTCCCATAGACGCAGATGAACCACAAACCGCTTTCGCCTTCAACCACTAGAAACCAAGTGTTGTACTCATAGGCCACAATGGTCTTGTACTACATATTTTGTACTTTGCTTGGGATTTCTGTATCAAGTTTGTGCCTCATCAGCTAACAGTAATCCTGGGGCTGGTGAGCACAAGGGCCATTTTCTGGAAAACTAATATCCCGAAAAACCGGTCCTGACAGCCCCCCTTTGATCATCCCGATATCGCCCATTCCATTCTCTCATGCTTGCATTAGATTTTGCTACTGTTATTGTTTGCTCCTATTCTGATGCATAGCCTCTTTTGTAACCTGTTCATTGTTACCTACCTGCTTATCCTAAACTGCTTAGTATAGGTTGGTTAGTGATCCACCAGTGACCCCCACCTTGTCCTTGTTGCCCCTGCTTCATCATTGAAGGCCCGATCAACGGGATCGAAGACCAGGCCCAGACACCGCACATCACATCCCCTTAGTTGCTCGACACTACTGGGTTACTATCGAGTGCCGAGGGTGAGGTCTCATCAGCACTTCTGATGTTAACCCGCTAGTGTAGTTATTCGGTCGTGGTCATCGAGGGTGATTCCGCCTTAACCACTTCCGATACGACTTTGTCGTGCAACCCCTCAAGTGTGAACCTCGAGGGTGGTCCCTCTTACGTTCACCTTGATGATTACATCGAGTGGAATTCACCGGGGGTGATTCCTCGGGTTTTCCCCTTGATGTTTGGACACACGGTTACTATGGTTACTATGACTTTACACTGAACCATGTTACTAAAGACGGGTCGACCCTGAGGGGTACCCGCGCGAGCATAATTGCGAGTGATGTGGAGTCGGGTTGACTTGGAAGGTGCCCGCGAGATAATTACGAGGCATGGCCGGGCATTCCTAGCCCATGCCGCAAGTCCTCGAGACGGGGCGACGAGGTCACATCTTTCGTGAGTCTCTGCTTGTTACCACGCGTTCCTAATCCACTATGATTTGGATATTTGATCCGAGGGGCCTCTGACCTGATAGCACTAACCATCACATGGGCATAGTATGGGCGTTCTGCGTCGTATGCATCAGCCGAAGCTTAATAGACGTCATGCGACTGAGGGGCGCGCGCTGGGTTGGACTGGTAAGCTCCCGCCTTTTTTAAGGAGGTAGCTAGGTCTGCTCACCGGCCGCCCACGCAACGTGCAGGAGTTCCCGGGGCGATGGCCCATTACCCCTAGGGGCATAGGTTTAGTCCGGCGTGCTTGACCTCTCTATTAAGCCTAGGTCGGGTTGCGGCGTATTGTTTGGCCGAGGTCGGGCATGACCCAGGAAAGTGTGTCCGGCCGGAGTTAATCGAGCATGGTGGGTAAGTTGGTGCACCCCTGCAGGGAAGAAAACATCTATCGATAGCCTGTCCTACAGTAACGGACACTTGGAGTTGTATCCCGATCGATACAACTAGAACTAGATACTTGTCATGAGTAATGGATTGTGATGATAACTGGATAGTATGGCTCTGGGATTGCTTTCTCGCAGGGAGTCGAGAAAGGATCTCTGGCCGAGGTTGATAACAATACTACTACTTTAGTTATGCTACTCTACTCCCTCCTGTTGCTGCAAGATGGAGGTTTCCAGAAGATGCTAGTCTTTGATAGGACTAGGCCTTCTCTCTATTCTGGCATTTCTGCAGCCCTGTCCACATATACAGCCTCCCTTTGATAATGTTGCATATGTAGTATAGATCCTTGCTTGCGAGTACTTTGGATGAGTACTCACGGTTGCTTTGCTCCCCCTTTTCCCCTTTTCTTCTTCTTTCCAGTTGATGCAACCAGATGTCGGAGCCCAGGAGCCAGATGCCACCGCCGATGCATACTACTACGTGGAGACCGCCGACGACCAGGAGTAGTTAGGAGGCTCCAGCGCAGGAGGCCTTGCCTTTTCGATCGTAGATGCTTTTGTGCTAGCCTTCTTAATGCAAACTTGTCTAACTCATGTCTGTACTCAGATATTGTTGCTTCCGCTGACTCTTGTGTTTTCGAGCTATGTATTCGAGCCCTCGAGGCCCCTAGCTTGTAATATAAAGCTTGTATTATTTTTAATTTGTGTCTAGAGTTGTGTTGTGATATCTTCCCGTGAGTCCTTGATCTTGATCGTACACATTTGCGTGTATGATTAGTGTACGATTGAATCGAGGGCGTCACAAGTTGGTATCAGAGCCGACTGCCTGTAGGTATCCCCCTTTCCAACTCCTTGGCCGAAGTTGAGTCTAGTCACTGAAAAACTTTTTACTAACATGACTGTGTGTCTTACGGGCCCACGTCACCATTGGGGTGGTAATAGGATCTTTTACTCCTCGTCTATACTCTAGGACTCTGATCTCTCTTCCATTCGGGTTAAACGAATTTACTAACTCTAACATTAGGATCCTGTGACCACATTCACCCCAAAGTTGGATAAGCCATAGTTATTCCTTAGAATAGTATTTTTAGTAGTGCACACACTGTCGTGTTGACTACTAAGTGGTATCCATCATACCTCTTTCTTTATGCATGTTTCATCATGAATGATCCTTGTCTTTGCAAATGCTCAATGCTAAACTACCCCCTGTTAGATGTTAGCAGGATGGTTAGACCCACTGGTCGTGGCCGTGGTGCCAACGATCCACCACCGCCCGAATTCTTTGCTGGAATGATGCAACAATTTGAGCTGAACCGCCAGTTCATGGAAGGAATGATGGCTCAGTTTCCTCGTCCGAACATGAATCAACAAACAACCCCAGTAACTCTGCAGGACTTCATGCACCTCAACCCAACTATCTACCACAGTTCAACTCAACCCCTTGATGCTGATGACTGGCTCCGCGACATCACATATGAAATGGAGTCTGCTAGTGTGGCCCCTGCTAGCTATGTCACCTTTGCATCTTTCTTTCTGAAGGGTCCCGCTGCTCAATGGTGGGATAGCCACAGACATACCCTACCTGCTGGAACGGTCATCACTTGGCCGGATTTCCATGCTGCCTTCCGTGCCCGCTTCATTCCTCAGGGAATCATGGACAAGAAGAAGCGAGAGTTCCGCAACCTCACCCAAGGCAACAAGTCTGTAGATGCTTATCAGTGGGAATTCTTGGACTTGTCTCGTTATGCTAAAGAAGACATCGCAACTGATGCTCGTAAGCAAGAGAAGTTTCGTGATGGACTTCACCCTGATATCAAGCTAGCACTGCTCGTTCATGACTTTGCCGACTTCGCCACCTTGGTGAACAAGGCCATTCATGTCAAAACTGGTCTGCAGGAACATCAGGGATCCCTTAGGCGCAGCCGTGACGCTGGCTCATCTTCGGGCCCGTCCACGCAGAAGCGTTGGATATGGATCCCCCACAGCATGTATCGTCCAACTGCACCCGCACCAAGACCGTCCTATGCTGCACCTCGTCTGCCTCCTCCACCGCAGAGGCAGCCTCTTCGAGATGTACCATCCCAAGATCCTGCTCCCGATCCCAATGATGGTCCGTGCTTCAGATGTGGCCGCCCAGGCCACCTTGCTAAAGAATGCAATCAGAAAAAGAGCCAGATGGCTCTGCCTTCAACTGGCCGTAACAATTAGCCCCATAACAACAATGCCAGACCTTATGGTCATGGTCAGGCTAATCATGTTGATCTGAATGAAGCTCAAGACTAGCCTGCCACTGTGATGGGTACTCTTCTCGTTAATTCAGTACCGGCTTCTGTTTTATTCGATTCAGGAGTTTCGCATTCATTCATGTCAGAAAATTTTGCATACGCACACGACATTCGATGCGAGCCCATGAACACTCCGATAGTGGTACGCACCCCTGCGGGTCAGTGTCGAACTAGCATGATTGGTCGTGATGTCCCCGCTGAAATTGAAGGGTTGGAATTCCTTGTTTCTCCCATTATTCTGGAGTCTTCCAATATTGACCTCATTCTGGGAATGGAATGGTTGAAAGCGCATACTGCCTCTCTCGTTTGCGCCACCAAGGTCGTTCACCTCCTACATCCTTCCGATGAGATAGTAACCTACCATGCTCAGCTTGTTCAAAATGCTGAAGCACGACTTTATGCTTTGAATGCATTGAATGCAGCACCTCTTGAGGGAATTGAAAAGATTCTAGTCGTTCGCGACTTCGAAGACGTCTTTCCAGAAGAACTTCCAGGAATACCCCCTGCCCAGGCTGTCGAGTTCGTCATCGACTTGAAACCAGGCACCGTTCCTATTGCCAAACGACCGTACAAGATGCCACCTCATGAACTCCTTGAACTTAAGGAGGAAATCGACAAATCTCTTCGCAAGGGTTTCATTCGTCCAAGTTCGTCTGCTTGGGGAGCACCTTCTCTCTTCGTCAAGAAGAAGGACGGAATGAACCGTTTGGTCCAAGACTACCGTCCTATCAACCAAGCTACAATTCAGAACAAATATCCCCTTCCTCGGATCAATGATCTGTATGATCAACAGGCTGGTTCATCGATATTCTCTAAACTCGACTTGAGGTTGGGTTACCACCAGATCCGTGTTCGTGAAGAGGATATTCCAAAGACCGCATTCGTCACTCGTTATGGTTCTTATGAGTACACTGTCATGTCTTTCGGCTTGACCAATGCGCCAGCCACATTCTCTCATCTGATGAACTACATATTCATGGATTACCTCGACAAGTTCGTTGTAGTCTATCTGGATGATATCCTAGTATATTCGAAGAACAAAGAAGAACATGCTGAACATCTTCGAGTTGTTCTAGAGAAGCTTCAAGAGCATCAACTTTATGCCAAGTATTCCAAGTGTGAATTCTGGTTACCCGATGTCACCTACCTTGGTCATGTCATCTCCAAGGATGGTATTCCCGTCAACCCAGAGCGCGTTCAGGCTATTCTTGACTGGACCCCTCCGAAGACTGTCAAGCAAGTCAGAAGCTTTCTCGGACTTGCCAGTTATTGCCGCCGTTTCGTCGAGAACTTCTCCAAGATCGCCAAGCCACTGACCAATCTGCTTCACAAGGGCGTTAAGTTCGATTGGACAGACAAATGTCAGGAAAGTTTCCAGGCACTTAAGGACAAGCTAACTTCTGCCCCAGTGCTTGCTCCCCCTGATTCTCGCAAGGACTTCGTCATCTATTGCGACGCTTCACGTCAAGGATTAGGCTGTGTCCTAATGCAAGAGCGCAAAGTAATTGCGTATGCCTCCCGTCAAGTGCGTCCTCATGAAGAGAACTACCCAGTTCATGATCTCGAGCTTGCTGCGGTTATCTTTGCACTGAAGCTATGTCGAAAATACCTTCTCGGTAATCGTTGCGAGATCTTCACCGATCACCAGAGTCTGAAGTACCTGTTTACTCAGCCAGATCTGAACCTCCGTCAGCAGTGATGGATGGAAGCTATTGCTGACTACAACTGCGGTATATCCTATACCCCTGGCAAGGCTAATGTAATGGCCGATGCCCTGAGCCGTAAGTCTTATTGCAACAATCACATGGTCTACAAAGCTCAACCCCGCCTTTATGAAGAGCTATGCAAGATGAACCTTCAACTAGTTCCACAGGGTTCTCTGAATAACCTTGTCCTGGAACCAACTCTGCTGAAAGCAATTAAGTCTGCTCAAGCCACAGATGCTCACGTTGATTTGATGAAACCTTATACTTCAGAGATTGCATTGTAGTACCCCGGTTCAAGCTTATGACAGAGAAGGTGATGAAAGAAGCGCATGACACCCCTCTCTCCATTCATCCGGGAAGTACCAAGATGTATCTAGACATCCGTCAGAAGTACTGGTGGTCTAAGATGAAGAAAGACATTGCTCGATATATTGAAGAATGTGACGTTTGTCGTCGCATCAAAGAAGAACATCAGAAACCGGCTGGACTTCTACAACCACTTCCGATTCCTGAATGGAAGTGGGATAAGATTCAAATGGACTTCGTCACTGGCCTTCCCAAGTCTCAGAAAGGTAACGATGCTATCTTTGTCGTCATCGACCAATTCTCGAAGGTTGCTCACTTTCTGCCAGTCAAGGAGACAATCACTGCTAGTCAATTAGCAAACTTGTATATCTCCAGAATTGTGTCACTCCACGGCATTCCGAAGGAGATCAGTTCAGATCGTGACAGTATATTCACTTCGAAGTCCTGGGATAGTTTCCAAGAGGCAATGGGAACTCATATTACCTGGAGCACTGCTTATCATCCCCTATCCCAAGGCCAAGTCGAGCGAGTCAATCAAATTCTTGAAGACATGCTTCGGGCTTGTGTTATTTCTTTCGGCAAGAAGTGGGAAGAATCTCTTCCTTATGCGGAGTTCTCTTATAACAACAGCTATCAAGCCAGCTTGAAGATGGCACCCTTTGAAGTGCTCTATGGACGTAAGTGCCGAACCCCTCTGAATTGGTCAGAAACTGGGGAACGGACGCTCATTGGTCCAGACATTATTCAACAAGCTGAAGAGCAGGTTCGCATTGTCCGGGATAATCTCAAGGCGGCCCAGTCCCGCCAGAAGAGCAACTATGACCGGAAACACTGGGGTTCAACTTATCAACCTGGTGAACAAGCTTATCTGCGTGTCACTCCTTTGAGAGGCACTCATCGGTTCGGAGTCAAGGGCAAGCTAGCTCCGCGCTACATTGGTCCTTTCCGCATTCTGGCCCGTCGTGGGCTGGTGGCTTATCAACTTGAGTTGCCACCTCAGTTCTCTCACGTCCATGACATCTTCCATGTGTCACAACTTCGTCGTTGCTTCAAGGATCCGAAACATGAAGTGGATCCGGAATTGATTGAAGTTCAAGATGATCTCACATACATGGAGCATCCGATCTACATTCTTGAAGAAGCTGAACGTCGAACACGCCAGAAGGTTACCAAGTTCCTCAAGGTGCAATGGTCGAATCATACTAAAGAGGAAGCCACTTGGGAACACGAAGATAACCTCCGGGCTGAATACCCCGACCTGTTCCCTTCTACCTCTTAATTCTCGGGACGGGAATTTCTTTTAGAGGGGGAGAGTTGTAACACCCCGGTGTAATGACGCTACAGTAACCCCTGGGGTTAAGTTAATCATTTTGCTAAACAAGTGTTTGATCATCATTTTCTCCTCTCCCTTTTTATTTTCCAGTTGAATTCAATTTCAAATTATGAGTGAAATTCAAAATGCTCAAACATGAAAACTAAAATGTTCATCATGTGGAAAATATTCTTCTGGTAATATTGGTGGTGAACCAACATTTTTTTGCAAAGTACCTAAATGGCCTAAAATAGCTATAACAGAAAGTTGTTAAAAAAGAAAAGCAAAAGTTAAAACAAAAACAAAAAGAGAGAAAAGGGGCTAGAGCCCCTGGCCTCCCCTTGGGCTTCAGCCCACCCGAGCCAACTGGCCCAGCTAGGCCGGCCCACTCCCCCCTGTCGTCTTCCCCCTCCCCACTGTGCGAGCGACCGCGTGCGCGCGTCTCCACCGGACCCCCTCGCTGGCTCCGACGGGAGGATAAGGCCTCCACGCCCCGGACGCCTCGAGTCCTCCCCATCATCTACCTCCACTCCCCTCTCTCACCTCCCAGATCCACGCGCTCCTCCCCCTCTCTGTCTCGCTCGCCCGCCTCACCCGAGCGCCATCGCCGCCGTCCCACCTCGCATCACCACGGCGACCGCCTCCCTCGTGCTCCTCCGACGTAACCAGCCGCTCCGCCGGGCTCTGCTACGTCGACTACGGCCACGAACGCGAGCTGGCAAGCCCCGCAACACCGGATCCCCGTCTTCTTCCTCCCCGGGTCGCCGGACGCAGCCGTCGTCGATTCGGCCTTCCCCTGCGCTCCTAACCTGTCGAGGGCCTTTCTTCCTCCGCGCGGTGAGCCCCTCATCCTCTCCCCTCGCTCCCCTGGCCTCTTGCACTCCCGTAGCCACGCGTCCGCCATGGCCGAGCTCGGCTCCACCGTGCAACTAGTCGCTGTCGTTGTAGTCGTTGCCAAGGCCGGGCAAGCACGGCAACGTGCTCAGGGCGTCTCCCTGGTGCCGCCCGAGCCTCTAGCTTGTCTCCCTGCGCCCTCTAGCTTCGTTTCCATCGCTGCCCGATCTCCGGCGTCTGCTCCGCCGCTCGCCACCGTTGTCTCCGGCCGTTTCCGGCCAAACTATCGCCACGGAACAACGCGGCGTCGAGAGGCCGTTCGAATGAACCCAACCGCACGCCAAATGGTGCCCCGTAGCGCTGAAACCACCTTCGCCCGAAGTCCGGCACCGCCTGCGGTGGTCGCCGTCGACGTTCCCGGTCGCCTCAGCCGCTCCCGCCGATGTCGTTCGACGCGGCTTCGACTCCGCGTTCGAACGCGACTGACCGCTTTCGTTTTGGTGGTCTGTGGGCGAATTCCGCGCGTCGCCGCCGTCTCCTATGGTCGCCGGCATTGCTCCGGCCGCCGTGCTGACCAGGCGCCGACGTGGCCCTGTGGGGCCCAACCCAGTGATGCTGCCAGTGGGCCCCGACGCCCCAGTTGACCACGTTGACTCTGGTCAACGCAGTTGCTATTCACCCCTCTGTATGACATGTGGCCTCTTTCGGTTAATTAGGCTAATTAAACGTTTTTATAAATAAAACTAATTAGTTAACCTAACCAGTCACTTACATGTGGGGCCCAGTAGCTAAATAACCCCAGATTAGTTTGAAATAAACTCTGTTACGTAAGAGAGGCTGACTGGTGGGACCTATTGGTCAGTTTGACCAGTCAGCGGGTCTGTTGGCCTGCTAATGTCATGCTGACACTCTGCTGACGTCATAATTCCTTTTCGGTTAATTTAAATAATTCCAGAAAATGGTTTAATCTTTGAAAATTCATAGAAAATAAACCGTAGCTCGGATGAAAATGTTTTCTATATGAAAGTTGCTCAGAAAAATCCAACGAATCCGAATACGCGGCCCGTTCATCTGTCACATGCCCTTAGCATGCTGAACATGGAACATTCCCCCTCTGGTCATCTGTTTGACACAGGTCCGGAACCGGGAACACCTTCCCGGTTGAATTCCCCCTTCACCTATATCGTGCAGCCATACGTTAGGTCACACCCGGCACATCATATTGCCACGTTATGCTTTGTGATGCTATGTTTGCTTTATGTTTACTGTTTCGTCCCCCTCTTCTCTCCGGTAGACCCCGAGACCGATGCTGCCCCTGTGATCGACTACGTCGACGACGACCCCTCCTTGCCAGAGCAACCAGGCAAGCCCCCCCCCTTTGATCATCCTGATATCGCCCATTCCATTCTCTCATGCTTGCATTAGATTTTGCTATTGTTATTGTTTGCACCTATTCTGATGCATAGCCTCTTTTGTAACCTGTTCATTGTTTCCTACCTGCTTATCCTAAACTGCTTAGTATAGGTTGGTTAGTGATCCACCAGTGACCCCCACCTTGTCCTTGTTGCCCCTGCTTCATCATCGAAGACCCAATCAACGGGATCGATGACCAGGCCCTGACACCGCACATCACTTCCCCTTAGTTGCTCGACACTACTGGGTTACTATCGAGTGCCGAGGGTGAGGCCTCATCAGCACTTCTGATGTTAACCCGCTAGTGTAGTTATTCGGTCGTGGTCATCGAGGGTGATTCCGCCTTAACCACTTCCGATACGACTCTGTCGTGCAACCCCTCAAGTGTGAACCTCGAGGGTGGTCCCTCTTACGTTCACCTTGATGATTACATCGAGTGGAATTCACCGGGGGTGATTCCTCGGGTTTTCCCCTTGATGTTTGGACACACGGTTACTACGGTTACTATGACTTTACACTGAACCATGTTACTAAAGATGGGTCGACCCTGAGGGGTACCCGCGCGAGCATAATTGCGAGTGATGTGGAGTCGGGTTGACCTGGAAGGTGCCCGCGAGATAATTACGAGGCGTGCCCGGGCATTCCTAGCCCTTGCCGCAAGTCCTCGAGACGGGGCGACAGGGTCACATCTTTCGTGAGTCTCTGCTTGTTACCGCGCGTTCCTAATCCACTAGGATTTGGATATTTGATCCGAGGGGCCTCTGGCCTGATAGCACTAACCATCATGTGGGCATAGTATGGGCGTTCTGCGTCGTATGCATCAGCCGAAGCTTAATAGACGTCATGAGACTAAGCGGCACGCGCCGGGTTGGACTGGTAAGCTCCCGCCTTTTTTAAGGAGGTAGCTAGGTCTGCTCACCGGCCGCCCACGCAACGTGCAGGAGTTCCCGGGGCGATGGCCCATGACCCCTGGGGGCATAGGTTTAGTCCGGTGTGCTTGACCTCTCTATTAAGCCTAGGTCGGGTTGCAGCGTATTGTTTGGCCGAGGCCGGGCATGACCCAGGAAAGTGTGTCCGGCCGGAGTTAATCGAGCGTGGTGGGTAAGTTGGTGCACCCCTGCAGGGAAGAAAACATCTATCGATAGCCTGTCCTACGATAACGGACACTTGGAGTTTTATCCCGATCGATACAACTAGAACTGGATACTTGTGATGAGTAATGGATTGTGATGATAACTGGATAGTATGGATCTGGGATTGCTTTCTCGCAGGGAGTCGAGAAAGGATCTCTGGCCGAGGTTGATAACACTACTACTACTTTAGTTATGCTACTCTACTCCCTCCTGTTGCTGCAAGATGAAGGTTTCCAGAAGATGCTAGTCTTCGATAGGACTAGGCCTTCTCTCTATTATGGAATTTCTGCAGCCCTGTCCACATATACAGCCTCCCTTTGATAATGTTGCATATGTAGTATAGATCCTTGCTTGCGAGTACTTTGGATGAGTACTCACGGTTGCTTTGCTCCCCCCTTTCCCCTTTTCTTCTTCTTTCCGGTTGATGCAACCAGATGTCGGAGCCCAGGAGCCAGATGCCACCGCCGATGCATACTACTACGTGGAGACCGCCGACGGCCAGGAGTAGTTAGGAGGCTCCTAGGCAGGAGGCCTTGCCTTTTCGATCGTAGATGCTTTTGTGCTAGCTATCTTAAGGCAAACTTGTCTAACTCATGTCTGTACTCAGATATTGTTGCTTCCGCTGACTCTTGTGTTTTCGAGCTATGTATTCGAGCCCTCGAGGCCCCTGGCTTGTAATATAAAGCTTGTATTATTTTTAATTTGTGTCTAGAGTTGTGTTGTGATATGTTCCCGTGAGTCCTTGATCTTGATCGTACACATTCGCGTGTATGATTAGTGTACGATTGAATCGAGGGCGTCACAGCCGGCCACGGGAGGCGGGAGCATGCGACACAACCGGCGCTGCTTTGGGCGGCTGGAGCAACAAGACCAGAGGTTGAAGAAGCACTACGGCCGTTGGATGGACATCGTACGGTCACTGGAGCTAGAATCGTTCATATTGACTAAGTTGACAAAGCACTCCGTCCCCGTCAACTTAGTAGGCCCACAAGTCAGCCTCCCACCAAGGTGGGTCCCAACTAGCAGGGGGAGTATTCATTTTTTTGTGCGTAATAAGGAGGCACTTCCTTGCATGCGAAGATATAGCTGGTGGGTCCGACCTGTCAGCGGTGGGAACATTTTTTTCGCGAAATACAGAGGCCCTTCCGGTAGGTCCCAGCTGTTAGGTGGAGGAATCATTAGTTTGCGCGTAATAAGGAGGCATTTCCTTGCGTGCGGCCGTGGACCCAGCTGTCAGCTTCTCCACGCACATTCTACTTCCGATGGTGTCGCTCGTTGACCACTCCGCGCCGAGCGCATCCAAGGTGGTGGACGACGGCGAGGCCCCGGACAACAACGAGCCGGAGATGGGAAGACGCGGGAGTAGAGTCGCAGACAAAGAGGTGTACGAGGGTTAACTGGTTCTGGTGCGGTGTGGTTCGGTAGTCGGTGGAGATGAACAGGAGGTGTGGAGGGGTGGAGGGATGGCCTGGCCAACGGTGGAGTAGTGCTTCACAGCGAAGCGTGCTAAGTAGAGCTGCTAGCAGCAGGAGGCGGGAGCAGGTGGTCCCGGCGGCGCTGGAGGAAGAAGATGAGAGATTGAAGATGGATGCCGGTCGTTGGATGTAAATCCAACGGCTAACGATGTCAGAATCATTTGTTGACTAAGTTGACAACAACTTGCATTGGCTTCGGCCTATTGGCCCACATTTCAGCCTCCAAAAATGTGGCACGTATTCAACCCATTTTTTCAGAATTTACAATCTTTTTTTGCGGGGTAGAATTTATAGTCCATTTGATCTTTTTTTTTGAATTACAGTCCATTAGCTGGGCTGGGTGAACAAATAATGTAGCGTCCATGCGGCCCATTTATGTTTTTCCTAAAAAATTACAAGCCATTTGGACTTTCTCGAAATACACGATTTTGCTGGGCTGATTCTAATTATAATGTTGGGGTGGGCGCAGCAATGTTATCAAAAAATAAATAGGGGCTGAGCATTTTTTTATATATATTTAAATAATAAGTGATTTATTATTATATTGGTCCTTAAATCTTACCAAGCTTTTGTACACAATCACCAGGATTTTCGTTGCCAAAAAAATTCCAGGATTTTATTGTTAAGAAATTATCTATACTACTATATAGTGTATCAGTTTCGAACTAGACCTAGAGCATCAATCATAGCCGTTGGACACCTAAATCCAATGGCTGAGATCATCAGGATTCACCATGAACAGTAGACTGATACTGCCTCTACTGTGTTCTAGAACAATCACGTGACCTTTCAAGAACAAAAGAAGCCCATGTTCCCTGCCTCATGGGTCGTATTGCCGCTTGAGTAAATGGCAGTTTGAGCCCAAACGAGATTGTTTGGGAGTAAAACAGGGAGCAAAAAGTAAGGTGCAGTCTTTTTAGATGTGCACATACAGTTTCTTGTATGAATAATAATCCCTACCTTTATAATACTTATCAATCATAATTAATTAATATCTACATTCGCACATTTCTATATTTTCTTTTTTCCTTTTATCTATCAGCAAATCTATGGCTTATTCTCTTTTACCAAAATAACTCTCTTCAACTAAGACGTGCCTTGCACGTGTATACATACTAGTTTTTATAAGTTAACAAGATGTGGGATATTGTTTTCTTACATATGTAAGTATCTGTTAAATATATGATGACAATAACAATAATATATAATAACATATAAAATAATTTAAATATATATAATATAGTTAGAAGGGAAACATAAGTTGGACCAGGCGTTCCTATTCTTATATAGAAAAATAGAACAGACCTCTGCATTTTCTTCAAAAAAATACATAAATTGGGCTGCCGATGTTTCAGGAAAAATAAAACCTTGGATGGGAGGTCCATAGGCCGGTCGATACATGATGGCCCTCAAGAAAATACAAACAACCTTATGGACCTCCCATCCAAGGTCGTGGGCTGCGCATGTTAAAAAAGAAAGCCTAGATGGGGCAGCTGTTCCGTCCGGGTTCGATTCTACCTGTGCAGAGAAAATATCTCCAAATTTGTTGCCTCTGCCTTTATTGACATGTGGGTCCCAATTGTCATCTACGCACACCACATCCTACACTTGTCAAAACTTCATCCCTCGTTTTCTCTGTTTTTCGCACACTCGACATTGTGTGGGCATTTTGAAAATAGCATATCATTTTGACTGTGCATCATATGAAGATGTGCTATGCATGAATATTGATCAGCATGATGTTATCTGGCTGGTAGTTCCAGTTTCGACCATGAATACAACTTCCAGCATGATGTTAACACTGTTTGAAAAGGCCGTGTTAATATAAATGCTCTGCCTCTGAAAGTTGCAGTTTCTTATATGAAACTGAACTTGGAGTTTCTTATCTGAAACTGAAACTTGCAGTTTCTTCTCTGAGAATCACATTGTCTGCACTTTTACACTCCTATGAAACTACATTTTTTTAAGTGCTAAAAATAGATCTCTAGAATTCATAAAATACTTCATATGCTCAATACTGCAAATCTGAAATTCAAAAGACATTCATATCTGAAAGTACTCTCAAAGTACACAACACAAAACACAATTCACAACCTGCAAATACTAACAACCCTAAGCTCCTCCTGACAATTCACAACCTGCCCGACTATTGGTCGGGGGGGGGGGGGGGCAAATCCCTCCTATTCCTCGGCGGCAGACAGCCGCCCCGCGAGACGATGTGAACGGCGAGGGAGAGGATGGCGGGGAAGCGTCGTCGAGCCAATTGTTTTTGTCCTCTTGCAGTTGGGTTTGGTCGACGAAGACTCCACTGGCTCGCTTTGGCACGACACCCTCACAAACGGCACCCTGTAGATGCTCGATCCTTCAATCTCTGGTGGATGCTCCATCTGGGATCGATACTCCCACCACCGCTCCCTCACGATCGGATTCGGTGAATCTGTTTGCTCCATGGCCCAGAGGAGCAGCTCTATGTACTCCCGCGCGACTCCCTCCGGGAGTATCGCCACCTTTTCGCTCTGTTGCAGATGTTTGGCCATGGATGTCGCCGTCGCCGCTAGTTGGTCCTTGTTGTCAAACAAGACTGTATCTCCAACATCCTAGCTAGCTTCACAGGGTCGCCGTCTGCGATCCTCACGTATCGGTTGTACTCCTCCATCGACCTACTTCTCCACATCACCTTCACTCGCCGGCGGTGGTTTTTGAATGGAAGAGGAGAGGAGCAGCGCTGGTTTTGGTTTAGAACGGGAGAGGAGCGACGCTGGTTTTGGATTGGAACAGGAGAGGAGGGGCGGTGGTTTTGAAATGGAAGAGGAGAGGAGCGGCGCTGGATTTAGATTGGAACAGGAGAGGAGCGACGGTGGTTTAAGAGGAGAAGAGTGGAAGAGCGGCGCTGGTCTTGGAAGTATTTTTTTGTTTTGCGTATTTTGGGTCAAAGTTTGACCACGTACTGTACTTGACAAGCAAAATGTGAATGCATGTCACCAAAAATTGTATCGTTTGGTTCGTATCTGAATGTACTTTCAAATTATATTATTTTTGCAACGTATAACATATATTTTATTTGCGAAAATCATGGTCAATTATGACCCAGAATAAAAGGGAGACTAGTTAATGTGGGGTCGCTTTCTTAATTACAGGGTAAATTGATTTTGATTTTGATCCAGTCACAGTGCGCCGGCCCTCTCGCCCAATCCTAAATCGCTGCCGCACGCTCCTCTCCCTCTTCTCCATTGCAAAACCACCTCCTCTCCCCTCCATCATCTCCATTCCAGAACCACCGTCTCGCCTCTCCCTCTTCTCCATTGAAAAATGATAACCCACAAGAATAGGGGATCGCAACAGTTTTCGAGTGTAGAGTATTCAACCCAAATTTATTGATTCGACACAAGGGGAGCCAAAGAATATTCTCAAGTATTAGCAGTTGAGTTGTCAATTCAACCACACCTGGATAACTTAATATCTGCAGCAAAGTATTTAGTAGCAAAGTAATATGGAAGTAATGGCAAAGGTAGCAAAAGTAATATTTTTGGGTTTTGTAGTGATCGTAATAGTAGCAACGGAAAAGTAATTAAGCGAAGAACAATATGTGAAAAGCTCGTAGGCATTGGATCGGTGATGGAGAATTATGCCGGATGCGGTTCATCATGTAACAGTCATAACATAGGTTGACACAGAACTAGCTCCAATTCATCAATATAATGTAGGCATGTATTCCGAATATAGTCATACGTGCTTATGGAAAAGAACTTGCATGACATCTTTTGTCCTACCCTCCCGTGGCAGCGGGGTCCTAATGGAAACTAAGGGATATTAAGGCCTCCTTTTAATAGAGTACCGGAACAAAGCATTAGCACATAGTGAATAGATGAACTCCTCAACTATGGTCATCACCGGGAGTGGTCCCGATTATTGTCACTTCGGGGTTGCCGGATCATAACACATAGTAGGTGACTATAGACTTGCAAGATAGGATCAAGAACTCACATATATTGATGAAAACATAATAGGTTCAGATCTGAAATCATGGCACTCGGGCCCTAGTGACAAGTATTAAGCATAGCAAAGTCATAGCAACATCAATCTCAGAACATAGTGGATACTAGGGATCAAACCCTAACAAAACTAACTCGATTACATCATAGATCTCATCCAACACATCACCATCCAGCAAGCCTACGATGGAATTACTCACGCACGGTGGTGAGCATCATGAAATTGGTGATGGAGGATGGTTGATGATGACGACGGCGACGAATCGCCCTCTCTAGAGCCCCGAACGGACTCCAGATCAGCCCTCCCGAGAGGTTTTAGGGCTTGGCGGCGGCTCTGTATCGTAAAACGCGATGAATCCCTCTCTCTGATTTTTTCTCCCCGAAAGTGAATATATGAAGTTGGAGTTGAGGTCGGTGGAGCGTCAGGGGGCCCACGAGGTAGGGGGCGCGCCCAGGGGGGCAGGCGCCCCCCCCACCCTTGTGGACAGGGTGTGGGCCCCCTGACGTGGATTTTTCTTCCAGTATTTTTAATATTTTCCAAAAAGATGTTCCATGGAGTTTCAGGTCATTCCGAGAACTTTTTGTTTCTGCACATAAATAACACCATGGAAAGTCTGCTGAAAACAGCGTCAGTCCGGGTTAGTTCCATTCAAATCATGCAAGTTAGAGTCCAAAACAAGGGCAAAAGTTTTTGGAAAAGTAGATACGACGGAGACGTATCAACTCCCCCAAGCTTAAACCTTTGCTTGTGCTCAAGCAATTCAGTTGACAAACTGAAAGTGATAAAGAAAAACTTTTACAAACTCTGTTTGCTCTTGTTGTTGTAAATATGTAAAGCCAGCATTCAAGTTTTCAGCAAAGATTATGACTAACCACATTCACAATAACTCTTAGGTCTCATGTTTACTCATATCAATGGCATAATCAACTAGCGAGCAATAATAATAAATCTCGGATGACAACACTTTCTCAAAACAATCATGATATAATATAACAAGATGGTATCTCGCTAGCCCTTTCTGAGACCGCAAAACAAAAATGCAGAGCACCTTCAAAGATCAAGGACTGACTAGACATTGTAATTCATGGTACAAGAGATCCAGTCATAGTCATACCCAATATAAATTAACAGTAATGGATGCAAATGACAGCAGCGCTCTCCAGCTAGTGCTTTTTAATAAGAGGGTGATGATTCAACATGAAAGTAAATAGATAGGCCCTTCGTAGAGGGAAGCAGGGATTTGTAGAGGTGCCAGAGCTCGATTTTGAAATAGAGATAAATAATATTTTGAGCGGCATACTTTCATTGTCAACATAACAACCAAGAGATGGCAATATCTTCCGTGCTACACACATTATAGGCGGTTCCCAAACAGAATGGTAAAGTTTATACTCCCCCTCAACCAACAAGCATCAATCCATGGCTTGCTCGAAACAACGAGTGCCTCCAACTAGCAACAGCCCCGGGGGAGTTTTGTTTGCAATTATTTTGATTTAGTTTGCATAAAGCATGGGACTGGGCATCCCAGAGACCAGCCATTTTCTCGTGAGTGAGGAGCGGAGTCCACTCCTCTTGAGAATAACCCGCCTAGCATGGAAGATACGGACAGCCCTAGTTGATACATGAGCTATTCGAGCATACAAAACAGAATTTGATTTGAAGGTTTAGAGTTTGGCACATACAAATTTACTTGGAACGGCAGGTAGATACCGCATATAGGAAGGTATAGTGGACTCATATGGAATAACTTTGGGGTTTAAGGGATTGGATGCACAAGCAGTATTCCCGCTTAGTACAAGTGAAGGCTAGCAAAAGACTGGGAACCGACCAACTAGAGAGCGACAACAGTCATGAACATGCATTAAAATTAATATACACTAAGTGCAAGCATGAGTAGGATATAATCCACCATGAACATAAATATCGTGAAGGCTATGTTGATTTGTTTCAACTACATGTGTGAACATGTGCCAAGTCAAGTCACTTAAATCATTCAAAGGAGGATACCACCCCACTATACCACATCACAACCATTTTAATAGCATGTTGGCACGCAAGGTAAACCATTATAACTCATAGCTAATCAAGCATGGCACGAGCAACTATGATCTCTAATTATCATTGCAAACATGTTTATTCATAATAAGCTGAATTAGGAACGATGAAATAATCATATTTACAAAAACAAGAGAGGTCGAGTTCATACCAGCTTTTCTCATCTCAGTCAGTCCATCATATATCGTCATAATTGCCTTTCACTTCCACGACCGAACGATGTGAATAATAATAAGAGTGCACGTGCATTGGACTATGCTGGAATCTGCGAGCATTCAATAAACAGGAGAAGACAAGGCAATATGGGCTCTTGGTTAAATCAACAATTATGCATATAAGAGCCACTTCAAGAATTTAATTATGGTCTTTCTCCTATCGACCCCCAAACAAAAGAAAAGGAATAAAAACTATTTACACGGGAAAGCTCCCAACAAGCAAAAGAAGAACGGGAAATCTTTTTGGGTTTTTCTTTTTATTATTACTACTACAGCAAGAAAGTAAACTAGCTAAAAGCTATAACTAATTTTTTTGGTTTTTCTTAAGGTTTAACAAACACACAAGAAGAAAGCAAGAAAAAGTAAATAAACTAGCATGGATATTACAGTGAAAGAGTATGAGCACCGACATCTAGCAATGAGTGTGTGTGAACATGAATGTAATGTCGGTGGGAAATACGTACTCCCCCAAGCTTAGGCTATTGGCCTAAGTTGGTTTATTGCCACGGGTGGCCTGGCGGATATCCATAGTTGTAGCCGGGGTCATACTGAGATGAAGAAGACTCTGATTGCCACTGGTTGGAAATCATCTCCGGATCCCACTGGTAGTTAGACTGTCGTGGAGGCTCAACTTGTGGTTCCGGCTCCGTGGTTGGTGAAGGGTTCCGGTAGGCGTAAATGGCCGCCAACGGAACGAGATACGGACCTGTAGATAAATTAAACAAGGAGGGAGCAGGCAAGGTAATAGTCTCAGGGTGATGTTTATCAAATAATAATTTGTATTTAAGAGCCCCTTCCCTATTCTTAACAATAAAGTCATGCGCTATCATACTCTTATAATCTAAATAAGCATTGGGCAGCAATTTTTCTTCTTTTTCATAGTGCCTAATAGGTATGTTATAATGTGCAGCAAGGCGTGAAGCATAAATACCTCCAAAGATGGGGCCCTTTGTACGGTTCAAACTTAACCGTTTAGCAATAATACCGCCCATACTAACAGTGTTATCGCAGAATAAACCATGAAACAAAATGATAATATCAGGAACACTAAGGTTTCCACAGTTTCCGCGACCAATTAAGCAACGACTAGCAAATATGGCAAAGTAGCGTAAAATAGGAAAATGTATGCTAGTGATTCTTGCATCGGAAACCTTCCTAGTTTTCCCCACAGTAATCGTGTCAATAAACCCGTCCACATCTTTACGATGTGGTTCCTCCAAACTACCCTCAAAAGGTATTTTCCAAACCTTGCAAAATTCATCTAGTGGCATCTTCTTAACAACATCATATAAATGAAACTCTACTGAAGGAGGTGTTTCCTTAGGATAATATTAGAAGTTTTGCACAAAAGTATTGGTGAGTAAGAGATACTGTTCGCGTTGGTCGCGGAGGAAGTCGGTGAGGCCTGCATTCTCAGCCAATTCATAAAAATCATTGTAAATCCCGGATTCTCTCAAGAAATCATCGGAAGGCCATTCACACGGCCGAACCTCTGCGGTGCGGGGCAGATTATATTTGGGCCTCTGTGCTTCTTCATTTTGCTTTTCCTTCGAGCTTCGGCTCGATGAGCCCTAAAAAATCTCTTCATTATTTTCTGAAAAATTCTGAAATTTTTAGTAACTTCAAACAAAAGTGAACCAAGCTCAACAAAATTGATAGCAACTACTCCTACAAGTGCCTAGAGACTATATCAAGCATTAGAACTACTTGGAACCATATAAATTTGACATGCAAGCTCAAGAACATGGTCACCTAGGTAGCACAAATTTGCAATGAATAGAGCACTAGAACAAAAACTAATTGGACCAATGGAGGAGTCACATACCAAGGAACAATCCCCCCAGGCAGTTTTGTGAGAGGTGCTTTGAGCAAGGAGATCGAAAATCGCAGCAAAATGAGCTAGAACTCGTGCTTGAGCTAGATGGTGATTTTTTGGGAGGAAGAAGGAGTGTGTGGGTGCAGGAATAAGTGGAGGGGAGCCACCGTGGGCCCACGAGGCAGGGGGCGCGCCCAGGGGGTGGGCGCGCCCTGGACCCTCGTGGCCAAGTGCTTGCTCCCCCTGCTGTGTTCTCAGTGCCACATATTCTCAAATATTCCAGAAAAAATCATATTCCATTTCCAGGGCATTTGGAGAACTTTTATTTTCGGGGTATTTTTATATTGCATAGATAATTCAGAAAACAGACAGAAAAATTCTATTTTTACTTTATTTCAACTAAATAACAAAAAGTAGAAAGAGGGTACAGAAGGTTGTGCCTTCTATTTGCATCCATCTCATGCTCATCAAAAGGAATCCACTAACAAGGTTGATCAAGTCTTGTTAACAAACTCATTCCAAATAACATGGAACTGGAGAAATTTCGAATGACACTATGTTACCTCAACGGGGATATGCACATCCCCAATAATAAGAATATCATATTTCTTCTTGACAGTAGGAAGTGGAAATTCAAAACCTCCAAATATAATCGATGGAATTTTTCCAATAGAATTGATACTATGAACTTGAGGTTGTTTCCTCGGAAAGTGTACCGTATGCTCATTACCATTAACATGAAAAGTGACATTGCCTTTGTTGCAATCAATAACAGGCCCTGAAATATTCAAAAAGGGTCTTCCAAGAATAATAGACATACTATCGTCCTCGGGAATATCAAGAATAACAAAGTCCGTTAAAATAGTAACGTTTGCAACCACAACAGGCACATCCTCACAAATACCGACAGATATAGCAGTTGATTTATCAGCCATCTCCAAAGATATTTCAGTAGGTGTCAACTTATTCAAATCAAGTCTATGATATAAAGAGAGGCATAACACTAACACCGGCTCCAAGATCACACAAAGCAGTTTTAGCATAGTTTCTTTTAATGGAGCATGGTATAGTTGGTACTCCTGGATCTCCTAGTTTCTTAGGTATTCCACCCTTGAAGATGTAATTAGCAAGCATGGTGGAAATTTCAACTTCAGGGATCTTTCTCTTATTTATAACAATATCTTTCATATACTTAGCATAAGGATTCATTTTGAGCATATCAGTTAATCGCATACGCAAAAAGATAGGTCTAATCATTTCAGCAAAGTGCTCAAAATCCTCATCATCCTTTTTCTTGGATGGTTTGGGAGGAAAAGGCATGGGTTTCTGAACCCATGGTTCTCTTTCTTTACCGTGTTTCCTAGCAACAAAGTCTCTCTTGTCATAACATTGATTCTTTGATTTGTGGGTTATCAAGATCAACAACAGGTTCAATTTCTACATCATTATTATTACTAGGTTGAGCATCATCATGCACATCATCATTAGCATTTTCATTAGGTTCATGTTCATTACCAGATTGTGTTTCAGCATCAGAAATAGATATATCATTTGGATTCTCAGGTGGTTCATCAATAGGTTCACTAGAAGCATGCAAAGTCCTATCATTTTTCTTTTTCTTCCTTTTAGAAGGACTAGGTGCATCAATATTATTTCTCTGAGAATCTTGTTCAATTCTCCTAGGGTGGCCTTCAGGATATAAAGGTTCCGGAGTCATTTTACCTGTTCTAGTAGCCACTCTAATAGCATAGTCATTTATCTTACTATTCAATTCATTAAGCAAATCATTTTGAGCCTTAAGTACTTGTTCTACTTGAGTGGTAACCATAGAAGCATGTTTACTAATGAGTTTAAGTTCACCTTTAACTCTAGACATATAATCACCCAAGTGTTCAAGCGTATCGGAATTGTATTTCAATTGTCTACCAAAATAAGCATTGAAGTTTTCTTGTTTGACAATAAAATTATCAAACTCTTCTAAGCATTGTCTAGCAGACTTATAGTGAGGAATATCACCTTCATCAAATCTATAGAGAGAATTTACCTTTACTACCTGTGTCGGGTTATCAAGACCATGAGTTTCTTCAATAGGCAATGGATTAAGATCATATGTTTCTTCAACAGGCGGTAAATTAAGACCATGTATTTCTTCAATAGGAGGTAAATTCTTAACATCTTCAGCTTTAATACCCTTTTCTTTCATAGATTTCTTTGCCTCTTGCATATCTTCAGGACTGAGAAATAGAACACCTCTCTTCTTCGGAGTTGGTTTAGGAATAGGCTCAGGAAGTGTCCAATTATTTTCATTTGTCAACATATTATTCAATAGAATTTCAGCTTCATCCGGTGTTCATTCCCTGAAAACAGAACCAGCACAACTATCCAGGTAATCTCTGGAAGCATCGGTTAGTCCATTATAAAGGATATCAAGTATTTCATTTTTCTTGAGAGGATGATCAGGCAAAGCATTAAGTAATTGGAGAAGCCTCCCCCAAGCTTGTGGGAGACTCTCTTCTTCAATTTGCACAAAATTATATATATCCCTTAAAGCAGCTTGTTTCTTATGAGCAGGGAAATATTTAGCAGAGAAGTAATAAAATCATATCCTGGGGACTACGCACACAACCAGGATCAAGAGAATTAAACCATATCTTAGCACCGCCCTTTAATGAGAACGGAAATATTTTAAGGATATAAAGGTAGCGAGATTTCTCATCATTAGTGAACAGGGTGGCTATATCATTTAATTTAGTAAGATGTGCCACAACAGTTTCAGATTCATAGCCATAAAAAGGATCAGATTAAACCAAAGTAATTACATCAGGATCAACAGAGAATTCATAATCCTTATCAGTAACACAGATAGGTGAAGTAGCAAAAGCAGGGTCAGGTTTCCTTCTAGCATTAAGAGATTGCTGCTTCCATTTAGCTAATAACCTCTTGAGCTCGTATCTATCTTTGCAAGCTAAAATAGCTATGGCAGCTTCTTTTTCCAAAACATAACCCTCAGGAACAACAGGCGATTCATATTTATTAGGGGGAGAGTCTTCATCATCACTTTCATCAATGTTATCAGTTTCAATAATTTCATTCTCTCTAACCCTAGCAAGTTGTTCATCAAGAAAGTCACCAAGTGGCACAGTAGTATCAAGCATAGAAGTAGGTTCATCATAAGTATCATGCATAGCAGAAGTGGCATCATCAATAACATGCGACATATCAGAACGAATAGTAGAAGCAGGTTTAGGTGTCGCAAGCTTACTCAAAACAGAAGGTGAATCAAGTGCAGAGCTAGATGGCAGTTCCTTACCTCCCCTCGTAGTTGAGGGATAGATTTTTGTTTTCTCGTCTTTCAAGTTCTTCATAGTGACCAGAAGATATAAATCCCAAGTGACTCAAAGAATAGAGCTATGCTCCCCGACAACGGTGCCAGAAAATTGTCCTGATACCCCACAAGTGTAGGGGATCGCAACAGTTTTCGAGGGTGGAGTATTCAACCCAAATTCATTGATTCGACACAAGGGGAGCCAAAGAATATTCTCAAGTATTAGCAGTTGAGTTGTCAATTCAACCACACCTGGATAACTTAATATCTGCAACAAAGTATTTAGTAGCAAAGTAATATGGAAGTAACGGTAAATGTAGCAAAAGTAATGTTTTTGGATTTTGTAGTGATTGTAACAGTAGCAACGGAAATAATTAAGCGAAGAACAATATGTGAAAAGCTCGTAGGCGTTGGATCGGTGATGGAGAATTATGCCGGATGCGGTTCATCATGTAACAGTCATAACATAGGGTGACACAGAACTAGCTCCAATTCATCAATGTAATGTAGGCATGTATTCCGAATATAGTCATACGTGCTTATGGAAAAGAACTTGCATGACATCTTTTGTCCTACCCTCCCGTGGCAGCGGGGTCCTAATGGAAACTAAGGGATATTAAGGCCTCCTTTTAATAGAGTACCGGAACAAAGCATTAGCACAGAGTGAATACATGAACTCCTCAAACTATGGTCATCACCGGGAGTGGTCCCGATTATTGTCACTTCGGGGTTGCCGGATCATAACACATAGTAGGTGACTATAGACTTGCAAGATAGGATCAAGAACTCACATATATTCATGAAAACATAATAGGTTCAGATCTGAAATCATGGCACTCGGGCCCTAGTGACAAGCATTAAGCATAGCAAATTCATAGCAACATCAATATCAGAACATAGTGGATACTAGGGATCAAACCCTAACAAAACTAACTCGATTACATGATAGATCTCATCCAACCCATGACCGTCCAGCAAGCCTACGATGGAATTACTCACGCACGGCGGTGAGCATCATGAAATTGGTGATGGAGGATGGTTGATGATGACGACGGCGATGAACCACCCTCTTCGGAGCCCCAAACGGACTCCAGATCAGCCCTCCCGAGAGGTTTTAGGGCTTGGCGGCGGCTCTGTATCGTAAAACGCGATGAATCCTTCTCTCTGATTTTTCTCTCCCCGAAAGTGAATATATGGAGTTGGAGTTGAGGTCGGTGGAGCGTCAGGGGGGCCACGAGGTAGGGGGCGCGCCCCCCACCCTCGTGGACAGGGTGTGGGCCCCCTGACATGGATTTTTCTTCCAGTATTTTTAATATTTTCCAAAAAGATGTTCCGTGGAGTTTCAGGTCATTCCAAGAACTTTTGTTTCTGCACACAAATAACACCATGGAAAGTCTGCTGAAAACAGCGTCAGTCCGGATTAGTTCCATTCAAATCATGCAAGTTAGAGTCCAAAACAAGGGCAAAAGTGTTTGGAAAAGTAGATACGACGGAGACGTATCACAAAACCACCTCCTCTCTCCTCGGACAAGGATCCCCTGACGTAGCGCATCCTGCCATTGAGACACTGACACACGGGTCCCACCAAGCACGGGGCCCACCTGTCAGTGACCGAAAGGCAGGGGAACCTCTCCTCTCCATCATCTCCATTCCAAAACCACCGTCTCGCCTCTCCCTTTTCTCTATTGCAAGACCACCGTCTCTCCTCCCATCTTCCAAAGCTAGCACCGGACCACTCAGAAGGACATCTATGGAGGGGATGCAGCAGCGAATCTGGCAGATCGCCAGTGGCGACCAGGCAAAGTTAGCCAGGTTGAAGGAGATTCTTACTTGGTTTGATAATGAGTGGGAGATTTCGAGGACGGTGAGGGCCATGTGGCAATGTATGCGAAAGAGCGAGACGACGGCGATGAGGGCGGCGATGTACTCCTCGACAGCAGTCACGCCGCAGTCCTTCGAGTTCATCAAGTATCTCCTCTGGGCGATGGAGCAGACAGATTCGCCCGAGGCGAAAGTCAGGCGGAGGTGGTGGGCATACAGGTCGAAGGTCGAGCATCCAGAGGATAACGAATCGATCGAGTACGGTGTGCCGTTCGTGAGGGTGCAGAGCCAGCCGGAGCCACAGGAGTATTCGTTCTCCCACCGCAAGAGGAGGCCGGATGGCGCGATGTCGCTTCCCCGCCGTTCTCCACGGTTCCCTCGACGCTCGCCTCGTTTCAACGGCGTCGGTAGGGTTTAAGGTAAGCTTCGCACTAACCTAATCTTCCATCTGCTCATGCTTACAATCAGTGTGACAACTAATAAAAATCATGCTTACAATCAGTCTCAGAGTACTACGCCAATCACCCTAAAATAGCTCTGGACCTTTTGGTCAAAGTTGTGACACTATGTACAAATAAAGAAAATAGATTGGTGCTTCTTTCAGAAAAGAGTACACCCCTAGAAAACTGCCAATATAAGCTACTAGTATTTTTTTAAGTCTAAGCTACTAGTATTTGGTTAGAGGATTTGCTGCCGAGAAAGATCCGTCCACAGTGAGCGCCACACATCCCACTGATGGTGGTGGATGCCAATGCTTAGATGGAGCACGGTTGGTGTCGGTAATTTTTACTTGGCACCTAGCACTCTGCATATATGCCGGTTCCATCCGTACATTTGTGTAGTTCCACCAAAATGCAGCTGAATAACCCTGTTTGCACAGATAATGAAAAGGCGTGATTACATTATAGTGGCACTAGTTGATGAAACATACACTAATAAACAGAAGAAAATATTACATCAAACTGGAAATCGACCCAAGTCTCCCCGATACACCTTCTGCCAGTGATGAACATCAGTGTACATCGGTAGTACAAGGAGGGGCCTTGAGACATTCAAATCTCTATTTTTTGTGCAGATCAACTAAAATTAAGCACCCCAGTTTGCAGAAACGCTTAAACATTAACAATGGGACTAGTTTTTTTTGAATATTTACTGTGAGGCAAAGCCCCACAGCCCTTTATTAAAAAAAATTACCACTGTACAAGTAAAACAGACTATACAAAGAAGAAAAACAAAAGGGGAAAGATTCTACCTATTTGCTAACTAACTGTACTTGCTTTACAACAAAGAAGCAATCCAAGCCAAAAGCTTTGACTTGTTACAGTCCTTCACCCTGTGAGCAACCAAAGAAATATCATGGATGAAATTACACTTCCAAGCACTGAAAGTAGCTCTCTCAGCTCTGAAAATTCTGCCATTCCGCATAATCCAAATATTCCAAGCTGCTGTTAGTATAACTTCAACGAAGAAAGGATGTGTGAAGTTGGACCTGGCGTGCAAGAGACATTGCAGAATATCTGAACCTCCAGACCAATCAATACCCAAATAGTTCCAGATTCTACAGCTGAAGGTGCAGTTAAAAAATAGATGTATCCTATTCTCATACGCCAACTCACTGCATATGAGGCAAAGATTGTCATCCTGATTTGAGCGCCAGTGTCTCCTAACCAGCATATCCTTGGTGTTAAGTCTGTCAAAGAACAAAAGCCAGCCGAACACCTTGATCTTCATGGTGCACTTACTCTACCAAAGCCATTTGCAGGGTTGTATTGTAGGCAAGTGGGAGTGCATGATCCTGTAAAAACTTTTCGCAGTATACCCTCCTGATTGACCAGGCCATATCCAAACATCAGGTAAGGTGGGGTCTCTGTCTAACTGCATGATCCAACTTTCCAGTATGTGCAACTCAGCAGCAGCTTCCCGAGAAAGAGGCAAATAAAACATGGAGAAAAGATCCTGGGATTGGAGTAATTCCCTCACAGAGATCCTGTCATTATTGACAAAAGAAAACAACCTTGGCAATCTCCAACAGAGGGGTCTAGCAGAGCCCCCAATGTGCCAGGAATTAGTCCAGAAAAGAGCAGAATCACCCATGTTGATGTGTACTGATGCAATAGCAGTGTAAGCCTCATGCAACTTCAGAATATCTCTCCACCAGAAAGATCCAGCAGTAGCTGTTGCCTGTGGGACCCCATGATCATAGTAGCTATTCCATATCAGGGTCACCCAAGGAACATCAACCTTGTTATAGAATTTGTGGAGATGCTTGAGAAGCAGTCCTTTGTTCTGGATGTTCAGATTAATAATGCCCAAACCACCCTTATCTCTTGGCCTGCAAACGAGCTCCCAAGCAGCTAGAGACTGTTTTGGAACATCACTATTACCCCTCCAAAGGCATTGCCTGAAGATCCTGTCCAGTTGCTTAATGATCCCGGCTGGGATATTGAGGCTACACAGAAAGTATATTGGCAGAGAGGTCAGGATAGAGGTGAGAAGCTGCAATCGAGAACCTTGATTCAGCATAGAAGAGGTTGCAGTTAATCTCCTTTCAAGACTGTCAACTAAGGGCATGAGGTCAATGATCCTTGGCCTCGTAGTTCCCAAAGGCAATCCAAGATAAGTAAATGGAAGCTGGCCAATTTTACAACCGAGAATAGCAGCAAGTCTGTCAGCCTCCTCGGTAGTCATATTGAGTGGGATCATTGAGGATTTAGCAAAGTTGACCTTTAAACCAGTGGATTGTTGAAATGTAAGCAGCATATTCTTGAGGGCAACAAGCTCATCATCCTTAGCCGCAAGAAATAGGATCGTGTCATCTGCATATTGGATGATGGGAAAATCCCTGTCATGGGTCTGAAGAGGCAAAGAGAGTGTGCCAGACGCCAGCATTTGATTGACCACAGATTGCAACAGATCGGCTGCGATGACGAACAACAGAGGAGAGAGTGGATCACCCTGCCTGACACCACACTTACACAAGAATTGTTTTCCAGGAATGCCATTTAACAGCACAGACGAAGAACCTGTAGACAACAGCTGTTTAACCCAAAGAATCCATTTGGCATCAAAACCTTTATGCTGCAACATCTGAAGAATAACCTCATGCTCCACTCTGTCAAAGGCCTTAGCAAAGTCCAACTTAAGGATTACAATTGGACGCTTGGATTGCTTACATTGGTGAATATACTCAAAACTCCAGGCCAGACAATCCTGAATCGACCGACCCTTAAGGAACCCATACTGATTTTTGTGAATGCACTTAAGGATCACCCGCTGTAATCTGTTGGCCAGCAATTTTGTTAGGAATTTAAGACAAGTGCTGGTGAGGGAAATTGGCCCGAAATCATCCGGCCCTTCTGGTGACATGATTTTGGGTATGAGCGTAATGAGGGCGGAGTTGATATTTTCGAATCATCCTCAAGAAATCCCCCTCCATTATAGGCCAACAGCGCTTGACGAACATCCCATTAAAGCCATCTGGGCCAGGTGCCCGATCCGCCGACAAATCCTTCAAAACTTTGTGAATTTCCTCATCAGAAAAAGGCAAGGATAGCTCCTCTAGTCCCGGGATGGGTTGGATTAAATGAGTCAAATCAAAGCCCATAGAGATCCCTTGGGCCTGGCCCATCCTAGATTTGAAAGAGGCCCAAAGGATTCCCGCCATCTGAGCATGATCAGTCACTGGTTCAAGCATGGAGCTGGTTTTCAGACTGGAGATGGAGTTTCTCCTCATACGCTCAGAGGCCATGGCATGAAAAAAATTTGAATTCTCCTCACCAACCTTGATGTACCTAATAGTGCACCGCTGTTTCCAATATATATAGTGAAGTTTTAACAGATGTTCATGGTGAAACTTCACGATTTTCCGAAAGTTGAACTCCGGCCGTGTTAAAGGTCGTACTTCCTCCAGCTGATCAAAGTGCAGAATCACCTTTGAACAATCAACAGTAAGCTTTTTGATGTACGATAGTTTTTTGCTCCAAATTTTCAAATCGTACCGCAGTCGCTTAAATTTCCTTGTGATAACCGTGGAAGCAGAAAGATCAGAGAAAACAGCTGCATTCCAGGACTGGGAGACACAATCCATGAACCCCGGCATATCCAACCAGAAATTTTCAAACCGAAAAATCTTGGCCGCAGGAATGGTAGTGTCAATGGACACCACACAAGGCACGTGATCGGAGGAAGTTCTGGCTAGTGGTGTAACCACAGTGTTTGGGTAGTGTGAAATCCAATCAGCAGTAGTGAAGAACCAATCAAGTTGCTCAAGCAGGGGGTTTTGCTGCATATTAGACCAGTTAAAGCTCCGGCCCTTCAAGGGCAGCTCCAAAAGACCCAGGTGACCAATTATTTCGTTGAATAGGAAGATATCATTGGTATCACCACCCGGAAGGTTTCGGTTCTCCAAAGATCTGATGAAATTAAAGTCCCCCAACAAGAGCCAATTTTCATCCGGGGGGATTTGTAGGTGATAAAGCCAACTAACAAAATCGTCCCTAGGCTGGCCCTCACATGGCCCATAGACAGAGGTTAGGGTCCATTTTTCAGAATTCTGCAACGACTGGAAAGAGACGACAACACCAAACCTCTGAATATCCACAAGCTGACCATGAAAGATCGAGGAATTCCAGACAACGAGGATCCCGCCAGAGGCTCCCACAGAAGGGGAGAACGCGAATTGATCAAACCGCCTAGGGCAGAAGGATCTAATCGTACGGATATCAAAGCTCTCACATTTAGTTTCTTGCAGACAAATAACAGAACATCTGCTCTCCTCAATCTTGGCACGTAGATCACGCTGTCGAGCCTCAGAATTGAGCCCCCGCACATTCCAACAGAGCACATTCCAGTTGCGAAAATAGCAATTATCCATAAAAAAACAACGCAGGGGTATAGTTGCAGATCCAGCTGCTTAACAACATGGACATAAACGGAACATAAGTGGCCATAACAGTAAGCAAGTGTTGCAGACAGTCACTGAAAACAAAAAACGGGCACAAAAGCAAAAGCGCCCAACTCTCCAGGAATCTTCGTGGGCCATCAAGCATCATGGGAACCATCGCCTTCTTCAGCAGGATTGGGAGAAGCCATAAGCTTCTCCACTGATAACTCAGATGGATCAATGCCCAAAGCCACTCCAATGGCCTGCAGCGTCGGAATAGGCGTCGGAGGTGGGAGAGGGAGCATGCTGGGCTCATCATCAAGACGAAGCTTCTTGGCCTTCGGGCGATGCTGGGGGGCAGACCTCGGAGGAATGGCAGAGACTGGCTTCATGCCTATCCTCTTGGCAGAACTGCGCGTCATCCTTCTAGTGGAGAAGTCTAGAACTGGCTCCGCCAGCGTGATAGAGCGCCTTGAGCGTGCAGACTGACGTGGTCGCTTGCCCAGCGGAGAAGGTGTAACCGAAGAAAACTGAAAGTCCTCTTGAGAGACCTGAGAGGGAGAAGGTGTAACCTGGTAAGTGGAGCACGAGTGATCTTCAGGTGCCAACTCCTCAATGACCACCGAAGAACTGGGTCCAGGAACGGGGACATCATGCGGAGCAGAAAAAAACTGATACTTCGCTTGCAGATCGGCAGACCCAAATTTGATTTGTAGCAACATCGCAGAAGAACTAGGCAGACAAGCTGGTATATCCCTGATGAATAATTCAGGTAACAAAGACTTGAAAGATCTCTCCTAGATCATGGCCGGCGGCAGAACTGGCCCATAAAAAACCCGGACCAGGCCAAGATGAATCGGCTCCAGCTGCACAATTGGTGGGGCTTGTAGAGGCTGCTGGACCTCAGCCATGTCCTCATCATCAGAAGAATCCGCAGATGGGTTCAAAATCATAGAATTCTGGTCTTGGACAGGTTGGACCTCTTGATGCTGCTGCTGATGATCAGGCTGAATCTGCTCCTCCCATGGGCCCCATCCTGCTGCCTGCGGCACATTGTCAGCCCATCCCGCCCCCTCATTCGGCCCTTGAGGAGGGCCCGGAGGAATGGTGTTCCATCCCAGAGCAGGGTATGGAGGCATTGCCCAAAATGGCTGCGGCACTTGAACTCCAGGCAATGGGTGGGGATTCCCATTTAGAGGCATTGGGTCCTCATCCGCTGGTATCATGGCACCAGCGAATTCCCCTGACAGGATATAGCAACCAGCAGACCAAGACACCATGACATCGCCCCAATTGGCAAATTCCCGAAAGGTGACCGAACGAGGAACTAGCGCATTGTCAGGGAACGAGGCACAGACCAAGGCTCGAACCTTACGCCTGTCAGTGCTATTCCAGTAGTGGAACTGTCCGAAAGAGCCAACCATATCAGCAATACACTGCGTGTTCCTGTAGTCTAAAGGGATGCCGATGAACATCAACCACCCCGTCCGCTGGCCATGAATAGCACAAAAACCTTCACCCTGATTATGCGGGATAAAACGGACAAAAAATTCATTGCCATCATCATCAATCCCTAAGGGAAACGGTGGATGCAGAGTAAAAGAGCCCCGGACAACTGGATCTTCCATCTCTAACAGACCCACTCCTTGATACCAAGTCTGAGCAGAAAGAACTGGAACATGCATCACTTGTACTAGAAAATCAAGAACCTGCTGACGACGGACCCCAACTAGCTCTGGAGGCGGGATCGGCTCCACAATGGCCACCATGTACTGCTCATGCGCTCGGGGCGGCGGGACGGCCGGCGTGTAGAAAGTGCGGGGTAGACGATCTGCTCCGCCATCTTCAATGTCGAAGCCCGCAGGGATAAAGCGGTGTGGGTCAATCTCAAACACCGCCATTGGAGGCTGCAGAGCAGGAGCCGGACCAGAGCGGGGGGAAGCTTGGGTGTGCTCGTCAGGGCGGTCAGGCGGCGATGGTGGCGGCGGAGAAGCAGAGGATGGGGTTTTCGCCGGAGGCGTTTGGTCTCGGGAAACTGGAGAGGCAGGGGGAGAATCCTCTGTTCGGTCCCGCTTCCCAAAACCCGGCGATGGGACCTTAGGCACCCAGACGGATAAGTCAGGCGGCTTGCCGGTGCAGTTTTTTTAACGTGTCCCGAACGAAAACAATTACGGCACCGGACCGGATTCGTGCATGTCTCTGATGTGTGGCGCATAGCCAAGCAATGCTGACAGTCCCAATAGCTCGCAGCCATATCTTCAATCATAACATCAAAACTTTGCAGGTCTCGGATAATATCCTCGGGGGACGAAGCCCTAGAGGCCAGGGGTGATGGGCTGCCACTCTCGTCATCAGACAGATAGATGGGCTATACCGTGGAGCCCAACTGAGGAACATGGCCTGGTAGAGGCGGCTGAGCGGGTACAGGAGAATCCAAACCTTCCAATGTGAAAACTAATCGGCCACCCGAGGTTCCAGGGTTTAAACAGGCAGGAGATAAACCCTCCGGGGAAGGCGGGATTGTTCCAAACTGAATCGCTAGCCTTGCCGACGGTGGGGTGGTCACCGGAGAAAGATCATCCGCATCCTCATGAGACGAGACACGGTAGCCCGCTGCTCTGACCGTGGCCACCTCATCGGTGGACGGGCCATAGCTATAGCCCTTACGCGCCGGGTATTGCATGAACGTTGCAAACGTAGCATGTTTCTTAGGAAGAGATTTGACCACGCGAGCACGGAGAGAAGATTTGGCCGGAGGAAATTTCATGGCCTCTAAACCAAGGCGAGCTCTCCTCTTAGAGGGGCTAACTAAAACCCATTCCTCTTGGCATTCAGATTGCCAAAGACGAAATTCCTTCTGCCAATCAGGGCCACCATGACCCCAGAGGTGGAAAAAACACTTGAACTGATCGCAGACAAAACTCCTCTGGTGCAGAATGAAAAAACCCACCTCCTTGCAAGAAACATTGAAAGAGAAGACGCCATGGTGGAGAAAAGATACCTTGAGGTGTGAGCAATAACCTCCGATGGCCGCCTCAAGAGCGAACCCCACAGTTTTCTCATCAAGCCGGAAGGTGTGTCGTGCAAAAGAGACGACCATAATGAAATGGCCAGTGTCTTCTGTTGGGTGCACCGATCTGTTGAAGGTGCGTTGGATCTCAGACGCCAACTTCATCCCCGGGGAGAAATCCAATCCCAAGGAGAGCGCAGCGTGAACCGCCATGAGGAAGAAAACAACCAGAGGCGAGAGGAAGAGACGCCGGGAAAGATGAGCCGATCAGATGGCAATACCCACGGAGGGATGTGGGGATCGCCGGCGATGTTGGGTGGCTAGGGTTAGGGTGGCGGTGGAGAGGTGGGAGTCGCCATCACAGCAATATTTTTTCGTTAGCCATCAACCCTTTTGGCGACAGCAGTACCCGATTGGGAGGTTCAACAATGGGACTAGTTGATGAAACATACATTAACAAAGAGGATCACTTTCTTTATCTACATTGGAAATGAAATGATAGAGAGGACACTCGCTCTATTTAAACTGTATTATTACTTCATTTTATCAGTGACACTAGGGTCGAGCAGGTGGCAAACAAGGTGTACCATGCATCGCAAGGATGAAGGCCGGGGGTGCTTAGACTGGGATGTTGAAGCTGGCTCTTTCAGTCCCTATCTTCCCCCTGATGTTTCTGTGGTAGCATTTGGGTTGTAATCCAAACTTGGTCGAGCTAGTGCTGCATCCCCCTACCTGCCTAGCTTATGTGGCGAACTTGTCTCCTGCTAGTACTCAGTCTGTTCTAGTAGTAGTTGCATAACTGCCCTTTTACACTGAGATGTTGTTGGATAATGGTTCTCTATGGTTGGGTTTCTTTAATGAAATCGGAGGGAACCCCCTCTTTCGATATTAAAAAAACAGTGGCACTAGCGGTGCCAAAACATTGCCTCAAATTAATAGTGCCACTAGATTAAGGTGCAAAATAATAACATTACTGCTTTATCATGGCAGTGCCAAAACAGTAGCACAAGAGCAGGATCAACATGCAGGATCTTTGGCAAACGGTCAGACCAAAAAGGAACATACCTCGTGATGGGAACCATATCTGCAGTCAACGCCATCGTAGAAGGGATGACACTAGTCACCAACATGGATGATTCAATTCATGGGACCTTTTGGTGCAGTTCACCTAAAATGAAGCAATGTCCCATGAGCTAGCAGCTTCTTCTTCTTCTTTTTTTTAAGAAAAGGGCTCCAGCCCCGGTTCCATTTCCATCAGAAAACGAAACCCACAGAGCTTCTTCATTAGTTGCAATAAAATTGAGCAACATCAAGGTTGGTCGTGAAGCTCCCTGAGAGTAGGCGGACCAGGACAGTTGCATCTCTAACGAAAAGAAGAAACTTATCTTAATGGGAAATTTAGTAGGACATGAAAAAAAGTGCCATTGATTCATATTACTGGAGGCATTACATCGAAAACAACATTGGTTTAACGTGTCCTTACTTTTAACAGTGCGACTGCTACATTTTACCAGTGGCATTACATAAGAGCGGCTCGGGGCAACAAACATCAAAAGAGGATATCTGGGTTGGTACCATTTTTTTCGGTATATAGCCACCTTATACTGTGTGAGGCTAGCAAATCTAGTGCTGGACTTACTTTGTTGACTTGTCCCCCAGTCCCCAGTTTCTTTCCTTTTTCAACCAATAGATCGGGTTTATATTGAGTTTGTACTGCGTTCCCTTTATTTCCTTATTAGACCTAGAGACCAGTTTGATAGCCAGACTCTGCTACTTTTCGCCCCCATTATTTCCTCTTTCGACCAAGTCCTAGATTCAGGTAACAAATCTTCCCCCACCCCCACCCCCTTTATTCCTTGTTTGAACCAAGTACTACTAGAATCGAGTGCATGAACTAGTTTTACCTCTTAACAGTAAAAAATTAGGTGGTTTTCGAACAGCCGATCGATCCTATCTACACGAGGGGGCCTGAGAAATAGTAAAAGATACAAATGCAGCGACGTCAGGAGCTCGGGAAGTAGAGCAAGGCCGGTTTCGAAGGAAGTTATACCTGAGGGTCGTCGGGATGTCGCTAGGTGGGCGGCGGCAGGCCGGATCTGCCCACACTACGACAGCAAGGAAGAAGGGGTGGGAGGCCCTCCCTCGCCAGCGATGCTTGGGAGAGAACGGCAAGGCACGCTGATCGGGACGCGCCGGCAGTGGGTAAGAGTCGTCGTCGAGGAAGGCCACGTGAACGTTGCACCTTCTCACCTTCCCCGGCGGAGAGGATCCGGCTAGGTCTGTGACCAGCGGTGAGTAGAGAGAGAGAGAGAGTGTGTCCACCGCTGTCGTGTTTAGATCTGGAGAGGACAAGACAGTGTGAAGAGAGCAACACTAGCAAGCAAGCGCGGAGGCTCCTGCCTATAGAGTGGAGTACTAGTTTTCTTTTGTCTACCGGCCGGAGCCGGCTTGACCTCGGCAATGACTGTCGAGAAGTCTTCATGCACGTGCCCCGGAGGCGCAGTTGTCGTCATTTTGATCTGAAGCACCGGATTATAACATATAACACGAAAAAATGCCACATGACAAGAAATCATAACCTCACTGCCCAAAGGAGACAAGATGAATCCTGACGGACAAACTAGACGAGGATCAAAGCTCAAATTAAAGATAAACTCGTAGAAAAGGGGTCCGTCGATAGTAGTCTTCGTGCATGTGCCCCCAATGATTAGCCCAACTCAGTTGTCGCTGTTTAACCCTCGCAGTGATCCGAAGCACATGACACCTAATTTTGCAAGATGACAAGAAACCTTTTTTTAGATTTCTCACCAGAACTACAGCCCTGTACAACACAGCCTGCACGATATGTAGACGATAGCCAATCCAGGCGTGTTTGCTGGAGTCTGGTCACATGCATGGACGAACTGATCTTCCGTGGCTTGCAGGGATCGTCCAGGTACCAAGGTGGAGTATGTGCTTCTATTAACTCAACCGACTTGCGGGGCCGGGGAGTGTGCCTATGGTCGATTCATGGCGCAATCCATGGATACAAAATTAGTATACTGTACTATTTAAAAGTCGAGGGCGGGGCTTTTCCCGCGTGGTAGGCGGGGCAGTTCCGCCTAGTCGGTTCGACAGAGACGCGAGAAGATGAGGGAGTAGGCTGCTGCAAACGTAGGCCTATGTGATTTGACAGTGAGTTACTGCTGGACAGGTGGGGCCCGGTGATTTGACTTGCCATTATCATTTTAACTGCGGCGCTACGACCGGCTTGAGTCTCCCGATTCCTGACCACCACCATACAGGTGCCTCTCCCGATGCTCCACCATGTAGAGGCTGGCTCTTGCTTGAGAGCCCACTCCTCCACTTTTTCCTTGGCTCTTTCCCCCACATATGCAAAAATGCCATGTAAAGCGGGCTTATAGCCCACTATTGTACTTGATCCTACAGGTGCTAAGCCTGCCACATAGGCATAAAGTCTGATGTGGCAAGTTAATTAAGAAGAGAGAGACTAGTTTGGTGACCCTAGGAAGAAACAGTGCTAAGCGCATGTACCTAGATGAAGCAAACTTAGCAATAAAAAACTAAGGACCTATGCATTGGGGACTTGAGTTGCTAAGCCATTCAATGCCCATAGCACCTCATCTAAGCACCATTTCATTGGAAGAGGTCACTCCTTGGCAAATGCAATAAATACTACGAAGAAAGAGATAGAGAGAAGTAAACAAAAAATACTCTTATAGCCAACCTTATAGCTAACCTTGTTGTATGAGTGACTAAGTGATGACTATGTATGACATGCCAACATCAGATAGCCTAACGCACCGTGTTAAATCTAGAAGGGCGCGACCACGCGAGTGAGGCGACGGTCGGTAGGCGCGACCATGATACGGGCTGTTGGCTAAGTTGCTAAAAAAATTGCAGAATAACCCTCCAGGATAGGATATTCACCCATATGTCTAGAATCACGCCATGCAACCGTTCGATCTTAGATCCAAGGGCTCTCATAAGCCCGTATCATGGGAGAATGGAAAGCTTCGTATCACCTGTAATTTTCCCGACGCTTGACATGACATCGAAAGCCATTTAATTGGGCGTCGAGTAGACATGACATCTAATTGGGCACCCATAGTATTGTGCATGAATCCATTTATCCACCAGGCAAGCCACTACCCTGCCATTCGCACGCGCCCCCACTCGACATTTTTACAATCGATAAACCGCTCCTAGTCGTCCCGTCCTTTCACATTACGACAGTTCCACTAATACTAACCCTCCTCCAAAATCCATGGCGTCCCAAATCTCCATGATCGGCGGTGAGTACAAGGTTAGAACCATCACCGGCGATGAGTTCGACGTCATCTACACCCGTTCTTCCGCAACGGTGAAAGAATGCCTTGCTCGCTTCAAACACATGTTCGAAAACACAAATGATGAGTGGGTCGCTGGGCTAGATGTTGGGTACACCACAGTCCTGGGAAGCGAGAAGAAACTAAAGGAGGCACAGAAGAAGAAGCCCGTCGTGATCCAGGTTTGCGTGCATGACTTATGCTTGGTCTACCATATACGCCATGCCGACGTTGAGTGTGAGGAATTTAAGAAGTTCCTCAAGGGCGACCGAGTCAAATTCGTTACTGTAGACTTTAGGAACGACAAGGAAATCCTGGGTCGGATAGGCCTCGTTGTAGGCGACCCCTTCGACATCCAGAAGGAAGGGCTGGTGCCCTCCCTTGATCAGCCTTCAATGCTGACCCTGGCAGGAGCCATGGTTCATCCTTCGTACGGTAAACTAGAGAAACCTCCGTACATGTTTCATCGTCATGCATGGCAGTGGAATGTGATGACCCACAAGTATAGGCGATCTATCATAGTCCTTTCGATAAGTAAGAGTGTCGAACCCAACGAGGAGCAGAAGGAAATGATAAGCGGTTTTCAACAAGGTATTCTCTGCAAGCACTGAAATTATAGGTAACACATAGTTTTGTGATAAGATAATTTGTAACGGGCAACTAGTAACAAAACTAAATAAAGTGCAGCAAGATGGCCCAATCCTTTTTGTAGCAAAGGACAAGCGTGGACAAACTCTTATATAGAGAAAAGCGCTCCCGAGGACACATGGGAATTATCCTCAAGCTAGCTTTCATCACGTTCATATGATTCGCGTTCGGTACTTTGATAATTTGATATGTGGGTGGACCGGTGCTTGGGTGCTGTCCTTACTTGGACAAGCATCCCACTTATGATTAACCCCTATGCAAGCATCCGCAACTACAAAAGAAGTATTAAGGTAAACCTAACCATAGCATGAAACATATGGATCCAAATCAGTCCCTTACGAAGCAACGCATAAACTAGGGTTTAAGCTTCTGTGACTCTAGCAACCCATCATCTACTTATTACTTCCCAATGCCTTCCTCTAGGCCCAAAAAATGGTGAAGTGTCATGTAGTCGACGTTCACATAACACCACTAGAGGAAAGACAACATACATCTCATCAAAATATCGAACGAATACCAAATTCACATGACTACTAATAGCAAGACTTCTCCCATGTCCTCAGGAACAAACGTAACTACTCACAAAGCATATTCATGTTCATAATCAGAGGAGTATTAATATGCATATATGATCTGAACATATGGTCTTCCACCAAATAAACCAACTAGCATCAACTACAAGGAGTAATCAACACTACTAGCAACCTACAGGTACCAATCTCAGACTTAGAGACAAAAATTGGATACAAGAGATGAACTAGGGTTTGAGAGGAGATGGTGCTGGTGAAGATGTTGATGGAGATTGGCCCCCTGCCAATGAGAGGAGCGTTGGTGATGACGATGGCGATGATTTCCCCCTCCCGGAGGGAAGTTACCCCGGCAGAACAGCTCCGCCAGAGCCCTAGATTGGTTCCGCCAAGGTTCCGCCTCGTGGCGGCGGAGTCTCGTCCCGAAAGCTTGCTTATTATTTTTCTTCGGACGAAAGACTTCATATAGCAGAAGATGGCCACCAGGGGGCCCACGAGGCAGGGGGCGCGCCCAGGGGGTAGGGCGTGCCCCACCCTCGTGGCCAGGGTGTGGGCCCCCTCTGGTATTTTCTTCGCTCAGTATTTTTTATTATTTCCAAAAATAACTTCCGTGGAGTTTCAGGACTTTTGGAGTTGTGCAGAATAGATACTTGCTCCTTTTCCAGCCCAGAATTCCAGCTGCCGGCATTCTCCCTCCTTATGTAAACCTTGTAAAATAAGAGATAATAGGCATAAGTATTGTGACATAATGTGTAATAACAGCCCATAATGCAATAATAACGATATAAAAGCATGATGCAAAATGGACGTATCAGAATGTACTAGATATGGACCACATCCACTACGCTGCAATGGATGGCTACCTTTGTTTCAATATCTACAAGGGTTGGATGAAGAGCAAGAGCCAAGTGTGCGGTTCAAGCAAAAAAGTATCGCCCAAGAGGAGGAGGGACAAGGACAAAGTCGAGGACGTGGACGCAGACTCCGAGTAAGGTGGTAGTGTCGTTGCTCATGGTGGTTCTAATGCAGTGTCTACCGGATTAGTTGCTTAGTTTAATTTCTGGTGTGCTTAGTTTTATTTGAGGGGTGTGTTGTGCTGAGCCCCCAGCAGAACTATGTTATGTTTCTTCTCGTTATATTTCATACATTTCATCTTTTAGTTGGTATAGTACTACCACTCGTTTCTCGACATTATATACGTACAATATATATGGTCAACATCATATAGCCAACAGTTTAGTTGTCAAAGAATTTCAGGGTGCTTAGTTTTTCAAAGAATTCCAGGGTGCTTAGTTTTATTTGAGGGGTGTGTTGTGCTGGACACCATTAACTTATCATTGTGAGAATCGGCTTATTTTTGTCATGTAACATGGTCAACGGGGTTTGACATGAAAATAACAATGTTTAATGGCATTTCTGAGCAAACATCTAACTTAACGATGGCATTTTTTAGATGTCTAATTGCATTTTTGAGCAGGCATCTCATGGATCGATGGCATTTTTTGAGTAGTTGTAACTTCTAATGGCAAAACTGAGTAGTGATACACAACTAGTGGCATAAATAATAAGAACCCAAGAATTAAATAGGGCTAATTTCTTTATTTCTTTATACCTTTGTGTGCGAAACAATATACGCTGCCTACCGCCAAATTTTCTTTACAGAGGCAACATAGAACTATATGAGTGCCTTGTTAAATTTTGGAATTATTTTGGGTTCGTTTGGCCTTTTTATACATTAATTGAGTTTCTGGTCATTTAATGTGCATAATTCAAATTTGAACTACAAGCACATGCTCCCGTGCACCAAAGTTGACTGAAAAATCACATGTGTGTCCTCGGGTGAATTTCTAGGTCCCATGCAAGAAATGGGAATGAAATTCAAACATCTGGGCATCGTGGTTCGGCCGAGAACATTGAGAAGCTTGGTTTTAAAATTCTTGTAAATCCAAAACACGCCTGAAAATCATGAAACTTGGCATGGTGTCATGTCATGGTACTACCATGCTGTGGTAAAAAAATGCAGAATAGGAACAAGTTTTGGTATAAGTTTCTTGCAAACCGGAGCTTCTCTCAAGAAGGCTCGTGGTTCTGAGAGGGAACGTGTCACCTTTGTGTGCATAATTCAAATTTTAAATACAAGCACATGCTCTAGTGCACCAAAGCTGGTTGAAAAATCACATGTGTGTCCTCGGGTAAATTTCTAGGTCCCATGCCAGAAATGGGAATGAAATTCAAACATCTGGGCGTCATGGCTCGGCTGGAAACATTGAGAAACTTGGTTTTTTAATTCCTGTAAATCCAAAACACGCATGGAAATCATGAAACTTGGCTTGGTGCCATGACATGGCACCAACATGCTGTGGTAATTTTGCTCTCCGATTTGCGAAGGCGCACACATTAACAATCAACAAAGTCATTTTGGAACAAGTGCTGTCACGTTACAATCGGAAACACAAGTATTATTGAAACCATGGGTGTTCTATTGACCATTTACGTGCCACCACGCATCCCCTTTTTTATTAGCTAGGAGGCGCTGTGCAGGGTAGCTATTTGAGTACGGGAGGCGTGTGATCAGACCCCTGCGCGTGCTTATCGGGAGGAGAGCCCTTTGATCTCCATCTGCCGTCCACCTCTATCCCAAGGTACCATTAATGGTGCCCGAGCCTCTGTTTAATGGCGTGGCAATGTCTCACTCGACTGAGATTTAAGAGAGAAAAAAGAAAATATGAAAAGAAAAATTTGCACGAATCTTGATGTAAGATCCGACGGACCTATATAGCATCTACTGCGACTTATAGCAAGACTGATGAATATATATAAGGACGACGAGAGTGGACAATAATGGTCTTACATAATTAGGAAGATAATTAAAAAAGCCACATGCGGCTACGCCCGAAATACACAAGGGCAAAAGAAGAAGGAAGACGCATACAACGATCTGGCTCACTGATCTCTACTTTCTTTATGTGCTGCAGGTCGCGGAGACTAGTTCTCGCGGCGGGCAGTGATCTCTTTCATCAGCTTCATGTCCTTAATACGCTGCTTGGCAGCATCCATGGATTCCTCCACCATCCTGTTGCGCTCGATGCAGAGCATGGCATTCTCGTCCATAAGTTTCTTGATGATGACACCTGTCCTCTGCAACACGGCAGCGGTCTCCTCCTCCTGCTTCGCCCTTTCGGCGAGCTTCGCCCTCAGCAGGTCGCGCTCGCCCCAGAGCTTCGCATTGCCCTCCCCGAGTTGCCGGATGACGCCGGTAGCCCCGTCCTGCATCCTCGCCCAGCTGGAGATCTGATCCATCTGGCTATGGACTATCGCATGCATGCGCCTGTAAGAGTCCTCGCCTGCCCGCGAGAAATTTTCCCAGGCCGCCGTGGCGCGGCGGGACCTCCCTGCTGCTTCGGCGGCGCGGCGGGACATCTCTGCTGCTTCCGCGGCATGGCCGGACCAGTCTGCTACATCGACGGCGCGGCGGGACCTCCGTGCTGCTTCGGCGGCGCGACGGGACCTCTGTGTTGCTACTGCTGTGCGGCTGGACATGTCGGTTGCTTTCGCGGCGAGGCGGGACATCTCTCGTGCTTCCTCTTCCATGCTCACCTCTCCCTCCCTAGTAGAAATCTCTCGACCCAGAACTCACGCTGGCTATGGCTTGATTGTTTCTTGTGGATGAGGAGTTGAGGAGGAATGTGCAGTCATCTTAGCATAGTAGTATTTATAACCGAGTACTACTAATACGCTCCTAAGTGGGAAACCGTTTAGGTTGTGATCGGTGTGAACAGGTTTGCAATTAAATATAGCGTGGTAGTAGTAGTAATTTGGAATGTGACGAGACGCGCTCAAGATTTATTGACGGTTCTAGTTTCAAAGTGCGGCACTATTCCCGGATGGCGCAACGTCGGCACGTTTTCTCAGCCGTGGTGTAGCATATGCCATGGTACTACTAGTTCTTTTTCTACTGCTGTGTACGTGCAAAAACTGGCACCGTCTGATACATATCTTACGCTTGGCGTTCGACAGGAATAGCCTCGTGGCGAGCTATAGACTAGTCTTTTTTCTAGACGCACTACACCTATCTCTCGGGACTTCTCACATGCACCATCACTGCTCCCTAGGCCGATGCCACCCACATACAGTTGTACTCTGAGAAGAGGTGCATGCACGCACTCGTCCTCTCTCACACACGCATCTGTAGCTACGAATTGTAGTCTTCTCAACCATCCGATTGGCTCTATCATAGGTTTCACGTTGCTCCTTGGCCTTGAGATTGAGATGTTTTAAACGCGGAGGCTAAGATGGAGGCGCGAGGTTTTGGTTAATGTGCGGGCCGCACATGGCACCAACACGACACGAGATTTGTCTGCCTGGTGCGCATGCAGTCGGGTGAGTTGTCCAAGTATAGACACAACCAGGCCCTCATTGGTATCCGCGCCTCGACTTTGGCTGGTCATAGTGGAGAGTAACATAGACCAGTTACTAGTCTATGTTACTAGTACCTTCATAGTGGGTAGTGTCATATACGTAGTATATGCATAGTTTTGCTCCATGGCGCAATCCATCGATACTACTACTGTACAAATGTATACATTTTTTAAAAGGCTAGAGGGCGGGGCAGTCTAGCTTGGTCCTTTTCACGAGAGGCGAGGGCCTTTGTGATTTGACGGCTCATTACTGCTGGAAGGCGGGGCCTTGTGATTTGACTGCACATATAAATGTGCCGACGACCTGGGGAGGAGCAAAGAACCGTGCGGTATACTCAAGTTTTCCACTGGAGTACGACGGAGGAGCACGAAACACGGCAGCCCAGTGCCATATCCTCTACTCTCTACTCTTATTATATATTACTAGCAAGAGGCATTGTTCTGTTGGTGATAAAGAATGATCTAATTTGCTAGTCATCTCATTTTTAGCATTGTTCTATTCATGCCTCGCAGAGAAGGTGACACGTGCAGTGAAACACCCAAAGCAAAATAAGAAACACAGGAGAAAAAGAAGGAGGAGGATTATCACCCCCAAAATAGAAGGAAGACGCACACACAAGTCTAGGGCGCTGCTCTCACTACATGAAGGGTTGCTGGCCGCGGAGTCGTAACGGCTTCTTCATCACCTCCACGACCTCCATCTCCTTGCGCGTCTCATCCGCCATCTTCATCATTGTGTCCATGACGCGGGATTTCTCGACGCGAGCCTTCATCATCTGTTCCAAGGCCGCATTACATACCTTGACAGCAGCCGGGTGCTCGATGCGGAGCTTCGCCAACTCCTTCTGTTCCATGACGAGGTCCTACAACATCTTCATCGAGGAACTACTATTCTCATGTAGCTTCTTCCAGCCGGCGTTCTCCTCCTTCAGCAGGTCGAGCTCGTGGCAGAGCTTCGCGTTGTCCTCCTGAAGTTGCAGGATTTCACCGGTCACCTTCTTCTCCGAGGCAATGCTCTTCTTCAGAAGCATCACCAAGCCGGCGGTCAACTCCCCCTGCTCATTGAGCTCAGCGGGCATGTCGTCGAGGCTCTCCTTCAGTAGCTCCACCAAGCCGTGGATGAACTCCTTCTGCTTATTGAGGTGCTTATTGAGCTGATCGCGCATGCCGTCGAGGGATAACGACTCCAATGCCGCCAGCTCGGCATGTTCGCCTCCGCGTCTAGGGCGCTCCTGGGAGCCATCGCCTGCCCGTGAGAGATCTTTCGAGGTCTCTGCGTGGCAGCGAGCCCTCTTTTTTTCCGCAGCCTTGGTTGCCGCTCCCTTGTTACGAGTAGTTCTCGACCTAGAGCTCTGCAGACCGGCCATGGCAAGGACGGACGAAGAAGTAGGACTTATGAGGAGGAAGGTAGAGTAATTTTCCGTTAGGTAGTTCCCCTTTTTATAGCCTAAGTACTAGCACTAGTACTAAAACCTGCATAGTGGGAACACATTCAGGTTTGGTACGTACTGGTAGGTGTGACCAGGCTTGCACTTAATTGTAGCACTAGTACTTTCGAATGTGATGGGAACAAGGTAAACATTAATTGATGGTTTTTGTATTCGAGGCCCGAAACGGCTCCCGATGAGTTTAGTGGAACATAAATTTCAAGTAGACTGCACTGCTCAGATGCGTAAATATTATGTTACTGTCAAAAATTGGCACAAAATACGAAGGAGACCAATGGAAGTACTACTAGCAACCCATGATTTAACTACTCGCATGCGCGCAGTGGAGTAGTAATGTCTTTCTTCCGCCCTCACGTCCACTCAATTTGCATGCGCTGTATTAATTGACCATCAATGAAGTGAAGGACTTTACACGCGTCAAATTATCACATGGGGTGGATCTTGATAAAAAATTGCGTCCGCCCGTGTACCCGCGTGTGCGTGCGAGGGAATGAGTGCATGCATGGCGTGCGTGCACATCTTCGCTTCGTGCATGTACCGCCAGTGCGGCTCAGGGAGGACGAGTACATTCTTCTGGAACCAGCAGCACGTCACTGTGATCAATCCACACAAGGATGTCGTCACAACGCCTCCACATGTGCCACGTCCCCACGTGGCTTCATGAACTGTAAGAGAGACACTGTGTAGCGTGCCATTGTGTTTTTCACATACTCGAAGTACTAGTAAGGTACACGTGCATTGCACGCGTCAGATTTTGCAACCAAATTACGAATAAATACCACACTGTAGCATGTAAGCTCTCAGTCATATATGCCTGATGTAGACCTTTGTTTAATTCTTATAGTTCATCTCATTCAAAATCAATTAGTTTTTATAAAAAAAACCTAGGGCCTCTTTGATTCATAGGATTTCCAAAACGTGGGAATAGGAAGAACATGGGATTAGAATGGAATGTCGCCTTGAATCCTACAGGATGGTACGAGTGTTTGATTGTGCATAGAAAAAACACAGAATTCTTTCCAAGAGGTTTGAGTGGATGGGATGTTTCCTATGAAATCTAGTGCAAATGAATCATATGGAAAAATTCCTATGGTTTACAATCCTACGAATCAAACAACCAAGATAGGAAAAATTCCTAAGGATTAGAATCCTCCAAAATTCCTTCGAGAATCCTTTGAATCAAAGAACCCTTAATCTATTTTATGATTCATGGAATTGTGCGTTGTAAAGCATAAAGTACAAACAAAGAATGGCAATTCAACTAGAAAAAAAGTTTGGGCAGTTATGATATGGAAGATTCTAGAACAAAGGAGAACCACTTTTGTTTTGAGATTTGTGCATGATGCTTAGGTTCAACCATGGAGTCTGCTAGATTGTACATGTGGCAAAATCCGGTGGGGGGCTAGAAGATGGTGCGAGGGGCCGAATGGAGGGATACTATGAAGGAGCACAACTGCGAGATCGATATTTAGAGAGAGGGGCGAGAACGTGCGCTGTTGCGTGCAGTGGCGGATCCATGAAAAATGTCCCATGAGCTAGGGGCCAAGCATTGCTACTCCTTTACGAGGAGGGCCAATTCATCAAATTAAACCATTTTTACCAGCAATTGTCTAATTATCACATTCATATTAGCCTCGATATATAGTGATGTTAGGGGGGGCAGGGCCCTTGCTGCCCCCTGTCTTGGCCATTGTGCGCGCGTCTGAGAGATGAAGCGGAAGGCATGGATGATGAGAGGGGGCATTGGATATATAATTAATGTGGGTGCATTAGCTATATATGTAATCCTATATAGAGAGGTATAGATTGATCGATGTGGACGTGCGAAAGAGGGTGAGACCTCACTAGATATATAGATTGATCGGTTTATGTGGAAAACTATGAAAGACCTAGCTAGCTATACACACACACACACACATAGAGGAACATCGATCGTTGCACATGCACATCAGAGATAAAGAATGCCCGATATGATGGAGAGGGGGATGTGTGTGTGTGCCTTCATGGGAGACCGACCTAAAGAAAATTATTGCATGTGTGTGATGGATAATGCCGACTGGTAGTGTGTGTGCATGCATGCACGAGAGAAAGTTAGTGGTACAATTATAAAGAGAAGACCAATGTGTGGGTGTAAAATACTAGGTGAGGTCATAATCAATGTAAAGTAGAATTCAAATATTTGAATGAGAGATCATGATGTTTGAAACCCATGCATGCATGAATATAACGGAGATCTGCGCGGCGTGGTTTGGAAACGAGCATGTTGCAATGTATACACATTGAACAAGGTCAGATTGGTTTGAATTTGAGATACCGATGGCAGACATCGTTTGGCCACATTGCATCTGTTCATGGACAAACTATTCTAATTGGAGATGATGGGTGGCTTTCGCATCACATATCTATATCTATACCCCTATATATATATTATATTTAATATTTTTTATATAGTGTGCGGATAACTTTAACTTTGAAAGATGGTCGTTGGATGAGACCAATCCGATGGTGCAGAGCTGGCAAATTTGAGCACTATTGGCCGTTGGATATCATCTAGATTCCACCAGATTTTGCCACATGTACAATCTAGAAGACTCCATGGTTGAACTTAAGCATAATGCACAAACCTCAAAACACAAGCACTTCCTCTTTGTTCTAGAATCTTCCGTATCAAAATTGCCCAAATGTTTTTCTACATGATTTGTTTTTTACTTTATGCCTTACAACGCACAATTCCATGAATCTTAAAATAGATTAGCTTTCTTATAAAAACTAGATGATTTTTGAATGAAATGAACTATAAGAATTAAACGAACATCTACATCATGCATATATGACTCAAAGCTTACATGCTATAATGTTGTATTTATTCATAATTTGATTGCCAAATCTCATGCGTGCAATGCACATATACCTTACTAGTCTAAATGGTGTCTGTGTGTGCGTGTTGTGCGTGTTAAACACATTGTACGTGGTATATCATACTAGTCTAAATTGTCTTTTTTTATTTTGGGTACACGTTAAGCTTGTTCTCCCGAAATTTCAAGCCGTGCCTTTTTATGCCGAAATTTCAAGCTAGCGTCTCTGTCTATCGTGCTACGAAACTCCCGCCTCTTCAACCCGCACCTTGTTAGCCCAAAATATTTAAGATATATCTTTGTCTCATTGTGCTCCGACAACTCCCTCCATCTCAACCCGCGCCTTGCTATTCCAAAATTACAACGCGCACGAAAACTCCCACCTCCTGTGAAATCCCGACATGCGAAATGCCCGTGATACCCCTGAACCGAAAGAACCACCTCATATCGGCGCGGGTACTCTCGTAACTTACCCCACATTTCGGACAAGCGCGTCCCTAAGCCATGGTTCCCCACTCCCATCCCATCCGCCCACCCATTCGTACACCGAGGCCAGGAAAACCCGCGAAGCCCCACACCCTCCTCCATTCGCCACCCAGCCGGAGCCTCTTCCCCGACGACGTCGTCCACAGCAACACCTCGACGTCCCTCATCCACCGTACCGGATGAGGATCCGTCGTCGATCTGGTCGTCCCGCCGGTTCAGCCACCCCGTCGTCCACCTCCAAGGAGCTGCCCCGATGTTCCCCTCGTCTTTTGCGCCACCTCCATTCCCACACCGCCATCTTCACCTACACCACCAGAAGAGCATCAGCATCACCGTTTCCTCAGATGAAGCTGCGGCCTAATCAGCGCCACCAAAGAGGTTGTACACTAATCGCCGCATTTTCTTCTTGATTCGATCTCACAGTGCTGCCGGCGCTCGGTCCCAAGCCGACACGGCCCGGCTCCATCCACCGCGGCGTCGCCGGCCACTTCCTCCACGGCGTCGCTCCCTCGGCGGCGACGTCCACATCAGTAGGAGCTGCTGCTGCTTTAGCTCTCGCTCGCGCTGCTGCTCTGCTCTTGCTCTCGGTCCCCTGCCTGGTCTGCTCTTGCTCTTGCTCGCGCTGCTGCTCTCGCTCTTGCTCTTGCTTGCGACGCTGCTCCGATTTAGCTACACTTCAGTCGACTGAATCGACTTTTGGGTCAGTTGATTTTCAGGGGGGTGGGGGGATCGCCGGAGTTAAGGAAGAACCAGCCGCAGCGGGGAGGGGGGCTCGCCGGAGAAGTACCCCACTATCTATCTTAGGGTTCAGGGTAGGGGCGATGGTCGTCGGCGGTGGTGGGGCGGTGGCGTGGGGATCGCCGGAGAAAAAGCTCGGCACGGGGGGGCCTAGAGGGATGGCTGGGGCGGCGGCGTAACGGCGGTGGGGAGTGTTTTCGGGGCGGCGGGGCCGCTGTTTGGCCGGTGGTGGCTAGCGGCTCAGGGGGGGTGGAGGTTGAAGATGAACTACAGGCCCTTGATTTCGTATCCAACGGTTGCAAAATCGACTGACCAGAGATGAAAAAGTCAGTCGACTGACGTGTAGCCTCACCTCTAGTGCGTTCAGTTTCGACAGTAAAATTTAGTTTCGACAACAAAATTCAGTTTCGACAGTTAAGTTCAGTTTCGACAGTTAAATTCAGTTTCGACAGTTAAGTTCAGAGATGAGCGGCTGATGTATACATCTAGCACTTTGTGGTTATGTATTTTACGTCATCTATTGGAGATGCTATTAGAATTCCACTCAGGTTAACGTTGTCTCTCTTGTCCTGCTTCAGCATCGGCGTCGTACAACTCACCGGAGCTGCTCCAACGACGAAACCCTCCATCACAGCGGAGCAGTACCTCGGGCTCCATCTCCAGACGCCTAAGATCTTCTTCCCCTCCTCCGACAACCAAGTCAGCTGAAGCATCCTCTCCGGCCAACCCAATCACGCTGAGATCGACATGGCTTCGCCAAAGAGGTTGTACACTTGTTGCATATCTTTTTTACTCTACATGTTATATATATTGTCCACTGAGCACACGGAATAACGGGAAATACGATTATTTTATCCTACTATATGACAAGCAGTGAGGTACCAGGCAACTTAGCTATCTGTGATGGACTCTCTTGAACGCCATCATTATTTATCTCTGCGCGTTTGAGCTGTTCATTTGTCGATGGCCCTGGGAGTTGAGCTAGTAGGGCAGTGGCCTGGGTCCAAAGTAATCGAAGTAGCACAACAACTTTTTTTAGTGTAGGCTTTTCCTTGCTCAAGCCTGCCTACTGGAATCGCCAGTGCTTGAAAGGAATGGAGCAAAGGAAAACTGTAGGATTTGTTCCTTTAGTGTCTCCTTGAAAGAAAAACCGTAGGAATTTTAATTTCCACTTGTCCTCCTTTTCAAATTCCTATTCATGAAGCACAAGACTAAGAGATAGTAGCATAATAGCATTATAACCGTACATTTTATTGTGGTTTGACTTAATCTCACCATGCTTCTTTGCATCATGTGATCTTCCAATTCTTGTAAACCAAACACCCAAATTGGCAAAAATCCTGTGTTTTTAAATTCTCTGTTTTGCACGTGCATTCCTATCCTATTCCTGCCTATTTCCTATCCCTGCATTGTTAGAATCCTCAAATTCAAACAAGCCCTTACACAATTACTTCTATCACAGATATGTGTCAAAGAAAACCTTGTGTGGTTTGTCCTGCTCTTGCGGTGCTGTGTTCCACCCCAGCTCAGCTGATCCAACGACGGAAGGGTTCACCACAGCAGGGATCCGCTCTCCAGACTATCTTTCGCCGCCTCAGATCTTCTTCCCCGCTGCCGGCAGCCACGACAACTACATTACCATCATCAACTGAGCAGATGACCTTGAGGACTACACGCAAGAGAGGTCGCACTCTTCCGTGTCTGCTTACGTTATGTATCGCTTAATATGATGACATGCTACTTTATCATCGTGTTCACCTATTAGACTCCGAGTCAGGTCCAAACTTATGCTGAAACTTGACTTTTTAAATGGTTGTGGGGTACATATTGGGGCAGCAATCAGTACTATCTGTCTACTATCTGGTTAATCTCGGGTGTCTACTATGAGTTTCATGTTGGGTGCAAACAAACATTAAAGGAGCCATTATCTGTATTTTTTAACTAAAGCTATTATCTGCCTGCTATCATTGGTTTGTGGTCTATCCACAGTTTGCTACCATCACTCTGGATTTGTGCATGCACTCCTTACATAATCTCACTATGTTTTATTCCTATGCATGTCAGTTATTGTCCACAATGGAACTGAACATGTAGAGCAAAAGAGACGAGCCTTGCATGGCAATAAAATTTCATGCAGACGACGCTCCATGGTGGGCGCTAAGGCAGCCCCCCTCCACCCATTTCGGATCGTAATCAAGAGGAAGATAACTGTTCTGAGGGGGATTCAGAAGCAGAAGACCACTCCTTATTTACCCCATGAGGTCTTCGCTCTAACTTGGCATGCTGATGTTGGTTATATCATGCATATGGTGCCTTGCATTGCTTACTTTATACATCAAATATGTCAATTTCTTAGTTTAGACATGCTTTGTGTGAATGCCATCTGTTTAGTTTATTCATCGTTTATGTGAATTATGCAATGCCATCTTGTTTAGCCAGGCATCATATATGTGAATTTTGCAATGCCATCCTGCATAGCCAATCATCTTATATGTGAATTGTATCAGACCATCCTTTTTTTCGTTACGTATTACATTTGTCAACAATGTTAGTACATTCAACTACTCTTCGTGTGCATCTGCCATTTGACACGGTGATGGAAAATTCTGGAGTGAAAACAAGGTCTTCAGAGTAGACTATGCTATCTGACAAAGCACATATCTCGCTGGTTACAGATAGCTCTTCAGAGGAGGATTCAGAGACAGATGACCAGTCCTATTCCCCCCCCCCGAGGTGTATGCTCTAATTAACTTGGCAGGGTTATGTTGCTCATATCGTGCGTATGGTGTAATGCATTGCGATGTCATTTGATTAGTTTAGACATGCTTTGTGTGAATGCCACCTGTTTAGTGTCTAATTACCATATATGTGAATTATGCATGGCCTTCTTGTTGCAAGACATTATATATGTGAATTATGCAATGATATCTTGTTGCAAAGGCATTATACATGTGAATTATGCAATGCCATGCTGTTGAGCCAATCATCATGTATGTGAATTATAACATGCTATCATTTTTTTGTATTACGTGTTCCATTTGTCGACAACGTTTGTATATTCAACTACTCTTCCTGTGCATGAGCCATTTGAAGCGGTGATGGAAGTATCTGGAGTGAAACAAGGTATTCGGAGCAGACAATGCTACCTGCTGAAGCAGACATCTTGCTGGATACAGAGAGCTCCTCAGATGAGGATTCAGAGACTGATGACCAGTCCTATTTCCCCCCTGAGGTCTATGCTCAAACTTGGCAGGGTTATATTACCCATGTCATGCATGTTGTCTTGCATTGCTTAGTTTTTACATCATATATGGATTGCCATCTGCTTACTTGCTTACTATATAAATCATATATTTGAATTATATCATGCCATCATGTTTACATACACAACATCTATCTGAATTATGGCATGGCAACCCATTTAATAAAGACATCATATAGTTATATCATCTCATCCTGTTTAGTGTTTACAGTCATCATATTTTGAATTATGTCATTCTATCCGGGAATTATATTATGCTATCATGTTTCCATAGGCGGCATGTATGTGAATTATGGCATGCCAACCTATTTAATAAACACATTATATAGTTATATCATGTCATCCTGTACATAGTCATCATATTTTGAACTATGTCTTTCCATCTTTTTTAGTTAGCCATCATAATGTGAAATTATATCATGATATACTGTTTAGTTAGCCATCATATATGTGAAATTGTGTCATGCTATCCTGTTTGGTTAGACAACATAAATGTGAATTATTTCATGCCCTCTTTTATTCCCCACTATCCATTGCACCTGTCTATCATACAATGTCTGTACATTCAATTACTTTTCTTGTTTATCAACCATTTGAATTGGAGAGGGCGATGGCAGTATCTAAGGGAGTAACAACACGGTCTTCAGAAAAGATAGTGCTACCAGTTGATGCAGATAGAACCACGGTTGTACTTGCCCAAGAACCAGCCCCACCACACATAACCCAGACTCTCGCAGATTGTACCCCTACCCAGTTGGACAGAGAACCAACTACACCCCTTCTAACCCCAACCCTAGCAGATAGTAACCCAGTTCCAGTTGACACAACACCGTCTCCACCACAGAGCACCCAAACACGAGCAGTTAGTAAGGGAACTGCAGTGCCCAAAGCACGAGGACCACCACTCCGAATCCCAACTCAATGCTTAAAGGAGAAGAAGAATTGTTCTCAGTTTAGGTTCTGTAGCTATGGTTCATACTCCTTTGCTCTTGCATCACTGTATTTACTCAGACCAACTATTTTCAAATTTGAAGGATGGAATTGAAACTCCAATGGCGCAACAGGTATGTTTTAAACTTGTTTCTTTAACTGGTTTGCTATTGTAACTTGCTCTATATTGATTTCAGTTTCAATTGAATAAACAGTTATGTTCTCATGTCATGCACATTACAAGTGTCTCTATAGTTTCCCACACTTATATTCTGTCAATTCTGCTTTGTCTTGAACAAATATTATTTGAACTGTGTCTCTATCTTGATTTGGCAACAAAAACTAGAATGATATAGACCATAAAGTGACCATTGTACATAGATATATGTTTGTTTCATGCTGTTATCATGTGCACTTTACTACTGAACTGATTTACCAAAATGAGTTTCATATACAACATGGTAAACCTGTGATGTGTCTGCTTGTTTCTCTTTTAGAATGCGGACAAAATATTGGAGAACAGTACCCCGTTATGCAATGGTGAAGGAAGTAATGCAGATAAGGTTCAAGATAGTGAGACATCCCTGTTGGTCTCCAAGAAAGCTGATAAAAACTACCTTCACGACAGTGAGAGAACCCAGAAGTCCTGTCTTGATGTAGTGTTCGAGTTACTGGCAACTACCGCTGGCACAGGCTCTTCCAACTCGCTGCCTGAATTAGTTCGTCTTGTTGAGTCTCAGCTTCAAGTTGAAATACATCGATCAGATGTGTTGCGACAGGAAGCTGAAGGATTGAGGAAGTCCCTGCAGAATTCAGATGCATACTTTCTGGTGCAACAGCAAGCGCTGGAGGATTTAAGCGCCAAACAAGAGAAAGTTAATAAGCTTGCTAAGCATCTTGCCAGCATTATGGGTACCAAGGATATTGTTTCTTGAGATCTTCTGAAGTGGTTTCAGTTCTGGACATGTTTTGCTGCGGCGTTTATTTGCACTGGTCGCCAACTTTGACAACTAGTGTATATGATATGCTACTTTGTTCCCTATATTTGCACTGGTGGCAAACTTTGATGCCCAGTGGATGTAATATGTGTAATAGCCGTGATAGCCTAGTGTAAGTTGCTTGCTTATTTGTTTCCTTGTTGTCTTGTTTATTTGTTTGCTTGTAGTCAGTGCTGTTCTTTTTCCGCGGTTTGCTAGTGGCCGCAATAACCTTTTTTTTAAACTAGGCCACAATAACCATGGGCTACATATTTACTGTAGTGACACTGGGCCTTCTACGGGCCGTAGAAACAATGGGCCTTCTACGGGGCATAGAAACAATGGGCCTTCTACGGGCCCTATCATCAATGGGCCTTCTACGGGCCGTATTATCAATGGGCCTTCTACGGGCCGTATGATCGATTGCCCAAACATGGGCCAATAACATACCGCTTTATGGCCGTAAACGGGCTAGAGTTGGAATCGTCCATTCATGGGCCGACCATAATGGGCCGTCGTTAATCGGCCATATTTGATGACGCTATGAAAATGGCCCAACATATTAACATGCCACAAACGGGCCGACTGTATGCACGGGCTGAATTTGGCCCACAAGCAGAAAATGACAGTAACGGGCCGTAAGTAACCGAATGCTGGAAATGAGCCCAAGAATAAATGGGCCCTAAGAAGGCCGAAAGATAACATGGGCTGGAAATGGCCCAACGGAATAATGGGCCGTTAATGGGTATAAAGTGATACACTGTTCATTACGGGCCAGTTTTACCACGGGCCGTTAACGGGCCGAGGGTTACTAAGGGCCTCAGATGGGCCAGAAAACGTCATGGGCCATACATGGGCCGAAAGTTAAAACGGGCTGGAATTATATTGGACGGCCCAGATGACGCTACTGGGCCTAATTCGGATAGGCCGTAAACAGGCCCTGGATTAGCGGGTTGTAAATGGGCTATATGCGAACAGGTCGTTAACAGGCTTGCCGTGGGCCGGCCCGCCACCTTTTGGCCAAGTCAAACGGGCCGGCCTTTTCACGGGAATGGGCCTCTGTTGGGTCATGCCACGTGTCGGCATATCATAGGCGCTTTGGGTCCAATGAGTGGATGACATCTGTCCCAAAGGCGAGCCGACACGTGTTTCCTCCAGCCAATAATGATTTTACACGTGGAAAATCCCCGTTGGTCGGGGCTGTTAACGGGTTATCGAATCCAAAACCGGACCCGATAGCTTAATGGCGTTCCATTATGGTGGATGCCACGTGTCGGTCACCCTTGACGAAAGCACTTCTGTGACGCGCGATTTATCATCATGGAAGTGGACACTTCCGTGATGATAATTTTGGTGATGTCATGGAACACTTCTACGACAGCACAGGTATGACTATCTTGATTCTGTCATAAATTTGTCATGGATGTACATGCATGACAAAAAATGCGACCTATTGTGACAAACACGTATCATCACGGAAGTGTATTTTTTTTGTAGTGATTATACATATTAATACCCCTCTGATCATGAGCATGTTTGTTGTATGTGAGTAGTTACTTTTGTTCTTGAGGTCACATGAGAAATCATGTTGCAAGTAATCATGTGAACTTGATATGTGTTCGATACTTTGATAGTATGTATGTTGTGATTCCCTTAGTGGTGCCATGTGAACGTCGACTACATGACACTTCACCATATTTGGGCCTAAGGGAATGTATTGTGGAGCAGTAAATAGATGGTGGGTTGCGAGAGTGATAGAAACTTAAACCCCAATTTATGCACTCTTCCGTAAGGGACCGATTGGATCCTAGAGTTTAATGCTATGGTTAGAATTTATTCTTAATACTTTTCTCGTAGTTACGGATGCTTGCGGGAGGGTTAATCATAAGTAGGAGTTTTGTTCAAGTAACAACAGCACCTAAGCACCGGTCCACCCACATATCAAATTATCAAAGTAGCGAACACAAATCAAACCAACAGGATGAAAGTGACTAGATGAAATTCCCGTGTACCCTCAAGAACGCTTTGCTTATCATAAGAGACCGTTTTGGCCTGTCCTTTGCCTCAAAAGGATTGGGCTACCTTGCTGCATACTTATTGCTACTTTTGTGACTTGCTCGTTACAAATTATCTTGCTATCAAACTACTCGCTACTTACAGTTTCAGCACTTGCAGACATTACCTCACTGAAAACTACTTGTCATTTCCTTCTGCTCCTCATTGGGTTCGACACTCTTACTTATCGAAAAGAGCTACAATTGATCCCCTATACTTCTGGGTCATTGTGGGTGATATTTAAACCACTTCTCTTTAGGGAGTTCAACATGAGTAGCAAATGATTCACAAAAGGAGGCTACTATCTCAGAGTCAAGTCCATATTTAGTGCTAAACTTTTGAAAAGCATCGGTATCCATAAAAGATTTAACACAATCATACTTAAGCTTAATATCTGACTCTTTACCTTCATCGAGTTCCCAATCTTCAGAGTTGCGTTTAATTCTTTCCAAAAGATCCCATCGGAATTCAATAGTCTTCTTCATAAAAGAACCAGCACAAGAAGTATCAAGCATGGTTTGATCATTACGAGAAAGCCGAGCATAAAAATTCTGGATAATAATTTCTCTTGAGAGCTCATGATTGGGGCATGAATATAACATTGACTTAAGCCTCCCCCAAGCTAGAGCGATACTTTTTCCTATAGGAGGCCAGAAATTATATATATAATTCCGATCACGATGAACTAGATGCATAGGATACTTTTTTGTGGAACTCCAGTTTCAAACGATTCCAATTCCATAATCCAATATCATCACATAGCCTATACCATGGCAATGCTTTTCCCTTCAAAGATAAAGGGAAAACCTTTTTCATCACTTCATTTCCGAGTAAACCTGCAAACTTAAACAATCCATAAATTTGTTCCACATATATCAAGTGCATATCAGGATGTTCGGTTCCATCTCCTACATAAGGATTAGCTAGCAGTTGTTCTATCATACCCGAAGGAATTTCATATTAAATATTTTCAGTAGGTGCAGTAGATTGAGGGTAGCTAATTGTGGTTCCGGACGAGGTGAAGATACCCCGAACAAACCCCTCAAAGGATTGTTTTCCATAGTAACAAGTGACAATAAATTTCAGCACACTATATAAATGTTTCCGTACGAAATTCCACTTTCCAAAGGCGCTTCACTCCCCGGCAACGACACCAGAAAATAGCCTTGATGACCCACAAGTATAGGGGATCAATTGTATCTCTTTTCGATAAGTAAGAGTGTCGAACCCAACGAGGAGCAAAAGGAAATGACAAGTGGTTTTCAGCAAGGTAATGTCTGCAAGTGCTGAAATTGTAAGCAGCGGAGTAGTTTTATAGCAAGATAATTTGTAATGAGCAAGTAACGGTAGTGGTAACAAAAGTGCAGCATGGTAGCCCAATCCTTTTGAGGCAAAGGACGGGCCAAAACGGTCTCTTATGATAAGCAAAGTGTTCTTGAGGGTACACGAAATTTCATCTAGTCACTTTCATCATGTTGGTTTGACTTGTGTTCGCTACTTTGATAATTTGATATGTGGGTGGACCGGTGCTTAGGTGCTGTTCTTACTTGAACAAACCTCCTACTTATGATTAACCCTCCCGCAAGCATCTGCCACTACGAGAAAAGTATTAAGAAAAAATTCTAACCATAGCATTAAACTTTTGGATCCAATCGGTCCCTCACAGAATAGCGCATAAACTGGGGTTTAAGCTTCTGTCACTCTCGCAACCAATCATCTAATTGCTACTCCACAATGCATTCCCTTAGGCCCAAACATAGTGAAGTGTCATGTAGTCGACGTTCACATGACACCACTAAGGGAATCACAACATACATACTATCAAAATATCGAACACATACCAAGTTCACATGATTACTTGCAACATGATTTCTCCTGTAACCTCAAGAACGAAAGTAACTACTCACAAATCATAAACATGCTCATGATCAGAGGAGTATTAAATAGCATATTGGATCTGAACATATAATCTTCCACCAAATAAACCATATAGTAATCAACTACAAGATGTAATCAACACTACTAGTCACCCACAAGCACCAATGTATAGTTCTGGTAACAAGATTGAACACAAGAGATGAACTAGGGTTTGAGATGAGATGATGTTGTTGAAGATGTTGATGGAGATTGCCCTCCCCAAGATGGGAGAGTTGTTGGTGATGATGATGACGATGATTTCCCCCTCCGGGAGGGAAGTTCCCCCGGCGGATTCGCTCCGCCGGAGGGCAAAAGTGCTCCTGCCCAAGTTCGGTGAGCACAACCCACCAGGGCGCGCCTGGGCTGCCTAGAGCGCCCAGGTGGGTTGTGCCCATGTAACATCCCAAAATTCTAAATTTTGGAATGTTATATTAAATAAATAGTTTAGATTGATTGTGGTGTGGTTGCTTGTGTGAAATTGAGTGAAATTTGAAACTTTTTGAAAGTTGAATGAGAGGGAATGAAATGACTTTCCCAAAACTTTCATCTTGCTTTTATGATCTCCATGAATTCAGATTATTTTCAAATACAAAAACCCTAGAGAGAAGATCATATGACTTCTTCCATTTAATTAAATGAAAAAGGGTTTTTGAAAAAGGTTTGAATTCTATTTGAAAATATTTCAAATTCAGAAACTTTATGCAACTCAATGATTTTCATGAGAGAAGATAAAATGACTTCTTCAAATCATATGAAATATGTGTTGGAAGTTTCAAAGAATTCAAAATTAAAGTCCCTTTAAAAATATTTTAATTTGGAGTTATTTGGTTTTGTTCAAATTATTTTTCTCCAAAAATAAAATATATGGAAAATGGTAAAATGATTCCCTACATTATAAAATTGGAGAGAAATAAATTTGAAATCATTTTGGTATTTAAAAATATTTTATTTGGTTTTTAAATGAGCGAGTAGCACTGTTTGATTTATTTGAATTTATGTGAACATTATTTGACTCTCTAAAAATGTTCATGTTGTACAACATCTTTTTGTGAAAAATTATATATATAAAATGACTATATAAAATTTTATTTTTATTTTCATTATTCAGTTTCCTGTTTCTATTAAAAAAACAAACTGTGTGCGCGGCCTATAACTTTCTGTCGCCCACGTGCGCAACATAGTCAGCAGCCAGGCCTATAACTATTTTATTTATTTTTCGGTTATGCTTGGAAAAAATATTATTTTCAGAAATATTTCTTTTTCTTAAAAAAGTAAAAAAAAATGCAGCGCGCGTGCGCCGGCCGGCCGAACACTTTAGCCCGTGCGTTTTTCTCTTTTCTATTCTTACGTCTATGTTTAATCCAACATTGCCTAGCCTTTAATCCCTAAACCTATTTTCTACTTATAAATATAGATCTATAGGGCCTTCAAAAATCATCCGATTCGGATTAAATCCATATATTTTGGTTTGAATAGATTCACTAAAGAAAAATATATTTTCTCCTCTCCGGCGGGAATTTTGGAAGTCGTCTCCTCTCTCCGAAGTCGTCTTTTCTCTATCTCATAAAGGTATCTTTCTTCGTATTTTTTAATACTCCTGTAGCTTATTATTTCTAGACTAGTACGGTAGAATAATTAGATTTATAAATTAGTCCCTGTATTTACATTTTAAGACTAGAATTCTTTTAAACCATAGCTCTTTTTCTTCCGTAAAACAGCTTGACCCTGATTTTTTAAATAGCATAATCTTTTACTCGTTCATCCAAATTAGACGAAACCAACGCCAATATTTTTGCCTTGATTCCACCTATCTAGTGAATCTATCAAATAAAATTTTTGCAACTTTCAAATTTCGAAATTTGTTCAGATTCATATTCATACTCTTTTGATCATATCTTTTTATCCGTAGCTCTGTTTCCGATGAACCCAACAACATCGGATTCGTATTGAAGTAATCTTTTCGTTCGCACAATCAGTGTCATCTTTCCAACGTATAATTTTGATCTTAGCCAGTTACTCTACTAGTCCACCAAAGAGTTGTTACACAACATTCTAAGCAGATTCAATGTCATATTGAATTGCTTGTACATTTTGTTTCCTTATTCCAAAGTCACCGATTCTTTTTCCAACATATCCATATTGACTTCCTACATCCAGTAGCATCATTAGTTTCAACTATTGATCTTTTCAAATTTGAACAATTCAAATTTTAACTCGAAGCTTCCTTTGATCATATCTTGTAAACTGTAGCGCATTTTCAATCGATTCCTCTTGCATTTGAATCCCTAGACTTAATCTAGCATCTTGAGCCATCACCACACTTTATCAACAAAATTACGATCTGATCTTGAAAAATAATTTGATTTGGTTCTTTTGGAGTTTTTGCAATCTTCCTTTGCATTTTTCTGGATATTTGAGTGATTGCTTATGTGTGGTTATAATTGCATGCTTACGATAGATTGATCGGAGTGTGACGAGTAGAACTATCAGGAATTTTGAGTGCGAAGAATCTTCATCAACAGTACAAGGCAAGTTCACACTTTGATCATATTTTTCTTACCCAGTTTTTATGCATTAGTTTCACCCTCATATGTTTGCATGAGTAGGATTGGGAATTGGGGCATTGCTATGTAGTTGATGAGGTAGGAACCTATTACCTTTGATTCACCCCGGGAATTTATGTTATGCTCTTATTGATTAGCCATGCTCGTAGACGTGGATTGGTATGTGAGAATCATGCAAGTTGTGAGAGATAATAACTAAGGGAAACTTAAGGTGGCTACTTTAACACACATCTGGGTGAAATGGTTGGGGCACCCTGGGGATATACCAATGGATTGCCCGGGCACCTGGGGAATCCAGTGTTGTCCTAGGAGATCCCGGGGGACTCGTGTGATCATCCTATTGGAATGCCACCCGGTCTCGAAGGGATCATAAGATTATTCATGCTAGAAACTTCTGTGTGCAGCCACAAGCCATTATGGGCTCTAGCATAGTTGAGTAATTTGTGGGAAACCTTTCCATGATAGGCTAGCAGATGTAGGGGATTGTAGGTGTACCAGCCTATCTATCGGTTAAGGGGACCTCTTTAGAAAGACTGTGTCTCGATCATCCGGTTCTCAAACATCAGGTAGTGTGAGAAATTCAACGGAGGAGATCGAGTCTTGTGGGGAAAAGTGTGCAAACCTCTGCAGAGTGTACAAACTAATCATGATTAGCCGTGTCCCTGGTTATGGACATCTTGAGTATCTGGTATTTGAATTATTGGTTGATCTCATCACTTTACTTAATGAATTTGTTGGGTTATTAATAATTTGGGATTGAGTTGGAGGAACCTTCTCAATAATGGCATCAACTTGGTAGAAAAATATAATTTATTCTTTTGTTGTTGGAAAAAATTAGCTTTATGCAAAATGTAAAACTTAGAGCCCACCAACCAAATATGCATGTAGTGATACCTATTATTCCTCATGGCCTCTATGGTGTAGATTTGCCAGTACATTCAATGTACTGACCTACATGGCTGCAATGTCTCATGTTGCATGAATTTTACGACGAGTGAGTGATACGATACGGTTACGATGTTTACACTCAACTTTGCCGTTGGTGTTGTTGGGAAATCCACAACCTTGTTGTTACTTCCGCTATACGGATTGAGGTAATATTATTTATGTTACTTTATACATGTGACTTATCTCTGTTATAAATCCTCGAGTACTGTGTGTGTCAGCATACCGATCCAGGGATGACACTTAAGCATAGAGACTTGATCCATTTGGGTCGGGTCACTACACGATGGTATCAGAGCACATGTTGACTGTAGGACGTGACCCCTAGGAACTGGCAAGCCCATAGGAAAGATTTTCTCTAAAACTTTATTTTCAAAAGGATCTTTTACCTCTCTTCTTTTCGGAGTTTTATAAAATGTTCCCTTTTTAGTTAGACTATACCCCTTTCCCCTTTTGACCACGCGAAGATTCGATTGATGAGACCACGCCAATGAAGAGGATTTTACCATGCATTATAATAATGGAAACTACAACGGTTGAAGACTCCGAAGACTAGGAGAATTTGAAGGCTTTAAAGAATTTCCAGAGTGGTATGACCTAGGAAGGTTACCCTTATGGAACTGGTTAGACTATTGAAGCTCCCAATAGCTGAGATCAAGGTGTGTCGGAAAAAGACCAGAACATGGAGCGTCAAAACTCAAAGTTTTTGTCAAGAAAACCCCAAGATGGGAGATATCGACTATGGAATGATAGCTCATGGCGGAGACATGGGCATAAACATGAATATCCATGATGTTATCGCCCGCTTATGCTATTGTCACCGTGCTGAGTTGAGCATGCATTTCTTCGGAAGGATTGGATGGTAGAAGGCTAATGGAGCACCTATCAACAAAAGATGAAGTTTTAACCTTAGCTGGTGTACCACCAGGATCTAGAGTATTACATCAAGGATTTTAAGATGGACCTGTAGGAAGCTGTATTTGACACAGAAGCATTTCGTGAAGAACTCTGGACCCAGAAGCTGAAAGTAGCCAAGCTGGAGGAGCAAAACCTTGAGATACCGGAGATTCGTCACGAACTGAAGGACAGAAGTACCATGGTTCATGTAAAGGATGTTGAAACCCAGAAGTTTGGAATGCAACTCCAGAATAATAAAGGACGTCACGAGAGACTTTGCGTCAATAGAGATTATCTGGCAAAAGAAACTTGAGAAGGACAAACACGATCGGTAGAAGCCATCAGAGACAAGAACAAGACTTGAAGAGTTTGGCGACTTTGAAGATTTATTAACCTTTGGAAAACCAAACCCCTGTTATATAACTACGTTAGATGCGACGATTGTGAGCTGTCATTTGTTTGATGTTTTTTCGACAGCCACAAAATAAAATCTGTCTTTTCAAAACTATTGTTTGCATTGTGTGTATCCCTCCCTACCTCTATTATCTCACCCCAAAACCCTTGGACCCAATAGAGGATGAATGGAGATGAGCTTATATTTTCTGGACCGATGAGTCAATTGGAGATGGACCGATGGATTCAGAACATGGAGGATCACATGAAGAATAACACTATAGCCGAAAAGGATATGGCCCAGCATGCTCTTCAGTGTTTTGAAAGAGGTGCTGCTACTTGGTGGAGGATGTACCAAACCATCAATGCATGGCAAGGAGTAACCACTTGGGAAGAATTTAAGTTGACTCTGCTAAAGTCTCGTCTTGTGTCCCCGAGTTTGAAGCCTTATGGAAATGATATGAAGAAACCTTGTGCATGCAAGCTTTGTGGAGAAATAGGACACAACCATAAAGAACACAAGGATGAATGCCCTCATTGTGAAGAAAGTCACCCAGCTGAAGAATGCCCAACTAGGTAGATTACTTGTTTCTTGTGTGAAGGGACTACCCACTACCCTGCTCAGTGTCACATTTACCCCATAGTACAACGAACCATCCAGCAGAACAAAGAAGCAATGAAAGGAGCCCTCAAGGAAATTTTATCAGAACCTGTGATGAAGGAAGAGGTGGAAGACACACCCGAAGAAGACCCAATTAACCCAACACCAAGTCATGCTATTCATGTGGAGAAGAAGGACACATCTCCCTGAATTGTATGAATGGGGATCTAGTAGAATTCCCGACAAAGGAAGTAGAGTATGACCCATGGGAAATAGAAGCCCTGATTGGAAAGGAAAAGTCCAGGAAGAGAAATAGATTGATTTCCAAGAAGGACCTGAGTCATATCATATGTTTTAGGTGCAGCGGTTGCCCTAAAAGGAAACCAAGGACCCAAGGAGGCTATGCAATCACAAGGAAACCTCGAGACTTGCCAGAAGTAATATTTTTCTGCTGTAATGAAGCAGGGCACTTTGCCAGGGATTGTCCCAAAGAGAAGGAGGCTTGTGCTAAATAGTTGAGTTTGCAACAAAGAAATATAGTAGTAGTAGTGGCGACATTTCTTTTTATACTCAGGTGTTGAGTTGAGGCATGTAATGAAAATGCAAGAGATTGTAATAAATTCATGAAATCAATAAAGTTCATGTGTCATCCGTTGAATTTTATGAGTTGTTACTTTATGAAGAATGATTTTGACCATTTTTGAGGATATGAGAAATATGGTCTATGGAAAAATTTGTGCATTTCAAGGGTGGTAGTACCCTGTGAGGACACTTGACCCCTGGAAAAGATAATGATATTCCAGGGAGTGGACTTCAGACAAATAAGTATGATTTTTATCTCGATATGTGGGATACCCCGAGAATATGAAGGGATGAAGTACTATTGGATGTAAAGGAGGTATAATGTTGGTAATAAGGAGCAGCTGTAACCCCAGGATGAGTTGAAGCTATAGATGTGATGAGGTGAGCCCATAACCCACATGCCCCAGGACCTGCCAAGAAGCAAGCACACTCTTGCTGAAGGAAAAAACCCTGGAAGAGGATATGCCCATATCAACAGACGATCCTATAGGAGTAACGCAAAACCTGAGAGTTGTGCAGAAATGATAGATTGTTTGTCTGGCTTGCAGAATCAATGGATTATCCGAACTTGGTTCAACAACAAGAGAAATTCTGCAATGCTTGTGAGGATGGCCGAGTGTTAGAATGCGAGATTTGCTAAAAACATATACAAGGTAATGATTTGGGTGCGGGATGGATTGATCACCATACCGACTTACTCTTATTATTCGCCTCTGCTATATGGGATGGTAAATCTGAGTGACTTACCTATAGTAGAGCGACGACGATCAAAACCTTGTTTAAACCTTAGAATGGTATGGAAATTATCCTTTATACAAGGCAGATGTTGCCAACCGTAGGTCATACGGTGAGAATGAAGCCTAGACCCTTTTCCTGCAGGAGAAACCTGTAATGGTTGACCACCATGAGATATCGATAGTTGTTTAGTATTGGCGCCAGACCCGTCAGCTAAGAAGACTCAGTCACACGAAGACCATACCAAGATGAAACGGACACAAGGATCGAGGAAAAAGGTTATGTCACTATCGGAAGAGCCCAGAAAAGGAAATTATCCTAAAGATCTGAGAAGATCTACACTGTCAACAATAAGGATGGAGTATATGAGTTTTAATGGAACCGTAACCATGCTTCTAATGGTGGTAGCACCCCAGACCCCCTGTGACGATCGATGGATTTTGAGAAGACCCCCGAACCTAACCTATTTCTTTCTAGCCTCTCCGAATCATGAGGGCGAGATTCATTTTAAGGGTGGTAGGTTTGTAACATCCCAAAATTCTAAATTTTGGAATGTTATATTAAATAAATAGTTTAGATTGATTGTTTGATTGTGGTGTGGTTGCTTGTGTGAAATTGGGTGAAATTTGAAACTTTTTGAAAGTTGAATGAGAGGGAATGAAATGACTTTCCCAAAACTTTCATCTTGCTTTTATGATCTCCATGAATTCAGATTATTTTCAAATACAAAAACCCTACAGAGAAGATGATATGACTTCTTCCATTTAATTAAATGAAAAAGGGTTTCTGAAAAAGGTTTGAATTCTATTTGAAAATATTTCAAATTCAGAAACTTTATGCAACTCAATGATTTTCATGAGAGAAGATAAAATGACTTCTTCAATTCATATGAAATATGAGTTGGAAGTTTCAAAGAATTCAAAATTAAAGTCCCTTTAAAAATATTTTAATTTGGAGTTATTTGGTTTTGTTTAAATTATTTTTCTCCAAAAATAAAATATATGGAAAATAGGGTAAAATGATTCCCTACATTAGAAAATTGGAGAGAAATAAATTTGAAATGATTTTGGTATTTCAAAATAATTTATTTGGTTTTTAAATGACCCAGTAGCATTTTTTGATTTATTTGAATTTATGTGGACATTATTTGATGCTCTAAAAATGTTCATGTTGTAGAAAATCTTTTTCTAAATTTTTTGATATATAATATGAATATATAAAATTTTAATTTTATTTCGTTATTCAATTTTTCCTTTTCTGTTTCTATTTAAAAAAACAAACTGCATGTGCGGCCTATAACTATCCTTCGCCCACATGCGCAACGTAGTCAGCAGCCAGGCCCGTAACTGTTTTTATTTATTTTTTGGTTATGCTTGGAAAAAAAATATATTTTCAGAAATATTTCTATTTCTTAAAAAAAGTTCAAAAAAATAAAAAATACAGCGAGTGTGCACCGGCCGGCCGAACACTTTAGCCCGTGCGTTTTTCTCTTTTCTATTCTTACTACGTATATGTTTAGTCCCACATTGCCTAGCCTTTAATCCCTAAACCTCTTTTCTACATATAAATATAGACCCATAGGGCCTTCAAAAATCATGCGATTCGGGTTAAATCAATATATTTTGGTTTGACTAGATTCACTAAAGAAAATATATTTTCTCCTCTCCGGCGGGAATTTTGGAAGTCGTCTCCTCTCTCCGAAGTCGTCTTTTCTCTACCTCATAAAGGTATCTTTTTTCGTATTTTTTAATACTCCCATAGCTTATTATTTCTAGAGCAATACGGTAGAATAATTAGATTTATAAATTAGTCCCTGTATTTACATTTTAAGACTAGAATTCTTTTAAACCACAGCTCTTTTTCTTTCGTAAAACATCTTGACCCTGATTTTTTAAATAGCATAATTTTTTACTCATTTATCCAAATTAGACGAAACCAACGCCAATATTTTCGCCTTGATTCCACCTATCTAGTGAATCTATCAAATAAACTTTTTGCAACTTTCAAATTTCAAAATTTGTTCAGATTCATATTCAAACTTCTTTTGATCATATCTTTTTATCTGTAGCTCTATTTCCGATGAACCCAACTGCATCGGATTCATATTGAAGTAATCTTTCCGTTCGCACAATTAGTGTCATCTTTGCAACGTATAATTTTGATGTTAGCCAGTTACTCTACTAGTCCACCAAAGAGTTGTTACACAACATTCTAAGCAGGTTCAATGTCATATTGAATTACTTGTATATTTTGTTTCGTTATTCAAAATCCACTGATTCTTTTTCCAACATATTCATATTGACTTCCTACATCCAGTAGCATCATTAGTTTCAACTTTTGATCTTCTCAAATTTGAACAATGCAAATTTGAACTTGAAGCTTCATTTGATCATATCTTGTAAACTGTAGCGCATTTTCAATTGATTCCTCTTGCATTTGAATCCCTAGACGTAATCTAGCATCTTGAGCCATCACCACACTTTATCAACAAAATTACGATCTAATCTTGCAAAATAATTTGATTTGGTTCTTTTGGAGTTTTTGCAATCTTCCTTTGCATTTTTCTGGATTTGAGTGATTGCTTATGTGTGGTTATAATTGCTTGCTTACGATAGATTGATCGGAGTGGGACGAGTAGAACTATCAAGAATTTTGAGTGCGAAGAATCTTCATCAACAGTACAAGGCAAGTTCACACTTTGATCATATTTTTCATACCCAATTTTTATGCATTAGTTTCATTGCATGAGTAGGATTGGGAATTGGGGCATTGCTATGTAGTTGATGAGGATGGAACCTATTACCTTTGCATGAGTCGGATTGGGAATTGGGGCATTGCTATGTAGTTGATGAGGTTGGAACCTATTACCTTTGATTCACCCCGGGAATTTACGTTATGCTCTTATTGATTAGCCATGCTCGTAGACGTGGATTGGTATGTGACAATCATGCAAGTTGTGAGAGATAATAACTAAGGGAAACTTAAGGTGGCTACTTTAACACACATCTGGGTGGAATGGTTGGGGCACCCTGGGGATATACCAGTGGCTTGCCCGGGCACCTGGGGAATCCAGTGTTGTCCTAGGAGATCCGGGGGGACACGTGTGATCATCATATTGGAATGCCACCCAGTCTCAAAGGGATCATAAGATTATTCATGCTAGACACTTCTGTGTGCAGCCACAAGCCATTATGGGCTCTGGCATAGTTGAGTAATTTGTGGGAAACCTTTCCATGATAGGCTAGCAGATGTAGGGGATTGTAGGTGTACCGGCCTATCTATCGGTTAAGGGGACCTCTTCAGAAAGACTGTGTCTCGATCATCCGGTTCTCAAACATCAGGCAGTGCGAGAAATTCAATGGAGGAGATCAAGTCTTGTGGGGAAAATTGCGCAAACCTCTCCAGAGTGTACAAACTAATCATGATTAGCCGTGTCCCTAGTTATGGACATCTTGAGTATCTGGTATTTGAATTATTGGTTGATCTCATCACTTTATTAGTAATTTGGGATTGAGTTTGAGGAACCTTCTCAATAATGGCATCAACTTGGTAGAAAAATAAAAGTTATTCCTTTGTTGTAGGGGAAATTAGCTTTATGCAAAATGTTAAACTTAGAGCCTCCACCAGCCAAATATGCATGTAGTGATAGCTATTATTCCTCATTGCTCTATGGTGTGGATTCGCCAGTACATTCAATGTACTGACCTACATGGCTGCAACGTCTCATATTGCAGGAATTTTACGACGAGTGAGTGATACGATAGGGTTACGATGTCTACACTCAACTTTGTCGTTGGTGTTGTTGGGAACTCCACAACCATGTTGTTACTTCTGCTATACGGATTGAGGTAATAGTATTTACGTTACTTTAAACATGTGATTTACCTCTATTATGAATCCTCGAGTACTGTGTGTGTCAGCATACCGATCCAGGGATGACACTTAAGCACAGAGACTTGATCTATTGGGGTCGGGTCGCTACAGCCCACCTGGTGGGCCCCCTCTGGTAGTTATTTGCTCCAATAATTCTCATATATTCCATAAAAATTCCTCGTGAAGTTTCAACTCATTTGGAGTTGTGCAGAATAGGTAGCCTGACGTAGCTTTTTCAGGTCCAGATTTCCAGCTGCCGAAATTCTCCTCTTGGTGTATACCTTGCATATTATGAGAGAAAATGCATTAAATTACTCCAAAAAGCTTTATTATGGATAAAAACATCATAAATAACAGTAAGAAAACATGATGCAAATTGGACGTATCACTCGCCCATAGCAGTCGTGTCAGTCACAGCAGTGCTTTTCTTTTTTTCCTTCGAACATGTATCGACACGACCCGAATGGATCAAGTCTCTGTGCTTAAGTGTCATCCCTGGATCGGTATGCTGACACACACAGTACTCGAGGATTTATAACAGAGGTAAATCACATGTATAAAGTAACGTAAATACTATTACCTCAATCCAAATAGCGGAAGTAACAACAAGGTTGTGGATTCCCATCAACACCAACGGCAAAATTAAGTGTAGAAATCGTAACCCTAACGTATCACTTACTCGTTGTAAGATTCCTGCAACATGAGACGTTGCAGCCATGTAGGTCAGTACATTGAATGTACTGGCAATTTCACACTGTAGAGTAATGATGAATAATGGCTATCACTACATGCATATTTGGCTGGTGGAGGCTCTACGGTTATCATTTGCATAAAGTTAGTTTTTCCCTACAACAAAGTCATATATTTTATTTAACTACAAAGTTGGTTGAAAACATTGAGAAGGTTCCTCCAACTCAATCCCAAAATAATAGTTATAACCCAACAAATTATTTGAGTAAAGTGATGAGATCAAATCAATAATTCAAGTACCAGATACTCAAGATGTCCATAACCGGGGACACGGCTAATCATGATTAGTTTGTACACTCTGCAGAGGTTTGCGCACTTTTCCCCACAAGACTCGATCTCCTCCGTTGGATTTCTCGCACTACATGGTGTTTGAGAAACGGATCACCGAGACATAGTCTTTCAGAAGCATTAACTCTTTACTCTAGGTAGACAGTTACACCTAATTTCCCGTACATCTGCTAGCCTACCACTGAAATAGGTCACACAACATACTCAACTATGCCAGAGCCCATAATGGCTTGTGGCTGCACACGGAAGTTTCTAGCATGAATAATCTCCCTTTGAGCCTGGGTGGCAAACCATAGGATGATCACACGGGTTCCCCGGGATCTCCTTGGACAACACTGGTATAACCCCAGGTGTCCGGGCAAACCACTAGTATATCCCCAAGGTGCCCCAACCAATCCACCCACATGTGTATTAAAGTAGCCACCTTAAGTTAAACCTTAGTTAACAATAACTCTCACATCTTTCATGAATTCTCTCAAAACCAAACCACGTCTACGAGCATAGCATACCAGTAAGCACAACGTAGTAGTACCCAGGGGTTGAATGTAAGACAATAGGTTCCTACCTCATCAACTACTTCCCAATACCGACATGTTATCACTCCTACTCATGCAATGCTTGAGGATAAGACTAATGCATAACAACTTGGTAATAAAGGGATATGATCAAAGTGTGAACTTGCCTTGTCTATTGATGAAGATGATTCGCACTCATAACTCATGATAGTTCTACTCGTCGCACTCTGTTCAATCTATCATGAGCAAGCAATAGTAACCACACATAAGCAATCATGCCAAAGAATCGAAGAAAAGATCTCAGAAAACTTCGAAAACAGGCAATTAACTCCTGCTACAGAACACAATTTCTAACAGTACCAAAAGTGGGTGAATTTGGCCTTATCAGAAAGTTTAGGTCAAGAGCTTCGATTTGCAAAAAGAATCAACCAAATCGGAGTTACGAAACTCAAGTTATGATCAAAAAAATTTTGAATATGAGTGTGAACAAATTTCGAAATTTGAAAATTTCAAAAAGTTGATGTGACAGGTTCACTCGATAGGTGAAAACAAAACGAAATTTTAGACGCTGGTTTCATCCAATTTGGATGAAGGAGTAAAAAGTTATGGCTATTTCAAAAAATCAGGGCCACGCTGTTTTACGGAAGAAAAATAACTACGGCTCAAATAATTCTAGGTCTAATGTATAAATACAGAGACTAATTGATAATCTAATTATTCTACCGATCTAGTCTAGAAATAATAAACTACGGAACTATATAGAAAAACGAAAAAGATACCTTTATAAGATAGAGAAAAGACGACTTCGAAGAGAGGAGACAATTTCGAGAAGTCCCGCCGAGGAGGAGAAAAATAGTTTTTTAATGAATCTAGTCAAACCAAAATATTGATTTAACCCGAATCACATGATTTTTGGAGACTATGGGTCTATATTTATAGATGAAAAAGAGGTTAGGGGTTAAAGGCTACACAATGTGGGACTAAACGAAATAAACGAAACAGGAGAAAATCGAAACGCCTCGCATGGGCCTAAAGTCCATCGGCCGGCCGCGCGCGTATGATCTGCAATTTTTTTCCAAAGGAAGAAAGAATAAAAAATCTAGGAAGAAAAAGGCTGGCTAGGCCTGGCCCATTTATGAGAAAAAAAGTAAGATGAGGCGCCCGCTGCCACTATGCTATGCGTGTGGGCGGCAAATAATTATGGGCCGCACGTACAATTTTTTTAATAGAAAAAAGGAAAACAAAATAAAAAAATAAAATAAAATTTTATATAGGCATATTATATATCAAAATTTTCATAAAAAGAATTTCTACAACATGAACATTTTTTAACGTAAATACACAAAATTTTAAATAAATCAAAGAGTGCTACTGGTGCAATAAAATCCAATAAAAATAATTTAAAATACCAAAATAATTTCAAATTTATTTCTCTCCATTTTTATACTGTAGGGAATTATTTTACACTAATTTCCATATATATATTTTTAGAGAAAAATAATTTGAATAAAAGCCAAATAACTCCAAATTGAAAATAATTTTTCAAAAGGGATTTTCAATTTGATTCTTCAAAACTCCCAACTCATATTTCATATGTTTTGAAGAAGTCATTTTATCTTCTCTCATGAAAATCATTGAGTTGCATGAAATTTATGAATTGGAAATATTTCCAAATGAAATTCAAATCTTTTCAAAACCCTTTTTCATTTAATTAAATGGAAGAAGTCATGTCATCTTCTCTCTAGGGTTTTATGATGAAAAGTATTTGAATTCACGGAGATCAGAATGCAAAGTGAAAGTTCGGGAAAGTCCTTTTATTCCCTCTCATTTAACTTTCAAAAAGTTTCAAATTTCACTCAATTTCACACAAGCAACCACACCACAATCAAACAAACAATCAAAATTATTTATTTAATATAACGTTTCAAAATTTAGAATTTTGGGATGTTACAAACCTACCACCCTTAAAGTGAATCTCGTCCTCGAGATTCGGAGAGGCTAGAAAGAAATAGGTTAGGTTTGGGGGTCTTCTCAAAATCCATCTATCATCACAGGGCGTCTGGGGTGCTACCACCCTTAGAAGCATGGTTACAGTTCCATCAAAACTCATATACTCCATCCTTATGGTTGGCAGTGTCGGTCTTCTCAAATTCTCAAGAAAATTTCTTCTCTGGGCTCTTCCAGTAGTGGCCTAACCTTTTTCCTCAATTCCTGTGTCCATTTCATCTTGGTTCTTCTGTGACTGGGTCTTCTTAGTTGACAGGTCTGGCGCCAATACTAAACAACTATCGATATCTCATGGTGGTCATCAATTTATGGTTTCTCCTACGGAAATGGGTCTGGGCTTCATTCTCACCATATGACCTACGATTGGCAATAGCTGCCCTGTACAAGGGAAAAATTGTTATACCATTCTAAGGTTTAAACAAGGTTTTGATCGTCGTCTCTCTACTATGGGTAAGTCACTCAGATTTAGCATCCCATATAGCAAGGCGAATAATAAGAGTAAGTCGGTATGGTGATCAATCCATCCCACACCCAAATCATTACCTTGTACATGGTTTAGTGAATCTCGCATTCTAACACTCGGCCATCCTCACAAGCATTGCAGAATTTCTCTTGTCAACGAACTAAGTTCGGATAAATTCATAGATTCTGCAAGCCAAATAAACATCTATCGTTCCTTCACAACTCTCAGGTTTTGCGTAAACTCCTATAAGATCGTCTGTTGATAAGGTCGTATCTTCTTTCAGTGTTTTTCCTACAGCAAGAGTGTGCTTGCTTCTTGGCGGGTCCTGGGGCCTGTGGGTTATGGCCCATCTCATCACTTGTAAACCTTGAACTCATCATCGGGGCAACTGATCATTATTCCAATGTCCAGCTTCCTAGCATTCTTAAGTCCATCCAATTGTACTGTCTCCCTTCCTTCTATTGGTACCAAACTAAGACGTGATTACTCAGACTCATCATGGAGTCACAATTGCTCCATATTACCAACCTTATATCTCCTTTATATCCAATAATACTTCATCCCTTCATATACTTGGGGTGTCCTACATATCGAGATAAAACTCGTACTTATTTTGTCCAAAGTCCACTTCGTTGAATATCATTATCTTTTCCAGGGGTCCAGTGTCCTCACAGGGTACTACCACCCTTGAAATGCACAAATTCATCCATAAATCAAATTTGTCATATCCTTGAAAATGGTCAAAATCTTTCTTCATAGAGTAACAACTCATAAAATCCAAATCAGTACCAACGATGCTAACTTTATTGATTCTCCAACGATTACAATCTCTTTTTTTTTCCATTACATGCCTTAACTCATCGCCTCAATATAAAGGAAATGTTCTCACTACTACTACTATACTTCTCACAGACACAACTAATTATCACAAGTCTCCTTCTCCTTGGGACAATCTCTCGCAAAGTGCCCTGCTTCATTACATCTGAAACATATTAGTTCCGACAAGTCTCGTGGTTTCCTTATGACTACATAGCCTCCTTGGGTCCTCGGCTTCCTTTTTGGGCAACTGTTGAAGTAGTGCCCTGACTCCTTGCACTTGAAACAGGTGATATGACTCAGGTCCTTCCTGGTATCCAATCTACTTCTCTTCATGGACTTTTCCGTTCCAATCAGGGTTTCTATTTCCTGTGGGTCATACTCTACTTCCTCCGTCGGGAATTCTACTAGATCCCCATTCAAACAATTCTGAGAGATGTGTCCTTCTTCTCCACATGAATAGCAAGACTTGGTGCAAGGTCTAATTGGTTCTTCTTTAGGTGTGTCCTCCACCTCTTCCTCCATCACAGGTTCTTCTAAAATTTTCATGAGGGCTCCTTTCATTGCTTCTTTCTTCTGATGGATGGTTCTTTGTACCATGGGGTAAAGGTGACACTGAGCAGGGTAGTGGGTAGTTCCTTCACACAATAAACAAGTCACCTGCCTAGTGGGGCGTTCATCAGCTGGGTAACTTTCTTCACAATTAGGGCATTTATCCTTGTGTTCCTTATGGTTGTGTCCTATTTCTCCACAGAGCTTACATGCACAAGGTCTCTTCATATCATTTCCATAAGGCATCAACTTCTGGGACACAAGCCGAGACTTTGGCAAAGTCAACTTAAATTCTTTCCAAGTGGTTAGTCCTTGCCATCCATGGATAGTCTGGTACATCCTCCACCAAGTAGCAGCACCTCTTTCAAAGCACTGAAGATCATGTTGGGTCATATCCTTTCCGACTATTGGGTTATTCTTCATGTGATCCTCCATGTTCTGAATCCATCGGTCCGTCTCCAATTGACTCATCGGTCCAGAAAATATAAGCTCAATCTCTATTCATCCTCTATTGGGTCCATGGGTTTTATGGTGAGGTAAGAGAGATAGGGACGGATATACACACAATACAAACAGTAGTTTTGGAAAGACAGATTTTATTTTGTGGCTGTCGGAAAAACATCAAACAAATGACAGCTCACAATCGTCGCACTAACGTAGGTATTAAATAGGGGTTGGGTCTTCTAAAGGTCAATTAATCTTCAAAGTCGTCAAACTCTTGAGGTCTTGTTCATGTCTCCGATGGGCTTTTTCCGATCGTGCTTGTCCTTCTCAAGTTCTTTTGCCAGATCATCTCTGTTGACGCGAAGTCTCTCGTGTCGTCCTTTAATATTCTGCAGTTGCGTTCCAAACCTCTGGGTTTCAACATCCTTGGCATGAACCATGGTCCTACAGTCCTTCAGTTCCTGACGAATCTCAGGCATCTCGAGGTTTTTCTCTTCCAGCTTGGCTACTTTCAGCTTCTGGGTCCTGAGTTCTTCACGAACTGCTTCCTTGTCAATTACGGCTTCCTGAGGGTCCAACCGAATTTTTTTAATGTACTACTCCAGATCCTGGCGATACACCAGATAAGGTTAAAACTTCATCTTTTGCTGATAGGTGCTCTCTTAGCCCTTCTGTCATCCAATCCTTCCGAAGAAATGCATGCTTAGCTCGGCACGATGACAATGTCATAAGCAGGCGATAACATCATGGTTAGCCGTGTTTATGCCCATGTCTCTGCCATGAGCTATCATTCCATAGTTGATATCTCCTGCCTTAGGGTTTTCTTGACCAGAATTTGAGTTTTTAACTCTCCATGTTCCGGTCTTTCTTTGACACACCTTGATCTCGGATATTGACAGCTTCAATAGTCTAACAAGTTCCATAAGGGTAGCCTTCCTAGGTCATACAAATCTGGAAATTATATAGAGCCTTCAAATTCTCCTAGTCTTCGGGGTCTTCAACCGTTATAGTTTCCATTATTCTAATGTCCAGTAAAATCCTCTTCATTCCAAAGTGGTCTTGGTTGTCCGATATCTTGTACTTCTTGGAGTGGTCTCATCAGTCGAATCTTCGTGGTCAAAAGGGGAAAGGGGTATAGTCTCACTAAAAGGGAAATTTGATAAAGCTCAGAAAAGAAGAGAGGTAAGAGATCTTTTTGAAAACTAAAGTTTTAGAGAAAATCTTTCCTATGGGCTTGCGAGTTTATAGGGTCACGTGCTACAGTCAACATGTGCTCTGATACCATCTTGTAGGGACTCGACCCGAATGGATCAAGTCTCTGTGCTTAAGTGTCATCCCTGGATCGGTATGCTGACACACACAGTACTCGAGGATTTATAACAGAGGTAAATCACATGTATAAAGTAATGTAAATACTATTACCTCAATCCAAATAGCGGAAATAACAACAAGGTTGTGGATTCCCATCAACACCAACGACAAAGTTGAGTGTAGAAATCATAACCCTAACGTATCACTTACATGTCGTAAAATTCCTGCAACATGAGACGTTGCAGCCATGTAGGTCAGTACATTGAATGTACTGGCAATTTCACGCTGTAGAGTAATGATGAATAATGGCTATCACTACATGCATATTTGGCTGGTGGAGGCTCTACGGTTATCATTTGCATGAAGCTAGTTTTTCCCTACAACAAAGGAATATATTTTATTTAACTACAAAGTTGGTTGAAAACATTGAGAAGGTTCCTCCAACTCAATCCCAAAATAATAGTTATAACCCAACAAATTAATTGAGTAAAGTGATGAGATCAAATCAATAATTCAAGTACCAAATACTCAAGATGTCCATAACCGGGGACACGGCTAACCATGATTAGTTTGTACACTCTGCAGAGGTTTGCGCACTTTTCCCCACAAGACTCGATCTCCTCCGTTGGATTTCTCGCACTACATGGTGTTTGAGAAACGGATCACCGAGACACAGTCTTTTAAAAGCATTAACTCTTTACTCTAGGTAGACAGTTACACCTAATTTCCCGTACATCTGCTAGCCTACCACTGAAATAGGTCACACAACATGAATAATCACCCTTTGAGCCTGGGTGGCAAACCATAGGATGATCACACGGGTTCCCCGGGATCTCCTTGGACAACACTGGTATAACCCCACGTGTCCAGGAAAACCACTGGTATATCCCCAAGGTCCCCCAACCAATCCACCCAGATGTGTATTAAAGTAGCCACCTTAAGTTAAACCTTAGTTAACAATAACTCTCACATCTTTCATGAATTCTCTCAAAACCAAACCACGTCTACGAGCATAGCATAACAGTAAGCACAACGTAGTAGTACCCAGGGGTTGAATGCAAGACAATAGGTTCCTACCTCATCAACTACTTCCCAATACCCACATGTTATCACTCCTACTCATGCAATGTTTGGGGATAATACTAATGCATAAAAAGGGGGTAATAAAGGGATATGATCAAGGTGTGAACTTGCCTTGTACTGTTGATGAAGATGATTCACACTCATAACTCCAGATAGTTCTACTCATCACACTCCGTTCAATCTATCGTGAGCAAGCAATAGTAACCACACAGAAGCAACCATGCAAAAGAATCGAAGAAAAGATCTCGGAAAACGTCGAAAACAGGCAATTAACTCTTGCTACAGAAAACAATTTCTAACAGTACCAAAATTGGGTGAATTTGGCCTTATCAGGAAGTTTAGGTCAAGAGCTTCGATTTGCAAAAAGAATCAACCAAATCGGAGTTACGAAACTCAAGTTATGATCAAAAGAAGTTTGAATATGAATCTGAACAAATTTTGAAATTTGAAAATTTCGAAAAAGTTGATGTAACAGGTTCACTCGATAGGTGAAAACAAGACGAAATTATAGACGCTGGTTTCATCTAATTTGGATGAAGAAGTAAAAAGTTATGGCTATTTGAAAAAATAAGGGCCAAACTATTTTAGGGAAGAAAAATAACTACAGCTAAAAGAATTCTAGGTCTAATTTATCAATACATAGACTAATTAAGAGACAATTTCCAGAAGCCCCGCCGAAGGGAGAATTCTTTTTTAGTGAATCTAGTCAAACCAAAATATTGATTTAATCCGAATCGCATGATTTTTAGAGACTCTATGGGTCTATATTTATAGATGAAAAAGAGGTTAGGGGTCAAAGGCTAGGCAATGTGGGACTAAACGTAGACATAGAAATAAACGAAACAGGGAGAAAATCGAAACGCCTCGCATGGGCCAAAGGCCATCGGCCGGCCGCGCGCGTACGATCTGCAGTTGTTTTTCAAAGGAAGAAAGAATAAAAAAGCTAGGAAGAAAAAGGCTGGCTGGGCCTGGCCCATTTAGGAGAAAAAAATGTAAGCTGACGCCCGCTGCCACTGTGCTATGCGTGTGGGCGACAAATAATTATGGGCCGCATGTACATGTTTTTTAAATAGAAACAGAAGGAAAACCGAATAACGAAAAAAAATTATATAGGCGTATTATATATCAAATTTTTTAGAAAAAGAATTTCTACAACATGATCATTTTTTAACGTCAAATAAAATACACAAAATTTAAAATAATCAAAGAGTGCTACTGGTGCAATAAAACCCAATAAAAACCATTTTAAAAATACCAAAATAATTTCAAATTTATTTCTCTCCATTTTTCTACTGTAGGGAATTATTTTACCCTAATTTCCATATATTTTATTTTTGTAGAAAAATAATTTGAATAAAAGCCAAATAACTCCAAATTGCAAATAATTTTTGAAAAGGGATTTTCAATTTGATTCTTCGAAACTCCCAACTCATATTTCATATGTTTTGAAGAAGTCATTTTATCTTCTCTCATGAAAATCATTGAGTTGCATGAATTTTATGAATTGGAAATATTTCCGAGGAAATTCAAATCTTTTCAAAACCCTTTTTCAATTAATTAAATGGAAGAAGTCATGTCATCTTCTCTCTAGGGTTTTATGATGAAAAGTATTTGAATTCACGGAGATCGTAATGCAAAGTGAAAGTTCGGGAAAGTCCTTTTATTCCCTCTCATTTGACTTTCAAAAAGTTTTAAATTTCACTCAATTTCACACAAGCAACCACACCACAATCAAACAAACAATCAAAACTATTTATTTAATATAACGTTTCAAAATTTAGAATTTTGGGATGTTAAAAACCTACCACCCTTAAAGTGAATCTCGTCCTTGAGATTCGGAGAGGCTAGAAAGAAATAGGTTAGGTTTGGGGGTCTTCTCAAAATCCATCGATCATCACAGGGGGTCTGGGTGCTACCACCCTTAGAAGCATGGTTACAGTTTCAAAAAGTTTCAAATTTCACTCAATTTCACACAAGCAACCACACCACAATCAAACAAACAATCAAAACTATTTATTTAATATGACATTCCAAAATTTAGAATTTTGGGATGTTACAGAACAGGGGTAGTCTTGGTTTTAGCTACAGTTTTATTGATCTTTTTATTCCAGAAGGCAGAGCCGGCCTGCATAAAATATAGAGTTTTAAATGAGAAACAGACAAAGATATGGATCTATAAGCCGGATACAAAAAAATACCTACAGCTGGGACCTGGTCAAGTTTGAAGAACGGTAACAGTCCTATCTTATAGCTATTTTCTTGAGCTTGAAGGAAATATGCCCTAGAGGCAATAATAAAGTTGTTATTTTATATTTCCTTATATCATGATAAATGTTTAATATTCATGCTAGAATTGCATTAACCGGAAACTTGATACATGTGTGGATACATAGGCAAAACACCGTGTCCTTAGTAAGCCTCTACCAGACTAGCTCGTTAATCAAAGATGGTTAAGTTTCCTAACCATAGACATGTGTTGTCATTTGATGAACGGGATCACATCATTAGCAAAATGATGTGATGGACAAGACCCATCCGTTAGCATGGCATATTGATCGTTCAATTTTATTGCTATTGCTTTCTTCATGTCAAATTCATATTCCTTCGACTATGACATTATGCAACTCCCGGATACCAGAAGAATACCTTGTGTGCTATCAAACGTCACAACATAACTGGGTGATTATAAAGATGCTCTATAGGTATCTTCGAAGGTGTTTGTTGGGTTGGCATAGATCGAGATTAGGATTTGTCACTCCGAGTATCGGAGAGGTATCTCTGGGACCTCTCGGTAATGCACATCATAATAAGCCTCGCAAGCAATGTGACTAATGAGTTAGTTATGGGATGATGTATTACGGAACGAGTAAAGAGAATTGTCGGTAACGAGATTGAACTAGGTATGAAGATACCGATGATCAAATCTTGGGCAAGTGTCAGGACCGGATTTTCGGGATAGTAATTTCCCAAAAGACGGCCCTTGTGCTCACCAGCCCCAGGATTACTGTTAGCTGATGAGGCACAATCTTGATACAGAAATTCCAAGCAAAGTACAAGATATGTAGTACAAGACCATTGTGGCCTCTGAGTACAACAATTGGTTTCTAGTGGTTGATGGCGGAAGCGGTTTGTGGTTCATCTGCGTCTATGGGACTCCATTTCCCACAGGAACAGTTGACCAGGATAATTCCTATCTTCACGCGGCTGCTATCTCCATTGCCTAGGTTCCAGGACTGTCATCGCGGCGCTCCTCTCCATGTAAGAAATCAGGCCAAGACAATAGCCAGGGACAAGCCAGTGAGTACTTTTGAATGTACTCGCAAACATCATGAAAACAGGTATAACGTAGCAGGTGATAATCATGCACTAAAATAATCCACGATCACTTAGTCAGTCCCAAAATAAAACTCACGATGCACGTAAACAGGAAATTAAAAATGCACCGATCGGGTGTCTAAAGCGACACCTTGAATAGGTAATAATATAAAGCGTGCCTCAGTCGGGCGTCTGAGTGACACCACATAAAGGGCTTATAAGGTAATTAAATAACAAGCATGCCACAGTCGGGCGTCTCAGCGACACCACATAAAGGGCTTATAAGGTAAATAAATAACAAGCATGCCACAGTCGGGCGTCTCAGCGACACCACTTAAAGGGCTTATAAGGTAAATAAATAACGAGCATGCCACAGTCGGGCGTCTCAGCGACACCACATAAAGGGCTTATAAGGTAAATAAGCATGGTGAATATCCAGGAGGTAGAACCGTCCCAGGGATATTCAATAATTGAAATAATATAATGGGTTAGTCCATAATAATAATCATAATCATCACAAGTCACAAGTCATGATCCAAGTTCTGGTTTAACCGTTTTTCTCCTCCGAAGAACGACACTAAGACCGACACTTAACCCATCCCAGACTGTAGTCCTTAACCATGGACACGGCTATTTGAATAGATGTATAATCTCTGCAGAGGGTGTACTCTTTACCCACGGGTAACGGATTTCTTTAGTCCATCGGGACTAATTCCGTCTACGGTCTTTTAATTGAAAACACACCTAACCGCACACACCAGCCTAACTTACCGGTGTCTGGAATCACCCACGACACCCGTTAAGCGAAACTCTAAGTGGGGAGGCTACAACCTCGACGTAGCATGGGATCACAAAATTTATAATGCGCGCAAACTAGGGGAGCTACCCCCTCGGCTCCAACCGGAACACCCATGCCCCCGGACCAGGTGGCGTGCCTACCGGATGCCTCTGGTATCTTCCACCATGGCCTCTCTGTACGGTGCGTGCTAGGTAAGGGGTTGACAACTTACTGAACCGTACCCTACCTATGGCAGGGACAAGTGGTAGTACGAAACAAGTATGGGGGTTACTGGAACAAGACTCGATCTACGGCCGACTCAGGAGGTTTATGTATTCCCTGCATGGTTAGCATAGCAATGTTCTTCATAGTTTCCCGACAGGGTCACCACCCCTCATGCCCCATCATGCATTACTGCACATTCTCGCCACAACGAGACGTCAGTCACGGGGTTGTGTTCACCGGAACATCACCTCCTTTCGGACTCCCTCCGAACTAACATGAGGCACATGTGGCATGAGAAGTAGCTACTGTCACCAATGTTACATACATAACAGAAAAGATTTTCACCATGTGCTTATATGCATGAGTATGATCACTACTAGAAAAAGGCCTACTAGTGGCGCACCAGTTTTGCCTACTAATGGCGCACTACTGGTGCGCCACTAGCATCACGCCACTAGTAATTTTTACTAATGGCGCACGCCATTAGTATCTGGTATACTAATGGCGCACCAGTGGTGCGCCATTAGTATATGCCACGGTGCGCCATTACTATCTGACTTAGTAATGGCGCACCACATAGAAGTGCGCCATTAGTATTAATTTTTTTTCAAATATTTTTTCAGAAATATTTTTTTCAAAAAAAAAAGTTTTTCAAAAAAAAAATTTCTAAAAATTTTCAAATTTTTTTTCCATTTTTTACTTAATCTCGGGTCACTATGGCTTAATCTCAGGTCAATATGCTTAATTTCAAGTCAAATCGCACTAAGTGGTCAAACTTCCCGGAAGGTCACCCATCCTCACACTACTCCAGCCCACCTCACTTAACAGCCACTTGTTGATATATCTATCATATCAATCCTATTAAACCTTGTTGATGTCTAGGACTTTGTTCATATTCATGAGTATGATGAAATTTTGAAAAATATTTCAAACTTCCCTATCATATTACGAATCATTTTTTGAAAAAAAAAATCCAAAAAAAAAATTCAAAACCAATATTTTTTTCTGTTACTAGTGGCGCACCTAGCAACCGGTGCGCCACTAGTAAGTTTGAAATTTTTTGAATTTTTTTGCCTCCAGATCTTGAAAGCCCCGTATCTTTTTTTCTGTTAGGTTTTTGAGGATTTTGAAAATGTTTAACGGGGTTCCCCCAGTTAAATTCGGATGTAACTTTTCGAGTAGATGATTTTTCATACAAAAAACTTTTTCATCCGAGTTCGTATGCAAAAGTTATGCCCATTTTAAGAAATTCCAGAGAGATTTTGCAAATAAAGTCGAAATTCATATTTGTTAATTTTCCCAACAACTAGACCACATATCACATGGGAATCTTATTTTATTTTATTTTTTTGACATTTCCATCATTTTCTTTTATTTTTTAAAACTGAAAAGGCGGTCCAGGGGGGGTGCATTCGGTGGAATGGGCCAAGTTACTAATGGCGCACCGTGGGGTGGTGTGCCATTAGTAGTTCAACTAGTAATGGCGCACCACCCCAACCGTGCGCCATTAGTAGTTTTAAAAAAAATTTGAAACAAAATTTGTAACAAAATTACTAATGGCGCACCTGTGAGTGGTGCGCCATTAGTAGTTCAACTAGTAATGGCGCACCGTGGGAGTGGTGCGCCATTAGTAGTTGAACTAGTAATGGCGCACCGTTTGAATTTTTTTTTGAAACATAATTACTAATGGCGCACCGTGGGATGGTGCGCCATTACTAGTTGAACTACTAATGGCGCACCATCCCACGGTGCGCCATTAGTAGTTTTGAAAAAATTTAATTTTTTTTTACTAATGGCGCACCGTGGATGTGGTGCGCCATTAGTATTTTCACACTAATGGCGCACCAACACATGGTGCGCCATTAGTATTTAGTAATGGCGCACCACATGTACAGTGCGCCATTAGTGTCCATATTGGCTATAGCTGTTTTTGTAGTAGTGGATTCCACATAAAATAACACCACTCCACATTAGCATAAATGATGGAGTTAAAAAAATATTCTAGCAAAATAGCACCCAACTTGTATCATATATGAGTTCAAGATGCTTGCCTTCAAGGAGTGGAGGGGTGAGGTGCACTCCAAAACTTTTGGAAGTTATAATCTCCCCTCCAAATTCCTATTTTCAAAAATGTTCAAATAACACATACTTTAAAAACAGCGCAAAAAGTTGTCCTAGATATTTTTGAAATAAATCTTAAAATAAACTAGGTGGAATTTGAGAGAGGTAGGAAAAAGAATTAATTCATTTGGAGTTTTATTTAAAAAGATATAGCCAGTCAAAGTTTAGTCAAAGTTCTGCTTTTAATAAAAATCAGAAAAAAGAAAACGTTTCGGGGGCTTACGCTTTTCCCCTAGCGAAGGCGTATTCGGTGGAATACGTTTCCACTTAAGCCAGCGTGGGTCGACTCGTGGGTCACTAACAGTGGGTCCAGGGGGTCCGCTGGTCAGGTTTGACCAGTCGTTCCCCCGCCTCCTTCTTCCTCTGGCCGAACAGAGGCGGGGCTCCGGCGATCGACGCCGGCGAACGGCGGCTCCCCACGGGGTCCCGAGGGCAGGGATGGATCCACCAGTCCAGGGCGGTTCTCCCCGTGGTCGAAAGGCTAGCGGGGACGCAGGGAGTCGCCGGCGGCGAGCTTCGCGGCGGTCGGCGTTTCGGGAGCAATTGGGGGTTTGGGCTTTGGTGGTTCCCGAGCGGGTTTGAGGTGCTGGGAAGCTCCGCACGGTCAAGGGGTGTCGGGTGGTGGTGCTAGATGGACGGGAGGAGCTCTGCTTGCCACGAACTGGACCGGAGGGCGGCGGCGGCCAAACTGGCCGGAGACGAGGTAGACGGCCTCCCTCCGTCGATTGTTGGCTATGGGAGCACTAGGGAGATGGCCTGAGGTCGCCTGAGGGTCTGGCCGAGCTCGGGGGCCCCTTTTATAGCGTATCTAAGTCGGTTCCGCGGCGGCTGGGGATAATATCGTCGGCGGAGTGGATAGGAACGGCGAACCGCCGTTCTGTAGCTTGCAGCACGATGTATCGAGGCTGGGGATGGCGGCAGAGGCTAGCCGACGAGCGGGCACTGCTCCAGGGCGAGCTGGCGAGTGAGGGTGGCTCGGGCGGCGCCGTCCATTGCAGGAGCCTGCTGTGGCCGGCCGCTAGCTGCCATGGCCGACCTGACGGCGGCGCTGTGGGGCTCCAGGGGCGGCCTGGCGGGTTCTGGTGAGTGGGCGAGGCCGGGGCGCGGCCCTGCGAGCGAGCAAAGGCCAGGGGCGCGACGCGGCGGCTCGGTTGCGCGCGCGCGTGCAAAACGTGCGCTCTGGGCGCGCCCAGAGCACGCACGCGACATGCTCGACAGAATGCCAGGGTGGGCTAGAGTGCTGGAGCGAGGTTGGAAATTAACAGGACTATGCTAGAGTTTGCAAGGAGGTTAATGGACATGGTGGTTAAGTCGGGGGATCAAGTTTATAATGTAAACTAAAAATCATGCCAATTCTGGCTATGCACACAAAGTGTTCGACAAAAAGCTAAGGGCATCTAGGCAACTCTTGGGGTGGCCAAACTCTCCATATCATATTCTCTTTAGATGATAAAGAGGGTGGCAAGGTTAGTTGGTCAAGACCAGAAACTTGTTAGTGCAAATATTTGAGAAAACCAATTTTGGGCAGAAACTAAAGGTTATTATCTCATGAACCAAAAATACTCCAATGGGTCCATTCTCCTGGACTTAAGGGTTTGGTAGGGAGGACTATAAGCAAGAAGAAGAATCATGGGCAACAGAGCAAAATAAATTAGGGTTGCAGTAGAAAAAGCCAAACTGGACCAGAGAGCAAAGAGGATGATTTGCTCAAATTTTTCAAAGAACATTTGTGGGTTTTTGCACAAAGATGAATAATATACTCCTACTGACCTCCCCTAATTTTGGTGGAAGTTTTAAATGCATTTATCAAATGGTTGCAGTGCAAAAGAGGCTCCAAATTTAGGAGAAATCATTTTAAAAGAATAAAGCTCAGGAAACACAATTGTGCAAATAAATCCACTGATAAAGAATTGTTTTATTGAGAGGGTATACAAGTCCAATAATATTTTTGGAAAGTTTCCACTTGAGGTAAAAACCCACAATATTAAAGAGATGAGGGGTTCTGAAATCAAAAGATAAATCCAGAAAATAAAAATTTAATTTCCTGGCAAAATTTTAATTAATAAAACAAGGTCAAAATTTTGGGGTGTTACAACACTACCGCCCTTAAGAAAAATCTCGTCCTCGAGATTTGTTAAAACTGTTTTGAACAAACATCGCTCTTACAAAAAAAATCATCCTACTTATGCAATAAAATGAGGCTACAGTAAGAGGGCAATAAGTGGTGTAAAACTACAGTGTGGTATACTGGCGTTGCGTGGAAAAATCCATGGTTGGGGAAAAACGAGATATTTCCACTTTGGTTACAGTAAATTTAGAATAAATTCTAAATTTCAAAAATACGCTGGTCGTACCCGAGAGCACAGTGCTCTCTCTGGCTGACAGGTGGACCCGGGGCCCACTGTCAGTCTCTTCTTCTACCTCTGGCCCTCTCTCTCTCTTGCGCGCTTTCTCCACCGGCGACATTTAGCGCGTAGGGCATCTAGGCCGTACTGCGGTAGTGCGCGGTGTGCTAGCTGCCGGTGCAGCGTGCACTCACCTCGCAGGCCAGTGCACTGTCGGCACTGCTCGCGGATTCGCCTCTGAACACCGGCGATCGAGCGACGAGCGGCGTTGGTGGACCTGGCCCACCATACACCGATCTCGAGCTATAAAATGATCGCGGTGCTCCTTTCTCACACCTGGCCTCGCTTCTCCTTCTCCTTCCTTCAACTCCATTTCTGTTTGCAGGAGCTCGAGACGAGGTTCTAATGGCGGAGGTGATGCCGGACTGGTACGTGGTCCTGATGTGCGGAGGGTTGGCGACGTTGCTGGGGTTCTCCGTGCTCCTGTGCGCGATGATCCTTGATGATCGTCGTGATGCTGCCGCTCGAGTGTTAGCTCTTCGCGGTGGCAGTGATCACGAGGATTAGGTGCGGCATCAAGTGCTAACTGCTGTCAGTGTGCTGGAACAACTTGCGCCCGAATGATTACTCACAAATCTCTCCTACTGAGACTGTGGTGTGCTCGGGTGTGATCAGTTAGGTGCAAAATGTGCACGAGGATTTGTAATCAGCGCACGTGTTCGAGTGGTTGCGGTTGTGAGTCTGCTGTTATGGTGCTGCGTGAATAAAAATCTATGTCGTGAAGAGGTATACGTCGTAGCAACTCAGGGAAAGCCTCACTTCAGAATCTATCGCGAGTGTAAATTAGTTAAATCAAAATTAACAGCAGTAAAACTACTCACATAATTGAAACCAAATATTTGATCCATCGCACAAATTCAGGATACCACGCACAAGTTGCAACACATAAATAAATGTTGGGATAATAAATATAGCGGTGACGTCTACAATGAAAACGGTAAATGGACAGTGTCCTGAGAAAACGTCTCTGGTACTGGGGCACACTCCTCTTCTATCGGGGGAAGCGGATTGACTAGCCGATGAATGCGTCTCTCCTGGTCAGGCCTCAGTGGTCTGCCAATAGCGATCTGAGGATTTAAATCAGCGAGGCTCTGGAGATAACCCATTACCCGCTGAGTCAAATGCTCTTGAGCGATAACATACTGGGCAAGGTTGGCCAGTACTGGGTCTCTTTCGATTCGTCCACCGGGAAAAGATGCTACTTCTCCGGGTGCTGCACGACTCAGAAAGTAATAATACCCCCGTTCGCTGGCATAGGGCACCGCGAATCGAAGACGAGCAAGCGCTTCGTACGCAGCAGCTTCTATGGCCATTTGCGGAGTCGGCATGGATTTCCCCACGAAGGAGACTTCCGGTGGGTCTTGGTTTGGGTTTACGGGAGGGATGTGCACCACTGCCCAATATTTCGAGGTGGAAGGGGTGATCCTCGATTTGAGCAACTCGTACTGGGGTGGATGGATAGCACTCATGGTACTGCAGGTAAAGTCCCACAATATTTTAACAAAACTACCCGGGGTTGTGTTTGCAGTCCTCAGATAAATACTGGGGGTCGGCATGGCAAAGAAATGGCTGTGAGTGTTGTGCACAAGGTGAGGGGCACTTGGCAAGGTCACGAGGTGGCCTTTTATATCGCATTGGGGCTGGGTTATTTACCACGGTGAAGGGTAACTAGTTTGTCGGTTCTGCTCTTGGGGTCGGGGTCAATGCCACAGATACACATATCTCATAAATGTGACGCATTGCTGTGGGTGTCGTCGGGGTGGTTTTGGTAGCTGCGCCCGGAATTTAAAAATGCAACTGTACGCTGACATACTTATGCATGGCTACTATTCAAAAATAGGGGCGCACAAGCAGACATCATTTAATTATGGTGATACAGGATCACATAATTACAAGGCGTAGAAATACTAAGGCTCGGTGCTACTCGAGTGACATAGTCTACTTCGTTAATATCTATGCGAGCTTGCCTTGTGGATGTCGAGGCTTCTCCACGGGTTTCACCGTCGGGATTAGCTGGATGAGGTTGAGGGGCTGCAGGGTCGGGGTAGCGATGATGACCATCGCGGGGGTTGTTGGCCACAATCCCGTTGGAGCGTGTTCCCAAAAGGCGACGAAGTACTTCTGGGGACACCAAAGCATTTTGGTCGATGGCTGGGGCAGACCTCAAGGACCCGATCGGGTGTCCGAACAGCACGACTGGGTTGTCGGCGTCGGGCTCATCTTCTCCTCTCGCCAGGGCTCGGCGAACCAGTTCTCCACGAGCTGCGATCAGATCAAGGGTGATTTGATCGAACAGTTCCTCTAGTGCACTTACATAGCGCACAAGATGCAACAATGCAGGATCCGTCTCGTGATCTCCGTTGGCAACCTGGGGCGGCCTACCATAACCATCACGGCTGGGGTAGTAGTAGAACGAGCGACAGTTAACTCTGGGCGACAAGTGCCGGAGTTGAACTATAGCCTCTCGAGCTGCTAGCTGGATGGCTTGTGGCTCAAAGGAAGTTGTCCTTCCAGTGAACCTGTAGGGGCGTTCGGGCGATAGACCCCTACCATAGATGTGCACAGTGGCCCAGAACTGACGGCTCTCACCGTTCATGGGTCCTTGGTACACAACATATTCAGGGGGCTCTTCTAATGCATAGGCACGGCGGGTGAGGTTTGCGAGCACGGTCACAAAACCTCCAAGGTTGGTGGCTGTGGTCTCATTGTGCACAATAGGGCCAGGCATTATGCCTCGAGTTGTGGGAAGAGGCTGTGTTGTGCTGTGTTGAGGCTAGCGTGCCCTTTTTATAGAAAAGGGGATGGAGTCTTCCTTCGCACGCTTGCGAAAATGAGACAAATTAGGTGTCGGTAACTAGCGCGTGATCGACAGGCTAGGCTGATAGGTTGGCACCGACTGCAAAAAGCGTCGGGGTCACTGTGTGGCTATCTTACATGAGAAGCTTGGCTGGGGTTGGGTTATGGTCTGGTGGATAGGTTAACCTAAGTTTAATGACCTAGCTAAGATAGGATTAGCCAATGGTCAGCCTGGCTCTGATACCAAGTTTGTCAGGACCGGATTTTCAGGATAGTAATTTCCCAAAAGACGGCCCTTGTGCTCACCAGCCCCAGGATTACTGTTAGCTGATGAGGCACAATCTTGATACAGAAATTCCAAGCAAAGTACAAGATATGTAGTACAAGACCATTGTGGCCTCTGAGTAAAACAATTGGTTTCTAGTGGTTGATGGCGGAAGCGGTTTGTGGTTCATCTGCGTCTATGGGACTCCATTTCCCACAGGAACAGCTGACCAGGATAATTCCTATCTTTGTGCGGTTGCTATCTCCATTGCCTAGGTTCCAGGACTGTCATCGCGGCGCTCCTCTCCATGCAAGAAATCTGGCCAAGACAATAGCCAGGGACAAGCCAGTGAGTACTTTTGAATGTACTCGCAAACATCATGAAAACAGGTATAACATAGCAGGTGATAATCATGCACTAAAATAATCCACGATCACTTAGTCAGTCCCAAAATAAAACTCACGATGCACGTAAACAGGAAATTAAAAATGCACCGATAGGGTGTCTGAAGCGACACCTTGAATGGGTAATAATATAAAGCATGCCTCAGTCGGGCGTCTGAGCGACGTCACATAAAGGGCTTATATAAAAGAATAACAAACATGCCACAGTCGGGCGTCTGAGCGACCCCACATAAGGGGCTTATAAGGTAATTAAATAACAAGCATGCCACAGTCGGGCGTCTCAGCGACACCACATAAAGGGCTTATAAGGTAAATAAATAACAAGCATGCCACAGTCGGGCGTCTCAGCGACACCACTTAAAGGGCTTATAAGGTAAATAAATAACGAGCATGCCACAGCCGGGCGTCTCAACGACACCACATAAAGGGCTTATAAGGTAAATAAGCATGGTGAATATCCAGGAGGTAGAACCGTCCCAGGGATATTCAATAATTCAAATAATATAATGGGTTAGTCCATAATAATAATCATAATCATCACAAGTCACAAGTCATGATCCAAGTTCTGGTTTAACCGTTTTTCTCCTCCGAAGACCGACACTAAGACCGACACTTGACCCATCCCAGACTGTAGTCCTTAACCATGGACACGGCTATCCGAATAGATGTATAATCTCTGCAGAGGGTGTACTCTTTACCCACGGGTAACGGATTTCTTTAGTCCATCGGGACTAATTCCGTCTACGGCCTTTTAATTGAAAACACACCTAACCGCACACACCAGCCTAACTTACCGGTGTCTGGAATCACCCACGACACCCGTTAAGCGAAACTCTAAGTGGGGAGGCTACAACCTCGACGTAGCATGGGATCACAAAATTTATAATGCGCGCAAACTAGGGGAGCTACCCCCTCGGCTTCAACCGGAACACCCATGCCCCCGGACCAGGTGGCGTGCCTACCGGATGCCTCCGGTATCTTCCACCATGGCCTCTCTGTACGGTGTGTGCTAGGTAAGGGGTTGACAACTTACTGAACCGTACCCTACCTATGGCAGGGACAAGTGGTAGTACGAAACAAGTATGGGGGTTAGTGGAACAAGACTCGATCTACGGCCGACTCAGGAGGTTTATGTATTCCCTGCATGGTTAGCATAGCAATGTTCTTCATAGTTTCCCGACAGGGTCACCACCCCTCATGCCCCATCATGCCTTACTGCACATTCTCGCCACAACGAGACGTCAGTCACGGGGTTGTGTTCACCGGAACATAACCTCCTTTCGGACTCCCTCCGAACTAACATCAGGCACATGTGGCATGAGAAGTAGCTACTGTCACCAATGTTACATACATAATAGAAAAGATTTTCACCATGTGCTTATATGCATAAGTATGATTCCACATAAAATAACACCACTCCACATTAGCATAAATGATGGAGTTAAAAAAATATTCTAGCAAAATAGCACCCAACTTGTATCACATCTGAGTTCAAGATGCTTGCCTTCAAGGTGTGGAGGGGTGAGGTGCACTCCAAAACTTTTGGAAGTTATAATCTCCCCTCCAAATTCCTATTTTCAAAAATGTTCAAATAACACATACTTTAAAAACAGCGCAAAAAGTTGTCCTAGATATTTTTGAAATAAATCTTAAAATAAACTAGGTGGAATTTGAGAGAGGTAGGAAAAAGAATTAATTCATTTGGAGTTTTATTTAAAAAGATATAGCCAGTCAAAGTTTAGTCAAAGTTCTGCTTTTAATAAAAATCAGAAAAAAGAAAACGTTTCGGGGGCTTACGCTTTTGCCCTAGCGAAGGCGTATTCGGTGGAATACGTTTCCACTTAAGCCAGCGTGGGTCGACTCATGGGTCACTGACAGTGGGTCCAGGGGGTCCGCTGGTCAGGTTTGACCAGTCGTTCCCCCGCCTCCTTCTTCCTCTGGCCGAACAGAGGCGGGGCTCCGGCGATCGACGCCGGCGAACGGCGGCTCCCCACGGGGTCCCGAGGGCAGGGATGGATCCGCCAGTCCAGGGCGGTCCTCCCCGTGGTCGAAAGGCTGGCGGGTACGCAGGGAGTCGCCGGCGGCGAGCTTCGCGGCGGTCGGCGTTTCGGGAGCAATTGAGGGTTTGGGCTTTGGTGGTTCCCGAGCGGGTTTGAGGTGCTGGGCAGCTTCGCACGGTCAAGGGGAGTCAGGTGGTGGTGATAGATGGACGGGAGGAGCTCTGCTTGCGACGAACTGGACCGGAGGGCGGCGGCGGCCGAACTGGCTGGAGACGAGGTAGACGGCCTCCCTCCGTCGATTGTTGGCTATGGGAGCACTAGGGAGATGGCCTGAGGTCGCCTGAGGGTCTCGACGAGCTCGGGGGCCCTTTTATAGCGTATCTAAGTCGGTTCCGCGGCGGCTGGGGATAAGATCGTCGGCGGCAGTGGATAGGAACGGCGAACCGCCGTTCTGTAGCTTGCAGCGCGACGTATCAAGGCTGGGGATGGCGGCAGAGGCTAGCCGACGAGCGGGCACTGCTCCAGGGGCGAGCTGGCGAGCAAGGGTGGCTCGGGCGGCGCCGTCCATGGCAGGAGCCTGCTGTGGCCGGCCGCTAGCTGCCATGGCCGACCTGACGGCGGCGCTATGGGGCTCCAGGGGCGGCCTGGCGGGTTCTGTTGAGTGGGCGAGGCCGGGGCGCGGCCCTGCGGGCGAGCAAAGGCCAGGGGCGCGACGCGGCGGCTCGGTTGCGCGCGCGCGTGCAAAACGTGCGCTCTGGGCGCGCCCAGAGCACGCACGCGACATGCTCGACAGAATGCCAGGGTGGGCTAGAGTGCTTGAGCAAGGTTGGCAATTAACAGGACTATGCTAGAGTTTGCAAGGAGGTTAATGGACATGGTGGTTAAGTCAGGGGATCAAGTTTATAATGTAAACTAAAAAACATGTCAATTCTGGCTATGCACACAAAGTGTTCGACAAAAAGCTAAGGGCATCTAGGCAACTCTTGGGGTGGCCAAACTCTCCAGATCATATTCTCTTTAGATGATAAAGAGGGTGGCAAGGTTAGTTGGTCAAGACTAGAAACTTGTTAGTGCAAATATTTGAGAAAACCAATTTTGGGCAGAAACTAAAGGTTATTATCTCATGAACCAAAAATACTCCAATGGGTCCATTCTCCTGGACTGAAGGGTTTGGTAGGGAGGACTATAAGCAAGAAGAAGAATCATGGGCAACGGAGCAAAATAAATTAGGGTTGCAGTAGAAAAAGCCAAACTGGACCAGAGAGCAAAAGAGGATGATTTGCTCAAATTTTTCAAAGAACATTTGTGGGTTTTGCACAAAGATGAATAATATACTCCTACTGACCTCCCCTAATTTTGGTGGAAGTTTTAAATGCATTTATCAAATGGTTGCAGTGCAAAAGAGGCTCCAAATTTAGGAAAAATCATTTTAAAAGAATAAAGCTCAGGAAACACAATTGTGCAAATAAATCCACTGATAAAGAATTGTTTTATTAAGAGGGTATACAAGTCCAATAATATTTTTGGAAAGTTTCCACTTGAGGTAAAAACCCACGATATTAAAGAGATGAGGGGTTCTGAAATCAAAAGATAAATCCAGAAAATAAAAATTTAATTTCCTGGCAAAATTTTAATTAATAAAACAAGGTCAAAAAATTGGGGTGTTACAGCAAGTAACATACCGATGGCAAAGGGAATAACGTATGTTGTCATTACGGTATGACTGATAAAGATCTTCGTAGAATACGTGGGAACCAATATGAGCATCCAGGTTCCGCTATTGGTTATTACCGGAGAGGTGTCTCGTCATGTCTACATAGTTCACGAACCCATAGCTAAGGTCCGCATGCTTAACGTTCGATGACGATTTTGTATTATATGAGTTATGTGATTTGGTGACCGAATGTTGTTCGGAGTCCCGGATAAGGTCACAGACATGATGAGGAGTCTTGAAATAGTCGAGAGGTAGAGATTCATATATAGGACGATAGTATTCGGACAACGGAAGTGTTCTGAGGATACCAGGTACGTATCGGGTCATTGGAAGGGGTTCCGGGCAATCCCCGGCAAGCTATATGGGCCAAATGGGCCAAGAGTTGGACAGACCAGCCCCTAAGGGGCTAGTGCGCCCCCTATAGGCCGAAATAAGGGGGAAAGGAAAGGATGGAAGGGATAAGGAAAGGCGAGGATTCGGCCTCCCCTTTCCTTCCCCTTCCCCCTCTCTTTCCTCCCCCCTCCGACACTTATGGAAGGGGGGCGACTTGTAGGAGGTGCCTGTGACGCCCCCGATTTAATCGTACACTAATCATGCACGCCAACGTGTACGATCAAGATCAGGGACTCACGGGAAGATATCACAACGCAACTCTAAAAATAAAATAAGTCATACAAGCATCATAATACAAGCCAGGGGCCTCGAGGGCTCGAATACAAGTGCTCGATCATAGACGAGTCAGCGGAAGAAACAATATCTGAGTACAGACATAAGTTAAACAAGTTGCCATAAGATGGCTAGCACAAACTGGGATACAGATCGAAAGAGGCGCATGCCTCCTGCCTGGGATCCTCCTAAACTACTCCTGGTCGTCGGCGGCGGCCTGCACGTAGTAGTAGGCACCCTCTGCGTTGTAGGGGTCATCGTCGACGGTGGCGTCTGGCTCCTGGGCTCCAGCATCTGGTTGCGACAACCGAGAGGAAAGGAAAGGGGGAAAAGAGGGAGAAAAGCAACCGTGGGTACTCATCCAAAGTACTCGCAAGCAAGGATCTACACGACATATGCATGGGTATCTGTGTAAAGGGGCAATATCGGTGGACTGAACTGCAGAATGCCAGAATAAGAGGGGGATAGCTAGTCCTGTCGAAGACTACGCTTCTCGCAGCCTCCATCTTGCAGCATGTAGAAGAGAGTAGATGGTAAGTTCACCAAGTAGCATCGCATAGCATAATCCTACCCGGCGATCCTCTCCTCGTCGCCCTGTGTGAGAGCGACCACCGGGTTATATCTGGCACTTGGAAGGGTGTGTTTTATTAAGTATCCGGTTCTATTTTTCATAAGGTCAAGGTACAACTCCGGGTCGCCTGTTACCGTGGACACGGCTATTCGAATAGATCAAGTTCCCTGTAGGGGTGCACCACATTACTTGACACGCTCAATCCCTTTGGACGGGCACACTTTCCTGGGGCATGTCCGGCCTCGGGAGATCAACACGTCGCAGGCCCACCTAGACTCAACAGAGAGGTCAGCATGCCGGTCTAAATCCTAAGCGCGCAGGGGTCTAGGCCCATCGCCCATTGCACACCTGCATGTTGCGTACGCGTCCGGAAGCAGACCTAGCCCCCTTAATACAAGCGCAGGCTTACGGTCAAATCCGGCGCGCGCTGCTCAATCGCTGACGTCAAAAGAGCTCCGGCTGATAGGAGAGAGGGGCACACTTTCCCATATGTTGTCCCATGGGGCGGTTAATGCGTATAAGGTCAACGACCCAACTCAGATCAAATACCAAGATCTCGTTAAGCGTGTTATTATGAAGTAACCGCGGACGCCGACCAGGGCCAGGCCTACCTCTCTCCTAGGTGGTCTCAACCTGCCACAAAGATCCACCCAGAGGGCCGTCAGGACAAATGTCCTTTCAGCCCCCAATCCGTGAATCACCCGCGGGTACTCTACGAGCTGACCCAACTTTAGTCACCACATGTATCATATATTATGTATATAAGTATATACCTGTGATCACCTCCCGAGTGATCACGGCCCAATAGTATAGCATGGCAGACGGACAAGAATGTAGGGCTACTGATGGAATACTAGCATCCTATACTAAGCATTTAGGATTGCAGGTAAGGTTAACAACTGTAGCAACAATGACAGGCTATGCAGCAGAATAGGATTAACCGAAAGCAGTAACATGCTACACTAATCTAATGCAAGCAGTAGAGAGAAGGAATATGCGATATCTGGTGATCATGGGGGGTGGATTGCCTCGTTGCTCTGGCAAGAAGGAGGTGTCGTCAACACAGTAGTCGATCGGGGCACCAGCAGCGGCGTTAGTCTCCAAGTCTACCGGAGAGAAGAGGGGGAAGAAACAATGAATACAATGCAAACAGATGCATATCGATGCATGACATGACAAGTAACGGTGCTAGGAGTGCCCTAATGCAGTAGGAGGTGATACCAGCGAAGGGGGGAAACATCTGGGAAAGTATCCATGGTGTTCCGCATTTTCCGATAGATGAAACGCAGGGGGAAAGTTGCGTGTTTGCTATGCTAGGGATTTGTGGCGGACGAACGAGTCGCGTATTCAAATTCTTCTCGTTGTTCTGAGCAACTTTCATGTACAAAGTATTTTCATCCGAGTTACACGTTATTTTCTATGTTTTTCTAAAGTTTTAATCATTTTCTGAAATTATTTAATTATTTTAAATCAACATTATCCAGAATAGTGTATGATGACATCATCATGATGTCAGCATGACGTCAGCAGTCAATAGGGCGTTGACTGGGTCAAACTGACGTGTGGGTCCTGCATGTCATTGTCTATTAACTAATTAACCAAGTTAATTAGTTTAATTAATAGATTAGTTAGGTTATTAATTAATTAGGTTTATTAAACACAATTAATTAATTTATTAATTAAATAATTAATATTTTTATTTATTTATTATTATTTTTAAATTATTTTTTATTTTAGTTCTGTGGGCGGGCCCCCATGTTAGTGGCCCAGAGGGGCCTTGTGGGCGCTGGGTTATCGGTGGCGGGCACACCCGCTCGGGGCGCTGGGCGTGGCCGCCCGAGCGTGGTCGGGTGCGGCCGAGGCGGCGGTTGCGGCGGCCAGCCGGGCGGGGCCGGCGGCAGGGAGGCGACGGCGAGCAGCGATGGAGGCGGGGCGGCGCGGCGGTAGCGGGAGGCGGCGACACTAACAGCGGCGCAAGCGCACGTGGCCAGGGTGGCCGCAGGGTGGCGCACAGGTTGGCCGGGGTGGCATGGCACAGGGGAGGCCGCGCGAGGGGGCCAGCAGCGGGCGGGCGACGGAGCGGGGAGAGCAGGGTGGTGAGGCGCAGACGGGGCACGCCGTGTGTGGCGCGGTTCCGGTGAGCAGAGGGGTCGTGGCCGGGGTGTGCCCAGGGCACGGCGGGGGGGTGTAAGCGCGAGCACACTCGCAGGCAGGCACACAGCGGCCACAGCACGTGGGGAGGCAGCGGCAGCCAGCAGCAGGGTTGCGGGCAAAGGGCGCGGCGCGGGTGAGGGGAACGCGGCAAGCGGATCCCGGGCGCGGCTGACGCGCGGGTCGGGCGACATCGACGAGCGGCGTGGGACGTGGGGCAGCGGTCGACGCAGTGACTGAATGCGGCAGTGGAGGAAGAGGCCGGGGGCCTCACCGACGTTGAAGGGGAGAGGGGCGGCGAGGCTCGGTGTAGTCCGACGGGGAGGAGGATGGGGACGAGGCGCGTAGATGGGGAAGAGGATCGTTGACGCGGCGTTGGCGATGACGGAGCGTCCCTCGGGCGGCGGCGGGCGGCGAGCGACACCGACGACGGCGCAGCGTCGGGGCGGCGGCGTACGACGATGGGAGTCGGGGCGGTTGGGCTCGATCCCGATCCAGGAGGGGATCGGGGGGAAGTGGGTGGTGTGCGGTAGTGGCTAGGGTTCGGGGGAGTGGGGGAGAGGATAAGGGAGTGGGGTGGGGCACAGCCGGTTGGGCCAGGTGGGCCGGTCAGGCGGCCTGGAGGCCAGCTGGGCCACGGCCCAGCAGGGAGGGGTTTTCTCTTTTTTTCCGTTTTGTATTCTCCTTTTCTTTTAATTTATTTTCTTCTGCTATTTTCTTTATTCTAGAGCATTTTAGCATTTTCTAAAACAAGTGTTTGCTTCACAATAATTACCTATGTAATATTTGGCACTAACCAAACATTTTTGTTTTAATGTTTGAAAACTTTGGTTGTTTGACAAAAATTTAAATTTGAATTCGAATCGTTTTGAACTAATGTGAGATTAGCGACAGTAACAGAGTGACGTGGCATATTTAGCAGAGGTTTACTGTAGCTTAATTATCCGGGCGTCACAATTATCCTCCACTACAAGAAATCTCGTCCCGAGATTTAAGAGGTAGTGTAAGGGGGAAAGGTTTGGTAACGAATCTAGTGGGTCTTCTCATTCTGGCTTGCTCTTCTCGAAGAGGCCGATCCATTACGTTGATGTCCCTTTTTTTCTGCTCCAGGTCATCATGATGAAGTGGGCATCCTTTCTTTGGGAACTCCATCGTACTTACGAAAGAATAAAGGGTGGGTATATTCTGGGAGAACGGACCTTTGCAAGGTTGACTATCTGGTAGCTAACATCGGGGAAGGTGGCGGAAAGTAAACTCTCGAACTGAAACTTAAGAAAATATCAAGAGTAAAGTAAGGAGGTACCATGAGAAGTTTCAAGCGGGTAGGCTATCGTTCGATGCCTGAAACAAAGTGTGAAAGGGGTCTAGAGCAACGAGAATAAGTATTGCATCTGATACCAGAATAGATTACTGGGGAAGTGACCCCATGAATTACATACGAAGTCAAGCACGAGGAATAACTTGGGCAACAGGGGTGTACAGGAGAGTCAGGTTTCGATCATGTGGAACTTGCGGGTTATGGGTCCACCATGTGGGTTAAAGTAGGAAGGGCGGTGACATCTTGCACGGTCATGATAGCAAGGCATGTCAGAGGGTAGCCTATTAGTTATATGTCAGCAACAACGTCGGTACCAAGGGCGAGGGACAAAAAGAACCATTTTCCTGCTCATTGAAACGAGGCGGACCAATAGGCAAAGTTCTCGTCCATCGGTGGTTACCGGAATGTCATCAACAATAGTAACAGGGTCTTACTGACAGAGTTGTACACCGAGGTGTTTGCACAAGCATGGAATTATTACTGCTTATATCATATAGATCATAGAAAGGGTTTAAACAAACCAATGGAAAGGGAAATGTGTCTATCAGATTTAATCATAACAATGGAAAGAAAAATGTGTTTAAACACATAATTCAAGGGTATATTCTTCCCAAGGACAAGCAGAGCATGATATCCATGACGGGATATAACGTAGAAAACCATTTAGGTTAGGGGAGAGGAAGTTCATGACATTACCCGAACAACGGTGTTTGAAAAATTGATAAAAGAAATTTAGCATGGTGCTTCAAATGTTCTTATCAATGATCAGAGTACCACAGACATGCTTCGAGATAGCATTGACATGGTCATCAAGTAAGGGGCAGAATTTGGATGCACAAAGGATCCATCAGGAACAACTTATAGAATAAGTCTTACGATTTCCTCATGGAAGAATCGCTAACCTTGCTAAGAAGGGAACTATAACAATAGGTCCTACGGCCAGGCGTGCTGGGCATGACATCATCTTACCGGGTCATATAAAGGACCAATGTTATAACTCTTGGAAATATATCCCAACCATCATATCTGACCGAGATTCAGATCTGATTGGTGTCAGGATACCTCAGGCTCGGGATGTCTGAGAAGAAAAGGTGCAACACAAATTGTCGAGATGACATTGTAAGATTCTCGGGCAATGAACTATGGAAGATAGTTCATCATTAAACCAAGGAGAGGAAGAGGAGGTGGCTGATGGACTCAACGCCAATTCATCCAGATTTCCAAACAGATGGATTTCCACAATTATGTGAACATGGAGATAACATTTGTCAGATCAAATGGTATAATGTTGTATGCTCGAGCAAAACATACATAATTGAACATTGGTTGGAAGGTACACCCGAAATATGGGTTTAGGTAGCATGATCAATGTTAGAATGGTGACTCGATAACCAGTGGTCTAAGAATGAAATGTCGACCACTAACTTCAAAGCAATAGGGTTGCTAGAAGTTTTGAATTCGCACGTCACAATTCATTTGTTGGCATTCCGGTTAGAAACAACACGGGGAGAAAGAAAAGAACGGAGATGGCGAGAAGTGTTACTATATCAAGAATTTTTAAGAGGTGGAGCAGTTCTCACAACATTCTTGACATCAAAGATGGTAATACTCCACGGTAGAACATAACATAAGTTGGATAGCAAGGAACTCAAGGTACAACGGCAAAACAAGAACAAGTTTTGTGTTGGAGGGAATGCAATAATGTTGTCGATGATAACCCAAATCATCGAGGGCAAAGGATGGTATTTCTCATCAAGAATTCGATAGATATCTTGGAAGACCTCAGAATGTTGATGATGATCACGACACATTTGTCGAGAGCTTTCGAGAAGATGTAACTGATCGGCGATGACATCAAGTCAACGGAATGATGAAGCAAAAAGTTATTGGAACCATGGGCATGACACAAACTCGAAATCAAGCTTGCTTTTCAAGGACAAACGATATGACGAGGAAGATCGATTGTAATATTAGCTCACCGTCGAAATTTGTGCTCCGGGAAGAAGGACCCGGTAGCACAGTTAAAATTTAGCACGATAATGATATAGCCGATCAGGCTAGGAATGACTTGAAGGATTATTAAACTCGTAAGCAACGAGAATTACTTAGAGTTATTGAATCGGAGTGCGGAATCGATTCAGTTATTGGTATCCTTGAGTGTTTAACAACTCCGAACCCATGGAAAATTGGAATCAGCAAGAAATAATAGTTGATGAAGAACTCATAAGAAGTTACGTAGTTCTGTTAATTTGTCGACATACCAGACAGTAATACTCAAAGGCGGATCAGAATAGAGGTTGGAGTGGTATATTTGTCAGCGGAAGACAAGTGCCTTTTAACTTGTCTGAGAACAATATGGCTGGGACCACATTGGTAAATCATCAAACCATAGATATAAGACGAATTTGTAACAGGGGGATAATTACTATTATGAGATGCTCCCATGATAAGCTCTACATCGTTTCCATGGGCATGAACACAAAGTTCAAGGTCGACTCCCACTTCTCCAATGCATAACCTTTCACTCACTTCTCATTTTCGAAGAAGTTGTAATGTTGAAATTTTATCTGGCAAAATAGCAGAAGAGTATGACTCGTGCAAACTTTCGAGTTCACACATATTAAGGAAGGCATAGGTTCAACCCATCTGGGTATCTTAGGGACATGTAACAAAACCTTCAGGAGTAATAAACACAGGCTCGAAAATAGAGCATGGTTGAAAAAGCAGAGCATACAATTTACCAAAGGCATTATATATCTGTGGAAAGGCTCACAAGGTTATTGAATATGAAGAACACTGTCGGATGAAATCCGAGAAAGGATTTGGGGGTCCACAAGGGATCTGATGTGAGCATCGGTACTCAACCAGAAGAAGAATGCAAGGAGATCAGATGATATAAACAACTAACTAATTCAAAGCTCAATTGCAAAGGAATTGTGAATTCCAAGTCAAGGGATCAGAAGCAACGCTCTGATTAGGGATGGATAAGTTGAATAGCCTTAGAGGTACAATCGACGGCAATTTGATTGGTCGAGAACCAGCTCCTGTTCAAACGATGTCTGAGACGGAATGATGAGTCATAGGATGTGATTGAGGATTGCGAGCATTCGCAACTTATTAAATCAATGGACTCAAAATGATAGTGACAAAGGATGCCAATAAGATTGCTAAACTTATGGGATTAACCATAATGCAAGCAAGCAAGAATTTCAAGAGCATTAAGCTGCCAAGGATTTTTAGAAGATCGAATAGCACTTTTGAAGATCCTTGTGAAACACATGAACTAGTGATGAGCGGATACTCATTATGTGCGAGGAATTATCCGTAGGGGAATTCATGTTGCAAAGAACTGCAAGGCAGTAAGCACAAGGTATTCTCGAAGCAATAAAGAGAATTTCGGGGTATCTTGTAATAACAAGATCAACTAGGAATAAATGTAAGAACGACATGTGTATGTATTTATCCATGGGGATATTTTGGTGCTAGGGAAATGCAAAAGCAACAGGCACAAAGTCTCAAAAGAACATCGGAGAGTATCTTTGCAATCCTTCGATGCACCAAGCAATCATCTGGAGTGAGGAAATCTCCGGGAGGAAGTAATTACGAGAACCTAGAGTTAGAGTTAGAAAAATCATTTAACCGAATAGAAGAGAGATGAGAGTCCCAAAGTGTAGATGGGGAGTAAAAGATCCTAATACCAACCAATGCCGACGTCGGGTCGTAAGCCGCACAGCCATGTTAGTAAAAAGTTTTGGAATGACTAGACTCAACTTTGGCCAAGGAGTTCGAAGGGAGATTCCTACAGGAAGTTGGCTCTGATACCAACTTGTGACGCCCCCGATTTAATCATACACTAATCATGCACACCAACATGTATGTTCAAGATCGGGGACTCACGGGAAGATATCACAACACAACTCTAAAAATAAAATAAGTCATACAAGCATCATAATACAAGCTAGGGGCCTCGAGGGCTCGAATACAAGTGCTCGATCATAGACGAGTCAGCGGAAGCAACAATATCTAAGTACAGACATAAGTTAAACAAGTTGCCATAAGATGGCTAGCACAAACTGGGATATAGATCGAAAGAGGCGCATGCCTCCTGCCTGGGATCCTCCTAAACTACTCCTGGTCGGCGGCGGCGACCTGCACGTAGTAGTAGGCACCCTCTGCGTAGTAGGGGTCATTGTCGACGGTGGTGTCTGGCTCCTGCATCTGGTTGCCACAACCAAGAGGAAAGGAAAGGGGGGAAAGAGGGAGAAAAGCAACCGTGGGTACTCATCCAAAGTACTCGCAAGCAAGGATCTACACTACATATGCATGCGTATCTGTGTAAAGGGGCAATATCGGTGGACTGAACTGCAGGATGCCAGAATAAGAGGGGGATAGCTAGTCCTGTCGAAGACTACGCTTCTGGCAGCCTCAGTCTTGCAGCATGTAGAAGAGAGTAGATGGTAAGTTCACCAAGTAGCATCGCATAGCATAATCCTACCCGGCGATCCTCTCCTCGTCGCCCTGTGTGAGAGCGACCACCGGGTTATATCTGGCACTTGGAAGGGTGTGTTTTATTAAGTATCCGGTTCTATTTGTCATAAGGTCAAGGTACAACTCCGGGTCACCTGTTACCGTGGACACGACTATTCGAATAGATCAACTTCCGTGCAGGGGTGCACCACATTACCCGACACACTCGATACCTCTGGCCGGCACACTTTCCTGGGTCATGTCCGGCCTCGGGAGATCAACACGTGGCAGCCCCACCTAGACTCAACAGAGAGGTCAGCACGCCGGTCTAAATCCTAAGCGCGCAGGGGTCTAGGCCCATCGCCCATTGCACACCTGCACGTTGCGTACGCGGCCGGAAGCACACCTATCCCCCTTAATACAAGTGCAGGCTTACAGTCCAATCCGGCGCGCGCCGCTCAGTCGCTGACGTCAAAAGAGCTTCGACTGATACCACGACGCCGGTTGCCCATATCTTGTCCCACGTGGCGGTTAGTGCGTATAAGGTCAACGACCCAACTCAGATCAAATACCAAGATCTCGTTAAGAGTGTTATTATGAAGTAACCGCGGACGCCGACCAGGGCGAGGCCCACCTCTGCCACAAAGATCCACCCAGAGGGCCGTCGGGACAAATGTCCTTTCAGCTCCCAATCCGTGAATCACTCGCGGGTACTCTACGAGCTGACCCGACTTTAGTCACCACATGTATCATATCTTATGTATATAAGTATATACCCGTGATCACCTCCCGAGTGATCACGACCCAATAGTATAGCATGGCAGACGGACAAGAATGTAGGGCCACTGATGGAATACTAGCATCCTATACTAAGCATTAAGGATTGCATGTAAGGTTAACAACTATAGCAACGATGACAGGCTATGTAGCAGAATAGGATTAACCAAAAGCAGTAACATGCTACACTACTCTAATGCAAGCAGTAGAGAGAAGGAATAGGCGATATCTGGTGATCAAGGTGGGCTTGCCTGGTTGCTCTGGCAAGGAGGGGTCATCAACACAGTTGTCGATCGGGGCACCAGCAGCGGCGTTAGTCTCGAAGTCTACCGGAGAGAAGAGGAGGAAGAAACAATGAATACAATGCAAACAGATCCATATCGATGCATGACATGACAATTAACGGTGCTAGTAGTGCCCTATCACAGTAGGAGGTGATGCCGACGAAGGGGGGAAACATCTCGGAAAGTATCCCCGGTGTTTCGCATTTTCGGACAGATGAACCGGAGGGGGAAAGTTGCGTGTTTGCTATGCTAGAGATGTGTGGCGGACGAACTGGCTGCGTATTCAGATTCGTCTCGTCGTTCTGAGCAACTTTAATGTACAAAGTATTTTCATCCGAGTTATAGATTATTTTCTATGTTTTTCTAAAGTTTTAATCATTTTCTGCAATTATTTAATTATTTTAAATCAACATTATCCATAATAGTGTATGATGACATCATCATGATGTTAGCATGACGACAGCAGTCAACAGGGCGTTGACTGGGTCAAACTGACGTGTGGGTCCCGCATGTTATTGTCTGTTAACTAATTAACTAAGTTAATTAGTTTAATTAACAGATTAGTAGGTTAGTTAATTAATTAGGTTTATTAAACACAATTAATTAAGTTAATTAATTTTATTTATTTATTAACTAAATAACTAATATTTTTATTTATTATTATTATTTTTAAATTATTTTTTATTTTCGTTCTGTGGGCGGGGCCCCCATGTTAGTGGCCTAGAGGGGCCTTGCGGGCGCTGGGTTATCGGTGGCGGGCGCCACCCGTTCGGGGCGCTGGGTGTGGCCGCCCGAGCGTGGTCGGGTGCGGCCGAGGCGGCGGTTGCGGCGGCCAACCGGGCGGGGCCGTCGGCAGGGAGGCGACGGCGAGCAACGGTGGATGTGGGGGGCGCGGCAGTAGCGGGAGGCGGCGACACTAGCAGCGGCGCAAGCGCGCGTGGCCAGGGTGGCCGCGGGGTGGGGCACAGGTTGCCCGGGGCGGCACGGCACAGGGGAGGCCGCTCGAGGGGGCCAGCAGCGGGCGGGCGCCGGAGCGGGGAGAGCAGGGTGGTGAGGCGCAGACGGGGCACGCCGTGTGTGGCGTGGGGAGGCAGCGGCATCCAGCAGCAGGGTTGCGGGCAAAGGGCGTGGGGCGGGTGAGGGGAACGCGGCCAGTGGATCCCGGGCGCGGCTGACGCGCGGGTCGGGCGACATCGACGAGCGGTGTGGGACGTGGGGCAGCGGTCGACGCAGTGACCGAACGAGGCAGATGAGGAAGAGGCCGGGGGCCTCACCGACGTTGAAGGGGAGAGGGGCGGGGAGGCTCGATGTAGTCCGACGGGGAGGAGGATGGGGACGACGCGCGTAGATGGGGACGAGGATCGTTGTCGAGGCGGCATTGGCGACGACGGAGTAGTCCTCGGGCGACGGCGGGCGGCGATGGGAGTCGGGGCGGTTGGGCTCGATCCCGATCCAGGAGGGGATCGGAGGGGAAGTGGGTGGTGTGTGGTAGTGGCTAGGGTTCAGGGGAGTGTGTGGCACCCTGGCTCAGAGAAACTAGAACGCCCCATATTCCAGCCCAGAGATCGAGGAAAAGTCTCTGGAATACGGCACTGCTTGACATAGAACAAATCAGCTCTTATTACAAGAATCATAATACAAGGGTCCGATGTTACAAAGAAGCACATCGGCACGGCGACACTACGCCTGCGATACTACACTTGCTCTATGCTAGCAGCGGAACAACTCGTAGCGGCGGAATACTTCTAGCAGCGGAACAACTCGTAGCGGCGGAATACTTCTAGCAGCAGAACAACGACGAAGGTGGTGAATCTCCACTCTGTAGGGACTCTGGCTGGGACACGATCTAGCTCGCACGCACGGCAACCTCGACAAGCAATCAAGCAATCATGGCATTCCCTGCAATCTGGCATGACACGCCAGATCAGTACATTGAATGTACTTGCAAGCTCACAACAACCATAAACATCAAGGCAAGACAATAACATAGCATTAACAGGTTAATTAATTAACAACTACCATGATGAAGCAACTACTAAGCATGGTATGAAACTAATACAATAGTGATAAATCACCATCTTAGATCTCCATAACCATATCTCTCTTGACTAACCGGCCAAACAATATACCATCTCGATCACCTCGTGATCAAAACCAAACGGTGATCATTCCGGCGATCACAACCATGACCAACACTTGGTCTCAAACGGTGATCTTTCCGATGATCACTACCATGACCAACACTTGGTCTCCAACATCATCATCAACATCATGCCAATCTGTACTACTCAACATATCAACATATAAATCACCTATAAGTCATTCCGTCATGTGATTGTTGATGGAACGGTGTGACCTAGTATCAAACTATAATCCAAGTCATAGCAATATCCCACAAATAATCCAAGGCTTAATATCGTCTTACCAAAATACTCCGAGGACAGCATAACCCTACTATCATGATTAATCCAAGAACGATAAGACTACAACTCGAATATCAAGAACTAACTATCCAACTATGATCCACCTGCAAGCATCATCTCCAACATCATACTCCAAAACATAATATCATCTAGCATCATGATGAAACTAACACTAGCCACTAATAATCCAAAGGAAACATGATATCCAAATTAATACTCCAAAATAATATCAGATATCATCATGAAAAAATATTTATAAAAGCCACTAATAATCCAAAGGCAACATGACATCCAAAGTAATACTCCAAAGCATAATACCATCATGAACATAATCATAATAGCCACTAAGAATCCAAAGGCAACATGTCATCCACAAAATCATCAAAATATAAGTCCTAGAACTCCAAGCAATATCATGGCAACATCAACATCAAAGCAGTACGCCGAGAAATGCCATGAACAAATCATACATAGCTACTGCAACATTTTAAACAAGTTCAAATGAATAAACCATGTCACTGCATTGCAATCATGCAAATGGAGGGTGTGGCTTGCCTGGGGTGGAAGAAATCACCGGGAAGAAGTGTGAGAAGCTCGCGGAAAGAATCGCCGGAAAACGTTCTCTCCCGGAGGGGCTGATTAAGAGCAAGGGCCAAATGGTCATTTCAAGAATGTCAAAACATGGTGAAAATTATTCCATCGGAACGGGCTCGACGAAACGAAGAAGTGGGCTTTGGATTCACCTCATTTGGAGTTAGGAGCAAAAAGTTATAGCCGTTTGAAGTACAGAGACCAATATGTAAATTTTCTATTCGCAGACGGGCCCCTGGTGGCTAAAACCAAAAGCGCACTCGGCGTATTACGTTTTCTGAAAAAGGTAAATGTACTTTAGGCCGCAGTAGGTGGAAATGCGCTTTCCATACAGAGAAACGTATTCTTGCTAGAAGCTGCAGCAGTTTGTGCTTTCGTTTAATGAAAACGTAAACAGGCGAAGCCGTTTCCACTTAAAACGAGCGGGCCCGGGCTGGACGAGGTGAGACTTACAGGCGGGGTCCACGGGGAGGAGGGGGTGCATGCGCTTGTCTTCTTCCTTTGCTCGGTCTCCCCCGAGCGAGACAAAGGAGAGGCGAGGCAGGGCGATGCCGGTGGTGGCCCGGCCGGCTCCGACCACCGTTGGCCGAGGCGAGGGCACCGGCGGATGAGGGAGGGCACGCCGCACCCATCCAGAGGGCTAGCGGTCGCCGGGAAGAAGCGGGATGGCGGCGAAGAGTTGCAGCGGCCGATGGCAGAGGCGGAGGTCAGCCTTGGGAGCCGCGGCCACATGCACTCCGGCGACGAACGAGTGGGTTGGGGAGGCTCTACGAGGCACGGAGAAGTCGATGGTGGTGGCTAGAGATGGAGGAGGCCTCGGCGTTGGGCTAATTGAGGGCGAAACCGAGGCAGGCATGGCGGCCATGGAGGAGGAACTGGAGCTCCTCGAGCTCGGGGGAGTGCTCGGGCGGGGCTCTAGGAGTGAGGGAGGGCTGCTGGTGTGCTCGGACGAGGCCGGGGATGGCTATTTATAGCCGGGGCGAGGGAGGCCGAGCTCGGGTGGCGCCGTGGGGATCCGGCCAACGCTCTGGCGAGGCCAGCGATCACGGGGAGTCGCAGGAACTCGACGAGGGAGGAGCGGACGAGCGATAGTGATGCACAGGGCAAGAGGGGCCGAGGGCGCAGGGGAGGAAGACGCCGCCGCACCATTAATGCTCGGTCGGCCACAGTGCGCCTGTGGGCGCGCGGCGATGAACGCTGACGGAGGGGCTTACGGAGGGGGAAGTGGCTCCAGGAGGACGGCGACGACGCGGGGAACACGCTGGACAGGCCCAGGCTTGCTGAGACGCCGAGCAGAGGAGGGGCCCGAGCAAGAAGACGCTCTGGATGCGGCTGGTGCGTGCCAAAACGGTGGTCACCGCGTGCACTGGTGCACACAGTGCCACAAGCCATTCCAAGTAATGTCTAGGTGTTAGTCCTTCCTGGGGAGGTTGCAACTGAGGTGGTAGTTTGGTTAAAACTACTATGGTTAAATGGCAATCACCCTCTGAAGTTTACTGCAGTAAACTTGGGTGAGAACTGTTGAGCAACAGGAAAGGGATTGGAGCCAGAGAGTTTGTCTGCGAGGTTTAGGGTAAGAAGGACTTTCATCCTGGTAACTTTGCGAAGATTTGGATCAAGATTTAATGTAGTTGCTTAACAACCACATAAACTGGTCCAGAAACTAGATTAGGATGATGCACTCTGATGAAGCATCAACTTGAGCTGAAATTTGGCAAGGCCTAATGATTTGGTCATAGTAAGATGCTGTAAACATTTCATACCAATTGGGTTCACCAAAATGGTACTTCCTTCACAGCTATTCTCCCTGACCAGAATCTTAAAATAATTCTAGAGAAATATTGGCTAAGTGAAATGGTGCCAAAATTGGTGGAGAGAAGTTATTTAGGTAGGAGAATAGTCTGGTACTTTATCAGGATTTTTGAAGCAATATAAATTATACTTGCTTCACCACCTGAAAATATTAATAGAATCAAAGATTTTGGTCCTGTGCTCACATAGATGATTGGATGGGGTTGAATTTTGGAGGAGTGGGATAATATGAGCACAGGGAATAGGCATGCAAAATTTCAACCCATTTGGGTACCCCTAGCTAGAACTTCCTTCACAGTGGCTTCTGTTTGACAGAAACTTTGACAAATCACTGAGGAAGTTTGGCTAGGCAAATAAAGTTGAATTTTGGCATGGGCCAATTATTTGGACATAAAAGAATGCCCAACAAGTTTGGGAGAAAACAAGATAAGATAAATGACACTTCCTTCACAAAGTGCCACTCTCGACAGAAAGGAAGAATAATTATTGGATTATTCTTGGGCTAGGACAGGAAATTTTGGGCATATTTGAGCAACATATGACCCAAAGAAATTATGAGAATTATTTGGGATTTTTGGGAGTGACAGAAATATAGGTTGCTTCATAACTTAGGGCAGACAGGGTTATTCCTTTAATAGAAAAATGAATTTTCCCTAGAAAAAGAAATTAGGGTTTGGTCAAGAAGTGAAGTGACATGATCTTGGCAAGGTTTTGAGAATGATGAGCCACTTGGGAGAGGAAATGAGGATGATTTCCCAGGTGGCAAGGCCACAAAACCACTCCAAAAAGAAAAACAGAGCAAAAACCAATTAAATTAAAAGAAAAAGAAAAGGGCCAAAATCCAGATTGTTACAACTCTTACCCCCTTAAAGAAATCTCGTCCTCGAGATTTAGTTGCTCTAGGAACAAGTATGACTTGAGGATACCGTTTCCAACTCGAGTATCCTTTTTCTTTATTTATTGTTCCCCCGAGAATTTCGGATGTTCAACTTACCTTGCTCTGGGGTGGCTTGCTTCACCTTTCCCCAAATTATGACGGGTTTTTCCTCATATACCACTTCCTTTTGCTGACGTGAATTTTCTCATATCTGCGGTGATATCCAATGGATCTGAGCATAAATTTTTCTTTGGTCATGAAAACCTTTTTACTTCTGTCATGGGGTTGCTTCAAATAAATGCAAGCCTTCTGGGTTGAATAAATGCTTAGAATTAATCATGGCCATCTTCTGACGGGATCTGACTGCACATAGGTGGCACTGATTTATCTTCATTTATTTCCTTTGGCTCGAGCATGTGGCATATACCAGAGATTTGACTGTCTTCTGTCGTGAGCAATATAACGGTGTATGAAGTCATAGCTATATCATACCTCAAATATTTACATCTTGAGACTGTCCTGACAGGTATGCTGGTGGGACGATACTTTTCATGACAGGTTGTCCGGGTACTAGGTTACATAAGTGGATATACCTTGTCTGAGCTGATTGTTCGATTTTTGATTTACCCATGTTGTCGGTATACCCAGATGTGGTAATAAGCTGTGCGATGCTTCATACTGTCGCTAAAGTCAAACTGCTGATGTTGCAAAAGAATCTTGGACTTGACAGAACAGATTTGGATATTCCGCACTAACCACTTTTTGTAAGCGGTTCAGCGGGCTCTGAAGTCCTTGTAGAGCGGAGTAATCCATCGAGGGTATGCCTTTTGTGGCTCCATATGTAATCTGGCCACTAACTGACTTGGGTATCCAGACCCTGATGGTCATGCAAAAATCATCATACCTTTGTTGTCAGTCTCACCCTTTAACGGTCATGATTTTCTTTGTCAGGATACCTTACTGAAATAACTTGGCCACACATGTCCTTGATTCTTTGTATGACAAGGGTTGTGGTTAGTGCAATATTGTTGGCATTATTCCTTTTGCTTATTTTCTGCCCTGGGTCCGCACACATATGACATATGTTCGGGGCTTGTAGCTGTTCAGAGCTCTTTGTTGAGGCCAACCATATAAGAGGGTGACAAGAGTTCATGAGATCTCCTTGTCGGTGTGGGAATATTGGCCTTGGTGGCCACTGTCAAGACTGTTGATTTCGTGATGTCTTATCCAGATCTTGTAGATCCTTGTATTACATAAGATGTGTATCTCTGCTTATCTTCATTTGCCTGATTCATGAGGCTGTGGGATCCGTACTTTCCTTAGGTATATCTGTTGGATCCTTGCCGTACCTCATATGAGTGGCTGATCTGGCCGGGGATACATGCTCACCATATATAAGAATCATATGCAATCAAACACTTGATTTCGGAATAAGACACATGCCTTCACTGATTTGTGCTTCTGACAAAATGTTGCGAATCTGATTCTTGAGCGGTGCTGGCATACATTGGCAACTCGTCATATAACCTCTGAGGACGGTGTAATAGTATGATACTGACGCAGACTGAATCGCTTACGAGAGAAGCCATCCGAGTAGGCTGCTGAGGAAGACTTGTTAACTTCTGCTCAAATCTTTTGTTCGGGTATCATGCGGAAGGATCTCTATAGCTTACACACGAAGCTCTATCCGATTATTGTGCTGGAGAAGCCAGAGTTCCATACTTGAGAAGCTTCTCCCTGGGTTTGCTTGTTGAGAAAAATTCATTTTCGTCTGTCAGAAGCTTTTGCCGAGGTATCTTGCTGAGAAAGACCGGGTATCGTGGGCCGGAAATTGTTCACATATCATGGTGAGGAAAAATTGAGGAGCCTTGCCTCATAAATTTCTTCCGATAGCATGTCGAATAATACTGGGTTTCTTATATCCAAAACTTCATACTGATATGCAGACTGAAATCCATACACACGCCCATAATATTCTGAGGCTGATTATTTGCATGAGAAAAACGGTTTGACTGTCTTCCGCGAGTATATCACATTCTGACTTTATTCGGATGATAACATATTTCAAGCATCATGCCTTGCTGAGCCAAAATTTTGTATATGATCCATACCTTTGACTGAAAATATACCATTGATCTTGTACCTGACTTGTCTTGCTGCTGACTTGATCATTACTGTTGTGAGTATTTTGTACTGATGTAGACTTGAGTTATCAGTACTATTGTGAGGAGTGCCCACTAATACAAAATTGATTATCAGCCTCGAAACCAAATATTCCCCATTTCACTACAGTCGGCTGAGAATTCCATTCTGTTTAGCTGAGTTTACAAATACTTGAAATCCTTGTTGCTTCTTTGAGTCCGGTGTCAGTTGATGAGCAACTCTTTATAGGGGAAGAATTAATGTAACACCGGGGCCCAAAAAGAAAGAAGCAAAAGAAAACTCAACTAACAAAAGCACACAACAACAATCAATTTACACACAATCAATGTCACATATTACTGCTAGTCACACAATATGCATGCCTACTTAAGCACACAAATCTCGTGGGATCTCTGGTTCTACGATCTAGCATGTTGTGACGATGTGCACGAGGACGAATAAATGTGTGGAAGAATTGGTGTAAACAACGCTACACCAAGTGCTAGCTTAGCCAGGTAGCAACCTGGACTAGCTCGGGGGCGAGGACGTACTTGGTAACCATGTAGCAGGACACGAATGTCGCGACCACATTATTGTAAAGCGGACGAAAAATATCCGTACTCGTCCAAGAAATAAGGATAGCGGGGAAAAACTGAGGCTGCTGACATTGCCCTTTCTTGATAACTAAGATCATTAAGGGTTGCCACACGACAAAATGAAAGAGCGATTTGGGATAAAAGCATGTCCATCACCGAAACGAAATGGGGCTGAAGGAAGGAATTCAGCGTGATACCTGAGCACCATCTTTGCAAACAATGTCGGGATCCCTTGGCATCACTCTGCTGGGACAGAAATGACGCCAAACGCCGAAGAACGAGCAAGAAAAGAAAACTGGAGAAATGCAAAGGCTGAGCTGTAGTGGATCCGAGATGATACCAGCTACACTCACCAGATAAATCGTTAGCATCAAATAATAAGGCTATATGCATGCTGTGCGACAAACAAAGGCAGCAACCAAATGCAATAAACAAGCCAAACTCGATACTACCGGTTTCTACCGCTCGCACTGACTAGGGCGTCCTATAGCCAGACCTGCTCTGATACCAAGCGTGTGGCACCCCGGCTCAGAGAAACCGGAACGCCCCGTATTCCAGCCCAGAGATCGAGGAAAAGTCTCTGGAATATGTCACTGCTTGACATAGAACAAATCAGCTCTTATTACAAGAATCATAATAAAAGGGTCTGATGTTACAAAGAAGCACATCAACAGGCGACACTACGCCTGCGATACTACACTTGCTCTATGCTAGCAGCGGAACAACTCGTAGTAGCGGAATACTTCTAGCAGCGAAACAACGACGAAGGTGGTGAATCTCCACTCTGCAGGGACTCTGGCTGGGACAGGATCTAGCTCGCACGCACGGCAATCTCGACAAGCAATCAAGCAATCATGGCATTCCCTGAAATCTGGCATGACACGCCAGGTCAGTACATTGAATGTACTTGCAAGCTCACAACGACCATAAACATCAAGGCAAGACAATAACATAGCATTAACAGGTTAATTAATTAACAACTACCATGATGAAGCAACTACTAAGCATGGTATGAAACTAATACAATAGTGATAAATCACCATCTCAGATCTCCATAACCATACCTCTCTTGGCTAACCGGCCAAACAATATACCATCTCGATCACCTCGTGATCAAAACCAAACGGTCATCATTCCGGCGATCACAACCATGACCAACACTTGGTCTCAAATGGTGATCTTTCCGGCGATCACTACCATGACCAACACTTGGTCTCCAACATCATCATCAACATCCTACCAATCTGTACTGCTCAAAATATCAACATATAAATCACCTATAAGTCATTCCGTCATGTGAGTGTTGATCGAACGGTGTGACCTAGTACGAACCCATGCCCATGACCGAGGACGCAGCTATCGATAGATTTAAATACACACTCTGCAAAGGTAGCGCACTGTACCCACACAACGGAACCCGTGGCCTCGCAATCCCATTCGGGTGGACCAACGGCGTTTCGACAAAACCGATCTACTGTCATGACACTCTCCCGGCCACTCCGACTCACTCCCCACTGGGCTAGTCCTGGGTGGCCCCATGTCTACCAAAGACACAACGACCACCGTCGTGGCCAAAACATAAACTATCCCACACGGGGACACACGCGCGCAAAATCCAACTACGGGCACACAAGGCTTATGTCCGCCAACCTGATCAGGGTAGCGCGCGCCCATAACCTTCCCTCGTTGGAGGCACCGGCGAGAGGCACGGCAATAGCATCACATTAGGGCCTTCCCATAAAGGCAAATGTGGTTGCACTGGAGAAAGCCCGGTTCGATGGCACTTGACCAACTTAATGACGGAATTTATCCCCAAAAATACAACTATGATGACTAATACTCCGATATCAACTATCAAACTATAATCCAAGTCATAGCAATATCCCACAAATAATCCAAGGCTTAATATCGTCTTACCAAAATACTCCGAGGACAGCATAACCCTACTATCATGATGAATCCAAGAACGATAAGACTACTACTCAAATATCAAGAACTAACTATCCAACTATGATCCACCTGCAAGCATCATCTCCAACATCATACTCCAAAACATAATATCATCTAACATCATGATGAAACTAACACTAGCCACTAATAATCGAAAGGCAACATGATATCCAAATTAATACTCCAAAATAATATCAGATATCATCATGAAAAAAATATTTATAAAAGCCACTAATAATCCAAAGGCAATATGACATCCAAAGTAACACTCCAAAGCATAATACCATCATGAACATAATCATAATAGCCACTAAGAATCCAAAGGCAACATGTCATCCACAAAATCATCAAAATATAAGTCCTATAACTCCAAGCAATATCATGGCAACATCAACATCAAAGCAATACTCCGAGAAATGCCATGAACAAATCATACATAGCTACTGCAACATTTTAAACAAGTTCAAATGAATAAACCATGTCACTGCATTGCAATCATGCAAATGGAGGGTGTGCCTTGCCTGGGGTGGAAGAAATCACCGGGAAGAAGTGTGAGAAGCTCGCGGAAAGAATCGCCGGAAAACGTTCTCTCCCGGAGGGGCTAATTAAGCGCAAGGGCAAAATGGTCATTTCAAGAATGTCAAAACATGGTGAAAATGATTCCATCGGAATGGGCTCGACGAAACGAAGAAGTGGGCTTTGGAGTCACCTCATTTGGAGTTAGGAGCAAAAAGTTATAGTCGTTTGAAGTACAGGGACCAATCTGTAAATTTTCTATTCGCAGACAGGCCCCTGGTGGCTAAAACCGAAAGCGCACTCCGCGGATTACGTTTTCTGAAAAAGATGAACGTAATTTAGGCCGCAGTTGGTGGGAATGCGCTTTTCAAACAGAGAAACGTATTCTTGCTAGAAGCTGCAACAGTTTACGCTTTCGTTTAATGAGAACGTATACACGCGAAGATGTTTCCACTTCAAACGGGCGGGCCCGGGCTGGATCAACGAGGTGAGACTTACAGGCGGGGTCCACGGGGAGGAGGGGGTCCAGGCGCTCGTCTTCTTCCTCTGCTCGGTCTCCCCCGAGCGAGACAGAGGAAAGGCGAGGCAGGGTGATGCCGGTGGTGGCCTGGCCGGCTCCGACCACCGTTGGCCGAGGCGAGGGCACCGACGGATGCGGGATGGCACGCCGCACCCATCCAGAGGGCTAGCGGGCGCCGGGAAGAAGCGGGATGCCGGCGAAGAGTTGCAGCGGCCGAGGGCAGAGGTGGCGGCCAACCTTGGGAGCCGCGGCCACATGCACTCCGACGACGAACGAATGGGTTGGGGAGGCTCTACGAGGCACGGAGAAGCTGATGGTGGTGGCTAGAGATGGAGGAGGGCTCGGCGTTGGGCTAATTTAGGCCGAAACCGAGGCGGGCATGGCGGCCATGGAGGAGGAACTGGAGCTCCTCGAGCTCGGGGGATGTCGCGTCACCTGGTGTGCTGCATCGGAACCAAGGGACCCAGGTGCATCGGAGGGCCCGGAGGTTAGTGACTCGAAGGCAAGGTGAAGCCAAAGAAGTGATGGCGTGTGACCTGGTCGTTCCCTGACAGCTGGAGGTTGCGAGCCATGAGTGTTATGTTAAGTAGGTGGCATGCGTTGTATGGAGGCATCGAGAATTATTGTATCAACTTGGACAGGAAGCTGATCTTCCTCCGGCCTCTTGCCTCTCCCAACCACTTCCCTCCCGTGCTCCTTCCTCCTCCCCTCCTCTCAGATATGATCTACTAGAGTGTGTTACACATGGTATCAGAGGTCCAGCTCGATCCTCGGCGACCTCGAGCCGCCGGACTACCTGCGGAAGCCACGCTACATCACCAAGCAAGTCCAGCGCACGGCGGCCATGGAGGAGCAGCTAGCGGCCTTGATCCAGTCTATCAAAGACAGCCGCGCTACCACCGACGCCAGATTGGAGGCCATCCAGACATCGCTCGAGCTCTGGCGGCTGGCGGTGTCCAACCTTCAAGGCCAACTCGACAAGTGCGTACCCAGGTGGGCCGCATCGCGCTCCACCCCGCGCTCGCGGATCCGGCAGCCGCCGTTTCAGATCCTGCAGCCGCCGTCTCAGATCCGGTGGTGCGAACAGTCGAGCCGCCCCTAGCGGTCGACCCGGGGCACCATGGGCCAAGTGGCCACGGTGACATCCACCACTTCGGGGGTTTGGCACATGGGGTCGTCACCACCCTAGCGCCGCCTCCGGCCAACGGTGCGTACAAGCCTCTGCCCTTTCCTCTTGATCCGGTAGTGGGAGGTGGTCGTGAGATTGAGCAGCGGCAGCACGTCTAGCACAATTGGGCCTTGCCGAAGCTGGATTTTCCATCCTTTGATGGGGATAATCCACAGTTTTGGAGAAGTAGGTGTGAAAAATACTTTGATGTCTATGGAGTTCAACCTGATCTGTGGGTGCGTGTAGCAACACTGCATTTCACAGGGAATGCAGCTAGCTCGCTACGGTTGCAGGAATCACAGAGCACGTCCTTCACTTGGGAGGCTCTGTGCGCTGCGCTATGTAGCAAGTTTGGCAGGGAGCAGTATCAAACACACCTGCGATAGTTTCATAGTCTTAGACAAACGAGTACGGTCCATGAGTACATGAGTCGATTTGAGGAGTTGATGCACTAGATGTTGGCGCATAACCCTGGTTTCGATTCATTGTATTTCACCAAACATTTCCTTGAAGGGCTTCGCACTTACATTCACGTAGGTGTTATGTTACATCAGCCCAAAGATTTGGATGCTGCTTTTTCCTTGGCTACAATGCAGGAGGAGCTGCTGGAGGCGTTGCCCCGGAAGGAATTTCAGCGACAAGACGTGCCAATGCAGCGAGCTCCACAACGCCCGTTGTTGGCACTTGGAGCACCTCCCGCTCGGCAATTGTTGCCAGCACCACCAGCTACAGCAGAGGACCGCCGAGACTTGGATGCAGCTCGCGGGGCAGATCGAGGCGAGCGTGCAGACAGAGGGGCGCGCGGCGAAGACCGTGTGGCGGCCCTGCGAACTTACAGGCGCGCGCGGGGGCTGTGCTTCAAGGGTGGTGAGCGCCGGGGCCAAGGTCACCAATGCGCGGCCACGGTTTAGCTGCATGTTTTCAAAGAGCTGCTCGAGCTCTTGCAAGCAGAGAACCAAGTACCACCAATGCAAGATGATGAGTCTGACGAAGAAGTTCTGATGTCCATATCCAAAGTGGCCACTATAGGTCAAACCACACCACAAACCATCAGGCTGTTGGGCAGAATTGCAGGCAAGTCAGTGCTCATTTTAGTTGACTCAGGGAGCTCTCATTCGTTTGTCAGTGAAACGGTAGCTGACTATCTTCGAGACAAAGTGCAACAAGTCGATCCCATCTCTGTCAAAATCGCCGATGGAGGAGTCCTCCACTGCGCCGGCATTATGCCTGATTGCACATGGACAACCCAAGAGTACCAGTTTGCAAATGACCTGAGGGTGCTGTCTCTGGGCTGTTATGATATGATGGTGGGCATGGATTCGTTGCGTCCGTGCGGGCCGATGTGGGTTGACTGGGAGCACAAGATCCTTCAGTTCGAGCAGCACGGGCGCACTGTGATTTTACACGGGGTCCAGAGTAAACTGTAGCCAGTTCCGCAGATTTCTTTGGTGCAACTCCAGGAACTGGAAGAAGATCATCATGTTGCGTGTGTGGTCACGCTGTATCCACTGACGGACAAAGTAAATGAGGAACAAGCAGCAGATCTTCCGCTCGAAGTAGAAGAGTTACTCGACCAGTACAAGATTGTGTTCTCTGAACCTCAGGAGTTGCCGAAGCACAAACCATGGGATCATGCCGTTCCCCTACTGGCAGGAGCGAAACCTGTCAATATTCGCCCTTACAGATACACGCCAGAGCAAAAAACTGAGATTGAAAAGCAAGTACAAGAGATGCTTCGAGCTGGACTGATCGTCCCTAGTACAAGTCCATTCTCCTCGCCAGTGCTTCTGGTCAAAAAGATGGATCAAACATGGAGATTTTGTGTGGATTTCAGGCACCTCAATGCTATCACAGTCAAGAATGCTTACCTATTGCCAGTCATCGATGAGTTGCTGGATGAACTGTCCGAATTAGAGTGGTTTTCAAAACTAGACCTCAGGGCAGGGTATCGTCAAATCCGCTTGGTGGGACAAACGAGCACAAAACTGCATTTAAGACACATCAAGGACAGTTCCAGTTCAGGGTGGAGTGACAGGAGGGCCGCCAACATTTCAAGGAGCAATCAATATCGTCCTGTCTCCACTTCTCAGGCATGGAGTGCTGTGTTTCATGGATGATATCTTGGTACATACCAAAACTTATCTGCAACATCTGAAACTCATGCGCCAAGTGCTTCAGTTGTTGATGGAAAACGACCTGTTTGCTAAACGCTCGAAATGCTCCTTTGCCCAGCGCTAGATCAGTTATCTGGGGCATAGCATTAGTGGAGAGGGAGTGGCCACACTGAACGAGCATGTGCAGACGGTCCAAACTTGGCAGCGACCGACAACAGTGAAGGAACTCCGAGGGTTTTTGGGACTAGCTGGCTACTATCGCAAGTTTGTGCGCAACTTTGGAGTTCTTAGTCGTCCCCTCAACGATCTTTTGAAGAAGAATGTGCCATTCATTTGGACAGAGACAACTGAATCGACATTCCAAGCTTTGAAAACAGCATTGGTTGAGGCCCGAGTATTGGCATTGCCCGATTTCTCCAAACGATTCATCGTGGAAGCAGACGCGAGTGCCACGGGGATTGGTGCAGTGTTGATGCAGAGTGATCACCCAGTCACGTACTTGAGCAAAGCCCTCGCCCCCCGCAACTTGGGACTGTTAGCTTATGAAAAAGAGTGCCTCGCATTACTGTTAGCAGTTGACCACTTGCGCCCATACCTTCATCACTCGGAATTCACCATTCGGATGGATCAGAAAAGCTTGTTGAATCTGACTGACGAGGGATTGAATACCCCATTCAGCAACGTGCTTTTACAAAGTTGGTTGGACTGCAGTTCAAGATTCAGTATAAAGTGGGAGCAGCCAATCGTGCAGCAGATGCTCTTTCTCGCTGAGTACATGATACAACTGCAGAATTGGCAGCGGTGACAGTATGTAAGAAGCTTGGTTAGAGGCAATAACAGAGAGCTACCAGCAAGACGCGACACCACAGCAATTGCTTACCAGGCTAGCCTTGGACCCCAACAGTGACGAAGGTTATTCACTCCAGGATGGTGTTCTCAAATATAATGATCGGATATGGATTGGCGATGACAGTGAAACACAAACTTCCTTGATCAAGGCACTTCACGACAGCGCGACTGGGGGTCACTCCGGCTTTCATGCCACGTACAATAAAGTGCTCAGGTTGTTTGCATGGAGAAATCTGAAGAACATGGTTCAACACTTTGTGCGCCAGTGCAGCACTTGCCAGGGTGCGAAAACAGAGAGAGTGTCGCCCGCTGGACTGCTGCAACCATTGCCAATACCCAAACGACCATGGACTGTTGTGTCCCTGGATTTTATTGAAGGTCTGCCTAAGTCGGGAGGATATGATGTGGTGCTAGTGGTGGTGGATAAATTATCCAAATACGGTCATTTTGTGCCAATGAAGCATCCCTACACCGCCTTGACTGTGGCCCGGGTATACATGCAGCAGATATTCAGGCTGCATGGACTGCCGTTGGAATTGATCTCCGATGACAGAATCTTCACGAGCAACATGTGGCAAGAGTTGTTTCGCCTCTCTCCGACGCAGCTACGGATGAGCTCGTTGTATCATCCCTAAACCGATGGCCAGACGGAGTGGGTGAATCAATGCTTGGAGACTTATCTGCGTTGCGCCGTCCACTCTTGCCCCAACAACTGGTACAAGTGGTTGTTTCTGGCGGAGTACTGGTACAATACCACGTTCCATTCAGCATTGGGGCGCACACCCTTTGAAGTCATCTACGGCACGCTGCCACGAGAGTTTGGGGTCACTCAAGTGGATCAATGCACAGTGCCTGACCTGGCGGCATGGCTTCGTGAGAGAGAAGTCATGTTGGAACTTCTGCAACAACAACTCAAAAATGCCCAGGATCGGATGAAGAGGCAAGCAGACAAGAAGCGCACTAACAAAGAATTTACAGTGGGGTACTGGGTTTACCTGAAGTTGTAGCCATTTATTCAGAGTTCGGTGGCTCGGCGACCAATCCAGAAGCTTGCATTCCGCTACTACGGCCCTTATCAGATCATGGCGAGGGTTGGAAAAGTGGTGTATCGTCTTGCACTGCCAGAAACAAGTCAGATACATCCAGTGGTGCATATTTCTCAACTCAAGCAAGCAGTGCGAGTGGATACAACAGTGGAGGTTGATCTCCCACCCGATCCTACAGTGCTGCAAATGGAGCACGACCCACTCCAAATTCTGGCAAGTAAGGAAGTTGTGACTCGTGCAGGTACATGTACCCGTGTGCTGGTGCACTGGTCGAAGCTGTCGCCATCCCTCGCTACATGGGAAGACTTGGGAGAGCTTCATCGCCGTTTTCCGGCAACCGCGGCTTGGGGGCAAGCCGCATTCCAAGGAGGGGAGAATGTCACGTCACCTGGGTGTGCTGCATCAGAACCAAGGGACCCAGGTGCATCGGAGGGCCCGGAGGTCAGTGACTCGAAGGCAGAGTGAAGCTACAGAAGCGACGGCGTGTGACCTGGTCATTCCGTCACAGCTGGAGGCTGCGAGCCGTGAGTGTTATGTTAAGTAGGTGCCGTGCATTGTATGGAGGCATCGAGAATTATTGTATCAACTTGGACAGGAAGCTGATCTTCCTCCGGTCTCTTGCCTCTCCCAACCACTTCCCTCCCGTGTTCCTTCCTCCTCCCCTCCTCTCAGATCCGATTTACTAGAGTGTGTTACAGGGGAGTGGTCGGCGGGGCTCTGGGAGTGAGGGAGGGCTGTTGGTGTGCTCGGACGAGGCCGGGGATGGCTATTTATAGCCGGAGCGAGGGAGGCCGAGCTCGGGTGGCGCCGTGGGGATCCGGCCAACACTCTGGTGAGGCCAACGATCACGGGAAGGTGCGGGAACTCAACGAGGGAGGAGCGGACGAGCGACAGTGATGCACAGGGCAAGAGGGCTGAGGGCGCAGAGGAAGAAGAGACCGCCGCGCCATTAATGCTCGGTCGGCCACAGTGCGCCCATGGGCGCGCGGTGACGAACGCTGACTGAGGGGCTTACGGAGGGGGAAGTGGCTCCAGGAGGACGGCGATGACGCGGGGAACACGCTGGACAGACCCGTGCTTGCTGAGACGCCGAGCAGAGGAGTGGCACGAGCAAGAAGACGCTCTGGACGCGGCCGGTGCGTGCCAAAACGGTGGTCACCGCGTGCACTGGTGCACACAGTGCCACAAGCCATTCCAAGTAATGTCTAGGTGTTAGTCCTTCCTGGGGAGGTTGCAACTGAGGTGGTAGTTTGGTTAAAACTGCTATGGTTAAATGGTAATCACCCTCTGAAGTTTACTGCAGTAAACTTGGGTGAGAACTGCTGAGCAACAGGAATGGGATTGGAGCCAGAGAGTTTATCTACGAGGTTTAGGGTAAGAAGGACTTTCATCCTGGTAACTTTGAGAAGATTTGGATCAAGATTTAAGGTAGTTGCTTAAGAACCACATAAACTGGTCCGGAAACTAGATTATGATGATGCACTCTGATGAAGCATCAACTTGAGCTGAAATTTGGCAAGGCCTAATGATTTGGTCATAGTAAGATGTTGTAAACATTTCATACCAATTGGGTTCACCAAAATGGTACTTCCTTCACAGCTATTCTCCCTGACCAGAATCTTAAAATAATTCTAGAGAAATATTGGCTAAGTGAAATGGTGCCAAAATTGGTGGAGAGAAGTTATTTAGGTAGGAGAACAGTCTGGTACTTTATCAGGATTTTTGAAGCAATATAAATTATACTTGCTTCACCACCTGAAAATATTAATAGAATCAAAGATTTGGTCCTGTGCTCACATGGATGATTGGATGGGGTTGAATTTTGGAGGAGTGGGATAATATGAGCACAGGGAAGAGGCATGCAAAATTTCAACCCATTTGGGTACCCCTAGCTAGCACTTCCTTCACAGTGGCTTCTGTTTGACAGAAACTTTGACAAATCACTGAGGAAGTTTGGCTAGGCAAATAAAGTTGAATTTTGGCATGGGCCAATTATTTGGACATAAAAGAATGCCCAAAAAGTTTGGGAGCAAACAAGATAAGATAAATGACACTTCCTTCACAAAGTGCCACTCTGGACAGAAAGGAAGAATAATTATTGGAGAATTATTCTTGTTCTAGGACAGGAAAGTTTGGGCATATTTGAGAAACATATGACCCAATGAAATTATGAGAATTATTTGGGATTTTTGGGAGTGATAGAAATATAGGTTGCTTTGGAACCTAGGGCAGACAGGGTTATTCCTTTAATAGAAAAAGGAATTTTCCCTAGAAAAAGAAATTAGGGTTTCGTCAAGAAGTGAAGTGACATGATCTTGGCAAGGTTTTGAGAATGATGAGCCCCTTGGGAGAGGAAATGAGGATGATTTCCCAGGTGGCAAGGCCACAAAACCACTCCAAAAAGAAAAACAGAGCAAAACCAATTAAATTGAAAGAAAAAGAAAAGGGCCAAAATCCAGGTTGTTACAACTCTTACCCCCTTAAAGAAATCTCGTCCTCGAGATTTAGTTGCTTTGGGGACAAGTATGTCTTGAGGATACCGTTTCCAACTCAGGTATCCTTTTTCCTATATTTATTGTTCCCCCGAGAATTTCAGATGATCAACTTACCTTGCTCTGGGGTGGCTTGCTTCACCTTTCCCCAAATTCTGACGGGTTTTTGCTCATATACCAGTTCCTTTTGCTGACGTGAATTTTCTCATATCTGCGGTGATATCCAATGGATCTGAGCATAAATTTTTCTTTGGTCATGAAAACCTTTTTACTTCTGTCATGTGGTTGCTTCAAATAAATGCAATCCTTCTGAGTTGAATAAATGCTTAGAATTAATCATGGCCATCTTCTGACGGGATCTGACTGCACATAGGTGGCACTGATTTATCTTCATTTATTTCCTTTGGCTCGAGCATGTGGCATATACCAGAGATTTGACTGCCTTCTGTCGTGAGCAATATAACGGTGTATGGAGTCATAGCTATATCATACCTCAAATATTTACATCTTGAGACTGTCCTGACAGGTATGCTGGTGGGACGATACTTTTCATGACAGGTTGTCCGGGTACTAGGTTACACAAGTGGATATACCTGGTCTGAGCTGATTGTTCGATTTTTGATTTACCCATGTTGTCGGTATACCCAGATGTGGTAATAAGCTGTGCGATGCTTCATACTGTCGCTAAAGTCAAACTACTGATGTTGCAAAAGAATGTTGGACTTGACAGAACAGATTTGGATATTCCGCACTAACCATTTTTTTAAGCGGTTCAGCGGGCTCTGAAGTCCTTGTAGAGCGGAGTAATCCATTGAGGGTATGCCTTTGTGGCTCCATATGTAATCTGGCCACTAACTGACTTGGGTATCCAGACCCTGATGGTCATGCAAAAATCATCATACCTTTGTTGTCAGTCTCACCCTTTAACGGTCATGATTTTCTTTGTCAGGATACCTTACTGAAATAACTTGGCCACACATGTCCTTGATTCTTTGTATGACAAGGGTTGTGGTTAGTGCAATATTGTTGGCATTATTCCTTTTGCTTATTTTCTGCCCTGGGTCCGCACACATATGACATATGTTCGGGGCTTGTAGCTGTACAGAGCTCTTTGTTGAGGCCAACCATATAAGAGGGTGACAAGAGTTCATGAGATCTCCTTGTCGGTGCGGGAATATTGGCCTTGGTGGCCACTGTCAAGACTGTTGATTTCGTGATGTCTTATCTAGATCTTGTAGATCCTTGTATTACATAAGATGTGTATCTCTGCTTATCTTCATTTGCCTGATTCATGAGGTTGTGGGATCCGTACTTAGGTATATCTGTTGGATCCTTGCCGTACCTCGTATGAGTGGCTGATCTGGCCGGGGATACTTGCTCACCATATATAAGAATCATATGCAATCAAACACTTGATTTCTGAATAAGACACATGCCTTCACTGATTTGTGCTTCTGACAAAATGTTGCGAATTTGATTCTTGAGCGGTGCTGGCATACATTGGCAACTCATCATATAACCTCTGAGGACGGTGTAATAGTATGATACTGACGCAGACTGAATCGCTTACGAGAGAAGCCATCCGAGTAGGCTGCTGAGGAAGACTTGTTAACTTCTGCTCAAATCTTTTGTCCGGGTATCGTGCGGAAGAAGGCTCTATAGCTTACACACGAAGCTCTATCTGATTATTGTGCTGGAGAAGCCTGAGTTCCGTACTTTAGAAGCTTCTCCCTAGGTTTGCTTGTTGAGAAAAATTCATTTTCGTCTGTCAGAAGCTTTTGCCGAGGTATCTTGCTGAGAAAGATCGGGTATCGTGGGCCGGAAATTGTTCACATATCAGGCTGAGGAAAAATTGAGGAGCCTTGCCTCATAAATTTCTTCCGATAGCGTGTGGAATAATACTGGGTTTCTTATATCCAAAACTTCATACTGATATGCAGACTGAAATCCATACACACGCCCATAATATTCTGAGGCTGATTATTTGCATGAGAAAAATGGTTTGATTGTCTTCCGCGAGTATATCACATTCTGACTTTATTTCGGATGATAACATATTTCTAGCATCATGCCTTGCTGAGCCAAAATTTTGTATATGATCCATACCTTTAACTGAAAATAGACCATTGATCTTGTACCTGACTTGTCTTGCTGCTGACTTGATCATTACTGTTGTGAGTATTTTGTACTGATGTAGACTTGAGTTATCAGTACTGTTGTGAGGAGTGCCCACTAATACAAAATTGATTATCAGCCTCGAAACCAAATATTCCCCATTTCACTGCAGTCGGCCGAGAATTCCATTCTGTTTAGCTGAGTTTACAAATATTTGAAATCCTTGTTGCTTCTTTGAGTCCGGTGTCAGTTGATGAGCAACTCTTTATAGGGGAAGAATTAATGTAACACCGGGGCCCAAAAATAAAGAAGCAAAAGAAAACTCAACTAACAAAAGCACACAACAACAATCAATTTACACACAATCAATGTCACATATTACTGCTAGTCACACAATATGCATGCCTACTTAACCACACAAATCTCGCGGGATCTCTGGTTCTACGATCTAGCATGTTGTGACGATGTGCACGAGGACGAATACATGTGTGGAAGAATTGGTGTAAACAACGCTACACCAAGTGCTAGCTTAGCCAGGTAGCAACCTGGACTAGCTCGGGGGTGAGGACGTACTTGGTAACCATGTAGCAGGACACGAATGTCGCGACCACATTATTGTAAAGCGGACGAAAAATATCCATACTCGTCCAAGAAAAAAGGATAGCGGGGAAAAACTGAGGCTGCTGACATTGCCCTTTCTTGATAACTAAGATCATTAAGGGTTGCCACACGAAAAAATGAAAGAGCGATTTGGGATAAAAGCATGTCCATCACCGAAACGAAATGGGGCTGAAGGAAGGAATTCAGCGTGATACCTGAGCACCATTTTTGCAAACAGTGTCGGGATCCCTTGGTATCACTCTGTTGGGACAGAAATGACGCCAAACACCGAAGAACGAGCAGGAAAAGGAAACTGGAGAAATGCAAAGGCTGAGCTGTAGTGGATCCGAGATGATACCAGCTACACTCACCAGATAAATCGTTAGCATCAAATAATAAGGCTATATGCATGCTGTGCAACAAACAAATGCAGCAACCAAATGCAATAAACAAGCCAAACTCGATACTACCAATTTCTACCGGTTTCTACCGCTCGCACTGACTAGGGCGTCCGACAACCAGACCTGCTCTGATACCAAGCGTGTGGCACCCCGGCTCAGAGAAACCGGAACGCCCCGTATTCCAGCCCAGAGATCGAGGAAAAGTCTCTGGAATACGTCACTGTTGACATAGAACAAATCAGCTCTTATTACAAGAATTATAATACAAGGGTCTGATGTTACAAAGAAGCACATCAGCAGGCGACACTATGCCTGCGATACTACACTTGCTCTATGCTAGCAGTGGAACAACTCGTAGCTGCGGAATACTTCTAGCAGCGGAACAACGACGAAGGTGGTGAATCTCCACTCCGCAGGGACTCTGGCTGGGACACGATCTAGCTCGCACGCACGGCAACCTCGACAAGCAATCAAGCAATCATGGCATTCCCTGCAATCTGGCACGACACGCTAGGTCACTACATTGAATGTACTTGCAAGCTCAGAACAACCATAAACATCAAGGCAAGACAATAACATAGCATTAACAGGTTAATTAATTAACAACTACCATGATGAAGCAACTACTAAGCATGGTATGAAACTAATACAATAGTGATAAATCACCATCTCAGATCTCCATAACCATATCTCTCTTGGCTAACCGGCCAAACAATATACCATCTCGATCACCTCGTGATCAAAACCAAACGGTCATCATTCCGGCGATCACAACCATGACCAACAATTGGTCTCAAACGGTGATCTTTCCGGCGATCACTACCATGACCAACACTTGGTCTCCAACATCATCATCACCATCCTGCCAATCTATACTGCTCAAAATATCAACATATAAATCATCTATAAGTCATTCCGTCATGTGAGTGTTGATCGAACGGTGTGACCTAGTACGAAGCCCATGACCGAGGACGCGGCTATCGATAGATTTAAATACACACTCTACAGAGGTAGCGCACTGTACCCACACCACGGATCCCATGGCCTCGCAATCCCATTCGGGTGGACCAACGGCGTTCCGAAAAAACCGATCTACTGCCATGACACTCTCTCGGCCACTCCGACTCACTCCCCACTGGGCTAGTCCTGGGTGGCCCCGTGTCTACCAAAGACACAACGACCACCGTCTTGGCCAAAACATAAACTATCCCACGCAGGGACACACGCGCACAAAATCCAACTATGGGCACACAAGGCTTATGTCCGCCTACCTGATCAGGGTAGCGCGCGCGCATAACATTCCCTCGTTGGAGGCACCGGCGCGAGGCACGGCAATAGCATCGCATTAGGACCTTCCAATAAAGGCAAATGTGGTTGCACTAGAGAAAGCCCGGTTCGGTGGCACCTGACCAACTTAATGACGGAATTTATCCCCAAAAATACAACTATGATGACTGATACTCCGATATCAACTATCAAACTATAATCCAACTCATAGCAATATCCCACAAATAATCCAAGGCTTAATATCGTCTTACCAAAATACTCCGAGGACAGCATAACCCTACTATCATGATGAATCCAAGAACGATAAGACTACTACTCAAATATAAAGAACTAACTATCCAACTATGATCCACCTGCAAGCATCATCTCCAACATCATACTCCATAACATAATATCATCTAGCATCATGATGAAACTAACACTAGACACTAATAATCCAAAGGCAACATGATATCCAAATTAATACTTCAAAATAATATCAGATATCATCATGAAAAAATATTTATAAAAGCCACTAATAATCCAAAGGCAACATGACATCCAAAGTAATACTCCAAAGCATAATACCATCATGAACATAATCATAATAGCCACTAAGAATCCAAAGGCAACATGTCATCCACAAAATCATCAAAATATAAGTCCTAGAACTCCAAGCAATATCATGGCAACATCAACAACAAAGCAATACTCCGAGAAATGCCATGAACAAATCATACATAGCTACTGCAACATTTTAAACAAGTTCAAATGAATAAACCATGTCACTGCATTGCAATCATGCAAATGGAGGGCGTGGCTTGCCTGGGGTGGAAGAAATCACCGGGAAGAAGTGTGAGAAGCTCGCGGAAAGAATCGCCAGAAAACGTTCTCTCCCGGAGGGGCTGATTAAGCGCAAGGGCAAAATGGTCATTTCAAGAATGTCAAAACATGGTGAAAATCATTCCATCAGAACGGGATCGACGAAACAAAGAAGTGGGCTTTGGATTCACCTCATTTGGAGTTAGGAGCAAAAAGTTATAGCCGTTTGAAGTACAGGGACCAATCTGTAAATTTTCTATTCGCAGACGGGCCCCTGGTGGCTAAAACCGAAAGCGCACTCCGTGGATTACGTTTTCCGAAAAAGGTAAACGTACTTTAGGCCGCAGTAGGTGGGAATGCACTTTTCAAACAGAGAAACGTATTCTTGCTAGAAGCTGCAGCAGTTTACGCTTTCGTTTATGAAAACGTATACATGCGAAGATGTTTCCACTTAAAACGGGCCGGCCCGGGCTGGATCAATGAGGTGAGACTTACAGGCGGGGTCCACGGGGAGGAGGGGGTCCAGGCGCTCGTCTTCTTCCTCTGCTCGGTCTCCCCCGAGCGAGACAGAGGAAAGGCGAGGCAGGGCGATGCCGGTGGTGGCCCGGCCGGCTCCGACCACCGTTGGCCGAGGCGAGGGCACCGACGGACGCGGGAGGGCATGCCGCACACATCCAGAGGGCTAGCGGGCGCCGGGAAGAAGCGGGATGGCGGCGAAGAGTTGTAGCGGCCGAGGGCAGAGGTGGCGGCCAACCTTGGGAGCCGCGGCCACATGCACTCCGAAGACGAACGAATGGGTTGGGGAGGCTCTACGAGGCACGAAGAAGCCGATGGTGGTGGCTAGAGATGGAGGAGGGCTCGGCGTTGGGCTAATTTAGGCCGAAACCAAGGCGGGCATGGCGGCCATGGAGGAGGAACTGGAGCTCCTTGAGCTCGGGGGATGTCGCGTCACCTGGTGTGCTGCATCGGAACCAAGGGACCCAGATGCATCGGAGGGCCCGGAGGTCAGTGCCTCGAAGGCAAGGTGAAGCCAAAGAAGTGACGGCGTGTGACCTGGTCATTCCCTGACAGCTGGAGGTTGCGAGCCATGAGTGTTATGTTAAGTAGGTGGCATGCGTTGTATGGAGGCATCGAGAATTATTGTATCAACTTGGACAGGAAGCTGATCTTCCTCCGGCCTCTTGCCTCTCCTAACCACTTCCCTCCCGTGCTCCTTCCTCCTCCCCTCCTCTCAGATCCGATCTACTACAGTGTGTTACACTTGGTATCAGAGGTCCAGCTCGATCCTCGGCGACCTGGAGCCGCCGGACTACCTGCGGAAGCCACGCTACATCACCAAGCAAGTCCAGCGCACGGTGGCCATGGAGGAGCAGCTAGCGGCCTTGATCTAGTCTGTCAAAGACAGCCGTGCGGCCACCGACGCTAGATTGGAGGCCATCCAGACATCGCTCGAGCTCTGGCGGCCGGCGGTGTCCAACCTTCAAGGCCAACTCGACGAGCTGCGTACCCAGGTGGGCCGCATCGCGCTCCACCCCGCGCTCGCGGATCCGGCAGCCGCCGTTCCGGATCCTGCAGCCGCCGTCTGAGATCCGGTGGTGCGAACAGTCGAGCCGACCCCAGCGGTCGACCTGGGGCACCACCGGCCAAGTGGCCACGGTGAGATCCACGACTTCGGGGGTTTGGCACATGGTGTGATCACCACCCTAGTGCCGCCTCCGGCCAACGGTGCGTACAAGCCTCTGCCCTTTCCTCTTGATCCGGTAGTGGGAGGTGGTCGTGAGATTGAGCAGCGGCAGTACGTCCAGCACAATTGGGCCTTGCCGAAGCTGGATTTTCCATCCTTTGATGGGGATAATCCACGGTTTTGGAGAAGTAGGTGTGAAAAATACTTTGATGTCTATGGAGTTCAACCTGATCTGTGGGTGCATGTAGCAACACTGCATTTCACAGGGAATGCAGCTCGCTCGCTGCAGTTGCAGGAATCACAGAGCATGTCCTTCACTTGGGAGGCTCTGTGCGCTGCGCTGTGTAGCAAGTTTGGCAGGGAGAAGTATCAAACACACCTGCGATAGTTTCATAGTCTTAGACAAACGAGTACGGTGCATGACTACATGAGTCGATTTGAGGAGTTGATGCACCAGATGTTGGCGCATAACCCTGGTTTCGATTCATTGTATTTCACCACATATTTCCTTGAAGGGCTTCGCACTGACATTCGCATAGGTGTTATGTTGCATCAGCCCAAAGATTTGGTTGCTGTTTTTTCCTTGGCTACAATGCAGGAGGAGCTGCTGGAGGCGTTGCCCCGGAAGGAATTTCGGCGACAAGACGTGCCAATGCAGCGAGCTCCACAACGCCCGTTGCTCGCACTTGGAGCACCTCCCGCTCGGCAATTGTTGCCAGCACTACCAGCTGCTGCAGCGGACCGCCGAGGCCTGGATGCAGCTCGCTGGGCAGATCGAGGCGAGTGTGCAGATAGAGGGGCGCGCGGCGAAGACCGTGTGGCAGCCCTGCGAAATTACAGGCGCGCGCGGGGGCTGTGCTTCAAGTGTGGTGAGCGCTGGGGCCAAGGTTACCAATGTGCGGCCACCGTTCAGCTGCATGTTGTCGAAGAGCTGCTCGAGCTCTTGCAAGCAGAGAACCAAGTACCTCCAATGCAAGATGATGAGTCTGACAAAGAAGTTCTTATGTCCATATCCAAAGTGGCCACTACAGGTCAAACCACACCACAAACCATCAGGCTGTTGGGCAGAATTGTAGGCAAGTCAGTGCTCATTTTAGTTGACTCGGGGAGCTCTCATTCGTTTGTCAGTGAAACGGTAGCTGACTATCTTCGAGACAAAGTGCAACAAGTCGATCCCATCTCTGTCAAAATCGCCGATGGAGGAGTCCTCCATTGCGTCGGCATTATCCCTGATTGCACATGGACAACGCAAGAGTACCAGTTTGCAAATGATTTGAGGGTGCTGTCTCTGGGTTGTTATGATATGATTGTGGGCATGGATTGGTTGCGTAAGTGCGGGCTGATGTGGGTTGACTGGGAGCACAAGATCCTACAGTTCGATCAGCACGGGCGTACTGTGATTTTACACGGCGTCCAGAGTAAACTGCAGCTAGTTCTGCAGATTTCTTTCGTGCAACTCCAGGAACTGGAAGAAGATCATGATGTTGCGTGTGTGGTCACGCTGTATCCACTGACGGACAAAGTGAATGAGGAACAAGCAGCAGATCTTCCGCCCGAAGTAGAAGCGTTACTCGACTAGTACAAGATTGTGTTCTCTGAACCTCAGGAGTTGCCGAAGCACAAACCATGGGATCATGTCATTCCCCTACTGGCAGGAGCGAAACCTGTCAATATTCGCCCTTACAAATACACGCCAGAGCAGAAAACTGAGATTGAAAAGCAAGTACAATAGATGCTTCGAGCTGGACTGATCGTCCCTAGTACAAGTCCATTCTCCTCGCCAGTGCTTCTGGTTATGGTTAAAAAGAAGGATCAAACATGGCAATTTTGTGTGGATTTCAGGCACCTCAATGCTATCACAGTCAAGAATGCTTACCCATTGCCAGTCATCGATGATTTGATGGATGAACTATCCGGATTAGAGTGGTTTTCAAAACTAGACCTCAGGGCAGGGCATCATCAAATCCTCTTGGTGGGACAAGACGAGCATAAAACTGCATTCAAGACACATCAAGGACAGTTCCAGTTCAGGGTGGAGTGACAGGAGGGCCGCCAACATTTCAAGGAGCAATCAATATCATCCTGTCTCCACTTCTCAGGCATGGAGTGCTGTGTTTCATGGATGATATCTTGGTACATACGAAAGCTCATCTGCAACATCTGAAACTCCTGTGCCAAGTGCTTCAGTTGTTGATGAAAACGACCTGTTTGTGAAACGCTCGAAATGCTCCTTTGCCCAGCGCCAGATCAGTTATCTGGGGCATAGCATTAGTGGAGAGGGAGTGGCCACACTGAACAAGCATGTGCAGACGGTCCAACCTTGGCAGCGACCGACAACAGTGAAGGAACTCCGAGGGTTTTTGGGACTAGCTGGCTGCTATCGCAAGTTTGTGTGCAACTTTGGAGTTCTTTGTCGTGCCCTCAACGATCTTTTGAAGAAGAATGTGCCATTCATTTCGACAGAGACAACTGAATCGGCAGTCCAAGCTTTGAAAACAGCGTTGGTTGAGGCCCCAGTATTGGCATTGCCCGATTTCTCCAAACGATTCATCGTGGAAACAGACGCGAGTGCCACGGGGATTGGTGCAGTGTTGATGCAGAATGATCACCCAGTCGCGTACTTGAGCAAAGCCCTCGCCCCCGCAACTTGGGACTGTCAGCTTATGAAAAAGAGTGCCTCGCATTACTGTTAGTTGTTGACCACTAGCGCCCATACCTTCAACACTCAGAATTCACCATTCGGACGGATCAGAAAAGCTTGCTGAATCTGACTGACCAGCGATTGAATACCCCAATTCAGCAACGTGCTTTTACAAAGTTGGTTGGACTGCAGTTCAATATTCAGTATAAAGTGGGAGCAGCCAATCGTGCAGCAGATGCTCTTTCTCGCCGAGTACATGATACAACTGCAGAATTGGCAGCGGTGACAGTATGTAAGCCAGCTTGGTTAGAGGCAATAACAGAGAGCTACCGGCAAGACGCGACAGCACAACAATTGCTTACCAGGCTAGCCTTGGACCCCAATAGTGACGAAGGTTATTCACTCCAGGATGGTGTTCTCAAATATAACGATCGGATATGGATTGGCGATGACAGTGAAACCCAAACTTCCTTGATCAAGGCACTTCACGACAGCGCGACTGGGGGTCACTCCGGCATTCATGCCATGTACAATAAAGTGCTCAGGTTGTTTGCATGGAGAAATCTGAAGAACATGGTTCAACACTTTGTGCGCCAGTGCAGCACTTGCCAGCGTGCGAAAACAGAGAGAGTGCCGCCCGTTGGACTGCTGCAACCATTGCCAATACCCAAACGACCATGGGCTATTGTGTCCCTGGATTTTATTGAAGGTCTGCCTAAGTTGGGAGGATATGATGTGGTGCTAGTGGTGGTGGATAAATTCTCCAAATACGGTCATTTTGTGCCAATGAAGCATCCCTACACCGCCTTGACTGTGGCCCAGGTATACATGCAGTAGATATTCAGGCTGCATGGACTGCCGTTGGCATTGATCTCCGATCGTGACAGAATCTTCACGAGCAACATGTGGCAAGAGTTGTTTCGCCTCTCTCAGACGCAGCTACGGATGAGCTCGTCGTATCATCCCCAAACCGATGGCCAGACGGAGTGGGTGAATCAATGCTTGGAGACTTATCTGCATTGCGCCGTCCACTCTTGCCCCAACAACTGGTACAAGTGGCTGTTTCTGGCGGAGTACTAGTACAATACCACGTTCCATTCAGCATTGGGGCGCACACCCTTTGAATTTATCTACGGCACGCTGCCACGAGAGTTTGGGGTCACTCAAGTGGATCAATGCACAGTGCCTGACCTGGCGGCATGGCTTCGTGAGAGAGAAGTCATGTTGGAACTTCTGCAGCAATAGCTCAAAAATGCCCAGGATCGGATGAAGAGGCAAGCAGACAAGAAGCGCACTGACAAAGAATTTGCAGTGGGGAACTGGGTTTACCTAATGTTGCAGCCATTTATTCAGAGTTCAGTGGCTCGGTGACCATTCCAGAAGCTTGCATTCCGCTACTACGGCCCTTATCAGGTCGTGGCGAGGGTTGGAAAAGTGGTGTATCATCTTGCACTGCCAGAAACAAGTCAGATACATCTAGTGGTGCATATTTCTCAACTCAAGCAAGCAGTGCAAGTGGATACAACAGTGGAGGATGATCTCCCACCCGATCCTGCAGTGCTGCAAATGGAGCACGACCCACTCCAAATTCTGGCAAGTAAGGAAGTTGTGACTCGTGCAGGTACATGTACCCGCGTGCCGGTGCACTGGTCGAAGCTGTCGCCGTCCCTTGCTACATGGGAAGACTTGGGAGAGCTTCATCGCCATTTTTCGGCAACCGCGGCTTGGGGGCAAGCCGCATTTCAAGGAGGGGAGAATGTCACGTCACCTGGGTGTGCTGCATCGGAACCAAGGGACCCAGGTGCATCGGAGGGCCCGGAGGTCAGTGACTCGAAGGCAGAGTGAAGCCAAAGAAGTGACGGCGTGTGACCTGGTCGTTCCCTGACAGCTGGAGGCTGCGAGGCATGAGTGTTATGTTAAGTAGGTGGCGTGCGTTGTATGGAGGCCTCGAGAGTTATTGTGTCAACTTGGACAGGAAGCTGATCTTCCTCCAGCCTCTTGCCTCTCCCAACCACTTCCCTCTCGTGCTCCTTCCTCTTCCCCTCCTCTCAGATCCGATCTACTAGAGTGTGTTACAGGGGAGTGGTCAGGCGGGGCTCTAGGAGTTAGGGAGGGCTGCTGGTGTGCTCGGACGAGGCCGGGGATGGCTATTTATAGCCAGGGCGAGGGAGGCCGAGCTCGGGTGGCGCCGTGGGGATCCGGCCAATGCTCTGGCGAGGCCAACGACCACAGGGAGGCGCGGGAACTCAACTAGGGAGGAGCGGACGAGCGATAGTGATGCACAGGGCAAGAGGGCCGAGAGCGCAGAGGAGGAAGACGCCGACGCGCCATTAATGCTCGGTCGGCCACAGTGCGCCCGTGGGCGCGCAGCGACGAACGCTGACGGAGGGGCTTATGGAGGGGGAAGTGGCTCCAGGAGGACGGCGACGACACAGGGAACACGCTGGACAGGCCCATGCTTGCTGAGACGCCGAGCAGAGGAGGGGCCCGAGAAAGAAGACGCTCTGGACACGGCCGGTGCGTGCCAAAACGGTGGTCACCGCGTGCACTGGTGCACACAGTGCCACAAGCCATGCCAAGCGATGTCTAGTTGTTAGTCCTTCCTGGGGAGGTTGCAACTGAGGTGGTAGTTTGGTTAAAACTGCTATGGTTAAATGGTAATCTCCCTCTAAAGTTTACTGCAGTAAACTTGGGTGAGAACTCCTGAGCAACAGGAAAGGGATTGGAGCCAGAGAGTTTGTCTGCGAGGTTTAGGGTAAGAAGGACATTCATCCTGGTAACTTTGAGAAGATTTGGGTCAAGATTTAATGTAGTTGCTTAACAACCAAATAAACTGGTCCAGAAACTAGATTAGGATGATGCACTCTGATGAAGCATCAACTTGAGCTGAAATTTGGCAAGGCTTAATGATTTGGTCATAGTAAGATACTGTAAACATTTCATACCAATTGGGTTCACCAAAATGGTACTTCCTTTACAGCTATTCTCCCTGATCAGAATCTTGCAATAATTCTAGAGAAATATTGGCTAAGTGAAATGGTGCCAAAATTGGTGGAGAGAAGTTATTTAGGTAGGAGAACAGTCTAGTACTTTATCAGGATTTTTGAAGCAATATAAATTATACTTGCTTCACCACCTAAAAATATTAACAGAATCAAAGATTTGGTCCTGTGCTCACATAGATGATTGGATGGGGTTGAATTTTGGAGGAGTGGGATAATATGAGCACAGGAAGAGGCATGCAAAATTTCAACTCATTTGGGTACCCTAGCTAGCACTTCCTTCACAGTGGCTTCTGTTTGACAGAAACTTTGACAAATCACTGAGGAAGTTTGGCTAGGCAACTAAAGTTGAATTTTGGCATGGGTGAATTATTTGGACATAAAAGAATGCCCAAGAAGTTTGGGAGCAAACAAGATAAGATAAATGACACTTCCTTCACAAAGTGCCACTCTGGATAGAAAGGAAGAATAATTATTGGAGAATTATTCTTGGGCTAGGACAGGAAAGTTTGGGCATATTTGAGCAACATATGACCCAAAGAAATTATGAGAATTATTTGGGATTTTTGGGAGTGACAGAAATATAGATTGCTTCGCAACCTAGGGCAGGCAGGGTTATTCCTTTAATAGAAAAAGGAATTTTCCCTAGAAAAAGAAATTAGGGTTTGGTCAAGAAGTGAAGTGACATGATCTTGGCAAGGTTTTGAGAATGATGAGCCACTTGGGAGAGGAAATGAAGATGATTTCCCAGGAGGCAAGGCCACAAAACCACTCCAAAAAAAACAGAGCAAAACCAATTAAATTAAAAGAAAAAGAAAAGGGCCAAAATCCAGGTTGTTACAACTCTTACCCCCTTAAAGAAATCTCGTCCTCGAGATTTAGTTGCTCTGGGAATAAGTATGACTTGAGAATACCGTTTCCAAGTCAGGTATCCTTTTTTCCTTTATTTATTGTTCCCCCGAGAATTTCAGATGATCAACTTACCTTGCTCGGGGTGGCTTGCTTCACCTTTCCCCAAATTCTGACGGGTTTTTGCTCATATACCACTTCGTTTTGCTGATGTGAATTTTCTCATATCTGCGGTGATATCCAATGGATCTGAGCATAAATTTTTCTTTGGTCATGAAAACCTTTTTACTTCTGTCATGGGGTTGCTTCAAATAAATGCAAGCCTTCTGGGTTCAATAAATGCTTAGAATTAATGATGGCCATCTTCTGACGGGATCTGACTGCACATAGGTCGCACTGATTTATCTTGATTTAGTTCCTTTGGCTCGAGCATGTGGCATATACCAGAGATTTGACTACCTTCTGTCGTGGGCAATATAACGGTGTATGGAGTTATAGCTATATCATACCTCAAATATTTACATCTTGAGACTGTCCTGACAGGTATGCTAGTGGGACGATACTTTTCATGACAGGTTGTCCGGGTACTAGGTTACACAAGTGGATATACCTGGTCTGAGCTGATTGTTCGATTTTTGATTTACCCATGCTGTCGGTATACCTAGATGTGGTAATAAGCTGTGTGATGCTTCATACTATCGTAGAAGTCAAACTACTGATGTTGCAAAAGAATCTTGGACTGGACAGAACAGATTTGGATATTCCGCACTAACCATTTTTTGTAAGCGGTTCAGCGGGCTCTGAAGTCCTTGTAGAGCGGAGTAATCCACTGAGGGTATGCCTTTATGGCTCCATATGTAATCTGGCCACTAACTGACTTGGGTATCCGGACCCTGATGGTCATGCAAAAATCATCATACCTTTGATGTCTGTCTCACCCTTTAACGGTCATGATTTTATTTGTCAGGATACCTTACTGAAATAACTTGGCCACACATGTCCTTGATTCTTCGTATGACCAGGGCTGTGGTTAGTGCAATATTGTTGGCATTATTCCTTTTGCTTATTTTCTGACCTGGGTCCGCACACATATGACATATGTTCGGGGCTTGTAGCTGTACAGAGCTCTTTGTTGAGGCCAACCATATAAGAGGGTGACAAGAGTTCATGAGATCTCCTTGTCGGTGCGGGAATATTGGCCTTGGTGGCCACTGTCAAGACTGTTGATTTTGTGATGTCTTATCCAGATCTTGTATATCCTTGTATTACATAAGATGTGTATCTCTGCTTATCTTCATTTGCCTGATTCATGAGGCTGTGGGATCCGTACTTAGGTATATCTGTTGGATCCTTGTCGTACCTTGTGTGAGTGGCTGATCTGGCCGGGGATACATGCTCACCATATATAAGAATCATATGCAATCAAACACTTGAGTTCTGAATAAGACACATGCCTTCACTGATTTGTGCTTCTGACAAAATGTTGCGAGTCTGATTCTTGAGCGGTGCTGCCATACATTGGCAACTCATCATATAACCTCTGAGGACGGTGTAATAGTATGATACTGACGCAGAGTGAATCGCTTACGAGAGAGGCCATCTGAGTAGGTTGCTGAGGAAGACTTGTTAACTTCTGCTCAAATCTTTTGTCCGGGTATCGTGCGGAAGAAGGCTCTATAGCTTACACACGAAGCTCTGTCTGATTACTGTGCTGGAGAAGCCTGAGTTCCGTACTTGAGAAGCTACTCCCTGGGTTTGCTTGTTGAAAAAAATTCATTTTCGTCTGTCAGAAGCTTTTGCCGAGGTATCTTGCAGAGAAAGACCGGGTATCGTGGGCCGGAAATTGTTCACATATCATGCTGAGGTAAAATTGAGGAGCCTTGCCTCATAAATTTCTTGCGATAGCGTGTGGAATAATACTGGGTTTCTTATATCCAAAACTTCATACTGATATGCAGATTGAAAATCCATACACACGCCCATAATATTCTGAGGCTGATTATTTGCATGAGAAAAATGGTTTGACTGTCTTCCGCGAGTATATCACATTTGAACATTATTTTGGATGATAACATATTTCAAGCATCATGCCTTGCTAAGCCAAAATTTTGTATATGATCCATACCTTTGACTGAAAATATACCATTGATCTTGTACGTGACTTGTCTTGCTGCTGACTTGATCATTACTGTTGTGAGTATTTTGTACCGATGTAGACTTGAGTTATCAGTACTGTTGTGAGGAGTGCCTGAGGGAGTCCTGGATTAGGGGGTCCTCGGACAGCCGGACTATATCCTTTGGCCGGACTGTTGAACTATGAAGATACAAGATTGAATACTTCGTCCCGCGTCCGGATGGGACTCTCCTTGGTGTGGAAGGCAAGCTTGGCAATACGGATATGTAGATCTCCTCCCTTGTAACCGACTCTGTGTAACCCTAGCCCCCTCCGGTGTCTATATAAACCGGAGGGTTTAGCTTCTAGGGTTTTAGCCTCTACGATCTCGTGGTAGATCAACTCTTGTAATACTCATATCATCAAGATCAATCAAGCAGGAAGTAGGGTACTACCTCCATCGAGAGGGCCCGAACCTGGGTAAACATCGTGTCCCCCGCCTCCTGTTACCATCCGCCTTACACGCATAGTTCGGGACCCCCTACCCGAGATCCGCCGGTTTTGACACCGACATTGGTGCTTTCATTGAGAGTTCCACTATGCCATCATCATAAGGAAGGACGGCTCGTCTCGTTGTCAGGGACAACATCACCTCTGGGGGAGCCCTGGCTGTAGGCCAAACTCTCCGACTAGGCGGCTTCGTCATGACTGCCCGTTCGGCCGCTGCGCCGACGATGACTTCTCGGGTCATCGAAAACAGCCTCCACATCGGCTCAGAACTTACCGAGCGGATGAATCCAATGGAGATTTCCTCTTTGAACGAGCTCTTGGATTGCATCGCCGCTTTGGGAGTCGCTACGGACTATGATCAGATTGGGCTTAAACCCGACCAAAGGGAGATTAACTCTCCGCCGGTCACCCATCAAATAGCGGTGGTGGAGGAGCAATGCGGCGATTCTTCCTCTATCTTGTGGACAAACTATGTCCGGATTCCCGAGCTCTCCGAGCCGGATACCCGTCTACGGGAGGACATCGCCCAAACCCTGAACCTAGACCTTCCTGGTGGGCGTACGGAACACGGTTGGTTTTTCTTAGGAAAAACACCCGTTTTCTCGTACGCCCATCCTTTCCCAACGTTGCCTCGGATGTCCCGTCGTTATGCCATCACGAAGGTGCTGCCCCGGTCCCGTGTACGTCTCATGAGAAATCCTGACCCTACGGCCGAACGTGGCTCGGGAAACAGGAAAGTACCCCATTACGTACACGATCCGATCGACGGTAAACAGTCGCAACGGTGTGCCTCGAATGTCGCCTCCGGAAAACCGTTGCCCCCCGGAGGCAGCGGGCCAGACCCACTGGGCAACATCCCGGAGCCCGAACTTCCAAGATCGGAAACTCCTCCGCCCCTGGGTCTCAGATCGGGTCAAGGTCCGGACTTAAATCCACCCACCCACCCAGATATAAACGATCTTTCCCACATTAGGCAAGAGACCCAGGAGACAGTACATCACTATTGGGCCAGATTCCTCCTTGTAATGAACAAGGTCAAGGACTGTCTCGAGGAAGACACAATTTCATTCTTTTGCAATAATTGCACGGACAAGGGAATCCTCAATGCCATAAGTCGCCGTGACATAGCACACTTCGCTGACTTGGCGGCCATAGTACGGAAGTATTGTGCGATGGAAAGCGCCTGGAAAACCCAAACAAAATTTTGGGATAATCCAGCTCTGACAAAACCCCCGGTCCGAACTAAAAGGGTGCACTCTCATAAGTCGCCCGACTCAATTACAAAGAAGCAAAAGCCCACTACAGGGCGTGGAACCGTATTGGAGGGATGGCTTAATGGGCCATGCAAAATTCACGGTACAGCGGATACCATACCAACACACAGCCTTAGAGCATGTTGGGTACTCCGGCAGGTGGCCAAGAGCGGTGAGGATCTCCTCATTAAAAATACCATAGAGCACGACCCCGTCGATAACAACAATACAGCATTGACAGTCTTCGAGACCTTCGCCTCAAATAATAGGCGTAAGCGAGCACTCCGCAGCCTTGCCGAAGTCTGCCACGTGGCAGCAATAAATCCACGGAGCGACACGGCTATCACCTTCAATGCCAGTGACAAACCTAAATTCCGAACAGTCCGAGCACCAGCCGCCTTGGTCATTAGTCCAATTGTGGATGGCTTTCGGCTTACTAAAGTGCTCATGGACGGCGGCAGTGGATTAAACCTCATTTACGAGGAGACTCTTCAAAAAATGGAAATAGACAGAAACCGCATTGAGCAAAGCAACACGACCTTCAGAGGAATCATCCCTAGTCGGGAGGTACGATGCACTGGGAAAATCACACTAGATGTGGTATTTGGCACGCCGGAGAATTATAGGTCCGAATAAATTACATTCCAAGTAGCCCCGTTCAGTAGCGGATACCACACCCTTCTAGGGCGGGAGGCATTCACGATCTTCCAAGACATACCCCATTACGGGTACATGAAGCTCAAAATGCCCGGGCCCAATGGAATCATCACTCTAGCTAGTGATCCGGACATAGCACTCCGCGCCGAAAACAAAACAGCCGCACTGGCCCTCGAGGCATTATCCGAAGCCCTCGCGGCCGAGGAATTAACTGCGCTACGCTCCAAAGTGGACATGGACGACGTGATACTCGACAAAAGATCCAAGTCCACCTCTTTTAAACCAGCGGATGAAATAGTCAAATTCCAAGTCCACCCAACGGACCCTACAAAAACAGCATCCATCGGGGCATAGTTAAACACCGCTGTAGATGCCGCACTACGGGAGTTCCTGCGCGAGAATTGGGACATATTCGCTTGGCATCCTTCAGACATGCCAGGAATCCCACGCAGGCTGGCCGAGCATAGCCTTAACATTCTAAAGGGATTCAAGCCGGTCAAGAAGACTCTTCGGCGTTTCTCTGAACCTAAGCGACAAGCCATGGGAGAGGAGCTAGCCAAGTTACTGGAGGTCGGATTCATTAGAGAAATAAAACATCCGGACTGGCTAGCAAACCTGGTGATGGTACCAAAGAAGGACAAATCCTGGCGCCTATGCGTCGACTTCAAGGACCTTAATAAGGCTTGCCCAAAGGATCCCTTCCCCCTCCCTCGCATCGATCAAATTATCGACGCTACCGCAGGACACGACTCATTGTGCTTCCTCGACGCATACTCCGGTTATCACCAAATTAAGATGGCGGAGTCCGATCAAGCCGCAACGGCATTTATCACTCCATACGGCCCCTTCTGTTTTAACACAATGCCCTTCGGGCTCAAAAACGCCGGTGCAACGTATCAACGCATGATTCAGACATGTCTGGAAAAACAGATCGGCAAAACAGTGGAGGCATACATAGACAATGTGGTCGTTAAAACCAGACACGTCGAATCCTTAATAGACGACTTGAGGCTCACGTTCGACAATCTCCGAACATACGACATCAAGCTCAATCCGGAAAAATGCGTTTTCGGCATGCCCGCCGGAAAGCTCCTAGGCTTCATCATCTCCAGTAGAGGAATTGAAGCAAATCCGGCTAAAATCCGAGCTCTGTCACAGTTGGCTATCCCAACTGACCTCAAGCAAATCCAGAAGTTAACTGGATGCGTGGCGGCCTTAAGCCGCTTTATCTCCCGATTAGGAGAAAAGGCACTACCCCTTTATCGCCTTCTTCGGCGCACCGAACACTTCGAGTGGACGTACGTGGCCACGGCCGGATTGGAAGAAATAAAAGCCATCCTGGCCACTAACACAATCTTGGCCGAGCCAAATGTAGGCGAACCAATGCTGTTATATATAGCGGCAACTCACCAAGTTGTAAGCGCAGTGCTCGTCGTTGAACGAGAGACGGACAGACATAAATTCCCACTTCAAAAGCCAGTATATTATGTATCCACTGTCCTCACTCCATGCAAATCACAGTACCCACATTATCAAAAGATAGCATACGCGGTATTTATGGCATCCCGGAAATTACGACACTACTTTCAAGAGTGTTCAATTACGGTGGCCTCGGAAGTACCACTCAACGACATAATAAACAACCGATGCCACGGGCCGGATTGCCAAATGGGCTATCGAGCTCCTCCCGTTCGACATAACATATAGACCACGGCGAGCCATTAAGTCGCAAGTACTGGCCGATTTTGTCGCCGAGTGGACAGAAGCCGAACTCCCTAAAGAATACGGCGCGCACCCCAATTGGATCATGCACTTCGACGGCTCTAAAATGCTGGCTGGTCTGGGGGCTGGCGTCGTCCTGACATCCCCCACTGGAGATACAATCCAATACGTACTCCAAATACTATACACACACTCCAACAACGCAGCCGAATACGAGGCCCTGTTACATGGTCTCCGGATGGCAGTTTCCATGGGCATTCAACGCCTGGAGGTGCGTGGGGACTCGAACCTCGCAATATCTCAAATAAATGGAGACTTCGACACCAAGGATCCGAAAATGGTGGCTTATCGCAACGCCGTCCTCAAAATGTCAGCTCGGTTCAAGGGGCTTGAATTCCACCATGTGGCTCGGGAAAACAATCAGGCGGTGGATATCCTCACCCGTATCGGCGCTAAGCGCGACCCTGTCCCACCTAACATCTTCTTGGAAATGTTGTTTAAGCCATCCGTGGTATGGGAAGGGGACACCGGTAACAATAGTCCGGACCCGGCCACAACACCAGATACAGAACACTGACACAATCGGAGGCTCTGCCACCGAAATAACACCTTCAGCCCACGTGATAATGGCCGTCATCGCCCCGTGGACAGAACCATTCCTAGCCTACCTAACCAGGCAGGAACTACCCGAGGACCAAAATGAGGCACACTGCATAGTGCGGCAGTCTAAAGCCTACAAGGTCCACGAGGGACAGCTTTATAAGAAAAGCACTACCGGAGTCCTTCAAAGGTGCATCTCCGAAGAGGAAGGGCGGAAGCTTTTGGCAGAAATCCATGCTGGACTCGGCGGCCACCACGCCGCAGCCCGGGCCCTTGTAAGCAAGGCCTTGCGTACAGGTTTCTATTGGCCGACGGCCCGAGCAGACGCACACGACCTTGTTCAACGTTGCGTCGGTTGCCAAATTTTTGCAAACCAAAGCCATATGCCGCCTACCGCTCTCCAAACAATCCCCACTACTTGGCCCTTTGTGGTCTGGGGGCTTGATATGGTTGGACCCCTCGAAGGGGGGACCCATAAGAAAAAAATACCTATTGGTCATGGTGGACAAATTCACCCAATGGATAGAAGCCAAACCAGTCAAAACGGCTGAATCCGGACTGGTGATAGACTTCATATCTGGGGTTGTGCACCATTATGGCATCCCCCACAGCATCATCACCGACAATGGCTCGAACTTTACAGCCGGCGAGGTAAAACTTTGGTGCAGCAACATGGGCATCAAGCTTGATTATGCTTCTGTCTATCACCCGCAAACTAACGGTCAAGTCGAGTGAGCAAATGGTCTAATCATGAGCGGCATTAAACCCAGATTAGTGCGGTCCCTAAAGGAATCAAACACGCACTGGGTAGAGGAGCTCGACTCCGTACTATGGGGGTTGCGGACCACGCCGAATCGCACTACCGGATACACACCGTTTTTATGGTGTACGGTGCAGAGGCAGTACTGCCCTGCGACATAATTCATGATTCACCTCGAGTGCGCATGTATGAAGAAAAAGAGGCAGAGCTCGATCGGCAGGACAGTTTGGACGCCCTGGAGGAGGAGCGTGATGTGGCAAAAGCCCGTTCCGCATTCTATCAGCAACAGGCTCGAAGGTATCAAAGCAGAGAAGTACGGGCAAAGCTTATAACGTTGGCGAACTCGTTCTACGCCTACCGGAGAAGAAAAAGAACAAGCTCAAGCCCAAATGGGAAGGTCCCTTCATTATTGACCAGGTTCTAACCGGTGGAGCGTACCGTCTGTGGGATGCATCGGATAATCGACTCGAGCCAAACCCATGGAATGCAGCCAGACTCCGAAGGTTCTACGCCTAGTGCCGGACTCTATGTTCGTCTCCTTACCTCCGTCAATTTTTTACATATCCGTTATCTGTCTTTTCTCTCTTTCTCTTTTTTTTCCTTTTCTTCAAGGCCTTAAAAGGCTAAATTGTGTCTTGACTACACAATCTTGACGCGCTAACCGCGCTCATTATACCTGGGGGCTTCTTATACAGAAGCTTAATATAACTATTTTCTGGGCTTTATGCCCCACACATGTGTTATTCTTCCACATGTACCTTTTTTCGCCATTATATGCATGGATATGACTTAAGTTTTGGCCAAGCTAGGTTGCCTGGCTCTTGTGTTTATGCCCTACGTTCCCGTTAATTCGGCTAGGGCATAAGGGGAGCACCTCTGCGATTGTTACTGCCGGGTCAGCCGGATGTGTACCTCAGACTGGGTGAAGCCGAAAGCTAGCGTTCTTAAGGGAATACTCAGTCGGTGAACAAAACATGACTTTTATTTATTTTAATACATGCCCCCAGATGTTTATAGCTTGCATCTCTTTTCGCAGTTCGGACATGCACATTAGGGCATGCGTACCCAGGGAAAGGAACCCTTGACGGAACTATTCTCCCTGGAAGATGTTTCTTACTATCCATGTAATATAACGTAGCTAGTTGGGTACTTGTCTGTTCAAGCACTTATGACCCCTACGCCTGGTTTCCACGCGTACCCCGGTTTTTACATAACTGAGCGGGTCTTCGGATACACTCCGGACTATCGGGTCCAGAGGTCGAAGCGAAAAGGTCCGCCATGACAAATGATTTACAATCCGGCTAGGGACAATATATGTCACTTGAAGTACACAGTCACTTAGACTGACTAAATTCTTCTTCTATACCATCCAACAGGCTGTCTAGCCTACAATCCTGTTGGGAATACTTTGCGGCTAATTCTACTTGGTCATACACCAAACTGACGGGGATCTCTTTCCCATCGGGCCCCACAAGTCCGACCTCGGCCATGTGGTTTGGGTCAGCTTTGGTATATCGTGTCTTCACCATGGCCCAGGCTTCCCTTGCACCTTGTCGACAGGCTGATATCTTCCATAACCGTAAGTGCCGCCGTGCTCCCTTGAGCTTCTCTATAAGCTCCCCCATGCCTCCTGGCGGGGAGGCGGATGGCCACAAGGCTTCGGCAATACCCTGCATCACCTGCCGAACTTGTTCGTGCAGCTGTGAGAGCTCTGGTAGAAGATCACCCGCAGACCCGGGCATCTCCTCCGCGGGACGACCCGTCAGCATACCTGCAGACATAACTCTGTTAGCCAGCTTCTTTGCCGAACTCTTTCAAAAGTTCGTTCAAGCACTTACTAAAAATGCCGCGTCGAAGCCGCTTATTATCCTTCATGGAGTCCGCAAGCTGGGCTCGAACATCTTTCAGTTCCATGCCTAGCTGGATATTGGCATCTTGGAGATCATTTTTCTCCTGCCTAACCCGCGTAAGCACGCGCTCGCCAGCATTTAGCTGTCGATTAGCACGTTGCGCATTCCCCGGCACGGCCTCCGGATTCACTCCGGAGTCATCTGCAACATCTATTGTTAGATTTGCATGCATGCCGCATACTATCTGGTACCTGTCATTCTTTGCAATGGAAACAAGTGTTACCGGAGGGGGCCTTCCCGGACTCCTTCAACGCGGCAATTGCGGCCCGTAGCTGGGCTTTGCACTCTTCCAGCTCTTGAGACAATTGGGTATTCTTCTCTGTAAGAACCTGCACAAATAATGATCCTTAAATCAGTTGTGTCAACTATTTCAAGTCTCAGGGGCTACTGATATATATAATCATCAGATTTTCTTACCCGTATATCCTTTACATACTGGTCCGTGGCTCTGGCAAGACCATTTTGAGCGGCCCGGATGTACGCGTCTCCTGAGTTGAAGGCACCAAACGCCTCCTGGGAGAAACAAGCGTCACGGAGTACGGCCCGCCGACGCCTGTGATTCATGGCGCTCTCCACTTCGGAATTTGTAGCGGATAATCTATCTGCATCCTCTGTAGGAGGAGCATCCGGCGTTCTCCCCGTGTTAGCTTCCGCCTCTATGTCCGGCCCTGGAGCCCGACTGGGGGAGGCGTGATCGGAAACCTCTTCGGACAAAGTCCGGCGAGCGTTTTTCCTACTAGGAAACGTGGACGTTATTATATTTTAAAAGACGACAACCACAGAGCGAGGTTCTGTATCATACCTCTGCGACGGCGTCTCAGTCCTGACCGCCTTCCTTTTTAGCCTACCCGGCTTCGGTGCCCCTTGTTGGCGAGTCACTGCGGGTTCGGCATGGCGTCCCGAGGGCCTTCCTTGTAAGACACCATATGTGTACGGTAGGTGAAGTGCAAAAAAGGGGACCCTTCTCGGAAGTTGGGACTCCAGTTTTACTTACATGCGATGCAGGGAGTAGCCCAGGATAGTCGGCTATGATGGCCACCATGGCATCATCGCAGCTCAATTGATAGAATGTCCTATCGATCAGCTCCACAAATATGTCCGGATCCTCTTCGAGTCCGGGATCGAGGGCCCGGTCAGGGTCCTCAAGTTATGGAGGCGGGCTGTTGACCTGCCTTATAGCTTTTCGCAGTTCCTGCCATGAAACGGCAAGGTAAGTACTTATGACGAAGAATGCAGGAAGGCTGGGAGTAATAAGTGACAGCTCACCCAGCTTGGAGGGTTGTACATGGAGAATCCATCCCGTGGCTTAATGCGGATGAACTCCTCTTCCTCTCCCTTGTACAAATCGGACAGAATTTTTGCTAGAGCAGCAATTGAGTTCGGCCCCTTACGCCCGCAGCGGGTGGAATCATCTTCCCCATTAAAGTGCCACATGGGGTGCCCTCGATATTGAAGTGGCTGTACCCCCCGCATTATACATATTGACATAACCTCGATTATGGTCAGTCCTGATTGAGCCAGCATTTTTATCCGGCCCATCAGGTAAAGGACTTCTCCGTTATCTTCCTCCTGAGGGCTCCGAGGGCGACAGCTGTGGCGTTTCATCAGGGGAGCGTTATCGAACTCAGGGAGGCCCATCCGAATAGGGTCCGGAAGGGGGACGTCCTCCATATAAAATCACTCCGAAGGCCAGTCCTCGGATGTCTTCTTCGGAGTACCGGACAGGTATCCGGTCCCGGCGATGCACCATATTTCGGTTCCGCCCACTTGGTACAGTGACCCCTCCTGTGTACGGGGTACGAGGCAGAATAGCCTCTTCCATAGCTCGAAATGAGCTTCGCAGCCCAGAAATAGCTCGCAAAGGGCGACATAGCCAGCAATGTGTAATATGGAGGCGGGAGTGAAATTATGCAGCTGGAGGCCATAGAACTCCAGGAGCCCGCGGAGGAACGGATGAATTGGAATCCAAACCCTCTTAATAAGTAAGGGACGAGGCATACCCGCTCCCCCATGGATGGGCTGGGAAAGATCTCCGCTTGCTCCCTGCCGTTATAGGTGGCGAGCCCGGCTCGAACGGGGACCATATACGCTGGAGGGAGAAATCCCTGGGTCTGCAACTCTACTAATTGGTTGTGGGGGATGGAACACTTCTTCCAATTGCCGGGCTTAGGGCTACGGGAGCGAGAGGAGGAGCTGCGACGACCGGCCATGTTGGAATGGATTTTTTTCGGGCGCGCTCCGATGGATACTCGCTATGGGAGGATGGTGTGATCTGGATCTGAGAATCCCCGTCTATTTAATAGACGATTTACCCACATGGCTAGGGTGGCAATTGTAAAAATGCCCCGACTTCTCGCATTCGCTTGATACATGGAGAATATCCATTATTAGGCGCGGAAGCCAAGGAGTGCAACATTTATGGGAAGCCAGACACTACTCAAACAAGTATTCATAATTTGGAGAAGAACCCGCCTTGCAATGCCGAAGACAATCTGCGTGCCAGACTCATCGCCATTGAAGCCTGGTTCGGGGGCTACTGAGGGAGTCCTGGATTAGGGGGTCCTCGGACAGCCGGACTATATCCTTTGGCCGGACTGTTGGACTATGAAGATACAAGATTGAAGACTTCGTCCCATGTCCGGATGCGACTCTCCATGGCGTGGAAGGCAAGCTTGGCAATACGGATATGTAGATCTCCTCCCTGGTAACCGGCTCTGTGTAACCCTAGCCCCCTCCGGTGTCTATATAAACTGGAGGGTTTAGTCCGTAGGACAACAACAATCATACCATAGGCTAGCTTCTAGGGTTTTAGCCTCTACGATCTCGTGGTAGATCAACTCTTGTAATACTCATATCATCAAGATCAATCAAGCAGGAAGTAGGGTATTACCTCCATCGAGAGGGCCCGAACCTGGGTAAACATCGTGTCCCCCACCTCCTGTTACCATCCGCCTTAGACGCACAGTTCGGGATCCCCTACCCGAGATCCGTCGGTTTTGACACCGACAGTGCCCACTAATGCAAAATTGATTATCAGCCTCGAAATCAAATATTCCCCATTTCACTGCAGTCGGCTGAGAATTCCATTCTGTTTAGCTGAGTTTACAAATATTTGAAATGCTTGTTGCTTCTTTGAGTCCGGTGTCAGTTGATGAGCAACTCTTTATAGGGAAAAAAATTAATGTAACACCGGGGCCCAAAAAGAAAGAAGCAAAAGAAAACTCAACTAACAAAAGCACACAACAACAATCAATTTACACACAATCAATGTCACATATTACTGCTAGTCACACAATATGCATGCCTACTTAAGCACACAAATCTCGCGGGATCTCCGGTTCTACGATCTAGCATGCTGTGACGATGTGCACGAGGACGAATAAATGTGTGGAAGAATTGGTGTAAACAACGCTACACCAAGTGCTAGCTTAGCCAGGTAGCAACCTGGACTAGCTCGGGGGCGAGGACGTACTTGGTAACCATGTAGCAGGACATGAATGTCGCGACCACATTATTGTCAAGCGGACGAAAAATATCCGTACTCGTTCAAGAAATAAGGATAGCGGGGAAAAACTGAGGCTGCTGACATTGCCCTTTCTTGATAACTAAGATCATTAAGGGTTGCCACATGACAAAATGAAAAAGCATGTCCTTCACCGAAACGAAATGGGGCTGAAGGAAGGAATTCAGCGTGATACCTGAGCACCATTTTTGCAAACAGTGTCGGGATCCCTTGGCATCACTCTGCTGGGACAGAAATGACGCCAAACACCAGAGAACGAGAAAGAAAAGACAACTGGAGAAATGCAAAGGCTGAGCTGTAGTGGATCCGAGATGATACCAGCTACACTCACCAGATAAATCGTTAGCATCAAATAATAAGGCTATATGCATGCTGTGCAACAAACAAATGCAGCAACCAAATGCAATAAACAAGCCAAACTCGATACTACCGATTTCTACCGATATCTACCGCTCGCACTGACTAGGGCGTCCTACAGCCAGACCCGCTCTGATACCAAGCGTGTGGCACCCCGGCTCAGAGAAACCAGAACGCCCCGTATTCCAGCCCAGAGATCGAGGAAAAGCCTCTGGAATACGGCACTGCTTGACATAGAACAAATCAACTCTTATTACAAGAATCATAATACAAGGGTCTGATGTTACAAAGAAGCACATCAGCACAGCGATACTACGCCTGCGATACTACACTTGCTCTATGCTAGCAGCGGAACAACGACGAAGGTGGTGAATCTCCACTCCGCAGGGACTCTGGCTGGGACACGATCTAGCTCGCACGCAAGGCAACCTCGACAAGCAATCAAGCAATCAGGGCATTCCCTGCAATCTGGCATGACACGCTAGGTCACTACATTGAATGTACTTGCAAGCTCAGAACAACCATAAACATCAAGGCAAGACAATAACATAGAATTAACAGGTTACTTAATTAACAACTACCATGATGAAGCAACTACTAAGCATGGTATGAAACTAATACAATACTGATAAATCACCATCTCAGATCTCCATAACCATATCTCTCTTGGCTAACCGGCCAAACAATATACCATCTCGGTCACCTCGTGATCAAAACCAAACGGTGATCATTCCGGCGATCACAACCATGACCAACACTTGGTCTCAAATGATGATCTTTCCGGCGATCACTACCATGACCAACACTTGGTCTCCAACATCATCATCAACATCCTGCCAATCTGTACTGCTCAAAATATCAACATATAAATCACTATAAGTCATTTCGTCAAGTGAGTGTTGATCGAATGGTGTGACCTAGTACGAACCCATGCCCATGACTGAGGACGCGACTATCGATAGATTTAAATACACACTCTGCAGAGGTAGCGCACTGTACCCACACCACGGAACCCATGGTCTCGCAATCCCATTCGGGTGGACCAACGGCGTTCCAACAAAACCGATCTACTGCCATGACACTCTCCTGACCACTCCGACTCACTCCCCACTGGGCTAGTCCTGGGTGGCCCCGTGTCTACCAAAGACACAACGACCACCTTCGTGGCCAAAACATAAACTGTCCCACACGGGGACACACGCGCGCAAAATCCAACTACGGGCACACAAGGCTTATGTCCACCTACCTGATCAGGGTAGCGCGCGCCCATAACCTTCCCTCGTTGGAGGCACCGGCGAGAGGCACGGCAATAGCATCGCATTAGGGCCTTCCCATAAAGGCAAATGTGGTTGCACTGGAGAAAGCCCGGTTCGGTGGCACCTGACCAACTTAATGACGGAATTTATCCCCAAAAATACAACTAGATGACTAATACTCCGATATCAACTATCAAACTATAATCCAAGTCATAGCAATATCCCACAAATAATCCAAGGCTTAATATCGTCTTACCAAAATACTCCGAGGACAGCATAACCCTATCATGATGAATCCAAGAACGATAAGACTACTACTCAAATATCAAGAACTAACTATCCAACTATGATCCACCTGCAAGCATCATCTCCAACATCATACTCCAAAACATAATATCATCTAGCAACATGACGAAACTAACACTAGCCACTAATAATCCAAAGGCAACATGATATCCAAATTAATACTCCAAAATAATATCAGATATCATCATGATTTTTTTTATAAAAGCCACTAATAATCCAAAGGCAACATGACATCCAAAGTAATACTCCAAAGCATAATACCATCATGAACATAATCATAATAGCCACTAAGAATCCAAAGGCAACATGTCATCCACAAAATCATCAAAATATAAGTCCTAGAACTCCAAGCAATATCATGGCAACATCGACATCAAAGCAATACTCCGAGAAATGCCATGAACAAATCATACATAGCTACTGCAACATTTTAAACAAGTTCAAATGAATAAACCATGTCACTGCATTGCAATCATGCAAATGGAGGGTGTGGCTTGCCTGGGGTGGATGAAATCACCGGGAAGATGTGTGAGAAGCTCGCGGAAAGAATCACCTGAAAACGTTCTCTCCCGAAGGGGCTGATTAAGTGCAAGGGCAAAATGGTCATTTCAAGAATGTCAAAACATGGTGAAAATGATTCCAGCGGAACGGGCTCGACGAAACGAAGAACTGGGCTTTGGATTCACCTCATTTGGAGTTAGGAGCAAAAAGTTATAGCCGTTTGAAGTAGCGGGCGCTGGGAAGAAGCGGGATGGCGGCAAAGAGTTGCAGCGGCCGAGGGCAGAGGCGGCGGCCAACCTTGGGAGCCGCGGCCACATGCACTCCGGCGATGAACGAATGGGTTGGGGAGGCTCTACGAAGCATGGAGAAGCCGATGGTGGTGGCTAGAGATGGAGGAGGGCTCGGTGTTGGGCTAATTTAGGCCGAAACCGAGGCGGGCATGGCGTCCATGGAGGAGGAACTGGAGCTCCTCGAGCTCGGGGGATGTCGCGTCACCTGGGTGTGCTGCATCGGAACCAAGGGACCCAGGTGCATCGGAGGGCCCGGAGGTCAATGAATCGAAGGCAGAGTGAAGCCAAAGAAGCGACGGCGTGTGACCTGGTCGTTCCCTGACAGCTGGAGGCTGCGAGCCATGAGTGTTATGTTAAGTAGGTGGCGTGCGTTGTTTGGAGGCATCGAGATTTATTGTATCAACTTGGACAGGAAGCTGATCTTCCTCCGGCCTCTTGCCTCTCCCAACCACTTCCCTCCCGTGCTCCTTCCTCCTCCCCTCCTCTCAGATCCGATCTACTAGAGTGTGTTACACTTGGTATCAGAGGTCCAGCTCGATCCTCGGCGACCTGGAGCCGCCCGACTACCAGCGGAAGCCACGCTACATCATGAAGCAAGTCCACCGCACGGCGGCCATGGAGGAGCAGCTAGCGGCCTTGATCTAGTCTGTCAAAGACAGCCGCGCGGCCACCGACGCCAGATTGGAGGCCATCCAGACATCGCTCGACCTCTGGCGGCCGACGGTGTCCAACCTTCAAGGCCAACTCGACGAGCTGCGTACCCAGGTGGGCCGCATCGCACTCCACCCCGCGCTCGCGGATCCGGCAGCCGCCGTTCCGGATCCTGCAGCCGCCGTTCCAGATCCTGCAGCCGCCGTCTCAGATCCAGTGGTGCGAACAGTCGAGCCGCCCCCAGCGGTCGACCCGGGGCACCACGGTCCAAGTGGCCACGGCGACGTCCACGACTTCGGGGGTTTCGCACATGGGGTGGTCACCACCCTAGCGCCGCCTCCGGCCAACGGTGCGTACAAGCCTCTGCCTTTCCTCTTGATCCGGTAGTGGGAGGTGGTCATGAGATTGAGCAGCGGTAGTACGTCCAGCACAATTGGGCCTTGCCGAAGCTGGATTTTCCATCCTTTGATGGGGATAATCCACAGTTTTGGAGAAGTAGGTGTGACAAATACTTTGATGTCTATGGAGTTCAACCTGATCTGTGGGTGCGTGTAGCAACACTACATTTCACAGGGAATGCAGCTCGCTGGCTGCAGTTGCAGGAATCACAGAGCACGTCCTTCACTTGGGAGGCTCTGTGCGCTGCGCTGTGTAGCAAGTTTGGCAGGGAGCAGTATCAAAAACACCTGCGACAGTTTCATAGTCTTAGACAAACGAGTACGGTCCATGAGTACATGAGTCGATTTGAGGAGTTGATGCACCAGATGTTGGCGCATAACCCTGGTTTCGATTCATTGTATTTCACCACACATTTCCTTGAAGGGCTTCGCACTAACATTCGCGTAGGTGTTATGTTACATCAGCCCAATGATTTGGATGCTGCTTTTTCCTTGGCTACAATGCAGGAGGAGCTGCTGGAGGCGTTGCCCCGGAAGGAATTTCGGTGACAAGACGTGCCAATGCAGCGAGCTCCACAACGCCCGTTGCTGGCACTTGGAGCACCTCCCGCTCGGCAATTGTTGCCAGCACCACCAGCCGCAGCAGAGGACCGCCGAGGCCTGGATGCAGCTCGCGGGGCAGATCGAGGCGAGCATGCAGACAGAGGGGCGCGCGGCGAAGACCGTGTTGCAGCCCTGCGAAATTATAGGCGCGCGCGGGGGCTGTGCTTCAGGTGTGGTGAGCACTGGGGCCAAGGTCACCAATGCGCGGCCACGGTTCAGCTGCATGTTGTCGAAGATCTGCTCGAGCTCTTGCAAGCAGAGAACCAAGTACCTCCAATGCAAGATGATGTGTCTGACGAAGAAGTTCTGATGTCCATATCTAAAGTGGCCACTACAGGTCAAACTACACGATAAACCATCAGGCTGTTGGGCAGAATTGCAGGCAGGTCAGTGCTTATTTTAGTTGACTCGGGGAGCTCTCATTCGTTTGTCAGTGAAACGGTAGCTGACTATCTTCGAGACAAAGTGCAACAAGTCGATCCCATCTCTGTCAAAATCGTCGATGGAGGAGTCCTCCATTGCGCCGGCATTATCCCTGATTGCACATGGACAACGGAAGAATACCAGTTTGCAAATGCTCTGAGGGTGCTGTCTCTGGGTTGTTATGATATGATTGTGGGCATGGATTGGTTGCGTCAGTGCGGGCCAATGTGGGTTGACTGGGAGCACAAGATCCTTCAGTTCGAGCAGCACGGGCGCACTGTGATTTTACACGGGGTCTAGAGTAAACTGCAGCCATTTCTGCAGATTTCTTTGGTGCAACTCCATGAACTGGAAGAAGATCATGATGTTGCGTGTGTGGTCACGCTGTATCCACTGACGGACAAAGTGAATGAGGAACAAGCAGCAGATCTTCCACCCGAAATAGAAGAGTTACTCGACCAGTACAAGATTGTGTTCTCTGAACTTCAGGAGTTGCCGAAGCACAAACCATGGGATCATGCCATTCCCCTACTGGCAGGAGCGAAACCTGTCAATATTCGCCCTTATAGATACATGCCAGAGCAGAAAAGTGAGATTGAAAAGCAAGTACAAGAGATGCTTCGAGCTGGACTGATCGTGCCTAGTACAAGTCCATTCTCCTCGCAAGTGCTTCTGGTTAAAAAGAAAGATCAAACATGGTGATTTTGTGTGGGTTTCAGGCACCTCAATGCTATCAGAGTCAAGAATGCTTACCTGTTGCCAGTCATCGACGAGTTGCTGGATGAACTGTCCGGATCAGAGTGGTTTTCAAAATTGGACCTCGGGGCAGGGTATCATCAAATCCACTTGGTGGGACAAGACGAGCACAAAACTGCCTTTAAGACACATCAAGGACAGTTCCAGTTCTGGGTGGAGTGACAGGAGGGCCACCAACATTTCAAGGAGCAATCAATATCGTCCTGCCTCCACTTCTCAGGCATGGAGTGCTGTGTTTCATGGATGATATCTTGGTACATACCAAAACTTATCTGCAACATCTGAAACTCCTGTGCCAAGTGCTTCAGTTGTTGATGGAAAACGACCTGTTTGCTAAACGCTCTAAATGCTCCTTTGCCCAGCGCCAGATCAGTTATCTGGGGCATAGCATTAGTGGAGAGGGAGTGGCCACACTGAACGAGCATGTGTAGACGGTCCAAACTTGGCAGCGACCGACAACAGTGAAGGAACTCTGAGGTTTTTTTTGACTAGCTGGCTACTATCGCAAGTTCGTGTGCAACTTTGGAGTTCTTAGTCGTCCCCTCAACGATCTTTTGAAGAAGAATGTGTCGTTCATTTGGACAGAGACAATCGGCATTCCAAGCTCTGAAAACAGCATTGGTTGAGGCCCTAGTATTGGCATTGCCCGATTTCTCCAAATGATTCATCATGGAAATAGACGCAGTGCCACGGGGATTGGTGCAGTGTTGATGCAGAATGATCACCCAGTCGCGTACTTGAGCAAAGCCCTCACCCCCCGCAACTTGGGACTGTCAGCTTATGAAAAAGAGTGCCTCGCATTACTGTTAGTAGTTGACCACCGGCGCCCATACCTTCAGCACTTAGAATTCACCATTCGGACGGATCAGAAAAGCTTGTTGAATCTGACTGACCAGTGATTGAATACCCCAATTCAACAACGTGCTTTTACAAAGTTGGTTGGACTCTAGTTCAAGATTCAGTATAAAGTGGGAGCGGCCAATCGTGCAGCAGACGCTCTTTCTCGCCGAGTACATGATACAACTGCAGAATTGGCAGCGGTGACTGTAGGTAAGCCAGCTTGGTTAGAGGCAATAACAAAGAGCTACCAGCAAGACACGACAGCACAGCAATTGCTTACCAGGATAGCCTTGGACCCCAACAGCGACGAAGGTTACTCACTCCAGGATGGTGTTCTCAAATATAATGATCGGATATGGATTAGCGATGACAGTGAAACCCAAACTTCCTTGATCAAGGCACTTCACGACAGCGCGACTGGGGGTCACTCCGGCTTTCATGCCACGTACAATAGAGTGCGTAGGTTGTTTGCATGGAGGAATCTGAAGAACATGGTTCAACACTTTGTGCGCCGGTGCAGCACTTGCCAGCGTGCGAAAACAGAGAGAGTGTCGCCCGCTGGACTGCTGCAACCATTGCCAATACCCAAATGACCATGGGCTGTTGTGTCCCTGGATTTTATTGAAGGTCTGCCTAAGTCGGGAGGATATGATGCGATGCTAGTGGTGGTGGATAAATTCTCCAAATACGGTCATTTTGTGCCAATGAAGCATCCCTACCGCCTTGACTGTGGCCCAGGTATACATGCAGTAGATATTCAGGCTGCATGGACTGCCATTGGCATTGATCTCCGATCGTGACAGAATCTTCACGAGCAACCTGTGGCAAGAGTTGTTTCACCTCTCTCAGACGCAGCTATGGATGAGCTCGTCGTATCATCCCCAAACCGATGGTCAGACGGAGCAGGTGAATCATTGTTTGGAGACTTATCTGCGTTGCGCCGTCCACTCTTGCCCCAGCAACTGGTACAAGTGGCTGTTTCTGGCGGAGTACTGGTACAATACCACGTTCCATTCAGCATTGGGGCGCACACCCTTTAAAGTCATCTACGGCACGCTGCCAGAGTTTGGGGTCACTGAAGTGGATCAATGCACAGTGCCTGACCTGGCGGCATGGCTTCGTGAGAGAGAAGTCATGTTGGAACTTCTGTAGAAACAGCTCAAAATGCCCAGGATTGGATGAAGATGCAAGCAGACAAGAAGCGCACTGACAAAGAATTTGCAGTGGGGGACTGGGTTTACCTGAAGTTGTAGCTACTTATTCAGAGTTCGGTGGCTCGGCGACCATTCCAGAAGCTTGCATTCCGCTACTACGACACTTATCAGATCGTGGCGAGGGTTGGAAAAGTGGCGTATCGTCTTGCACTGCCAAAAAACAAGTCAGATACATCCAGTGGTGCATATTTCTCAACTCAAGCAAGCAGTGGGAGTGGATACAACAGTGGAGGCTGATCTCCCACACGATCATGCAGTGCTGGAAATGGAGCACGACCCGCTCCAAATTTTGGCAAGTAAGGAAGTTGTGACTCGTGCAGGTACATGTACCAGTGTGCTGGTGCACTGGTCGAAGCTGCCGCCGTCCCTCGCTACATGGGAAGACTTGGGAGAGCTTCATCGCCGTTTTCCGGCAACCGCGGCTTGGGGGCAAGCCGCATTCCAAGGAGGGGAGAATGTCACGTCACCTGGGTGTGCTGCATCGGAACCAAGGGACCCAGGTGCATCGGAGGGCCCGGAGGTCAGTGACTCGAAGGCATAGTGAAGCCAATGAAGCGACGGTGTGTGATTTGGTCGTTCCCTAATAGCTGGAGGCTGCGAGCCGTGAGTGTTATGTTAAGTAGGTGGCGTGCGTTGTATGGAGGCATCGAGAATTATTGTATCAACTTGGACAGGAAGCTGGTCTTCGTCCAACCTCTTGCCTCTCCCAACCACTTCCCTCCCGTGCTCCTTCCTCCTCCCCTCCACTCAGATCGATCTACTAGAGTGTGTTACAGGGTAGTGGTCGGGCGGGGCTCTGGGAGTGAGGGAGGGCTGCTGGTGTGCTCGGATGAGGCCGGGGATGGCTATTTATAGCCGGGGCGAGGGAGGCCGAGCTCGGGTGGCGCCGTGGGGATCCAGCCAACGCTCTGGCGAGGCCAGCGATCACGGGGAGGCGCGGGAACTCGACGAGGGAGGAGCGGACGAGCGACCGTGATGCATAGGGCAAGAGGGGCCGAGGGCGCAGACGAGGAAGACGCCGCCGCGCCATTAATGCTCGGTCGGCCACAGTGCGCCCGTTGGCGCGCGGCGGCGAACGCTAACGGAGGGGCTTACGGAGGGGGAAGTGGCTCCAGGAGGACGGCGACGAGGCAGGGAACACGCTGGAAAGGCACGTGCTTGCTGAGACGCCGAGCAGAGGAGTGGCACGAGCAAGAAGACGCTCTGGACGCGGCCGGTGCATGCCAAAATGGTGGTCACCGCGTGCACTGGTGCACACAGTGCCACAAGCCATGCCAAGCGATGTCTAGGTGTTAGTCCTTCCTAGGGAGGTTGCAACTGAGGTGGTAGTTTGGTTAAAACTGCTATGGTTAAATGGTAATCACCCTCTGAAGTTTACTGCAGTAAACTTGGGTGAGAACTGCTGAGCAACAGGAAAGGGATTGGAGCCAGAGAGTTTGTCTGCGAGGTTTAGGGTAAGAAGGACTTTCATCCTGGTAACTTTGAGAAGATTTGGATCAAGATTTAATATAGTTGCTTAACAACCACATAAACTGGTCCAGAAACTAGATTAGGATGATGCACTCTGATGAAGCATCAACTTGAGCTGAAATTTGGCAAGGCCTAATGATTTGGTCATAGTAAGATGTTGTAAACATTTCATACCAATTGGGTTCACCAAAATGGTACTTCCTTCATAGCTATTCTCCCTGACCAGAATCTTGCAATAATTCTAGAGAAATATTGGCTAAGTGAAATGGTGCCCAAATTGGGGGAGAGAAGTTATTTAGGTAGGAGAATAGTCTGGTACTTTATCAGGATTTTTGAAGCAATATAAATTATACTTGCTTCACCACCTGAAAATATTAACAGAATCGAAGATTTGGTCCTGTGCTCACATAGATGATTGGATGGGGTTGAATTTTGGAGGAGTGGGATAATATGAGCACAAGAAGAGGCATGCAAAATTTCAACTCATTTGGGTACCCCTAGCTAGCACTTCCTTCACAGTGGCTTCTGTTTGACAAAAACTTTGAAAAATCACTAAGGAAGTTTGGCTAGGCAAATAAAGTTGAATCTTGGCATGTGTCAATTATTTGGAAATAAAAGAATGCCCAACAAGTTTGGGAGCAAACAAGATAAGATAAATGACACTTCCTTCACAAAGTGCCACTCTGGACAGAAAGGAAGAATAATTATTGGAGAATTATTCTTGGGCTAGGACAGGAAAGTTTGGGCATATTTGAGCAACATATGACCCAAAGAAATTATGAGAATTATTTGGGATTTTTAGGAGTGACAGAAATATAGGTGGTTCGCAACCTAGGGCAGACAGGGTTATTCCTTTAATAGAAAAAGGAATTTTCCCGAGAAAAAGAAATTAGGGTTTGTTCAAGAAGTGAAGTGACATGATCTTGGCAAGGTTTTGAGAATGATGAGCCACTTGGGAGAGGAAATGAAGATGATTTCCCAGGTGGCAAGGCCACAAAACCACTCCAAAAAGAAAAACAGAGCAAAAACCAATTAAATTAAAAGAAAAAGAAAATGGCCATAATCCAGGCTGTTACAGAGTGGGGGAGAGGATAAGGGAGTGGGGTGGGGCACGGCCGGTTGGGCCAGGTGGGCCGGTTAGGCGGCCTGGAGGCCAGCTGGGCCACGGCCCAGCAGGGAGGGGTTTTCTCCATTTTTTCCGTTTTGTATTCTCCTTTTATTTTTATTTATTTTCTTCTGCTGTTTCTTTATTGTAGAGCATATTACCATTTTCTAAAACAAGTGTTTGCTTCACAATAATAACTTATGTAATATTTGGCACTAACCAAACATTTTTGTTTTAATGTTTGAAAACTTTGGTTGTTTGACAAAAATTCAAATTTGAATTCGAATCGTTTTGAACTAACGTGAGATTAGCGACACTAACAGAGTGACGTGGCATCTTTAGCAGAGGTTTAATGTAGCTTAATTATCCGGGCGTCACAGCGCCCAAGTAGGATTACTCCTACTTGGGGCGCCCCTTGCTCCCCTCTCCCTCTCCCACCTATATATATATATAATATATATATATAGATATATGACAAATGTTTCCTACAAGCAGTGGTAGTTACCACCACTTGCGTTTTGTATGTTGTATGTAGTATCTGTCGAAACCGAGAGTATGTACGTGTAGTATGTAGTATATAACAATGATTAGGTAGTATATATACAAATTTTTAGGTAGTATGTACCATTTTTTAGTATGCTCTTTTTTATGTACAAATATGTACGTATTTCATAAATATAACAAAAACTATGGGCTCATATGCAATTTTTTCACGTAACTTGCTTTGAAATATCTTAGATATAGTGTATGAACATATTTAAAATAATAAAATAGTATGTATAGTACCACTTGGTAGTATATGAGATATGTGGGGTAACTACCACCGGGTGGTAGGATGGATTTTCCATATATATATATATATATATATATATATATATATATATATATATATATATATATATATATATATATATATATATATATATATATAGTAGGATTTTCTACAATAGCTTGCCAGAGAACTAGTTAAGGTTTTCAACGGTGGAAAAGTTCTTGAAAATCCTGAAAAATACTGAACCAACACACCTATAATATAACATGATCCAACGGAGGGATTGAAAAAATATGACTGCATGTGTCCTGGACAAAAAGAAAAAAAATTTCAATATATATTGATCCTGGAGTGAGCTGAAATGCTTGTTTTTTCGCTGAGGACACATAAATGCATATTTTCACAATCACACCGTTGGATCATCTTACTATATTAGAGTGAGGCTCCCTTATTTGTTTCATATTTTTTACTTACTTTTAAACCGTTAAATGTTTAGCAAGCCTTAACTAGTTCTGTGGCAAGCTATGATAGACACAGTTTTACCTATATATATATATGTGTGGGGGGGGCACTGCTAGAACATACAACATTGATTCCTAGCCGTGTGCGGCGCCCCCTCCATAGTTTACGCCTCCGGTCATACTGTCGTAGTGCTTAGGCGAAGCCTTGCGCGAATCACTTCACCATCACCGTCACCACGCCGTTTCCTGACGAAACTCTCGCTTGACACTTTGCTAGATCAAGAGTTTGAGGGACGTCATCGAGCTAAACGTGTGCAGAATTCGGAGGTGTCGTACGTTCGGTGCTTGATCGGTTGGAATGAGAAGAAGTTCGACTACATCAACCGTGTTGTCAAACGCTTACGCTTTCGGTCTACGAGGGTACGTGGACACACTCTCCCCCTCTCATTGCTATGCATCTCCTAGGTAGATCTTGCGTGAGCGTAGGAATTTTTTTGAAATTGCATGCTACGTTCCCCAACAGTGGCATCCGAGCCAGGTCTATGCGTAGATGATCTGCACGAGTAGAACACAAAGAGTTGTGGGCGGTGATCGTCATACTGCTTACCTCCAACGTCTTATTTTGATTCGACGGTATTGTTGGATGAAGCGGCCCGGACCAACCTTACATGACCACGTTCATGAGACCGGTTCCACCGAGAGACATGCAACTAGTTTTGCATAAAGGTGGCTGGCGGATGTCTGTTTCTCCAATTTTAGTTGAATAAAATTTGACTGTGGCCGGTCCTTGTTCAAGGTTAAAACAGCAAACTTGATAAATCACCATTGTGGTTTTCATGCGTACGTAAGAACGGTTCTTACTAGAAGCCCGTAGCAACCACGTAAAACTTGCAACAACAAAGTAGAGGACGTCTAACTTGTTTTTACAAGCCATGTTGTGATGTGATATGGTCAAGACATGATGTGATATATGTTATTGTATGAGATGATCATGTTTTGTAAAAGTTATCGGCAACTGGCAGGAGCCTTATGGTTGTCGCTTTATTGTATGAAATGCAAACGCCATGTAATTGCTTTACTTCTATCACTATGCATTAGCGATGGTTGTAGAAGCAATAGTTGGCGAGATGACAACGACGCTACGATGGAGATCAAGGTGTCAAGACGGTGACAATGTAAATCATGATGGTGCTTTGGAGATGGAGATCAAAGGCACAACATGATAATGGCCATATCATGTCACATATTTTGATTGCATGTTATGTTTATCTTTGATGCATCTTATTTTGCTTAGTACGGCGGTAGCATTATAAGATGACCCCTTACTAAAATTTCAAGGTATAAGTGTTCTCCCTGAGTATGCGCCGTTGCGATAGTTCGTCATGCCGAGACACGACGTGATGATCGGGTGTGATAAGCTCTACGTTCATATACAACGGGTGCAAGCCAGTTTTGCACATGCGGAATACTCGGGTTAACCTTCACGAGCCTAGCATGTATAGACATGGCCTCGGAACACTGGAGACCGAAAGGTCGAACGTGAATCATATAGTAGATATGATCAACATAGAGATGTTCACCATTGATGACTACTCCATCTCACGTGATGATCGGACATGGTTTAGTTGATTTGGATCACGTATCATTTAGATGACTTGAGGGATGTCTATCTAAGTGGGAGTTCTTAAGTAATTTGATTAATTGAACTTAATTTATTATGAACTTAGTCCTGATAGTATTTGGATATCTATGTTATAGATAATTAACTCACGTATAGCTCCCCTGTTTTATTTTTGATATGTTCCTAGAGAAAACTAAGTTGAAAGATGATAGTAGCAATGATGGGACTGGGTCCGTGATCTGAGGATTATCCTCATTGCTGCACAGAAGAATTATGTCCTTGATGCACCACTAGGTGACAGACCTATTGCAGGAGCAGATGCAGATGTTATGAACGTTTGACGCGCTCGGTATGATGACTACTTGATAGTTTAGTGCTCCATGCTTTACGGCTTAGAACCGGGACTTCAAAAACGTTTTGAACGCCACGGAATATATGAGATGTTCCAAGAGTTGAAATTGATATTTCAGACTCATGCCCATGTCGAGAGGTATGTGACCTCTGACAAGTACTTTGCCTACAAGATGGAGGAGAATGGCTCAGCCAGTGAGCATGTACTCAAAATGTCTGGGTAGTACAATCACTTGAATCAAGTGGGAGTTAATCTTCCAGATAAGATAGTGATTGACAGAGTTCTCTAGTCACTATCACCAAGCTACTAGAACTTGGTGATGAACTATAATATGCAAGGGATGACGAAAACAGTTCCCAAGCTCTTCGCGATGTTGAAATCGGCGAAGGTAGAAATCAAGAAATAGCATCAAGTGTTGATGGTTAACAAGACCACTAGTTTCAGGAAAAAGGGCAAGGGAAATAAAGGGAACTTCAAGTAGAATGGCAATTGAGTTTCCACTCCCGTGAAGAAGCCCAAAGCTAGACCCAAGCCTGAAACTGAGTGCTTCTACTGCAATGGGACTGGTCACTAGAAGCGGAACTACCCCAAGTATTTGGCGGATAAGAAGGATGGCAAAGTGAACAAAGGTATATTTGATATACATGTTATTGATGTCTACCTTACTAATGCTCGTAGTAGTGCCTGGGTATTTGATACCGGTTCGGTTGCTCATATTTGTAACTTGAAACAGGGGCTACAGATTAAACGAAGATTGGCTAAGGACGAGGTGACGATGCGCGTCGAGAATGGTTCCAAGGTCAATGTGATCACCGTCGGCATGCTACCTCTACATCTACCTCTGGGATTAGTTTTAGACTTGAATAATTGTTATTTGGTGCCAGCGTTAAGCATGAACATTATATCTGGATCTTGTTTGATGCGAGACGGTTATTCATTTAAATCAGAGAATAATGGTTGTTCTATTTATATGAGTGATATCTTTTATGGTCATGCACCCTTGAAGAGTGGTCTATTTTTGTCGAATCTCGATCGTGGTGATACACATATTCATAATAGTAATGCCAAAAGCAGAAAAGTTGATAATGATAGTGCAACATATTTGTGGCACTGCCGTTTAGGTCATATTGGTGTAAAGCGCATGAAGAAACTCCATGCGGATGGACTTTTGGAATCACTTGATTATGAATCATTTGATGCTTGCGAACCATGCCTCATGGGCAAGATGACTAAGACTCTGTTCTCCGGAACAATGGAGCGAGCCACTGACTTATTGGAAATAATACATACCGATGTATGCGGTCCGATGAACGTTGAGGCTCGCGGCCGGTATCGTCATTTTCTAACCTTCACAGATGATTTGAGCAAATATGGGTATATTTACTTAATGAAACACAAGTCTGAAACATTTGAAAAGTTTAAAGAATTTCAGAGTGAGGTGGAGAATCATCATAACAAGAAAATAAAGTTTCTACGATTTGATCGTGGAGGCGAATATTTGAGTTACGAGTTTGGCCTTCATTTGAAACAATGTGGAATAGTTTCACAACTCACGCCACCTGGAACACCACAGCGTAATGGTGTGCCCGAACATCGCAACCGTTATTTATTGGATATGGTGCGATCTATGATGTCTCTTAACGATTTATCACTATCGTTTTGGGGTTATGCATTATAGACAGCTGCATTCACGTTAAATAGGGCACCATCTAAATCCGTTGAGAAGACACCGTATGAACTGTGGTTTGGAAAGAATCCTAAGCTATCATTTCTTAAAGTTTAGGGTTTGCGATGCTTATGTGCAAAAGCTTCAGCCTGATAAGCTCGAACCCAAATCGGAGAAGTGTGTCTTCATAGGATACCCAAAAGAAACTGTTGGGTACACCTTCTATCACAGATCCGAAGGCAAGATTTTTGTTGCTAAGAATGGATCCTTTCTAGAGAAGGAGTTTCTCTTGAAAGAAGTGAGTGGGAGGAAAGTAGAACTTGATGAGGTAATTGTACCTTCTCTCGAATTGGACAGTAGCACATCAGAGAAATGTGTTTCATGTGATGTCTACAACAACTAGAGAGGAAGCTAATGATCATGATCATGAAACTTCAGATCAAGTTACTACTAGACATCGTAGGTCGAACAGAGCATGTTCCGCACCAGAGTGGTATGGTAATCCTGTTCTGGAAGTCATGTTACTAGACCATGACGAACCTAAGAACTATGAAGAAGCTATGATGAGCCCAGATTCCGACAGATGGCATGAGGCCATGAAATCTGAGATAGGATCCATGTATGAGAACAAGGTGTGGACTCTGGTGGACTTGCCCAATGATCGGCAAGCCATTGAGAATAATTGGATCTTCAAGAGGAAGACGGACACTAATGGTAGTGTTACTATCTACAAAGCTCCACTTGTCGCAAAAAAGGGTTTTTCGAGAAGTTCAAGGAGTTGACTATGATGAGACTTTCTCACTCGTAGCGATGCTTAAGTCTGTCCGAATCATGTTAGTAATTGCCGCATTTTATGAAATCTGACAAATGGATGTTAAAACTGCATTCCTTAATGGATTTATTAAAGAAGAGTTGTATATGATGCAACCATAGGGTTTTGTCGATCCTAAAGGTGCTAACAAAGTGTGCAACCTCCAGTGATCCATCTATGGATTGGTGCAAGCATCTCGGAGTTGGAATATACGCTTTGATGAGGTGATCAAAGCATATGGTTTTATACAGACTTACGGTGAAGCCTGTATTTAGAAGAAAGTGAGTGGGTACTCTGTAGCATTTCTGATATTATATGTGGATGACATATTGTTGATTGGAAATGATATAGAATTTCTGGATAGCATAAAAGGATACTTGAATAAGAATTTTTTTCAATAAAAGACCTCGGTAAAGCTACTTATGTATTGGGCATCAAGATCTATGGAGATAGATTGAGACGCCTAATAGGACTTTCACAAAGCACACACTTTGACAAGATTTTGAAGGAGTTCAAAATGGATCAGTCAAAAAAAGGAATTCTAGCATGTATTGTAAGGTGTGAAGTTGAGTAAGACTCAAAACCCGACCACGGCAGAAGATAGAGAGAGAATGAAAGTCATTCCCTATGCCTCAGCCATATGTTCTATAAAGTATGCCATGCTGTGTGCCAGACCTATTGTATACCTTGCCATGAGTTTGGCAAGGGGGTACAATAGTGATCTAGGAGTAGATCACTGGACAGCGGTCAAAATTATCCTTAGGTACCTAAAGAGGACTAAGGAAATGTTTCTCGGTTATGGAGGTGACAAAGAGTTCGTCGTAAAGGGTTACGTCGATGCAAGCTTTTACAACGATCCAGATGACTCTGAGTCTCAATCTGAGTAATTAGCTAGAGTAGCTCCATGCAGAGCATTGTAGACATAGAAATTTGCAAAATACATACGGATCTGAATGTGACAGACTTGTTGACTAAACTTCTCTCACAAGCAAAACATGATCACACCTTGGTACACTTTGGGTGTTAATCACATACCGATGTGAACTAGATTATTGACTCTATTATACCCTTTGGGTGTTGGTCACATGACAATGTGAACTATGGGTGTTAATCACATAAAGATGGAACTATTGGTGTTAAATCACATCACGATAAGAACTAGATTATTGACTCTAGTGCAAGTGGGAGACTGACGGAAATATGCCCTAGAGGCAATAATAAAGTTGTTATTTTATATTTCCTTATATCATGATAAATGTTTATTATTCATGTTAGAATTGTATTAACCGGAAACTTGATACATGTGTGGATACATAGAAAAAACACCGTGTCCCCAGTAAGCATCTACTAGACTAGCTCGTTAATCAAAGATGGTTAAGTTTCCTAACCATAGACATGTGTTGTCATTTGATGAACGGGATCACATCATTAGCAGAATGGTGTGATGGACAAGACCCATCCGTTAGCATAGCATATTGATCGTTCAGTTATATTGCTATTGCTTTCTTCATGTCAAATTCATATTCCTTCGACTATGAGATTATGCAACTCCCAGATACCGGAGGAATACCTTGTGTTCTATCAAATGTCACAACGTAACTGGGTGATTATAAAGATGCTCTACAGTATCTCCGAAGGTGTTTGTTGGGTTGGCATAGATCGAGATTAGGATTTGTCGCTCCGAGTATCGGAGAAGTATCTCTGGGCCCTCTCGGTAATGCACACCATAATAAGCCTTGCAAGAAATGTGACTAATGAGTTAGTTACGGGATGAAGTATTACAGAACAAGTAAAGAGACTTGCCGGTAACGATATTGAACTAGGTATGAACATACCGACGATCGAATCTCGGGCAAGTAACATACCGATGACAAAGGGAATAACGTATGTTGTCATTACAGTACGACCGATATAGATCTTCGTAGAATATGTGGGAACCAATATGAGCATCCAGGTTCCGCTATTGGTTATTGACCGGAGAGGTGTCTCGGTCATGTCTACATAGTTCTCGAACCCGTAGGGTCCGCACGCTTAACGTTCGATGACGATTTTCTATTATATGAGTTATGTGATTTGATGACCGAATGTTGTTCGGAGTCCCGGATAAGATCACGGACATGACGAGGAGTCTCGAAATGGTCGAGAGGTAAAGATTCATATATAGGACGATAGTATTCGGACACCGGAAGTGTTATGAGGGTACCAGGTACGTACCGGGTCATCAGAAGGGGTTCCGGGCAACCCCCGGCAAGCTATATGGGCCTAATGGGCCAAGAGTTGGACAGACCAGCCCCTAAGGGACTGGTGCGCCCCCTATTGGACGAAATAAGGGGCAAAGGAAAGGAGGGAAGGGATAAGGAAAGGGGAGGATTCGGCCTCCCCCTTTCCTTCCCCTCCCCCCTCTCTTTCCTTCCCCCTTCGACACTTATGGAAGGGGGGAGGCCGACTTGTAGGAGGTGCCCAAGTAGGATTACTCCTACTTGGGGCGCCCCTTGCTGCCCCTCTCCCTCTCCCACCTATATATATGGGGGGCACCGCTAGAACATACAACATTGATTCCTAGCCGTGTGCGACGCCCCCCTCCATAGTTTACGCCTCCGGTCATATTGTCGTAGTGCTTAGGCGAAGCCCTGCGCAGATCACTTCACCATCACTGTCAGCACACCGTCGTGCTGACGAAACTCTCCCTCGACACTCTGCTGGATCAAGAGTTCGAGGGACGTCATCGAGCTAAACATGTGCAGAACTCGGAAGTGTCGTACGTTCGGTGCTTGATCGGTCGGAATGAGAAGAAGTTCAACTACATCAACCGCGTTGTCAAATGCTTCCGCTTTCGGTCTACGAGGGTACATGGACACACTCTCCCCCTCTAGTTGGTATGCATCTCCTAGATAAATCTTGCGTGAGCGTAGGAAATTTTTGAAATTGCATGCTATGTTCCCCAACAGAGATTCGCCAAGCAAAGACTTCACAATTTTAAAGATCTCCTTAGCGGCAAAATTGTCAGAGCTAAACCATTGAGGGTCATCTGACTCGCCGGAATATTCGTACATTAAGCCGGGCCGGCGGCTCAAAGGAAGAATTTTCCACGAGACCCAGCATCGGGCTAAGTCGACTCCAGTTAACCCATTGGCTAACAAGGCTTTACCTTTGGATAGTGTTGGAGCGCTTCAGCGGCTCATTTGGAAGAAGCTTGCTTGGCGGGTCAAAGTCGATAGGGAGGCGATCAGCCCTATAACCCGGCAGAGGGTTCTCATTAGCTGGGGCAGTATTCTTATAGTAAAACCAGGTCTTAACCTATCCTTTGGGGTGATTAGGTAGGGTAGCTGCAGGAAACATGCCATCCCTGCGTCTCTGGATTGAGATTCCACCCAATTCCTGACTTGGACCATCTGCGCACTCAGTTTGCCGGTTCATGTAGAAGAATTCTTTGAAGAGCGCGACAGTGGGCTCTATTTGCATATATGCTTCACAGAAAATTTGGAAGTGGCTAAGATTTGATACTGAATTTGGACCTATATCTTAAGGATGAAGGCTGAAATAGTGCAAGACGTCCCGAAGAACTTAGACCCGGGCGGCGTAAAACCTCTGAGAATATGATCGGTAAAAACTATCACTTCTCCTTCGCCAGGATTGGGGACATTCTCTCCTTTACTGACTCGCCAGCCAATTTCTTCCTGAGTCACCAAGAGACCTTGGCCTTGATAATCCTTATGGATTTCTTCAGTGACTAGGGAAGGCCCCCAATTGCAGATAGTGGTTTTCGACATATTGAGCCGCCTAAATATGAAGAGGCGGGTTATTTAAAACGACAGTATAAGAATAAGCAACATAAGGGTAAGTCGCCCTATACGTTGGTGGGTTACATATGTGTTGGTGAGCCGCCCAAGATGTAAGGGCGATTTATCTATGGTTCAGGATTGCTAAATTCTGCTAAGTGTGGAGCAAACAAGTTTCAGTATCAATAGCTATATTTTCGGACCTGTGGGTAGTTCAAAAAGAAAAATAATTACTAAACCTAAAGAATGGTGATGGAAGTGCTAATGGTCTACCCGTTGATTCTAAGGAGAATATAGTTGGTTCAAAGGTGCAAGATGGATGTCAAAACTACAACCGTAGTATTTCTATGGCATTTTCGGACCAAAAAGCAAGTTCTGCTCAAGATAGGATGAACAAAGGAGTGGATGAATGCCGACGAGCGCCATGAACTTAGGTGACCTAATGCGGATGTGACAAGGAAGAAGGGGGATACCTGTATGCGGCGGAAGAAAGCAGAGGAACGCCATTGAGCTCCGGTGAAGGCGGGGCGGCGCTATAGTCTCGGGTAAGATGGTTGGCGCAGGTCGACGGGCGCGGCGGAGCTCCGACTGTGAAGGGACTCACGACGAAGAAGAAGAAGTGGAGGAGACGAGGTAAAAAGTAAAAGGAAGGGCCCTCGTGCCTATTTATAAGGAAAAGGTAACAGTGAATGGCCAGAGCGAAAATCAAGGAGGCAATAAATTTTACAACTAAGGGACGCATCGATTCTCGGAATGACGGATTTATACAAAGATTCGTTATGACATCATGAAGGGTTTCCCGAAATCACGGAGGTGACGTCATCTTTTTCTTATGGCGGATTATGAACATTTTCAAGGCTACGACTAAGAAGCATAAAGAGAAGACTCGCCAGACTGAAGGATTTAAGATTGACATGAACAAGTTAAAATCAATCTGGGGCCTAATGTTGGGGATAAGACCCCACGATGTAACCAGCCCAGAAAGGGCCGGGTTAGGCCGTTGGCGACTCACGAAGCTAAGCCTCAGATAGGCCCAAGTAATCAAGACACGGGACCGGAGGGGCAGCTCCCATGATAGGTCAGCTTAAGGCCCAAAGCCAGAAGACGGCGCGTGGCTTGGAGGCGTAAGCTGCCTGATGAAGACTTGTCGTGAAAGGCAAGGCGACTTAGAGTTAGGATCGGTCATGAAACATGACCCGACCCGGGCTTGTAAGCCGGCGGCCTCAAACTGTATATAAAGGCGAGTCCTAGGCATAGTACAGGGAAAGTTACGATCAATCGATAGCTAGGTCAAGCGATTCTGCTCCCTTGTAATCGATACTCAAGCAATAAGCAACAAGAGCAAGAGTAGGCTTTTTACTCCGTCGTGAGCGGCCGAACCTGGGTAAACTCATGTCTGTCGTCCCGCTCATCCCCGACAAGTTAATCACCGTAGCGATGGCCTCGCACCCAAGTCCTTTCACTAGGGCATCTGCTGTGACAAAACCACGACAATGCCCTTAAAGCTTAAAGGAATGGCACGACGTTCACTTAACAGCCTGCCGGCAAACTCAATTGATGGTTGGGAAGAGCTTCAGGAGATTTTTTGAGCTAACTTTCAAGGAAATCAACTTCAACCTCCAGATGCTGATGACCTCGTCCTCATTGTATATAGGCCTGGGGAGTCCACCGGACAGTACTGGAACCAATTCTTAGATAAAAAGAATCAAATTTCGGGCCCGGACGCAGAGCAGTCGCTGCCTTTAAGCACAACATACGCGATGAGCGACTCGCTCGAGAGGTCGGGAAGGAAAGACCTCGGTCGATGTCAGCACTCACTCATTTAATAACCAAATTTTGTGCAGGATAGGATGGTTGGGTGGCCTGTAGTAATAGCAATTCAAGGGTCCTCAAGGAGCGCAACACGGGCACCAGGCCTCGGCGAATTGTGCACCCCAACATTCCCAGCACCAGCACGCTGACGAAGAGGCGGTTAATGTCGTGGCCGCACATCAACATAGGGGAATCAAACAAAAACCTATCCATAGGGACATGGAGGGTCCCTCGACACTAGACCTATTTTCGGATCGGCCATGCACCATCCATGGTAACCCTGGTAAGCCGACCTATCATTCCAATTGAAATTGCTGGGTAATCAAGCAACCCGGTAAGATATCAGCCTAGCACCAGGATAGATGTCGAGGTCATAGCACCTACGAAGACCAGCCCAAGCCAAGCGCCACTGGCCAAAAGAAACTCCCTTTCGAGGTGAAATACATCAATATGCTATAGTCAACTCGTACTCCAAGAGCGCAAGCACAGGTCACCCGCGGCCTCAATTCAACCCACCTTGTCAGGGGAGGAGATCAGATTTTCCAATCATACGCAACCTGCTAGCAAGCTCGGAGGAGCCCAATTATGAAAAGGCGGCCACACTAATAGTCGACCCATCATGGATGGCTTTCACTTAACCCGGGTCATGATGGATTGTGGCAATAGCTCCAACCTACTCTACGCAGACACCGTTAGGGAGATGCACATCCACCCTGCAAGGATAAGGCCGAGCAGTGCCATAATAACAGGCTTTACGCAAGGAACCTCGATCATAAGCATCATAAGTATTACGCTAGACGTAATATTCGGTACGCCAATTTTTTTCTGAAGGGAAGGTCTAATCTTCGAGATAGCACCCTTTCATAGTCACCATCAAGCACTGCTAGGTCGGCCTGCTTTGGCTCGTTTCCATGTTCTCCCACTTTATGACAAGTTTAAACTCCAGATCGACGGGCCCAAATGCATAATTTCAATGAATGGAAAGGTGGCGTCTTCCGTTGAGCGTAATATTTTTAACATTTTTGACCATGTATTAAAAAAATATGGAAATATTTGATCATGTATATAAAAATGTTAATCAAACATTTGGAAAAATATTGAACAAGTGTTCGACAAATGTCAATCAAGCATATAAAAAAATAAATGTGTTTAGAAAAAATGTTACGCATGTGTTCAAAAATGTTAATATTGCATTTAAAAATGTTAATCAAGCATTTGAAAAAAAGTTAAATGTGCATAGAAAAATGTTGAGCATGTATTAGAAAATGTTAATCCTGTATTTGAAATTTTTTAAGTGTGTATAGGAAAAATGTTGGCCATCTATTGAAAAACTGTTTGTCTTGTATTTGAAAAATGTTAATCAAATATTTTAAATATGTTTAAAATGTGTATAGAAATTTTTTACACCATGTATTACAAAAATGTTTAATTTGTATTGGCAAAATGTTAGACGTGTATTAGAAAAATGGCGCACACTGCCCCTCCGCGCTAGGCCGGCCCATCTCCCCTTTTTATTATCTGCTTTTTCCAAAGCAAAAAACCCGCTCGAGGAGTGAATTTAACCAGCTACCTCCCGCATCAAGGGACGCCTCACTAACCACCGCACCACCAAACCAATCTAGCAAGTTTTATCTTTTCTATGTTTTCTTCTTTAGTATTTCCATTTTCTTTTTTCTTTCTTCCTTACTTGCTGAAAAAATTAAACTCGTGAACTTCTTTCTAGAAATCAATGAACTTTTTTCGTTTTTCGATGAACTTTCTAGAAAATTGATGAACTTTTTTCAAATTCGATGAACTTTCTTCATTTTTGGATAAAATCTTTTTCAGGATGGATGAACTTTTTTTTTCAAAATCTTTGATCTTTCCACAAATTTGATAAACCTTTTTTTTCAAATTCGATCAACTTTTTTCAAAATTGGAGATCTTTGTTTTTAAGAATTCGATGATTTTTTTCAAATCCGATGACCTTTTTGAAATTTGTGAACTTTTTTGAAATTTTCATGTACATTTTTTAATTGAAGGATTTTTTGCAATTTTTTCGAAAGACAATTGTTGACCGGTCAACCGCGACTAGTCAGTCGCAAACCTTGTCGAGCAACACCAAAGCGACATGACTAGCCAGCGAACCCCACACGTTTTTGGCCAGGCCCAAGAATGTGCCTACCTTGGCACCGAAAACCTTACTTGGCGCCAAAGACGCTGAAAAGGAGGTCCTATGGATCCCTGCTTCTTCCCTTTCCTTCTCAGTTTTTACTTCAACTATGCGTGGGTGAATGGGTTGGCCCAATTACTATAGAAATTTTAGCGAGACTTTCTACCGACTCACAGTTTTCTTTGTTATTATTTTCTTTTTTCTTTTCCTTTTTCTTCTCTATTTTTGCATTCTTATTTGCATTATGTTTATTTGGTTTTATTTTATATTTTATTTTTTCTATGGTTATTTTGTTTCTTTTTTGGTTTTTATTCTACATTTTTGTTTATGTCAACAACATTTTTCTAATACACATCTAACAATTTTCCAATAAAAGTTTAACATTTTTGTAATACATGGTAAAAAAAAATTATACACATTTTTAACATTTCTCAGATACTTGATTAACATTTTTCAAATACAAGATAACATTTTCTTAATACATAGTCAACATTATTTCTATGCACACTTTTAAACTTTTTTAATCGCTTGATTAACATTTTTCAAATACAAAATTAACATTTTCTACATTTTCTAATACACAACATAGCCTTTAGTCCCAAACAAGTTGGGGTAGGCTAGAGGTGAAACCCATAAGATCTCGCAACCAACTCATGGCTCTGGCACATGGATATCAAGCTTCCACGCACTCCTGTCCATAGCTAGTTCTTTGGTGATACTCCAACCTTCAGGTTTCTCTTAACATACTCCTCCCATGTCAAATTCGGTCTACCCCGACCTCTCTTGACATTCTCCGCACGCTTTAGCCGTCCGCTATGCACTGGAGCTTTTGGAGGCCTGCGCTGAATATGCCCAAACCATCTCAGACGATGTTGGACAAGCTTCTCTTCAATTGGTGCTACCCCAACTCTATCTCGTATGTCATCAGTCCGGACTCGATCCTTCCTTGTGTGGAAACACATCCATCTCAACATACGCATCTCTGCCACTAACTATTGAACATGTCACCTTTTAGTCGGCCAACACTCGGTGCCATACAACATTGCAGGTCAAACCGCTGTCCTGTAGAACTTGCGTTTCAGGTTTTGTGGCATTCTTTTGTCACAGAGAATGCCAGAAGCTTGGCGCCACTTCATCCATACGGCTTTCATTTGATGGTTCACATCTTCATCAATACCCCCATCCTCCTGCAGCATTGACCCCAAATATCTAAAGGAGTCCTTCTAAGGCACCACCTGCCCATCAAGGCTAACCTCCTCCTCCTCACACCTAGTAGTACTGGAACCAAACTTCATGTACTCGGTTTTAGTTATACTAAGCCTAAATCCTTTTGATTCCAAGGTATTTCTTCATAACTCTAACTTCCTATTTACCCCCGTCCAACTATCGTCAACTAGCACCACATCATCCGCAAAGAGCATACACCATGGGATATCTCCTTGTATATCCCTTGTGACCTCATCCATCACCAAGGCAATAAGATAAGGGCTCAAAGATGACCCCTGATGCAGTCCTATCTTAAACTGGAAGTCATCAGTGTCAACATCACTTGTTCGAACACTTGTCAGACTCAATGTACACCATATGCAAGTCCTTCTTTTACTCCCTGTATCTCTCCATAAGTTGTTGTACCAAGAAAATGGCTTCCATGGTCGACCTCCGAGGCATGAAACCAAACTGGTTTTTGGTCACGCTTGTCATTCTTCTTAAGCGATGCTCAATGACTCTCTCCCATAGCTTCGTTGTATGGCTCATCAGCTCAATTGCACAATAATTAGTACAACTTTGAATATCCCCCTTGTTCTTGAAGATCAGTACTAATATACTTTGTCTCAATTCTTCTGGCATCTTGTTTGCCTAAAAATGAGATTGAAAAGCTTGGTTAGCCATACTATCTCTATATCCCCAGGGCCTTTCCACACCTCAATGGGGATACAATCAGGGCCCACCATCTTGCCTCCCTTCATCCTTTTTAAAGCCTCCTTGACCTTAGACTCCCGGAATCGCCGCACAAGACGCATGCTGGTCTCATGAAAGGAGTCATCCGGCTCAATGGTAGAACTCTCATTCTCCCCATTGAACAACTTGTCGAAGTACTCCCGCCATCTATGCTTAATATCCTCGTCCTTCACCAAGAGTTGGTCTGCTCCGTCCTGGATGCATTTGACTTGGCTAATATCCCTCGTCTTCCTCTCTCGGATCTTGGCCATCATATAGATGTCCCTTTCGTCTTCCTTCGTGCCAAACCGTTGGTAGAGGTCCTTGATGGGTAACATTGCATGGAAAACAAAAAAATTCTACGCACATGCAAGATCTATCCATGGAGATGCATAGCTACGAGAGGGGAGAGTATGTCTACATACCCTTGTAGACCATTAAGCAGAAGTGTTTATCAACGTGGTTGATCTAGTCGTACACCTTCACGATCCAACCGATCAAGTACCGAACGTACGACACCTCCGCGTTCAACACACGTTCAGCTCGATGACGTCCTCGCCTTCTCGATCCAACAAGAGAGGCAAAGTAGTAGATGAGTTCCGGAAGCACTACGGCATGATGACGGTGGTGGTGAACTTGTTCCCGTAGGGCTTCGCCATCCAGTGCAGAAAAACTTGACGGAGGATGAAACCAGGGAGAGGGGCGCCGCACACGGATTGGGGATTGTCGTAGGTGCGTGGCTCCACCTCCCTCTCATATATATATATATATATATATATATATATATATATATATATATATATATATATATATATATATTATAGGTGGGGGGAGGGGAGGCAACCATGGCGCGCCCCAAGGGTGGCCGCTGGTCCCCTTGGGCGCCTGCCCTATGCCCCCCTTCCTTATTTGCTCTCGGGGGGAAGAAAAGGGGAGGAGAGGAAAGGCAAGGGGAGGCCAACTCCCCTCCTTCCTTTTCTCCCCAAGGCCTGCGGCTAGAGGAGGGGTGCGCCAGCCCCTTATGGGCTGGTGTGCTCCCCTCGTTTGGCCCATATGGCCCATTAACCTCCCGAGGCCTCCCGAAACCCCTTCCGATGATCCGATGATTACCTGGTACATTCTGAAACCTTTCCGGTGACCAAATAGCATCGTCCTATATATCGATATTTACCTCCGGACCATTCTGGGGCTGCTTGTTATGTCCGTGATCTCATCCGGGACTCCGAACAATATTCGGTCACCAACTCACATAACTCATATAATACTATATTGTCAACGAACGTTAAGCGTGCAGACCTTACGGGTTCGAGAATGATGCAGACATGACTGAGACGCCTCTCCGGTCAATGACCAATAGCGGGACCTGGATGCCCATATTGGTTCCTACATATTCTACGAAGATCTTGTATCGGTCGGACCTTTATGATAATGTACGTAATTCCCTTTGTCTGTCGGTATGTTACTTGCCCGAGATTCGATCGTTGGTATCTCCATACCTAGGTCAATCTTGTTCCTGGCAAGTCTCTTTACTCGTTCCTTAATACATCATCTCGTAACTAACTCCTTAGTCACTTTGCTTGCAAGCTTGTTGTGATGTTGTATTACCGAGAGGGCCTAGACATACCTCTCCGAAACACGGAGTGATAAATCCCAATCTCGATCCATGCCAACTCAACAGACATCTTCGGAGATACTTGTAGATCATCTTTATGATCACCCAGTTATGTTGTGATGTTTGATAGAACACAAGGTATTCTTCCGATAGCCAGGAGTTGCATGATCTCATGGTCGAAGGAATATGTATTTGACATTAAGAAAGCGGTAGCAATAAACTGAACGATCATACGCTATGCTAGCGGATGGGTCTTGTCCATCACATCATTCTCCTAATGATGTGACCCCGTTATCAAATGACAACTCATGTCTATGGTTAGGAAACCTTAACCATCTTTGATCAATGAGCTAGTCTAGTGGAGGCTCACTAGGTACACGGTATTTGTTTATGTGTCCACACATGTATTTAAGTTTCCGGTAAATACAGTTCTAGCATGAATAATAAACCTTTATCATGATTAAGGAAATATAATAATAACCATTTTATTATTGCCTCTAGGGCATATTTCCATCAGTCCTCATACGCCTGACCCCTTGCTTCATTGACAGCTCGCTTTGCAACCTTCTTCGCCATCTTGTACTTCTCTATGTTGTCTTCACTTCTATCCAGGTATAGGCGTCTGAAAAAATCTTTCTTTTCTTTAATCGCCCTCTGGACATCATCATTCCACCACCAGGTATCCTTATCTTCGCTTCTCCTTCCCTTGGACACTCCAAACTCCTCCGAGGCCACCTTACGAATGCAAGTCGCCATCTTCATCCACACATTGTCCGCATCCCCTTGTTCCTCCCAAGGGCCCTTTTTAATGACCCTCTCCTTGAACGCCTGAGCTACCTCCCCCTTGAGCTTCCACCACTTTGTTCTAGCAACTTTAGCACGCTTATCCCGCTGGACACTGTCGAAATCGGGGCTCCATAGAACCAAACAAGGTTCGAACTCTGGGGAGTGTGTGAAGGATTTGGCCTAGTTATAGATCGCTACTCACTGCCTCAAGACGATGCTCCACCATGCTCGAGCGAATAGGGAAGGAATGGGACACAAGGATTTACCCAGGTTCGGGCCACCTTGCGGTGTAAAACCCTACTCCTGCTTTGTGGTGGATTGCCTCGCTAGGAGGATGAGGATGAACCAGTACAAGTGTGAGCTGCCTCGGGGGAGCTCAAATGAACGAAAGATCTCTCCCCCCCCCTCTCTCTCGGCCTCACCATGGTGGAGACTAGTCTATATTTATAGTGTCCTTGGCCCTCTTCCCTCATAGCTTAGGCGGGAAGGGATACCACAGTGGCCAATTTTGAAGGGGGACAGGAGTACACCCCATCCTGACTAAAGGTGGTCTTCGCCTGCAAAGCCTCTGGTCGTGACGCAGCGATGGGCTCAGTGATGACCTTCGTCCTGCCGGGCCCTTGGTCTTTGGTATTGTTACACTGGAATGGAAACCTTTGGGGGATTCCTCGGGAACCCGCGTACGTCCTTTCCTCGTTAGCACCAAAGAGGAAACTATCCTGGACTGCGCCCGATGGTGCCCTGCTGGCCTTGGTCGTCATGCCTCACGTCACCGCACACCTCGCGAGGTGGGGCGCCTGCCTAGAGGTGTCCGCTCCTCTGGAGGCAGCCTAGGGAGGCTGCTCCTCAGGAAGCCTTGATGTCATACGCCTCACGAGGCGGGGGGCCCTCACGAGGGTCTTGCTCGTGAACCCTCAGAGTTGGGCCGTACTGGGCCTTTGGTGGAGCCACGTGCTAGGCTGTAGGCAGACGGGTCTGGGTACTCCCGTTCCTAGAACCACGACAGACACGAATCTGAAAGTGGAAGTCAGCAACCACCAACTTATGTTGAGGTACACCTATATTCTCTTCCCGAGAGGATGAAATCAATCTGGCTAGAGTGCTGGCCACTACTTAAAGTCACCAGATGTGATTTTCTCTTTCTAAAGAGGGTGTTAGGTACAATCATGTCGTAGGCTAGAGCAAAGCTTAAGACATCTTCGCCTTCTTGATTCCTGATGCCATAGCCATAGCCAAAGCCCCCATGCACCCCTTCAAACATGTGTTAGATGTACCCACGTGGCCATTGAGGTTTCCTCGTTTGAAGAGCTTCTCGCCAATCGGTACATACTTAACCATGTCTTCCAGGCCTTTCCAGAACTCCCTCTTGGTGTTCTCATTGTGGCCTACTTGCGGGGTATACACGCTGATAACATTGAGAACTAAGTCCCCAACTACCAACTTGACCAGGATAATCCGGTCCCCACGTCTCTTGACGTCTACCACTCCATACTTGGGGTTCTTGTTGATCAAGATGCCTGCACCATTTCTGTTTGTAGCCATCCCCGTGTACCATAGTTTGAAGCCGGTATCCTCCACTTCGCCTTCTGTCCTCTCCATTTGGTTTCTTAGACGCAAAGGATATCAACACCTCTCCTCACCACTGCATCAACTAGCCCCCGAAGCTTCCCTATCAGAGACCCTATGTTCCAGCTACCTAAGCAAATCCTCGTAGGCTCGTCTAGCTTCCTTACCCTTCGCACTCGTCGAGTCAAATGCGAAGACCCTTGCTCATTTTCCACTACATCTGGGTGCCGATGTAGCGCGCCACTAAGGATGCGACGACCCGATCTTCGCTCACTTGCCACCGTATCCGGATCAAGATATGGCGCACCACCAGGGGGGTGACGGCCCGACCCTTGCCCATTTGACACCACACCGGGGTTTCGATGTGGCACGTCGCTGAGAGGGTTACGCCCCAACGAATTTTTTCCCAGCTATGTTGAGACAACATAGGCGAACTTATCAATTTCTAATACACGGCCAACTTTTTTTCTATACACATCTCTCCTCTCTCTCTCTCTCTCTCTCTCTGCTCTCCATGGTGGACACTAGTCTATATTTATAGTGACCTTGGCCCTCTTCCCTCATAGCTTAGGCTGGAAGGGATACCACAGTGGCCAATTTTGAAGGGGGACAGGAGTACACCCTATCCTGACTAAAGGTGGTCTTCGCCTGCAAAGCCTCTGGTCGTGACGTAGCGGTGGTCTTGGTGATGACCTTTGTCCTACTAGGCCCGTGGTCTTTAGTCTTGTTACACTGGAATGGAAACCTTTGGGGGATTCCTCGGGAACCCGCGTACGTCCTTGCTTCCTTAGCACTAAAGAGGAAATTGTCTTGGACTGCGCCCACTGGCGCCTTGCTGGCCTTGGTCATCATGGCTCACGTCACCGCGCGCCTCGCGAGGTGGGGCGCCTGCCTAGAGATGTCTGCTCCTCGGGAGGCCACTCCTCGGAAGCCTTGATTTCGTTCGCCTCGCGAGGCGGGGGGGGCGCTCGCGAGGGTCTTGCTCGTGAACCCTCGGAGTTGGGCTGTACCGGACCTTTGGTGGAGCCACGCGCTGGACCGTAGGTAGACGAGTCTAGGTACCCCTGTTCCCAGAACCCCGACAGTAGCCCCCGGGCCCACGATGCGCTTGATCAAGCTTTGAGGCGAAGGCAACGAGGGGAGGGTGACGCGATGCAGGTCCTAACCGCCTGCGAGCCAGGCTAGACGTGTGGCGCATGACAGGGCGCGGACGCTCCCACTTCCCCATGTCGCCTCGGCAATTCCCCGGGCTGACAAAAGCCTAGCGCGCACCATAGAGCCATCATTGCTCGAAGGTGGAAGGGCGCCGGTTGGCCTTCTATGATCACTTATAAGAGGGTGAAGGGGCAAAGTCCTCGACCCATCTCCGCCTTCTCATCCATTAGCCTCCAACCCATGTCGCAACAGCCATGGCGCCCATGAGACGGTTCACCGCCACCGAGAAGGGCAAGGCTCCGAAGGAGGAGGCTGGAGCTGCCGCCGCCCAAGAGGGGGCACGGTCGCCGCCGCAAGTCTTACACCACGCCAGCGGCGCCTCCCCGAGGGCGCGGGCGCCCTCCATTGGCAGTCTACGCCAGCTCCATTAGCCGCACGAAGAACTCCATCTGCGAGAGGGGCCGCGGGAAGGGACATGTCGGTGGATGCGGGGGGCAAAACGGCGTCGGCGCCCGACCACCTCGGGCGTGGGCGCATGATGACCCACAAGTATAGGGGATCTATCGTAGTCCTTTCGATAAGTAAGAGTGTCGAACCCAACGAGGAGCAGAAGGAAATGATAAGCGGTTTTCAGCAAGGTATTCTCTGCAAGCATTGAAATTATAGGTAATAGATAGTTTTCTGATAAGATGATTTGTAACGAGCAACAAGTAACAAAAGTAAATAAAGTGCAGCAAGGTGGCCCAATCCTTTTTGTAGCAAAGGAAAAGCCTGGACAAGTTCTTATATAGAGAAAAGCGCTCCCGAGGACACATGGGAATTATCGTCAAGCTAGTTTTCATCACGTTCATATGATTCACGTTCGGTACTTTGATAATTTGATATGTGGGTGGACTGGTGCTTGGGTGTTGTCCTTACTTGGACAAGCATCCCACTTATGATTAACCTCTATTACAAGCATCCGCAACTACAAAAGAAGTATTAAGGTAAACATAACCATAGCATGAAACATATGGATCCAAATCAGCCCCTTACGAAGCAACGCATAAACTAGGGTTTAAGCTTCTGTCACTCTAGCAACCCATCATCGACTTATTACTTCCCAATGCCTTCCTCTAGGCCCAAATAATGGTGAAGTGTCATGTAGTCGACGTTCACATAACACCACTAGAGGAGAGACAACATACATCTCATCAAAATATCGAACGAATACCAAATTCACATGACTACTAATAGCAAGACTTCTCCCATGTCCTCAGGAACAAACGTAACTACTCACAAAGCATATTCATGTTCATAATCCGAGGAGTATTAATATGCATATAGGATCTGAACATATGATCTTCCACCAAATAAACCAACTAGCATCAACTACAAGGAGTAATCAACACTACTAGCAACCTACAGGTACCAATCCCAGACTTAGAGACAAGAATTGGATACAAGAGATGAACTAGGGTTTGAGAGGAGATGGTGCTGGTGAAGATGTTGATGGAGATTGGCCCTCTCCTGATGAGAGGAGCGTCGGTGACGACGATGGCGATGATTTCCCCCTCCCGGAGGGAAGTGTCCCCGGCAGAACGGCTCTGCCGAAGCCCTAGATTGGTTCCGCCAAGGTTCCGCCTCGTGGCGGCGGAGTCTCGTCCCGAAAGCTTGCTTATGATTTTTCTTCGGACGAAAGACTTCATATAGCAGAAGATGGGCACCGGAGGGCCAACAGGGGGCCCACGAGGCAGGGGGCGCGCCCCCCACCCTCGTGGCTAGGGTGTGGGCCCCCTCAAGTATTTCTTCCGCTCAGTATTTTTTATTATTTCCAAAAACAACTTCCGTTGAGTTTCAGGACTTTTGGAGTTGTGCAGAATAGGTCTCTAATATTTGCTCCTTTTCCAGCCCAGAATTCCAGCTGCCCGCATTCTCCCTCCTTATGTAAACCTTGTAAAATAAGAGAGAATAGGCATAAGTATTGTGACATAATGTGTAATAACAGCCCATAATGCAATAAATATCGATATAAAAGCATGATGCAAAATGGACGTATCAACTCCCCCAAGCTTAGACCTCGCTTGTCCTCAAGCGGAAGCCGATAACGATAAATATGTCCACATGTTTAGAGGTAGAGGTGTCGATAAAATAAAATACGGACATGAGGGCATCATGATTATTCTCATAACAGCAACATATAAGGATAATGTCATATGATCTCTTATGCTCAAGTAATAATCCATTCACAATGCAAAGTATGAATCAGAAACTTTATTGAGAACCAACAAACTATAATCTCAGTCATTGAGGCAATTTCAATTTATCATAACATCAGAAAGAGTCTATGTCAGAGCTTTTCAGCAAGTCCACATACTCAACTATCATTTAGTCTTTCACAATTGCTAACACTCACGCAACACTTGTGGTTACGGAGTCTTAATCGGACACATAGAAAGATAGGGGCTTATAGTTTCGCCTCCCAACCTTTTACCTCAAGGGTATGTCAACAATAATACCTCATGCTAACTTACATCCAATTAGATATATGTATCAGGATCTTTCCAACACACCGTGCTTGCCAAAGGATAAAATATAAAAAGTAAAGGTGAAGATCACCAAGACTCTTGCATAAGGTAGAAGATAATAATAAAAGATAGGCCCTTCGCAGAGGGAAGCAGAGGTTGCCATGCGCTTTCAGGGTTGGATGCACAAAATCTTAATGCGAAAGAACGTCACTTTATATTGCCACTTGTGATATAGACCTTTATTATGCAGTCTTTCGCTTTTATTTCTTCCACATCACAAGATCGTATAAAGCTTATTTCCTCCACACCAATCAATCATACATATTTAGAGGGCAATTTTTATTGCTTGCACCGATGACAACTTACTTGAAGGATCTTACTCAATCCATAGGTAGATATGGTGGACTCTCATGACAAAACTGGGTTTAAGGGTATTTGGAAGCACAAGTAGTATCTCTACTTGGTGCAAAGAATTTGGCTAGCATGAGGGAGAAAGGCAAACTCAACATGTTGGATGATCCATGACAATATACTTTATCTCAGATATAAGAAAACATAACCCATTATGTTGTCTTCCTTGTCCAACATCAACTCTTTAGCATGTCATATTTTAATGAGTGCTCCCAATCATAAAAGATGTCCAAGATAGTATATTTATATGTGAAACCTCTCTTTCTTTATTACTTCCTATTAATTGCAACGATGACCAAAGCTATGTTTGCCAACTCTCAAAAAATTTTAATCATCATACTCTTTCTATGTGAAGTCATTATTCTCAATAAGATCAATATGATCTCTTTGTTTCTTTTTATTCTTTTCTTTTTTCTTTTATTCACTCAAGATCATAGCAAAATAATCAAGCCCTTGACTCAACACTAATCTTTATTATATAGCTCGCGGACTCGATTACATATAGGGATCATAAAGCAAAACTCAAAACTAGATCATACTGAAACTTTATTCTACTAGATCAAGATATTACTAAAAGGATCGAACTAAGAAAAGCGGTAAAGATAGAGATGTGATGGTGATACGATACCGGGGCACCTCCCCCAAGCTTGGCAGTTGCCAAGGGGAGTGCCCATACCCATGTGATTATGTCTCCTTTTTAGGAGGAGGTGATGATGGAGTTGTCGATGATGATAGTTGTGTCTTTAGCTTCTTCATACTGTAATTGAGGAGAGCAATTTCCTCCTTTAAATCATCGACCTCCGATTCCAGCTTCAAGATCTTGTCACATAAATCTCCTTTGCTTTTCTGCCGAAAACGAGAAGGAATAGATCGGTTGTTAGATAGTTTAGCCCTCTTAGGTAGACTAGATTACTTGAACGTCACGTGCATATCCCTAGTTTGAGGTAGAGGGACATCCTCCTCCTCTGAACTTGAATCATTGATCCTCATCAAATGAGCATCTTCCTCATCCGTAGTTCGACCACAAGGAGATAAATCCCCATAGGTCTTTGGGTCAGCAATGAGGTGTGAGACATAGCTCTCTCCGTTGGAATCCTGAGATGACATCTTGCTCCAAACCTACTACAGAAACAGCTCGAAACGAAAATAGAGGTATTTGCGTGGTACAGGAGTCAAAACCTTTGGGAGATTATATAACAAATTTTTACCGACCAAATACGTATCGTGCAAGAAAACGGAGTCCGGAGAGTGCACGAGGTGCCCACGAGGCAGGGGGCGCGCCCAGGGGGTAGGGCGCACCCTCCACCCTCGTGGAGGCCTCGTGTCCTTCCCGGTCTGCTTCTTATTTTTCTATTTTTCTAAATATTCCAAAACGGAGAAAAATTGCCATTAGAACTGTTTTGGAGTCGTTTTACTTACCGTACCACATACCTATTCCTTTTCGGAGTCTGAAACGTTCTGGAAAGTGTCTCTTATGTATTCCTCCGGGGTTACGGTTTCAATAACATTAGTTTCAACATTTATGGGATTACCTGAGATATAATGTTTGATTCTTTGACCGTTCACCACCTTCGGATTTGTGCCTTCGAAGTTGTTGATTTTTATGGCACCGGAACGATAGGCCTCCTCGATAACGTAAGGACCTTCCCATTTAGAGAGAAGATTTCCTGCGAAAAATCTCAAACGAGAGTTGTATAGCAATACATAATCACCTACATTAAACTCACGCTTTTTGTATTCTTTTGTCATGCCATCTTTTAACCTTTTCTTTAAACAACTTGGCATTCTCGTAGGCTTGGGTTCTCCATTCATCAAGTGAGCTAATGTGAAATAACCTCTTCTCACCAGCAAGTTTGAAATCATAATTGAGCTCTTTAATAGCCCAATATGCCTTATGCTCTAGTTCGAGAGGTAAGTGACATGCTTTTCCATAAACCATTTTATACGGAGACATACCCATAGGACTTTTATATGCAGTTCTATAGGCCCATAATGCATCATCAAGTTTCTTGGACCAATTCTTTCTAGATCTATTAACAGTCTTTTGCAAAATTAATTTGAGCTCTCTATTACTCAATTCTACTTGACCACTAGACTGTGGGTGATATGGGGATGCAATTCTATGATTAACATCATACTTAGCAAGCATTTTACGGAAAGCACCATGAATAAAATGTGAACCACCATCAGTCATTAAATATCTAGGGACTCCAAACCTCGGGAAAATAACTTCTTTAAGCATTTTAATAGAGGTGTTATGATCAGCACTACTAGTTGGAATAGCTTCTACCCACTTAGTAACATAATCAACAGCAACTAGAATATGTGTATACCCATTAGAGGCAGGAAACGGTCCCATATAATCAAAGCCCCAAACATCAAATGGTTCAATAACAAGTGAATAATTCATAGGCATTCTTGACGTCTACTAATATTACCAATTCTTTGACATTCATCACAAGATAAGACAAACTTACGGGCATCCTTGAAGAGAGTATGCCAATAAAAACCGGATTGCAATACCTTATGTGCAGTTCTGTCTCCAGCGTGGTGTCCTCCATAAGCCTCGGAGTGACACTTGCGTAGGATGTGTTCCTGTTCATGCTCAGGTACACAACGTCTAATGACACCATCTACTCCTTCTTTATAAAGATGTGGGTCATCCCAAAAGTAATGTCTTAAATCATAGAAAAACTTTTTCTTTTGCTGGTATGTGAAACTAGGTGGTATAAATTTAGCAACAATGTAATTAGTGTAATCAGCATACCATGGAGCAGTATGAGCAGCATTTATGACATTTAATTGTTCATCACGAAAGCTATCATCAATAGGTAGTGGGTCATCAAGAACATTTTCTAACCTAGACAAGTTGTCTGCAACAGGGTTCTCAGCTCCCTTTCTATCAATAATATGCAAATCAAATTCTTGCAGCAAGAGAACACATCTAATAAGTCTAGGTTTAGCATCTTTCTTTTCCATAAGGACTTTAATAGCAGCATGATCCGTGTGAATAGTCACTTTAGAATCAACAATATAAGGTCTGAACTTATCACAAGCAAATACAACTACTAAGAATTCTTTTTCAGTAGTAGCATAATTTCTCTGAGCATTGTCTAGAGTTTTACTAGCATGTTGAATAACATTTAATTTCTTATCAACTCTTTGCCCTAGAACAGCACCTACAGCATAATCACTAGCATCACACATGATTTCAAAGGGTAAATTACAATCAGGTGGCTGAACAATAGGTGCAGAAATCAATGCTTTCTGAAGTATTTCAAATGCTTCTACACAATCATCATCGAAGACAAATGGTATATCTTTTTGTAATAAATTAGTCAGAGGCCGAGAAATTTTTGAGAAGTCCTTAATGAACCTCCTATAAAACCCGGCATGACCAAGGAAACTTCTTATACCTTTGATGTCCTTGGGACATGGCATCTTTTCTATAGCATCAACTTTAGCTTTATCAACTTCAATACCTCTTTCAGAAATTTTATGCCCCAAGACAATACCTTCAATAACCATAAAGTGGCACTTTTCCAAATTCAAGACAAGATTAGTTTCTTCACATCTCTGCAAAACTCGATCAAGGTTGCTCAAGCAATCATCAAAAGAGGATCCATAAACGGAGAAATTGTCCACGAAAACCTCACAAATCTTTTCACAAAAGTCAGAGAATATAGCCATCATGCATCTTTGAAAGGTAGCAGGTGCATTACATAAACCAAAAGGCATACGTCTATAAGCAAAAGTACCGAAAGGGCAAGTAAATGTGGTCTTAGCTTGATCATCAGCTGACACAGGTATTTGACAGAAACCAGAATAACCATCTAGAAAGCAAAAGTGTGTATGTTTGGATAATCTTTCTAGCATTTGATCAATAAAAGGTAAGGGGTAATGATCTTTTTAGTAGCTTTGTTTAATTTGCGGAAATCAATTACCATCCTATAACCTGTAATAATTCTTTGCGGAATCAATTCATCTTTATCATTGGGAACGACAGTAATACCTCCTTTCTTAGGGACACAATGGACAGGACTTACCCACTGACTATCAGCAACGGGATAAATTATACCTGCCTCAAGGAGCTTTAGTATTTCCTTTCTTACCACTTCTTTCATTTTAGGATTCAGCCGTCGTTGGTGATCAATAACTGGTTTGGCATCTTTCTCCAAATTTATTTTATGTTGACAAAGAGTGGGACTAATGCCCTTAAGATCATCAAGAGTATATCCAATAGCAGCACGGTGCTTCTTCAGAGTTTTCAATAATTTTTCTTCCTCCTTCTCTGAAAGGTTAGCACTAATAATAACAGGATATATCTTCTTTTCATCAAGATAAGCATATTTAAGAGTATCAGGCAATGGTTTAAGCTCAAACACGGGATCACCCTTGGGTGGAGGAGGATCCCCTAGGATTTCAACATCCAAGTTGTGTTTCAGAATAATCCCTGTTTAAAGAACACTTCATCTATTTCCCTTCTTTCATTCATAAATATATCATTTTCATGGTCTAGCAAATATTGTTCTAAAGGATCACTAGGAGGTACGGCAATAGAAGCAAGACCAATAATTTCATCTTTACTAGGCAATTCCTCTTCACGGTGTTGTCTACGAAATTTAGAGAAATTAAACTCATGAGACATATCACCCAAACCAATAGTAACAACATCTTTTTCGCAGTCTATCCTAGCATTAACAGTGTTCAAGAAGGGTCTACCAAATATAATGGGACAAAAGCTATCTTGTGGGGAACCAAGAACAAGAAAATCAGCAGGATATTTAGTTTTCCCACACAAGACTTCAACATATCTAACAATTCCAATTGGTGATATAGTATCTCTATTGGCAAGTTTAATGGTGACATCAATATCTTCTAATTTAGCAGGTGCAATATCATGCATAATTTCTTTGTATAAGTCAATAGGTATTGCACTAGCACTAGCACCCATATCACACAAGCCATGATAACAATGATCTCCTATTTTAACAGAAATAATAGGCATGCCTACCACAGGTCTATGTTTATCTTTAGCACAAGGTTTAGCAATTCTAGCAGTTTCATTACAGAAATAAATAACATGCCCATCAATATTATCAGCCAAGAGATCTTTAACCATAGCAATATTAGGTTCAACTTTAACTTGCTCGGGAGGTGTATAAGTTCTAATATTGCTTTTACGAACCACAGTTGAAGCTTTAGCATGATCTTTTACCCTAACAGGAAAAGGTGGTTTCTCAACATAAGCAGTAGGAACAATAGGATCATTATAAGTGATAGTCTTTTCTTCAACTTTAATAGGTGTAGCTACTTTTACTTCTATGGGAGGATGATATTGAAACCACTTCTTAGGGAGATCAACATGAGTAGCAAAAGATTCACAGAAAGAAGCTACTATCTCAGAGTCAAGTCCATATTTAGTGCTAAATTTACGGAAAACATCGGTATCCATAAAAGATTTAACACAATCAAACTTAGCTGTCATACCTCACTCCTTACCTTCGTCGAGATCCCAATCTTCAGAGTTGCGTTTAATTCTTTCCAATAAATCCCATTTGAATTCAATAGTATTCATCATAAAAGAGCTAGCACAAGAAGTATCGAGCATGGTGTGATTGTTATCAGAAAGCCGAGCATAAATTTTTTGAATAATCATTTCTCTTGAGAGCTCATGATTGGGGCATGAATATAACATTGATTTAAGCCTCCCCCAAGCTTGAGCGATGCTTTCTCCTTCGCGAGGCCAAAAATTATATATATAATTACGATCACGATGAACAAGATGCATAGGATAAAACTTCTGATGAAATTCCAATTTCAATCGCTTGTAGTTCCATGATCCCATATCATCACATAGCCTATACCATGTCAATGCATCTCCCTTCAAAGATAAAGGGAAGACCTTCTTCTTGATAACATCATCGGGCATACCTGCAAGCTTAAATAATCCACAAACCTCATCCACATAGATTAGGTGCTCATCAGGATGTAATGTTCCATCTCCTGCAAAAGGATTAGCTAGTAGTTTTTCTACCATACCTGAAGGAATTTCAAAGTAGACATTTTCATCTTCAGTAGGTTCAGTAGGTTGAGGAGCAACTCTTTGCTCTACTGGTCGGGGTGAAGATACCCCGAACAAGCCCCTCAGAGGATTACTTTCCATAGTAACAAGTGACAGTAAATTTCAGCACACTATATAATTTTTTCCTAACCAAATTCCACCTACCAAAGGCGCTTCACTCCCCGGAAACGGCGCCAGAAAAGAGTCTTGATGACCCACAAGTATAGGGGATCTATCGTAGTCCTTTTGATAAGTAAGAGTGTCGAACCCAACGAGGAGCAGAAGGAAATGATAAGCGGTTTTCAGCAAGGTATTCTCTGCAAGCACTGAAATTATAGGTAATAGATAGTTTTGTGATAAGATGATTTGTAACGAGCAACAAGTAACAAAAGTAAATAAAGTGCAGCAAGGTGGCCCAATCCTTTTTGTAGCAAAGGACAAGCCTGGACAAGTTCTTCTATAGAGAAAAGCGCTCCCGAGGACACATGGGAATTATCGTCAAGCTAGTTTTCATCACGTTCATATGATTCGCGTTTGGTACTTTGATAATTTGATATGTGGGTGGACCGGTGCTTGGGTGTTGTCCTTACTTGGACAAGCATCCCACTTATGATTAACCTCTATTGCAAGCATCCGCAACTACAAAAGAAGTATTAAGGTAAACCTAACCATAGCATGAAACATATGGATCCAAATCAGCCCCTTACGAAGCAACGCATAAACTAGGATTTAAGCTTCTGTCACTCTAGCAACCCATCATCTACTTATTACTTCCCAATGCCTTCCTCTAGGCCCAAGTAATGGTGAAGTGTCATGTAGTCGACGTTCACATAACACCACTAGAGGAGAGACAACATACATCTCATCAAAATATCGAATGAATACCAAATTCACATGACTACTAGTAGCAAGACTTCTCCCATGTCCTCAGGAACAAACGTAACTACTCACAAAGCATATTCATGTTCATAATCAGAGGAGTATTAATATGCATATAGGATCTGAACATATGATCTTCCACCAAATAAACCAACTAGCATCAACTACAAGGAGTAATCAACACTACTAGCAACCTGCAGGTACCAATCCCAGACTTAGAGACAAGAATTGGATACATGAGATGAACTAGGGTTTGAGAGGAGATGGTGCTGGTGAAGATGTTGATGGAGATTGGCCCTCTCCTGATGAGAGGAGCGTTGGTGATGACGATGGCGATGATTTGCCCCTCCCAGAGGGAAGTGTCCCCGGCAGAACAGCTTTGCCGGAGCCCTAGATTGGTTCCGCCAAGGTTCCGCCTCGTGGCGGTAGAGTCTCGTCCCGAAAGCTTGCTTATGATTTTTCTTCGGACGAAAGACTTCATATAGCAAAACATGGGCACTGGACGGCCAACAGGAGGCCCACGAGGCAGGGGGCGCGCCCCCCACCCTCGTGGCCAGGGTGTGGGCCCCCTCAAGTATTTCTTCCGCTCAGTATTTTTTATTATTTCCAAAAACAACTTCCGTGGAGTTTCAGGACTTTTGGAGTTGTGCAGAATAGGTCTCTAATATTTGCTCCTTTTCCAGCCCAGAATTCCAGCTGCCGGCATTCTCCCTCCTTATGTAAACCTTGTAAAATAAGAGAGAATAGGCATAAGTATTGTGACATAATGTGTAATAACAGCCCATAATGCAATAAATATCGATATAAAAGCATGATGCAAAATGGACGTATCAGCGCACTCCGCCGATTCAGCACGCGAGTTTGTCGTGTGGATGGAGAGCCCACCGCGCACCTGGATCCAGCTCCCGGGCTCCTTCGCGCAGGAGCTGGCGGCGGATGGCCCCGTCGGGCTGTGGCGGCAGTCCGTCGGCTGCTGCAGCAAATCCTCCTAGGCGGAGGTCGAAGTCACCCCCTCCGGCTTCATGTACCTAGCCTAGGGGTGGCAGTCGTTTGCCCATGCCCACGACTTGAATGGGAGGCACACCCTCCACTTCCAGTTTGATGGGGCGTCGACGCTCTACGTGAAGATCTTCGAGGGACGGGCTGCCGCCTCGGATGCTGTACGGAGGGCGACAACAACAGCAGCGACGATGACCACAGTAGCGGCGGTGGCATCCTCGGCGGTGAACTTGCCCTTGGCACGGCCATGGCGCCTCCAGCAGCGACAACACCTCCTCCCGGGGGGGCGAGAACGAAATGACTACGACGAGCCACGATGTAGCCGCGTCATGGTGGAGGACGACTCTGACTAGGCGCCAGCGATGCTGGAGCCTCAGGAGCGGCGACCTCCAGGAGGAAGTTTCTTTTGCTTCTTTCATTTCCCTGCATCAAACCATTAAGGTCCCCGTCGGGGCGTGTAAGGAACTGTGGCGCTTGTGCCTTTATCTTAATGCTTCCGGTTTTGTGTTTCAAGTCATGTTAGCGTCTCTCGTTTGGGCTCAAGCCCCTTTTTCCTTGCGATAGCTTAGTGCTCTGCGTCGCTGGTAGGGGTGGGCATATAAACCGAAGACCGAAGTACCGAACCGAAAGAACCGGGACCGGCACCGAACTGACCGAAACCAATTATTTCGGTTCTTACTTCGGTCCTAACTTCTGTAGAACCGACATTAGTTCGGGATTCTCGGTTACAGGCCTCGGTTACCCGATAAACCGATATATATCCTATACGTACTTCAAAATCTGAGAAATAGCCCAGCCCATTATCATTACCTGGCAACTCCCGAGGCCCAGAAGACTAGCACCCCACGTGAACTGTTGGAAAGTCACTCCCGATTTCCCATCTCACGCAACGACCTGACCTAGGCGCCAGAAGCGTTGCCTCCCCCGCCGGCGGTAGCACTATGCTCTCCTCCCATGTCTACTGCCCCGCCGTTGGTGGCGCTCTGCTCTCCTCCCTTGTCTTCTCCCCCACCGGCGACGGTGCTCTGCTCTCCTCTCCTGCCGTCGACGGTCGCTTGGTGGACTGGCAGCTCGTAGCGGGACTTATCTCCTCTTTCCATAGTGATTTCTTTGACCATCCCGTCATATTAAGACGAGACGTTTTTGCCTTTAGATCTGATTGCGTGCGATTGACAGTGTTTTCTTTCTCTTTTCGATCTGATAGCTTCGGTCTTGTTCGGTTATACCGGAAACCAGACCGAAGTCATGGCACCCCGAACTCTTGGTTAGCAAGATTATGAAAGACCGATCGGTCATCGTTTCCAGGAAACCGAATTTGCTATAACCCGAACAAACCGAACCAAAATTCTCGGTTAGACCGAATGCCCAGCCCTAGTCGCTGGGACCCAGTCCCCAGGCAAGCTTCTGTCGTCGTTGGTATGCCAGGTCGCGATGCCGTGTGCAAGGCCAGGAGGTTGGCAACCCTAGGTCCGGTAAGAGCTCCTGAGGCGCGATGCTCAGGAGGTTCCCCTTGACGTGGAAGCGGCTTTCGAGGAAAAAAGGGGGTTTTCATCCATACGAGATTGTGAAAATGAAGATGGAACGTTAACAGTAGGGCTCGCACCTGGCACAGAGAAGATGACTTAGCTTAGGGTGCGCATAGCTTGCGAAGGATTCCTGCGCCATGAGGGCATGCTTCCCTGGAGCTTGGTCATCTATGCTCTGAAATGAGTCAACACAAGTCCCGCTAGGGGTGTGTGAAAAGGTCGGCGTCCTATGTGTTTCAAATGATGCCCGAGCTGCCGGACTGCTGATACGTCTCCGTCGTATCTATAATTTTTTATTGTTCCATGCCAATATTATACAACTTTCATATACTTTTGGCAACTTTTTATACTATTTTTGGGACTAACATATTGATCCAGTGCCCAGTGTCCGTTCCTGTTTGTTGCATGTTTTTTGTTTCGCAGAAAATCCATATCAAACGGAGTCCAAACGGGATAAAAACTGACGGAGATTTTTTTTGGAATATATGTGATTTTTGGGAAGAAGAATCAACGCGATACGATGCCCGAGGGGGCCACGAGGCAGGGGGCGCGCCCCAGGGGGTCAGGCGCGCCCTGGACCCTCGTGGCCACCCCGTAAGGCGGTTGGAGCCCTTCTTTCGCCACAAGAAAGCTAATTTCCAGATAGAGATCGTGTCCAAAATTCAGCCCAATCGGAGTTACGGATCTCCGATTACAAAAGAAACGGTGAAAGGCCAGATCTGGGAGCGCAGAAACAAAGAGATACAGAGAGACAAATCCAATCTCGGAGGGGCTCTTGCCCCTCCCACGCCATGGAGACCAAGGACCAGAGGGAGAACCCTTCTCCCACCTAGGGAGAAGGCCAAGGAAGAAAAAGAAGGAGGGGGCTCTCTCCCCCTCGCTTCCGGTGGCGCCGGAGTGCCACCGGGGGCCATCATCGTCACCGCGATCTACACCAACACCTCCATCATCTTCACCAACATCTCCATCACCTTCCCCCATCTATCTACAGTGGTCCACTCTCCCGCAACCCGATGTACCCTCTACTTGAACATGGTGCTTTATGCTTCATATTATTATCCAATGATGTGTTGCCATCCTATTATGTCTGAGTAGATTTTTGTTGTCCTATCGGTAATTGATGAATTGCTATGATTGGTTTAATTTGCTTGTGGTTATGTTGCTGTCCTTTGGTGCCCATCATATGAGCGCGCGCGTGGATCACACCATAGGGTTAGTTGTATGTTGATAGGACTATGTATTGGAGGGCAAGAGTGACAGAAGCTTCAACCTAGCATAGAAATTGATGCATACAGGATTGAAGGGGGGGTAATATATCTTAATGCTATGGTTGGGTTTTACCTTAATGAATGTTATTAGTTGTGGATGCTTGCTAATAGTTCCAGTCATAAGTGCATAGAATTCCAAGTCAGGGATGACATGCTAGCAGCGGCCTCTCCCACATAAAACTTGCTATCGGTCTAGTAAAGTAGTCAATTGCTTAGGGACAATTTCGCAACTCCTACCACCACTTTTCCACACTCTCTATAATAACTTTATTGGTTCTTTATGTAAACAGCCCCTAGTTTTTATTTGTGTGCTCTTTATATTCTTGCAAACCTATCCAACAACACCTACAAAGTACTTCTAGTTTCATACTTGTTTTAGGTAAAGCGAATGTTAAGCGTGCGTAGAGTTGTATCGGTGGTCGATAGAACTTGAGGGAATATTTGTTCTACCTTTAGCTCCTCGTCGGTTTCGACACTCTTACTTATTGAAAGAGGCTATAATTGATCCCCTATACTTGTGGGTTATCAAGACCTTTTTCTGGCGCCGTTGCCGGGGAGTCATAGCGTGGGGTGAATATTCTCGTGTGTGCTTGTTTGCTTTATCACTAAGTAATTTTTATTTGCTGTTCTAAGTTGTTTTCTATCTTTAGTTATGGGTAGGAAACACAAAATACCAAAAAAAATAGTTGTACCTGCTACACCAATGGTTGAAGAACCACTCAAAATCTATCACATTCCTGAAGCTTTTTACCTGGATCATCTTCGATCCCTATGTGCTCGTGCTGAAACCCCAACTAGCTTAGTTGAGGGAAAATCTTTAGATGAGCATGCTTGTTATGTGTGACATCGCTTATCTAAAAAAGGGAAACTTTTACTGAATCAAATTCATCGTTTGCAATGCTATGCTTGGAATTTATGTGAAATATATGATGTTACTTGTTGTTCTGAAAACCCTAAGAAACACCTTCCCTACCAATGTGAGTTTAGTGATAATGGAATCGTATCTTCGTATGCTAAGGGTGTTTATAATTACTATGATGTTCAACAAATTGAAGAATTTGTTGCTTTTAAGGGTGCTTATGAAATTGCTTCTTTGATTGAAAAGTATGATGATACTCTTTATAAATCTGAAAATTTCGCCATACTTAAATATTGTTATGATAATTATGCTCCTAATGCCTATGTTAAACCATATGTTGAGGACTCCTCCGTTGTCCAAGAAGAGACTAATATTTTGCAGGAGTCTATGGAAGAAGAAATTGATGAAACTGTGAGCTCATTGGATGAAAAAGATGAGGAGGAGAGCGAAGAACAAAAGGAGGAAGAGCGGATTGATCACCCGTGCCCACCTTATAATGAGAGTAACTCTTCAACTCATACATTGTTTAATTTCCCTTCGTGCTTACCGAAGGATGAATGCTATGATGATTGTTATGATCCCGTTGATTCATTTGAAATATTCCTTTTTGATGATGCTTGCTATGCTTGTGGCCAAGATGCCAATATGAAATATGCTTATGGAGATGAACTTTTTGTAGTTCCTTATGTTGAACATGAAATTGTTGCTATTGCACCCACGCATGATAGTCCTATTATCTTTTTGAATTCTCCCGACTACACTATATCGGAGAAGTTTGTACTTATTAAGGATTATATTGATGGGTTGCCTTTTACCGCTACACATGATGATTTTGATAGAGATAATATGCATGTGCTTGCTGCTCCTACTTGCAATTATTATGAGAGAGGAACTACATCTCCGCCTCTCCATGTTTCCAACACGATAAAATTGCAAGAAACTGTTTATACTATGCATTGGCCTTTACTTTGTGTGCATGAATTGTTCTTTTATGACATGCCGATGCATAGGAAGAGAGTTAGACTTCGTTATTGCTTGATATATGTTACTTTGTGCTCACTACTAAATGCTAAATCATTGTTAATTAAAATTGGCTTTGATATACCTTGGGATCCGGGTGGATCCATTACTTGAGCACTATATGCCTAGCTTAATGGCTTTAAAGAAAGCGCTGCTAGGGAGACAACCCGGAAGTTTTAGAGAGTCATTTATTTCTGTTGTGTGCTTTTATAAAGTTTAAAAACAAAAAAAATAAAGAGGGGAACCCAAAACTTTTTCAAAAAGGAAAGTGAAAGTGAGAGAGACAAGCATTGTTGAAGTGGGGGAGCTCCTTGAACTTTGTTCATGCTCACGGAAACTTTGTAAATCTTGATTACAGAAAATTTTCAACAAGAATAATTATCCCCTTGTACAATTCCATTGTATAATAAAAATAATGTGCCAAGGTTTGCCTTGAGGATGTTTACAATGCTTGTTGGTTTGTACGGTGCCAAGATTTTATATTTTTTACTGTAACGTCAAATGGTTCTGAAACCTTTTGCATTGTCTTTCCATACAAATTTTTTGTTTTTCCTAATTTTGGTAGAATTTTTGGAGTACCAGAGGTATGGAGAATGTTCAGATTATTACAGACTGTTCTGTTTTAGACAGATTCTGTTTTTGATGCATAGCTTGCTTGTTTTGATGAAACTATCAATTTTTATCAGTGGATTAAGCCATGGAAAAGTTATATTACAGTAGCTATAATGCAAAAACAAAATACGAATTGGTTTGCAATAGTACTTAGAGTAGTGATTTGCTTTATTATACTAACGGATCTTACCGAGTTTTCTGTTGAGTTTTGTGTGGATGAAGTGTTCGAAGATCGAGGATGTCTCGATATGAGGATAAGGAGGAGAGACAAGAGCTCAAGCTTGGGGATGCCCAAGTCACCCCAAGTAAATATTCAAGGAGACTCAAGCGTCTAAGCGTGGGGTGAAGGAAATATGCCCTAGAGGCAATAATAAAGTTATTATTTATTTCCTTATATCATGATAAATGTTTATTATTCATGCTAGAATTGTATTAACCGAAAACATGATACATGTGTGAATACATAGACAAACAGAGTGTCACTAGTATGCCTCTACTTGACTAGCTCGTTGATCAAAGATGGTTATGTTTCCTAACCATAGACATGAGTTGTCATTTGATTAACGGGATCACATCATTAGGAGAATGATGTGATTGACTTGACCCATTCCGTTAGCTTAGCACTCGATCGTTTAGTATGTTGCTATTGCTTTCTTCATGACTTATACATGTTCCTATGACTATGAGATTATGCAACTCCCGTTTACCGGAGGAACACTTTGTGTGCTACCAAACGTCACAACGTAACTGGGTGATTATAAAGGTGCTCTACAGGTGTCTCCGAAGGTACTTGTTGGGTTGGCGTATTTCAAGATTAGGATTTGTCACTCCGATTGTCGGAGAGGTATCTCTGGGCCCTCTCGGTAATGCACATCACTTAAGCCTTACAAGCATTGCAACTAAAGAGTTTGTTGCAAGATGATGTATTACGGAACGAGTAAAGAGACTTGCCGGTAACGAGATTGAACTAGGTATTGAGATACCGACGACCGAATCTCGGGCAAGTAACATACTAATGACAAAGGGAACAACGTATGTTGTTATGTGGTCTGACCGATAAAGATCTTCGTAGAATATGTGGGAGCCAATATGAGCATCCAGGTTCCGCTATTGGTTATTGACCGGAGACGTGCCTCGGTCATGTCTACATAGTTCTCGAACCCGTAGGGTCCGCACGCTTAACGTTACGATGACAGTTATATTATGAGTTTATATGTTTTGATGTACCGAAGGTTGTTCGGAGTCCCGGATGTGATCACGGACATGACGAGGAGTCTCGAAATGGTCAAGACATAAAGATTGATATATTGGACGACTATATTCGGACACCGGAAGTGTTCCGGGTGATTTCGGAGAAAACCGGAGTGCCGGAGGGTTACCGGAACCCCCCCCGGAGAAGTAATGGGCCTTATGGGCCTTAGTGGAGAGAGAGGGGGGCAGCCAGGAGGGGCCGCGCGCCCTCTCCCCCTCTGGTCCGAATTGGACTAGGAGAGGGGGGCGGCGCCCCCCTTTCCTTCTCCCTCTCCCCCTTCCTTTCCCCCTCCTAGTAGGAGTAGGAAAGAGGGGAGTCCTATTCCTACTCCTACTAGGACGAGGACTCCTCCTCCTGGCGCGCCAACAAGGGCCGGCCGGCCTCCCCCTTGCTCCTTTATATACGGGGGCAGGGGGCACCCCATAGACACAACAATTGATCTATTGATCTCTTAGCCGTGTGCGGTGCCCCCTCCACCATATTACACCTCGATAATATCGTAGCGGTGCTTAGGCGAAGACCTGCGTCGGTAGAACATCATCATCGTCACCACGCCGTCGTGCTGACGAAACTCTCCCTCAACACTCGGCTGGATCGGAGTTCGAGGGACGTCATCGAGCTGAACGTGTGCTGAACTCGGAGGTGCCGTACGTTCGGTACTTGATCGGTCGGATCATGAAGACGTACGACTACATCAACCGCGTTGTGTTAACGCTTTCGCTTTCGGTCTACGAGGGTACGTGGATAACACTCTCCCCTCTTGTTGCTATGCATCACCATGATCTTGCGTGTTCGTAGGAAATTTTTTGAAATTACTACGTTCCCCAACAGTGGCATCCGAGCCTGGTTTTATGCGTTGATGTTATGCACGAGTAGAACACAAGTGAGTTGTGGGCGATATAAGTCATACTCCTTACCAGCATGTCATACTTTGGTTCAGCGGTATTGTGAGATGAAGCGGCACGGACCGACATTACGCGTACGCTTACACGAGACTGGTTTCACCGTTGCGAGCACTCGTTGCTTAAAGGTGACCGGCGGGTGTCTGTCTCTCTCACTTTAGTTGAACCGAGTGTGGCTACGCCCGGTCCTTGCGAAGGTTAAAACAACACCAACTTGACAAACTATCGTGGTGGTTTTGATGCGGAGGTAAGAATGGTTCTTGCTAAGCCCGTAGCAGCCACGTAAAACTTGCAACAACAAAGTAGAGGACGTCTAACTTGTTTTTGCAGGGTATGTTGTGATGTGATATGGTCAAGACATGATACTGAATTTTATTGTATGAGATGATCATGTTTTGTAACCGAGTTATCGACAACTGGCAAGAGTCATATGGTTGTCGCTTTATTGTATGCAATGCAATCGCCATGTAATTGTTTTACTTTATCACTAAGCGGTAGCGATAGTCTTAGAAGCAATAGTTGGCGAGACGACAACGATGCTTCAATGGAGATCAACGTTTCACGCCGATGACGATGGTGATCATGACGGTGCTTCGGAGATGGAGATCACAAGCACAAGATGATGATGGCCATATCATATCACTTATATTGATTGCATGTGATGTTTATCTTTTATGCATCTTATCTTGCTTTGATTGATGGTAGCATTATAAGATGATACTTCACTAAATTATCAAAGTATAAGTGTTCTCACTGAGTATGCAACGTTGCGAAAGTTCTTCGTGCTGAGACACCACGTGATGATCGGGTGTGATAGGCTCTACGTTCAAATACAACCTGTGCAAAACAGTTGCACACGCGGAATACTCAGGTTAAACTTGACGAGCCTAGCATATAACAGATATGGCCTCGGAACACGGAGACCGAAAGGTCGAGCGTGAATCATATAGTAGATATGATCAACATAGTGATGTTCACCGTTGAAACTACTCCATCTCACGTGATGATCGGACATGGTTTAGTTGATATGGATCACGTGATCACTTAGAGGATTAGAGGGATGTCTATCTAAGTGGGAGTTCTTAAGTAATATGATTAATTGAACGTCAATTTATCATGAATTTAGTACCTGATAGTATTTTGCTTGTCTCTGTTAATTGTAGATAGATGGCCCGTGCTGTTGTTCCGTTGAATTTTAATGCGTTCCTTGAGAAAGCAAAGTTGAAAGACGATGGTAGCAATTACACGGACTGGGTCCGTAACTTGAGGATTATCCTCATTGCTGCACAGAAGAATTACGTCCTGGAAGCACCGCTGGGTGCCAGGCCTGCTGCAGGAGCAACACCAGATGTTATGAACGTCTGGCAGAGCAAAGCTGATGACTACTCGATAGTTCAGTGTGCCATGCTTTACGGCTTAGAACCGGGTCTTCAACGACGTTTTAACGTCATGGAGCATATGAGATGTTCCAGGAGTTGAAGTTAATATTTCAAGCAAATGCCCGGATTGAGAGATATGAAGTCTCCAATAAGTTCTACAGCTGCAAGATGGAAGAGAATAGTTCTGTCAGTGAGCATATACTCAAAATGTCTGGGTATAACAATCACTTGATTCAACTGGGAGTTAATCTTCCGGATAATAGCGTCATTGACAGAATTCTTCAATCACTGCCACCAAGCTACAAAAGCTTCATGATGAACTATAATATGGAAGGGATGAATAAGACGATTCCCGAGCTCTTCGCAATGCTAAAGGCTGCGGAGGTAGAAATCAAAAAGGAGCATCAAGTGTTGATGGTCAATAAGACCACTAGTTTCAAGAAAAAGGGTAAAGGGAAGAAGAAGGGGAACTTCAAGAAGAACAGCAAACAAGTTGCTGCTCAGGAGAAGAAACCCAAGTCTGGACCTAAGCCTGAAACTGAGTGCTTCTACTGCAAGCAGACTGGTCACTGGAAGCGGAACTGCCCCAAGTATTTGGCGGATAAGAAGGATGGCAAGGTGAACAAAGGTATATGTGATATACATGTTATTGATGTGTACCTTACTAATGCTCACAGTAGCACTTGGGTATTTGATACTGGTTCTGTTGCTAATATTTGCAACTCGAAACAGGGGCTACGGATTAAGCGAAGATTGGCTAAGGACGAGGTGACGATGCGCGTGGGAAATGGTTCCAAAGTCGATGTGATCGCGATCGGCACGCTACCTCTACATCTACCTTCGGGATTAGTTTTAGACCTAAATAATTGTTATTTGGTGCCAGCGTTAAGCATGAACATTATATCTGGATCTTGTTTGATGCGAGACGGTTATTCATTTAAATCAGAGAATAATGGTTGTTCTATTTATATGAGTAATATCTTTTATGGTCATGCACCCTTGAAGAGTGGTCTATTTTTGTTGAATCTCAATAGTAGTGATACACATATTCATAATATTGAAGCCAAAAGATGCAGAGTTGATAATGATAGTGCAACTTATTTGTGGCACTGCCGTTTAGGTCATATCGGTGTAAAGCGCATGAAGAAACTCCATACTGATGGACTTTTGGAACCACTTGATTATGAATCACTTGGTACTTGCGAACCGTGCCTCATGGGCAAGATGACTAAAACACCGTTCTCCGGAACTATGGAGAGAGCAACAGATTTGTTGGAAATCATACATACAGATGTATGTGGTCCGATGAATATTGAGGCTCGTGGGGGATATCATTATTTTCTCACCTTCATAGATGATTTGAGCAGATATGGGTATATCTACTTAATGAAACATAAGTCTGAAACATTTGAAAAGTTCAAAGAATTTCAGAGTGAAGTTGAAAATCATCGTAACAAGAAAATAAAATTTCTACGATCTGATCGTGGAGGAGAATATTTGAGTTATGAGTTTGGTCTTCATTTGAAACAATGCGGAATAGTTTCGCAACTCACGCCACTCAGAACACCACAACATAATGGTGTGTCCGAACGTCGTAATCATACTTTACTAGATATGGTGCGATCTATGATGTCTCTTACTGATTTACCGCTATCGTTTTGGGGTTATGCTTTAGAGACGGCTGCATTCACGTTAAATAGGGCACCATCAAAATCCGTTGAGACGACGCCTTATGAACTGTGGTTTGGCAAGAAACCAAAGTTGTCGTTTCTTAAAGTTTGGGGCTGCGATGCTTATGTGAAAAAACTTCAACCTGATAAGCTCGAACCCAAATCGGAAAAATGTGTCTTCATAGGATACCTAAAGGAGACTGTTGGGTACACCTTCTATCACAGATCCGAAGGAAAAACTTTTGTTGCTAAATTCGGAAATTTTCTGGAGAAGGAGTTTCTCTCGAAAGAAGTGAGTGGGAGGAAAGTAGAACTTGATGAGGTAACTGTACCTGCTCCCTTATTGGAAAGTAGTTCATCACAGAAACTAGTTTCTGCGACACCTATGCCAATTAGTGAGGAAGTTAATGATGATGATCATGAAACTTCAGATCAAGTTATTACTGAACCTCGTAGATCAACCAGAGTAAGATCCGCACCAGAGTGGTACGGTAATCCTATTCTGGAGGTTATGTTACTAGACAATGACGAACCTACGAACTATGAAGAAGCGATGGTGAGCCCAGATTCCGCAAAATGGCTTGAGGCCATGAAATCCGAGATGGGATCCATGTATGAGAACAAAGTATGGACTTTGGTTGACTTGCCCGATGATCGGCAAGCCATTGAAAATAAATGGATCTTCAAGAAGAAGACTGACGCTGATGGTAATGTTACTGTCTATAAAGCTCGACTTGTTGCGAAAGGTTTTTGACAAGTTCAAGGGATTGACTACGATGAGACCTTCTCACCCGTAGCGATGCTTAAGTCTGTCCGAATCATGTTAGCAATTGCCACATTTTATGATTATGAAATTTGGCAAATGGATGTCAAAACTGCATTCCTGAATGGATTTCTGGAAGAAGAATTGTATATGATGCAACCGGAAGGTTTTGTCGATCCAAAGGGAGCTAACAAAGTGTGCAAGCTCCAGCGATCCATTTATGGACTGGTGCAAGCCTCTCGGAGTTGGAATAAACGCTTTGATAGTGTGATCAAAGCATTTGGTTTTATACAGACTTTTGGAGAAGCCTGTATTTACAAGAAAGTGAGTGGGAGCTCTGTAGCATTTCTGATATTATATGTGGATGACATATTGCTGATTGGAAATGATATAGAATTTCTGGATAGCATAAAGGGATACTTGAATAAGAGTTTTTCAATGAAAGACCTCGGTGAAGCTGCGTATATATTGGGCATCAAGATCTATAGAGATAGATCAAGACGCTTAATTGGACTTTCACAAAGCACATACCTTGACAAAGTTTTGAAGAAGTTCAAAATGGATCAAGCAAAGAAAGGGTTCTTGCCTGTATTACAAGGTGTGAAATTGAGTAAGACTCAATGCCCGACCACTGCAGAAGATAGAGAGAAGATGAAAGATGTCCCCTATGCTTCAGCCATAGGCTCTATCATGTATGCAATGCTGTGTACCAGACCTGATGTATGCTTGCTAGAAGTCTAGCAGGAAGGTACCAAAGTAATCCAGGAGTGGATCACTGGACAGCGGTCAAGAACATCCTGAAATACCTGAAAAGGACTAAGGATATGTTTCTCGTATATGGAGGTGACAAAGAGCTCATCGTAAATGGTTACGTTGATGCAAGCTTTGACACTGATCCGGACGATTCTAAATCGCAAACCGGATACGTGTTTACATTGAATGGTGGAGCTGTCAGTTGGTGCAGTTCTAAACAAAGCGTCGTGGCGGGATCTACTTGTGAAGCGGAGTACATAGCTGCTTCGGAAGCAGCAAATGAAGGAGTCTTGATGAAGGAGTTCATAACCGATCTAGGTGTCATACCTAGTGCATCGGGTCCAATGAAAATCTTTTGTGACAATACTGGTGCTATTGCCTTAGCAAAGGAATCCAGATTTCACAAGAGAACCAAGCACATCAAAAGGCACTTCAATTCCATCCGGGATTTAGTCCAGGTGGGAAACATAGAAATTTGCAAGATACATACGGATCTGAATGTTGCAGACCCGTTGACTAAGCCTCTTCCACGAGCAAAACATGATCAGCACCAAGGCTCCATGGGTGTAAGGATCATTACTGTGTAATCTAGATTAGACTCTAGTGCAAGTGGGAGACTGAAGGAAATATGCCCTAGAGGCAATAATAAAGTTATTATTTATTTCCTTATATCATGATAAATGTTTATTATTCATGCTAGAATTGTATTAACCGGAAACATGATACATGTGTGAATACATAGACAAACAGAGTGTCACTTGTATGCCTCTACTTGACTAGCTCGTTGATCAAAGATGGTTATGTTTCCTAACCATAGACATGAGTTGTCATTTGATTAACGGGATCACATCATTAGGAGAATGATGTGATTGACTTGACCCATTCCGTTAGCTTAGCACTCGATCGTTTAGTATGTTGCTATTGCTTTCTTCATGACTTATACATGTTCCTATGACTATGAGATTATGCAACTCCCGTTTACCGGAGGAACACTTTGTGTGCTACCAAACGTCACAACGTAACTGGGTGATTATAAAGGTGCTCTACAGGTGTCTCCGAAGGTACTTGTTGGGTTGGCGTATTTCAAGATTAGGATTTGTCACTCCGATTGTCGGAGAGGTATCTCTGGGCCCTCTCGGTAATGCACATCACTTAAGCCTTGCAAGCATTGCAACTAAAGAGTTTGTTGCAAGATGATGTATTATGGAATGAGTAAAGAGACTTGCCGGTAACGAGATTGAACTAGGTATTGAGATACCGACGATCGAATCTCGGGCAAGTAACATACCAATGACAAAGGGAACAACGTATGTTGTTATGCAGTCTGACCGATAAAGATCTTCGTAGAATATGTGGGAGCCAATATGAGCATCCAGGTTCCGCTATTGGTTATTGACCGGAGACGTGTCTCGGTCATGTCTACATAGTTCTCGAACCTGTAGGGTCCGCACGCTTAACGTTACGATGACAGTTATATTATGAGTTTATATGTTTTGATGTACCAAAGGTTGTTCGGAGTCCTGGATGTGATCACGTACATGACGAGGAGTCTCGAAATGGTCGAGACATAAAGATTGATATATTGGACGACTATATTCGGACACCGGAAGTGTTCCGGGTGATTTCGGAGAAAACCGGAGTGCCGGAGGGTTACCGGAACCCCCCCGGGAGAAGTAATGGGCCTTATGGGCCTTAGTGGAGAGAGAGAGGGGCAGCCAGGAGGGGCCGCGCGCCCCTCCTCCTCTGGTCCGAATTGGACTAGGAGGGGGGGCGGCGCCCCCCTTTCCTTCTCCCTCTCCCCCTTCCTTTCCCCCTCCTAGTAGGAGTAGGAAAGAGGGGAGTCCTACTCCTACTAGGAGGAGGACTCCTCCTCCTGGCGCGCCAACAAGGGCCGGCCGGCCTCCCCCTTGCTCCTTTATATACGGGGGCAGGGGGCACCCCATAGACACAACAATTGATCTATTGATCTCTTAGCCGTGTGCGGTGCCCCCCTCCACCATATTACACCTCGATAATATCGTAGCGGTGCTTAGGCGAAGCCCTGCGTCGGTACAACATCATCATCGTAACCACGCCGTCGTGCTGATGAAACTCTCCCTCAACACTCGGCTGGATCGGAGTTCAAGGGACGTCATCGAGCTGAACGTGTGCTGAACTCGGAGGTGCCGTACGTTCGGTACTTGATCGGTCGGATCATGAAGACGTACGACTACATCAACCGCGTTGTGTTAACGCTTCCGCTTTCGGTCTACGAGGGTACGTGGACAACACTCTCCCCTCTCGTTGCTATGCATCACCATGATCTTGCGTGTTCGTAGGAATTTTTTTGAAATTACTACGTTCCCCAACATGGGGATGCCCCGGAAGGCATCCCATCTTTCTTCAAAAAATATCGGTATGTTTTCAGATTCGTTTCGTTCATGCGATGTGTGCAAATCTTGGAGCGTCTTTTGCATTCAGTTTTCACTTTTTCTTTTATGCACCATGCTGGTATGAGATAGTCCTTGGTTGATTTATAGAATGCTCATTTCACTTCACTTAATCTTTTGAGTATGGCTTTATAGAATGCTTCATGTGCTTCACTTATATCATTTGAAGTTTGGATTGCCTGTTTCTCTTCACTTAGAAAACCGCCATTTGTAGAATGCTCTTTTGCATCACTTATATTTGTTAGAGTGTGGGCATATCTTTTGTAGAAAGAATTAAACTCTCTTGCTTCACTTATATCTATTTAGAGAGATGACAGGAATTGGTCATTCACATGGTTAGTCATAAAATCCTACATAAAACTAGTAGATCACTGAATATGATATGTTTGATTCCTTGCAATAGTTTTGCAATATAAAGGTGGTGATATTAGAGTTGTGCTAGTGGGTAGTTGTGGATTGTAGAAATACTTGTGTTGAGGATTGTGATTCCCGTAGCATGCACGTATGGTGAACCGTTATGTAAGAAAGTTGGAGCAAGAGGTATTTATTTATTATCTTCCTTATGAGTGGCGGTCGGGGACGAGCGATGGTCTTTTCCTACCAATCTATCCCCCTAGGGGCATGCGTAGTAGTACTATGCTTCGAGGGCTAATAAACTTTTGCAATAAGTATATGAGTTCTTTATGACTAATTAATGTGAGTCCATGGATTATATGCACTCTCACCCTTCCATCATTGCTAGCCTCTTCGGTACCGTGCATTGCCCTTTATCACCTTGAGAGTTGGTGCAAACTTCGTCGGTGCATCCAAACCTCGTGATACGATACGCTCTATCACACATAAGCCTCATTATATCTTCCTCAAAACAGCCACCATAACTACCTATCATGGCATTTCCATAGCCATTCCGAGATATATTGCCATGCAACTTCCATCATCATCATATACATGACTTGAGCATTTATTGTCATATTGCTTTGCATGATCGTAAGATAGCTAGCATGATGTTTTCATGGCTTGTCTGTTTTTTGATGTCATTGCTACGCTAGATCATTGCACATCCCGGTACACCGCCAGAGGCATTCATATAGAGTCATATCTTTGTTCTAGTATCGAGTTGTAATATCGAGTTGTAAGTAAATAAAAGTGTGATGATCATCATTATTAGAGCATTGCCCCAAGAAAAAAAGAGGCCAAAGAAGCCTAAATAAAAAAAGGGGCCAAAGAAGCCCGCAAAAAAAAGAGAAAAAAAAAGAAAAAAAGAAAAGGGGGCAATGTTACTATCCTTTTACCACACTTGTGCTTCAAAGTAGCACCATGTTCTTCATATAGAGAGTCTCTTGAGTTATCACTTTTATATACTAGTGGGAATTTTCATTATAGAACTTGGCTTGTATATTCCGATGATGGGCTTCCTCAAATGCCCGAGGTCTTCATGAGCAAGCAAGTTGGATGCACACCCACTTAGTTTCCAGTTTGAGCTTTCATACACTTATAGCTCTTAGTGCATCCGTTGCATGGCAATCCCTACTCCTCACATTGACATCAATTGATGGGCATCTCCATAGCCCGTTGATTACCCGCGTCGATGTGAGACTTTCTCCTTTTTGTCTTCTCCACACAACCTCCATCATCATATTCTATTCCACCCATAGTGCTATATCCATGGCTTGCGCTCCTGTATTGCGTGAGGGTTGAAAAGGCTGAAGCGCGTTAAAAAGTATGAACCAATTGCTCGGCTTGTCATCGGGGATGTGCATGATGTGAATATTTTGTGTGGTGAAGATGGAGCATAGCCAGACTATATGATTTTGTAGGGATAACTTTCTTTGGCCATGTTATTTTGAAAAGACATGATTGCTTTATTAGTATGCTTGAAGTATTATTGTCTTAATGTCAAATGATAGACTATTGCTTTGAATCACTCGTGTCTTAATATTCATGCCATGATTAGATTACATGATCAAGATTATGCTAGGTAGCATTCCACATCAAAAATTATCTTTTTTATCATTTACCTACTCGAGGACAAGCAGGAATTAAGCTTGGGGATGCTGATACGTCTCCGTCGTATCTATAAACTTTGATTGTTCCATGCCAATATTACAACTATCATATACTTTTGGCAACTTTTTATACTATTTTTGGGACTAACATATTGATCCAGTGCCAGTTCCTGTTTGTTGCATGTTTTTTGTTTCGCAGAAAATCCATATCAAACGGAGTCCAAACGAGATAAAAACTGACGGAGTTTTTTTGGAATATATGTGATTTTTGGGAAGAAGAATCAACGCGATACGATGCCCGAGGGGGCCACGAGGCAGGGGGCGCGCCCTGGACCCTCGTGGCCACCCCGTAAGGCAGTTGGAGCCCTTCTTTCGCCGCAAGAAAGCTAATTTCGGATAGAGATCGTGTCCAAAATTCAGCCCAATCGGAGTTACGGATCTCCGGTTATAAAAGAAACGACGAAAGGCCAGATCTGGGAGCGCAGAAACACAGAGAGACAGAGAGACAAATCCAATCTCGGAGGGGCTCTCGCCCCTCCCACGCCATGGAGACCAAGGACCAGAGGGAGAACCCTTCTCCCACCTAGGGAGAAGGCCAAGGAATAAGAAGAAGGAGGGGGACTCTCTCCCCCTCCCTTCCGGTGGCGCCGGAGTGCCACTGGGGCCATCATCGTCACCGCGATCTACACCAACACCTCCATCATCTTCACCAACATCTCCATCACCTTCTCCCATCTATCTACAGCGGTCCACTCTCCCGCAACCCGCTGTACCCTCTACTTGAAAATGGTGCTTTATGCTTCATATTATTATCCAATGATGTGTTGCCATCCTATGATGTCTGAGTAGATTTTCGTTGTCCTATCGGTAATTGATGAATTGCTATGATTGGTTTAATTTGCTTGTGGTTATGTTGTTGTCCTTTGGTGCCCATCATATGAGCGCGCGCGTGGTTCACACCATAGGGTTAGTTGTATGTTGATAGGACTATGTATTGGAGGGCAAGAGTGACAGAAGCTTCGACCTAGCATAGAAATTGATGCATATGGGATTGAAGGGGGACCAATATATCTTAATGCTATGGTTGGGTTTTACCTTAATGAACGTTAGTAGTTGCAGATGCTTGCTAATAGTTCCAATCATAAGATCATTGAATTCCATGTCAGGGATGACATGCTAGCAGTGGCCTCTCCCACATAAAACTTGCTATCGGTCTAGTAAAGTAGTCAATTGCTTAGGGACAATTTCGCAACTCCTACCACCACTTTTCCACACTCGCTATACTAACTTTATTGCTTCTTTATCTAAACAGCCCCTAGTTTTTATTTACGTGCTCTTTATATTCTTGCAAACCTATCCAACAACACCTACAAAGTACTTCTAGTTTCATACTTGTTTTAGGTAAAGCAAACGTTAAGCGTGTGTAGAGTTGTATCAGTGGTCGATAGAACTTGAGGGAATATTTGTTCTACCTTTAGCTCCTCGTTAGGTTCGACACTCTTACTTATCGAAAGAGGCTACAATTGATCCCCTATACTTGCGGGTTATCAACTGCGTCCCTCTTCCCGTATTGCCTCACGAGTTTTACCCCTCATTTCCTTGCTCACCATGGTGCTCTGCGTCCTCAGGACCCGGCCCTTGAGTGGAGCTCAGCGGCTGCTAGTATGTCAGGTCGCGATGCCTTGGACAAGCCCAGGGGGTGAGGGCCCGAGAGCTAGTAGGGGCTCCAGAGGCGCGATGCTCAAGATCCCCCCATTTAACACGTAAGCGGCTTGCGCAGAAAGTAGCGGTTCACCTCGCAGGGGTTGCAAGGAAAGAGGCTTCGACTGGCAACATGCGGCGAACAAAATGATTTCACTTAGCCTATTGCGGATCAAACGCTGCCTGATCGAGGCCGACCCTCCTGAAGAAGCAGGGTGTCGTTGAGGAACCGTTCGAATGCCTGTCTCCTGAAGCTCTTGCGTAGTAAATGATTGCAAGGTACAGAGGGCGGCGTGCATGTGCCGATCTACTCGTGAGTGTTCCGAGAGAAGATAAGGCACTAAGGACTTGGTGAGGTGACCTGCACGGGGCCGGCCCGCGAGCCAAAGCTCAGTCGCTTAGGTTTATCAACGCTACAGGGACGGACCCGAGCACAGGCGTCGTGCCAATAGCCCCCTCTCATGGGACGAACAGGAGAAGAGCTGACAGCGCGTGAAACCCGTGGGGTAATGCTCCGGGAGTGATGTGGTATCAGATGCGAGGTTAATAGTCATAGCAACTCACGAAAGCATAACTGGTTTTTAATACATAAGAAAAACGATAGTGCTACAAGGACAGGCCCTAACAACATGAGGATAATGCAGCCCGTGGGGCGCCCTCAATTGAACAAACCAAAAATTCACCTGGCACCGGTGTTGCAGAAGCGTCGAGGTAGTCGAAGAAGTGTGCCGTGGAGGTTCGCTCCTCATGAGCCGGATGGCTCCAGAGGCTCGAGAGGCTCGCGAGGGTCCGGGGCCTCCTGAGACGCCACCACCAAACGTCGGGCCTCACGAGACGCCACGGCGCGCTGCGCCAAACGCTGGTACGAGGCCCCGACGTTCAGCAGGCCGAACGGCATGCAGACGTAGTTGCAGGGGTAGCCCCCGCTCTGGCCGACGCGAGACGGCCAGAAGAGGTCCTGAGAAGTGGCCCTGTTGAGGCCTGGGATCTTGACGCAGACGCCAACTCGCCACCCTCGTCGGGAGCGGGAGCTGCGCTGGTGGGGCGCGTGGGGCGGCGCTCACCGCGCATGGCTTGCGCTTCCTGAAGTTCCTCAATCTCCTTGGTGATGAACTCTCGTGCTCCTGGCGCTTCGCGCCTCGTTCCTTGCTTACGGGGGCGCGCGTCAAGTCACGCCTCCAAGTGGTGCCCGAGCACCTCCCTCATCACACTAGCCAGGTCAGAGGCCCTCCAGATGGAAGCCTCCGAGCCCGTCTTGAGGGAGGTGATAAGTCTCCGTCATATCTATAATTTTTGATTGGTTCATGCCAATATTATATAACTTGTACATATTTTTGGCAACATTTTATATGATTTATTGGACTAACATATTGATCTAGTGCCTAGTGCCAGTTCCTATTTTTTGCATGTTTTTTGCTTCGTAGAATATCCATATCAAACGAAGTCCAAACGCGATAAAAATTTACGGAGAATTATTTTGGAATATTTGTGATTTTTGGGAGCTGGAATCATCGCAAACGGGGGCCCACAGCCACCACAAGACACCTGGGCGCGCCAGGCAGCCCAGGCGCGTGGTGGTGGGTTGTGCCCTCCTCCTATGTCGGTTGGTGCTCTACTTTGGGCGCAAGGAAGCTTATATCCGGAAAAAAATCGTGTTAAAATCTCAGCGCAATCGGAGTTACGTATCTCCGGATATTTAAGAAATAGTTTTTGGCCAATTCCGAGGGAACGCGAAACAAAAGAGAACAGAGAGGGAGATCCCATCTCGGAGGGGCTCCTGCCCCTCCGCCGCCATGGAGGCCATGGACCAGAGGGGGAACTCTCCTCCAATCTAGGGGGAGGCCAAGGAAGAAGAAGAAGGGGGCTCTCTTCCCCTCTCTCCCGGTGGCGCCGGAGCGCCGCCGGGGCAAGGATCATGACGGTGATCTACATCAACAATCTTGCTACCGTCAACACCAACTTTCTTCCCCTATATGCAGCGGTGTAACATCCCTTCTCCCCGTTGTAATCTCTACTTAAAGATGGTGCTCAATGCTATATATTACTTCCCAATGATATATGGCTATCTTATGATGTTTGAGTAGATCCGTTTTGTCCTATGGGCTAATTAATCGACGATCGTGGTTGGTATGAGTGTATATTTTATTATGGTGTTGTCCTACAGTACCCTCCGTGTCGCGCAAACCTGAGGGATCCCCGATGTAGGGTGTTGCAATACATTCATAATTCACTTATATTGGGTGGCGTGAGTGACAGAATACACAAACCCGAGTAAGTGGGCTATTGCATATGGGAGTAAAGAGGACTTGATACTTAATGCTATGGTTGGGCTTTACCTTAATGATCTTTGGTAGTTGCGGATGCTGGCTAGAGTTCCAATCATAAGTGCATATGATCCAAGTAGAGAAAGTATGTTAGCTCATGCCTCTCCCTCATATAAAATAGCAAGAATGATTACCAGTCTAGTTATTAATTGCCTAGGGACAAATGACTTTCTTGTTGACAAAAGTTATCTACTTTTATTACATTGCAATTTATTCATAGTTTTATTCTCGCAAAGTACTCCTAGTTTTATTCTTGTTCTAGGTAAAGCAAACGTTAAGCGTGTGTAGAGTTGTATCGGCGGCCGATAGAACTTGAGGGGATATTTGTTCTACCTTTAGCACCTCGTTGGGTTCGACACTCTTATTTATCGAGAAATTCTACAAATGATCCCCTATACTTGTCGGTTATCAAGACCTTTTTCTAGCGCCGTTGCCAGGGAGCAATAGTGCTGGGTGAATATTCTCGTGTGTGCTTGTATGACTTATCACTAAGTAGTTTTTATTTTCTGTTCTAAGTTGTTCCCTATCTTTAGTTATGGATTTGGAACACGAAATACCAAAAAAATAGTTGTACTTGCTACTCATGGAGATGGGGAACCTCCTAAAACCCTCGATGCTCGTTATGTGAAAAATATTAAACACTACTTTGATAATCCTGAGAAAACCCCATTCAACTTGATAATGGGAGTAATGTTGGATCAACGTGAATAATTTAGGGATTATCGCTTGACACAAAAAGGGAAACTATTATGTGATCAAATTGAAATGTTGCAATGGCATGCTTGGAATTTATGCTCGAGATATGATTATACTTGTTGCTCTAGGATGAAGGCTCAACACTTTCCCTTTTCATCTGAATTTAGTGATAATGAAACCTTGGCTTCTTATGCTAATGGTAGATATGATTACTATGATGTGGAACGAATAAAGGAATTTGTTGTTTTTAAGGCTGCTTATGAAATTAAATTTCTGTTTGAAAAGTATGAAGATTATGATGATTCTGTTTATAGACCTGAAAATTTTGCTATACTTAAATATTGTTACGAAAATTATAAATACAATGCCGATATTGATGCGTTCATGGAGAAAGTCTCCGCTGTCCATGAAGAGACTGACATTTTGCAGGAAACTATGGAAGAAGAAATAGATGAAACTGTGAGCTCATTGGATGAAAAAGATGAGGAGGAGAGCGAAGAACAAAAGGAGGAAGAGCGGATTATCTACCCATGCCCACCTTCTAATGAGAGTAACTCTTCAACTCATGCATTATTTAATTTCCCTTCGTGCTTACCGAAGGATGAATGTTATGATAAATTCTATGATCCCTTTGATTCGTTTGAAATATCCCTTTTTGATGAACTTGATGCTTGCTATGCTTGTGCCCATGATGCCAATATGAATTATGCTTATGAAGATGAACTTGCTATAGTTCCTTATGTTAAGAATGAAATTGTTGCTATTGCACCCAGACATGATAGCCCTATTTTTTTAATTCTCCAAACTACACTATATTGAAGAAGTTTGCACTTATTAAGGATTACATCGATGGGTTGCCTTTTACCATTGCACATGATAATTTTGATGAATATAATATGCATGTGCTTGCTGCTCCTACTTGCAATTATTATGAGAGAGGAACTACATCTCCGCCTCTCTATGTTTCCAACACGATAAAATTGCAAGAAACTGCTTATGTTATGTATTGGCCTTTACTTGATGTGCATGAATTGTTCTTTTATGACATGCCGATGCATAGGAAGAGAGTTAGACTTCGTCATTGCATGATATATGTTGGTTTTTGCTCACTAATAAATGCCAAACCATTGTTAATTAAAATTGGCTTTGATATACCTTGGGATCCGGGTGGATCTATTACTTGAGTACTTTATGCCTAGCTTAATGGCTTTAAAGAAAGCACTGCCAGGGAGACAATCCGGAAGTTTTAGAAAGTCATTTTATTCTGTTGTGTGCTTTTATAAAGTTTAAAAACAAAAAATATAGAGGAGAACTTAAAACTTCACAAAAATAAAAGTGAAAGTGAAAAAGACGAGCACCGTGGAAGCGGGAGCATGCCTTGAACTTTGTTCATGCCGGTGGAAACTTTGTGAACTCGATTACAGAAACTTTTCAACAAAAATAATTACCCCCCTGTACAAATCCATTGTATTATAAAAATAATGTGCCCAGATTTGCCTTTAGGATGATTAGATTGCTTGTTGGTATGTGCTGTGTAAAACTAGAAACTTTGGTTGTAGTGCGTGATTTTACATTTTTTACTGGAATGTCAAAAGTTTCTGAAATTTTTACATAGTACTTCTATGCAAATTTTTTCCCCTAATTTTTAAGAATTTTTGGAGTTACAGAAGTATGGTCAATGTTCAGATTACTACAGACTATCCTGTTTTTGGCAGATTCTGTTTTTGATGCATTGTTTTGCTTGTTTTGATGAAACTATGGATTTTATCGGTGGTATAAGTGATGGAGAAGTTATAATACAGTAGATAAAATGCAAAAACAAAATATGAATGGGTTTGCAACAGTACTTAAAGTAGTGATTTGCATTATTATACGAACGGATCTTACCGAGGTTTCTGTTAAGTTTTGCGTGGATGAAGTTTTCAAAGATCGAGGAGGTCTCGATATGAGGAGAAGGAGCAGAGGCAACAGTTCAAGCTTGGGGATGCCCAGGCACCCAAAGTAAATATCCGAGGAGACTCAAGCATCTAAGCTTGGGGATGCCTCGGAAGGTATCTCATCTTTCTTCGACAAGTATCGGCATGTTTTCGTCTTCGCTTCGTTCACGTGATATGAGTAAATCTTGGAGCGTTTTTTGTGTTTATTTTTCCTTATCTTCTATGCACCATGCTGGTATGAGATAGTCCATGGTTGATTTATAGAATGCTCATTGCACTTCACTTATAATGTTTTAGTATGGCTTTATAGAATGCTTCATGTGCTTCACTTATATCATTTGAAGTTTGGATTGCCTGTTTCTCTTCACATGGAAAACCGTTATTTGTAGAATACTCTTTTGCTTCACTTATACTCCCTCCGTTTCTTTTTACCCCGCGTATAAAATTAGGTCAAAGTCAAACTACACGATGTTTGACCAAATTTATATGAAAAAATATGAACATCCATATTATTAAAACTACATAGTACGAAAATACATTTCATGGTGCATCTGATAATTTATTTCATATTGTGAATGATGATATTTTTTAATATAAAGTTGGTCAAACTTTACAAAGCTTGACTTTGACCAAACCTTATATGCGAACTAAAAAGAAACGGAGGGAGTACTTATTAGAGCATGGTCTTTTGTAGAAAGAATTAAACTCTCCTGCTTCACTTATATCTATTTAGAGAGTCAACATGAATTGGTCAATTGCATGGTTAGTCATGAAATCCTACATAAAACTTGTGGATCACTGAATATGATATGTTTGATTCCTTGCAATAGTTTTGTGATATAGAGATGGAATATGTGGGAGGTACTAGTAAATGGTTGTGGTTAGTAAGAATATTGGTGTTAAGGTTTGTGATTCCCGAAGCATGCACATATAGTGTCTCGTGCTAAGAAGTTGGAGCATGATTTATTATTGATTGTCTTCCTTATGAGTGGCGGTCGGGGACGAGCGATAGTCTTTTCCTACCAATCTACCCCCCTAGGGTCATGCGTAGTAGTACTTTGCTTCGAGGGCTAATAAACTTTTGCAATAAGTATATGAGTTCTTTATGACTAATGTGAGTTCATGAATTATACACACTCCTACCTTTCCGCAATTTGCTAGCCTCTACGGTGTCGTGCATTGCCCTTTCTCTCCTCGAGAGTCGGTGAAAACTTCGCTAGTGCATCCAAACGCCGTGATATGATATGCTCTATCACACATAAGCCTTATTATATCTTCCTCAAAATAGCCACCATACCTACCTATTATGGCCTTCCCATAGCCATTCCGGGATATATTACCATGCAACTTCCACCGCTTCCGTTTTGATGACTTGAGCATTCCTTGTCATATTGCTTTGCATGATTGTAAGATAGCTAGCATGATATTTCCATGGCTTGTCTGTTTTTTGATATCGTTGTTACACTAGATCATTGCACATCCTGGTACACTGCCAAAGGCATTCATATAGAGTCATACTTTGTTCTAGGTATCGAGTTGTAACTTTTATTTCTTTTGAGTTGTAAGTAAATAGAAGTATGATGATCATTATTATTCATTATTAGAGGATGTCCCAGTGAGGAAAGGATGATGGAGACTATGATTCCCCCACAAGTCGGGATGAGGCTCCAGACAAATATAAAAAGAAAAGGAAAAAAATGAAAAAGTGAGGCCAAAAAGAGCCGAAGAAAAAGAAAAAAAGAAAAGAAAAGAAAAGAAAAGAAAAAATGAGAGAAAGAGAGAAGGGGCATGCCAATTCCACACTTGTGCTTCAAAGTAGCACCATGTTTTCCATGTAGAGAGTCTCCTATATTGTCACTTTCATATACTAGTGGGAATTTTTCATTATAGAGTTAGATGCACACCCACTTAGTTTTCATGTTGAGCTTTCATACACTTATAGCTCTTAGTGCATTCGTTGCATGGCAATCCCTACTCCTCGCATTAATATCAATTGATGGGCATCTTCATAGCCCGTAGGTTAGCCGCGTCGATGTGAGACTTTCATACTATTTTGTCTTCTCTGTATTTACCCCTATCATAATACTCTATTCCATCCATAGTGCTATATCAATGGCTTGCGCTCATGTATTGCGTGAGAGTTGAAAAAGCTGAAGCGCGTTAAAAAGTATGAACCAATTGCTCAACTTGTCATCGGGGTTGTGCATGATAAATACTTTGTGTTAAGAAGACAGAGCATGACAAGACTATATGATTTTGTAGGGATAGCTTTCTTTAGCATTGATATTTTGAAAGACACGATTGTTCGTTGGGATGTCTGAGTATTGATGTCTTTATGTCAAATTATAGACTATTGCTTTGAATCACTCGTGTCATAACATTCATGCCATGATTAGATCTTTGATCAAGATTATGCTAGGTGGCATTCCACATCAAAAATTATCTTTTTTATCATTTACCTACTCGAGGACGAGCATGAATTAAGCTTGGGGATGCTGATACATCTCCATCGTATCTATAATTTTTGATTGTTTCATGCCAATATTATACAACTTTTACATATTTTTGGCAACATTTTATATTATTTATTGGACTAACATGTTGATCCAGTGCCCAGTGCCAGTTATGTTTTTGCAGTTTTTTTGCTTCGCGGAATATCCATAGCAAACGAAGTCCAAACGCGATAAAAATTTACGGAGAATTATTTTGTAATATTTGTGATTTTCGCAAGGTGGAATCACCGCAAACGGGGGCCCACAGCCACCACAAGACACCTGGGCGCACCAGGCAGGCCAGGCACGTGGTGGTGGGTTGTGCCCTCCTCGTACGTCGGTTGGAGCTCTACTCCGGGCGCAAGGAAGCTTATATCCAAAAAAAGACGTGTTAAAATCTCAGCGCAATCGGAGTTACGTATCTCTGGATATTTAAGAAAGCTGAAGTCAGCAACAATCAGCTTATGTTGAGGTACAACACTCTCTCGAGGTATCACCTTACAGTCTAGGCGCACACTTATATTCTCTTCCCGAGAGGATGAAATCAATCTAGCTAGAGTGCTGGCCACTACTAAAAGTCACCAGATGTGATTCTCTCTTTCTAAAAAAGGTGTTAGGTACAATCATGTCGTAGGCTAGAGCAAAGTTTAAGACATCTTCTCCTTGATTCCTGATGCCATAGCCAAAGGCCCCATGCACCCCTTCAAACCTGTGTTACATGTACCCACGTGGCCATTGATGTCTCCTCCTATGAAGAGCTTCTCGCCAATCGGTACACTCCTAACCATGTCTTCCAGGCCTTTCCAGAACTACCTCTTGGTGTTCTCATTGTGGCCTACTTGCGGGGCATACGCGCTGATAACATTGAGAACTAAGTCCCCAACTACCAGCTTGACCAGGATAATCCGGTCTCCACGTCTCTTGACGTATACCACTCCATACTTGAGGCTCTTGTTGATCAAGATGCCTGCGCCGTTTCTGTTTGCAGCCGTCCCCGTATACCACAGCTCGAAGCTGGTATCCTCCACCTCCTTCGCCTTCTGTCCCCTCCATTTGGTTTCTTGAACGCAAAGGATATCAACAGCTCTCATCATCGCTACATCAACTAGCTCCTGAAGCTTCCTGTCAGAGACCCTATGTTCCAGCTACCTAAGTGAATCCTCCTATGATCGTCTAGCTTCCTTACCCTTCGCACTCGTCGAGTCAAATACGAAGACCCTTGCTCATTTTCCACTACATCCAGGCGCCGATGTAGCGCGCCACTAAGGATGCGATGACCCGATCCTTGCTCACTTGCCACCGTATCTGGATCAAGATACGGCGCGCCACCAGGGGGTTGACGGCCCGGCCCTTGCCCTTTTGACACCACACCCGCGTTCCGATGTGGCGCATCGCTGAGAGGGTTACGCCCCAAAAAAAATCTTATTCCCGGCTATGTTGAGACAACATAGGCGAACTTAACATTTTCTAATACACGGCCAACTTTTTTTCTATGCACATTTTAATATTTATTGAAATGCTTGATTAATATTTTAAAATGCAATATTAACATATTTGAACACATGCTCAGCATTTTTTCTAAACACATTTATAAAAATTTAAATGCTTGATTACCATTTTTCAATTATTTATTCAACATTTTTGAAATGCTTGATTAACATTTTTATATACATGATCACATTTTTCCATATTTTTTCTAATACATGGTCAATATTTTTTCTATACACACTTAACATTTTTCAAATGCTTGATAAAAAATTAAACACATGTTTAACATTTTTTCAAATGCTTGGTCAACATTTTATATACATTTTAAATCGTTTTTTAATCCATGATCAACATTCTTTCTATACACATTTAACCTTTTCGACATGCTTGATTACCACTTTGCACACACTTGTTCAACATTTTTCTAATAATTGATTAATTTTTAAAAATACATGATCGAATTGTTTCATACACATTTTTCCATATACATTTTTCGTATACATGACAAACATTTTTGTTTAGACAGATTTAACATTTTTCAAATGCTTGATCAACATTTTTTAATTTTTATGTAGAGTGATTCTTGCATATATTTATTTAAAATATTTAGAACTATAAATGAAAGTAAAAAATAAAGCAAGAAGGAAACAAAAAATGTGAAAAAAAAACAAAACAAAACATGAGGTTGTTGTTCCAGTGCGCATGGGCCGGCACAACTGGCGCTACCCTTCAGTGAGAATTCCCAGCGCCTCGCTTAATGCAAGGCATAGGGGCGCCCCTTGCTTAATGCGAGTTAAAGTTGCAACGCGCGTCGCTAGCGTCGGTTCACTAAGCGACGCTCGTGCCAACTTGTTCACGAATTAAAAAAATGCTCCTGTATTAAGTACAGATTGCTAGGCCCAGGATCCGATAAATGGCAACTTTTTTCGTGTGTCACTAGATCCGGTAAATGCTTTGATTCGTTAAGGATTTTTTTTCCAAATACGTAGCAAAGATCACCCACCGGATCCGATAACTGGGCCAGGCCCAGGGCGCGGGAAGAAGCACCTCGGCTCGACATGTGCTCCATAAAGTACAGATTTCAAGACTAAAAAACTCAAGTACAAATTTCCTTTTTAAATTTTACTTTCTGTTTTTGCTTTTTATAATTCCAAAATAATATACCAACGTCGGATAAAAAAAGCAGTATATGCCGTTGGATACACATGCTTTGATGGCCAAGATTAGTAGGATCGGCCCATTGGATCTTTTAGTATTTGACCAAAAAATGTTTGCGTATTTGAAAAACATGAAGAACTTTTGAAATCCTGAGAATTAATTCAAAACATGAACATTGTTTTTGTAATTTCAAACATTTTTTTGAAGATTTTGAGTATATTTTTGGTAATTTGTGAACTGTTGAAATGAAAAGAAAAAAATAGAAGAAAATAAAAATATTTGCGAATTTCAAAAAATGTTCATGACTTCAATTTGTTCACGAATTTGGAAAAAAATCACGTCTTTCAGAAAATGTCCACAAATTTAAAAAAGTACATAAATTTAAAATTTTCGATGAATGAGATTTGATAAATCATTGCGAAGTTGAAAAGATGTTCACGAATTTTAAAATGGTCATGAATTAAAAAATGCTCCCGTATTTAAAAAAGTTCATGAATTTGAAAAAAATCCAACATTTTAAAAATGTTTGTGCATTTTAAAAATGTTTGTGCATTTTAAAAATGTGAGTAATTTTTGAAATCTAGAACATTATTTTTTAAATGTCAACATTATTTGAGATTTTGAATGTTTGTTTGGAATTTCTAAATTTCTAAAATAACAAACAAAAAGAAAAGAAGAAGTAGAAAAATGCAAAAAAGAATAAGAAAAGTAGAAAATCCAGTAAATAACGAAGAAGGAAACTTAACAAAAATGAAGAAGAAGAAACCTTTTAGAACCTTCCTAAAACCGGGCGTAATGTTCTAAAAGTTTCACAAAACAAGCTGACGTGCTCTCGCTATCTCCTGCTAAGTGGGTCGGCCTGCTCAACACGCATTGTAGGCAAGAGCTATGATAAAGGTTGTAGTGGGCTACACATATCACTTGTGGTTGTGCTGCCTATGATCATTGGAAGAAACTAAGGCGCGTTCTTAAAGGGTCGATCGCTACGTGAGAGATATTCAGCTGCTCATATGGGTTGAGATGTTAGCTGAGCAGAAGCTCAATGTATGCAATTCATTGTGAGGATGAGCTGAGTGAGTTTGGATGCATCCTTAATTGTCAAATAGGCCAGTTATGCCTCTAAGTTTGAAGGGACTCCCGAAAGAGGATTTTCAGGACCGGATTGACAAACTTGGAGGAAGATTGGGACCATGATGTACGTGATTCCTTTAACAGAGCGGTCGCCTAATTTAGTCCAAACTATGCTCTCCGCCATCTCGATTTTCCACTTAATGTCCTTGGACCACCCCTCTCTGTGGGTGTTTAAGGACATCGATAAAATCGTCGAGCTTTCTTGTGGAAAAGGTATTGATGTAGTGAGTGATGGTCAATGCTTAGTGAGTTGGATGCAAGTATGTAGGCTGAAGTCGAGTGGGGGTCTTGGAATTTGGGACCTTGAGATCATGAACGCTGCACATCAGCTTCGTTGGGATTGGAGGGTGCATCTTCTGAGAATAGCCCTTGGAACATCTTGTTAAACCCTTTGGAGCAATAGGAACATCAAATTTTAACGTCTGGGCTTGGGTCATTATTGGGAATGGTCCCAAGTGTTTCTTATGGAGTTATAAATGGATTCGTTGGGTGTCAGTTGAGGACCTTGCCCCCGACGTGTTCAGCGATGTTCACCCTGGTCATCATAGCAAGAAGAACGGACGCGAATGCCACCGTAAATGGCACTTGAGTTAAGGACATCAAAGGTAGACCAGTGTCTGAACTTTCCATCAAGTGTTGACGTTGTGGGGGTTATTTTTGAAATACATATCATGCCTAATGTTGAGGATAAGTAGCACTCGTTGTGAGATTCAAAAGGTGTTTAGTCGACCATGTATATGGCTTTCCTCCAAGAGACAACCAAATGCAGTACTAGCTACACCACTTGGAAGTGTTGGGCACCGCTGAATGTCAAGCTTTTACTGTGGTTGGTCGTTAGAGGGCAGGGTTGGACTGTTTGCCATCTCGCAAGGTGGGGGTTACCACATAATGAGTCATGTAGTTTTTAGGATCATGCTCGGGAAAAATGGTTCATCACCTCTTTATGTGTTGTAGCGTCGTGTCAACCTTTGCAGTTATATTCTTGAATGGGCTAACTTTAGTGAGCCCACCCTTTGGGCTGCTTCTACTCTCTGAGATTAGTGGCAGATGGCCAGCTTCAACGTTGAAGACATCAAGAGGATCACGCTGAATTAACTTGTGCCTCTTATGGTTTGGATCATTTGGATGGAGAGAAGCGATAGAGTTTTCGACATCACTCACACGCCACTGTAAATAATAATAGACCAAATTAAGGCCAATGTCAGGTAGTGGGTTGAGACGAGCTCAGGTCCTTTTATCTCCAATAGGCTATTCGGGCACAGGGCTTAGTTATCTTGTTCTAGTGTAGGTCGTTTTGTAAGGACCATGTTGTTTTCTCTTTGTGCTCTTTTTAGTTTTTGGACTGCTCTTGGTCATGCAATTCTCTCTTATCTTTAAAGACATGCATGCCTCATGCATGTTAAAAAAAAGACAAGAGTATTTGTGGAGTTGGCTTACAAGGAGTGCGTCATGTAGATCCATGTGAGTCTTGCGGAGTACGCCATGTATTCATCTTGCTTTCACACGCAACTTTGGAGAGGATCTGACATATTTAGATGGCGAGTACTTCGTGGGTTGGCTTATGAGGAGTTGATAGAGGTTCCCGGTAGCAGCCTACGTGCCCTATGGGTTGGATCGTCGATTAATTTTTCAGGCGTATTTGTTTCTTGCCTTTAGAGAGACTATTTGCCATCGCTCCCAACATTACATCCAAATGGGAGCGATGGCACCACATTAGACGGATCCATGTCTGCGGCATGTATGCAGTATTGAGAATCGGCGGATTGTTTTTAACTCAATTCATTTTAGCGAACCGTTCGCACCAGAGAGCAGGATTGAATTGTTATATTTCTGATTTCATGTATTATTGACTGAACCATTCCGGGTCCAAAAGCACATTCTTGAACTTGTAATTCCGTAAGAACGATCTTCTGAACAACATCAACTGGTAGCACACTAACTAAAACCACTACTACAGCGCTACTAGTATCCCTTTTAAAGATTCACTCAAGTTATAGGTCAAAATCTAGTTACATGCGCCCTGCTTCCCCTCCCTCGGATGCCTTCGGTCCTCCGGCCACGCGCGGACGCACGAGGCATGGATCAGGGGTCAAACTACAAGGCACCACAGCTAGCTGGCTAGGTACACTCCACTGTATACCAGCTTTCTTATAATACTCTACATGATAGTGTACCAAATGAAAGCAAACTCGATGGATCCCCTCCCCAAGATCGGTGCACGTACGTACTACTACTGTACACGCTCAGCAGTTGATAATAGAGGTGGTCGCGTGATTCGTAGTCGTCGTAGCTAGGTCTAGCTAGGCTGGTTGGGGTTTGGGATGCGGCGGGCACGTGCGCCATGCATGGGTGCGCGAAGCGGACGGGGGGGTAGGCGACGGCGCAAACGACACCAAATGGAATATCTGCCCGTGGATGCATGCATGCATGCCCCTCATGCATCTCTGTCTCCCGCAAAAGACGATTATGCACGTACACTACACTAGCAGTTGTGTAGTAACACGAGGACAAAGCTCGTCGTAGACTCGTAGTACTACTGGGATACTGCTTACTTTTGGTGGCTTGGTTGATAATCCTTTTTCCTTGTATTTCAATGTCTTAAAAACTCTTAATAGCTTGATTGATAATCCATTTTCCGTGTATTTTGAGAGCGAGAGAGAGAGACCACTGGTTCTAGTAGTCGTGGAGGACGGGAGGGGCAGAGTATATGGATTGTATGTATGTGCATCAGTGCATGCATGCAACATGCGTGTGCGTACGCTGGCATGCAACATGCGTGTGCGTACGCTGGCATGGAATTATCCTCATCTTTTGTCGACCTCGACCGCCGTTTGACCAAACTATTGAGCGTGTCCATTCCGTAACTTTCTGCACAAAATTAACCCCTTGCGCGTCAACATCTGGTCACTCTGCACGCAGGTCCTTTTGGACGTCAAAATCAAACACGTCCGCATGCATTACGTTGTACACACATGCGTGCAGCTGCATAAACACACAGTAGCTAGATAGCGTGCATAAAGATACAAAACATGCTCCATTTATAATGACCGGATGGATCGATGATACCCGCTGTTTAAGGGCATCAAGAAAATCGTAACGCTTGGACACTTGGATGATCTTACTACCATGCATGCCTACACCAAACATTACATTTAGGGGCTGTTTGGTTCCTAGCCACACCTTGCAATACTTTGCCACACCTAACCTTAGGCAACTTTGACCAAATCAGGCAGGCGTTTGGTTCTAGCCACACCTAAGGCAAGAATTTTTTTATGAGCAATGAACCCCACATGTCATAGACAGAAAAAAATGTGGCAAGATTCCCTTAGACAAGCCAAAGTGTGGCTAACAATTTAAGCAACTCAACTAAGGCAAGTGTGGCAAATGTGACTAAAATTATATGGCAACATATGGCAAAGACAGTCACAATCCGAACAGCCCCTTAATAACTGACATGCATGCTGGATTGGTGCAGTCAGCTGGTCACATGCACGAATCAAAGGGTTTGTCTCACTTAGATTCTCTACCATGGAAGGAGGGACCTGTCAGAGGTTAGCTAGCTACCCCATGTTCAAAATCTCTGACTACTGTCTAAATGCATATAAAACTAGGCTGCTCTACGTAGCTGATAGGTAACTTGGCCATAGAGATTACTGTCGTGTCAACCGTAAGAAATCTGAATTAGCAGGGCAGGTACATGAACTGTCGTGTCGTGTCTCTCCTAGCCACGTACTGCGCTACGGTGAAAGAAGGAACGGTAAAAAAAATCACGTCTTAATCTTTCTTGTTTCTTTTTTTTAGAATCAATCATTTTTTGCATTCTCTTCCAGCTGATTGTTTGGTTTAGAGATGTGCCTACACATGCACGCACTAATTCTTTCTTTGCAAAAGAACACATGGCCTTTAGATGAGCTGTGATTTAGCTAGCCAGTCAAAAAAGCAAATCGATCCCATCCAACGTTGATTTTAAGATGGATGCATGGGTTTATATAGTAAATTTTTTGAACTGAAAGCGCCATGAACATGCAATGTCAGTGAGGCAGTCACACAGTCGCAACGTGCTGGATTAAACATTTACCAAATCTTCCGAAATCCAAAGCGATCGATCGGACACCACCGCCGCAGCAAGATCGCATTAAGCTGCAAGTGCAAGGAGGATCATATCTCACGAGCTGCACAGTAGCAGGTGAATATTTGGAAGTGTGGGAAGGGCGTCTGCTTGCGAGCTGACTTTAGTCCAAGCAGATGCTACGATGACCGACTAGCACTGGCCCCCACGTCGGTGATAATGAGCCTTTTCGGCCTTTGGGGATTGTTTAGCGCTAACGGTTTGGACGCTAGCGTATGAACTCTTGCAAGCCCTAGGATATTCTCCTAGAGAGGGGCTCCACTGCCCTCCACTGCCTTTCTAAAGAGACACGAGATTCCTTTCCAAAGTCCACAGAAATTTTTCACCTTTTTTGGGTCCCCGCTGCCTTGTGTGCGTAGATTGATAGGCTTGGGGAAGAGAAAACTAACGTGGAGGTTTGGGAAAAAGAGACACCTTGTCACCATGGGTATGTTTGCTTCCCTGAATTGACCTTGGACACTGTTTATGTTTGATGACCCTATTACTAGGATCCTATCTAGTGGTCTCTTTTACAAAAAAAATCTACTAGCAAGCAATATCGTGATAAACTAAAAGAAATCCTTTTTTAGGAAATGCCCCAGTTATCTCTAGACACGTCCAAACGTCTCCGCGAGCATTCGGTCGGGGCCGGCCATCCAATGTTATACTCTTAAAATCCTTTATTATTTGTTACTAAAATGCTAAATGAAGGACGAGCTCCATGAAGCTCTTTATTTTGAAAATTATATTTTAAAGTTTCAAAAAAAATCTAAAAAACACACACGTTCATACAAATGTATACTACATATGTCTAAAATTTGAAGATGGTATATATTACAGTGGGGGCTACAGAAAAAAGGCAAAATCATGATTTTGGAAATAATGGACAGTACATGTACTGTTCACTATAAAACCAACATGTTTGTCTTTTTTTGTAGCTCTCACTATAATATATTTCATCGTCAAACTTTATACACATGCAAAACACATCCACGTGAACATATAGAATTTTTTTTAGAATTTTGTAAAACTTCAAAAATGTGAATTTTCTGTTTTTAAAAAAAAAAGCTCCATGAACATGGAGCTCGTCCGCCAAAATGCCCTACTCTTCTTGTTATGCCTATTATTTTAGAAACTAACTACTCTTTTGTGGTTTCCTTCCTCGCAAATGATAGTAGGGAGATGTCCTCCCTTGTTGATTTGAAGAAGGAAGCTTTAGCCATCATCAAACTCTTTCGGAATGTTAAGCTGGCTAAGATGTATGAGTGGGCGGGCCGATGAGGCGGGGCATCAAATTGCCAAGTTTAGTTTTGATACTAGAGCGAAGGGTATTCTTTGTAATAGTTTTTCGTCCTGCATGGAAAATATTGTTAGGAACGACTGTAATAACTTTTTATTAAGTTAATCTGTTAATATATGGGTTGTGTTTTCAGAAAAAAAAGAGGAGAGAGATGAGGAAAAAAAAGTTGGTTCGTGGTGGAGTCTGAGGCTGAGTTGATGGTGTACGCAGACTGCTCGGACTCCCCTAGAGTCCCCCCTCCCAATTTGGAGGCGAACAAGGGGATTTGGATAGTCCGGACAATTCATGAGTCGCATTGGATGTTTTTTTTGTCTCGTTGACATATGGAGAAGACTTGGTGGCTGCCTTTTGAGTTTTCTTTAGCCCCGAGCTGGCTAGATGAGACACGAGGAAGGACTTCTCCCTTCTCCCTCTCTCTATGCTTTCTCTCACCATCATCACCGGGCCAAGTCTACACAGTCAATGACGAAGGTGAGACTCCAGCTTTTGCCCTAAGATCGACAGATTTTGGGATTTCTAGACCGTCTGCGTAGTTTTCATGTTTAGTTAGCGTCGGAACGGACCCAATTGAGGGATCTGGATGCGGTGGCATGGCGCTTCTGACTCTAGTTTCCTACATCGCGGGGAACTTTGACGAGATCTTGTTTTTTTCTATGGGCTTAACAAAATTTAAAAGTTTGATTTTGAACTTGAATTTATACAGAAAGGGGCGTAGGTCTTTATTTACAAGTTGATCAGCAGACAATAGCAACGACCCATTGAACAAAATATCCAACTCCTCAAATTTTGATTATCTTAAGAAAACTACTGAGATTGAGAACGAGAATTGAGTCCAAAAAAGGTCGAATTGTGAGAAAAGATGGCTTCCTCTTGTCCTCTCCTCCTACCCCCTCCCATTGTCCCTCCCATCACCCTCCGACATCTCACTGGCGCCAAGCCAACTCCAGCATCGCGCTTGCCCCGAGAAAGCCAGCCAACACAACCACAAACCAATGTCCCATACCTCTCAACCGCTCACGCCATGACTTGAAAACTAAGCACACCATTCCCGCAACGTCAACCATTTCCAACAAATCATCGACAAAGTTGATGGACTGGGCTTCAGATATCGTTTGGGCCTCTACACATTTTCATATGGCCTAACCACCATCACCACGACCTCGCCTGTGAACTCACCATATTTTTTCACACAAACTCACTGTTGGGAAAAGGCTTGTAGATGACCTCTAATGAGTGGCGGGCGCCGCCTAGCACCCACCACAACTATTTTGAAGAAGTTGCAATGCCGGGTAAAAATATGTGCCCGCCACGGCTAGGCGCTCATCCATTGGCTGGCTTTTATAGCCACCCGCCACTCGTAAATCTTCCAAACATGAGTTATTTGCAAAACTCAAGAGTGGCGGGTAGTAATTATTGCCCGCCAAAACTATCAAGACCAGCAGTGGTGGACATATATTTATGCACGCTACATGTCATCCTCCGCAATGGCCAATGTTAGCAGAAAATAGTTGTGGCGGGTGCTAGGTGGAGCCAGTCATTGTTAGGTCAAAAAGAAGTGGCAGATGCTTGGTGATGCCCGCCACAAGATATTTTCCTGCGTGATCCACTATCCATGGAACTTTGCAGTGGTGGGCCTTGTGCGGTGGCCATCACCGATTATATTGCACAAGTATGGGGCAGACTGATATGGTAGCTTCCCTCCCCCAACTTGTTGTTCCTCTCCAACAAGCTCCTCATCTTCTCCCTCTTACTCCTCTCATCATTGGTAATCCTAGCCACTCTCTCATCTCCTTAACCTTATGTGACCCACTGATGGAGTCCAGAACTAGGGGTACTCACCACGTCGTCTCCCGACCAGGTGGGTCGGGCCACGGACCCCATGGCGGTTCACTAATGGGCCACTTCAGGAAGCCCAAGATGTATACAAGGAGGTTTCTACAAGACTTGGCGCACAAGACAAGAACTCCTATTATCCTAGGCCTCTGGTACAATATACAAACCAAGGTCAGGCTAGTCAATAGATCATTACATTACAACTTAGATCATTAGATCCAAAAAGTTAGAACTCATTCATACGATCTCGAGGTAGATCATCATGTACTTTGTACTCCATCACAATCAATATAACAAGAGCAGGACATAGGGTTTTTCCATTTCGAGAGGGCCCGAACCTGGGTAAACATCGTGTCTTTCTCTACTTCCTGTTATCATCTAGCCAACACCACCAGCTTGGGACCCCTACTCGAGATCCGCCGGTTTTAGCACCGACATTGGTGGCCAAAGCAGACCTCGCTGCGTGGTTTTTGTGGTACGATGGGAAATCAGATCGGTTCCGAAGCTATCTACGCGCCGGAACGAATCTTCATCCTGGGCATCAGCATCTTCATTGACAACTCGACAAGTCACCTCGGCTAGGACATGGATTGCACCCTACGTCGGGTCATCAAGATCGGGCAGATTTCTTCATCGACATCGATTTCGATCTCAATCGAGGTCATGGGGGAATTCGTCCATTGAGCTCAGGGGCTCAACGCAACATTCCCTCGGGCGACCATACATAATTTTTTGGACAACGGATTCTTTTTTCCATCTCCACTTCTCCGAGCGTCTCTTTGATGATTACTTCGATGGAATTGTCCGGAATTGAGTATACAACAACCCTGTAAAATTTCTTCGTATTCCGATGAAGGAATCTCCAGCAATCTCCGATATACCGGAGCTCCACCGAATCTGGATGAAAATCTGGATGAGTTTGGGACAAGGGGTCTAGTGTCCAGCTCAGACATCCTTTGGAAGATCCAACCGTTCATCGACTGCGGAATCACATATCGACAACCTTCAAAATTTCAGCTCGATCCGACCATCCAAACTTCGGGACGAGTCCAAAGAGTGCATCAATTTTCATATTAGTTTTCTGCACAAAAACAAATCCGATCCGAGTTAATATTTCTTCATTAACGGGTTATCTAACGTCCTTTTTGAAGGTTTTTTTAGGTTATTGTATTTTGTTCTCAAACATGTGCCTATAAATTTTAAGCCTTTTCCGAGGTAATCTTCACCACTGCGCCGGTGTCAAACCAACCCAACAACGTTGGTCCACGGCTGCCGACCTGCTAGAAGGGTCATCACTTCATCGAGCCGAGGTCAACCTCATCGGATCATCACCTCAGCGAGCCGACCAGGAGTTCGGCATCATGAAGGCTAAATCATCACCAACATCGCAACCCCGCGGATTGCACGGGGCGGGCACGCCGGCATCGCCGTGCCATCTCTTCTTCCAGCCGACGTCCAGCACACCGACCTACTTTGACATGGGGGCTTCGGCGTCTCCCAACCTCGTCTGGACTTGGGGCTTTGCTATCGTTTCATCAACCTACTCTGGGGACTTTGGCGTCACCTTGTCGACCTACTCCGTCACCTCGGTTGGACCGAGGGCTCCACCTCGCCACATCGGCCTTACCGCGTCGCTACTTCAGAGTGTCGAGCTCCTCGCTCATTTGCTTCAGGACAGGCCTGGGGGCTGGGACCTCGGCCAAGCCGAGGACCACGCACCACGTCAGATCTATCAAAGTTCGATAGGCGTCCTCAACTCGCCACAAGCCTGGACCGCGTCATCAACACCGAGCACATTAACTAGCTAAGTTGCTTTCATGGTCAAACTTTTTTTTCAATTTTTAATGTTCGGTTCAACAAGCGTTATGCTTTTGTTAAACAAAAAAATGATTGTTAAAAATGACTTTCTTTACCCAAGTTAACTGGGCTCATAAACTTATATGTGCCATTTTTTAATTGTTTTCTTCTTAATCGTTGCAGAGTTCTTTTTTATCACTTCTTTTTCGACTCGAGTGTATGATCAAACAGCCGAATAGCCTAGTTTCTCTCTAAAGCCATTCGGATTTAGTTGGCTAAACTATCCTGAGAAGCACTCCGACTTCAGGAAAAGGAGGTTGAAGCCGAAGGCTGACTCACTTGAAGTCTAGAGATCGGATGTGTCATGTTAAAGCACGACAGAAACAAAAAATAATTTTAAGACCAATTTCGGATTGGTACCAAAAAACTTGATTTAATTTAGGCGTATAGTTTTTACGTAAGTTTTTTTGTTTCCGAGCTTATGACACCTTTAACCTAGTTTATGTTTTTCTTTTAGGAGGCTGGACATCCTTTTGATCGAGGTGTCCCGCATGATGGTTTTACTCGAAAAAATCTTTCCCGACCCGTAGTTCGACATCTTCCTTGCCGAGCTGCACCTCGGTGTTGATAAAACACACATGGCAGTTGAACTAGTCCCCAAGGAGATATGATCCTAGGGCCGACCATGTGGCACAACCCAAAACTCAGGGGCTACTCCATTGACGATTCAATGCAGAAAATTCAAACTCCAAAACGGTTTCTGAGGAGATTGTGATCCTCAGGTTGGTTGGCCGCACCCAACCTGAGTCTCGAGAGCTATTGTGCACCGCGTTTCTGTTCCTAAAGTATGCTGCCAAGCATGGACTACTTGATCCTCAGGCCAATTTCGCAAATCGACCTGAGTCTCAGGGGCTATGGGGATTAGTAGTTTGATATTATCCTTCAGGTGCATCTCGGATTTTAGGTAAGCACACAGCTTGAGGGCTACTGGTTATACATCTTGGTAGAGAATAAATTGCACCAATCAAAAAAAAATCCACAAAAAATCAGCCCAAGGCCGAGGTGGTGCACCACCTCGGAAGCAGTCCGGCTCTACATAGGACTTCTCCAGCATTAAGCTCGGTTGAACTCCTTCAACCTTTTCAAGACCGAGGTAATCTATGACACCTCGGATGTAGACCGGCATCGGAGCTTGGCTGCAAAAAGACACCTCGGATGCAGTCCAATGTTGGAGCTCGGCTGCAAGAGGACACCACCGCACGGGAAAAAACTTTGAACCTGAGGTGTGGCAATAACAAGGCACTAATAAAGGCCGAGAACTAAAATGGGCTCCTCGGATGCCTGACATGTGAACTCTTCAGATACACCTCAGCGATCCTTAAGATCAGAGACGAGAAAATTTGTCGAACCAGCTTTCAAGACCGAAAACTGAAGACGAAGAACAGATCAAAACCGAGGAGTGTCCCCAACTTGAAGACCGGTTCAAGGGGCTAGTCATGGATTCCTGGACCAGGGGGTACTCCCCACGTTGTCTCTCGACTAGGTGGGCCAGTCCGAGGACACCCATGGCGGCTCACTAATGGGCCTCTTCAGGTAGCCCATGATGTATACAATGACGTTTCTACAAGACTTGACGCACAAGACCAGGACTCCTGTTATCCTAGGCCTCTGGTACATTAAACCGAGGCCAGGATAGTCAATAGATCATTACATTACAACTTAGACCATTAGATCTAGAAAGTTAGAATTCATTCATATGATCTCGAAGTAGATCATCATGTACTATATACTCCATCACAATCAATATAACAAGAGCAGGACGTAGGGTTGTACCTCTTCGAGAGGGCCCAAACCTGGGTAAACATCGTGTCTTTCCCTACTTCCTGTTACCATCTAGCCAAGACCACGAGCTCGAGACCCCCTGTTAGGGCATATTTCTCCCTTAGTGGTTTTGGTGATTGATGACAATGCATTAACAGACTAATCATGTGCATTGAGCATTTATGATAATCTATCATATGGCACAAGACAATTCTTGCCCCTCGAAGACATAGAGTTAAGACGGTTATTTTTCCTGCCTCTCTTTTTCAGTGGACTTGATTCATAGGAAAACCATACTATTAAGAGGGGGTCTGCATCGAAAAGGTTTGGGTGGAGTCATCATGTACACATCTTCCTTTTGCACCCACCTTCCCTCTCATTTCATTGTAGTTCCACCTTGTTTTTTCTGAAAACTTATTCATAGGCTACCCAGCGGTAGTACCACTTTAGGCAATGGTAGTACCGCTTGTAAGCAGCACTTCCGCTGATCGAGTATTGTGTGCGCTACCGCTTCTTTTTAGTGTTCTGTTGTCTATTTGAGCTCAGCGGAAGTAGCGCGACAGTAGGCCGATAGACCGCTTGTGGTACTTCCGCCCCTACCACCGCTCCACTACCGGTGATCTCGTTGTAGCCCAGAACGCTAAGCGGAAGTAGAGCGGTAGTATCGCTTATAAAAGGTACTATTGTCCATCCACTACCGCTGCTACTACCGCTTATTTTAATGCCTCTGGACTAGTTTGCCACTTTGCGACAGTAGGGCGGCATTAGGGCGTGGTAGTACTTCTGCTGCGGTATTGCTGCCTTACTCTGCCCTTCCACCATTGCTTCCTGTAAACTGCACCCGAAGCGGTAGAATCGCTTAGGGCGAGCGGTAGTACTGCTCTGGCGGCACTACCACCTCAGGGTGCTTCACCCGTGCATTGCTTTACTCGAAGTACCACCCGGACGGTAGTACAGCTCCTGGAGTGGTAGTTGTCGGCGTTCTGGGAATGGGGGTCCCCAGACTTGCCTGCCTGCGGCCCACGGCATGGCACTGCGAGCGGGCCCGTACGGCCCATCTTCACCAATAAGCTTTCAAGACCCTCGCGAGGGGCCAAGCCTCGCGAGGCGGATGGCACAAGACCTCCTCGGGAGTGGCCTCACCGGGCTGGCTCACGAGGGGCGGAGAGATCAAGGCAAGGCACACCTCGCGAGGTTCCAGTGACGTGAGCCATGACGATCGAGACCAGGCGGGCGCCAGCGCGCAGAGTGTCCTTGTTTCCCGTCTGGTGCTAAGGAGGCAAGCGCAGGCGATGAGTACCGAGGCGTCAAGCAAAGGTTTCCATATCGGTGCAACGAGACCAAGACCAGCAGGATGGCAAGACGGAGGTCACCATGGAGCCCAAGGCGGCGTCACCACCAGAGCCTTTTGCAGGCGAAGACCACCTTTAGTCAGCATAAGCTGTACTAGCTGTCCCCTTTCAAATTGGCCGTTGTTGACTCCCTTCCCGATCAATATTTGGGGAGAGGACCAGGGCCTCTATAAATAGGACTAGCCACCATAGTAGGAGGCATCTCATCTTGAGTAATCCTCACCCACACAAGTTCGCCAAGCACAAGAACACCTCACCTTAGGAGGCCGTTCTTCCCCTTGTACTGTTCATCCTCAGCCCAAGAGGCAATCCACCACCACCACCACACTGGAGTAGGGTATTACACCACAACAGTGGCCCGAACCAGTATAAATCTTGTGTCCCTTGTGTTGCGAGTTCATCGAGCGTAGCTTAGAGATCCACACGAGGCTGAGGGCGTGATTCGGTAGGGGGGATCTTCATGCGCACCCCAGTGTACGAACCTTGAGGGTTTTGCCGGAACCCGAGATCCGACATTTGGCGCGCCGGGTAGGGGTGCGCCGGAGCTCTTCTTCCGCCAGTTGATCCGCCCGCTGATTCCCCGACTCTCCGCGGCTCCGATGTCCGACGACTCAAGGACCAACGCCGACCGCTGGGCAGCCTGGCCAGCCCGGGCGGCGCCGCCTGCCCAAGAAGACCTCAACCCCGCGCCCCAGGCAGCACGCGCACCACCAAACACCGTGGGGCGTGGGCGGCGCGGTCACTCGCCGTCCGCTCTTACTCCACGACAAGTGCGGGCGGGCGCAAGGGCCTCAAGCCACGCGGCGGCCATGGCGCCGCACACCCGACGGGAGCAAGCAAACATGAGGGCCGCGCTCACGGTGGCTCGGGAGCTGCTACGATGCCGGTTAATGGAGAGCGGTCGGGAAGCTTTGCTAGAGAGCGTCGCCGAGCTCTTGGACGCCGCGGCCTCAGGAGCCCCACCCTTCTGCTCGCTGCTCACACCTCAAGCTGCGACCGGGTCACATGGCGGGCCACACCGCGCCCGCGTGCCCACAGGCGCGCCACCAGGCTTCATCGACACCGGCGCAACCAACGGAGCTGGACGCCCGCTCGCACCTGCGCCACCTCCGGTGGGCGCGGGCACGAGCGCTGCCACCTACGGTCTGGGCGGGATGCAACCCTATCATCCTCAAACTGGCACGCTAGGTCGGGCAACATGGAGCGTGGGGCACTACGGCGAGGTCTTCGAGGCGGCGGCCTCGGAAGCCTACGTGCCCCGCATGGTGGACCAGGAGTACATGCTGGAAGACGACCCTGGCTCGTTCCTCGAGCCAGGCTGGGAGGAGGAGGTGCTAGAAGCAGGCACCTTTCAGGAGCCCTCCGGAAGCCTCACCAACCGCGCCGGTGACAACAGCTACAGGGTACCGCTAATTCCTCAGGAGCAGGCTTACGCTAACCATGGTACGCAGGAGGATCAGGTCCCAGCGGTGGATGGCGGCCCCAGCTTGTCGGCCTCCCTGCCACCAGGGGGAACGCTGGGGGCTGCAGGAGGGGACCCAGGATGAAGGCCCGTCCCAGCGCCGCGCGGAGCAAGGCGTCCCCCGGAGGTAGGCCCTCTGCCGGGGAGGTGCTCCAGATCCTTCCCCCGGCAGAGGACCCGTGGTCGCCGAGGGTGCCACTGGCGTCCCCTTTGCCCCTTGGTGTCGTCCCGGTTTCCGGTCGCCCCCAACGATGGTCGAGGGAGGCGCAAGGCGGGCCCCTCGTCTGGCGACATGAAGTAAGGCTCACGCCTGTGAAGGTCTCCGCTCGTGACACTCTCACGTAATAATGAGTGGGGCTGTACACGCCCCGAAGTCTCAGGAGTGCCGCCCTCAGGCCTCGGGGGCTCCCTCCCACCTCCTAGTGGCAGCACTTAGCTCCGCGCTGGTGAGAAGACTCGAAGACAAGAAGACTAGACTAGGCGCCGGACGCGGCCATTTGCTTTGGATCTCTTTTCTGTAGCCTTGCCTTCTGGATTTGGATTTAAGCTGAAGTTGAATTTTCATCGATGTGCGCGGGGGGTGTCTTTTCTCATTAAAGCGATTTCTTGCTATCTGGTTCTTGCCTTAATCCAGAGTTCACACCCGTTACCTCCTCCTCGCGAGCGGGGCTGGGTGTGGCACACGCGCGCCGCGCATACGCCGTGCCACGGCAGGCGCCCGCGTTTCACGAAGCCCTCTCGGACGGATCGGCAGGCTCCTCAGAAGCCTTTCAGGAACTCGTGATCACACGAGTCAGTTCGGGACTTGTCCAGGCTAAGGTAAACCGCGACAGCGAACACGCCCCAGGATTCATGAGATCATAAAGACACATATGCAGCTTGGCCTACAAAGATAGAGGCAGTAGTGTATTTACATGAGGGGCTTCCCCTCCAACAATGCTCTTACAATCTCCAGGGCTGCGCCTGAGCTTCTGCGTATAGGACAAGCAGCAGGGAAACACGGGGTCAGTCGGACATGTCGCTCGCCGCGTCTCCCCGGTCGTCCTCAGGCGCGTCGCTGGCTTTGCTGCCCCCCGCCGCTGAAGCACTTCCTTCTTGTTCTGCCGCGAAACAGACTCGGCGTCAGTGACCCGCTGCTGAAGAGAGAGCAGCTCGGCACGGGCGGAGGCCAGTTCCGCCTGCGCCGAGACCAAAGCGGCTGTGGTGGCCTCCTCGCGCCGCTCCACCTTAGCTAACTTGGGCCTAAGGGCAGCAGTCCTACCTGCAGCCTCAGCATCCGCAAGCTTCAACTTCAGGTCGTGCCTACCCTCAAGATCCGCGCAGGCCTCGGCCACCCGGCGATCGACCTCCTCCTGGGCCTTGGCCTCGCGTGCGCCAACGGCATCTTCCGCTTGGGCAACTTGACGCTCCCTCATCTCCAGTCGCTCGAGCTCGAGGCTATGCTCCACGGCTTCCAGTGCCAATACCTCCTCGCGCTTCCGGATCTCTCCTTCTTTGGCGGGCGTCCCCCTCAACGACGCAAGGGCGGCCCTGCGCGCCTCCACTTGCTGCTCCAAGGAGGTGCTTCAGGCTTGGAGATCCCACACGCGCTTCTCCGCAGCCTCGCGACGGCGGTCAGCTTCCCGGGCCTCTTCCTAAGCTCGGGAGTAGGCCTCACGCGAGGCTACGAGAGAGGCCTCGGCCTTCGCATTATCAAGCTCGCGCTGGTGGCGCCCGAGGTTGATAGCCACCTTCAGCTTACGTCGCTCCTCCGCCAGCCGAAGACCCTCGGCCAAAAGGCGTGCGTCCACATCCACGAGCTCTTCACCAAGCCGGCTCATCTCGCCCATCACCTCCTGAAAGAGCTCGTGGGGGACGACGCTCTTTTCCCGTGCATACTTGAGCATGCCGCTGACTCCGTCCTCCGCCGCGGAGGACGTGGACGGGGCCCGAAGCGGCTCGCCCCCTAGCAGCATGGGGCTGGGGTCTGGCGCCTTCCCGGCTGCCGGCCCAGCCACGCGAGGGGCCCAGACGAGCAAGGATCCGCCGCCTGAAGAGGACCCCAGGATCGAAGCCAACCAACCGCCGTCCAAGACCAGGGAAGGGGCCATTGGCACACTGGCCGCACTCCAAGCGAGGCCGACAAGAGGAGGCGACAAAGGCATGAGCTCAAGGCACCCCGCTGGCGGGCTGGCTTCCCCGGCCGATCCCACACCAGGGGCGGCGTGCGGGCTCGCAGTGCTGAAGTCTAGTGGGGGAAACGGGGCGAGAGGAGGCCGCTTCTCAGGAGATTTCGCGGCCTTGGCGGAAGGGATCCTGAAGAGCCATCGTCAGGAAGAGAAGCAGCACACAAAGAATCACAAAGATAAGGTACTTACTCGTCAAAAGCGATGTACTTTCTCCGTTTTAACGGCCCGAAGGTGCCGTTGCCGCGACTTGGGGACCCCTTCCTCTTGTGGAGCTCCTCGAAGTCCACTACTAGGAAAAGGGCTATAGATGGAATGGCCACTAATGGCGCACCAGACATGTGGTGCGCCATTGCTATATAGAAATGGCGCACCATGTGCTGGTGCGCCATTAGTGTGAAAGACACTAATGGCGCACCAGACAAACGGTGCGCCATTAGTAACAAATTTTATTTTTTTATTTTGCCAGACATACTAATGGCGCACCAGGACATAGTGCGCCATTACTAGTTGTAACTAGTAATGGCGCACCAGCAGCACAGTGCGCCACTAAAATATTTTTTTTATTTTTTACTTTTTTGCAAAACTACTAATGGCGCACCTGGGGCAGTGCGCCATTACTAGTTTAAGCTATTAATGGCGCACGGCTCCCCCGTGCAGCCATTAGTGTTTTTTTGCAAAACTACTAATGGCGCACCACCAGCAGGTGCGCCATTAGTAACCAGGGTTACTAATGGCGCATTATGTGGTGGTGCGCCATTAGTAACCTGGGACGAGCTAGATATTTTGGACAGCCACACCTACCCACTCACTTTCCCCACTTCATTCTCTCCTCCCTCCTCCAAGCTTGTCTCGGCTGCCTCCTCCTCCTCACCTCATTTGCACCATAAATTCATCCAAATTACGTGGTTAAAGCCCCTTTTTTGATAGGTAAGTAAGGGGGAAGCTATCTTTATGTTGTTCTCCCTCCAACAACGTGCACATGCACTTTTTATGTCCTAGCTAGATCTATGTATGTTTGTGGTGTTGCATATATGTTTGTGTTTGCAGGTACCGGTATTTGAAATGCGATAGTTGCCAATATTTTGCCGGAATGTTGATTCATTTCCGTTTCGGCGAGAATTTTGGCACTATGCATTCTTTTTGGTCCTATTTTTAGGGAAAGTCATGCCAAATTTTTTCTTGGTTCTAAAATATCGTTTTGCTCTACCCCGCAGGTGACCATGGTCCGCACGATGACCGAAGGCATCATGAATAGGTTTTTGAGCTCCGCGAAGGCCGAGATGCTTGAAAAGAACGAGATGGAGATAAGATGTCCGTGTCGAAGATGCAAGCTGAAGAGCCTTATTGCGGACCCGGATTCCGGGCAGGTGCGGGACCACCTGCTCTTGCGTGGTTTCATGGATGGCTATCGGTGGCAAGGTGATGAAGATGACTATGAAGTCGTCCATGGGGGTCGGGCAAGAAATGAGGATGGGCAGCAAGACAACCACCGCGGCTCGGGCGGGCGAGAAGACGAAGAATCTCCAGGACATGATCACGACGGTGATGCTGTACATAGTCATCATGTAGAAGATGCCGGACATGATGATGAGGAAGATGCGGGAGCAGACGAAGGGCATGATCATGAAGATGAAGATGCCGGCGGAGCAGACGGGACCATCGATGGGCTGGGTGCAGGACCCTCATATTCAAGAGCTGCTTCTCAAGCAGACGGATAACGCAAGAGCTGCCGCCCGAGAGAAAGCCAAGCTGGATCAACTGGAGATAGACGCGGTTACTCCATTGTATGAAGGATGCAGGCCCGAGGATACCCGCCTGAAAGTAACGCTCATGGCTCTGGAGATGAAGGTAAAGCACAAAATGACCGACGCATGCTTCGACGAGAACATGTCATTCTGGCACGAACGTCTTCCCAAGGGGAACAAGTGCCCGACCAGTTTCGAGGAGGCGAAGAAAATCGTGTGTCCTTTGGATTTACCGCACGTGAAATACCATGTGTGCATGAACAATTGCATCATTTATCGGGACGAGCACACGGAGTCTACCATATGTCCGGTGTGCGGCGTCACTCGATACAAGAAGAGGAAGAAAGCTCCTCGAAAAGTGGTGTGGTACTTTCCGATCACTCCTCGTCTGCAGCGGTATTTCACGGACCCTAAGGTAGCAAAGCTCCTGCGTTGGCACGCGGATAGGGAGGAGAAGAAGCGAGAAGATGACGCAAATGATCCGGAGATAAATAAAAAAGAAAAGATGCCGAGTCACCCTAAGGATGGGAGCCAGTGGCAAGCGTTGAACTTCGAACACCCAGAATTTGGGAACGATCCAAGGAACATCGTGCTGGGCGCGAGCACCGATGGAGTCAATCCGTTTGGCAGCCAGAGAAGCACACATAGCACCTAGCCTGTGTTTGTGTGGATGTACAACCTTCCCCCTGGTTATGCATGAAGAGGAAGTACATTCACATGAGTATGCTAATTGAAGGGCCGAAACAACCAGGGAACGACATCAATCTGTATCTGGGGCTGCTGGAAGAGGAGCTAGACACGCTGTGGAAAACGCCAGCCAATACGTGGGACGCCGCAGAGAAAGAATATTTCCCTATGAGAGCCGCACTGCTCACGACGGTGCACGACTATCTCGGTTTCGGATATCTCGCGGGGCAGGTGGTCCACGGATTTTCTGGATGTGTCAGGTGCATGGATGACACAACGTATCGCCAGCTAGATAGAGATCCTGGGTCTTCGAAAACCGTGTTCATGGGACATCGAAGGTGGCTTCGCGACGATGACCCGTGGAGGAAACGCAAGGATCTGTTCGATGGTGAAACCGAACCCCGAAGACGCCCGCGTACGAGGAGCGGCGAGGAAATAGATGAGCTGTTGAAAAATTGGAAAGATTGCCCACTGCCGGGAAAGAGCAAAAGGCGCCAGAGCCGGGAAAGAAGCGAAAGGCGCCAGAGCCACTGCTGAAGGTATGGAAAACGAGGTCTGTTTTCTGGGACTTGCCGTACTGGAAGATCCACCGTGTGCCTCACAGCCTTGATGTCATGCATATCACGAAGAACGTGTGCGAGAGTCTGCTTGGTACCCTGCTGAACATGCCAGAGAGGACCAAAGATGGGCCGAAAGCAAGGGCATACTTGAAATCAATGGGCATCAGGGAGGAGCTTCACACTAATGATGATGATGATGATGAGGCGAAGCAGGACACGGAAAGTCGTCGCAAAGGCAAAAAGGCCAAGAAGACCGGAAATGACTTCCCTCCCGCGTGCTTCACTCTAAGTCAGGAGGAGATCGATCAGTTTTTCACCTGCCTCATAGGAGTAAAAATTCCTTACGGTTACGCGGGGAAGATAAGCAGATACCTAGACTCAGTGAAGCAGAAGTTCAGCGGGATGAAGTCTCACGACTGTCACATGCTGATGACGCAGATACTTCCAGTTGCAATCCGTGGGATCATGGACGCGCACGTCCGTGAAATGCTATTTGGCCTATGCAACTTTTTCGACGTCATCTCTCGGAAGTCGGTTGGCGTGAGGCAACTCAGAAGGCTACAGGAAGAGATCGTGGTGATACTATGCGAGCTTGAGATGTACTTCCCTCCCGCATTCTTCGACGTTATGGTGTATCTGCTGGTCCATATCGTGGAGGATATCATCCAACTCGGGCCGACGTTCCTGCACAGCATGATGCCGTTCGAAAGGATGAATGGTGTCATCAAAGGATACGTTCGCAACATGTCACGTCCAGAGGGAAGCATAGCCAGGGGCTTTCTGACCGAAGAGTGCATCTCCTACTGCACGAATTATCTAGGCATCGAGAACCCCGTTGGTCTGCCCGTCAACAGGCACCTCGGCAGGCTCGCTGGATGGGGTCACCGTGAGGGTCGCCGCGAAATGCATGTCGACTTCGATGGTCGACTCGCCGACTTTGAAAGAGCAAACCTAGTCGCGCTACAACACATAGACGTGGTCGATCCTTGGGTGGTAGAGCACAAAACGTTTATTGAGAAGACGTACAATGACCGAGGCCAACAGAGGACAGACGGAGATATAATCAAAGAGCACAACTCATGTTTCACGGGTTGGTTCAAGCAGAAGCTTCTGTCGTACCCTTTACCTGAGGATTCTTCCGCGGAAGAACAACTCATATTCGCCTTGTCACAGGGCGCCGAGCACAACCTGATGACGTATGAGGCGTACGATATCAACGGCTACACATTCTACACCGAGGACAAGGACATGAAGAGCGATGGTTATCAGAACTCCGGGGTAACGATGGAATCCTACACCGGTAACGACAAGGATAGATACTACGGAAGGATCGAGGAGATCTGGGAGCTGAGCTACGCTGGAGAGAAGGTCCCGATGTTCCGTGTCAGATGGGCCAAGAGCGTCATAAAAGAAGACTGGTATTTCACCACCATGGTTATACCCGAAGCCAAATCCAAGACCGCAGGAGCGAACGTCACGGCGAAAAATGAGCCATGGGTACTGGCTTCCCAAGTGGACCAATGCTTCTTCATTACCGACCCATCAAAGCCCAGTCGTGTTGTCGTGAGGAGAGGCAAAAGGAAGATCATCGGAATGGATGGAGTCGCCAATGAGCAAGACTTCGACAAGTACGGCGACCCGAAGATGGAACATGACGACGACGATGAAGTATCAGCATACACCACAAGAAGAAGCAGGACCACCCTACCTAAAGGACGTTCGTTCAAGAGAAGAACTCCATTTACGAAAAATAAGGGCAAGAAGATTGTGAACAGATAGCTAGCTAAGATTGATTGTATTTAAATTGTAGCCTTCATTTCTCGATTGTATTTCATGAGCACTTTTTGAACTCATGAATGTTTTTAAATTTCATGGACACTCGATCTCGCACCATCTCCCCCGCTCCACCGGCCGCCGCAGCCGACCCCCCGCACCCTCCCCCGCTCCACCGGCCGCCGGCGCCGACCCCCGGCCCGCACCCTTCCCCACTCCACCGCCGCCGACGACCCACCGCACCCTCCCCCGCTCCACCGGCCGTCGCCGACGACCCCCCGCACCCTCCCCGGCCCGCTCCTAGTGTTTTTATACTGTTTTTATAAAAAAATATTACTGTTATGATTTAAACAAGTTTGAACATATTTAAACACAAATAAATATCAAACAACATTTTAAATGCATAAAAAAATTGGGGAGCCTAGGAATCGAACCCAGGACCTCCTAGTGTGTGTGCTGCGTGCTGACCAGTCGGGCTAGTGGGCGTGTTCTGATGGAGATAGGGTTAGGTGGGATATAACCTGACCAGTCGGGCTAGTAAGTAAAACAAAATTCTAATGGCGTACCAGGGGGAGGTGCGCCATTAGAATCGACGTACTTATGGCGCACCAGGGGGAGGTGCGCCATTAGAATTTTTATACTTGTTCCCCTCGCACTGTCGCCTCCCTCCCTCCCTCGCTCGCCAGATCCCCCACTCCTCGACCCCAACCGTATGCCGCCGCCCCCTTGCTCCGCCCCCTCCGTCCGCCGCGCCTGCACGTCGTCCGCCGCTGTGGTCTTGCGCTGCCTCGACGCCGCCGCCCCGACCCCCGCCGGACTCCACCCCCGCCCCAGCACGTACGTCCCCTCCCTCCCTTCCCCCATCCCCTAGCTTCTCCTCCTCCTCCTCTCACCACCCGTGCCTTCTTCTGCTCGAAAGTTCAAGAAGGCGGCCAAGGACGCCGATGACATCACGGGCCCCTTCCTCCGGATTGCCGCCCGCAGCCTCCTTGACGCCGGCGTCCACCGGAGCACCACGACCGCGTCTGCGACCTCGTCTCTGCTCCGCCGTCGTCTACGACCTCGTCTGCGACCGCGTCCATCAAGGTGAGTTCTTCCATGGATGACTTCCAGGCCGTCGGTGCCATCCTGTGCCGTCTTTTTAAATTGTGTTGTTTGGAATTGTGAATCTGAATATTCTTGTGGTGTTCTTGTGTAGATCAGATGCTAGATTTTAGTCTAGATTTTTGCTACTGTCAGATACAAGATAATTAGAAGAGGGAATAGTTCATGCCTCACATTGTAAAACAGTAGCAGAATATATGAAATCCATCTAAATAAATAACCACTGTGACCAGATTTTTGCAATTATAAAAGGGAAGGAAACAACCATTGAACCAACAGATAATTGATTTGGCCTAAGGCAACATGGTATAAAAAAGTTTGATTCACATACCTCACATTGTAAAAAAGTGCTAGTGTTGTTGCCAGTCCTAATGAAAAAGCAACTGAATTTCCAACAACATACTAGGTAGAACAATCCATTTATATCATGAATATATGAAGGGAAGGACATGATTGCTACATGATTGCCATTATACTCCTTGCCGCTAGTTGCATTATTTCTCAGTGCTACAAATGTGTTTAACTTGTAGCTTCTAGCTAGCTTAAGTGAGTAGCCAGTACTGTAGTGAGTAGCTTAACTTGTTTACTGCCATTTAGTAGTACTGCTAGTGAGTAGATGAACTCCATTTAACTAGTTTAATTGAGTTTCAGTACTCCAAACATAGATGATCTGAATAATTAACCCTATCCTATTTTATATGATCAGATGCACAACTTGATGCTACCTGGATTAATTGAGTTTCAGTACTCCAAACACTCTGCTACCTAACTGAAACCACTATGTGTGTTTTCTGATAATATTATTTGTATGTTCTAGTACTTGTATGCCTATAGCACTGGTTAATCTATTTCGAAATTATTTGATTACTTCAAGCAGTCTAATCTTGATTTGAGGGAAGATACTGGGATGGAAGTCTGTCAATGATGCTTCTTTTCTTGAGCATTATAGCAAAGTAAGACTACTGTGACTATAAGCATCTAGACAACATGTTGTAGGTTGTTTGTACTGCCTGTGTAGTTTCCATCAATTATGTTGAAGCACTCATTTGTCTGACTTATTCTGTTTGTGTGATGCAATGTAAGGATACTGTGTTGTATTTTCAAATGACCTTGATTTCTTTATTTGCGGTGACTTCAGAAATTGAAAATTGACCTTTCTGTGGTCAATCTCATTGCAAGGAAACCAATAACAAAGGATGCAATCTTGTTTTGCAAATGTTGTATAAAGCCCTGATATGTCATAGCGATGTTGCTGCTACTGTAGATCTTCTGAACTTTGTAAACTGTGATGCAATCTTTCTGTGGTCAATAACAAAGGATGCAATCTTTCTGTGGTCAATCTCACTGAATTTTGTCAACTTCTGAAATGAGCCCTTTCTCCTGAAATGTTGATTAATTTCCGTTTCGGTTGAGAATGGGGCACTCCTAGGTCAAGAAAATTAGCAAAGGCCATGCCCAATTTTTTTAACCTAGAAGGTGCCCGATTCTCAACCGAAACAAAAATTAATCAGCATTTGTCTTGACATCAACCAATTTTCTGGACACATCCCTTGACAACTAGGTTATCTTGAGAACTTAGAGGAGTTGTTTGTTTGCTACAACACACTAACAGGTTCCATCCCAAATAGCATAGGCAATTTGACCAAACTCACAGCCTTCTATCTTTGCAGCAACCAACTTTCTGGACACATCCCTCAAGAACTAGGTTACCTTGTGAACGTGGACTTGGACCTCAGCAACAACACACTAACAGGTTCCATCCCAAAACACCTAGGCAATATCACAAACATCTCTCAATTGTTCCTTGACAATAACCATCTTTTTGGCGACATTCCTCGAGAATTAGGTTATTTGGTCAACTTAGAGATCTTGTTCCTTGACAATAACCAACTTTTTGACCAAACTTTTTTCCTATTTAGAGCGAAACATGGCCCACAACGATGAGGCCGGCGGTTCGGGCGGCAAGCAATTCTGGGAGCTGTCCCAGGAGATGGAGTAAGAACCTCACCGCTATGAGGACGCCGCGGAAGACACCGATCCTGACTACACAACCCCTAGTGGCGTCGGGGATGACACCACTGATGGTGCCGCCGAGGATGCCACCACTGATGATGGCGGCGCACGCACATATGGCAGCCAACCGAAGAGGCAACGGAAGGACCGACGCCCGAACGTGCTCGGCACCGTCAAGGAGGAATTTACTGAAGTGAACTCCGACGGGCATCCAACGGCGCCCAAACATGTAGTCAAGGGGTACTCGGTTCAGCTCGGGTGCATTCTCCGGAGCACCGTCTCGATCAACACCGAGAACCTAAGGCATAAGGACCGAGGGAATTTGCGCTGCCTCCTCTTCACGAAGCTGCACGAACGATACAAGTTCCCCAATGAGTTTGCAAACACACGCCTCTCAGGGAATAAAGTGAACAGTGCCGCCCTCACGAGGATGAGCACGGCCCTGTCTACATGGAGAAGCACGATGAAGGCAATGATTGAAAAAGGTGATAGTTATGAGAAGATCAAGGCGAAATATCCTTTGATGAGCGAAGATGACTACAAGGAGTTCAAGATCAAGTGCGAGAGCAGCGCAACCTCCGAATCAAGTCAGTGGGGGGAAGAAATGCGGCAGTTGAACTTAGGGGTCCACCAACTCGGTCCCGGCGGTTATAGAGTGGCGGAGCCTATATGGGACAAGGAGGACGCGGAGCGTGCCGAGCAAGGCCTACCGCCCCGCTTCGAGAAATTCCCTGACAAGCAGACCAGGAACTTTGTCAGGGCCCGGTACAAGGAGGACCCGGTAACAAAGGAGCTTACCACGGATCCGAAGACCAAGGCGCTTGAGAAAGTTCTGGTAAGGAATACACCCCCGCATAATTAGCTACATATATGGTTGCATTCTAGTTAATGAAGCCAAATTTCTAAATGGTTCACATTCCTTCCGCAGGAGGCTGAAAGCAGTAGCGCGGGGTCATCTCAGAGCTCCCCTTTTGACACCCGTTTAAATAGGGCGTTGAACGTAATGAAAAACAAGGATAAGCTCAGTAAGCCGTCGTCAGTTGGTCGTGTGGCCGGCAAAGGCTTGTCCACAAAATGGTCGTCATACTATACCGCTGGTGGGCGAAAGGAGAAAAAGACCAGCTCGGAAAGCCAGTCGCGCGAGGTTCAAGAACTCAAGGCACAAGTGGCGCGGATTCCGGAGATTGTCCAAGAGCAAGTGCAACAACAACTGGGAACGACGCTCACCGCCATTGTGCCTACCTTGATTCAGGGGCTGACGACATGGATTGCGGGCGGCCAACAGGGGCCTCCCCCGGTTCCCAGCTTCATGGCCAGCAACTCGCACAACGCGCAGGCGGCGCCATTGGTGTCTCCGACGGAGGCGGTATTTGTGTCTCCGGCGCCGGCACGGGCATTGGAGCTTAATGCACCTGGGTGTACGCTGGCCGGCACCTCGCCAGCAAGCGGCCCCTCCATTAGTTGCACGCGCACGCCCGCCGTTGGCGGTGCCTCGACATTAGCCGAGCTCGACGGCATCACGGTAACTAAGCCTCTCGGCCGATGACTTCATCTCCTTGCCTTTGACTAGGCATCCCTGACGCCCTACATGTTTTTGCAGGGCGCCACCGATGTTCCTTGCACTCTCCTGCACTTCGTGGGCGGCGAGTTGGTCGATGTCACCAAGGGCAGAATCGTTCAACCGGGCAACCGCGTGTTCCATGGTAATCCGATGCCACCCACCTTCTATAGGGTTGAACTGGTTCGGGTACTGCCAGGCTGCGACGAGTTGTTACCTCCGATTCGACCCGCTGGGGCCGACGAAGATGATGTGATGACCCTCAGCGCCTGTGTAAGCTGGCCCCTGCTTTGGCCGAAGAGCCAGATTCGTTTGGGGGCGGGGGACACCACCCCACAGACAAGACCGCCAGTCGTGCCAGCGCCAAGCCATGGCAAGAACGCCGCAACGCTACCGGACCTGCCGGACATCCCTATGGCACAGGATCCGGACGACGACGGTACATTTACCAACGTCGATAAGTACTTTGCCGAGCATGGGTACGGTGACGAGTTCTGCGGGCCTCCTTCTCAAGAACCCAACCCTCAAAAAGACGACCGCGATCTAGCTGGTACGGCGGAGAAACCCAATTGCAACAGGCGTCGTCTGGCGTTCAGTTCTCAGGAGACGCCTCCAGCTGCCGCCTTCACCGAGCCTCAGATAGCTGAGGTGCCAAATATTATCAGCCCCAACACGCTCAAGAAGGCGGTCTGTGAGCAGAACTCGATCCCATTACAGCAGATCAAGAAGAAGGGACGGAAACGAAAGACTAACAAGGGCGCCAGTGCGAGCCAACCGGCACCGAGTACGATCCGTGCTCAGGACGGACCACCTTCACCTAAGGATATCTCGAGGAGGGTGCATGTGGCGGGTAGGCCGATGCTACCGACAAATATGCTCAATGCTGCAACCGGTGCTATGCGGAGTCTGCATGACAGTGTTCTTTCTTTGGAGAAGCGGCGTCTCAGAGAGAATGATGTGGCATACCCGGTTTTCGTGGCCAAGGTGCCCGAGGGCAAGGGCTTTGTGGATAGCGCCGTCGGGGGTACGATCGTCCTGCGATTTGATGACATCTTTGCTATGCTTAACCTTCATCCGCTGCACTACACCTTCGTTCGGCTGTTTTCGCTGAGTATGGAGATGCGGATCATTAGAGAGAAGACCCCGGACATTGTGATAGTGGACCCCTTCTACATGCGTGCCAAGATCTTGGGCAGCGCTGGGGACCGGCAAGTCGCGAGTTCACACCTCGAAGGCGTCATTCTGGCAAACCCAGATAAGGATAACTTCCTCGTGCCTTACTTTCCCGAGTAAGTCATCTCCTAACCGCCCCGTAACATATGATTTCTTAGATTTCGATCGTTCTTTTTTTTCTAACATTCCGTGTTCTGTGCAGTGACACACATTGCACACTCATCCTCTTAAGCCCGAAATATTCCATGGCCACGTATCTCGACCCGGACCGTGACTCCAAGATAGACTACACAAATATCAAGAAAGTTCTTGATGATGCTCTCCCCGGCTACGCCGCATCTGGAGGCACCTTTAAGAGGCCAGTTCGTAGGTACGGCGGGCACGTGTTCACCCACAATACGACGTTCCCCTGCGTCAAGCAGCCGCCTGGCGGTCAGAAGGATGCCTACTACGCCCTCCATCACATGCGGGCGATCGTGCGGGACCATAATCACCTTCTCCTACCAAATAATCTCAAAGATTGGGCCGCAAGCTTGGGGGCAATCCAGGACGCGGACATCCGACAAGAATTCTTTCGCATCCAGTCGGAGTTTGCAGAAATCATCCATCAAGATGTCCTTCGTACCTCGGGGCAGTTCTACCTCAAATTTCAACCGTCCAACAGCGAGATAGACACAACGCTACAAATGCAGGCGGACAACGCCCGCGACTTCATGACCATCACGACAAACGGCGGCTTCATCCACGCTCCGGTCCCATGAGCTGAGTCGAAAGTTGTGATGCTATGTGTAGTTCTAAAACATTCATTAGCTCATGTTGTAATTAAAGTGTAGTGAACTTGGATGTCTCTTTGGTTTGGACAGTCGTTCAACTTAGATGTAATCGATGCTATTTGTTAGTAGGACCATGAATCGTGCTATGGATGTCTTGCTTTTCTCTTCCGATCCTTTTGTTGCATACTTATATATTGCTTATGTATTGTCTATTGTTTGGCTAGTGCATAGAGATGCCGTCGTATGTCGTGTACAAGGGTAAGGTTCCCGGAGTCTACGACGACTGGGAGGAGTGTCGGAGACAGGTTCACCGTTTCAGCGGTAACAGTTACAAAGGGTACACCACTAGGGCGGAGGCGGAATCTAGATACGCGCGCTATCTAGCGGGAGAGAGGAGGGAGCGTTGGAGGAACCGGATGAAGACCAGTTTCATCGCGATGATGCTCATCGTGATGACCGCATCTCTCTTCTATGTGATGGTAGTTTAGATGATCGATATCGACTTGTAATGTGAAGACAAACTCGCTACTCGCGGTCTCGAGACTTGTAATGTTCTATCTTCGTTCGGTCTTTTGAATTCGGAGACTAATATGATGAATTGTATTCGGAGACTAATCTTCTATTGTATTCGATGAATCTGCTGTTGCTGTGTCCTGCTGCTTATTTTCTGTCCAATAATATATTTTGTAATCTGTGCAAAAATCAGAAAAGAAAAAAATAATAATCCCTAATATACATACTAATGGCGCATCACGCCAACGTGCGCCATTAGTATGCCAAAGGATACTAATGGCGCATCCCAGAGCACTGCGCCATTAGTATGCCAGAGGGTACTAATGGCGCATCACCCAGCAGTGCGCCATTAGTATGCCGAAGGATACTAATGGCGCATCACACTGCAGTGCGCCATTAGTATGGCAAAGCACATGGGTATATATGGCCCCCTGGGAGGCATACTAATGGCGCACCGTGGCCTATACTAATGGCGCACTGCTCGGTGCGCCATTAGAGTACCAGATACTAATGGCGCACCAGCGGTGCGCCATTAGTAAAAATTACTAGTGGCGTGATGCTAGTGGCGCACCAGTAGTGCGCCATTAGTAGGCAAAACTGGTGCGCCACTAGTAAGCCTTTTTCTAGTAGTGACATGGCGGCCAACGCGGGGCGCGACTGGAGAAGCACTTGAAGGGACAACCTCAGGAGCGCCAAGTTGAGGGGGGCTAGCGGGCTCCGCCTCACGGTGACCTGTCGAGGCCTCGGGAGCCGCAGCCTCGGGAGTCGCATGCTGTATCGCCCCCTCAACTGCCATCTCAGGGCAGGAGTTATGAGTTCCCGAAGACGACGCCTCGGGAGCCCTGGGCGGCGTCAACACCTCGGCACCTGCGACATCGGCCTCCAGCGGTGCTCGCCCCCTGCATCCACACCTGGGGTGAGCCCGACGCCAGCGCCAAGGAGGGGAACCACATCGACGGGGTTCTCACGGGGCCCCACCAGACCGACCGGGCGCAGCCCCCACTCATCAAAGGAGGGCATACGCTCCACGAATTCCACCTTGTTCGAGCAACGATACATCAGGCAACTCTTCCCCGTCATGTCTTCTGGCAGCGGGACACCCGTCAGGACCTGAAGCACCGTCCGCCGTGCCTCAAGTGGGAGCCCGGACTCCTAAAGTCTCATGCGGTCCTTACTGCTGAGCAAGGCCCACATTGGCCGGGAATGGTGCTGAAGCGGAGCAACCCGGCGCCGGACGAACTCCTTCACCACCATAGGCGCGGTCACACCAAGGTCCTTCAGCCCCTTCAGCCTGAGCCTGATGAGGGCAAGGCACGAGTCGGCGAGCCTTTGGTGGTACCAACCGGAGTTGGGGATTGCGGGCGCCGACGGAGAAGAGAGCAGGGGGCTGAGCACTCCAACATTAACAAATATCCACCGCGTCTGAAACTCGTTCGTGGACGGTGGAAGCTCGAATCAATTCCAGCGTCGGCCGTTGCCGCCACAGCCTGGAAGTTCAGGCACCCCGAGCTCTGCCGGGGATCGATCAGGTGCAACGAGAAGAAGTGGCGGAGAAGGGCCACCGAAGGAGCAATGCCTACCATGGCCTCACAGACAAAGGCAAAGACGGCAAGAAGGGTCACAGATTGGGGATCAAGGTGCAGCATGTGGATCTGATAATGGGCAAGCACCGCATTGAAGAAGGCGGAGAAAGGAGGAACCAGGCCAGCCCAAAGGGCGTCAATGAAGAATGGGACTTTGGTGGCTGTCCGGTTGATGCGAGCACGAGACGCAGGCCAGGCCACTGTCTCTCCCCACTCATTGAAGCTAGAGGCGAGCATGGGGCGCACCTTGTCCATGGCTTCTTGATTGAGCACCAGCGACCTGCCAACGGCCGGCTCGATGACCGGGCACAGTTCGGCGGAAGACAGGGGCTTCTTCCCTTTCTCCGTTTGACCCGGCGCCATGGCGATAGGAGGACTGAGCTCAGATCGGATTGGGAGAAGGGGCTGAGCTCTGGGGAAGCGAGAGAATTGGGGGAGTGCGCCGCAACGATGGGAAGGAAACCGTGTAGACTGCGGTGGCCGCCTAGCCAGGCGGGTATCAAGGCAGCGTGGGGAAGCGGAGACGCCCACGTCCAATCAACCGCCATGTGTCGACCAAGGCCGCAGGCTGTTGGGGCCCGCGGCGCTCCGCACTTGCCCTTTGGCTTCGCCTCGAAGCCAAGTCCGAGCATGCCTTGGGCTCGGGGGCTACTGTCGGCGTTCTGGGAATAGGGGTCCCTAGACTTTCCTGCCTGCGGCCCACGGTGTGGCACTGCGAGCGGGCCCGTATGGCCCATCTTCACCAACAATGTTTCAAGACCCTCGCGAGGGGCCAAGGCTCGCGAGGAGGACGAGACAAGACCTCCTCGGGAGCGGCCTCACCGGGCTGGCTCGCGAGGGGCGGAGAGATCAAGGCAAAGCAAACCTCGTGAGGTTCCAGTGACGTGAGCCATGACGATCGAGACCAGGCGGGTGTCAGGTGGGCGCCAGCGTGCACAATGTCCTTGTTTCCCCTCTGGTGCTAAGGAGGCAAGCACAGGCGATGAGTACCGAGGCGTCAAGCAAAGGTTTCCATATCGGTGCAACAAGACCAAGACCAGCAGGACGGCAAGACGGAGGTCCCCATGGAGCCCAAGGCGGCGTCACCACCAGATCCTTTTGCAGGCGAAGACCACCTTTAGTCAGGATAAGCTGTACTAGCTGTCCCCTTTCAAATTGGCCGTTGTTGACTCCCTTCCCGCTCAATATTTGGGGAGAGGACTAGGGCCTCTATAAATAGGACTAGCCACCATAGTAGGAGGCATCTCATGTTGAGTAATCCTCACCCACACAAGTTCACCAAGCACAAGAACACCTCACCTCAGGAGGCCGTTCTTCCCCTTGTACTGTTCATCCTCAGCCCAAGAGACAATCCACCACCACCACACTGGAGTAGGGTATTACACCACAACGGTGGCCCGAACCAGTATAAATCTTGTGTCCCTTGTGTTGCGAGTTCGTCGAGCATAGCTTAGAGATCCACAGGAGGCTGAGGGCGTGATTCGGTAGGGGGAGATCTTCGTGCGCACTCCAGTGTTCGAACCTTGAGGGTTTTGCCGGAACCCAAGATCCGACAGTAGTATCTCTTGTGTGCGGGTTGTGGACAAAAATGGTTGGATTTGTGCCCACTATATATATTGGGGGTCTTTTCTCCAAGAAGACTTACCTCTTATCGCCCCAGACTCCATTGTTGCTCAAAGCTGCATTTTTGCTCGATCTCTCTCCCTAGCTGTCGTGGAATTGTCACGGCAGATGTCCTAGTATGAGGACTTAGTCGTGGAGCCATCGCACGAGATTAGCTTAAAGGGGTTAAACAGGACAAAGGACACGAGGAGTTTATACTGGTTTGGCCCCTTGCGGTGAAGGTAAAGGCCTAATCCAGTTTGAGGTGGCATTGCTAGGGTTTCGATGACCAGGGAACGAATATTCTTAGCCTGGCTCTCGATCTGTTGTTTCTTGCCCTAATCCGCCGCCGGGTCGTCCCCTTATATACACAGGTTGACGCCTTGCGGTCCATAGAGTCCCGGCCGGCTCATATACGTGTCCGGCTCGGAGAGTAATTACATATGCCTTACAATACAAGTCATAGATACATGGCGGTTTATAACCGTGGGCCTTAAGCCGCCTTTGGGCTTGGGCCCTCTACTCAGCCTACCTATGAACCGCCATTATGCTTCTTGGGATTCATGGAGATGAATCGTCATAAGGATGACCCCGGCCCCTCCTGGCGGGTCATTCCTGATAGTCATATCCCCAACATTAGGCCCCGGGTTGATTTGAACTTGTTCATGTCAATCTTCAATATTTAGAAAAATCCTTCCTCATCTTGATTGTGAAATATTGTAACCCGCCATGACGTCATCTCCTGAATTTTCAGTAACCCGTTGTGACGTCACCTGTCATTAATGCTTCACAGAACCCAAATCTTAATAAATCTCTTACTTTACTGTCTTTCCGGAAATCGAGGCGCCCGTGTCGTCACTTATCCATTTTTTGTCTCCTCGATTTTCGCACTTGTCGTTTGTCCTTCCAGGCTTTATAAATAAGACCTCGGGTTCTCCTCTCATCCCCCCTTTTTCCTTCTCCTTTTCTTCTTCCTCCTTGCGACGCGCCGACCTGCACGAGCTCCGCCGCCGTCGACTTCTGCCTCCGTCTTCAGCTCCGGCCGTAGCATCACCCTGAACGGACCAGAGAACCGCGACACCTCCCCGCCATTCATCAGCACCGGTAAGCCCTTCTCTCCTCCGCCATAGATCTGGCATTAGGGTTTCGGTGTTCTTCAGTGTTCGTCGGTGCTCGTTAGTGTTCATCGCCATCGTCTTTATTCTTTGTCTAGATCCGTGTATTAGATCCACAAACCACACAAATCTCGCGCGGTAGCAGTTTAGCATCTATTTTTAATACTAGAATATACTCTCATCACTGCAGATCCCTTTTAGAGCACCTATGCTTTTCCATTGTCACCTCTGCAGGTTTCAAATTTATTTCCTTTTTCTGCGCAGTTTCAGATCCAAATTCCTAACTGCAATCTGTGAAACATGTTTGTCCAACACTTAGTAGAATTTTACCCTCTGTCAGATTTTGAGTACCTGTACTCTTCATGGAGGCTTACACTTCTGGCTTATAATTATTCATACTCCATTAGTCCTCACTTAAGCTTCCATCCTGAATTATTCTGTCAGCAGTTAAACTTGTAATTTCACCAATTAACTTAAACCGGCAATTTTTCTTTTCCTTTAGGCTTTCTTTTACAATGCCGCCCAAAACAGTGTACACATGCAATTGGGTCCCTTCCATCGTCACCGAGAGCACTTTCAAGGACTATTTCAAAACCGGGTATTTACCCGCCAAGACTGTGATGCATTATCGTGCTCCTAACCCGAGCGAAGAGAGACCTCAGCCGAAAGACGGCAAAGTCATCATTTTTACTGACCACATGAACTGGGGCTTCTCACTGCCCGACTCTAAGTTCTTCCGAGATGTTCTGCACTTTTTCCAGCTCCACCCTCAAGACATCGGACCCAATTCCATGTCAAATATTTGTAACTTTCAAGTCTTCTGTGAGGTGTATCTTCAAGAGGAGCCCAGTGTTGAACTCTTTAGAGAGTATTTTTACTTAAACCGACAGACTGAATTCACCAATGGTCCTAGCTTGGAACTCGGCGAATTTCAATTCAATGTTGCAGAGACGCCATCTTTCATTACGCCTGCTTGCCGAGTCACCCTAAAGACTGGAATCAGACGTGGTTTTATTGCAAGGAGACTTCTCCGGCTGATGAGAATCCTCTGCCGGGTTACCGTGTTGAGCGCCTGAACCCTAAACATAATCTTCCTGAAAAGCTTACTGTTGCTGAACGTAAGAAGATTGCACCTACTATCGTGAAGGTCAAAGCTCTGCTAGGAAATGGGCTGACCGGTGTTGATTTAGTCAGGTGTTGGGTTTCTTGGCGGATCATCCCGTTGAGCCGCCGTACCGGCTTAATGTGTACCTACACTGGTGATGAGAAAGATTCATTGCGTCATAGCTCCGCACCATTAACTAAGGAAGCAATCAATGAAATGGTGAAATCCCTTCTGAATGAAGACCCGGAGGATTGTGTCAAAGTGGGCCTGGCCCCTTTCAGTAAGCTTAACCCACCCCCAGATGTAAGCCTTTGAACTTACTTTATCTTCACCTCATCATTTGAATGTCTGATTAACTCGACCTTTAACAACCTTTGCAGGCAAAGTCGGAATTCTGGAAAGTGGAATATGACCACGAGGCTGATAAGAAGGCCAGGGCTACCAAGAAGGGCGCTAGGAAAGCCGCCAAGAATACTACCAAGAAGAAGAAGAAACCAAGCGCCTCTGACATGCTCAAGCTGGATGATACCTCTGAGTCGGAGGTAGCCCTTGACTCTCTTGGCTTATTTTTCAACCATCTTATTGACACTGATTATTATCAGGCTGACACGAGAGCCAGCCAAGCAGCTGAAGAAGAGGTAACTATTATTTCCTCCGGCTTAGAATCTTTGCCAAGACAAGAACTTCGACAAGTAACCCGGAAAGTAAGGTTTTCACACCCCTTGGCTTATTTAGATCCTCACTTTCTTTTGAAACAACAGCAACACGAAAACCGTCGTCAGACCCGGACCAGTGGAGGTGATGACTTGTCATCTGGCTTACCGAACATCCCGGCTCCTCGGAAACGTCAAAACGAGGTATTTTCTTAAACCTTAAAATTCTTCTCATCTGCTGGCGGGTCTTACTTGTCTGTCACTTAACTCTTTTAATGATCATTTGACGAGGAACTTGCTCGTTCTTCTTCTGACGGCTCATCGCAAACTGAGATGCCAGCTTTTAAGACTGCCCCTGGGTAATTAGCTTTACTCTATAACCTCGTATACTCTTACATTAATACTGACTTGTCATAACCTCTGCAGCGGCCAAGCAAAGCCAAACAAAAAGGCTAAAGTGATCAAGCCAACAGAAGCACCTTGAATTCCTGAGCCGGAACAACAAGTCCCTGTACCTGAGGCTTCTGCTAAACAACCGGAAGAACCTGTTACTGTCACTCCGCCTGAGATTCCAGATCTTAGCGTTGGCGGTACTACTATTAATCCTTCAACTTCTGCCCCCTCGGGTTCACCTAAGCCGTCAGAGCCTCAAAATGATGATGTGTTGATCACTGGCACCGGCTTTGTAGAGCCGGGAAATCCAATAGCTCTGGCCAAGCATACTGCCAAACAAGAAGTCATTGGGAGGCGGAAACAGAAGTTTGACATTTCTCATTACGCATAACTGAGCAGCAATGAGATCCTCTCCGGCTATCTCAGCCAGGTCCACTCCAGCCGCGACCTCGAAATTGATATGGTGAAGCAGATGCACCAAAAATATGAGGTATGATTTCCAGCTTTAAGTAATTTGTATACATATCCTGCCAGCCCCAAGTCTACTGGCTATGATAAGATAGGTTGTAGACTTTAGAAAAATCCATAACTTCTGTCCTAAAATCCCTCTTTGGCCGGTTTAAATGTAAACCGAATGTTTGTACAATCTTAGTTTTCCGTGCGTAGCCCCCAAGGGCCGGTTTAATCCACAGGAATGAGCCGGTCCCGTTTTGTCTTCGTATAAGAAGAAAGATCGTGATTGCATAGCCCCCATGAGTCGGTTGGGACTGTTACATCACTTCCGGCTCATGATGAAGAAAGAACAAACGGTATGCATTAGCCCCCAAGTGCCAAGTAGTCTTGCTTGCAAAGTACTTGGGACTTAACTCATGAAAGCCGTTGTCTTGAAAAAAAATTCGTTGATAGACATTAGCCCCCAAGTGTCAAGTGTTGTTGCTGGCAAAATACTTGAGACTTGTACTCTTGTAACCTTTATGTTGATAAATTTATAATTTATACAGGCTGCCACTGTTGAACTGGAGTGCCAATTAAATGATGCGAAGACCCGGCTGGCGACTCAGGAAACTGAGACGCGGAAGGCGGAGTCAAAATTCCAGTTCAGTGTGGCTGAGTCGTAAAAATTGAAGACCAGCTTTGAAGCAGAGAAAAAGACCTGGGCGGATGAAAAGACGGCTTTGACCCAACGTGCTGAGAAGGCAGAGGCAGCGCTTCAAGAAGCGACCACTGAGCTTTCCGGTTTAAGAAGCCGTGTGAATCAGATGGTTTCAGCTATCTTTGGTGAGTCGCCTTATCAAGCATCAGAAGTGAATCATTATTTTGATCATATAACCTGCCATTTTAATCATTTTGCAATATATTCAGGTCCTAGGAGCAGCAATCTCAATCAAGACATGCTGGTGAAGCTTAAAGTTGTCTATACACTTGTTGAGCAGCCGTACACCGGGACTCAACGTGCACTAGCCGCCATTTTACCAACAGGTCAAGCACAACCTATACTGATAGATGTTTTGAAGAAACTCTCTGTGCTGCCTGTTAGATTTGATGAAATAAAGCGATCATCTGCAAGAGCCGGCGCCGTGACAGCTTTGAGTCGGGCCAAGGCATGGGTACCAGAGCTTGACCCGTCTGAGGTAGCTACTGGTTACCCAAGTCTGATAGAAGATGGTACACCTTTCAATCAGAAAGACTTTGCAGCCTGTGTAAAAGAAATTCGTCCAATGGCCACAATGATTGCCAATGACTCGGACCTCTCCAAGTACCATCCGGCTTATGACTGGGAGCATAAGAAGATGCCAACTCCGGCTTGCAAAGTGATGGACTTAATCCCGCCAATCCGTAAGCACACCTTTGCTCCTGAAGTCGATTCGTCTGAGCTTATAAATGATGAAGCTGAATTTGAAGCTTTATCTAGTATTGATTGGTCATCACCAACTTTTCAGCCAGCGGAAGAAGATGAAGAGCCGGCAAAGGATGACACAGAAGACTCCGAGCAACAAGGCCAAGAAGACTGAACCGCCGAGCGGCTCTAAATAGTTGAGCTTTTGAAAAACACTTTGGTGTCATTTAGCCCGTGGAGGCTTGTAATAGAGTAGAAAAATTTTTGAATCTGCTGTGCCATCGTGCACGTTCCGCTTTGCATGAAACTGCCAATTGAATATCTGCCACTGATGTTTATAATATCAGTTTTTTGAATCTGTTCCTATATACAAAAACAGATCACGAGTGTCCCACGGTTTACCATAGGATGGGTCATAATGCCCAATATAGAAAGCTATAGAAAAATAATTATAAGTTATAACCAAAGCTGGACTTAGGGATAACCATATATTTGAACATATAGCATACCTGTGATATTTGATCACACTGTTGGTTTATCAAGCCAGTGAAATAAGGGTGATAACCCAAAATTTCAGCACTGGTAAGTATATATTGCCGGCTTAAAACCAGGCCGGGTTAATAAACACCGGATATCACATTACCTTATACTGGTGACTTATAGTCAAGAACCAGGCCGGGTTAATGAACACCGGCTAATGTCATATATGACTCATAAGGCATTATAAGCCTTATTGGTTTTCAACCATGTATTACCATGTCACAAGACAAAAATCGCAAAAAGACGTTCAAACCAAACCAGCAGAAAAATCCAAGGCTTTCATAGGCCGCCAAGCCAAAATATCTTCTTCAATGAAACTAGCATTAGCCATTGGAAGGTACGCGCTTTCCATGAGCCGGCACTCACATTACCCAATCGACATTTTAACCCAGATAAGTTCAATTCTTATTTAAAGTTAGACTTATCAGGAGTACGCGGGGTCAGCGTAGCATCGTGCATCACAGGCCGATTTATCCAAGTTTCAAGGAAGGCGACTTTATCAGCCTGAGCTTCTCCTTTCTATCCGTAAGTCGTGCCCTCACATGACAAACCGGTGTTTTAACCTAACTAGTTCAGGGTCTTGTTGAAAAGATTGACTGCTAAGAGTTCGCCAGGTCAATCAGGATTACCGGATGGAGAGCCAATGTGGGTACCTCTGCTTGGACTCAATGAGCACCTCACTGATATAATAAACCGGCCGTTGAACCGGATATTCCTTGCCTGCCTCCTTCCTTTCTACCACTATGGCCACACTGACGACTCGGCTGTTAGCAGCCACGTATAACAACAGAGGCTCCTTATCAACAGGGGCAGCAAGCATGGGCGGCTCAGCCAACTGTTTCTTCAGATCCTCAAATGCTTGGTTAGCCGCATCACTCCAAACAAAATGATCTCTCGTCTTCATCATTTGATAGAGGGGGATAGCCTTCTCACCCAGCCGGCTTATGAACCGGCTCAAAGCGGCAATACGACCCGCCAAGCGTTGAACATCATTAATGCACACCGGCTTAGCCAAAGAAGTGATAGCTTTGATTTTCTTCTGGTTAGCTTCAATGCCTCTGTTAGAAACCAAAAACCCAAGAGCTTGCCTGCAGGTACATCAAAGACACATTTAGCCGGATTAAGCATCATCTTGTAGACCCGAAGATTATCAAATGTCTCCTTCAAATCATCAATCAAGGTCTCCTTCTTTCTTGACTTCACCACAATGTCATCGACATAAGCATGAACATTGTGCCCAATCTGATTATGAAAGCAATTTTGCACACACCGCTGATAAGTCGCCTGGGCACTTTTAAGCCCAAAAGGCATAGAAACATAGTAGAAGGCTCCAAACGGAGTAATGAAAGCTGTCTTCTCCTGGTCCTTAACTGCCATCTTGATCCGATGATAACCAGAATAAGCATCCAAAAAACTCATACGCTCACAACCCACCATAGCATCAATGATTTGATCAATACGAGGGAGAGCAAACGGATCAGCCGGGCAAGCCTTGTTCAAGTCCGTGTAATCGACAGACATCCACCAAGTACCGTTCTTTTTTAGCACGAGCACCGAGTTAGTCAACCATTCAGGATGGAAAGCTTCAACGATAAACCCAGCTGCCAAGAGCCGGGCCACATCCTCTCCAATGGCCTTCTGCCTCTCCTCGTTGAATCGGCGAAGAAACTGTTTGAACGGCTTAAACTTTGGATCAATATTAAGAGTGTGCTCAGCGAGTTCTCTCGGTACACCTGGCATGTCTGAAGGTTTCCATGCAAAGATGTCTCGGTTCTCACGGATGAACTCGATGAGCGCGCTTTCCTATTTCGGATCCAGGTTGGCACTGATACTGAACTGCTTCGATGAATCGCCAGGAACGAAGTCAACCATCTTAGTGACATCTGCCGACTTAAATTTGAGTGAAGGATCTTGCTCTGTGATTGGCTTCTTTAGAGACGTCATGTCCGCCGGGTCAATGTTATCCTTATAATATTTCAGCTCCTCCGTTGCACAAGCAGACTCGGCATAAGCAGCGTCTCCTTCCTCACACTCCAAGGCTATCTTCCGGCTTCCGTGCACCGTGATGGTTCCCTTGTAACCCGGCATCTTGAGTTGCAGGTACACATAACAAGGCCGTGCCATGAATTTGGCGTAAGCCGGCCGTCCAAACAGAGGGTGATATGGGCTGTGGATTTTAACCACTTCAAAGGACAATGTCTCCGACCTAGAGTCATGATCATCTCCAAAAGCAACCTCTAGAGCTATCTTACCAACCGGATAAGCCGACTTACCAGACACCATGCCATGGAAAACGGTGTTTGACGGCTTAAGGTTTTTATCAGTCAACCCCATGCGGCGGAAGGTTTCATAATAAAGGATATTGATACTGCTCCCTCCATCCATGAGTACCTTGGTGAACTTATATCCTCCAACCTGAGGTGCGACTACCAAAGCCAAGTGACCCGGATTGTCAACCCAGGGCGGGTGATCCTCCCGGCTCCATACAATGGGCTGCTCAGACCAGCGCAAGTAACGGGGAACCGCCGGCTCAACGTCATTGACTGTGCTCTTATGAAGCTTCTGGTCGCGCTTACATAAGCTAGTGGTAAAGACATGATACTGTCCACTATTCAACTGCTTCGAGTTGCTCTGATAACCAGACTGTTGATGCTATTGATTCCCCTGGTTATTCTGTTGATTGTAACCACCTTGGTTGCCATGACTGCCTTGATTTCCTTGAAACCCGGAGTTAGAGCCGCCACCGCCGTAACCCGGTCCCTGAAAGCCGAATCCTGAACCGCCACCCGGTCCATGACCATCTTGGTAAAAATTCGAATTTTTGAACTCCTTCATAATGAAGCAATCCTTCCAGAGGTGCGAAGATGGCCTTTCTCGCGTCCCATGCCTTGGGCAGGGCTGATTTAACAGCTGCTCAAGGTTGATGCCTGATCCTCCATTCTGCGGGGTGGTTTACCCTTACGACGCGGACCATTATTCTGCGGATTGGTGTTAGCCACAAAGTCAAAACTATTATCAGCCTTGTGCTTACTGTTGCCTCCTTGGCTCGTCGGGTTATGCTGCTGCCCCTTGGTGTTGCTACTCTTCTTTCCCTTTCCCGGCTTGTCATCATCGGACTCGGGGTCCTTGGTACCATCAGAGTCAGCATACTTAACCAGAGCCGCCATGAGTGTCCCCATGTCATTGCAGTGGCTTTTAAGCCGCCCTAATTTCTGCTTTAAGGGCGTGAAACGACAATTGCTTTCCAACATTAAGACTGCTGAGTCGGCCTTGATGCGATCCGACGAATGCAGGATCGTTGAGACCCGGCGCACCCAATGAGTCGTCGACTCACCTTCTTCTTGGACACATGAGGCTAAATCCACAATTGACATGGGCTTCTTGCATGTATCTTTAAAGTTCTGGATAAACTGGGCTTTTAACTCGGCCCATGATCCAATAGAGTTGGCGGGGAGCCCCTTCAACCAAGTACGGGTTGTTCCTTCCAACATCAGGGGGAAATATTTGGCACATGCAGCTTCACTAACGTCCAGCAATTCCATGGCCATCTCATAACTCTCGATCCATGCCTCATGAGGTAAGTCGGCTGTGTAGTTAGGCACTTTGCGAGGAGCCTTGAAATCCCTGGGCAGACGCTCATTGCGCAGAGCCGGTACCAAACACGGCACGCCCAAATTCTTGGAGTTCATGCCCGGCTCTATTGAAGTCGTCGGACGAGCCGGAGAAAATTGACGGGCCGCATATTGAGCCGCCAGCTCGGCCTCCCGACGTGCTCTACCTTGATCCACTACGTTCTGAGCATCAGTACCCCCGCCTGCCGGGTTATGTCCTCGGGGCAGGTTATGGTTCCGTCCACTGCTTGACACAGCCGGCTCATCGATATGCCTACTGTAACTTCGGCTCGGGCGAGGGGTGGAATGAATCATGTCACGACTGTAAGAATAAGCCTGCTACTGAACCAAAGCAGTCTGAAGGAGCTCTCTAGCCCTCCGTGTTTCAACCGCCGTCGGAGATTCACCTTCAACCGGGAGAGCCGCCAATCATGACACCGCAACATTCATGTTATCCAAAGGATTAGAGTAATGACCTGGTGCCGTGAGCACGTGCTGCGGTGGGTTATTGCTCTGACGAGGCGGGGTCCGTGGTACGTGGCTGAACCGGCGCGCCCGTCCCGGGTGTCTCAACCCGGTTTAACACTGCCAGGTTACTGGTTCCTGCTCCTGGCGTGTTAAAGAGATTTCTTGCCTCGTAAACCGGGGCACATGACTCCGATGCCTCCTCCTCATGACATCATTTGAAGCGTTCTAATCTATCATGAGCCGGTACGACTCCGACTGAATCCGCTGCGCCTAAGCATCCAAAGCGGCTCGCTCCTCAGCCATCCTCGCGTTTTCCGCGTTTAGCTCCTCCTTGGCCTGCGCTATCTCAGCACGCAATTTTGCAACAACCGCATTGTGCTGATCCTGATCCGCCGAGTTAACCACCGTTGTTAACAATGCTGTCAACTTATCCAGCAGGTTAGTTAAAGCCTGAGCCGGCGGGCACACAGGGCCTCCTGCCCCGGCGGCCGTCGCCGCTGCTGACCCAGAAATTAGTGCTGCTGCAGTCGATGAGTGCAGCACCGGCTGCGTACCGGCCATGAAAATCGCAACCCGGTTTGGCGGCTCGTAGGGGTCCGGAATACTGTCGCCATCGGAACAGCCCCGAAGCTGGCTATCTTGCAGTTGGTACAATGACTCGGTCTCACCGGTGGATGACTCGCCATCTGAATAGACAACCGTCTCACCACTAGATACCGATTCAAATTCCGCACTGTTAATGAATCCCACGAAGGCACGCTTCATGGCGGGCTGAACCCGGGCAGGTCTTGCACGCTGAGCCGTCTCGATGATGTCGGTGCAGGTGTCCGGCTCAGGGCCCGGTTCGCTGATCTTGCCAATGAAGACGTGAATTCCGCCGAAGGGGACCCGGTACCCGTACTCAATTGAGCCGGCCTCGGGGCCCCAGCCTGCGTCGTTGATTTAGAGCTTGCCGCGGCGACTCTTGGTCATCCTGCCCACCGCGTATCCCTTGAGTCCTTCGAAGTTGCCCTCCAAGAACTTGAAACCATCGTGCGATAGCCCCACGGTGGGCGCCAACTGTCGGGGAATTGTCACGGCAGATGTCCTAGTATGAGGACTTAGTCGTGGAGCCATCGCAACGAGATTAGCTTAAAGGGGTTAAACAGGACAAAGGACACGAGGAGTTTATACTGGTTCGGCCCCTTGCGGTGAAGGTAAAGGCCTAATCCAGTTTGAGGTGGTATTGCTAGGGTTTTGATGACCAGGGAGCGAATACGCTTAGCCTGGTTCTCGATGTGTTGTTTCTTGCCCTAAGCCGCCGCCGGGTCGTCCCCTTATATACACGGGTTGACGCCCTGCGGTCTACAGAGTCCCGGCCAGCTCATATACGTGTCCGGCTCGGAGACCAATTACATATGCCTTACAATACAAGTCATAGATACATGGCGGTTTATAACAGTGGGCCTTAGGCCGCCTTTGGGCTTGGGCCCTCTACTCAGCCTACCTATGAACCGCCATTACACTTCTTGGGCTTCATGGAGATGAATCGTCATAAGGATGACCCGACCCCTCCTGGCGGGTCATGCCTGATAGTCATATCCCCAACACTAGCCAACAGAATTTACTGGTTCTCTAGGGTTTGGTCGAGAGGGCCCCGATCTACACTTCCACCAAGAGATATTTGATTTCCCTCACTAACCCCTTGCAGATCTTGTTACTCTTGGGTGTTTGAGCACCCTAAACGGAAGAGGTCACCTTGGAGCCAAAATCCATTCTGGTGAAGCTTCGTGGTGGTGTTGGGACCCTCCAAATAGGTTGTGGAGATTGCCCCAACCTTGTTTGTAAAGGTTCGGTTGCTGCCTTCAAGGGCACCACTAGTGGAATCACAACATCTTGCATTGTGCGAGGGCGTGAGGAGAATACGGTGGCCCTAGTGGCTTCTTGGGGAGCATTGTGACTCCACACCGCTCGAACGGAGACGTACTTCCCCCTAAAGGGAAGGAACGACTCCAGTAACACATCCTCATCTTCACCGGCTCCACTTGTGGTTATGTCTTACCTTTACTTTGTGCAAGCTTGTATTGTGTTGTATCCTTTGCTTGCTTGTGTGGTTGTTGTTGTTAGCATCATATAGGTTGTTCATCTAGTTGCTGTAAGGGCATATTTCTCCCTAAGTGGTTTTGGTGATTGATGAAAATACATTTTGCGGACTAATCGTGTGCTTGACCTTTTCAGAAATGATATCAATAGGCACGAGACTGTTTTTCTTCCCTAGATGGTAAAGAGTGAAGACGGTTATTTTCCGACGATTTCTTTTTAGTGGATTTGAGTAGTAGGAGATCCGTACTATTAAGAGGGGGTCCGCGTTGGAAAGGTATGGGTGGAATCGACACGTACACAGCTCCATATGCACCCATAGCTTCCTTCCCTTCTCTGGAGCATATCCATTTGTTTTCTTGGGTGTTTTAGTGACTTGCAAACGGTAGTACCGCTAGTGCCCACGGTAGTACTGCTTATGCGGTAGTACCGCTGGGTACTTCCATGGCACTACCGCTTAGGGTTTCCCCAAGCATGCAACATTCTGTTGTCGGTCTGCATTTCACGGTAGTAGGGCGGTAGTAGCACGGTAGTATCGCTCTGGTGGTACTACAACCATACTACCGCCGCCTCTACCGCTTGCGGGGTTTTCCTTTGTGTAAGCTCATGTTCCCACTTTGCGCTAAGCGGTAGTAGAGCGGCACTAGGACGGTAGTACCACTTCGCACGGTACTGCCGCCCTGGCACCCTCTACTACGGCTACCTCTCTATGTATAAGATCCCTAAGCAGTAGTATCGCTAGGGTTAGCGGTAGTACCACTCCGACAACACTACCATTGGTACATCCAGTGTATTTTAGGCCTGTGCGAGGTAGTACCACTCCTAGGAGCGGTAGTACCGGTTAGCTGCGAGCACAAGGCAGAAAACAGTTGGATTTGTGTCTCCCTATATAAGGGGGGGGGTCTTCTTCTTCCTAAGGCTGACCTCTTCCCCTGAAGCTCCATTGCCATTCAAAAGCTCATTCTTGCCTGATCTCTCTCCCTAGCCAATCAAAATTGTTGATTTTCTAGGGATTGGTTGAGAAGGCCCCGATCTACACTTCCATTAAGAGAAATTTGATTCCCCCACTAATCCCTTGCGGATCTTGTTACTCTTGGGTGTTTGAGCACCCTAGACGGTTGAGGTCACCTCGGAGCCATATTCCATTGTGGTGAAGCTCTGTGCTTTCATTGGGAACCTCCAATTTGGTTGTGGAGAGAGCCCCAACATTGTTTGTAAAGGTTCGGTTGCCGCCTTCAAGGGCACCAATAGTGGAATCACGACATCTCGCATTGTGTGAGGGTGTGAGGAGAATACGGTGGCCCTAGTGGCTTCTTGGGGAGCATTGTGCCTCCACACCTCTCCAACGGAGACGTACTTCCTCTCAAAGGGAAGGAACTTCGGTAACACATCCTCGTCTCCACCGGTTCCACTCTTGGTTATCTCTTACCTTTACTTGTGCAAGTTTCTATTGTGTTATATCCCTTGCTTGCTTGTGTGCTTGTTGTTGTTGCATCATATAGGTTGCTCACCTAGTTGCACATATAGACAACCTATTTTGATGCTAAGTTTAATTTGGTAAAGAAAAGCTAAAAAATGTTAGTTGCTTATTCACCCCCCCTCTAGTCAACCATATCGATCCTTTCAGTTGCATATCTAGACAACCTATTTGTTGCTTAACCTAATTTGTTAAGAAAAGCTAAAAATATGGTAGTTGCCTATTCACCCCCCTCTAGTCAACCATATCGATCCTTTCACCCCCTACCCGAGATCCACCAATTTTAGCATCATCGCCCACTCTTCCATGGCATATATAGTTACTCCCGGCCCCACCTCCATCCTAATTAACCACCCTTCCATTAAATAAGACACCCACCACCCTCTCTAACCCTCTAGAGGTAGGGCCACAAATTAAACACCTTGAACCACCACATCTCTCTCTTCTTGATTTCATCTGATCAATCACACACGACAGTAGTGACAAGCGGCATACGCGCGTTTTAGGTGAGAAATTTCTTGTTCTAAAATCTACCTATACACTTTAATTAGAGTAGTACTTGTATCATCATGCCTGCGTAGTTGACTGTTGGTGTGGCGGTGGACATGTAGGGTGACAGAACATTCATTTGATTGCATGCTTTGTTGCGTTTTTTAGGAAATACAAATGAGTGCCAAATCTCATCGAAATGTTGATTAATTTCCATTTCATTGAGTTGGTGTCACTCAATATGTCCCTTTTTAGGTCATGGTGAATTTTGCCTATTTTTAGATCAAATAGTCATTGATTACGCCTCTCGCAGATTCATAAACTTAGGTCATGCACTTGAGGGAAATTTGTTGTTACCCTACAAAACTCTGCCTTGGAGGCACAATAAAGTCTACAAGAATAAAGTTGTATACTAGACATCAAATGCCTAGTTCTTAAAGCCCATGCTAATGGAATCCTTCATCACCACATTTACCCTACCCCTCCCCCCCCCACACACAGTTCTCCGACACGTCGATAACACCTTTATCCTAGCCCTCACCTCCAAATAGGCAGCCATTCAATTTACATCCATCCTTGATGATTTTTCCCTAGTTGTTGGGCTTGCCTTAAACTTCAAAAAACCACTTTATTCCCCTATCCACTGGGACACATTGCTCTCTCTTTAGATGGCAACTCTCTTTGGTTAGACGACATCTTCCCTACCTCAAGTGTACCTAGGCTTACCTCCACCACCCTGAAAATTCTACACCATGCTTTCCAACCCATCATTAAAAACTTTTTCAAATATCTCACCGGTTGGGAGGCTCGTAAGCTACCACGTGGTGATAGAATAACTCCTGCATCCTTAGTTCTAGACTCTCTCACCACCTACGCCGTGTATGTTTTTGGTCTTCCCGAAAAAATAGAGTTTTTTTCTGGGCCACCGAGGAAACTTGTAAGGGGGGGGGCTTTATTGTAGTGGTGGATTTTAACCCTCATGGAGGTCCCACACCCTATCCTACATGGAGTGCCACCCAGGAAATCAGCACAAAGCAGGCAACCATACTCCAAGCCATCCTCCGTGGGTCCAAGCTGACTATTGTGATCGACGAAAATCTAAGCAAGGCTTGATGATTAACAATTCAAAGGAGGTTGACAATGTAAAAGAAGTTAAAGAAGTCAAGAGAGCAAATAAGCCCAAGTCCAAGTAAGGAAGCCCCCTCATAGTGTAGGATTATCCCCTAATGGGCTATAACCCACCTCCTAGCCCAATAAGGAGCACATGGGCCAAAGGACGGAAAATTACATGGTCCTTCAAGGGTAACCTTGGTCATTTGGCAAGGACCCATAGGCTATATAACCGCCCCCATGGGCATGTAACTCACTCACTCTCGCTTGAATACACTCAAGTGGAGGGTCACTCTCCCCTTCCAAGTCGCTTCAGAAGGGCAAACAAAGGTCGAGAGCTCGGAATCCGAGGGACCTTGCAAGGCTCGGACTAGTCGGGAGTCATGCAACTACGAAAATGGCCACACACTCCAAGTACCTAGTGCTTCGGGCAACACTCTCGGCGAGCCTCCCATAGGACATTGGTCGCACTCCCATGAGGGACTGAGCCTATTGTAAAAAACATCATTGTGCCACTTTGTCAAGTGTACGACAACCTTCGATATAAGGTTGTCGTACATGCCCTCGCTAATTTCCTACAATGCTACTAAGGATACCCCCTAGTCAAAAGTTAGTTCTCGAACTCAACCGACACAGTGTCTTGTTGCGTGAAAAAATTATAACCCCCCCCCCCCCCCCCCAAAATGGTGGTCAAGGCATTAAAACCCCCTTCTTCTGAATAACTGATTGCTCACGAAGTTTACCTTTGAATTGCTGTAATTACCCTAACTTCCCTTGGTACACTCGTACCATCACCACTATTCCCATGTCACTGTCAATAAACATTTCAACTCTAAATAACCACCTCCCCCTCCAAGAAATCTCTTTTGTTCTTACCAATAATGGTCTCACCACCTCTTCTGTAAAGACACATGGATCTTATGCAAACCTCTATCCAGTGTCTTTCCGCATCTCTATTCACACTCCACCAACACCATCGTGCAAGATGGGTTGTTGTCCAACCTGCGGAACCACCTTACTAATGTTGTGTCGTTTGAATTAGATGTCGTGTTGTCTTTGTTGTAAGATTTTGTCCCAAACGACGCCAATAAAGATAAGTTCCTAATCCATGGGGCTTCTCCTCCAAGCACGCTTGGTGTAGTTGCTTACACACGAATAAGATGAAGATTTAGATGTCCCTCTCATATCAAACTCAAAGGTGTCAATCAAGGCACACTATTTTGGATGGCTACTCTTTGAAGACCACCTCAACCCAAGAGCAAGCTTTTCAACAAGAACATCGCTCCAAACATCCCCCGCCAATTATGTAATGCCCCACTGCGAGGACATGATTCACATGTTCGTCCAATGCTCGATGCTACTCCCTCCGTCCGAAAATATTTGTCAAAGAAATGAATATATCTAGACATATTTTAGTTTTAGATACATTCATATTTATTCATTTTAACGACAAGTTTTTTTTTTAGACAAATTTCAACGACAAGTATTTGTGGATGGAGGAAGTACTAGGGTTTGGCCAGACTTGGGTCTCCCCACGCCAACCTCCATCGGCCTACTTGGCCTCGGCAATGGCTGTCGGTAGCCCTTCCCATTTTGTGAAAAGTTTAGAACTTGAGGAACACTTGGGTCTTCCACAACGAGACTTGTCCCGCTTGTGTCGCCATTAGGAGTATCATTAACGATCTCAAACTTTGGTCCTTCAGATTTAAAGATCCCACAAAGAAGGTTGATATCTTGTCTTGGTGTCAGTACCTTTCTTCACTAGCACGCCCGCGAAAAAAGAAAAATCTTGCCGCTCTATCGCTGTCTTGTAATACTTCATGTTTGGCACCTGTGAGTAATGTATTAAGCTGAAGATCCTTTCCTCCGGTGATTGTTTAAAGCAAAAAAAATGGTTGAGTGTTACTCCGCCAGTTAGACAGTCGCTGGTAAAAATGTACTCCAAACAAGGACGCATCAGAATACATCGAGCTCAAGCATTCCAATCAAGGGATCCCGGGAATCCATCGAGCAGTCAGAGGGCGACTCGAACAGTCAGCTCAAGGTCGCTGCGAGGATGAAATCAACAAAGGAGTGCGCATGCAGTGGGTCCAGGTCAGAGCAGACCATGCAGTGCAGAGTTTGTGCAGGCGCTCCAGAGCCCAGACCGGCGGCATAGTTGGTTCTTTCGCAAAGGGCAGGAGCAGCACATTATGGGCTAATCATGCCAGATGCAAAGGCACCAAGGCGCAGCTTTTTACCGCCCTTTGATGATCCCCCCCCCCCCCCCCCCCCCCCCCCCCTTCCCTATCTTTCTCCTCATCATATGTGTCATCATGCATTGCACACCCACACACTAAACACGCACTCCTTTTCAACTTTCACCTTTTTACCACTCCAAATATTTTATACTCCAAACACTAGCTACTCTCTCTCTCTCTCTCTCTCTCTCTCTCTCTCTGGTAGTCTCCGTCTCACTAACCCAGTTCCCCTCTCTTGCTCTCTCCTATATTAATCCAGCTGCTGGTATTGTTGCTTCCACTACTAGCTTAGATTGCTTGAGTGATGCCCCACACCGACCTAAGAACAAAAGTTGCCCTTTTGTCTCCAAATCAAGACTAGTTAAGCACCAGCAGCACGTCGACCAACAACAACAATCTCATCGAGAGCTAGAAGGACACCAAGAAGGAGCACAATAATGGCGAGTGATGCCATGGCCAGCCCTTTCGCTCCTCTCACCAACCAGCCGCAGCAGCAGCAGCCGTCCCATGAACACCCTGCCGCTCCTCCCCCGAAGAAGAAGCGCAATCTCCCCGGTACACCAGGTAATAAGTCCAACCTCAGCACGTATATCCCCTGCAGCAGAGCTGCAGCTGCATGCATGTTGTCTGTTTGCAAATTCCAACCGGTGGTCGATCGATCGTGTGCGCTGCAGACCCTGACGCGGAGGTGATCGCGCTGTCGCCACGGACGCTGATGGCGACGAACCGGTTCGTGTGCGAGATCTGCGGCAAGGGATTCCAGCGCGACCAGAACCTGCAGCTGCACCGGCGTGGCCACAACCTCCCCTGGAAGCTGCGGCAGCGGAGCGGCAAGGAGCCGAGGAAGCGCGTCTACGTCTGCCCCGAGAAGAGCTGCGTCCACCACAACCCGTCCCGCGCGCTGGGCGACCTTACCGGGATCAAGAAGCACTTCTGCCGCAAGCACGGCGAGAAGAAGTGGAAGTGCGACAAGTGCGCCAAGCGCTACGCCGTGCAGTCCGACTGGAAGGCCCACTCCAAGACCTGCGGCACGCGCGAGTACCGCTGCGACTGCGGCACCCTCTTCTCCAGGCGGGACAGCTTCATCACGCACCGCGCCTTCTGCGACGCGCTCGCCGAGGAGACCGCCAGGCTCACGGCCGCCACTTCGGGCGCCGCGGCGGCGTCCGCGCCTTCCATGTGCGGCGGCGGGCAGGGATACCTCTTCGCCAGGCCGAACAGCATGATGCTCCAGCCGCCGCTCGCCGCGCACCTAAAGCCTGCTGCGGGAGGGCAGATGCTCGGCCACGCGGCGGGTGCAGTCGGGGACCCGCTCTGCGACGGCGCCGCTGCGAGGCACGGCGGGCTCTCGCTGTGGGGCAGCGACAACACGCTGCCGTCCTCCATGGGCCACCACATTGGCGGTCTCCTGTCGTCCGGTGGTGGTGGTACTGGCCCGCCAATGCCAATGCAGATGTACGCGGATCTCTTCGCGCCGAGCTCCGGTGCGCCGCCTCAGTTCGACATGGCGCAGCTGAGCTGGCTGTACGGGAACAACGGCGGCAACGGGAAGCTCTCGTCATCTAACGCCAGTGAGCTGACGACTAACTCCTCCAGAGAGGCGGACAGTGCGCCGTCCGTGTTCAGCGGCCAGCAGCACGCAAAGCCGGCCGCAGCTCCCACCGACATGTCGGCGACGGCGCTGCTGCAGAGAGCCGCGCAGATCGGTTCCGTCAGGTCCTCCAACACCTCGATGCCGCTCGCGGGGGCCTTCGAGCAGGCGCCCAACTCCGCCGGGCGGATCGACGAGCGCAGCAAGTTCGACGACAGAGCTCTTTTCTGCGCGAGCCAGCACCAGCACAATGCTAACGTCCCCAGTGCAATGAGCGAGCTCACGACGGCCACAGGGAACGTGCCGTACGACGTGTTCTCGGCCGCGCACCACGCCGGCCTCAAGGACGCCGTCGGGAGGGAGGAGACCAGGGACTTCTTGGGCGTCGGCATGCAAGCACTCTGCTCATCATCGATACATGGGTGGATTTAGTTTAAGCGTGCATGTTAATCATGTAACCGTGGAGATACGAGGAGTAGTGTTTCATGAGCCATCCGCGGCCATGTAGGCATGAACCATACATGCATGCATGCTCGTATGCAACTTCACAAAATACCACAAGGCATTCCGTTTCAATTGGTTTACTCAGCTCAGCTGTCATTTCTTGTCTTAGCTAGGACATCATTCATGATTTTGTTACTTGTACTTGATGGAATCTGAACCATTCAATGCTCGATTAGTGCCAGTGGAACTTAACCTCATATGGAGAAGAACTGAAGCAATGGCTGCAATGTCAGGCAAATTGAAGAGAAAAGGGTGGCAAGAGATCCATGCATGCATATTCTCAAGAACTATGGTCTATCTTCTTCGCGAAGAAAAATAGAAGGGGGACACTGAATCCTTTTTCAGACAAAAAAAAGAACCATAGATCAAAGAGTAGCTCCCTTTAGTTTATTACTTTGGTCTCAAGAAAAGAAAGCCAGTCCACCACTTTACAACTCTATTATTGCAGAAACCAAATTACCTTTTCAGTGCAGCTAGCTATCTATATAGCTTGATCTTGTTTGAACACTTGTGCAATGTTATTCCTAGCCATAGTGACACATTAAACTCATTAAGCTACGCGTGAAGGGCGGCCAACTAGCTATGCCACGTGGCGCAAGCTGGTTGGCCACGGTGAGAAATCTTTTGTTTTTTAGATGAAGGTGTGGATTATTTTTTAAATGCACATTTTCTTTTTAGATGGAGGTGAGGACCTCTTACATTTTTTAAATGAAGGTTATGCAAAGTGGCACTCGCTGGTAGGTTGCGGTGGTAATTTTTTTAATACTTTTTTTAGATGAAGGTGAGAATTTTTTCTGAAATATTTTTTTGGACGGAGGCGAGAACTCTATGTATTTTTTGTAGATAAAAACATGCGCACAACTTTCTCTTAAGCGGCGCCACAGGGTGGCGCCCCAACCACTAGTATACATAAAGGAGAATCTCTGCCCCTAATAATCAACAAGATTTAAGTTGCTATCTTGTTGTGCTTGTCCAAATGTCAAAGAGTCTGAGGTTCAAGCAACCCCAAAAGGGAACTTGAAACGTAGCAATGGGGTGCCCAATAACCTAGGAACAATATGGATAGGTGGTTATCCAAGTAAGGAGAGGCACTACTGTTTTGAATGGCTGCCTTCCAGATCTTTTTTTGATTAATAATTAGCCAGTGGTGCGCATCCAGACCACATTTGCTAGTGCTGCTTAACTTAATTGTCTATTTGTCTGCATGCTCTTAGTGCATTTTGGTTGTAATGGAAGGTGGGCTAAAACAGGATATATTGATATTGTCTGGAGGTACTATATACTTCCTCCGTCTACTTATACAAGGCTATCATTTAAGAATTGTCTAACTTTGACCATTGATTGGTCAATGAAATATATGGTATATGCTATGAAAATATAAGACTAAATTCTTTTTTAAAATGATATAATTTTAAGTAACATATACTTTACTTTATTAATTTAATCATGGTCAAAATTAGGCACAAATTGCAAAGTGGATATGTATAAGTAGTTGGAGGATTTTTTTTCTCTCCATTAGTTTGTTCATTATTACGGTCGCAAAAGCAGACATGTTACATGTTCCTACCTTTGAAAATACAACTATAAGAGTTGACCGGCGTATTTGGGCTATGTTTATATTTATTGTACTTATTATTACTTTTAATTATTTGCTCTCATGGTCAATTCTTATTTCATTTAACTTGCTGCTAAAAATATTGATAGTCACACATAATAGAAAATAATAAAAGTTATTATTAAACATTGGTCTGAATCCTATATACCTAAGAGAGCGACTCCACTACATCTAATTATCTCAACATGTGTGCGTTCACATCATTAGAAGTATTAGTCGTTAGATTTACTAGCTTGATCCATTAGCATCCGTTTGATCTATGCATGAAAATCCTTTACCATGCAACATGAATTAGTGCATTCTAAGTGGATTTTAAATCATAGCGCATTTAATTGTGACATGCACAACTTCATGTTAAGATCTGTTTTTGGTTATGTAGAAATCTCTCAGACATTTTAAATTGTAAGGGCTGAATTGATATTCCACACAAGATTTATAAACTATATACCCAATTCCACGACAACACATGGGGTATCGTCTAATATATTGATAGTTGGCAAAGATACATTGATGTGAGCGTGATATGTGAAGACGATGTGATGACACTGAAGTCCATTGTATGTTCTACATAAATCATGCAAACTAGTAGTTGTTCATATTAATATCTCGATTCTTCTTTTTTGACTCCACTTGTCCGTTGTTAATTCTATTTCTTGCTATTTCAGGAACAATTTTACCAAGAGTTAGATCTAGACGTTAATGTCTCATATATCAATCCATCATATGTTTTCTTTCTTTGATGATGTGCTTTATACATCAATATTTGTTTAATTAGGGCAATGCACATTGCCTCCGAAGTTCAGATGCTTCCAGGCATGTGTATCTTACTCTAGTTGTCTTGTTGAAACGTTTTATCTCATTCACTTTGTGGCGGCTATTTTCTATTCACGACCCCCTCCCTCGGAATCAGCCGACGTCATTTACCGATTTTCACTCCCAAACTCCGATTTGAGTGTTTTTGTACTCATTTTGAAGCTATTGACACACCCTTAATAATCATTTTGGTTGCCACATCATTTGTTAGATTTTTTGGAGGAACTTCATCGATGTTGAACACCTCCACCAACTGTCATGCTCTTGTCATCGCTTCATCAACCGGACATAACCGGAGTGACCATTGGATACCGTCTACAATGACAACCACAAATGCCCACGACTATGCCATCGATGACGATCAGTTGATCCTTTGACACCTTCATCGACAACAAGGGCAGATATGGTAAGGTTCATACTATATTGAACAAGCCCCTCAAGATGATGGACAGGAGGAGCTTCCCAAGCTCAAGTCTACCACTCCCTCGTCTGGGTTTGCATGATATGCTTATTTGATTTCCTCTTGGGTCTGAACTGATGTTTTCCCCTTTGACGATAGAAAATATGTGAATCAGTCCTGTATGGGAATATGTTATATTCCTGTAAACTAAAGGACTGAAAAAAATCCTACAAAAATCATACCTTGTAGAATTCCTACAAAGTACCTGTAAACCAAAGGAGGCCTCAATGTACCCCGGTCCTCATATGCATGCATGGATGGATGGATGCTTATACAACTGAGGCATGTTGTCGGAGCTCAATCCGCAGATCCCTCGATACCCTAAGCTAGATGTTTTGGGATGATGGTAACAGGGACATGCGTTTACCTAGTTCGAGCTCTCCGATGAGATCAAACCTTGCGTCCTGCTTGTGCTTTATTGTGTTGGAGTGTGTACAGAGTACAAAGTACCGAGAGATTGTTTGATATTTTCTATGAGATAGACCCCTCGACTTATATAGCACACGGGGCGGGGGGGGGGGGGGGGGGGGGTCCTAGGGTACATGGATCCTAGTCGGCTAAGTACTAGAAGGTAGATTCCTCCATGAATCTAGCGTCTTGTCGTGTACGTCAACTCTTCTGGAATCTTCCTTGCAACTGCCCGATGCGGCCCAGGATGGAACCAACAAGGGGTCCTCTGCCTTGCCCACCAGGTCAGGAGTAGATGTGGTGAGAGGGCCCTTATCCAGGACACCGTTAGTAGCCCCATAACTGGTCTTCAAACTGGCAGCACCTCGTTTATTTTGGTTGTCGATCTTGAAACTGGTTCAACGTGAACATCCCCTGAAAAGTGCCACCTTGCAATTGGCTCATGACGCCGCTGCATTCGAGCTGACGTAGAGCACCTCGGACTAGGAAAAACGTCGAAGGAGTACGGTTGAGTTGCACGTAGGGAAAATTTCCTGCGCAACCCACCACCTGGCGGGAAGGATTCCCGCGCCCCACCGTGAAGGTTATCCGGTCTGGTTTTGACAAGCTGGACCGGTGTTATCCGCGGCCCACCTGGACACATGGTGTCCTTGACCTGACTGTCAATGTGGCATGCCGGACTGGGTCAGTGATCCACCAAGGCCACGTCCCACCAAGAAGGGTCATGCGCCTCAATCCTCGCACTATAACTAATGGCATCCCTCTCTATCATGTGCGTAATTAATGCTAAATCATGGGAATGGGAGGGATTTGTTGCCACACAACGGCATTACCTTGTCGTCGCTACATACTACAAAAAAAGACACATCCGTGACATTTTGGGCCGAATGGATTTTTTTCTGTCATGCTTTTGACACTTCTATGACGATAATTGTGACAAAACCCGGTATCATCATAGATGTGGTGGGCTCCTACTTCTATGACAAAAAATCATGACAGAAAATGGGCTTTTCGTCCTGGGCGGGCCAGAGTCGCAGCTGCATGACATTCTTTGGGCCATCCATGACGGAAAAAACCATGGTAGAAGCGAGGGCGAGGAAAATATCGAGGAGTTCCCGGTTACGGTGGGTGCTCAGGGCCGAGCGATGCGCTTTCTGTCGTACATGTACGCGCGTGGGTGCGAGGCGTTGGGCTCTAACTGAACCCGAGCGAGGCGTTCGCCTACTGAACCCGAGCGATTGCACTGCAGGCTGCGCGTTACTGAACCCGAGCGATCGATCGATCCCTGCTGTTAACTGAACCCGATCGAGCAGTCCCTTTGCTACTGCTGCTAATTGAAGCCGATCGAACCTGCTGCCTCTTGATGAACAATGAGCATTGGTGGGGGGGGGGGGGTTGGATGAACAGTTCCCGGTGGGGGTTGGATGAACAGGACCCCGTGGTAGTAGATGTCGTTGCCGCTGGATGAACAGGACCCCGATCGATCGAGCTGGTTGGGGGGTCGATGAACAGGACCCCGTGGAGGGATGAATGCATAGGACCCCGTGGAGGGCTGGTAGAACAGTAGCCATTGGAGGGCTGGATGAACAGTAGGCCGTGGAGGGGTGGTTGAACAGGACCCCGTGGAGAGGGCTGGTTGAACAGTAGCCGGTGGAGGAGCGGTGGAGGCTGGATGAACATGAGCTCGTGGATGAACAGTCGCAGGTGGAGGCTGGAGGAGGTCGACGGTGGATGAACAGTAGCCGTGGAGGCTGGAGGAGGTCGACGGTGGAGATGAACAGTAGCCCGTGGAGTCCCGTTTTGCGGTACGCCACACCCCTCCCGATCAACAGGACCCCGTTTCGACCGTAGGCTCTCCAACACTAGTCTGTTTCCTCCGTTCTACGGAACGCCACACCCCTCCCGATCAAAAAGACCCCGTTTCGACCGTACGCGGTCGAGCGCAAGTCCGTTTCCTCCATTTTGCGGTACGCCAGACCCTTCCCGATGAATAGGACCCCATTTCGACTGTACACGGTCAAACAGAAGGCCCGTTTCCTCCATTCTGCGGTACGCCAGACCTCATTTCGGCTGTTCCCTCCAAGCCGGTTGGCTCCCGATGAACACGACGTATTCCTTTGCCTCCCGATGAACACTGCGACGTAGTTTCTCCGTTCCGACCTAGCCGGTTGGCTGCCGATGAACAGGATGCCATCGCTGCCTCTCCATGTACACGAGCCCTGGCCATACGTATGCGCGAGTAGGCGTTCAAGACCCCACCCGTATGTACGTACGTGGCCGTATTTACTTTCTGGCACCCTGGCTGTATGTATCTGTACATGCTACGTCTGCGCCTCTACTACGACATGTGCCCTTCCTTACTCAGCCACGGTTCATCGCTGCAGCCTGCAGACAGACCGATCGACCAGTATGTACGTACACGTTCAGGACCAGAATGACAACGCTACGTACGCTTCGACCAGGTGGGTCCCGACTGTCAGGGAGGATAAGGAGGCACTTCCTTGCGTGCAAAGATGTAGCTGGTGGATCCCAGCAGTCAGGGGCAAATGTTTTTTTTCACGAAATATGGTGGCCCATCTGGTGGGTCCCTACTGTCAGGTGGAGGAATCATTATTTTGCGCGTAATAAGGAGGAACTTCCTTGCTGTGGCCATGGACCCAACTGTCAGCCTCTCCACGTAAAGTAATCTTCCGATGGAAGTCGTTCCTTGACCACATTGACCACGCCGCACCGAGAGCACCAATGCGGTCGACGACGACGAGGCCTAGGAAGGGGACGACGTGGAGCCGGGGAAGACGCGGCAGTGGATGCCCACCCGGAGAGGAGTACGAGGGTTCACTGGTTCGGCTGCGGTGTGAGGCTGTCGTGCCGCAGAATAAGAGGGGGTGTGGGTGAGTAGAGGGATGGCCTGGCCAGTGGTGGGAGTAGTAGGGGGCGGTGAGGCCTCCGTGACAGCATAGCCGGCCACGGCAGGCAGGAGCACGTGGCACGACCGGTGCTGGTTTGGGCGGCTGGAGCAAGAAGACCAGAGGTTGAAGAAGCAGTACGGCCGTTGGATGGACATCGTACGGTCACTTGAGCTAGAATCGTTCATATTGACTAAGTTGACAAAGCCCTCCATCCGTGTCAACTTAGTAGGCCCACAAGTCAGCCTTCCACTATGGTGGGTCCCAGCTAGCAGGGGGAGTATTCATTTTTTTTGTGCATAATAAGGAGGCACTTCCTTGCGTGCGAATATATAGCTGGTGGGTCCGAGCTGTCAGCGGGGGGAATATTTTTTTCGCGAAATACAAAGGCCCTTCCGGTGGGTCCCAGCTGTCAGGTGGACTAAGGTGAGGCCTAGGAAGGGGACGACGCAGAGCCGGGGAAAACGCGACAGTGGATGCGCACGCTGAGGGGAGTACGAGCGCTAGCTGGTCGGCTGCGGGGTGAGGCTGACATCGCCGGAAAATAACAGGATGTGCGGGTGGGTAGAGGGATGGCCTGGCGGCAGCACAGCCGGCCATGGGAGGAGGGAGAAGGCAGTCCCTCGCGGCGCTGGTTTGGGCGGCTGGAGCAGGAAGATCAGAGATTGAAGAAGCACGGCGGCCGTTGGATGGACATCCAACAGTCACTGCTCTGTATTTACTAAGTTGACAAAGCCTTGCGTACGCGTCAATTTTTTAGGACAACGTCATCATAGGCCCAGAAGTCAGCCTCCAAATCTGTGGAAAACAGCATACACCCCATTAGCCATTATTTTCAATAATTTACAGCCCATTTGCTAATTCTTAAAGATATTTTGAAGCCCATATTCTTTTTATTAGCATTACAGACCATATATTCTGGGCACTGCTAAAAAATTCAACAAAATTTTGTGTCCGAACTCTTTTAATCACAAAATTTCAAGTCACGTTAAAAATAATTTTTAAAAAATTATATCAAAATAAAATTTTAAAAAAATTCTCCACAAAAAATGAATGGCATTTAAAATATTTACTAGCAAGATGCCCGTGCGTTGCACGGAACATGAAGATGCATTTGTATGAGTAGTTTATCTTGTGGGAGAAAAGGATGAACGAGGGAAGGCCGTATCTGCAAATGTGGAGAGGCGTGCGGGTAAATTGTCATAGTTTCCTTCCTATCCGTTAGATATAGATCAGACGGTCTATACTGCAGGATGGCAGACACACCATCATCACCAACTCTGCTTTTTATAAGAGTAGAGAAATCCAGAAAAAATGATATTTTAATGTAATTGCCGGTTGGCTTCGGTTTAAAAATTTGCAGCCGATTTCTTACAACTTATAGCCCATTTTCTGGGGAAGCCCATTTCTTACTACTTACATCCCTCGACTTGAAAGATTTGCAGCCCAGCAGGGCTGATAAAAACAAGTAGGCCTCAGTTGGGTATTCTCCAAACAAAATCTGGGCTAGCCATTTTCAGAAAGAAAAAAGATATCAACTGGGCTTGTCATGTGCTTAAATAAAAGCATAAGCGTGGGCTAGACGGGCCACAGCCCGCGCACAATGCGCAGTTGAGCTCCGTCTCTAAAACAAAAAAACTGGGCGAGTTGCTGCGTCCCTGGTGTTATCTGCTCGTAGTGTAATTTCTCGTTTATTGACTACATTGACAATGGTGTGGGACCTAGTTGTCAAACAATTAGGAGGAAGATTTTTTTTGCTTGTAATAACGAGGCACCTGCTTGCGTAATGCAATGACCCAGGTGGGTCCCTACTGTCAGCCTCTCCATGTACAATCATCTCCTGATTCCTCTCGGTTGTCGACCATGTTGACAACGCTAGACGATGGCGGGCACAGGGAGCAAACCAAGGCGGAGAACGACGACGAGGCCTCGGACGGGAACGAACAGGAGCCATGGAAGGTGCGGCAGTGTAGTGGCAGGCAGAGGGCAGTACGAAGGGAACAATATGTAACTCAAGCTTACAAACAGTACAAAAGCCCAAGGATTATTTTTTTATCAAATTTAGACAAAACCCAGATTGAACATGGCAATAACATCTAACCCAACCACTCTTTTTCACAGTCACAAACAAATGGTGGATCGGCCTGATCCATAAAATCAACATCTTGTGCAAAAAAATTTATTGGAGGATGACTATTGTGCAAATGGTGGATCGGCCTGATCCATACTCCCATTACAACCAGCCTGATAGAATTAATATACCTAATCTAAATGGTCGCCGCCCGATCTCTTTGTCCTCCTCCAGCATCCGTCAGAAGAAGAATCGTGCAAGACACCGGCTGTATTCGCCGGCGTTGCCTCGGCGTTGGCCTTCATGGGATACAATCGGCGGCGGCCTCCCGTGTTCTACTTCTCCTCGATGATGGCGGCGGGCGGGGACGTGCTGGCCATCACCTCGTCGACATCCATGTAGCTGCATAGCCATGTCACCTCGTCGACATCTGCGACGGCTTCTTTCTCTGCCTGCATGTCGCGGCTACGCGCGCGTCGACTGCGGATGGCGCAGCCGCAGACACTGGAGGCCCTGTATGACGCGGCGGCGTCAAGGGCAACGACGATGTTCGTGCCGTCGTGCTTCCCGACAAGCCGGTGTGGAGCAAATCGACACTCTTCCTCGAGCTGTATTGGAAAGGCCAGCTGCAGAACCACGCGCTGGCTTAGTGTGGCGAATGTCTCCGACGGGCTAGGCAAGGTAGGTGGAGCAGCGAGCTGCCTCGCTCGTAACTGCCGGGCTCGGCGGGCTACCCAGACGACTTTTATGTCGGAGAACTGCTCTTCCTGCTCGTCGGATGCCGCCGAAAGAGTGGAGAAAATGGTGGAAGGAGGAGCTTGGGCGACGTCCTGCTCCTGAACGGACGTGTGTGGCCGGAGTTGGTTTCTCGCATTCCCTGCGGGTTTAAATGTAGGTTTTTGAATGTGGCAAGGAGGCGGGTACAATTGGGAGTGCAACGGGCGGCGCCCTGGGCCGGCGTGCCGCTTCAAATGGCGGACGCAGTGAGAGGTCGCGTCCACCCTGACCCCCTTGACCATGGACCTTGACGGTGTACGTCACCTTGTGTCCAGATCTGAGATGCCACGTGTACTAGATGAATGACTCCAAGTTCGAGCACCGTGATGCTAGGTGCGAGCCGAGGAACACTGTTGGAGACACCCCCTCATAATTTTCCTATTCCTGCGTTTAAGTTCCTACGAAGAGAGTACTAGACTTTCGGTTCAACCGCCTCCCTAAGTGTTTGGAGAGGAATTGGCCAGCGCAAGGTGGTTCTATAGGTCGGCAGGCGGCAAAAACAGGGGAAAACGCGCGTGGTTCCTTGCAGACGCTCCACCGCGAGGTTCCTTGCTCCTTCTCGGTCGTCGGGAATCTATGTTCTTCCACTCTTTTTTTACATGAGCTTTGTTCATCCTTTTGCCAACACGCGAGACATCTAGCATCAAGGTGCACGTGTCATGCAAGAAAATGGAGATAATCAGATAAGCAGTGCGTAAGTGAGTCGTGCACTTCGATGGCACCTACTACGCAATATTTTTTCTCCTCGATGGCACGTGAATAGTGCATGTAATCAACGACGGAGCACGGGATGGTAGCCATGACATGGTCAGCCCTTTTTTGGAGAGAGTACATACTAAATAACTTTGATGTGTCCCACCAACTCGCAGAACGATGAGAAGCTTGCTTACTACGCCTTCTCCCTCGCCAACGCTTGCGCGGTGGCTCGCAACACGAGGAGAAACTTTTGCTTACAAGCGGTGGACGTGCAGCAGTTCATTTGGTGTCAGATTGCCAGAAGTACTACTGTAGTACCATCATTATTGTTCGACTGCTGGAAGAGGCAAAGAGCCAAGCGCAAGGTCACCTACTAACCTAGTACAATATACTACTATAGCCAAAGCTGGTCCACCTTTTTAGAGCATGGTTAATTAATATAGGCGGCTCTTGCAGCGGCACGTCATTTAGAGCAAGTGCTACTCCCTCCGTCCAGGTGAATAAGTCATCTTTGGTTGTGCACCGTGACCAAGGAGGGAAAAACAAGAGAACTTAATGTTTATTTGCTAATTAATAGCATTACATGCAATGAGCTAACCAGTGCATGTCATGTTTGGTAGTCTCGAATCATTGAAAACATGCACGCCCATATCTCTTATTGGTTGATATGTCAAGAAACAAGAAACGAGGTGGGAGTTAATGCACCGCGCCTACATGCACGCCCACATCTCTTATTGGTGTCAAGAAACAAGAAACGAGGTGGGAGTTAATGCACCGCGCCTATGTGTTTCATCTCTTATTGGTTGAGATGTTAAGAAACAAGAAACGAGGTGGGAGTTAATGCACTGCGCCTAAGAACTCCCACCTCGTTTCTTGTTTCTTGACATATCAACCAATAAGAGATGTGGGCATGCACATTTTGAATGACTCGAGACTACCAAACACGACATCAGTGGTTAGCTCATTGCATGCAATGCTATTAATTAGCAAATAAACATTAAGTTCTCTTGTTTTTTCCTCCTCCTTGGTCATGGTGCACAACCAAAAGATGACTTATTCACCTGGACGGAGGGAGTACTAGTAGTATGAGTAACATCACACATATCAAGGCAAAATGAGTCTATAGTCTAATAAATGAAGTGTTGCATGTTACCACACATATGTTACTATCCACTATAGAGGTAGTAACATAGACTAGTAACATATGCATGTTACTAGCCTATGTTACTACCCATTGTGGCTAGTCTTAGCACCACTTGGCTGGCGGGATAGAGAGAGAAAAGTGATTTTTCAGTGGGTCCAATGAGAACTATCTCCAATTAGCACCTCTTGCGTGGGATAGTTTTTTTGGTGGGTTTGGTGCAACTTGCTCCAATTGAACCCTCATGTTTGGATACTTAAGGGCTATTTGAGCCCCAACTAGCTCAAACTAACTCTAACCCATGGATCCAAATAGGGCCAAAGTTAGTCTCGGAAAACGCATTAAGCCCTATATACATGGACAAACGGAGTACATGATACTAGCAAACACTCACCATTAGTAGTAGTTCATTGGTTGGTTTCGATTTTTGATTCAGTTGTTGTGCTACTACCATCCAATATTTGCATGTGGTTGTTTCTAGAATTAAAAAAAGGAGGTACTACTTACTGTGGGAAAGGTGAAGTGATGGTTGCTTCGCCCGAGCAACTTATTACTCTGGGAATATGGGAGTACCAGCGGATTCAATGAACAGAGAAATGATGGTTGCTTCGTCCGAGTAACTTACTGTGGCGATGGTGTGGCTTTGTGATTTGACTGCTCACTAGTCATTACTAATGCGGTGCAACGACCGGGGTGAATCTTTCCCTGCAGTTGTGCACTCAATATTGCTGCATGGCAGGTGGAACCGGATGAAGGATGTCCCACTGTCGGCGAAACGAAGTTGAATCGTTTCTGGCATTGCTATCAATCCTTCAGGATTTGTTCATATGTATGCATAATTTTAATGAAATTGTACTGTGATGCTATGAAGGTTTCAACTTTGGTTCCCGCAGGAAAAAAAGGTTTCAACTTAGGTTTCATGTGTCCTCTTGCCTCAAGATTGTCTCGTTACAACATTCCATCAAATACAAATGAAACTACCATGGCTGCTAATGCATCTCAATGGTTCGCAGATCAGCGCCAATATTCACATCACAACTGAAGACAAAGTTGTGAGAAGGTGTACAAATAAAGAAAAATATATAATTGATCGATGTTGTTCGTAGGCACGGCTCCATTTCCTGGGCACAATGTTCATTGGTTGGCAGCTAGTTTCACCCAGCTCTGTAGCCAAAAAAGAGGTGTATGGAGGACATCACAATCCAATCATTTTGTGCAGCTCCACTAAATTCGAGCTGACCATCCCTGTTTGCAAAGATATCCAGTCAGTGTGATTACAATAATAGTGGAACTAGATGATGAAACATAACACACACAAATAGAAGCCAATCACCTCTGCGATCTCTCTTTAGGACTAACTACTTGTTGGAGAAGATTAGGCACGGAGTTGGATGAGGAGGATAGCAAAACCAATCTCCCTTTCTGCAGTCCCACAGAAATGTAAAAATGTTGCCCGTGTGACATTTTGGCGGAACTGCACAAAACACTCTTAAGAAAAAAGAGATTTGTGCAGTCCACTAAAAGGTCGCAATAGCAACGAGGTGAAATGGATAGCCCTGTTTGCAAAAGGAGGTAGAAAGGAAACAATTACTGCCCAATAACACAAGTTGAAGACACATACGCCGACAAAAAAGAAGCATATTCCATGTAATAAGGGAAAGATAGCAGCATGGTCATTTATCAAAAACGGTTTGAGGACAAGATTGCAAGATGGAAAGTATGCCGGCCGAGATACGTTTTAAGCAAACAACTAAAGAAGATCCACATGCAGGATTTTCCACATGCAACAACGTGGGAAGATGGGCAGTGGAGCAAGGCCGGAGGAAGCTGTACTTGAGGGTCGTCGGGATGTAACTAGGAGGGCGCCGGTGGCTGGGATCTGCCCGTACTGCGGCAGCGGGCAAGTGGAGAAGGCCCTACCGCGCTGAAGCTTGGTCAGAGAGAATAGCGGGTACTGCAGATCGGGATGTGCTGCCTCAACACCGTCGAACAGAGAAATGGTGCACATCCTCCCTTTTCACCGGCGGACGGGATGCGGCTGGATCAGTGACCAACGGTGTGAGAGAGAGGCCACCGCCACCTTGTGTGAGATGGTGTGATGAGAGACAAACCCTGGCAGGCAGGCTCCATTGTATATAGTGGAGCGGATTTTTCTTTTTTCCCGACGACAATCGTTTTATATTTTGTACACGCCTTTGAGGAATATAACTTTATTTAATACTAACGTGTCAAGTCAAACTTTGTTCCGTCTACACGTGGTACACGACCCTCCTTCGAGTAAACAACCGCTACACGCGTCAAATTATCACGTGGGCTGCGTTTTCGTACAGAAATGAACTCCACCATGTACCCGCGCGGGTGTGGCCGGGAACGAGACGTGAGTACGTGCGTCGTGCGTGCACCTCTTCTTTAGGTGCAAGTACGTACGTGGGTGGGTGTGAGAGAGATGGTTTGTGCGAAACAGAGGCAATGTGTCGACGATATCTCAAACAAAAAAACATAACATATGCAATGTGTGTGAAACAGAGTCATGGATATATCATTTATAGAGGGAACGATCCACAAGAAGAGAGTGGAGGGATCAACAGCATAAGATATCAATAGAATTGAAAACAGGGATGAAGTGTGTGGCTGTGTGATCGATAAAGAGTGCCATCGAATTTGTGTTTGCCCATGTCAAAGTTACAGGGTGGCTGGCCTACTGGAATTTGAGAGGGCAGAGGTGCAGTTTTTCTCTGTGGCATGTATACCTACCTACAGCGTTCGACTATCGGTGTGTGTGTTGGGGGGGGGGGGGGGAGAGGGGGCAGAGACCTAACTATAGAAAGGTAGATCGACTAGTATATGTGTGGAGAAGGTGAGAGACCTAGCTATGTATTGAGGGAGATCGATCGGCATCCATGCATATGTGTAGCAGAGGAATAAGGTTGGGAGAAAGACAAAGGTAGAGTGCCAGAGGGTTGGTGGTGGAGTTCCTTCTCACAAATGGTGGGAGAGGCCTGCTAGACAAACGGAGGGTACGAGTGCAATATCAATAAGAGAGGGTCGGGGATGTCTACCTGTCTATGCACGTGCGTGTGAGAGACGGGTTGAGAGGTATGCAAGGATGATGAGGGGGGGCCATATGGTTGTGGTAAGCAGACGTAACTACATAGGAAGATCAACCATCGTGTGTCCGAGAAAGGGAGATACATAACTAGTGAGGTAAGTCTATCGGTGCATGGGGAAAACGAATTATAGTCGACCTAGCTATATGTTGGGAGATCGGTATGTATACATGCATGCATGTGTTAGAAGCAAATAAGGTCCGCAGAGACGGACAGGGGGAGAAGGGTGCATCTAGGAGGTGGTGCGAGAGGCCTACTATGTCGAGGGGGGAGGAGTGTGCGAGTATGAGATCAATGAAGAGAGGGGCGGGAGTGTGCACCTGCATGGAACCGTATTGGACATAGTGGGGCATGGACGGTGAGAAGAGAAGAGGGGAAGTGCGTGTTTGTGGTAGGCACACCTGGCTAGAGAGGTATATCGACCGGTGTGTGCCGGAAAGATGGAGCCGGGGGGCCTATACACACCGTGGGTGAACGACCTAAAGAGAAATAACGAATGTGTGCGATGGAGGGGACGTTGAGGGAGGGTGAGAGGGGGGCGGGCGTGTGCTTGCATGATAGAAAGTTAGCGCTAGCTAGCTACAAAGAGAAGAGGATCGTGAAGGTGTAAAAGACGAACAGAGATCATAATTCATTATAAAAAAGTGGATACGGGTATTTGAAGAAGATATCATAATGTAGAACATTGATTATAATTTTGGATAATGTGTGGCTTTTGCAGCTCAGGGCTAAATACTTGCCATAATGTAGGGGGCGGGAAACTATACTTTGTGTGATAAACACGGTGTACATATGGAACATGGTTTAGATTATGAATATCTAGTTAGTACATCAAATGTACTATTATTTGGAATCAACATCAAGTGTATTCAAAAAATTGAATTCGAGTTCATATAGTACACATAGTTCATATCTATCTCTATAGTAAGCATGTGGTGTGTTGTTAAGGTAATACACGAATGATGGTTGAAGTTGGCAACAATCATGATTGTAGATTCTTATTCAAATAGAGAAACGAATTCAAATTTAGTTGGAATTGCAGCGGTAGTATAGACATTTGGAATGCACTAAAATGTTGGTATGAGTAGGTTACATGCATTATACAGCCAACGAAAAAATTTAATTGGACAGAACATGGATTCATAGCTTTGAATAGCATTTGTATAGTAAAACGGGACAAGACTCTCTCTTCGTGTGGTGTGAATAGTTTTATTTTTTTTCGTTGAGGGAAGAGCAAATTGATTTGGTACGTACAAGTAAAATATTACACGTTAGGCTTGTCCCAAAATTCAACCTACGCCTTGTTATATCCCGAAAATTCAGATATCGTGCTCCCCAAACTCACGCCTTCACAACTCGTGCCTTGCTATCCCGAAATTACAACGCACGCAAAAACTCCCTCCAGCTGCCAAATCCCGACACACGAAATCCCCCTTCTAACCCTGAGCCGAAAGGGCCGCTAGTTCAAATCAGTGGGGGTACTTTTGTAACACACCCTAAATTTTGGACAAGCGCGTCTCTAAGTGATGGTTCCCCCTCCCATCACCTTCTTTTCTCCATTCGAAACCCCAGGCCGCCATAACCTCTCTGCTCCAGACGTGAAACCCCACCCTCCTCCGTTTGCCACCTCACCGCTACCCAGCCGGAGGCTCTTCCCTGACGACGTTGTCCACCGTAACAGCTCGACGTCCCTCATCCACCTCCCCGGATGAGGATCCGTCGTCCATCTCGTCATCTCGCCAGTTCACCTGCCCCGTCCTCCACCTCCAAGGAGCTGCTCCGACGATCACCTCGTCTATTACGGCTGCTCCATCCCCACAGCGCCGCCTTAACCTGCTTCACCGGAACTGCAGCATCCTCACCGACTCCTTGGACGAAGCCGAGGCCTACTCGGTGCCACCAAAGAGGTTGTACACTCATCGCATTGCACCTTCTCCTTAACTCAACCTCCCGGCGCCGACGGTGCTCCATCCCACACCCCCATGGCGCGGTTACCTCGAAGCCGGCGCCACGGGCGACATCTCCACGGCGGCTCTCCCCCAGTGCGAGGCCCCTTCGGCGGCGGCGTCCATACCAGCCGGATCTTCTTCTACTGCTGCTACGGCCCTCGCTCGCTCGCACTGCTGCTGCTGCTCCGACTCTTGGTCGCTCGCTCGCGCTGCAGCTGCTGCTCTGGCTCTGGCTCGCTTGCGCTGCTGCTCTCCCCCTCGCTCGTGCTGCTGCTCTGCTCCGATTTAGCTACACTTCAGTTGACTGAACCGACTTTTGGGTCAGTCGATTTTCAGGGGGTGGGGGGTGGGGGCTCGCCGGGGTTAAGGAAGAACCACCCGCAGCGGGGAGGGGGGCTCGCCGGAGAGGTACCCCACTATTTATCTTAGGGTTCAGGGTGGGGCAGTGGTCGCCGGCGGTGGGGGGGGGGGCGCGATGGTGGGGTGGTGGCACGGGGATCACTGGAGAAAAAGCTCGGCGCGGGGAGGGGCCTAGAGGGCTCGTCGGGGTGGCGGCGGACCGGCGGTGGGGAGTGGTTTCGGGGCGGCGGGGGCCGGCGGTTCGGCCCGTGGTGGCTGGCAGCTCAGGGGGGTGCAGGTTGAAGATGAACTGCAGGCCCTCCCTAAACTACATGTGAAGTGCCTCTCTGCTACCATTGCGTTCAGTTTCGACAGTAGCATTCAGATTCCACCGTAAATTTCAGTTTCGACAGTTAAGTTGAGAGTCAATAGTTTTTACCTCATCTGTTGTAGTCAGGTGGTTTTTGGTGATGTAAATTTTACATCTATCGCTTTTTGGTAATGTATTTTACATCATCTATTGGAGATGCTATTAGAACCCCACTTGAGATTAATACTACTTCAGCCTCGACGTCTTACGGCTCGCCGAAGCTGCTCCAACGACCGAACCATCAATCACAATAGAGCAGTGCCCTGGACGCCGTCTACAGATTCCTCAGACATCACTGCATGGTGGGTTCAATGGCAAACCCTCCCCCCTCTCCAGATTGTAATCCAGAGGAAGATATCTGTTCTAAGGTGGATTCAGACGCAGCTGACCACTCCTATTTGCCCCCCAAGGTGTTCGCTCTAACTAGGCATGATGGTGTTAGTCATATCATGTATATGTTACCTTGCAGTGCCTACTTTTGACATTATATATGTCATCTGCTTAGTTTAGACATGTTCTGTAATGCCACCTGTTTTGTTTCTATATCATATATAGGAATTATGTAGTCTCATGTCTTTTAGCCAACCATAATATATGTGAAATGTGCAATGCCATCCTGTTTAACCAAGCATCATATATTTGAATGATATCTTGCCCATCCTTTTATTCATTACATTTCCATTTGTCGACAATGTTTGTACATTAAACTACTCTTCCTGTGAATCAGCCATTTGAGTGGGTGATGGAAAAATCTGGAGTGAAAACAAGGCCTTCAGAGCAGACAGTGCTACATGTCGAAGCAAATCTTTTGTTGGGTCCCGATAGCTCCTTAGAGATGGATTCAGAGACAGATGACCAGTCCTATTCCCCCACCGAGGTGTATGCTCTAACTTGGCATGGTTATATTGCTCATATCATGCATATGGTGTCTTGCATTGCATAGTTTAGACATCATATACACAATATTCAACACCATGTTCTTAGTTCAGACATCATATATGCGAATGCCCTCTGCTTAGCATATAAATCACATATGTGAATTAAATCATGTGATCCTGATTACTTAGATAACATGTATGTGAATTATGTCATGCGATCCTGTTTAGTTAGTCATCATATCTTTGAATTATGATATGCTATGCTATCCAGTTTAGATAGACATCATATATGTGAAATTATGTCATGCTATCCATTTTAGTTAAACAATATACATGTCAACTAGTTCATGCCGTCTTTTTTTCACACTATCAATCACATCTGTCTCTCATACAATGTCTGTACATTCAACTATGTTTCCTGTTTATCAGCCATTTGAATTGGAGCGGGTGATGGTAGTATCTAGCGGAGTAAAAACACGGTCTTCAAGTAAAACAGTGCTACCTCTTGGTGAAGATAGCACCCCGGTTTTACATGCACGAGAACCAGCCCTACCACACATAACCCAGACTCTCGCAGATTGTACCCCTACTGCGATGGATAGAGAACCAGCTTCATCCAATCTAACCCCAACCCCAGCAGATAGTAACCCAGTTCCTGTTGACACGACACCATCTCCACCACAGAGCTCCTAAACAAGAGCAGTTAGTAAGGCAGCTCCAGTGCCCAAAGCGCCAGTACTACCACGTCGAACCCCAACTCCACTAGTTAGTACACTTATTCCTGTGGAGGAAGCACAACCAGCCAGTCGTAGTTTAACATCTATCGCATTTGATGTTGTTAAATCCTATGTGTGTATCTTCCCATCATGGAATTATTATACTGAAGTTGAAGGAAAATGCCAGTTGCAGGTGTTTGTCCAGGAGTTATGTGTAATTCATAGCAATTACTTTGCTTTGTCCCATACATTCTACCACCGTGATGGTTATAATATAGCAAATTTTCCCATTTTTCTCTATAGAGAAGGAACGATTCGGAAACTCAGGATGAGGTAACCTGTGCTAATACCTCAGCTATCTTCAAGAATGCTTGGTGGCAGTATCAGAATTACCTGAAGAAAACATACTTCATTGTCAAAGAAACTCATCAAATTCCCTTATGTTCTCCTGAGACACATTTACTGGACGATGACTGGGAATGCCTTGTTCTGTACTGGTCCCGAACCAAGAATGTGGAAAGGTCTATGAGCTCATTTTCTATTTTAAGTACTATATTCTTGCGCCTTACTGTACTCTGTTCATGTAGAACAAGTTCTTAAACCTGAAGAACAACTGTTCTCATTTAAGATTACATTGCTATCGTGCATACTGCTTTGCTCTTGTATCACTGTATTACTCATACAAACTTATGTTTAAATTGAAGGATCCAATCGAAACTCCAATGGCACAACAGGTATGTTTACGCATGTTTCTTTAACAGGTTTGCTCTTATAAATAGCTCTGTTGATTTCAATTTCAATTGTGTATACAGTTGACTTCTCATATCATGCACATTACTAGCATCACAACAGAGCCAATAGTGTTGTTGTACATGTAGACCCGTGGTACCCATGTGAAATCTTGTTATGCCGTGTAGTTTCCCACGCTTTTGTATTCTTTCAGTGCTGCTTTGTCTTGAACTGATATGATTTGAACCGTGTCTCTATTTTGATTTGGCAAGACAATGAAGTGACCATAGGACATAGATATAGGTTTGTTTGATGCTTTTATTATGTACTACTTGGCAATAGAAGACTTGGTAGTTTAATCCTGTCCACCTTACTAATGAAATGGTTCACCGAAATGAGTTTCATATACTAGTACATGCTAAACCTGTTATGTGTCTGCCTGTTTCTTCTTTTAGAATGCTGACAGAATATTGGGGAAGAGTGCCTTATTAAGCAATGGTAAAGGAAGTAATGCAGATATGGTTCAGGATAGTGAGACATCCTTGTTGGTCTCCAACAAAGCTGATAAAACAGCTAGGAAAACTATCTTGAAGACAGTGAGACAACCCCAAAGTCCTATCTTGGTTTAGTGTTCGAGTTACTGGCCACTACCACTTGCACAAGCTATTCAAACTCACTGTCTGAATCAGTTCGGTTTCTTGAGTCTCAACTACAAGCTGACAGACATCGATCAGCTGTGCTGCGACAAGAAGCAGAAGGACTACGGAAGTCCCTGGAGCATTCAGATGCATACTTTCTGCTGCAACAGCAAGCGTTGGAGGATTTTAGCGCCAAACAGGACAAAGCTAATAAGCTTGCTAAGCTTATTGCCGGCATGGTGGATACCCAGGATAACGTTTCTTGAGCTCTTCTGAAGTTGTTTCAGTTATGGGCTTGTTTTGCTGCTGCGTTTATTTGCACTGGTGGCCAATTTAGACGGCTAGTGTATGTAATATGCTGCTTTGTTCCCTATATTTGCACTGGTGGCGAACTTTGATGCCCAGTGGATGTAATATGTGCAATAGCCGTAATAACCTAGCGTTAGTTACTTGCTTATTTATTTCCTTATTGTCTCGTTTAGTTGTTTGCTTGTAGTCACTGCACTTCTTTTTCCGCATTTTTCTAGTGGCCACAATAACCTATTTTTGGTAACTAGGCCACAATAACCATGGCAACACATGGACTGTTGTAACCATGGGCCTCCTGCGGGTGTCGGGGGTTGGGTGCGACATATGCCAAAGGATGGCTTATCATGGCGGGAGCGAGTAGAACGTCGCCGGTGCCCGGAAGCGGGATGAGGCGTAGACACGAACGCTGGCGTACTTTACCCAGGTTCGGGGCTCTCCTAGGAGATAACACCCCTAGTCCTGCTCTGCGGGGTCTCCGCATGATCACTAAGGCACTAGTGAGTACAATGGTGCTCCTCGAGCTGTATGGTAGAGGTAGAAGAAAGCAGGCTTGCTCTCTCCTTTCTCTATGTGTGAGTCTAGGTCTAACAGGTTGGGAACCCTTTGCATGGGTGCCCTGGGGGGTTTATATAGGCTTACCCCCAGGGGTACAATGGTAATATGGCCGGGTGTAGGACCCGGCTGTCAGTGTCTCTGGTAGCCGGCTTCTTCGCCGGCTGCTGGGGCCCGCCACCTGGTGGGCCCCATCGTTTGGTCTGGTACGGAGCCGACAGGCCGCTCCCGTCGCTCGCGGGTCTTGCCGGCTGCTGGTTACTGTACCTATAATGCTAATGACGCATACTTGGTCAGGGAAGCGTGGCTACAGTCCCGCCGCCTGGTGGGAGATCACTATAGCCACACCGTGTCTCATCTGGTTAATGGTGCTCGGACCCCGAGGGAGGAGTGGGCCGCCTGCTAGAGGCCGGCCTCCCTCGGGTCCGGCTGGTCAGGCTTCCGCCGTCTTCCGGGCTCTCTCTTCCTGGTAGGGCCCGCCGCCTGTAGGCCGTGTCGACAGGCCGTCGTGGGAGCAGGGCTCCGCCTGACAGGAGTGACGTCAAGGGTAGAGCGGCAACAGTGCTGCGTCGGGTGGAGATCTCCACCTGTACGGGGCACTGTGGCCGCGCCTTGCCCTGGATATGGGGGTGATGGGCTACACTGTATCCACATCCTGTCTTGTCTTCTTAATGGGGGCGCAGACTTTGAGGGCGCCGTGGGCCGCCTGCTGGAGCCGGCCTCTCTGGAGGCCGCCTGCTCGTGCTTGGCCGTCTTCTGGCAGCCGGCCACTTGAGCCAGCCGGCCACCAGAAGGCGGCGCTTCATTCTCGATGCTTGAGGGGCGCAGCTGGCCCGATGTCTTGAAATGTTCAGGGACTCGGGTTGGGCTACCCGTGGCCCATTACTCCGACAGTAGTCCCCGAAGCTGGTGAGGCGTCGGGGCTGACGAGTTGAGAAGCCTCAGCAGTTTCCTTTACTGAGTGCTCTTGCTGAGTGCTTTGTCCGTCTCCTGGAGCGTCGCCTGTTGGGAGTCGGACGCGACCAGGCAGCTTCGTGTGATGAATTTCGAAATGCCAAGGCGGGAACCAGGTGGCGTGGCTGCTAAGCCTTCAGGCCCGCCGCCCGCCGTAAGCTCGCCACGCGCGCGCCAGCCAGCCGGGCCAGCCTGCCTACCCATGCGCATGACGGGACGCGACAGCAGGCTGGGCCCGCCAATATCGGGCCTCGGCGTGCGGGCGGATCCGCTGCGTCCGAGGCAAACGGTTGCTATTCCGCGCGGAGTTACTGCGCGTAGTAACTCGCGCAATAATCGTGGGGTCATGGGTCAGTTAATCCCATGATCCCACGCCCTGCCCCCTCGGCTTCGTAGCCCGAGGGCTATAAGTAGGGGGAGGAGGAGGAGCGGCGGAGCACGCGCGCCCTCCTCTCCCTTCGCCATTTTCGTCTTCTTCCTCCCCTTGTGGCTGCCGCACCTCCGTGCTCCGCCGAGGCGCCGCCGCAGCTTGCAGTCGTTGGGCTCCTGCGCCATCAAGCTCCTTGCTCCATTGCAGCCTTGGGCTCCGTCGTGGCGCCATTTCTCCGTCGACCTCGGTTTCCATGGCGCGCAAGAAGGGAGGGGACTGGGATGGCTCGCTCGTGATCGATGACCATCTCGCCTTCCTCCACGCCACATGGCGGTTGCCCGGCAAGGGTTTCGTCAAGGTGCGCGTGCCGCCGAAGAAGGAGATCTCGCTGGTGCCGCAAGGAGGCGAGCGGGTCGTCTTCCGCTCGCACTTCCTCCGCGACTTCGGCCTGCCGGCGAGCAGATTCTTCTGCTCCTTCATGGAGTTCTATCATCTTCAGCCGCATCACTTGACGCCCAACACCGTGACGCTGCTGTCCGCCTTCGTCACGGCGTGCGAGGGCTACCTCGGCATCCTCCCCACCATCGAGTTGTGGCGAGCCTTCTTCTACACCAAACTGGGCACCTCCGCCAAGGAGAAGGCGGCGCAGTGTGGTGCCTTCGTCGCGGTGCGCCGGCCGTCGGTGAAGAATGCCTTCCCCGCCATCAAGCTGCCACAGTCGGTGAAACTGTGGCAGAAATCATATTTCTACATGGAAAACGTTAACCCGGCAATCGACTTCATCAACTTGCCGCCCTACGAAACCGGCCCTCCGGCTGAGCCTCGGGCCAACTGGGGCTACAAGCCGAAGCCCATATCAGCCGCCGCCGCCGCCATCAACCGGCTCCGGGTGCTGACGGAGGCGGAGGGCCTCATAGCATCCGACCTGCTGGTCGCCTTTGTCGAGCACCGGGTTCTCCCGCTCCAAGGCCGGCCTCATCTGATCTGTCGGATGAGCAGGCACCGCGACCCGAGACGGATGTGCACGAGGGACATGCCGACTGCCGAGGTGGCCCGGATGGTGAACGAGATCTCTAACCTCAAGCTCTTTGAGGGGTCTTGGCGGTTCGGCAAGCGGCCATACTCCCGCGCCAACCCACTGCTTGCTGTAAGTTCTTCAACTCTTTCTTTTTAGTGCTTGTCTCGGTCTTGATCTTGGTCTTGAACAGTCGATCCTTTGGACGCAGATATATATATGTCTCCGGCGACGGCCACCATCATAGGGCCGGGTGGAGACTACCAGCCGGACCGGGAGGTGAGTGATGTGGACGACCCCGACTTGGGGGCGGCCGCCCTGGAGGACGACGCCATAGGCCGCGGCGACGGAGTAGGCGGCTCCGAAGAAGGAGGCGGCATCAAGACTTGGCCGGACGATGATGATGAGGAGGATGAGCCGCGCCCTGCGCGAGGCGCCGGCAAGGCGGAAGTGGGCCCCTCCGCCAAGCCGACTGCTCGAGGCGGCACGGGTAAGCGTAAACAGGGCGTCGTCTTGTTTGGCAGCGCGCCGAAGAAGGCCAAGAACCGACCGCCGCGACCAAGGGGAAGGAGGCCGCCGCGAAGGCGGCCAAGTTTCAGAAGCTCCCGAAGGCGCCTCCCATGGTGTCGGCGTGAGTATCTTTTTCTTGTCCTTTTCCTTTCCTGTTGATTTTGTCTAAGCTTCCTTGCTTTATTTTCCTTGACTTAGAGCCCCGCTCTCTCTTGAGAAGTCAGCCGCCGCCTCCGTCATTGGGTCGGCGGAGACCTCCACCACCTCCCGGCGAATCGACCCTGCGGCCGACCTCCGGGAGGCGCAAGAGCGAAACGCGCGAGGAGCAGGAGGCCGCCGCGCTGAAGAAGCTGGCGGAGGTTGAGGCTAATGCCGCAGCGAAGAAACGGCTTGAAGAAGCTGTGCGCCACCAGGAGCCGCTATTCGTCGTTCCCCAGAACTCCGCGCCGCCACCACCAGAGTTCACGGCGCCGACCGGGGGAGCCAGCGACGAGCATCCAGTCATGAAGGGGGGAGGCGGCGATGTTGTCATGCCGGACATGGCCATGCCCCCGCCACCGCCATCTAGAGGGGCGCGAGACAAGCAGCCGGCTGCCCCCCCGGCGCCACTAGTCGAAAATGAGGTGGTGACGGGCCCGACTCCTGAGGCCCGCACACCAACGCGCCGTCGTCTTGCGAAGGCGACTTCGGCGCCACGACCGCTGGAAGCCTGCGCCGCGAGTTCGTCGATCCCCGATGCCGAAGCGACCAGCACTGCGCCCGCTGATTGGGTGCGTGGAGGCGGGACGGGAGCCTTAAACCAGGCGATTCTCGACGTCCAGGCCAAACTCCGAGCTGAGGACGACGCTCTCAAGCATTGTAACAAGGCGTTCTTGGACTCGCGAGCGGCCATTCGGGTATGTTTCTTACTTCTTCATCTTTGGTTCTTGTATTTCTCTGTGGGGGAGCGCCAGCGCACCCACTGGGTGTAGCTCCCGAGTTTCGGGCCGGCTGCTGAGCAGTTGGCTCAGAACTTTAATTGGCAAGCTCCGAGTGCTAACGTTGTCTGATATCTTCACTATAGGATTATCATAACCTTCGCGCGGCCACCATCAACTCCAACGTCCGAGAGCTGGACCAGCGGACCGCCGACTTGTCGGAAAGCCGGAGTAAGTCTTCATTTTCTTTCTCTGCGGGGGCACGCTAGCGCACCCGCGGGCTGTAGTCCCCGAGATTCGGGCCGACTGCTGAGCAGTCGGGCCGGATCTCCCCGGCAACTGTACTTCTTCTTTGTTGATCATTGACGTCTTTTTCTTTCCCTACCCTCGCCGAGGCCAATGCTGTCTTGTAGCAGCAGCTGGGCGAAGCCAACACCGCGTTGCGTGCCAAGGAGGCGGAGCGCAACGAGCTGGCCCAGGAGCGTGACCGATTGGCCAAGCAACTGACGGAGCAGACGGAGCTTCTTCAGAAGGTCCGGAAGGAGGCGGAGGTGAAAGAGTCCAATCTCCTCGCCGAGTTCCAGACCGAACGCTCCACCTGGACCGACAAGGAGGCGTTGCTGACCGTCGGCTTCGGCAAGATTGAGGATATGGTCGACGGTAAGCTTTCTTCTTTTTCTTTCTTTGGTCTGCCGACTATTGATCAAGCCGGCTTCTAGCTTCTGACTTCTGGCTTTTTTGCTTTCTGTTTGAGCAGACTTCTTCCCTGGCCACTCTGGCGCCGCCTAACCAGGCCATTGAGGCTTATCGTGAAGGGCGGAGGGTAGAAGGTTCGCAGATCACTGCCAACGCCCCCTGGACCCTTACCGAACAGCTTCTCAGCATCCAGGCCCGTCTTCGGCCGGCTCATCGGATGTTGCGCCGTCTTCAGCGTGTCGGGGCCCAGGCGATCTCCACCCTATGGCTAGACATGCCGGCTCCGCGCACTCCCAGTCGGACTGCCGACTGGCTGGAGGTGGCGGCCGGCCGTCTTGAGGCTTGGAAGGGTTCCTCGGCCCGGGCTGGAGCATGCCGGGCCTTGGAGTTCATCAAGGCGTGGTACCCTGGGCTAAATCTAGCCCAGTTGACCACATTCCATCAGGAGGCCCAAGAGGAGTTGGTGGCGGTGGAGCGCGATCTTGTCAGGCGGGCTGCGGCGATCGCCGAGTACACCAACACCAGCATCTTCGTTGCTGAGCTGGCCGAGAAAGGTGCCGAGCCGCCACCAGTGTGGTTCGGGCTGAACCCGGAGGACGACGAGGACTCGACCGAGATGATCAACTCCAGCAATGAGGGAGAAGACGAGGAGGACAAGGAAGGCGGAGAAGATGCGCCAGAGGTTGGAGCGGACGGCCAGCCTCAGCTTGACCGTGCCTCGAACAAGGAGCCGCGCTCGAGTGCGCCGACTGCTGCTGGAGGCGACCAAGCGGAGACTGACCAGCCGTCCACTCCACCAACCGGCACCACCGACTCCGCCAACCAGCCGGACCCCTCTGCTGCTCCCTAGGCCGTCGTCTTATCTTTATTTTTCCTGCTTTACCAGTCTCGACAAACTTTGTTAAATTTGCACAATTCCACCCGCGGGGTGTATTTCAAACTATGTTGAATGCTGGCCAAGGGCCTTTTGACATGTAAATATTTTTGCCGAGTTATGTCTTTTCTTGCTTTCTGCTCCTTGGCTTTTTTCCTTTGCCGCCCTCCCTTGGTTGCCTTCTTGCCAGCCAAGTAGCCCCTCTGCGGACTGTGGCTAGGTCAAGTACTTAGCCACTTTCGGGAGGGCAAGTACTTAGCCGACTAGAGTGTTAGCAAGTTAAGTAGAAGCTGGCCAGCCAACTGCTAAGCAGCCGGTCGATGACGCGAGAAGCCGGCTTGAACTATTCGCATGCTTTGGGTCCTTAGCCATTTTTCGCGTGGACACCCTTTCTGCCTTTAACTCCTGCCCACCGGACAGTCGCTCCGCGAGCTGCGGCTTCTGGCAGGAGAAGGCTTAGGTGTCAACACACTACTTGTCCGACAGCAGGAAGCACCGCATAGTACAAGGCGGCGAGCCCCCGGGCCGACTGGTCGAACCCGGTACCGGGCGGAATAATGAAATAACACATTCATAGGCATAATACTTATCATATAGATAAAAGAGGGTAGCCCCCGAGCTCTTCTCGGGGGACCTGGAGTCTTCGTACTTAATACAAAAGGTAGCATGGTACATACTGCATCAACTGTAAAATCTTCGAAGGAGATTTGCGTTCCATGGCCGCTCTATCTCCTTGCCGGAGTCGTCTCTCTTGCGTGCTCTGGGCTTCTGAGCATCAATCAGGTAGTAGGAGTCGTTGCCCAAAACTTTGCTGATGATGAAGGGGCCTTCCCAAGGTGCCGAGAGCTTGTGCTGGCCGGCTGTTCGCTGGATCAGTCGGAGCACAAGGTCTCCCTCTTGGAAGGATCTTGGCTTGACCTCCGGTTGCAGTATCGGCGTAGGCTCTGCTGGTATGGTGGACCGGCTGAGTGCCAACAACCAGCCCTCTTCCAGCAGATCGACATCATCTTCTCGTGCTTCTTTTGCCTCCTCTTCGGTGTATACGGTGACTCGAGGGGAGTCGAATTCCATGTCCGTCAGGATGACGGCTTCGGCATCGTAGACGAGGAAGAAAGGCATGAAGCCGGTTGACTTGTTCGGAGTTGTGTGCAAGCTCCACAGGACGGCCGGCAGCATGTCGAGCCAGCAGCCGGCCGAACGCTCTAGAGGCTCGACTAGTCGGGGCTTGATGCCAGACAAAATGAGGCCGTTTGCTCGCTCTACTTGGTCGTTTGACTGCGGATGGGCAACGGACGCTAAGTCCAGTCGGATGCCCTGCGTCACGCAGAAACGAGCCAAGGCGCCTTTGGCAAAGTTCGCGGCATTGTCGGTGATGATGTTGTCTGGTATGCCATACCGAATGGTGATGTCAGCGATGAAAGTCACAGTAGTCGGACCATTCAACTTCTTAATTGGCTTTGCTTCTATCCACTTGGTGAATTTGTCCACGGCGACAAGAAGATGAGTCATGCCGCCGCGTGCTGTCTTGAATGGTCCCACCATGTCCAGTCCCCAGACGGCAAAGGGCCAGGCAATGGGGATGGTCTTGAGTGCTGAAGCCGGCTGATGTGGCTTGGAGCGGAACTTCTGGCACCCTTTGCATTTCTGGACCAAGTCTTTGGCTTCTTCTAGAGCAGTCGGCCAGAAAAAACCATGGCGGAAAGCTTTAGCAACAAGTGATCTTGAAGCCGCGTGCTGACCACAGTCGCCTTGGTGGATATCTTTGAGGATTGCTTGGCCTTTCTCCGGCTCCACGCAGCGCTGGTACACACTAGCGACACTGCACCTCACAAGTTCTCTGTTGACAATGGTGTACGCTGCCGCCCGGCATTGCACTTGTCGGGCCGAGATCTCATCAGTCGGCAGCTCTTTATTCACCAGAAAGTTGAGAATGGGCTGCACCCATGAAGGTGCTGCTATTTCTTCGACTGCCAGAACTGAGGGCGGTTGTGCTGGGAGGCGGCGGGTTGGAGTTGACTGCCGCTTGATGTGACGATGAAGTTCTTGGGCCGACTGCTGCAGTCCCCGGGCCGGGCTCTGAAGTCCCCGGGTCGGGTGCGACTGCCGCTGCCCCCGCTCTGCCTGCTGAAGTCCCCGAGCCGGCTGCTGGGGTTCCCAAGTCTGACCCGACTGCTTCGGGAGGAGCCGGCACGAAGATGGAGTCTGATTCTGGTGACGGCTTGACAGACGGCTTGAGGAGGCGTTGCAAGGCGACGCCGGCTGGTATTGCTTGCCGGGTGGAGCCAATTCGTGCCAGAGCGTCAGCTTGCTCATTGTCGTTTCGTGGCACATGGAGGAACTCGCACCCTTCAAAGTATCAACTGAGTTGCTGGATGAGGAAGCAGTAGCTTGCCATATTTGCATCCTTGGCGTCCCAGTCGCCTGATGACTGCTCGACCACCAAGTCGGAATCTCCATAGCACAGGATCCGGCGAATGCCGAGTTCCTTGGCAAGCCGAAGCCCGTGTATGAGTGCTTCGCATTCAGCTACATTGTTGGAGGCGGCAAAGTGAATTTGCAACACATACCTGAGCTTGTCGCCTTTGGGAGAGGCGAGGACGATGCCGGCTCCCAAACCGGTGCGCATCTTGGAACCATCAAAGCGCATCCGCCAATGGGAGGAGTCCGGCGCTGGCGGCTGATGTCTACTATGCAACCTTCTTCTTGTAGACGTTGTTGTTGGGGAACGTAGTAATTTCAAAAAAATTCCTACGCACACGCAAGATCATGGTGATGCATAGCAACGAGAGGGGAGAGTGTTGTCCACGTACCCTCGTAGACCTAAAGCGGAAGCGTTAGCACAACGCGGTTGATGTAGTCGTACATCTTCACGATCCGACCGATCAAGTACCGAATGCACGACACCTCCGAGTTCAGCACACGTTCAGCCCGATGACGTCCCTCGAACTCCAATCCAGCCGAGTGTTGAGGGAGAGTTTCGTCAGCACGATGGCGTGCTGACGATGATGATGTTCTACCGACGCAGGGCTTCGCCTAAGCACCGCTACAGTATTATCGAGGTGGACTATGGTGGAGGGGGGCACCGCACACGGCTAAAAGATCAAACGATCAATTGTTGTGTGTAGGGTGCCCCCTGCCCCCGTATATAAAGGAGCAAGGGGGAGAGGTGTGGCCGGCTAGGAGGGGCGCGCCAGGAGGGGTCCTACTCCCACCGGGACTAGGACACCCTCCCTCTTCCTTGTTGGACTAGGAGTGGAGGGGGACAGAGGAGGGAGAGAGGAAGGAAAGGGGGGCGCCGCCCCCTTCTCCTTGTCCTATTCGGACTAGGGGGAGGGGCGCGCGGCCCTGCCCTGGCCGCCTCTCCTCTCTTCCACTAAGGCCCACTATGGCCCATTAAGCCCCCGGGGGGTTCCGGTAACCTCCCGGTACTCCGGTAAAATCTTGATTTCACCCGGAACACTTCCGATATCCAAACATAGGCTTCCAATATATCAATCTTCATGTCTCGACCATTTCGAGACTCCTCGTCATGTCCGTGATCACATCCGGGACTTCGAACAACCATCGGTACATCAAAACATATAAACTCATAATATAACTGTCATCAAAACTTTAAGCATGCGGACCCTACGGGTTCGAGAACTATGTAGAAATGACCGAGACACGTCTCCGGTCAATAACCAATAGCGGAACCTGGATGCTCATATTGGCTCCCACATATTCTACGAAGATCTTTATCAGTCAGACCGCATAACAACATACGTTGTTCCCTTTGTCATCGGTATGTTACTTGCCCGAGATTCGATCGTCGGTATCTCAATATCTAGGTCAATCTCATTACCGACAAGTCTCTTTACTCGTTCCGTAATACATCATCCCGCAACAAACTCATTAGTTGCCATGCTTGCAAGGCTCAAGTGATGTGCATTACCGAGAGGGCCCAGAGATACCTCTCCGACAATCGGAGTGACAAATCCTAATCTCGAAATACGCCAACCCAACAAGTACCTTCGGAGACACCTGTAGAGCACCTTTATAATCACCCAGTTATGTTGTGACGTTTGGTAGCACACAAAGTGTTCCTCCGGTAAACGGGAGTTGCATAATCTCATAGTCATATGAACATGTATAAGTCATGAAGAAAGCAATAGCAACATACTAAACGATCGAGTGCTAAGCTAACGGAATGGGTCAAGTCAATCACATCATTCTCCTAATGATGTGATCCCGTTAATCAAATGACAACCCATGTCTATGGCTAGGAAACTTAACCATCTTTGATCAACGAGCTAGTCAAGTAGAGGCATACTAGTGACACTCTGTTTGTCTATGTATTCACACATGTATTATGTTTCCAGTTAATACAATTCTAGCATGAATAATAAACATTTATCATGATATAAGGAAATAAATAATAACTTTATTATTGCCTCTAGGGCATATTTCCTTCAGTCTCCCACTTGCACTAGAGTCAATAATCTAGATTACACAGTAATGATTCTAACACCCATGGAGCCTTGGTGCTGATCATGTTTTGCTCGTGGAAGAGGCTTAGTCAACGGGTCTGCAACATTCAGATCCGTATGTGTCTTGCAAATTTCTATGTCTCCCACCTGGACTAAATCCCGGATGGAATTGAAGCGTCTCTTGATGTGCTTGGTTCTCTTGTGAAATTTGGATTCCTTCGCCAAGGCAATTGCACCAGTATTGTCACAAAAGATTTTCATTGGACCCGATGCACTAGGTATGACACCTAGATCGGATATGAACTCCTTCATTTGCTGCTTCCGAAGCAGCTATGTATTCCGCTTCACACGTAGATCCCGCCACGACGCTTTGTTTAGAACTGCACCAACTGACAGCTCCACCGTTCAATGTAAACACGTATCCGGTTTGCGATTTAGAATCGTCCGGATCAGTGTCAAAGCTTGCATCAACGCAACCATTTACGATGAGCTCTTTGTCACCTCCATAAATGAGAAACATATCCTTAGTCCTTTTCAGGTATTTCAGGATGTTCTTGACCGCTGTCCAGTGATCCACTCCTGGATTACTTTGGTACCTCCCTGCTAGACTTATAGCAAGGCACACATCAGGTCTGGTACACAGCATTGCATACATGATAGAGCCTATGGCTGAAGCATAGGGTACATCTTTCATCTTCTCTCTATCTTCTGAAGTGGTCGGGCATTGAGTCTTACTCAACTTCACACCTTGTAACACAAGCAAGAACCCTTTCTTTGCTTGATCCATTTTGAACTTCTTCAAAACTTTGTCAAGGTATGTGCTTTGTGAAAGTCCAATTAAGCGTCTTGATCTATCTCTATAGATCTTGATGCCCAATATATACGCAACTTCACCGAGGTCTTTCATTGAAAAAACTCTTATTCACGTATCCCTTTATGCTATCCAGAAATTCTATATCATTTCCAATCAGCAATATGTCATCCACATATAATATCAGAAATGCTACAGAGCTCCCACTCACTTTCTTGTAAATACAGGCTTCTCCAAAAGTCTGTACAAAACCAAATGCTTTGATCACACTATCAAAGCGTTTATTCCAACTCCAAGAGGCTTGCACCAGTCCATAAATGGATCGCTGGAGCTTGCACACTTTGTTAGCTTCCTTTGGATCGACAAAAACCTTCCGGTTGCATCATATACAACTCTTCTTCCAGAAATCCATTCAGAAATGCAGTTTTGACATCCATTTGCCAAATTTCATAATCATAAAATGCGGCAATTGCTAACATGAGTCGGATAGACTTAAGCATCGCTACGGGTGAGAAGGTCTCATCGTAGTCAATCCCTTGAACTTGTCAAAAACCTTATGCAACAAGTCGAGCTTTATAGACAGTAACATTACCGTCAGCATCAGTCTTCTTCTTGACGATCCATTTATTCTCAATTGCTTGCCGATCATCGGGCAAGTCAACCAAAGTCCACACTTTGTTCTCATACATGGATCCCATCTCAGATTTCATGGCCTCAAGCCATTTTGCGGAATCTGGGCTCACTATCGCTTCTTCATAGTTCGTAGGTTCGTCATGGTCTAGTAACATAACCTCCAGAACAGGATTACCGTACCACTCTGGTGCGGATCTTACTCTGGTTGACCTACGAGGTTCAGTAATAACTTGATCTGAAGTTCCATGATCATCATCATTAACTTCCTCACTAATTGGTATAGGCGTCGCAGAAACTGGTTTCTGCGATGAACTACTTTCCAATAAGGGAGCAGGTACAATTACCTCATCAAGTTCTACTTTCCTCCCACTCACTTCTTTCGAGAGAAACTCCTTCTCCGAGGGACGTCATCGAGCTGAACGTGTGCTGAACTCGGAGGTGCCGTGCGTTCGGTACTTGATCGGTCGGATCATGAAGACGTACGACTACATCACCGCGTTGTGTTAACGCTTCCGCTTTCGGTCTACGAGGGTACGTGGACAACAATCTCCCCTCTCGTTGCAATGCATCACCATGATCTTGCGTGTGCGTAGGAATTTTTTTGAAATTACTATGTTCCCCAACAGTGGCATCAGAGCCTGGTTTTATGCGTTGATGTTATGCACGAGTAGAACACAAGTGAGTTGTGGGCGATATAAGTCATACTGCTTACCAGCATGTCATACTTTGGTTCAGCGGTATTGTGAGATGAAGCGGCCCCGACCGACATTACGCGTACGCTTACGCGAGACTGGTTTCACCGTTGCGAGCACTCGTTGCTTAAAGTTGACTGGCGGGTGTCTGTCTCTCTCACTTGAGTTGAACCGAGTGTGGCTACGCCCGGTCCTGGCGAAGGTTAAAACAACACCAACTTGACAAACTATCGTTGTGGTTTTGACGCGTAGGTAAGAACGGTTCTTGCTAAGCCCGTAGCAGCCACGTAAAACTTGCAACAACAAAGTAGAGGACGTCTAACTTGTTTTTGCAGGGCATGTTGTGATGTGATATCGTCAAGACATGATGCTATATTTTATTGTATGAGATGATCATGTTTTGTAACCGAGTTATCGACAACTGGCAGGAGCCATATGGTTGTCGCTTTATTGTATGAAATACAATCGCCATGTAATTGTTTTAATTTATCACTAAGCGGTAGCGATAGTCGTAAAAGCAATAGTTGGCGAGACGACAACGATGCTACGATGGAGATCAAGGTGTCGCGCCGGTGACGATGGTGATCATGACGGTGCTTCAGAGATGGAGATCACAAGCACAAGATGATGATGGCCATATCATATCACTTATATTGATTGCATGTGATGTTTATCTTTTATGCATCTTATCTTGCTTTGATTGACGGTAGCATTATAAGATGATCTCTCACTAAAATTTCAAGATAAAAGTGTTCTCCCTGAGTATGCACCGTTGCGAAAGTTCTTCGTGCTGAGACACCACGTGATGATCGGGTGTGATAGGCTCTACGTTCAAATACAACGGGTGCAAAACAGTTGCACACGCAGAATACTCAGGTTAAACTTGACGAGCCTAGCACATGCAGATATGGCCTCGGAACACTGAGACCGAAAGGTCGAGCGTGAATCATATAGTAGATATGATCAACATAGTGATGTTCACCATTGAAACTACTCCATCTCACGTGATGATCGGACATGGTTTAGTTGATATGGATCACGTGATCACTTAGAGGATTAGAGGAATATCTATCTAAGTGGGAGTTCTGAATTAATATGATTAATTGAACTTGAATTTATCATGAACTTAGTCCTGATAGTATTTTGCAAATTATGTTGTAGATCAATAGCTCGCATTGTTGCTTCCCTGTGTTTATTTTTGATATGTTCCTAGAGAAAAATTATGTTGAAAAATTTTAGTAGCAAAAGATGCGGATTGGATCCGTGATCTGAGGATTATCCTCATTGCTGCACAGAAGAATTATGTCCTTCATGCACCGTTAAGTGACAGACCTATTGCAGGAGCAGATGCAGACGTTATGAACGTTTGGCTAGCTCAATATGATGACTACTTGATAGTTTAGTGCACCATGCTTAACGGCTTAGAATCGGGACTTCAAAGATGTTTTGAACGTTTTGAACATCATGGACCATATGAGATGTTCCAGGAGTTGAAGTTAATATTTCAAGCAAATACCCGAGTTGAGAGATATGAAGTCTCCAACAAGTTCTATAGCTAAAAGATGGAGGAGAATAGCTCAAGCAGTGAGCATGTGCTCAGATTGTCTGGGTACTACAATTGCTTGAATCAAGTGGGAGTTAATCTTCCAGATAAAATAGTGATTGACAGAATTCTCTAGTCACCATCACCAAGTTAGTAAAACTTCGTGATGAACTATAGTATGCAAGGGATGACGAAAGTAATTCCCGAGCTCGTCGTGATGCTGAAATCGACGAAGGTAGAAATCAAGAAAAACATCAAGTGTTGATGGTTGACGAGACCACTAGTTTCAAGAAAAGGGCAAAGGGAAGAAGGGGAACTTCAAAAAGAACGACAAGCAAGTTGCTGCTCAAGTGAAGAAGCCTAAGTCTGGTCCTAAGCCTGAGACTAAGTGCTTCTACTGCAAAGGGACTGGTCACTGGAAGCGGAACTACCCCAACTATTTGGTGGATAAGAAAGGATGGCAAAGTGAACAAAGGTATATTTGATATACAAATTATTGATGTGTATTATACTAGTGTTCATAGCAACCCCTCGGTATTTGATACTGGTTCAGTTGCTAAGAGTAGTAACTCGAAACGGGAGTTGCAGAATAAACAGAGACTAGTAAAAGGCGAGGTGACGATGTGTGTTGGAAGTAGTTCCAAGATTGATATGATCATCATCGCACACTCCCTATACTTTCGGGATTAGTGTTGAAACTAAATAAGTGTTATTTGGTGTTTGCGTTGAGCATGAATATGATTTGATCATGTTTGTTGCAATACGGTTATTCATTTAAATTAGAGAATAATTGTTGTTCTGTTTACATGAATAAAACCTTTTATGGTCATACACCCAATAAAATGGTTTGTTGGATCTCGATCGTAGTGATACACATATTCATAATAATGAAGCCAAAAGATGCAAAGTTAATAATGATAGTGCAACTTATTTGTGGCACTGCCGTTTAGGTCATATTGGTGTAAAGCGCATGAAGAAACTCCATACTGATGGGATTTTGGAATCACTTGATTATGAATCACTTGATGCTTGCGAACCATGCCTCATGGGCAAGATGACTAAAACGCCGTTCTCCTGAACTATGGAGAGAGCAACAGATTTGTTGGAAGTCATACATACAGATGTATGTGGTCCGATGAATATTGAGGCTCGTAGCAGGTATCATTAATTTCTGACCTTCACAGATGATTTGAGCAGATATGGGTATATCTACTTAATGAAACAGAAGTCTGAAACATTTGAAAAGTTCATATAATTTCAGAGTGAAGTGGAAAATCATCGTAACAAGAAAATAAAGTTTCTACGATCTGATCGTGGAGAAAAGTATTTGAGTTACGAGTTTGGCCTTCTGTAAAAACAATGTGAAATAGTTTCACTACTCACGCCACCAGGAACACCACAGTGTAATGGTGTGTCCGAACATCATAACCGTACTTTATTAGATATGGTGCAATATATGATGTCTCTTACCGATCTACCACTATCATTTTGGGGTTATGCATTAGAGACAGCTGCATTCACGTTAAATAGGGTACCATCTAAATCCGTTGAGACGACATCTTATGAACTGTGGTTTGGCAAGAAACCAAAGTTGTCGTTTCTTAAAGTTTGGGGTTGCGATGCTTATGTGAAAAAGTTTCATCCTGATAAGCTCAAACCCAAATCGGAGAAATGTGTCTTCATAGGATACCCAAAGGAGACAGTTGGGTACACCTTCTATCACAGATCCGAAGGCAAGACATTCGTTGCTAAGTATGGATCCTTTCTAGAGAAGGAGTTTCTCTCGAAAGAAGTGAGTGGGAGGAAAGTAGAACTTGATGAGGTAATTGTACCTGCTCCCTTATTGGAAAGTAGTTCATCGCAGAAACCAGTTTCTGTGACGCCTATACCAATTAGTGAGGAAGTTAATGATGATGATCATGGAACTTCAGATCAAGTTATTACTGAACCTCGTAGGTCAACCAGAGTAAGATCCGCACCAGAGTGGTACGGTAATCCTGTTCTGGAGGTTATGTTACTAGACCATGACGAACCTACGAACTATGAAGAAGCGATGGTGAGCCCAGATTCTGCAAAAAGGCTTGAGGCCATAAAAACTGAGATGAGATCCATGTATGAGAACAAAGTATGGACTTTGATTGACTTGCCCAATGATCAGCGAGCCATTGAGATTAAATGGATCTTCGAGAGGAAGACGGACGCTGATAGTAGTGTTACTATCTACAAAGCTAGAATTGTCGCAAAAGGTTTTCGACAAGTTTAAGGTATTGACTGCGATGAGAGTTTCTCACTCGTATCTATGCTTAAGTCTGTCCGAATCATGTTAGCAATTGCCGCATTTTATGAAATCTTGCAAATGGATAAACAAAACTGCATTCCTTAATGGATTTATTAAAGAAGAGTTGTATATGATGCAACCAGAAGGTTTTGTCAATCCTAAAGGTGCTAACAAAATATGCAAGCTCCAGCGATCCATCTATGGACTGGTGCAAGTATCTCAGAGTTGGAATATACGTTTTGATAAGTTGATCAAAGGATATAGTTTTATACAGACTTGCGGTGAAGCCTGTATTTACAAGAAAGTGAGTGGGAGCACTACAACATTTCTGATAAGTATATGTGAATGACATATTGTTGATCGGAAATAATGTAGAATTATTCTGCAAAGCATAAAGGAGTGTTTGAAAGGAGTTTTTCAAAGAAAGACCTCAGTGAAGCTGCTTACATATTGAGCATCAAGATCTACAGAGATAGATCAAGAAGCTTGATAAGTTTTTTCAATGAGTACATACCTTAACAAGATTTTGAAGTGGTTCAAAATGGAACAGTCAAAGAAAGAGTTTCTTACCTGTGTTACAAGGTGTGAAATTGAGTAAGACTCAAAGCCCGACCACGACAGAAGATAGAAAAAGAATGAAAGTCATTCCCTATGCCTCGGCCATAGGTTCTATAAAGTATGCCATGCTGTGTACCAGATCTATTGTATACCCTACACTGATTTTGGCAAGGGAGTACAATAGTGATCTAGGAGTAGATCACTGGATAGCGGTCAAAATTATCCTTACTGGAATAAGGATATGTTTCTCGATTTTGGAAGTGACAAAAGGTTCGTCGTAAAGGGTTATGTCGATGCAAGTTTTGACACTAATCTAGATGACTCTAAGTCTCGGTCTAGATACATATTGAAAGTGGGAGCAATTAGCTAGAGTAGCTCCGTGCAGAGCACTGTAGACATAGAAATTTGCAAAATACTTACGGATCTGAATGTGACAGACTCGTTGACTAAAATTATCTCACAAGCAAAAGATAATCACACCTTAGTACTCTTTGGGTGTTAATCACATAGCGATGTGAACTAGATTATTGACTCTAGTAAACCCTTTGGGTGTTGGTCACATGATGATGTGAACTATGGGTGTTAATCACATGGTGATGTGAACTATTGAAGTTAAATCACATGGCGATGTGAACTAGATTATTGACTCTAGTGCAAGTGGGAGACTGAAGGAAATATGCCCTAGAGGCAATAATAAAGTTATTATTTATTTCCTTATATCATGATAAATGTTTATTATTCATGCTAGAATTGTATTAACCGGAAACATGATACATGTGTGAATACATAGACAAACAGAGTGTCACTAGTATGCCTCTACTTGACTAGCTCGTTGGTCAAAGATGGTTATGTTTCCTAGCCATAGACATGAGTTGTCATTTGATTAACGGGATCATATCATTAGGAGAATGATGTGATTGACTTGACCCATTCCGTTAGCTTAGCACTCGATCGTTTAGTATGTTGCTATTGCTTTCTTCATGACTTATACATGTTCCTATGACTATGAGATTATGCAACTCCCGTTTACCGGAGAAACACTTTGTGTGCTACCAAACGTCACAACGTAACTGGGTGATTATAAAGGTGCTCTACAGGTGCTTCCAAAGGTACTTGTTGGGTTGGCGTATTTCGAGATTAGGATTTGTCACTCCGATTGTCGGAGAGGTATCTCTGGGCCCACTCAGTAATGCACATCACTATAAGCCTTGCAAGCATTGTAACTAATGAGTTAGTTGCGGGATGATGTATTACGGAACGAGTAAAGAGACTTGCCGGTAACGAGATTGAACTAGGTATTAAGATACCGACGATCGAATCTCGGGCAAGTAACATACCGATGACAAAGGGAACAACGTATGTTGTTATGCGGTCTGACCGATAAAGATCTTCGTAGAATATGTGGGAGCCAATATGAGCATCCAGGTTCCGCTATTGGTTATTGACCGGAGAGGTGTCTCGGTCATGTCTACATAGTTCTCGAACCCGTAGGGTCCGCACGCTTAACGTTACGATGACGGTTATATTATGAGTTTATGTGTTTTGATGTACCGAAGGAGTTCGGAGTCCCGGATGAGATCGGGGACATGACGAGGAGTCTCGAAATGGCCGAGACGTAAAGATCGATATATTGGACAACTATATTCGGACTTCGGAAAGGTTCTGAGTGATTCGGGTATTTTTTGGAGTACCGGAGAGTTACAGGAATTCGTATTGGGCCTTAATGGGCCATACGGGAAAGGAGAGAAAGACCCCAAAGGGTGGCCGCACCCCTCCCCATGGACTAGTCCGAATTGGACTAGGGAGGGGGGCGCTCCCTTCCCTCTTTCTCCTTCTCCCTTCCCTTCTATTCCAACAAGGAAAGGAGGAGTCCTACTCCCAGCGGGACAAGGACTCCCCCCTTGGCGCGCCCTCCTCCTTGGCCGGCGGCCTTCCCCTTGCTCCTTTATATACGGGGGCAGGGGGGCACCCCATAAACACAACAATTGATCTATTGATCTCTTAGCCGTGTGCGGTGCCCCCTCCACCATATTACACCTCGATAATATCGTTGCGGAGCTTAGGCGAAGCCCTGCGTCGGTAGAACATCATCATCGTCACCACGCTGTCGTGCTGACGAAACTCTCCCTCAACACTCGGCTGGATCGGAGTTCAAGGGACGTCATCGAGCTGAACGTGTGCTGAACTCGGAGGTGCCATGCGTTCGGTACTTGATCGGTCGGATCGTGAAGAAGTACGACTACATCAACCTCATTGTGTTAACGCTTCCGCTTTCGGTCTACGAGGGTACGTGGACAACAATCTCCCCTCTCATTGCTATGCATCACCATGATCTTGCGTGTGCGTAGGATTTTTTTTGAAATTACTACGTTCCCCAACAGTGGTATCAGAGCCTGGTTTTATGCGTTGATGTTATGCACGAGTAGAACACAAGTGAGTTGTGGGCGATATAAGTCATACTGCTTACCAGCATGTCATACTTTGGTTCAGCGGTATTGTGAGATGAAGCGGCCCGGACCGACATTACGCGTACGCTTACGCGAGACTGGTTTCACCGTTGCGAGCACTCGTTGCTTAAAGGTGACTGGCGGGTGTCTGTCTCTCTCACTTGAGTTGAACCGAGTGTGGCTACGCCCGGTCCTTGCGAAGGTTAAAACAGCACCAACTTGACAAACTATCGTTGTGGTTTTGATGCGTAGGTAAGAATGGTTCTTGCTAAGCCCGTAGCAGCCACGTAAAACTTGCAACAACAAAGTAGAGGACGTCTAACTTGTTTTTGCAGGGCATGTTGTGATGTGATATGGTCAAGACATGATGCTATATTTTATTGTATGAGATGATCATGTTTTGTAACCGAGTTATCGGCAACTGGCAGGAGCCATATGGTTGTCGCTTTATCGTATGAAATGCAATCGCCATGTAATTGGTTTACTTTATCACTAAGCGGTAGCGATAGTCGTAAAAGCAATAGTTGGCGAGACGACAACGATGCTACGATGGAGATCAAGGTGTCGCGCCGGTGACGATGGTGATCATGACGGTGCTTCGGAGATGGAGATCACAAGCACAAGATGATGATGGCCATATCATATCACTTATATTGATTTCATGTGATGTTTATCTTTTATGCATCTTATCTTGCTTTGATTGACGGTAGCATTATAAGATGATCTCTCACTAAAATTTCAAGATAAAAGTGTTCTCCCTGAGTATGCACCGTTGCGAAAGTTCTTCGTGCTGAGACACCACATGATGATCGGGTGTGATAGGCTCTACGTTCAAATACAACGGGTGCAAAACAGTTGCACACGCAGAATACTCAGGTTAAACTTGACGAGCCTAGCATATGCAGATATGGCCTCGGAACACTGAGACCGAAAGGTCGAGCGTGAACCATATAGTAGATATGATCAACATAGTGATGTTCACCATTGAAACTACTCCATCTCACGTGATGATCGGACATGGTTTAGTTGATATGGATCACGTGATCACTTAGAGGATTAGAGGGATATCTATCTAAGTGGGAGTTCTTAAGTAATATGATTAATTGAACTTGAATTTATCATGAACTTAGTCCAACAAGGAAAGGAGGAGTCCTACTCCCGGTGGGAGTAGGACTCCCCCCTTGGCGCGCCCTCCTCCTTGGCCAGCGACCTTCCCCTTGCTCCTTTATATACGGGGGCAGGGGGGCATCCCATAGACACAACAATTGATCTATTGATCTCTTAGCCGTGTGCGGTGCCCCCCTCCACCATATTACACCTCGATAATATCGTTGCGGAGCTTAGGCGAAGCCCTGCGTCGGTAGAACATCATCATCGTCACCACGCCGTCGTGCTGACGAAACTCTCCCTCAACACTCGGCTGGATCGGAGTTCGAGGGACGTCATCGAGCAGAACGTGTGCTGAACTCGGAGGTGCCGCGCGTTCGGTACTTGATCGGTCGGATCGTGAAGACGTACGACTACATCAACCGCGTTGTGTTAACGCTTCCGCTTTCGGTCTACGAGGGTACGTGGACAACACTCTCCCCTCTCGTTGCTATGCATCACCATGATCTTGCGTGTGCGTAGGAATTTTTTTGAAATTACTACGTTCCCCAACACCGACTTCATCACATAACGGTTCACCATACGTGCATGCTACGGGAATCACAAACTTTAACACAAGTATCTCTCAAATTCACAACTACTCAACTAGCATGACTGTAATATCACCATCTGCATATCTCAATACAATCATAAAGAATCAAACTTCTCATTGTATTCAATGCACTTTATATGAAAGTTTTTATTATATCCCTCTTGGACGCCCATCATATTAGGACTAAATTCATAACCAAAGCAATTACCATGCTGCTTAAGACTCTCAAAATAATATAAGTGAAGCATGAGAGTTCATGTATTTCTTCAAAATATAACCACCGCCGTGCTCTAAAAAGATATAAGTGAAGCACTAGAGCAAACAACAAACTACTCCGAAAGATATAAGTGAAGATCAATGAGTAGTCGAATAATTATGCAACTATGTGAAGACTTTCTCTCATTTAAGAATTTCAGATCTTGGTATTTTATTCAAACAGCAAGCAAAACAAAAGAAAAAAAAATGACGCTCCAAGCAAAACACATATCATGTGGTGAATAAAAATATAGCTCCAAGTAAAGTTACCGATGAACGAAGACGAAAGAGGGGATGCCATCCGGGGCATCCCCAAGCTTAGACGCTTGGTTATCCTTGAATATTACCTTGGGGTGCCTTGGGATTCCCCAAGCTTAGGCTCTTGCCACTCCTTATTCCACAGTCCATCGAATCTTTACCCAAAACTTGAAAACTTCACAACACAAAACTCAACAGAAAACTCGTGAGCTCCGTTAGCGAAAGAAAACAAAACACCACTTTATGGTACTGTAATGAACTCATTCTTTATTTATATTGGTGTTAAACCTACTCTATTCCAACTTCTCTATGGTTTATAAACTATTTTACTAGCCATAGAGTCATCAAAATAAGCAAACAACACATGAAAAACAGAATCTGTCAAAAACAGAACAGTCTGTAGTAATCTGTAACTAACGAAAACTTCTGGAACTCCAAAAATTCTTAAATAAATTGGTGGATCTGAGGAATTTGTCTAGTAATCATCTGCGAAAATAATCAACTAAATATCACTCTCCAGTAAAAATTTGAAGCAAATCTCATGAGCACTAAAGTTTCTGTTTTTTACAGCATGATCATAAAGACTTCACCCAAGTCTTCCCAAAGGTTCTACTTGGCACAAACACTAATTAAAACACAAAACCACATCTAAACATAAGATAAATGGATTATTTATTCCTAAACATAACCAAAAAGCAAGAAACTAAAATAAAGTTGGGTTGCCTCCCAACAAGCGCTAACGTTTAACGCCCCTAGCTAGGCATGATGTTTTCAATGATGCTCACACAAAAGATAGGAATTGAAACATAAAGAGAGCATCATGAAGAATATGACTAGAACATTTAAGCCTAACCCACTTCCTATGCATAGGGATTTTGTGAGCAAACAACTTATGGGAACAATAATCAACTAGCATAGGAAGGCAAAACAAGCATAACTTCAAAACTTTAAGCACATAGAGAGGAAACTTGATATTATTGCAATTCCTACAAGCATATATTCCTCCCTCGTAATAATTTTCAGTAGAATCATGAATGAATTCAACAATATAACCAGCACCTAAAGCATTCTTTTGATGATCTACAAGCATAGAAAATTTACTACTCTTCATATAAGCAAAATTCTTCTCATTCGGGATAATGGGAGTATCATAAGACACTTGAATACTATAAATTGTTTCCACATTAAAAGAGTAATGTTCAGAGAAAGGGTACTCATAATCATGACAAGTTTTGTAAATATAATCATCACTACTCTTTATAGCATAAGTTTCATCACAATAATCATCATAAGTAGCAACTTTGTTCTCATCATAATCAATTGAAACCTCTTCCGAAATAGTGGATACATCACTAAATAAAGTCATGACCTCTCCAAATCCACTTTCATAAATATTATAAGATTCAACATCCTCCAAAATAGTGGGATCATTACTTCCTAAAGTTGACACTCTTCCAAACCCACTTTCATCACTATAATCATCATAGGTAGAAGGCATGCTATCATCATAACAACTTTGCATATCAAAACTTGGGAGGCTAAAAATATCATCTTCATTGAACGTAGCATCCCCAAGCTTGGGACAAACATTAATTTCAGCAAATATATTCTCAAATATGTCATCCTCATCAAACATAGCTTCCCCAAGCTTGGGCCTTTTCATATCATAAGCATAATCACTCTCATCATTAATAGTATGGATAGCACCAATAGTATAGCAATTATCATATTCTTCCAAGCAAGTGCCAAAAAGATTTTCAAGATCATAAGAAGTACCATTATCTTCCCAATCGTAATCATCACAACAAGCAATAGGCATAACGAGATCATCATCAAGAGCATCATCTTCCACAATTATTTTTTATTCATTTTCACGGGGCACAACAATAATAGGAGCAACATTATTTGGGAGGGATACCTTTTTACCTCTCTTCCTTTTTCTTTTCTTCTTCTTCACCCCCTGTGTTGGTTCAATCCTCTTTTTGGAGCTCCATATTAATGAGATTGGTTGAATAGAAGGCTCCTCCTCGTCATCTGATTCATCATAAGAAACAATAGGAGAATATTGGGAAGTCTCTTCCCTTTCGTTAGTATTCTCTTCATCTTCTATTTGTTTTTTTCTTTATGTAACTGACAATATAAGGATTTTCATTGCAATTCACCGCGCAATACATATAAATCTTCTCTAGATCAAAACCAAGAAGTTTATAATGGGCAAATTCTGGAAGATGCTTACTTATACGTTTCATTTCTTCGTGGCCCATAAGCAAACTAAGTTCATTATAATGTGCAAGGGAAATCAAGTCATCACAATTTTTGGACATGATTAGATCATGAAACAATTTGCATCGGATAGCTAAATGACCCTGTTCATTGCAAAGTCCACAAGTACGGCCAAGAAAATTTAAATCTTCAGCAGAAACATCTAGCCTTTCTTGCAACAATTTAGTTTCTAAGTGCTTATGCCTCTTGCAATATCTATCTTCCCTATTTGGTGTGTACTTGCAAACCTGATGCACTCCACAAAAATTGACATGTTTATAGGAGACATTTTCATCATAACTAGTGCAATCATCATTAGTACCATGGATATTGAAGGAGTTCATACTAACAACATTGCAATCGTGCTCATCATTCAAAGATTTAGTGCCAAAAAATTTAATGCATTCTTCTTCTAACACTTTGGCACAATTTTCCTTTCCATCATACTCACGAAAGATATTAAAAAGATGAAGCGTATGAGACAAACTCAATTCCATTTTTTTGTAGTTTTCTTTTATAAACTAAACTAGTGCTAAAACCGGAAACAAAAAGATTCGACTGCAAGATCTAAAGATATACCTTCAAGCACTCACCTCCCCAGCAATGGCGCTAGAAAAGAGCTTAGTTGACGGGGTGTGAGTGCCACTTACCTAGCCTCCCCGGCAACGGCGCCAGAAAAGAGCTTGATGTCTACTATGCAACCTTCTTCTTGTAGACGTTGTTGGGCCTCCAAGTGCAGAGGTTTGTAGGACAGTAGCAAATTTCCCTCAAGTGGATGACCTAAGGTTTATCAATCCGTGGGAGGCGTAGGTTGAAGATGGTCTCTCTCAAACAACCCTACAACCAAATAACAAAGAGTCTCTTGTGTCCCCAACACACCCAATACAATGGTAAATTGTATAGGTGCACTAGTTCGGTGAAGAGATGGTGATACAAGTGCAATATGGACGGTAGATATAGGTTTTTGTAATATGAAAATATAAAAACAGCAAGGTATCAAGCAACAAAAGTGAGCGTAAACGGTACTGCAATGGTAGGAAACAAGGCCTAGGGTTCATACTTTCACTAGTGCAAGTTCTCTCAACAATAGTAACATAATTGGATCATATAACTATCCCTCAACATGCAACAAAGAGTCACTCCAAAGTCACTAATAGCGGAGAACAAACGAAGAGATTATGGTAGGGTACGAAACCACCTCAAAGTTATTCTTTCAGATCGATCTATTCAAGAGTTCGTAGTAAAATAACATGAAGCTATTCTTTCCGTTCGATCTATCATAGAGTTCGTACTAGAATAACACCTTAAGACACAAATCAATCAAAACCCTAATGTGACCTAGATACTCCAATGTCACCTCAAGTATCGGTGGGTATGATCATACGATATGCATCACAAAATCTCAGATTCATCTATTCAACCAACACAAAGAACTTCAAAGAGTGCCCCAAAGTTTCCACTGGAGAGTCAAGACAAAAACGTGTGCCAACCCCTATGCATAAGTTCCCAAGGTCACTGAACCCGCAAGTTGATCACCAAAACATACATCAAGTAGATCACGTGAATATCCCATTGTCACCACAGATAAGCACATGCAAGACATACATCAAGTGTTCTCAAATCCTTAAAGACTCAATCCATAAGATAACTTCAAAGGGAAAACTCAATCCATTACAAGAGAGTAGAGGGGGAGAAACATCATAAGATCCAACTATAATAGCAAAGCTCGCGATACATGAAGATCGTACCACCTCAAGAACACGAGAGAGAGAGAGAGAGAGATCAAACAGATAGCTACTGGTACATACCCTCAGCCCCGAGGGTGAACTACTCCCTCCTCATCATGGAGAGCGCTGGGATGATGAAGATGGCCACCGCTGAGGGATCCCCCCTCTGGCAGGGTGCCGGAACAGGGTCCTGATTGGATTTTGGTGGCTACAGAGGCTTGCGGCGGCAGAACTCCCAATCTATTCTGTTCCCCGAAGTTTTTAGGGTATATGGATATATATAGGATGAAGAAATACGTCAGGGGAGCCACGAGGGGCCCATGAGGGTGGAGGGTGCGCCCTAGGGGGTGGGCGCGCCCCCTACCTCGTGGCTCCCTCGTTTCTTTCCTGACGTGCACTCCAAGTCTATCGGGTAGCTTTCCTTCCAAAAATAACTTCTCCAGAAGGTTTCATTCCGTTTCGACTCCGTTTGATATTCCTTTTCTTTGAAACACTGAAACAAGGGAAAAAACAGGAACTGGCACTGGGCTCTGTGTCAATAGGTTAGTCCCAAAAATAATATAAAAGTGCATAATAAAGCCCATAAACATCCAAAAGACATAATATAATAGCATGGAACAATCAAAAATTATAGATACGTTGGAGATGTATCGGTGGCAGGTACTGGGTCTCGGCCCAATCGAGGAGGAAGTCGGCCAGTGCTTGTGACTTGATGGCAGCGCGAGGCTGGTAGTAGATGGTGTAGGGGGCCAAATCTATAGCCCATTTGGCCACTCGGCCGAAAGCATCTCGGCTTCCAATGATCTCGGTAAGTGGAGCATTGCAGACAATAGTGATTGGGTGCTCTTGAAAGTATGGCTTCAGCTTCTTGGCGGCAAAATGCACGCCGTAGCACATCTTCTGATAATGGGGGTAGTTCTGCTTGGAGGCGGACAATACTTCACTCAAGTAATATACCGGCCTCTGGACTGGTAGTGCTTTGCTGTCTTCCTTCTGCTCCACAACTATGACTGTGCTGACCACCCGGCTGGTGGCGGCGTTGTAGAGAAGAATGGGCTCTTTAGCAGTCGGAGCCGCCAGGACAGGCGGAGTGGTCAACATCTTCTTGAGCTGGAGAAAAGCTTCATCCGCCTTGTTGTTCCACTCAAAAAAGTGGTTTCCTTCATGAGCTGGTACAGGGGAAGAGCCTTCTCGCCCAACCGACTGATGAAACAGCTGATGGATGCCAAACAGCCGGTAAATTTTTGCACATCCAACAGTCGGGTGGGTACCTCCATCCTCTCGATGGCTTTGATCTTCGCATGGTTGCACTCTATGCCGTGCTCCGAGACCAGGAAGCCAAGAAGCTGGCCGGCTGGTACTCTAAAGATGCATTTTTCTGGGTTGAGCTTGATTTGAAAACGGCGCAAGTTTCAAAAGTTTCCTTGAGGTCTTCTAGCAGCGTGCCACACTTTTACGTCTTCACCACAACGTCGTCCACATAGACGTGGGAGTTTCTGCCGAGTTGCTTGAGGAGACACTTTTGCATGCAACGCTGAAATGTGGCGCCGGCGTTCCTCAAGACGAACGTCATGGTCAGGTAGCAAAAGGCTCCGAATTGTGTGATAAAGCCGGTCTTCAGCCTGTCGGCCGGGTTCAGCTTGATCGATGATACCCTGAGTATGCATCCAAAAAACTCAACAACTTGCATCCGGCTGTGGAGTCTATCACTTGGTCGATCCTTGGCAAAGCAAATGGGTCTTTGGGGCAAGCTTCGTTGAGGCTGGTGTAATCAATACACATGCGCCACTGCTTATTCTTCTTCAGTACAAGGACTGGGTTGGCTAACCATTCTGGGAAGAACACTTCCATAATGAAGCCGGCTGCCAGAAGCCGGGCTATCACTTCTCCAACGACTCTTCTCTTCTCTTCTGACAGGCGGCGCAAAGGTTGCCTGACTGGCTTGGCATCAGGTCAGACATGTAACTTGTGCTCGGCGAAATCCGTCGGAACACCCGGCATGTCCTTAGGAGACCATGGAAAGATGTCCCGATTCTCACGGAGGAAATCGACGAGCTCGCTTTCCTATTTGCTGTCAAGGTTTGCACCAATGACAGCGTGCCTCTCCGGGTGCTCCGGGTCCACGGGTATCTTCTTTGTTTCTTTCGCCGGTTTGAATGAGCCCTCAACTTCCGACTCCTTGGGGTTGGGCGACATTTCCGGTTGCTTGCCTGCCATTGCCACAACCTGGTTAAGGTGTCGCTTCTCTGTTGCGATCACGAGGGACTCGGCTAGCCGGCTGCTGTCTGCTGCATAGGCGGACGACTTCTTGTAATCCCCAGTTATGGTTAGGATTCCCTTGGTGCTTGGCATCTTCATCTTGAGTAAGCATAGTGGGGGACCGCCATGAACTTGGACAGAGCAGGCCGGCCAAGTAGCGCATGGAGGGGCTCTCAAGGTCCACCACCTCAAACCAGACTGGCTCTCGGCGGAAGTGATCTTTGTCTCCAAAGAGGACGTCTATCTGGGTCTTGCCGATTGGTGAGCAGGAAAGGCCAGGAATGTTGGAAATATGCCCTAGAGGCAATAATAAATGGTTATTATTATATTTCTTTGTTCATGATAATTTTCTATTATTCATGCTATAATTGTATTGTCCGGAAATCGTAATACATGTGTGAATACATAGACCACAACGTGTCCCTAGTAAGCCTCTAGTTGACTAGCTCGTTGATCAACAGATAGTCATGGTTTCCTGACTATGGACATTGGATGTCATTGATAACGGGTCACATCATTAGGAGAATGATGTGATGGACAAGACCCAATCCTAAGCATAGCATAAAAGACCGTGTAGTTTCGTTTGCTAGAGCTTTTCCAATGTCAAGTATCTTTTCCTTAGACCATGAGATCGTGCAACTCCCGGATACCGTAGGAGTGCTTTGGGTGTGCCAAACGTCACAACGTAACTGGGTGACTGTAAAGGTGCACTACGGGTATCTCCGAAAGTGTCTGGTGGGTTGGCACGGATCGAGACTGGGATTTGTCACTCCGTGTGACGGAGAGGTATCTCTGGGCCCACTCGGTAATGCATCATCATAATGAGCTCAATGTGACTAAGGCGTTAGTCACGGGATCATGCATTGCGGTACGAGTAAAGAGACTTGCCGGTAACGAGATTGAACAAGGTATTGGGATACCGACGATCGAATCTCGGGCAAGTAACATACCGATTGACAAAGGGAATTGTATACGGGATTGATTGAATCCTCGACACCATGGTTCATCCGATGAGATCATCGTGGAACATGTGGGAGCCAACATGGGTATCCAGATCCCGCTGTTGGTTATTGACCGGAGAGGCATCTCGGTCATGTCTGCATGTCTCCCGAACCCGTAGGGTCTACACACTTAAGGTCCGGTGACGCTAGGGTTGTAGAGATATATGTATGCGGAAACCCGAAAGTTGTTCGGAGTCTCGGATGAGATCCCGGACGTCATGAGAGGTTCCGGAATGGTCCGGAGGTGAAGAATTATATATAGGAAGTCCAGTTTCGGCCACCGGGAAAGTTTCGGGGGTTACCGGTATTGTACCGGGACCACCGGAAGGGTCCCGGGGGTCCACCGGGTGGGGCCACCTATCCCGGAGGGCCCCGTGGGCTGAAAGTGGAAGGGAACCAGCCCTTAGTGGGCTGGGGCGCCCCCCCTTGGGCCTCCCCCCATGCGCCTAGGGTTGGGAACCCTAGGGGGGGTGGAGTTCCCCCTTGCCTTGGGGGGCAAGGCAACCCCTTCCCCCCCTTGTGGCCGCCGCCCCCCCTTGAGATCCCATCTCTTGGGGCCGGCGCCCCCCCAGGGGGCCTATATAAAGGGGGGGAGGGAGGGCAGCACACAACAGCCTTGGGCGCCTCCCTCCTCCCCTGCAACACCTCTCTCTCTCTCGCAGAAGCTTAGCAAAGCCCTGCCGAGACCCGCTACATCCACCACCACGCCGTCGTGCTGTTGGATCTCCATCAACCTCTCCTTCCCCCTTGCTGGATCAAGAAGGAGGAGACGTCGCTGCACCGTACGTGTGTTGAACGCGGAGGTGTCGTCCGCTCGGCACTCGGTCATCGGTGATTTGGATCACGGCGAGTACGACTCCGTCATCCACGTTCATTGGAACGCTTCCGCTCGCGATCTACAAGGGTATGTAGATGCACTCCCTTCCCCTCGTTGCTAGTATACTCCATAGATGCATCTTGGTGAACGTAGGAAAATTTTAAAATTATGCTACGATTCCCAACAGTGGCATCATGAGCCAGGTCTATGCGTAGTTACTATGCACGAGTAGAACACAAAGCAGTTGTGGGCGTTGAGTTTGCCAATTCTTCTTGCCGCTACTAGTCGTTTCTTTTTTCGGCGGCATTGTAGGATGAAGCGGCCCGGACCGACCTTACACGTACGCTTACGTGAGACTGGTTCCACCGACTGACATGCACTAGTTGCATAAGGTGGCTAGCGGGTGTCTGTCTCTCCTACTTTAGTCGGAACGGATTCGATGAAAAGGGTCCTTATGAAGGGTAAATAGAAATTGGCAAATCACGTTGTGGTCATACGTAGGTAAGAAAACGTTCTTGCTAGAAACCTACAAACCACGTAAAAACTTGCAACAACAATTAGAGGACGTCTAACTTGTTTTTGCAGCAAGTGCTATGTGATGTGATATGGCCAGAAGATGTGATGAATGATATATGTGATGTATGAGATTGATCATATTCTTGTAATAGGAATCACGACTTGCATGTCGATGAGTATGACAACCGGCAGGAGCCATAGGAGTTGTCTTTATTATTTTGCATGACCTGCGTGTCATTGAATAACGCCATGTAATTTACTTTACTTTGTTGCTAAACGCGTTAGCCATACAAGTAGAAGTAGTCGTTGGCGTGACAACTTCATGAAGACACAATGATGGAGATCATGATGATGGAGATCATGGTGTCATGCCGGTGACGAAGATAATCATGGTGCCCCGAAGATGGAGATCAAAGGAGCATGATGATATTGGCCATATCATGTCACTATTTGATTGCATGTGATGTTTATCATATTTTGCATAGAACGACGGTAGTAAGTAAGATGATCCCTTATAATAATTTCAAGAAAGTGTTCACCCTAACTGTGCACCGTTGCGAAGGTTCGTTGTTTCGAAGCACCACGTGATGATCGGGTGTGATAGATTCTAACGTTCGAATACAACGGGTGTTGACGAGCCTAGCATGTACAGACATGGCCTCGAAACACACGCAATACACTTAGGTTGACTTGACGAGCCTAGCATGTATAGACATGGCCTCGGAACACGGAGGACCGAAAGGTCGAGCATGAGTCGTATAGAAGATACGATCAACATGGAGATGTTCACCGATCTTGACTAGTCCGTCTCACGTGATGATCGGACACGGCCTAGTTGACTCGGATAATGTTTCACTTAGATGACCAGAGGGATGTCTATCTGAGTGGGAGTTCATTAAATAATTTGATTAGATGAACTCAATTATCATGAACTTAGTCTAAAAATCTTTACACTATGTCTTGTAGATCAAATGGCCAACGTTGTCCTCAATTTCAACGCGTTCCTAGAGAAAACCAAGCTGAAAGATGATGGCAGCAATTATACGGACTGGGTCCGGAACCTGAGGCTCATCCTCATAGTAGCCAAGAAAGATTATGTCTTAGAAGCACCGCTAGGTGAAGCACCAATCCCTGAGAACCAAGACGTTATGAACGCTTGGCAGCAGCGTGCTGATGATTACTCCCTCGTTCAGTGCGGCATGCTTTACAGCTTAGAACCGGGTCTCCAAAAGCGTTTTGAGAAACATGGAGCATATGAGATGTTCGAGGAGCTGAAACTGGTTTTTCAAGCTCATGCCCGGGTCGAGAGATATTAAGTCTCCGACAAGTTCTTCAGCTGTAAAATGGAGGAGAACAGTTCTGTTAGTGAGCACATACTCAGAATGTCTGGGTTGCACAACCGCTTGTCTCAGCTGGGAGTTAATCTCCCGGATGACGCGGTCATTGACAGAATCCTCCAGTCGCTTCCACCAAGCTACAAGAGCTTTGTGATGAACTACAATATGCAGGGGATGGAAAAGACCATTCCCGAGGTATATTCAATGCTGAAATCAGCGGAAGGGGAGATCAGAAAAGAACATCAAGTGTTGATGGTAAATAAAACCACTAAGTTCAAGAAGGGCAAGGGTAAGAAGAACTTCAACAAAGGACGGCAAGGGAGTTGCCGCGCCCGGTAAACCAGTTACCGGGAAGAAGTCAAAGAATGGACCCAAGCCCGAGACTGAGTGCTTTTATTGCAAGGGAAGTGGTCACTGGAAGCGGAACTGCCCCAAATATTTAGCGGACAAGAAGAAGGCCGGCAACACCCAAGGTATATGTGATATAAAAGTAATTGATGTGTACCTTACCAGTACTCGTAGTAGCTCCTGGGTATTTGATACCGGTGCGGTTGCTCATATTTGTAACTCAAAGCAGGAACTACGGAATAAACGGAGACTGGCAAAGGACGAGGTGACGATGCGCGTCGGGAATGGTTCCAAGGTCGATGTGATCGCCGTTGGCACGCTACCTCTGCATCTACCCACGGGATTAGTTTTAAACCTCAATAATTGTTATTTAGTGCCAGCTTTGAGCATGAACATTGTATCTGGATCTCGTTTAATTCGAGATGGCTACTCATTTAAATCTGAGAATAATGGTTGTTCTATTTATTTGAGAGATATGTTTTATGGTCATGCCCTGCTGGTCAATGGTTTATTTTTGATGAATCTCGAACGTGATGTTACAAATGTTCATAGTGTGAATACCAAAAGATGTAAAGTTGATAACGATAGTCCCACATACTTGTGGCACTGCCACCTTGGTCACATTGGTGTCAAGCGCATGAAGAAGCTCCATGCAGATGGACTTTTGGAGTCTCTTGATTACGAATCATTTGACACGTGCGAACCATGCCTCATGGGTAAGATGACCAAGACTCCGTTCTCCGGAACAATGGAGCGAGCAACCAACTTATTGGAAATCATACATACCGATGTGTGCGGTCCAATGAGTGTTGAGGCTCGCGGAGGATATCGTTATGTTCTCACTCTCACTGATGATTTAAGTAGATATGGGTATGTCTACCTAATGAAACACAAGTCTGAAACCTTTGAAAAGTTCAAGGAATTTCAGAGTGAAGTCAAGAATCAACGTGACAGGAAAATAAAATTCTTACGATCAGATCGTGGTGGAGAATATTTAAGTCACGAATTTGGTACACACTTAAGGAAATGTGGAATAGTTTCACAACTCACGCCGCCTGGAACACCTCAGAGAAATGGTGTGTCCGAACGTCGTAATCGCACTCTATTGGATATGGGGCGATCTATGATGTCTCTTACCAATTTACTGCTCTCATTTTGGGGTTATGCTTTAGAGACTGCCGCATTCACTTTAAATAGGGCACCGTCTAAATCCGTTGAGACGACACCGTATGAATTATGGTTTGGGAAGAAACCTAAGCTGTCGTTTCTAAAAGTTTGGGGATGCGATGCTTATGTCAAGAAACTTCAACCTGAAAAGCTCGAACCCAAATCGGAAAAATGCGTCTTCATAGGATACCCTAAGGAAACTATTGGGTATACCTTCTACCTCAGATCCGAAGGCAAGATCTTCGTTGCCAAGAACGGGTCCTTTCTAGAGAAGGAGTTTCTCTCGAAAGAATTGAGTGGGAGGAAAGTGGAACTTGATGAGGTGATAGTCACCCCTTCCGAACCAGAAAGTAGCGCAGCGTGGGAAAATGTTCCTATGGTGCCTACACCGACTAGGGAGGAAGTTGATGATGATGATCATGAAGCTTCGGATCAAGTTACTACTGAACTTCGTAGGTCCACAAGGACACGTTCCGCACCAGAGTGGTATGGCAACCCTGTCCTGGAAATCATGTTGTTAGACAACGGTGAACCTTCGAACTATGAAGAAGCGATGGCGGGCCCGGATTCCGACAAATGGCTAGAAGCCATGAAATCCGAGATAGAATCCATGTATGAAAACAAAGTATGGACTTTGACTGACTTGCCCGATGAGCGGCGAGCCATAGAAAACAAATGGATCTTTAAGAAGAAGACGGACGCAGATGGTAATGTGACCATCTACAAAGCTCGACTTGTCGCTAAGGGTTATCGACAAGTTCAAGGGGTTGACTACGATGAGACTTTCTCACCCGTAGCGAAGCTGAAGTCCGTCCGAATCATGTTAGCAATTGCCGCATACTATGATTATGAGATATGGCAGATGGACGTCAAAACGGCATTCCTTAACGGCTTCCTTAAGGAAGAGTTGTATATGATGCAGCCGGAAGGTTTTGTCGATCCTAAGAATGCTAACAAAGTATGCAAGCTCCAACGCTCAATCTATGGGCTGGTGCAAGCATCTCGGAGTTGGAACATTCGCTTTGATGAGATGATCAAAGCGTTTGGGTTCACACAGACTTATGGAGAAGCCTGTGTTTACAAGAAAGTGAGTGGGAGCTCTGTAGCATTTCTCATATTATATGTGGATGATATATTGTTGATGGGAAATGATATAGAATTCTTGGAGAGTATAAAGGCCTATTTGAATAAGTGTTTTTCAATGAAGGACCTTGGAGAAGCTGCTTATATATTAGGCATCAAGATCTATAGAGATAGATCAAGACGCCTCATTGGTCTTTCACAGAGTACATACCTTGACAAGATATTGAAGAAGTTCAATATGGATCAGTCCAAGAAGGGGTTCTTTCCTGTATTGCAAGGTGTGCAGTTGAGCACGGCTCAATGCCCGACCACGGCAGAAGATATAGAAGAGATGAGTGTCATCCCCTATGCCTCGGCCATAGGGTCTATTATGTATGCCATGCTGTGTACCAGACCTGATGTAAACCTTGCCGTAAGTTTGGTAGGAAGGTACCAAAGTAATCCCGGCAAGGAACACTGGACAGCGGTCAAGAATATCCTGAAGTACCTGAAGAGGACTAAGGATATGTTTCTCGTTTATGGAGGTGACGAAGAGCTCGTCGTAAAGGGTTACGTCGATGCTAGCTTCGACACAGATCTGGATGACTCGAAGTCACAAACCGGATACGTGTATATTTTGAATGGAGGAGCAGTAAGCTGGTGCAGTTGCAAGCAAAGCGTCGTGGCGGGATCTACATGTGAAGCGGAGTACATGGCAGCCTCGGAGGCAGCACAGGAAGCAGTCTGGATGAAGGAGTTCATTACCGACCTAGGGGTGATTCCCAATGTGTCGGGCCCGATGACTCTTCTGTGACAACACTGGAGCTATTGCCCTTGCGAAGGAGCCCAGGTTTCACAGGAAGACCAGGCATATCAAGCGTCGCTTCAACTCCATTCGTGAAAGTGTTCAAAATGGAGACATAGATATTTGTAAAGTACATACGGACCTGAATGGAGCAGATCCGTTGACTAAACCTCTCCCTAGGGCAAAACATGATCAACACCAGGACGCAGTGGGTGTTCGATTCATCACAATGTAACTAGATTATTGACTCTAGTGCAAGTGGGAGACTGTTGGAAATATGCCCTAGAGGCAATAATAAATGGTTATTATTATATTTCTTTGTTCATGATAATTGTCTATTATTCATGCTATAATTGTATTGTCCGGAAATTGTAATACATGTGTGAATACATAGACCACAACGTGTCCCTAGTAAGCCTCTAGTTGACTAGCTCGTTGATCAACAGATAGTCATGGTTTCCTGACTATGGACATTGGATGTCATTGATAACGGGATCACATCATTAGGAGAATGATGTGATGGACAAGACCCAATCCTAAGCATAGCATAAAAGATCGTGTAGTTTCGTTTGCTAGAGCTTTTCCAATGTCAAATATCTTTTCCTTAGACCATGAGATCGTGCAACTCCCGGATACCGTAGGAGTGCTTTGGGTGTGCCAAACGTCACAACGTAACTGGGTGACTATAAAGGTGCACTACGGGTATCTCCGAAAGTGTCTGTTGGGTTGGCACGGATCGAGACTGGGATTTGTCACTCCGTGTGACGGAGAGGTATCTCTGGGCCCACTCGGTAATGCATCATCATAATGAGCTCAATGTGACTAAGGCGTTAGTCACGGGATCATGCATTGCGGTACGAGTAAAGAGACTTGCCGGTAACGAGATTGAACAAGGTATTGGGATACCGACGATCGAATCTCGGGCAAGTAACATACCGATTGACAAAGGGAATTGTATACGGGATTGATTGAATCCTCGACACCGTGGTTCATCCGATGAGATCATCGTGGAACATGTGGGAGCCAACATGGGTATCCAGATCCCGCTGTTGGTTATTGACCGGAGAGGCGTCTCAGTCATGTCTGCATGTCTCCCGAACCCGTAGGGTCTACACAGTTAAGGTCCGGTGACGCTAGGGTTGTAGAGATATATGTATGCGGAAACCCGAAAGTTGTTCGGAGTCTCGGATGAGATCTCGGACGTCACGAGAGGTTCCGAAATGGTCCGGAGGTGAAGAATTATATATAGGAAGTCCAGTTTCGGCCACCGAGAAAGTTTCGGGGGTTACCGGTATTGTACCGGGACCACCGGAAGGGTCCCGGGGGTCCACCGGGTGGGGCCACCTATCCCGGAGGGCCCCGTGGGCTGAAAGTGGAAGGGAACCAGCCCTTAGTGGTCTGGGGCGCCCCCCTTGGGCCTCCCCCCATGCGCCTAGGGTTGGGAACCCTAGGGGGGGAGTTCCCCCTTGCCTTGGGGGGCAAGGCAACCCCTTCCCCCCCTTGTGGCCGCCGCCCCCCTTGAGATCCCATCTCTTGGGGCCGGCGCCCCCCCAGGGGGCCTATATAAAGGGGGGGGAGGGAGGGCAGCACACAATAGCCTTGGGCGCCTCCCTCCTCCCCTGCAACACCTCTCTCTCTCTCGCAGAAGCTTAGCAAAGCCCTGCCGAGACCCGCTACATCCACCACCACGCCGTCGTGCTGCCGAGACCCGCTACATCCACCACCACGCTGACGTGCTGCTGGATCAAGAAGGAGGATACGTCGCTGCACCGTACGTGTGTTGAACGCGGAGGTGCCGTCCGTTCGGCACTCGGTCATCGGTGATTTGGATCACGGCGAGTACGACTCCGTCATCCACGTTCATTGGAACGCTTCCGCTCGCGATCTACAAGGGTATGTAGATGCACTCCCTTCCCCTCGTTGCTAGTATACTCCATAGATGCATCTTGGTGAACGTAGGAAAATTTTAAAATTATGCTACGATTCCCAACAAGGAACTATGCCATGGAATACAGTCTGACTGGGCTGAAGCTGCCTCTGTTTGATTCCCAACTTCTCCATAGTGTCTCGGTATAGGATATTGATGCTGCTGCCGCCATCTATCAGAACTCAGGAGAAGCGAGTAGCCCGCCTCTCTGTTGCGAAGGTGGCATCCAAGACCAGGGCATAAGAACCAGGAGAGGGCATCACCTCCGGGTGGTCAGCTCTGCTCCAGCTGATGGGCTTCTCAGACCAATGCATGAACTCGGGGGTCTCTGATGCTACTGCATGTACTTCTTGTTGCCGCTGCCGTCTGTTGTGCTTATCGTCGGCCACGCTGGTGAACACGACATAAGCTCCATGCTCTTCAGGATATTCATCTTGTATTGCGCCAACTAGCCGAACCGCCGGCTGCTGAGGAGGAGGAGGCGGCGGGCCGGCTGGCGGGGGAGGCAGGAGTCCGTCGCCCTTGGCGATCCTGGTGAGCCAGTGGCACTTCCGAGTGGTGTGGTTGGACGGCTTCGCGCCGCTGTGGAACTTGCAGGGTGCATCGAGAGTTTGCTCGTATGAGAAGGCGGGCAGCCAGTTGGGCTTGCCGCCTTTCTGACGCTTGGGAGGACGCTGCCCTTCCGGCTGTTGATCTTCAATTATCGCTACCTGCCGGCTTGTGGAAGCCGGCTGCGTGGCCTTGCGCTTATTGTCATTCTGTTGCTGACGCCGACCAGTGTCACCAGCCGGGGTCCGAGGAGCTTGAGGAGCCACCTTGCCAGATGCATCAACTTGAATCTCTGCCTTCATGGAGGAGTCGGCCGTGGCGTATTTGTCTGCTATGATCAGTAGCTCATCGAGGGTCACCGCTCGTCGCAGAGAAGCCGGTGCTTGAGGAGGGTGCCTTCTCGGCACCCGGCAGTGAAGTACTCGATTGCCTGCACCTCACGCACGCCCTCGCAGGAATTGCACAGCTCGGCCCAGCGCGTGAGGTAGTCGCGAGTCGACTCGTTGGGGCCTTGTACGCACAAGGAGAGCTGGCGAGGCTTGGGCGGCCGCTTGTACGTGCTAGTGAAGTTGCGAATGAAGGCTTCCGCGAAATCAACCCAGTTGTTGATGCTGCGGGGCTTCAGGCTGTTCAGCCATGTCCGGGCCATGCCCTGGAGCATGAGCGGAACGTACTTCACAGTAACTCACTTGTTGCCGTTTGCTATGCTGACGGCCGTGGAGTAGTCGACTAGCCAGTCTTCCGGCTTCACGGAGCCGGTGTACTTGGGCGTATCTCTTGGGAGCGTGAACCCTTTGGGGAAGGGCTCATGTCAGATGCGGGGGCCAAAATAAGGCGGACCCAATGCGTCTTCTTCTTCTAGCGCCAGGGACCGGTTGAGGCGGCCGATTCAGTGGCGGGCATCATTCTCTCCGACTCCTTCCCGGCGGCCAAGGCGATCGCCGAGTGTCGAGTGGTCAACAGGCGGAGGGGAAGCGCGCCTCTCCCTCCAGGAAGGAGGGGGAGGCGGACAATCGTCTCGTCGTTTCACTTCTCTTGGGCGGCCGTCTTGGTCGCGCTCGATGGTAATGTGAGTCCGGCTGCGGCTGGCAGCCGGCTCCTTGTCTCTTCTTTCGCGAACGCCACCAGTCGGCGTCCGAAATGTCGCGCCTTGATCTCGGCGAGGAGGCGGGTCATCGTTTCGCCGGTTGGGCGCATCAGCACGGCAGCCGGCTTTTTGCTGCTCAGCAGCCGCGTCCAGGAGCTGCTGGACGCGCTCCGTCATGCGGCGACGCTCATCGCCCTCGAGCTTGTCTAGCTCGTCTGCTGCCGCCTGGGCCGCTTGTACGTTCTCCGCCGGCGTGGCGTAGATGGGGCGATCCGCCCCAAACATGCTGGCAATGGCCACGTCGCGCTACCGGATCGTGCCAATGCGGCTAGGCCCACCAGGAGCCGGCGTGCCGCCAACAGCGTGGTCCATCTCACGCTGGTAGGCCTCTGAAAGGTGTCTCATGCTGGCCAGCCTGTTGGCGCTCTCGACGAGCTGGATGCGGCGCGCCTCCAGCATCTCGGCGTCGGCGTCTTCGGGTATGGGCGCGGCCAGGTTTTGCAATGCCGCCAGTAGCGGATCCTGGCCACCTCCACGAGAGTGCTCGCCGTGGCTGATGACGAGCACCTCCGTGACGGTGCTGCCGCCGCTGTTCGTGCGAGGAAGCGGTTCGTCGTAGACCACCACGTTGGTGGGGAACGCGTCAAGCGACGCCGTGTCGGAGTCGACAAGCATCGGGTCGGTGGAACCAACCGACTCCAAGTCCACAGCAGGCTCGCTGGCGACGTGGAGCTGATCGAGGAGGCTGACGAGGCGGCTCTCGGGGCCATCTGTGCCCGCATCAGATACGGGCTCGTCGGAAAGGCGAATCTCGCCAACAAGATCGGCGAGGCAGCTTGCCGCGTAGACAACCTCCGCGTCGTGCATCGCGTCGGCGGAGACGCCGTCTGGCGTGCCGGGCTAGCTGCGCTTGCCAGGAAGGAACAAGGTTCCCGTCTAGAACAGGTCTCCGGACGACGGTGCACCTCGCCCCACGGTGGGTGCCAAATGTCAGGGGTTGGGTGCGACATATGCCAAAGGATGGCTTATCATGGTGGGAGCGAGTAGAACGTCGCCGGTGCCCGGAAGTGGGATGAGGCGTAGACACGAATGCCGACGTACTTTACCCAGGTTTGGGGCTCTCCTAGGAGATAACACCCCTAGTCCTTCTCTGTGGGGTCTCCGCATGATCACTAAGGCACTAGTGAGTACAATGGTGCTCCTCGAGATGTATGCTAGAGGTAGAAGAAAGCAGGCTTGCTCTCTCCTTTCTCTATGTGCGAGTCTAGGTCTAACAGGTTGGGAACCCTTTGCATGGGTGCCCTGGGGGTTTATATAGGCTTACCCCCCAAGGGTACAATGGTAATCTGGCCGGGTGTAGGACCCAGCTATCAGTGTCTCTGGTAGCCGGCTTCTTCGCCGGCTGCTGGGGCCCGCCGCCTGGTGGGCCCCGCCGACTGGTCTGGTACGGAGCCGATAGACCGCTCCCGCAGCTCGCGGCTCTTGCCGGCTGCTGGTTACTGTAGCCGTAATGCTAATGACACATACTTGGTCAGGGAAGCGTGACTACAATCCCACCGCCTGGTGGGAGATCACTGTAGCCACACCGTGTCTCATCTGGTTAATGGTGATCGGACCCCGAGGGAGAAGTAGGCCGCCTGCTAGAGGCCGGCCTCCCTCGGGTCCGGCTGGTCAGGCTTCCGCCGTCTTCCGGGCTCTCTCTGCCTGGTAGGGCCTGCCGCCTGCAGGCCGTACCGACATGCCGTCGTGGGAGCAGGGCTCCGCCTGACATGAGTGACGTCAAGGGCAGAGTGGCAAAAGTGCCGCGCCGTGCGGAGATCTCCGCCTATATGGGGCACTGTGGCCGCGCCTTGCCCTGGATATGGGGGTGATGGGCTACACTGTATCCACATCCTGTCTTGTCTTCTTAATGGGGGCGCAGACTTTGAGGGCGTCGTGGGCCACCTGCTGGAGCCGGCCTCTCTGGAGGCCGCCTGCTGGTGCTTGGCCATCTTCTGGCAGCCGGCCGCTTGAGCCAGCCGGCCACCAGAAGGCGGCGCTTCATTCTGGATGCTTGAGGGGCGCAGCCGGCCCGATGTCTTGAAATGTTCAGGGACTCAGGTTGGGCTACCCGTGGCCCATTACTCTGACAGCGGGCCATGGGATCCATGGGCCTTCTATGGGCCGTAGGATCCATGGGCCTTCTACGGGCCGTACGATCCATGGGCCATCTACGGGCCGTAGCATCCATGGGCCTTCTACGGGCCGTATGATCCGTTGGCCTTCTACGGGCCGTAGGATCAATGGGCCTTCTACGGGGCGTATAATCATTTTGCACAACATGGGTCATACTATTCGTGGACCATAACGGGCCGTTAATAGGCCGTATTTGATAAGGCTATGGAAACAACCCAATGGGTTAACAGGCCACAAATGGGCCGAATGTAACCACAGGCTGAATTTGGCCCACAAGCGGAACATGTCAGTAACGGACCGTAACTAACGGAATTCTAGAAATGAGCCAATAATAAATGGGCCCTTAGAAGGCCGAAAGTTAACACGGGCTGGAAACGGCAGACGGAATAATGGGCCGTTAATGGGTATAAAGCGATAGACTGTCCATTATGGGCCAGTTTCATCTCAGGCCTTTAATGGGCCCAAAGTTACAAAGGGCCTCCTATGGGCCGATAGACGTCATGGGCCATACATGGGACGGAAGTTACAATGGGCTGGTATCATATTGGACGGCCCAGATGACACTACTGGGCCAAATTCCGGTAGGCCGTGAGTTAGCGGGCTGTAAACGGGCTATATGCGAACTGGCCGTTAACAGGCTTTCCATGGGCCGGCCCGCTACCTTTTGAGCAAGTCAAACGGGCCGGCCTTTTCACTGGAATGGGCCTCTGTTGGGCCGTGCCACGTGTTGACGTATCATAGGCGCTTTGGGTCCAATGAGTGGATGACATCTGTCCCAACAGTGAGCCGACACATGTTTCCTCCAGCCAATGATGATTTTACACATGGAAAATGCCCATTGGCCGGGGCTGTTAACGGGTTATCGGATCCAAAACCAGACCCGATAGCTTAACTACGGTGGATGCCACGTGTCGGTCACCCTTGACGAAAGCACTTCTGTGATGCGCGATTTATTGTCATGGAAGTGGACACTTCCGTGATGATAATTTTGGTAATGTCATGGAACACTTATACGACAACACAGGTATGACTATCTTGATTCTGTCATAAAATCGTCATGGATGTACATGCATGACAGAAAATGTGACCTACTGTGACAAACACGTATCATCACGGAAGTGTATTTTCTTCGTAGTGACACATTTCCACCACCCTATAAAAGGGGGATGTGGCGAGGGGAGAGACTTTACGCTCTCAATCCCCCCCAGCCATCATCTTCTTCCTTGCACCCTATATCCACTGCCAAGCTCTCCGCCACTCACTGCCACCAAAAGCACTTTCACGTACCGCAACCATCGCCGGACCTATGGCCCAAGAGAGGAATATGTAGAAGGAAGGCAAGGCAGTGAACCCCAACAAGGGGCGAGCGACGAAGACGAAGCAGAAGGCTCCCTCACCAAGGGGAAGTAGAGGTTGTCAATTGTCACCCATGCCCACCTGGAGCAGCTTTCTCAGGGTGGGTACCTGTTGCTGCCAGAGCGTGCCTTTGCGTGCGTGCCACTCATCACCACGGACGGTGCTGCCTGGTCCGAGACAACCCCCAAGCCCCACACCAAGGACAATGAGCGGGTATGTTTTGTACCGTTTCTTGTGCATGGTCTTGACTCCCCCTGCCCCTTCTTCAGGGGTCTTCTGCATTTTTACCGCCTCCAACTCCATCATCTCTCCCCAAACTCCATCCTTCACATCGCATGCTACGTCAAGTTGTGTGAGGCGTTCCTCTGCTGTGAGCCGTACCTCAGCCTCTGGCGCAAATACTTCGGTGTCAACCTCCAGACCAACATCGTTGAGACGTGCGAGGTCAGAGGTGTCGCCATCAGCAAGACCCCAGCTCCAGATACCTGAAGGGGGAGTTTGTGAGACCAGTAAAACTGGCAGAAGGATTGGTTCTACATTGCCGATGTGCCACTGGAAGACGCTCCTTGGGTCAGGATCGTCATGCTCTTCACCTCGATACCTCTGAAGAGGCGCAACTCCCAGAAGCCGAGAAACAGCTAGATGGAGGACTCCGAGGTAGCCACCAAGCTGAGCGAGAAGGTGATTCTCTGTCCAGGGAGGGGCTGACGCTCATCGATGTGATGCACATGGACCTAAGCCGCGGAATCCAGTCACTCTAGGCCCAAGTGCATCTAATGTGGATGTACAACGACTCAAACGATGCTATCTGGACCATCCGAGGTAGCTTCTATGAGGGAAAATTCGTGTAGGAGATGCTCTCGTTGATGTTCAAGGGGAGAACCGCCAGTTTTCCCAGCGATACCAATGACACCGGCTTCAAATCCATTAAGCCCATGATGATAGTAGGCCTGACGCTCTTTTCAATCAATTTGATTAATCTGAGGTGCTTGTTATTGATGATCTTCCCCACATTCTGCAAATGTCGTGTTCCTGGTCGACCAGACTCTACTCCCCGACACCTCAGCCGGAGGACGAGAAGACTACCACTAGGGAAAACCCTATAGGCAGGTAGGTAATAGTGGCGGGGGTAAATGGGTCGCGCTACTGCCACTTAGTAGTAGCAGGGTAAAGTCCAACGCTACAAGTGGACATTAGCAGTAGCGCGGGTCCACCACACCCGCGCTACTACTAAGTGGTCCCCACCATGCCCCAGGGGCTGGCCATAATAGTACCGCTGGGGCCGGGTCCAGCGCTAATGCTACGCCCATTAGTAGTAGCGCAGCCTCCTGTACCCGCGTTGCTACTATGTATACACGGGACCAGCTACCCGGCCCCGCGTAGCAGCAGTGTGGGGTATATATGCTGCCCGCACTACATCTAATGGGCATATTGGTAGTGTGGCCCTTTCCCCCGAGCTACTGCTAAACCAATTGTATCCTCTGCCGTGCGTGTTGGCCCTCACTCTCCCTCTTGCCATTGGCCCTCCCCCACACGTGTCGGGCCTTTCCTCCATCATCGGCCCTCCGCACGCGCGTCAGCCCGCCCCCGCCCTGCAGTGCTTCGTCCTCGGCGGCGCTCGGCCCCGCGTGACAGCTAGGGTTCCATGCCACTGACGTGCGCCTAGCCGGCCGAACCCTCCGCTGCCCCGCTGCCGGTACCTCCCTAGAGCAGCTGCTCCGCCCAGCAACACCACAGGTAGGAGGTAGCCGCCACTCCTTTGTTCCCCTCCCTCCTTCCTCTTGCATTGCGTCCTTTGTATACTCCAAATGCCTTTTGAATTTGATTTCAAGTGTTCTGGTTTAAACACTCAAGTGTAGTATGTACTCCACTACATTGGTTGATGATGGATGATGGATAATGAAGTGCTATTTCTCTAGGGTTTATAGAATAATGTGCTATTGCCATTAAAGTGCCTAGTATACTTTAGATCAATGAAGAAACTGAGAAATAAAGCAGGCCAGGCTTCAGAAACATGATCGTTTGTTATGATACACTGGACAACGCAAAGGTAGAAATTATAAATGATCTGATAATTTTAGAATAAATTGGACTGGGTGAATCAATAAGTTCCGATGTTGGATTTCTTGGAGTCGGATGATCATTAGGATCTAGTATAGCTTGTTGTGAGAAGTAGGACAGAAAATACTGATTCCTTTCCCCTTACTTTGAACTTGTTAACTGAATGTCATATTTCAATGTGTTAACTGAATTTGATGTAGTTAATACTTGTAACCAAGATGTGGACAGACTATAAACTGAAGTGGTTGGTCTAGTTTGTTTTGAACCAGAGAAACTAGAGTGAAGCAGGTAGATCACCGACGTGCCGCTCGACGACGCACAGAAGATTACCAATGACACCTACATCCTCGACATCCATCTAGTGAGCATTTTTATGTAATAGTACATTTCTGTGTAGGTGCAATAGTTCAACAACAATAGAACTGCAAGTATTCGATCAAGATGAAGTGTTTTTTGTTTTGTATTTAGGTGTTGTTTGATTTGAGTTATCTATGATATGCTATGTTGATGTTCAAAGAAGGACAAATACCTATGATACATGATTTTTTAGGGAACACCTCCGAGCAGCCTATGTTTTGCCGAAATGTTGATTCATTTCCATTCTTGCAAATTTCAAGCGCTCGATATGTCCTATTTTTAGCAAAATTCATGCCGAAATTTTCCATGAAGTGCGGCATTACTTATGCTAGAAAGTAGGACATATCCAGTGCCGAGGGTTTGCCTGAACGGGAATTAAATGACATTCCGGCAAACCATAGGCCATTTTTATGTCATTGCTCGGTATATGTAATGTTAATTAACTGATGCTTAGGGTGACTTGCAGTCTGATGGGGCTCCTTGTGTGACTTTCAGTCTGTTCTTGAAGGAATGACCCCGACTGTTGTCGTGAGGGTCGTTTCCCTTCTTTTCTTCTCGCGATATACCTTGGTAATGCACGAGAGAAGGGGGAAGCAACCATCACCGATGGTCAAAATATCAGAGATGATGTGTCCACCATAAACAACACCATATACGATCGAAATATCAGTCAGGGAGATTCTCGACTATTGTCGTGGGGGTCGCTTCTCCTTTTTTCTCGTGTGCTAGACCTTTTGGTAATGCACTTGGGAAAGAAGGAAGGAGCGACCATCACCGATAGTGAAAATATCAGAGAGGGAGTGTCCACTATATACACCACGAGAGATGAGAGGTTTCAAGGAAGACTCGACAGACAGAAAGTCAACCCATGCTGAATAGTGATCTGCGCATTGAGTTCCTACTATTTCCCATCGATTTTAATATTTCAATTATGACAAAAAATGCACGACGACGATTGGATCCTTGAGTGGGACTACTATACCGACGACGGGGGTATGTGTGACTGATAACCCACAAGTATAGGGGATCGCAACAGTTTTCGAGGGTAGAGTATTCAACCCAAATTTATTGAATCGACACAAGGGGAGCCAAAGAATATTCTCAAGTATTAGCAGTTGAGTTGTCAATTCAACCACACCTGGATAACTTAGTATCTGCAGCAAAGTATTTAGTAACAAAGTAGTATGGAATTAATAGTAATGGTGGCGAAAGTAACAGTAGAAGTTTTGGTAGGAATCGTAACAGTGGCAACGGAAAAGTAACTAAGCAAATATCAATATGTGAAAAGCTCGTAGGCAATGGATCAATGATGGATAATTATGTCGGATGCGATTCCTCATGCAACAATTATAACATAGGGTGACACAGAACTAGCTCCCGTTCATCAATGTAATGTAGGCATGTATTCCGAATATAGTCGTACGTGCTTATGAAAAAGAACTTGCATGACATCTTTTGTCCTACTCTCCCGTGGCAGCGGGGTCCTATTGGAAACTAAGGGATATTAAGGCCTCCTTTTAATAGAGTACCGGACCAAAGAATTAACACTTAGTGAATACATGAACTCCTGAAACTACGGTCATCACCGGGAGTGGGCCCGATTATTGTCACTCCGGGGTTGCCAGATCATAACACATAGTAGGTGACTATTGACTTGCAAGATAGGACCAAGAACTCACATATATTCATGAAAACATAATAGGTTTAGATCTGAAATCATGGCACTCGGGCCCTAGTGACAAGCATTAAGCATAGCAAAGTCATAGCAACATCAATCTTAGAACATAATGGATACTAGGGATCAAACCCTAACAAAACTAACTCGATTACATGGTAAATCTCATCCAACCCATCACCGTCCAGCAAGCCTATGATGGGATTACTCACGCACGGTGGTGAGCATCATGAAATTGGTGATGGAGGATGGTTGATGATGACGACGGCGACGGATTCCCCTCTCCGGAGCCCCGAACGGACTCCAAATCAGCCCTCCCGAGGAAGATTAGGGCTTGGCGGCAGCTTCGTATCGTAAAACGCCATGAATCCTTCTCTCTGATTTTTCTCCTCGAACGTGAATATATGGAGTTGGAGTTGAGGTCGGTGGAGTCCCACGGGGCCCACGAGGCAGGGGGCGCGCCCTGCACCCTCGTGGACAGGGTGTGGGCCCCCTAATGCTTATTCTTTGTCCAATATTTTTTATTAATTTCAAAACGTGTCTCCATGGATTTTCATGTCATTCCGAGAACTTTTATTTCTGCACAAAAATAACACCATGGCAGTTCTGCTAAAAACAGCGTCAGTCCGGGTTAGTTCCATTCAAATCATCCAAGTTAGAGTCCAAAACAAGGGCAAAAGTGTTTGGAAAAGTAGATACATTGGAGACGTATCAACTCCCCCAAGCAATTCAGTTGACAAACTGAAAGTGATAAAAAAACTTTTACAAACTCTGTTTGATCTTGTTGCTGCAAATATGTAAACCAACATTCAAGTTTTCAGCAAAGATTATGAACTAACCATATTCACAATAACATTTAGGTCTCATGTTTACTCATATCAATGACATAATCAACTAGCGAGCAATAATAATAAATCTCGGATGACAACACTTTCTCAAAACAATCATAACATGATATAACAAGATGGTATCTCGCTAGCCCTTTCCGAGACCGCAAAACATAAATGCAGAGCACCCCTGAAGATTAAGGACTGACTAGACATTGTAATTCATGGTAAAAGAGATCCAGTCACAGTCATACTCAATGTAAATTAATAGCAATGCATGCGAATGACAGCGGTGCTCTCCAACTGGTGCCTTTTTAATAAGAGGATGATGACTCAACATAAAAGTAAATAGATAGGCCCTTCGGAGAGGGAAGCATGGATTTGCAGAGGTGCCAGAGCTCGAGTTCTGAAACAGAGATAAATAATATTTTGAGTGGCATACTTTCATTGACAACATAACAACCAAGAGATCTCGATATCTTCCATGCTACACACATTATAGGCGGTTCCCAAACAGAATGGTAAAGTTTATACTCCCCCACCACCGACAAACATCAATCCATGGCTTGTCCGAAACAACGGGTGCCTCCAACTAACAACAATCCTGGGGGAGTTTTGTTTGCAATTATTTTGATTTGAGCATGGGACTGGGCATCCCGGTTACCGGCCATTTTCTCGTGAGTGATGAGCGGAGTCCACTCATCGTGAGAATAACCCACCTAGCATGGAATATAGACAGTCCTAGTTGATACATGAGCTATTCGAGCATACAAAAAAGAATTTCATTTGAAGGTTTAGAGTTTGGCACATACAAATTTACTTGAACGGCAGGTAAATACCGCATATAGGAAGGTATGGTGGACTCATATGGAATAACTTTGGGATTTTATGGAAGTGGATGCACATGAAGTATTCCCACTTAGTAAAAGTGAAGGCTAGAAAGAGACTAGGAAGCGACCAACTAGAGAGCGACAACAGTCATGAACATGCATTAATATTAATAAACAATGAGTGCAAGCATGAGTAGGATATAAATCACCATGAACATAAATATCGTGGAGGCTATGTTGATTTTGTTTCAACTACACGCATGAACATGTGCCAAGTCAAGCCACTCGAATCGTTCAAAGGAGGATACCACCCTATCATACCACATCACAACCATTTTAATAGCATGTTGGCACGCAAGGTAAACCATTATAAACTCCTAGCAAATTAAGCATGGCATGAGCAACTATAATCTCTAATTGTCATTGCAAACATGTTTCATTCATAATAGGCTGAATCAGGAACGATGAACTAATCCTATTTACAAAAACAAGATAGGTCAAGTTCATACCAGCTTCTCTCATCTCAATCAGTCCATCATATATCGTCATTATTGCCCTTCACTCGCACGACAGAACGGTGTGGATAATAATAATAGTGCACGTGCATTGGACTAAGCTGGAATCTGCAAGCATTTAATACAAGGGAGAAGACAAGGTGATATGGGCTATTGGTTAAATCAACAATAATGCATATGAGAGCCACTCAACATTTTCATCATGGTCTTCTCCTCTCGACCCCCAAAGGATAAGAAAAGAAATAAAACTATCTACACGGGAAAGCTCCCAACAAGCAAAAGAAGAACGAGAAATCTTTTGGGGTTTTCTTTTAATTACTACTACTACAATCATGGAAAGTAAACTAGCTAAAAGCTACAATTTTTTGTTTTTTCTTTAGGTTTTTCAAACACACAAGAAGAAGGCTTAGAAAAGAACATAAACTAGCATGGATAGTATAATGAAAAAGTATGAGCACCGACAAGTGGCATCAGTGTGTGAACATGAATGTAATGTCGGTGAGAAATACGTACTCCCCGAAGCTTAGGCTTTTGTCCTAAGTTGGTCTATGCCCACGGATCGAAGCTACTCTCTCCGGTGTACTGAGGAGGGTCCTCAGGGTACCACTGGTTGGCGATCTCCTCCGGATCCCACTGATAAACAGACTATCGATAAGGGTCAAGTGGTGGCTTAGGCTCAGGCTCTGGGACTTGTGTCAGCCTCCAGTATGCATAAATGGCCTCTAGCAAGATGAGGTACGTGCCTGAAAGTATGTTAAACAAAGAGGGTGTAGGCAAGGTAATAATCTCACTGTGAGTTTTATCAAATATCAAATTATACTTAAGCATCTTCTTCTTATTTTTAACAATAAAATCATGTGCTACCATACTCTTATAATCTAGAAAAACACGGGGCTGCAACTTTTCCTCTTTCTCATTGTCGGCGTTCTGGGAACGGGGGTCACCAGACTTGCCTGCCTACGGCCCACAGAGTGGCTAAGCCAGCATGACATACGGCCCATCTTCATCAACAAGGCATCCAAGACCCTCATGAGGGTCCGAGCCTCGCGAGGCGGGCGATACAAGACCTCCTCTGTAGTGGCCTAGTCAGGCAGGCTCGCGAGGAGCGGAGATATCAAGGCGGGGCAAACCTCACGAGGCTCTCGTGATGTGAGCCATGATGAACAGCGCCAAGCGGGCGCCAGCACGCATAGCGTCCTTATTTCCTCTTTGGTGCTAAGGAGGCCAGCGCAGGCGAGGAGTACCGAGGCATCAGGCAAAGGTTGCTATATTGGTGCAACGAGACCAAGACCAGGAGGACGGCAAGGCGGAGGTCATCGTGGAGCCCAAGACGGCGTCACCACCAGAGCTTTTCGCAGGCGAAGACCGCTTTTGTCAGGATAGCTTGTACTAGCTGTCCCCCTTCAATTTGCCTGCCGTTGTTGGCTCCCTTCCCGCTCGATATTTGGGAAGAGGACCAGGGCCTCTATAAATAGGTCTAGCCACCACAATGGTAGCCATCGGATCGAGAGACGCGCACAAGCTCGTACTCACAAGAACACCTTGACCTCAGGAGGCTGTTCTTCCCTTGTACTGTTCATCATCAGCCCAAGAGGCAATCCACGCCACCACACTGGAGTATGGTATTACACCACAACGGTGGCCCGAACCAGTATAACCCTTGTGTCTCTCTATGTTGCGAGTTCGTCGAGTTCGTCCGTGAGATCTTAGTGAGCTAGGGCGTAGATCGGTAGGAGGGAAAGACTTCGCGCGCACCCCAGTGTTCGAACCTTAAGGGTTTGACGGAGCCCCACATCCGACATTTGGCGCGCCAGGTAGGGGTGCGCCGGAGCTCCTCTCCACCAACCTGCGCCCCGTGCCGCCGCACTTCGCTCCCCCCATGCCGCCGCACTTCGCTCCGATGGCAGGTGCCCCGCCACCCACCTCTGCGGCCGACACCTGCAGCAGGGAGTCTGGGTACCGAGCCCTGGCCCCGCCCTGCGGCGGGTGCAGTGGCCGATCAAGTTCAAGCCGGAGATGACGCCGCGTTACGACGGCGCGGCAGACCCGGCGCCGTTCCTGCTGGCGTACGAGGAGGCCGTCCTCGAAGCCGGAGGCGACGACAAGTTCATGGCCAACTGGTTCCCCATGGCCCTCGCCGGCGAGCCGCGCGCCTGGCTGCTCAACCTCCCGGGATCCACGGTGGCATCCTGGGGGGAACTCCGCAACCTCTTCACCGCGCGCTACGCGGTGCCGGCGCACCACGCAGTCGCGGCACTGCTGAGTGGCTCCCAAGCACCGCCTTCAGATCGCCACGTCAAGCCTTTCTTCCGTCAGATTGGGGCAGCCTCCAAGCGCCCAGGGGCTCCGCCGGGTTGGGCTACGCCGGAGGCCAACCTCACCTTCGGCTCGGAAGACCACCCCGACTCCACCACCGGCTCCGGCATGCTCCCAATGCTCTGCACGCCAACCATCTGCAACGTGGCCGTCTGATACGTCTCCATCGTATCTACTTTTCCAAACACTTTTGCCCTTGTTTTGGACTCTAACGTGCATGATTTGAATGGAACTAACCTGGACTGATGTTGTTTTCAGCAGACTTTCCATGGTGTTATTTATGTGCAGAAACAAAAGTTCTCGGAATGACCTGAAACTCCACGGAACATCTATTTGGAAAATAAGAAAAATACTGGAAGAAAAATCCACGTCAGGGGGCCCACACCCTGTCCACGAGGGTGGGGGCGCGCCTGCCCCCCTGGGCGCGCCACCTACCTCGTGGGCCCCCTGACGCTCCACCGACCTCAACTCCAACTCCATATATTAACTTTAGGGGAGAGAAAAAATCAGAGAGAAGGATTCATCGCGTTTTACGATACGGAGCCGTCGCCAAGCCCTAAAACCTCTCGGGAGGGCTGATTTGGAGTCCGTTCGGGGGTCCGGAGAGGGGGATCCGTCGCCGTCGTCATCATCAACCATCCTCCATCACCAATTTCATGATGTTCACCGCCGTGCGTGAGTAATTCCATCGTAGGCTTGCTGGACGGTGATGGGTTGGATGAGATCTATCATGTAATTGAGTTAGTTTTGTTAAGGGTTTGATCCCTAGTATCCACTATGTTCTGAGATTGATGTTGCTATGACTTTGCTATGCTTAATGCCTGTCACTAGGGCCCGAGTGCCATGATTTCAGATCTGAAACTATTATGTTTTCATGAATATATGTGAGTTCTTGATCCTATGTGTTATGATCCGGCAACCCACAAGTGACAATAATCGGGACCACTCCCGGTGATGACCATAGTTTGAGGAGTTCATTTATTCACTATGTGCTAATGCTTTGTTCCGGTACTCTATTAAAAGGAGGCCTTAATATCCCTTAGTTTCCATTAGGACCCCGCTGCCACGGGAGGGTAGGACAAAAGATGCCATGCAAGTTCTTTTCCATAAGCACGTATGACTATATTCGGAATACATGCCTACATTACATTGATGAATTGGAGCTAGTTTTGTGTCACCCTATGTTATGATTGTTACATGATGAACCGCATCCGGCATAATTCTCCATCACCGATCCAATGCCTACGAGCTTTTCACATATTGTTCTCTGCTTATTTACTTTTCCGTTGCTACTGTTACAATCACTACAAAACCCAAAAATATTAATTTTGCTATTGTTACCGTTACTTCCATATTACTTTGCTACTAAATACTTTGCTGCAGATACTAAGTTATCCAGGTGTGGTTGAATTGACAACTCAACTGCTAATACTTGAGAATATTCTTTGGCTCCCCTTGTGTTGAATCAATAAATTTGGGTTGAATACTCTACCCTCGAAAACTGTTGTGATCCCCTATACTTGTGGGTTATCAAGACTATTTTCTGGTGCCGTTGCCGGGGAGCATAGCTCTGTTCTTTGAGTCACTTGGGATTTATATCTGCTGGACACTATGAAGAACTTGAAAGACGAGAAAACAAAAATCTATCCCTCAACTACGAGGGGAGGTAAGGAACTGCCATCTAGCTCTGCACTTGATTCACCTTCTGTTTTGAGTAAGCTTGCGACACCTAAACCTGCTTCTGCTATTCGTTCTGATATGTCGCATGTTATTGATGATGCCACTTCTACTATGCATGATACTTATGATGAAACTACTTCTATGCTTGATACTACTGTGCCACTTGGTGAATTTCTTGATGAACAACTTGCTAGGGCTAGAGAGAATGAAATTATTGAAACTGATTATATTGAAGATAGTGATGATGAAGACTCTCCCCCTAATTAATATGAATTACCTGTTGTTCCTGAGGTTATGTTTTGGATGAAGAATCTGCTAGAGCCATTCTTGCTTGCAATGATAAGTGATCTTAAGAAATTATTAGCTAAATGGAAGCAGCGATCTCTTAATGCTAGAATGAAACCTGACCCTGCTTTTGCTACTTCACCTATCTGTGTTACTGAAAAGGATTATGAATTCTCTATTGATCCTGATATAATTACTTTGGTTGAGTCTGATCCTTTTCATGGCTATGAATCTGAAACTGTTGTGGCACATCTTACTAAATTAAATGATATAGCCACCCTGTTCACTAATGATGAGAAACTCGCTACCTTTATATCCTTAAAATATTTCTGTTCTCATTAAAGGGTGATGCTAAGATATGGTTTAATTCTCTTGATCCTGGTTGTGTGCGTAGTCCCCAGGATATGATTTTTTACTTCTCTGCTAAATATTTCCCTGCTCATAAGAAACAAGCCGCTTTAAGGGAAATATATAATTTTGTGCAAATTGAAGAAGAGAGTCTCCCACAAGCTTGGGGGAGGCTCCTCAAGTTACTTAATGCTTTGCCTGATCATCCTCTTAAGAAAAATGAAATACTTGATATCTTTTATAATGGACTAACCGATGCTTCTAGGGATTACCTGGATAGTTGTGCTCGTTCTGTTTTCAGGGAAAGAACACCGGATGAACCTGAAATTCTATTGAATAATATGTTGACAAATGAAAATAATTGGACGCTTCCTGAGCGAGCTCCTGAGCCTATTCCTAAACCAACTCCGAAGAAGAGAGGTGTTCTATTTCTCAGTCCTGAAGATATGCAAGAGGCAAAGAAATCTATGAAAGAAAAATGTATTAAAGCTGAAGATGTTAAGAATTTACCTCGAAGAAATACATGGTCTTAATTTACCGCCTGTTGAAGAAACATATGATCTTAATTCATCACCTATTGAAGAAACTCATGGTCTTGATAACCCGAGATAGGTAGTAAAGGTAAATTCTCTCTATAGATACGATAAAGCTGAAATCCCTCCTACTAAAATTGCTAGCCAATGCTTGGATGAGTTTGATAACTTTATGGTTAAGCAAGAAGATTTCAATGCTTATTTTGGTAGACAATTAAAAAAAATGCTTATACGATCGAACACTTGGGTGATTATATGTCTAGAGTTAAAGGTGAGCTAAAACTCATTAGTAAACATGCTTCTATGGTTACCACTCAAGTAGAACAAGTACTTAAAGCTCAAAATGATTTGCTCAATGAATTGAATAATAAGAATAATGACTATGCAGTTAGAGTGGCTACTAGAACTGGTAAAATGACTCAGGAACATTTGTATCCAGAAGGCCACCCTAGGAGAATTGAACAAGATTCTCAAAGAAATAATACTGATGCACCTAGTCCTTCTAAAAAGAAGAAAAAGAAAAATGATAGGACTTTGCATGCTTCTATTGAACCTATTGCTGAACCACCTGAGAATCCAAATGATATTTCTATTTCCGATGCTGAAACACAATCTGGTAATGAACCTAATAAAAATGCTAATGATGATGTTCATGATGATGCTCAACCTAGTAATGATAATGATGTAGAAATTGAGCCTGCTGTTGATCTTGATAACCCACAATCAAGGAATCAACGTTATGATAAGAGAGACTTTGTTGCTAGGGAACATGGTAAAGAAAGAGAACCATGGGTTCAGAAACCCATGCCTTTTCCTCCCAAACAATCCAAGAAAAAGGATGATGAGGATTTTGAGCGCTTTGCTGAAATGATTAGACCTATCTTTTTGCGTATGCGATTAACTGATATGCTCAAAATGAATCCTTATGCTAAGTATATGAAAGATACTGTTACTAATAAAAGAAAGATACCGGAAGCTGAGATTTCCACCATGCTTGCTAATTATACTTTCAAGGGGAGCCAAAGAAACTTGGAGATCCAGGAGTACCCACTATACCATGCTCCATTAAAAGAAACTATGTTAAAACTGCTCTATGTGATCTTGGAGCCGGTGTTAGTGTTATGCCTCTCTCTTTATATCGTAGACTTGACTTGAATAAGTTGACACCTACTAAAATATCTTTGCAAATGGCTGATAAATCAACTGCTATACCTGTCGGTATTTGTGAGGATGTGCCTGTTGTGGTTGCAAACGTTACTATTTTAACGGACTTTGTTATTCTTGATATTCCCGAGGATGATAGTATGTCTATTATTCTTGGAAGACCCTTTTTGAATACTGCAGGAGCTGTTATTGATTGCAATAAAGGCAATGTCACTTTTCATGTTAATGGTAATGAGCATACGGTACACTTTCGAGGAAACAACCTCAAGTTCATAGTATCAACTCTATTGGAAAAATTCCATCGATTATTTTTCGAGGTTTTGAATTTCATCTTCCTACTGTCAAGAAGAAATATGATATTCTTATTATTGGGGATGTGCATATCCCCGTTGAGGTAACATAGTGTTATTCGAAATTTCTCTGGTCCCATGTTATTCGGAATGAGTTTGTTAACAAGACCTGATCAATCTTGTTAGTGGATTCCTTTTGATGAGCATGAGATGGATGAAACTAGAAGGCACAACCTTCTGTACCCTCCTTCTACTTTCTGTTATTTAGTTGAAATAAAGTAAAAATTGTATTTTCTGTCTGTTTTCTGATTTATCCGTGCAATATAAAAATACCCCGAAAATAAAAGTTCTCCAAATGCCCTGAAATTGGAATATGATTTTTTCTGGAATATTTGAGAATATCTGGCACTGAGAACACAGCAGGAGGGGCAACCACCTAGCCACGAGGGTGGAGGGCGCGCCCTACCCCCTGGGCGCGCCCCCCTGCCTCGTGGGCCCATGGTGGCCCTCCTCCACTTATTCCTGCACCCACACACTTCTTCTTCCTCCCAAAAAAATCACCATCCAGCTCAAGCACGAGTTCTAGCTCATTTTGCTGCGATTTTCGATCTCCTTGCTCAAAGCACCTCTCACAAAACTGCTTAGGGAGATTGTTCGTTGGTATGTGACTCCTCCATTGCTCCAATTCGTTTTTGTTCTAGTGCTTTATTCATTGCAAATTTGTGCTGCATAGGTGACCATGTTCTTGAGCTTGCATGTCAAATTTATATGGTTCCAAGTAGTTCTAATGCATGATATAGGCTCTAGGCACCTGTAGGAGTAGTTGCTATCAATTTTATTGAGCTTGGTTCACTTTTGTTTGAAGTTACTAAAAATTTCATAATTTTTCAGAAAATAATGAAGAGATTTTTGAGGGGCTCATCGAGCCGAAGCTCGAAGGAAAAGCAGAATGAAGAAGCACAGAGGCCCAAATATAATTTGCCTCGCACCGCGGAGGTTTGGCCGTGTGAATGGCCTTCTGATGATTTCTTGAGAGAAGCCGGGATTTATGATGATTTCTATTCATTGGCTGAGAATGCAGGCCTCACCGACTTCCTCCGCGATCAACGCAACCAGTATATCTTACTCACCAATACTTTTGTGCAAAACTTCTACTATTATCCTAAGGAAACACCTCCTTCAGTAGAGTTTCATTTATATGATGTTGTTAAGAAGATGCCACTAGATGAATTCTGCAAGGTTTGCAAAATACCTTTTGAGGGTAGTTTAGATGAACCACATCGTAAAGATGTGGATGGGTTTATTGGCACTATTACTGTGGGGGAAACTAGGAAGGTTTCTGATGCAAGAATCACTAGCATACATTTTCCTGTTTTACGCTACTTTGCCACATTTGCTAGTCGTTGCTTAATTGGTCGCGGAAACTGTGGAAACCTTAGTGTTCCTGATATTATCATTTTGTTCCATGGTTTATTCCGCGATAACACTGTTAGTATGGGCGGAATTATTGCTAAACGGTTAAGTTTGACCCGTACAAAGGGTCCCATCTTTGGACTTCACGCCTTGCTGCACACTATAACATACCTATTAGGCACTATGAGAAAAAAGAAAAATTGTTGCCCACTGCTTATTTGGATTATAAGAGTATGGTAGCGCATGACTTTATTGTTAAGAATAGGGAAGGGGCGCTTAAATACAAATTGTTCTTTGATAAACATCACCCTGAGACTATTATCTTGCCTGCTCCCTCCTTGTTTAATTTATCTACAGGTCTGTATCTCGTTCCGTGGGCGGCCATTCACGCCTACCGAAACCCTGCACCAGCCACGGAGCCGGAACCACAATTTGAGCCTCCACGATAGTCTAACTACCAGTGGGATCCGGAGATGCTTTCCAGCCAGTGGCAATCAGAGTCTTCATCATCTCAGTACGACCCCGGCTACAACTACGGATATCCGCCAGGCCATCTGTGGCAATAAACCAACTTAGGCCAAAAGCCTAAGCTTGGGGGAGTACGTATTTCCCACCGACAATACATTCATGTTCACACACACTCATTGCTAGATGTCGGTGCTCATACTCTTTCACTGTAATATCCATGCTAGTTTATTCTATTTTTCCTGCTTTCTTCTTGTGTGTTTGATAAACCTTAAGAAAAAACAAAAAAATAGTGTAGCTTCTAGCTAGTTTACTTTTCTTGCTGTAGTAGTAATAATTAAAAGAAAACCCAAAAAGATTTCTCGTTCTTCTTTTGCTTGTTGGGAGCTTTCCCGTGTAAATAGTTTTTATTTCTTTTCTTTTCTTTGGGGGTCGATAGGAGAAGACCATAATTAAATTGTTGAAGTGGCTCTTATATGCATAATTGTTGATTTAACTAAGAGCCCATATTGCCTTGTCTTCTCTTGTTTATTGAATGCTCGCAGATTTCAGCTTAGTCCAATGCACGTGCACTCTTATTATTTTTCACATCGTTCAGTCGTGCAAGTGAAAGGCAATTATGACGATATATGATGGACTGACTGAGATGAGAAAAGCTGGTATGAACTCGACCTCTCTTGTTTTTGTAAATATGATTAGTTCATCGTTCCTGATTCAGCCTATTATGAATAAACATGTTTGCAATGACAATTAGCGATCATAGTTGCTCGTGCCATGCTTGATTAGCTATGAGTTATAATGGTTTACCTTGCATGCCAACATGCTATTAAAATGGTTGTGATGTGGTATAGTGGGGTGGTATCCTCCTTTGAATGATTTAAGTGACTCGACTTGGCACATGTTCACACATGTAGTTGAAACAAAATCAACATAGCCTTCACGATATTTATGTTCATGGTGGATTATATCCTACTCATGCTTGTACTCAATGTTCATTAATTTTAATGCATGTTCATGACTGTTGTCGCTCTCTAGTTGGTCGCTTCCCAGTCTTTTGCTAGCCTTCACTTGTACTAAGTGAGAATACTGCTTGTGCATTCAATCCCTTAAACCCCAAAGTTATTCCACATGAGTTCACTATACCTTCCTATATGCGGTATCTACCTACCGTTCCAAGTAAATTTGTATGTGCCAAACTCAAAACCTTCAAATGAAATTCTGTTTTGTATGCTCGAATAGCTCATGTATCAACTAGGGCTGTCCGTATCTTCCATGCTAGGCGGGTTATTCTCAAGAGGAGTGGACTCCGCTCCTCACTCACGAGAAAATGGCTGGTCACCGGGATGCCCAGTCCCATGCTTTATGCAAACTAAATCAAAATAATTGCAAACAAAACTCCCCCTGGGTCTGTTGCTAGTTGGAGGCACTTGTTGTTTCGAGCAAGCTATGGATTGATGCTTGTTGGTGGAGCGGGAGTATAAACTTTACCATTCTGTTTGGGAACCGCCTATAATGTGTGTAGCATGGAAGATATCGCCATCTCTTGGTTGTTATGTTGACAATGAAAGTATGACGCTCAAAATATTATTTATCTCTATTTCAAAACCGAGCTCTGGCACCTCCACAAATCCCTGCTTCCCTCTACGAAGGGCCTATCTATTTACTTTTATGTTGAGTCATCACCCTCTTATTAAAAAGCACTAGCTGGAGAGCACAGTTGTCATTTGCATCCATTACTATTAATTTATATTGGGTATGACTATGACTGGATCTCTTTTACCATGAATTACAATGTCTAGTCAGTCCTTGATCTTTAAAGGTGCTCTACATTTATGTTTTGCGGTCTCAGAAAGGGCTAGCGAGATACCATCTTGTTATATCGTATCATGATTGTTTTGAGAAAGTGTCGTCATCTGAGATTTATTATTATGGCTCGCTAGTTGATTATGCCATTGATATGAGTAAACATGGGACCTAAGAGTTATTGTGAATGTGGTTAGTCATAATCTTTGCTGAAAACTTGCATGCTGGCTTTACATATTTACAACAACAAGAGCAAACAGAGTTTGTAAAAGTTTTTCTTTATCACTTTCAGTTTATCAACTGAATTGAATGAGGACAAGCAAAGGTTTAAGCTTGGGGGAGTTGATACGTCTCCGTCGTATCTACTTTTCCAAACACATTTGCCCTTGTTTTGGACTGTAACTTGCATGATTTGAATGGAACTAACCCGGACTGACGCTGTTTTCAGCAGACTATCCATGGTGTTATTTATGTGCAGAAACAAAAGTTCTCGGAATGACCTGAAACTCCACGGAACATCTATTTGGAAAATAAGAAAAATACTGGAAGAAAAATCCACGTCAGGGGGCCCTCACCTTGTCCACGAGGGTGGGGCGCGCGCTTGCCCCCCTGGGAGCGCCCCCTACCTCGTAGGCCCCCTGACGCTCCACCGACCTCAACTCCAACTCCATATATTCACTTTTGGGGAGAAAAAAATCGGAGAGAATGATTCATCACGTTTTACGATACGGAGCCGCCGCCAAGCCCTAAAACCTCTCGGGAGGGCTGATCTGGAGTCCGTTTGGGGCTCCGGAGAGGGGGATTCTTCGCCGTCGTCATCATCAACCATCCTCCATCACCAATTTCATGATGCTCACCGACGTGCGTGAGTAATTCCATCATAGGCTTGCTGGACGGTGATGGGTTGGATGAGATCTATCATGTAATCGTGTTAGTTTTGTTAAGGGTTTGATCCCTAGTATCCACTATGTTCTGAGATTGATGTTGCTATGACTTTGCTATGCTTAATGCTTGTCACTAGGGCCCGAGTGCCATGATTTCAGATCTGAACCTATTATGTTTTCATGAATATATGTGAGTTGTTGATCCTATCTTACAAGTCTATAGTCACCTACTATGTGTTATGATCCGGCAACCCCGAAGTGACAATAATCGGGACCACTCCCGGTGATGACCATAGTTTGAGGAGTTCATGTATTCACTATGTGCTAATGCTTTGTTCCGGTACTCTATTAAAAGGAGGCCTTAATATCCCTTAGTTTCCATTAGGACCCCGCTGCCACGGGAGGGTAGGACAAAAGATGTCATGCAAGTTCTTTTCCATAAGCACGTATGACTATATTCGGAATACATGCCTACATTACATTGATGAATTGGAGCTAGTTCTGTGTCACCCTATGTTATGATTGTTACATGATGAACCGCATCCGGCATAATTCTCCATCACCGATCCAATGCCTACGAGCTTTTCACATATTGTTCTTCGCTTATTTACTTTTCCGTTGCTACTGTTACAATCACTACAAAACCCAAAAATATTACATTTGCTATCGTCACCGTTACTTCCATATTACTTTGCTACTAAATACTTTGCTGTAGATACTAAGTTATCCAGGTGTGGTTGAATTGACAACTCACTGCTAGTACTTGAGAATATTCTTTGGCTCCCCTTGTGTCGAATCAATAAATTTGGGTTGAATACTCTACCCTCGAAAACTGTTGCGATCCCCTATACTTGTGGGTTATCACCGTCACCAAGACCCTCATTGACGGCGGTGTCGGCCTCAACTTGCTCTCCGTAGAAGCCTTCAGCCTTCTCCACGTGCCGCTCGAGCGGCTCAACCTCAGCAAGCCTTTTTTGGGAGTGGGTGGTTGAGCTGCCCACTCTCTGGGGCAGATCCGCCTCCCTGTCACCTTTGGCACACGCGACAACTACCGCACTGAGCTGGTGGACTTTGACATCACCCGCATCGGTCTCCCGTACAATGCCATCCTCGGGTACCCGGCTGTCGCTCAGTTCATGGCGACGACTCACCCGGCCTACAACCTCATGAAGATGCCAGGGAGCAAGGGCGTCCTCACCATCAAGGGGGACACTAAGGAGGCCGTGACGGCGCTCAGGCTCGCCTTCAAGACCGCGACAGCAGCACAGCCAGCGGGCGCCGGTACGCCCGAGGCCAAGGAGACCGCGCCCACCAAGAAGAAGCAGTTGTTCACCCAACACAAGGCGGAGACCAAGCAGGTGCCGGTAAACGAGGACGGGTCTTCAGGAGCCACCTTTACCATAGGAACCGGCCTTGATCCGGGACAAGAAGAAGCTTTGGTGAGCGCGCGAACAAGGAGATATTCGCGTGGGAGCCCAATCCGCTGGTAGGGGTCCCGAGAGAGGTGATCCATCATCATCTAAGGGTGTGCCCCAACGTACGCCCCGTGAAGCAGCGAGCAAGACGGCAGTCCACTGAGAAGCAGGCCTTCATCGTCCAAGAGACACGCAAGCTGGAGGCGGCAGGTACCATCCGAGAAGTTCGATACCCTGAATGGCTGGCGAACCCCGTCGTAGTACCAAAGAAAGGTGGGAAGGAACGGATGTGCGTCGACTTCACCAACCTTAACAAAGCTTGCCCCCAAGATCCATTCCCCCTTCCACGCATCGATCAAATCGTCGAGTCCACCGCCGAGTGCGACTTGCTATGTTTCCTGGATGCATTCTCTGGATACCACCAAATCAAGATGGCGGTGGAGCATGTGAAGAAGACAGCCTTCCTGACACCATGCAGGGTGTACTGCTACACCTGCATGCCCTTCGGGCTGCGCAACGCGGGCGCAACTTTTCAGCGGCTGATGCACATCGCCTTGGGGCGGCAGCTCGGCAGGAACACAGAGGCCTACGTTGATGACATAGTGGTCAAATCTCGCGAGGCGAGGACATTTATTCAAGACTTGGAGGAGACCTTCGAGAGCTTGCGCCAAGTGAACTTGAGGCTTAACCCGGAGAAGTGCGTGTTTGGCGTCCCCTCCGGCAAGCTACTAGGGTTCCTCGTATCCCATAGAGGGATCGAGGCGAACCCGGAGAAGATCAAGGCCATCGAAGACATGAGCCCGCCACAGACACTCAAGGAGATGCAGAAGCTAGCAGGGCGGGTGACCGCGTTAGGGCATTTCATCTCCAAGCTAGGCGAGCGGGCCTTACCCTTCTTTAAACTCATGAAGAAGAAGGGCCCGTTCGAGTGGACCCCGGAGGCCGACCGGGCCTTCCAAGACCTCAAGAAATACCTCACCAGCCCCCCGGTGATGGTGGCACCGCGGCCTCTCGAGCCTCTGGTACTCTACCTTGCCGCCACCCCGTACTCCGCCAGCACGGCGCTGGTAGCGGTTCGGGAGGAGCGCCAAGACAAGGGTGTGCCGCGCCAAGCCAAAGCTGATGCAGTGCAGGGTCAGGAAGGCGCAGCGAAGCCATCAGCGGCGGAAGACCAAGCTCAGCAGGGCAACATCGCAGAAGCTCTTGAGGACGGTCAGGTCTCTGGAAACCCACAGCCTCAGGACCACAATCTCCGCAGGACCTGAGCCTCGACAATGTGCCAGCCCTCGTCAAGCACCCGGTGTACTTCGTCAACACCGTACTGCGGGACGCGAGGGCGCGCTACCCCATGCCACCAAAGCTCCTGCTCGCACTCTTGGTGGCCTCGCGCAAGCAGTGGCACTACTTCCAAGGCCACCCCATCAAGCTCGTCTCAGCCTACCCATTGGAGAGGGTACTCATTAGCCCTAACTCAGCCGGAAGGGTCGCTGAATGGAACATCGAGTTGCAAGCATTCCAGTTGGAGTTCAGCACTACCAGGGTCATCAAGGGAGCCGCGCTCGCCGATTTTGTGGCAGAATGGGCAGATGCCCCGGCTCTTGAGGAAGGAGAAGACTGGTCCACCTCCCCAGGAAGCGAGGCACCAGACGGCTGGGTCATGTATTTCGATGGCGCCTTCGCGCACCAGGGCGCGGGGGCTGGAGCAGTGCTCATCTCGCCCACTCAGGACAAGCTCTACTACGCCGTGCAACTCTGCTTCCAGCACGGCGAGAAGGTCTCCAACAATATCGCAGAATACGAAGGCCTCATAGCTGGCTTGAAGGCTGCAGCGGCTCTAGGGGTGAAGCGCCTCACCGTCAAAGGCGACTCGTAGCTCCTCGTCAACTTCTCCAACAAGGTGTATGAGCCGAAGGACGAGCACATGGAGGCCTACCTTGCGGAGGTGCGTAAGATGGAAAAGCAGTTCTCAGGCCTGGAGCTGCAGCACGTGCCCCGGGGCACCAACAAGGAAGCCGACGACATCGCCAGGAGAGCATCCAAGCGGCAACCGCAAGAGCCCGGCGTCTTCGAAGAGCGGCTCTTCGAGCCATCAGCTACGCCACCTCTTTCAAGCACGACTCAGCCTCGGGAGGAGCTCCCACAGCCCCCGGCCACGGGAGCCCCAGCCTGTGGCCCGACCTTAGGAGCTCGGCTGCTCTTGGCGCTCAAGCCCCAGGAGGAGTGCTGGACCAAGGAATTCAAAGAGTACCTGATGCACGGAACGCTGCCGGAGAAGGAAGAGGACGCGGAGCGCGTGGCCCGGCAAGCCACGACATACTGCATTCAAGACGGCGAGTTGTACAGGAAACGGCCGAACGACGTTACGCTGCGCTGCATCTCCAGCGATCAAGGAAGGGAGCTGCTGACAGACATACACGGCGGGGACTGCGGGCATCACTCGTCGTCACGGGCCCTCGTTGGCAAGGTGTTCCGCAGTGGATTCTACTGGCCTACAACGCTCAACGACGCAGCCGAGCTGGTGAAGTCCTGCGAAGCTTGCCAACTCCATGCCAAGCAAATCCATCAGCCTGCCCAGGGCCTCCAAACCATCCCGCTCACATGGCCGTTTGCGGTCTGGGGGCTGGACATCCTAGGCCCATTCCCCCGGGCGCCAGGGGGCTACCGATATCTCTACGTCGCCATCGACAAGTTCACCAAGTGGGCGGAAGTGGAAGTCGTCCGTACCATTCCAGCCGGCTCTGCTGTCAAGTTCATCAAGGGCCTCGTAAGCCACTTCGGGGTCCCCAACCGCATCATCACAGATAACGGTTCGCAGTTTACTAGCAACCTCTTCAAAACCTACTGTGCTAACCTTGGAACGCAGATCTGCTATGCTTCGGTGGCCCACCCCAGGAGTAACGGTCAGGCCGAACGCGCTAACGCAGAGGTCCTGAGGGGCCTCAAGACCAGACCTTCAAGAAGAAGCTGGAGGCCTGCAGCAGGGGCTGGCACGACGAGCTCCAGTCCGTGCTGTGGTCCATCCGAACCACCGCCACCAAGCCAACGGGCGAGACTCCATTCTTCCTCGTCTACGGAGCTGAAGCAGTCCTTCCTCACGAGGTCAAGCATCGCTCCGCACGGGTCCTAGCGTTCGACGAAACGCATCAGGACGCCATGCGGGGGATGGATCTCGTGCTGGGGGACACCGTCGCGAAGCCGCATTGAGGGCGGCAAGGTACCAACAAGCGCTGCGACGGTACCACTGCCGCAACATCCGCTCCAGGACGCTCGAGGTGGGCGACCTCGTCCTGAGGCGGGTCCTCTCTAGAGAAGGGCTGAACAAACTATCGCCCATGTGGGAGGGCCCGTTCAGGGTCGTCCATGTCTCCAGGCCGGGTACAGCGCGCCTGGAGACGCAGGATGGGATACCCATCCAGAACGCTTGGAACATCCAGCACCTCCGGAAGTTCTATCCATGAAGCAAGGCCCAAAGCCTGAGAAGCAAGGCCCAGAGCCTGAGAAGCAAGGCCCAGAGCCTGAGAAGCAAGGCCCAGAGCCTGAGAAGAAAGGCCCAGAGCCTGTGAAGAAGGCCCGGTGCCTGTGAAGAATTGCCGCCCGTGACACTCTCACGTAATAATGAGTGGGGCTGTACACGCCCCGGAGTCTCAGGAGCACCGGCCTCAGGCCCTAGGGCTCCCTCCCACGCCTAGTGGACAGCACTTAGCTCCGCGCTGGTGAGAAGACTTGAAGACTAGATTAGGTGCTGGACGCGGCTTTTCATTTGCTTTCCATAGTTGTCTTGCTTTTCCTTAACCGAAGTTGCTCTTGGTGTTTGTTGCTGATTTGATTCCCTAGCCTTTTACCGCATTTTTCGGCTCTGGTTTGCTCATTTTCTCTCTCTCGCATACCTCGCGAGGGGGCTAGGCAGGTGCCCTCGCGAGCATTTTTCTTCTCTCTGCCTTCTCGCGAGCCACCCTCGTTCGAGCCTGGAAGCTGGCACATCTCTCCTAATCCGTGCCCCTCGGGTACCGCGATACAAAGCACCAAGTCAAGGCTTGGGTGGACGGCAAATCCTCTAGCGCACTTCCTAACAAGTTTTTCGCAGTTCCTGAGCAAATGCAGGCCACCGAGGCAAGATGGATGCAAGGAAATAAACGCCCCGCGAGGAAGAGGGTGTCCTGAGTATACCAGGTTAAGTTATCTTTGCGCAAAATAACGACCCAGCACAAGAACAACACGCATACCGTTATAACCGAGGAACCATAGTTCGATACACGCCCCCCGGGCCCATACTGGTTTCATTCTTGATGCAGGAAAAGAGTAAAACAAAAGTAGCGTTGCAGCGATCCGCGAAGACAGTCCCCTAGTGCTACCCCGAGCCTAGCCGGATCCTTCCTCACGCTTCACGGAGGTGCGGCGACGACACGACCCACTGCCGCCTTCAAAACGGGCGCGGCGGCTGGTCATAGCCGCCACTGCTGGAGCTGTCGCCGGAGGAAGAGCCGCCGTAGCTGGACGAGACACGGTCGCCGCCGAGGGCGGGCTCGCCCTCGTCCTCGTCGCGACCGTCCCCAAGGCCAAGTACCTCCTCACCGTCGTTCACCTCGGGGCAGCACCCGGCGCGGCGACCATCTTCCCCAAACACCCTCACATAGAGGGTCGATCCACCGCCGTACCTGAAGTGGAGGGTGCACCGCCTGCCCAGGCCACGCGCGCGGGCGAATGTCCGCCAGCCGTGGGCCAGGGCTATGTTGCCCGCGGCGAAAGTCTCAACCGCAACCCAAGAGGCCTTGTTGCAGCAGCCATCCGCCTGCAGCCAGAGTCCACCTGGACCAGAGGCCGGCAGTTCACCAGCGAAGAAGCGCGGAAGTTGGAGCCAGTTGCCGGCCGGGTTCTCCGACCAGACGATGAACTCATGCGACACGTCCGCCATGTGGAGGCGCGGACGAGGAGGCCGCGCCACCATAGCACGCCTCCCCTCATCAACTGGACCGCCATGGCTGGGATGGCCCACTCCGCGTGCCGTGGCGCCGCCTCGACAATGGGCCATGGCAAGGGTCGCGGCATGCTTGCGCGGGCGGCCGCGGCCGCGCTTGGGCGCCGGGGAGCCGGGTCCCTCGCGAGGAGCCTTTCCCTTCTCGGCCGCAGAGAGCTTCCTTCGTGGCGCCATCGGTGGCGCTGCAAGCAGTGGAGCAAGGAGGAAGAAGCAAGCAAGCGGGGAAGAGATGGGCGACGGGGGCTCCGCCCCCTCCCCATTTATAGCAAGAGAAGGCCAACCGGCGTCTCCCACGATCGCAGGTAATGATGGTTTTCCTTGCATGTCGCAGGGACTTGTCAAGTAGTGCAGTTGCCGAGGCAGCGTGGGAAAGCGGAGACGCCCACGTCCAATCAACCGCCACGCGTCAACCAAGGCCGCAGGCTTTTGGGGCCCGTGGTGCTCCGAACTTGACCTTTGGCTTCGCCGCGAAGCCAAGCCCGAGCGCACCTTGGGCCGGGGGGTTACTGTCGGCGTTCTGGGAACGGGGGTCCCCAGACTTGCCTGCCTGCGGCCCACAGCGTGGCTAAGCCAGCAGGCCGTACGACCCATCTTCATCAACAAGGCATCCAAGACCCTCGCGAGGGTCCGAGCCTCGCGAGGCGGGCGACACAAGACCTCCTCTGGAGTGGCCTAGTCAGGCAGGCTCGCGAGGAGCGGAGATATCAAGGCGGGGAAAACCTCACGAGGCTCTCCTGACGTGAGCCATGACGAACAGCGCCAGGCGGGTGCCAGCACGCGGAGCGTCCTTATTTCCTCTTTGGTGCTAAGGAGGCCAGCGCAGGCGAGGAGTACCGAGGCATCAGGCAAAGGTTGCTATATTGGTGCAACGAGACCAAGACCAGGAGGACGGCAAGGTGGAGGTCATCATGGAGCCCAAGACGGCGTCACCACCAGAGCTTTTCGCAGGCGAAGACCGCTTTTGTCAGGATAGCTTGTACTAGCTGTCCCCCTTCAAATTTGCCCACCGTTGTTGGCTCCCTTCCCGCTCGATATTTGGGAAGAGGACCAGGGCCTCTATAAATAGGTCTAGCCACCACAGTAGTAGCCATCGGATCGAGAGACGCGCACAAGCTCGTACTCACAAGAACACCTCGACCTCAGGAGGCTGTTCTTCCCTTGTACTGTTCATCATCAGCCCAAGAGGCAATCCATCACCACCACACTAGAGTAGGGTATTACACCACAATGGTGGCCCGAACCAGTATAACCCTTGTGTCTTTCTGTGTTGCGAGTTCGTCGAGTTCGTCAGCGAGAACTTAGTGAGCTAGGGCGTAGATCGGTAGGAGGGAAAGACTTCGCGCGCACCCCAGTGTTCGAACCTAATAGGTATCTCAAAGTGTTCAGCAAGGCGTGAAGCAAATATGCCTCCGAAGATGGGGCCCTTTGTACGGTTCAGACTTAATCGTTTAGCAACAATAGCGCCTAGGCTGAAAGTTGTATCACGAAACAAAGCATGGCGCAAAATGACAAGATCAGGAGCACTAAGATTTCCACTGTTCCCGTGAACAATTAAGCATCTACTAGCAAATATCACAAAGTAACGTAGAAGAGGAAAATGTATACTGGTAATTCTTGCATCGGAAACTTTCCTCGTTTCCCCTACAGAAATTCTATCAATAAATCCATTCACATCACTACGGTGTGGTTCCTCGATGCTGCCCACAAAGGGTATCTTGCAGACCCGACAAAAATCATGGAGTGACATCTCCTTAACCTCATCATATAAGTGAAACTCCACTGAAGGTGGTGATTTCTTAGGATGGAAATAAAAATTTTGCACGAATATATTAGTGGGTAGGAGATACTGTTCGCGCTGGTCGTGGACGAAGTCGGTGAGTCCTGCATTCTTAGCCAAGTAATAAAAGTCATTATAAATTCCGGTGGCTCTCAAGAACGCATCACAAGGCCATTCGCATGGCCGAACCTCCGTCGTGCGAGGAAAATTGTATTTGGGCTTTTTATTCTCCTCATTCTGCTTATCCTTCGAGCTTCGGCTCGAAGAGCCTCTCAACAATCTCTTCAACATTTTCTCCCTCTGAAAATTTCTGAAATTTTTAGTGACTCAAAATAAAAGTGAACCAAACTCAACAAGATTGATAGCAACTACTCCCATAAGTGCCTAGCGGCTATATCATGCATTAAAACTACTTTGGACCATATAAATTTGACATGCAAGCTCAAGAACAGGGTCACCTTAGCAGCAAAAAATTGCAATAAATAAAGCACTAGAACAAAAAATAATTGGACCATTGGAGGAGTCACATATCGAAGAACAATCTCCCCAAACAGTTTTGTGAATGGAGCTTTGAGCAAAGAGGTCGAAAATTGCAGCAAGATGAGCTAGAACACGGGTTTGAGCTGTGGGAGGATTTTTTTCTAGAGGAAGACAAAGTGAGTGGGTAATGGAATAAGTGGAGGGGGTCCACATGGGGCCCACGAGGCAGGGGGCGCGCCCACACCTGTGCCCTCGTGGCCAAATGGTGGGCCCCCTGGTGTGTTCTCAGTGCCAGTAATTCTTAATTATTCTACAAAAAATAATATTTCATTTTCATGGCATTTGGAGAACTTTTATTTTTGGGGTATTTTTATTGCAAGGATAATTCAGAAAATAGACAAAAAATACTATTTTTGCTTTATTTAATCTAAATAACAGAAAGTAAAAGGAGGGTACAGAGAGTTGTGTTTTCTAACTTCATCCATCTCGTGCTCATCAAAAGGAATTCACTAACAAGGTTGATCAAGTCTTGTTAACAAACTCTTTCCGAATCGCATGAAACCGGATAATTTTTGAATAACACTAGGTTACCTCAACGGGGATATGCATGTCCCCAACAATAAGAATATCATAGGAATTCAAAACCTCCAATAGTAATCGTTGAAATTTTTCCAATAGAATTGATACTATGAACTTGAGGTTGCTTCCTCGAAAAGTGTACCATATGCTCATTACCATTAACATGAAAAGTGACATTGCCTTTGTTGCAATAAATAACAGCCCCTGCAGTATTCAAAAAGGGTCTACCAAGGATAATAGACATACTACCGTCCTCGGGAATATCAAGAATAACAAAGTCCGTTAAAATAGTAACGTTTGCAACCACAACAGGCACATCCTCACAAATGCCAACAGGTATAGCAGTTGATTTATCAGTCATTTGCAAAGATATTTCAGTAGGTGTCAACTTATTCAAATCAAGTCTACAATATAAAGAGAGAGGCATAACACTAACACCGGCTCCAAGATCACATAAAGCAGCTTTAACATAGTTTCTTTTAATGGAGCATGGTATAGTCGGTACTCCTAGATCTCCTAGTTTCTTAGGTATTCCACCTTTAAAAGTATAATTGGCAAGCATGGTGCGCTTCCGGTATCTTTCTTTTATTTGTAACAATATCTTTCATATACTTAGCATAAGGATTCATTTTAAGCATATCAGTCAAACGCATACGCAAAAGATAGGTCTAATCATTTCAGCAAAGCGCTCAAAATCCTCACCATCCTTTTTCTTGGATGGTTTAGGAGGATTAGGCATGGGTTTCTGAACCCATGGCTCTCTTTCTTTACCGTGCTTCTTAGCAACGAAGTCTCTCTTCTCATAACGTTGATTCTTTGATTGTGGGTCATCAAGATCAATAGCAGGTTCAATCTCTACATCATTGTTATTGCTAGGTTGAGCATCAACATGAACATCATCATTAACATTATCACTAGGTTCATGTTCATTACCAGATTATGTTTTAGCATCAGAAATAGAAATATCATTGGGATTCTCAGGTGTGTCAACAACAGGTTCACTAGAAGCATGCGAAGTCCTATCATTTTTCTTTTTCTTCTTCTTAGAAGGACTAGGTGCATCAACATTAGTTCTCTGAGAATCTTTCTCAACTCTCTTAGGGTGGCCCTCAGGATACAAAGGTTTCTGAGTCATTCTACCCCCTCTAGTCATAACTCTAACAGCATTATCATTTTTCTTATTATTTAATTCATTGAGCAAATTATCTTGTGCTTTAAGCACTTGTTCTACCTGAGTGGTAACCATAGAAGCATGTTTACTAATAATTTTAAGGTTATCTTTAACTCTAGACATATAATCACTCAAGTGTTCAATCATATAAGCATTACGTTGCAATTGTCTACCAACATAAGCATTGAAGTTTTCTTGTTTAACAATAAAATTGTCAAACTCATCCAAGCATTGGCTAGCAGACTTATAACGAGGAATATCACCTTCATCAAATATATAGAGAGAATTTACCTTTACTGCCTGTGTCGGGTTATTATGACCATGTATTTCTTCAATAGGTGGCAAATTCTTAACATCTTCAGCTTTAATACCCTTTTCTTTCATAGATTTCTTTGCCTCTTGCATATCTTCAGGACTGAGAAATAGAATACCCCTTTTCTTCGGAGTTGGCTTAGGAGTTGGTTCAAGAAGTTTCCAATCATTATCATTACTCAATATATTATTCAATAGCAATTCAGCTTGCTCAACAGTTCTTTCCTTGAAAACACAACCAGCACAACTATCCAGGTGGTCTCTGGAAGCATTAGTTAGTCCATTATAAAAGATATCAAGTATTTCATTTTTCTTGAGAGGATGATCAGGCAAAGCATTAATTAATCGGAGAAGCCTCCCCCAAGCTTGTGGGAGACTCTCTTCTTCAATTTGCACAAAATTATATATTTCCCTTAAGGCAGCATGTTTCTTATGAGCAGGGAAATATTTAGCAGAGAAGTAATAAATCATATCCTGGGGACTACCCACACAACCAGGAGCAAGAGAATTAAACCATGTTTTAGCATCACCCTTTAATGAGAACGGAAATAACTTAAGGATATAGTAGTAACAATTTTTTTCCTCATGAGTGAATAGGGTGGGTATATCATTCAATTTAGTAAGATGTGCCACAGTAGTTTCAGATCCATAGCCATAAAAAGGATCAGATTCAACCAAAGTAATTAACTCAGGATCGATAGAGAAATCATAATCCTTATCAGAAATACAGATAGGTGAAGTAGGAAAAGCAGGGTCATATTTCATTCTAGCATTCAAAGACTTTTCTTTCAACTTAGCTAACAGTTTCTTAAGATCATATCTATCTTTGCAAGCAAAAAGGTCTCTAGCAGTTTCTTCATCCATAACATAACCCTCAGGCACATCAGGCAATTCATATCTAGGGGGAGAATCTTCATAATCACTTTCATCAATATTATCTGTTTCAATAATTTCATTCTCTCTAACCCTAGCAAGTTGTTCATACAGAAATTCACGTAATGGCACAGTATTATCAAGCATAGAAGTAGTTTCATCATAAGCATCATGGCTAGCAGAAGTTGCATCATCAATAACATGCGACATATCAGAATCAATAACAGGTGTAGGTGTCGCAAATTTACTCATAACAGAAGGTGAATCAAGTGCAGAGCTAGATGGCAGTTCCTTACCTCCCCTCGTAGTTGAGGAAAAAATCTTAGTTCTTTCATCTTTCAAATTCCTCATAGTGATCAACAGATATAAATCCAAAGTGACTCAAAGAATAGAGCTATGCTCCCGGCCAACGGCGCCAGAAAATAGTCTTGATAACCCACAAGTATAGGGGATCGCAACAGTTTTCGAGGGTAGAGTATTCAACCCAAATTTATTGATTCGACAGAAGGGGAGCCAAAGAATACTCTCAAGTATTAGCAGTTGAGTTGTCAATTCAACCACACCTGAAAGAATTAATATATGCAGCAAAGTATTTAGTAGCAAAGTAGTATGAAAGTAATAGTAACGGTGGCAAAAGTAACAATAGATGTTTTTGTAGCAACCGTAACAATGGCAACAAAAAAGTAACTAAGCAAAGATCAATATGTGAAAAGCTCGTAGGCAATGGATCAATGATGGATAATTATGTTGGATGCGATTCCTCATGCAACAGTTTAACATAGGGTGACACAGAACTAGCTCTAGTTCATCAATGTAATGTAGGCATGTATTCTGAATATAGTCATACTGCTTATGGAAAAGAACTTGCATGACATCTTTTGTCCTACCCTCCCGTGGCAGCGGGGTCCTATTGGAAACTAAGGGATATTAAGGCGTCCTTTTAATAGAGTACCGGACCACAGCATTAACACTTAGTGAATACATGAACTCCTCAAACTACGGTCATCACCGGGAGTGGTCCCGGTTATTGTCACTTCGGGGTTGCCGGATCATAACACATAGTAGGTTACTATTGACTTGAAAGATAGGATCAAGAACTCACATATATTCATGAAAACATAATAGGTTTAGATCTGAAATCATGGCACTCGTGCCCTAGTGACAAGCATTAAGCATAGCAAAGTCATAGCAACATCAATCTTAGAACATAATGGATACGAGGGATCAAACCCTAACAAAACTAACTCGATTACATGGTAAATCTCATCCAACCCATCACCGTCCAGCAAGCCTACGATGGGATTACTCACGCACGGCGGTGAGCATCATGAAATCTGTGATGGAGGATGGTTGATGATGACGACGGCGATGGATTCCCCTCTCCGGAGCCCCGATCGGACTCCAGATCAGCCCTCCCGAGGAAGATTAGGGCTTGGCAGCGGCTCCATATCGTAAAACGCGATGAATCCTTCTCTCTGATTTTTCTCTCCCCGAACATGAATATATGGAGTTGGAGTTGAGGTCGGTGGAGTCCCAGGGGGCCCACGAGGTAGGGGGCGCACCCTGCACCCTCGTGGACAGGGTGGGGCCCCTGATGCTAATTCTTTTGCCAATATTTTTTATTAATTCCAAAATGTGTCTTCGTGGATTTTCAGGTCATTCCGAGAACTTTTATTTCTGCACAAAAATAACACCATGGCAGTTCTGCTGAAAACAGCGTCAGTCCGGGTTAGTTCCATTCATATCATGCAAGTTAGAGTCCAAAACAAGGGCAAAAGTGTTTGGAAAAGTAGATACATTGGAGACGTATCAGTGACGTGCCTCACTTGGAAAACGGTAGGTGCTTCTCCCTCACGCTTAAGGATGGCTTCGAATATTTTACTGTATGTGACTTCAGCGGCATGTATTTCTAGCATGACATAAGATTTTTTGCTTTAACATGTAATTTTAGTTTTTTTTATAATTTGACTAGTGCATCCCCAGCTATGCAAGACCTTATGTCTTCGAGAAGCTCTCTTTCGAAGAGAGGGAAAATGTGGACATGAAGAAAGCTCACCTTAAAATGAAACATGGTTTCATTTTTGAGGTTAAGATCATAAATGAAGTAGGTCACACACATTTTAGTTGTTCAAATTGGAAAGGATTATGCAAGGCCTATGGATTTCATGAGGGTATGAAAATAACCTTTGATATTGGCATTCCTTAAGATGATGTTGAACATGATAAATACATTTGGGTGGATGTGGACATGATTCCAATTCTATCTTCATGTGAGTTTTGTAAACAAAATTGTTAAATAATCTATATTACTTATTTAAAAATAGTTGTTATTCATCTAAACTTGTTTGTTTATAATTAACAACTTATTTCCTTTCTCCAAGAGATACACGGAAGATAGTGGGCAATACCTACTACAGTTATGGCTCAGAGCTAACTTGGGAGGATAAGAATTTTCTTGTCACCTTTGTTAATGATGTACTGACTTTTAAGATTATTTTTGGAGTTGGCCAACATTATAGTGGAATACGTGCCACCAGTCCATGAGTTGAGCGATGGTAATGTTCGTGCAAATATCATGGTATGTTTTTTTATATTGTATCACTAGTCCGTATTTTTCATACATTCGTCTTAAGTAAACTACATTGCTAACTTATATTACTATTATGTTCTTCAACAGAAGCTCCCGAGTGATGTTGTGCCGACGCTGATGTATGATAAAGGTGAGATGAAAATTGTTAGCATACGATCAGCAATGGAGACTTTCCAATGTGCATACTCGACTAATCATGAAATAGATGGCCTCAAAATAAAAGGATGGAGAAAAATAGTGACTGAGCAAAGGCCACAAATTGGAGACCGGTGGATCTCTGTGCTTCATAATGGGGATGGAGATTTTTTTTATGTTTTATACTATTTTACCTAAGAGAGAGGAGTAGGTCATAGTACTTGTCATGTGCTAGGAAGTTATTTACCTACAATGATAACAATTAGCTAGTAGTGGTTAACTTATTATGATCATTATGGTGAGACATTGTTATATCACTACGATGATGATGAGTTATTATCATTACGATGATGACGAGTTGTTATATGACTATGATGATGATCAGTTGTTATATGACTACGGTGATGATGAATTGTTATACAATTATGATGATGATGAGTTGTTATATCATTATGTTGATGATGAGTTGTTGTATTATTGCTGCTGTATAAAAATTTGTATAAGGTTGCATAAATATAGTATAAATATGAAGAAATGAAATACACAGGAATAGTAGTGGCGCGGGGTAAGACCCAGCGCTGTTGCTTTTTAGCAGTAGCGCGGGTACTACCACACACTACTACTAGCACAAGTAGCAATAGTGGGGGTCAGGCCCGCGCTACTGCTAAAAGTTAGTTGTAGCGCGCTAGCAGTAGCGCAGTCTTCCCTAGTAGTGTATGGGCCTAATCTGGACGTGATCCGAGGACACAACCAGGCCACCCATGCACCAAATGCGCCAAGGGGCCCGCCATCGAGATCGACCTCGATGACGACGACAATGACAATAGCAGCAACGATAGCGCTGACGAGGAGTCCGACACCGAGGAGGGTGGCTACGTGTTACAGAAGTGTGCCCAAGGTGAGGGCGCATCCTCCTCGGGTGCCGCCGAGATGGAACCACCCGAGGACAGCTGGCACGAGAAAAGCCGAGGGGTGATAGAGGCAGCGGTGGCGTCGGAAGTCCCCTCCAAGTCGGTCCGACGGCTGGTGGCGGTCAAGCGCAGGAGGGGAGGCAGAGCGGTGTTGCACACGGGTAATTTCTAGATGGAGGTTAGACGTGCATGCTATGTGGTTGTTTGTGGCAGCCGCGCGTACCGTAGCGGACGGTGCCCTTTTTTGGGCTCCACAAAAATTTGGTAGAAATTGTAAGGACAGTTGCTGGAGTTTTTTTGGGGGGGGGGTGACGTGGCATGAATCTGCGTTGGTATATCCCCAAAGAGGAAGGGATGATGAAGCACAATGATACGTCTCCAACGTATCTATAATTTATGAAGTATTCATGCTATTATATTATCCATCTTAGATGTTTTATATGCATTTATATGCTATTTTATATGATTTTTGGGACTAACCTATTAACCTGGAGCCCAGTGCTAGTTTCTATTTTTTCCCTTGTTTTTGAGTTTTACAGAAAAGGAATACCAAACAGAGTCCAATTGACGTGCCAATTTTTGACGATTTTTTATGGACCAGAAGAAGCCCACGGAGCATCAGAGATGGACCAGAAGAGTCCCAAGCCGTCCACGAGGGTGGAGGGCGCGCCCCTATCTCGTGGACGACTCGGAGACCCCCCTGACATGAAACCGGCGCCAAAAATTCCTATAAATATAGAAACCTCCAGAAAATAACCTAGATCGGAAGTCCCGTGCCGCAAGCCTCTGTAGCCACGAGAAATCAATCTAGGCCCTCTCTGGCACCCTGCCGGAGGGGGCCATCATCACCAGAGGCCATGGAGGAGGATCCCGGAGGGGCCATCATCGCCATGAAGGCCAAGGACCAGAGGGAGAACCTCTCCCCATCTAGGGGGGAGGCCATGGAGGAGGAAGCACAAGGGGGAGAACCTCTCCTCCTCTCTCTCGGTGGTGCCGGAGTGCCATTGGGAGGGGAATCATCGCAGCGGTGATCGTCTTCATCAACATCACCACCACCATCACCGTCCTCATCTCTTTTCGGTCCACTCTCCCGCACCCCGCTGTAATCCCTACTTGAACATGGTGCTTTATGCCACATATTATGATCCAATGATGTGTTGCCATCCTATAATGTTTTGAGTAGATATCCTTTGTCTTTGGGTTGATTGATTATCTAGATTGTTATGAGTTGTATGTTTTATTTTGGTGCTGTCCTATTGTGCCCTCCGTTTCGCGCAAGTATGAGGGATTCCCGCTGTAGGGTGTTGCAATACGTTCATGATTCTCTTATAGTGGGTTGCTTGAGTGACAGAAGCATAAACCCGAGTAAGGGGTTTGTTGCGTATGGGATATAGGGGACTTGATGCTTTAATGCTATGGTTGGGTTTTACCTTAATGATCTTTAGTAGTTGCGGATGCTTGCTAGAGTTCCAATCATAAGTGCATATGATCCAAGAAGAGAAAGTATGTTAGCTTATGCCTCTCCCTCATATGAAATTGCAATGACGACTACTGGTCTTGTTAACAATTGCCTAGGACAATACCGCACACCGATCCATCATTATTCCATACTCGCTATTTATAATATTTAGTAATATATTCTAACTTTATGATAACAGCACCTACTTTTATGGTTTAGCTCTCCGATATCATGCAAAGTTATCCTCTTCATACCCACAACGTAGTTTTATTTCTCGTTTCTAGTTGGAAGCAAACGTCCGGTGTACGTAGAGTCGTATCAGTGGCAGATATGACTTGAGAGAATATTGATCTTACCTTTAGCTCCTTGTGGGTTCGACACTCCATACTTATCGCTTCCACCTTTGGGAATTGCTATGATGATTCCCTGCACTTGGGGATTATAAAGCTCTTTTCTGGCGCCGTTGCCGGGGAGCAATAGCGTGGGGGTTGATATTCTCGTGTGTGCTTGTTTGCTTTCTTCACTAAGTAGTTTTTGTTTTTCCTTTTTTTTCTGTTTAGTTGTGGGTGAAACATAAAAAAAATATTAAAGAATGAAAATACAAAAAAAATACTTGCCTCTCATGCCTAAAAAGTTTTTCAATAAGAGAAGTGATTGGAAGGTTATGCATTGGAGAAGTGAGGGTCGACCTTGAACACTTGTGTTCATGCTCATGGAAACAATGTAAAAAAATTCATGTAAGCTTCTCTGAAAATAATTATCCCCTTGTATATTTCCATTGTATTATAAAAATAATGTGACAAGCTTTGGTTTTAGGATGATTAGATTGCTTATTTACTATGTGCAGTACAAAAACAGAAACTTTGGCTGTAGTGCATGAATTTACATTTTTTACTGGAAAGTCAAATGGGTCTGAAACTTTATGCACATTAATTCGGTACAAAGTTTTTAAATTTTCATATGTTTTTAGAATTTTTTGGAGTTACAGAAGTTTACTAAAGTTCCAGATTACTACAGACTGTCCTGTTTTTGACAGATTCTGTTTTCTATGTGTTGATCGCTTATTTTGATGAATCTATGGGTGTATCGGGGGGTATGAACCATGGTGAAGTTGGAATACAGTAGATATAGTTCGAATATGAAATTGTAATAAGTTTGCAACAGTACCTAAAGGTAGTTATTTGCTTTATTATACTAACGGATCTCACAAAGTTTTTGTTAAAGTTTTGTGTGGATGAAGTGTTCGAAGATCGAGGAGCTATCAATATGAGAAGAATAAAGAGAGGCAAGAGTTCAAGCTTGGGGATGCCCAAGGCACCCCAAGTGAATATTTCAAGGATACTCAAGCATCTAAGCTTGGGGATGCCCCGGTTGGCATCCCATCTTTCTTCTTCAACAATTATTGGTATACCTCGGTTTTTGTTTTGTTCACATGATTTGTGTCCCTTGTGTTTTTATTTTTTCTTTAAGAACCATGCTAGTATGAGATATCCCTTCATCGATCCATGTGCTTCACTTATATCTTTTGAGTATGACCTTAGAGAATGCTCCTTGCGCTTCACTTAAATCTTTTGAGTATGGTTTTATAGAATGCTTCGTGTGCTTCACTTATATATTTTGAGCTTGGATATTGGTTAGACTATATTAATTTTAGAATTCTCCATTAATTCACTTATATCTTTTGGAGTATGAATAATACTATCATCTAAAGCGGGTTTGGAAGAGTGTCAACTTTAGGAATTAGTGACCCCACTATTCCGAATGAGAAGAATTTTGCTTATGTGGAGAGTACAAAATTCTCTATGCTTGTAGATCATGAAAAGAATGCTTTATGTGATGGTTATATTGATGAATTCATTCATGATGCTACTGAAATATATTATGAGGGAGGAATATATGCTTGTAGGAGTTCCAATAATATCAAGTTTCCTCTCTATGTGCTTAAAGTTTTGAAGTTATACTTGTTTTGCCTTCCTATGCTAGTTGATTCTTGTTCCTATAAATTATGTGCTCACAAAATCCCTAGGCATAGGAAGTGGGCTAGATTTAAATGTGCTAGTAATATTCTTCATGATGCTCTCTTTGTGTTTCAATTCTTTTCTTTTATGTGAGCATCATTGAAATCATCAGGCCTAGCTAAAAGGCACTAAAGAAAAATGCTTGTTGGGAGACAACCCAATATGTACCCTTACTGTTTTTGTGTGTTTACATGATTAAGCTACTGTAGTAATCATGTTTTATAGCTTTTTTTCAATAAAAGTGCCAAGTAAGACCTTTGGGAAGACTTGGGTGAAAGATAATGTGATCTTGCTGTAAAAAACAGAAACTTTGCGCTCAAGAGGTTAGCTGCCATATTTTTACAGAAAAGTGCTTTTGAGTTGATTCTTTTTGCAGAAGATTAATAGAAAAATTCCTCACGCCCACCAATCTATTTCATAATTTTTGGAGTAGCAGAAGTATGGTTGATGTTCAGATCATTACAGACTGTTCTGTTTCTGACAAATTCTGTTTTCATTGCATAGTTTGCTTGTTTTCTAGTTTCTATGGCTTATATTTCTCAATATAAATTGTAGAATGATATGGTACAGTAGGCATTGTGTGAGAATAATTATGAACCTTATCATTGACAGTACCAAAGTGAATGGTTTACTCTTTATCATACTAACCTACCTCACGAAGTTCCGTTAAGTTTTGTGTGATTGAAGTTTTCAAGCTTTGGGTGAGATATCGATATGAGGAGAATAAGGAGTGGAAAGACCCTAAGCTTGGGGATGCCCAAGGAACCCCAAGGTAATATTCAAGGAAGACTCAAGCGCCTAAGCTTGGGGATGCCCCGGAAGGCATCCCCTCTTTCGTCTTCAAAACTATCGGTATACCTTACTCGGAGCTATATTTTTATTCGTCACATGATATGTGTTTTGCTTGGAGCATATTTTCAATTTTACTTGCTGTTTGAATAAAATCATTGGATCTGAAATCTAGAATGAAAAAGAATCCTCCCATGGCTAGTTAATTATTTGACTACTCAGTGTTCTTCACTTACATCTTTTTGGAGTAGTTTGTTGTTTACTCACGTGCTTCACGTATACCCTATGAGTAAATGGTTGAATGAATTGAATATCATAAATCTGAATTTATATATGTTTCATATGCTTATACCATGGGGAGTAATGACTTCACACATAATAAGTATAGGTGGTAAATTTATTGAAAGTTAGCAACCGCAGAATTGGTCACTTGAACAATTCAAGAAAGAATATTGAAGGAAGAGAGATTTCACATATAAATATACTATCTTGGACATCTTTTGTAATTGTGAGCACTCATTAAAATATGACATGCTAAAAAGTTGATGTTGGACAACAAAGACAACTTAATGGGTTATGTTTTCCTATATCCGAAACGTTATATTTTCTTGGATCATCCAACATGTTGAGCTTGCCTTTCCCTCTCATGCTAGCCAAATTCTTTGCACCAAGTAGAAATACTACTTGTGCTTCCAAACATCCCTTAAACCAGTTTTGCCATGAGAGTCCACCATACCTACCTATGGATTGAGTAAGATCCTTCAAGTAAGTTGTCATCGGTGCATGCAATAAAAATTGCTCTCTAAATATGTATGATCTATTAGTGCGAAGAAAATAAGCTTTATACGAACTTGTGATATGGAAGAAATAAAAGCGACGGACTGCATAATAAAGGTCTTTATCACAAGCGGCAATATAAAGGGACGTTCTTTTGCATTAAGATTTTGTGCATCCAACCATAAAAGTGCATGACAACCTCTGCTTCCCTTTGTGAAGGGCCTATCTTTTACTTTTACCTTCTACCCTTATACAAGAGTCATGGTGATTTTCACCTTTCCTTTTTACACTTTTTCCTTTGGCAAGCACTTTGTGTTGGAGCGATCCGGATATATATATTCCCTTGGATGTAGGTTTTCATAAAGTATTATTGTTGACATTACCCTTGAGGTAAAAGGTTGGGAGGCGAAACTATAAGGCCCTATCTTTCTCTGTGTCCGATTAAAACTTTGAACCCATAAATATCACGTGAGTGTTAGCAATTGTGAAAGATTAAATGATAGTTGAGTTTGTGGAGTTTGCTAAATCAAAGCTCTCACATAGACCCTTCCTGAAAATAAAATGAATTACAATTGTTTGCTGACTGAGAATATAGTTTGTTAGTTTCAAGAAAGTTTATGATCTATACTTTAACATGTGAATAGCTTGTTACTTGATCATGAAAAGTTTTATGAGATGAGCTACTGTTATGACATATAATGATGCTAGAGAAGGTGATTGAAATTATCATTGATCAAACTTGTGCACTTGATAGCATTCACACTTCATAAATTATTTCTTTTATCATTTACCTACTCGAGGACGAGCAGGAATTAAGCTTGGGGATGCTGATACATCTCCAACATATCTATAATTTATGAAGTATTCATGCTATTATATTATCCATCTTAGATGTTTTATATGCATTTATATGCTATTTTATATGATTTTTGGGACTAACCTATTAACCTAGAGCCCAGTGCCAGTTTCTGTTTTTTTTTTCTTGTTTTTGAGTTATACAGAAAAGGAATACCAAACGGAGTCCAATTGACGTGCCAATTTTTGACGATTTTTTATGGACCAGAAGAAGCCCATGGAGCATCGGAGATGGACCAGAAGAGTCCCGAGCCATCCACGAGGTTGGAGGGCGTGCCCTACCCCCTGGGCGCGCCCCCTATCTCGTGGACGACTCGGAGACCCCCCTGATGTGAAACCGACGCCAAAAATTCCTATAAATACAGAAACCTCCAGAAAATAACGTAGATCGGAAGTTCCGCTGTCGCAAGCCTCTGTAGCCACGAGAAATCAATCTAGGCCCGCTCTGGCACCCTGCCGGAGGGGGCCATCATCACCAGAGGCCATGGAGGAGGATCCCGGAGGGGCCATCATCGTCATGAAGGCCAAGGACCAGAGGGGGAACCTCTCCCCATCTAGGGGGAGGCCATGGAGGAGGAAGCACAAGGGGGAGAACCTCTCCTCCTCTCTCTCGGTGGCGCCGGAGTGCCATCGGGAGGGGAATCATCCCCGCGTTGATCGTCTTCATCAACATCACCACCATCATCACCGTCCTCATCTCTTTTACGCGGTCCACTCTCCCGCACCCTGCTGTAATCCCTACTTGAACATGGTGCTTTATGCCACCTATTATGATACAATGATGTGTTGCCAACCTATGATGTTTTGAGTAGATATCCTTTATCTTTGGGTTGATTGATGATCTAGATTGGTATGAGTTGTATGTTTTATTTCGGTGCTGTCCTATTGTGCCCTCCGTGTCGCGCAAGCGTGAGGGATTCCCGCTGTAGGGTGTTGCAATACGTTCATGATTCGCTTATAGTGGGTTGCTTGAGTGACAGAAGCATAAACCCGAGTAAGGGGGTTGTTGCGTATGGGATATAGGGGACTTGATGCTTTAATGATATGGTTGGGTTTTACCTTAATGATCTTTAGTAATTGCGGATGCTTGCTAGAGTTCCAATCATAAGTGCATATGATCCAAGAAGAGAAAGTATGTTAGCTTATGCCTCTCCCTCGTATGAAGTTGCAATGACGACTACTGGTCTTGTTAACAATTGCCTAGGACAATTCCGCACACCGATCCATCATTATTCCACACTCGCTATTTATAATATTTAGTAATATATTCTAACTTTATGATAACAGCACCTACTTTTATGTTTTAGCTCTCCGATATCATGCAAAGTTATCCTCTTCATACCCACAACATAGTTTTATTTATCGTTTCTAGTTGGAAGCAAACGTTCGGTGTACGTAGAGTCGTATCAGTGGCAGATAGGTCTTAAGAGAATATTGATCTTACCTTTAGCTCCTTGTGGGTTCGACACTCCATACTTATCACTTCCACCTTTGGGAATTGCTACGATGATTCCCTGCACTTGGGGATTATCACACAACTACGGCAAGTATTTCCCTCAGTTATGAAACCAAGGTTATCAATCCAGTAGGAGAACCAAGCAACATTATGTAAACGGTACTTGCACACAAAGAACAAATCCTCGCAACCCAATGCGTAAGAGGGGTTGTCAATCCCTCCTCGGTAAAAAGATAGATTAAATAGTATGAGTTTGGATAAATAGATTGCACAAGAATACAAAATAAAAGAGGCAAATAAAAAGTGCAGCAAGGTATTTTTGGGTTTTTGGAATAATAGATCTAAAAAAATTATGATAGAAGATAGACCCGGGTGCCGTAGATTTCACTAGTGACTTCTCTCGAGAAAATAGCATACGGTGGGTAAACAAATTACTGTTGGGTAATTGATAGAAGATCAAATAATCATGACAATATCCAAGGCAATGATCATGTATATAGGCATCACTTCCAAGATTAGTAGACCGAAACGATTTTGCATCTACTACTATTACTCCACACATCAACCGCTATTCAGCATGCATCTAGTGTATTAAGTACATGGAGAAACGGATGCAATAAGAGCGATGACATGATGTTGACAAGATCTATTCATGTAGGAATAGAACCCATATTTTTATCCATAATAGCAATGATACATGCATGCCTCGCTACCCCTTCTGTCACTGGGTGAGGACACCGCAAGATCGAACCCATCACAAAGCACCTCTTCCCATTGCAAGAAAAATAAATCTAGTTGGCCTAACTAAACCAAAGATTCGAAGAACTACGAGACTATAGCAATCATGCATATAAGAGATCAAAGAACTCAAATAATATTCATGGATAGAACTGATCATAAACTCAAACTTCATCGGATCCTAAAAAACACACCGCAAAAAGTCATTACATCAAATAGATCTCCAAGAACATCGAGGAGAACATTGTATTGAGAATCAAAAAGAGAGAATAATCCATCTAGCTACTGCCTACGGAACCGTAGGTCTATGGTTAACTACTCACGCATCATCGGAGGAGCACCAATGAGGATGATGAACCCCTCCGTGATTGTGTTCCCCTCCGGCGGAGTGTCGGAATAAGGCTCTAGATTGGATCTCGTGGTTTTGGAACTTGCAGCGCATAGAATTGTTTTTCGTTGACTCCCCCTAGGGTTTCTGGAATATCTGAGTATTTATAGAGTGAAGAGCCAATGGAGGAGAGCTACATGGACCCCACCACCCATCAAGGTGCCCTAGGGAGCTCTGGCGCGCCCTGGTGGGTGGTGGGCCCCATGGGCCTCCCCCCAGGTGCTTCCTTGGCTCCCAAGTTGTCTTGTGGTCCAAAAAAATTCTCCAAAAAGTTTCGTGGCATTTGGACTCCGTTTGGTACTGATATTCTATGAAGTAAAAAACAAGCGAAAAACAGCAACTGGCACTGGGCACTATGTCAATACGTTAGTCCCAAAAAATGATATAAAGTTGATATAAAATGATTGTGAAACATCCAAGAATGATAATATAACAGCATGGAACAATTAAAAATTATAGATATGTTGGAGACGTAGGGGGGGTCCCCAAAAGCCCTAAAACGCGGTTATGCCCTAGTCCATGGCAAGGATGAAAGGGAAGGGAGGAGTGGGTTTGCCATAGAAGACGACGGTGATGCACAAATTCTGTTACTTGTCGTTTACTAGGACTTGTGAGGAACATGCCACAATAGCATTGCTATCCATTCTCTCCAACGAGACTGAGCGGCGAGCATGTAGCATGTCCAACTACTAATCCAAGAAACCAAATCCAACATCCAGTTTTAGCATAATAGAGTCTTTCTTTGATGCAATATACATGATTTTTTTTCTTAATGCAATGGCTTAATGAAAGTGCTTCACGTAAGTTCACAAAGATTTTGACGAGATTATCAATGAGTGTGATGGGTCTAAGAATAACTCTAGCAAAGTTGACTTATGGCCCGATCATCATAATAACTAATAATATTGTCAATATTGAGTTTTTGGACCAAAACGATAGTCTAGAGTCATTTATGGGTGTCAATTGGCAAAATCGATGGAGCTCGCTCCATAAACGACCTCGTAGCATCTAGATTTAAAGGCTGGGGAGGTCCAGTATGAAGCTCGTTCCATCCCCAACCGCCAGTAAGAGGGAGGTCTCAGCTTCTTCCTCCTTGCATCACGGTTGCGATTTGAACTTTCATGGTCCAGCTACAGGCCCCATCACGCATAGATAATCATCGGCGAGCCATGTTGATGGCACAACTACCCACCCTCCCATTAATGGCCTCCACCGCTTCCACCTAATTCCAAGTTGACTTGGATGGCCACGCGGTTTCATCCCCAACTATAAAAACCTGGCTATAAGGCGTCCCCGTTAACAAAACCCTAGCCGCCGCCTCCCCCATCCTAGTTTCCTCCTTCCTTTCAATCCCCTCCACCACCTGGGACAATGGCGCCGACAAGATACAACATATTGTCTCAACCTTTCGGCGAAGCGGAACGTCCAATCTCACATGGCGTGCACCGACACAGACTCTCCACGTGGCAGCCGCCAAATTCAGCGCATCCCATGGTGTGGGCGGGTCTAGCGGCCACGACAGACCTGATGTCGTCCCGGTAGGCCTAGCCGCCCCCTCGTCCTGATGAACAAGGCCATCCCCATCAATGCTCAACCGGAGCCCAAGGACCCGATCCATGTGTGCTCCATCTCACCTCCCTTGAAGCGTGCAGGGAGCACATCTTTTTCGAGAGTACGCCAATGACGTACCTTAGCTTTATAAAAGGCAGAAATATGTACAAGAGATTACTAACACCACAACTCGGTGCTGCATGCCTTCTCCACTCCGAGCCAACTAGGCGATTACTCTCGATATCTAATCACTCCCGTCCCTCCTGCCTGAGCCCACAAATTCAGGTCCTGGAATATGAGATCTACCGTGGCCCCAACATTGCGTACTGGGTCTCGACCAAAGACTCGCGTGTTGCGTTGTTTCCACAGCGTCCAACAAATGAACATAACAAATGAGTCGAAACCCTTCCGGTCGGTCTTGGCAATCCGCTTGCATCCCGTAGCCCACCAATCCTCTATCCTGGCTTGTGGCAAAGGCAGAACGGCCTGGTCAATGCAATGCCCACTCTTGCGAAACAGAGCAGCCATACCTGTCTTGCAAACATGCATTGAAGCATCAAATGGTCCACTGTATCCTCTTCCTGTTCACAGAAAAAACATGGGGATGTCTCGGATTGTAGTCCATGTTTGAATCTTCTATCTGAAGTCCACAGCCTGTATTGTACTCCTAGCCACACGAAAATTTCGCAGGTTAATGGGGCCCGGGTCTTCCACACCGCGGCAGCAAACTGAAATCTGATGCCCCCTTCGCACATCAGCTTGTACGCTGACGCCGCTGAGTACTTGACATCCACATTCCATGCCCAGACAGCCTTATGCTCCCTAGTCGGCTCGATCTGAAACCCAATTAGTGCTTCCCAAATCTAAATAAACTAGGCAAGTTCCTCTGTGGAAAGATCTCCACTAATATCCCTTGTTCATGCGTGTAGCAGTAGTCCCTCTTTGACAGTCCTCCTGTTGGCCACCCGTGTTTGGACCTTCAAAACGATCAACGGAGCAACCTCATCCAGGCTAAAGCCCCTGACCCATCTATCCTTCCACAAGAGAGTCCGAGCCCCATCTCCAATCTGCCAATGGACCAAACTGTTGAAGGTCGTGAGCACCTGCCGATCCGGCCTCATGTTCAGGCCCTGTCATGGCTTGGCATCATCCGTTCTCCTAAACCACTCCCAACGTAGTCTAAGTGCTAGCCCGTGTTTGCACAAGGAGCACATCATCCATGAGTATGGCCCTACACTCATTGAGGAGGAGGAGCAGCGGCAACAGCGAGCGGCAGTCCGACCCCTCGCATCCTTCACCTTGTGGAGCCTGAAGATTAGAGTCATGATGGGACATTTGTTACCAATGTCAGTAGTCCACGTCTGTTCAACCAGCTCTCCCAGTAGCTCTCGTACTTGAAACAACATTAAAGTACTCCAGTTGTTCTGTCATCCGTTGAGTTGTGGCCGATAGTGGACACAAGAGTTGATTCAAGACAAGTATTGCCCATTCAGACAACATTACTCTCAACATTTTTCCTCCATTCTTGTTTACTCCGCAAACTAGATTTGTCCCAAGTTAAACTTTCTAAACTTTGATCAAGTTTATATTCCTAAAAAATAACAACATCTACAGTACCACATAAATAGAATATGAAATTATATTCTACAATGAATATAATGATATTGATTTGGTATTGAGAATGCTGATATTTTTTTTCTATAAATTGGTCAAACCTTGCTAACTTTGACTTATGACGAAACTAAGACAAGGAGTAAAAAGAAACGGAGGGAGCGCAGAGTACCACTTCAAACGAATTTAACTAGGATAACGGAGTAATCATAAAGTACTTAGAACCAAGAGGTACATTAGTATTGAATACGACAACTAGTAGTTCTAGTAACTTAAGTAAATAAAATCAAACATCTCAGATGAAATGAGATGGGCTGCTGCTTGGTATTTCCTGCGCCAATCTCTCCCTGAATTTCACTGTAGGCCATCCCTGATTTCTTTCTAATTCTCCACCAATCCCTCCTTCCTGAATTTCTCCACCTAAACCTGTAAGCTTACTCCATAGGGATTTTCTCCGTAGGTGTCTGCCGGAAAAATGGCGCAGACGATAGAAGGGACCAGGCAACAATGACTTCCATCTCACAGGAGGAAACCTTCAGGATACCACTACTTATACCAGCTTCCTTAGGTGTAAAAACCATATTATCTCTCTCTCTCTCTCTCTCTCTCTCTCTCTCTCTCTCTCTCTCTCTCTCTCTCTCTCTCTCTCTCTCTCTCTCTCTCTCTCTCTCTCTCAACAGCCTGATCCTCAGTTTGACATCGTGCCACAATAGAAACTTTGAGCTCTCCCTTATGTTCAACACAAGCAACAAAGCGTGAAAGCTGAATCAAGCCATCATGGGTAACATGCAATTTGCCATCTCCAAAAGCAAGCAATGAGACTTCCTTGTCATTTATACTGGCAGTACTGGCAGCAAATATGCCTCGAAAACCATCTGGCCATGACCCACTTAAGACTTTCAAAGTGATGGTGGCCTCCACGGTGCGAAGAAGGTGGCCAAATTTCAACTCAAGCGTGCTAAGCCTGCTAGAGTAAACTCCATTAACCACGCATGTATGAATTCCTTTTAAGAATGGCACAGCTAGAATGCTTAAATCTTTATCCTCTGATTCATTGGTGCCCTTCATTTTCTGTAACATCCCAAATTTTCAATTTAAAATGTTATACATAGATCATTCATGCATATCATATTTTATTGCATATTCGTTTCGCAATCCTTGAAATTCTAAGCAACTCAACAACCCTCGGAGAGAGAGTTGGGGATTTCACAGTTTTCACATTTGAATTCTATCAAATATCGAAACGATGATCAATTTGTTTTATTATTTTTCTCTCCGAAAATATTTCATATAAAAAATATGAGAGGGGATAATATGACTTCCCCCAAAACAATGAAATATTGGAGGAAAAATATTAAAAACAAATAAATATTTTATTTGGGATTTTATTGCCATTTTATTTGCACAGGAAAAATACGCGTTTTTCAAAATTGCATTTTAGGCCCAAATAAATGTTCACCTTGTCCGGTAGATTTTCAGAGGACTGGAAAAATTTAGATTTTTGGCGTTGGTTTAGTACTTATTTTTGACGTTTTTCTGCGCGGAATTTATTAAAAAAAAGTGTTTCCGCCGGACCGAACTGGGCCGAGGCCCAGTTGGCCAGCCGCGCCAGCCCGCCCCTCGCCCCGACCGACTCCGACCGGAGTCCGGCCGGCGCACGCCGCCGCCACCGAGTCCGGGGAGGACTCCTCCTCCGCCGGCCCCTTGCCCAAGCCGCCGCCTCGCCCGACCCTTTAAAGGTCGAGCTGGCCGCCGCCTCGACCCCACACCACCACCGCCGCCAGCCCCGCCGCCCCGAGCCGCAGCGCCACCCCACCGCCGCTCCGCCGTCGCCGCTGCAGCCCACCGCCGCCGCCGTCGCAGCTCCGCGCCGCTGCTCCGCCTGCGCCGCCGCCGCGCCAGCCGACGCCGCCGCCGCCGACTTCGCCGGAGCCGCTGCCTTTTTTTCTCTCATCGGTTTATTTCGGTAAACCCTAGATCTAGATCTGTTTTTTAATTCCGGTTTATTCTTTTAGAACGGTTTTTCCCGTCGGTTTATTTACTTAGCGAACGCCTGTTCGTTCGTTTTAACGAACGGTTTTCACTTGTTACCCGCAGACAGCGAACGTTCGTTCGTTAGCCTGTTCGTCAGTTTTTCTTTTTCTCGGATTTTTCGCGATTATTCTCGATCGCGATTTCTGATCCGATTTTCGTTTTAGTTTAACTTTTCGCTCGTTTGTCAGAATCAGGCGATTCAAGCGCCTAGATCTTCGTCTCGAAGCCCTCTTTCTGTTTAACCAACTTAAACAAGATTTTGGTACTGTAAAATTTGACTTTAGTCCAGATTAGTAAATGAATCTTGTTTCTTTCGCAGTTTGAGTTTCGTTGCTCCGTTTGATTTGATTCTTTTTGCAAACCGGAGTTCTTAAGTTGAACTTTCTGGTTAGATCTTCTTATTTGAGTTTTACCCGTGCATCTTTGCTTGATTGCTTATGTATGCTATTGTTTGTTTGCGATAGAATTCCCGGAGTGCGAAGCGTGCTACTACGAGTCTTTAGGTTTTGCGGATCATCAGCAAGGTAAGTAACACATTGATCATACTCTTTTCATACCCAGTTTTTATGCATTAGCTCCAATCCTCAAACACTGCATGATTAGGATGTGATTAACTTGTGGGTATTAGGAAGTAGTTGATGAGGTAGAACCTATTGCCCCATTATTATCAAACCCTTGGGAGTTACTTCTACGTATTGCTTATATTGCTATGTTATGCTCGTAGACGTGGTTTGGGTGAGTGAATCCATGACAGATGTGAGGTTGTTAATTAATGGTTCAACTTAAGGTGGCAACTTTAATACACATCTGGGTGGATTGCTTGTCGGGCACCTGGAGAATCCAGTGTTGTCCTAGGATATCCCGGAGTACCGGTGTGATAATCCTAAGGTCCGCCACCCAGGCTCAAAGGGAACTGAGATATTTCATGCTAGAAACTTCCGTGTGCAGCCACAAGCTATTATGGGCTCTAGTATAGTTGAGTATGTTGCATGACCCCTTCCAGTGGTAGGCTAGCAGATGTAGAGGGATGTAGGTTGGTACTGTCTACCCGGGGTTAGAGTTAATGTTTCTGAAAGACTGTGTCTCGGTCATCCGTTTCTCAAACACCATGTAGTATGAGAAATCCAACGGAGGCGATCGAGTCTTGTGGGGAAAAGTGCGCAAACCTCTGCAGAGTGTACAATCTAATCATGGTTAGCCGTGTCCCCGGTTATGGACATCTTGAGTATCTAGTACTTGGATTATCATATGTATCTCATCACTCTAATTTAATATTGTTGGGTTGATAATTACTTTTTAATTGGGATTGAGTTGGAGGAACCTTCTCAATGATGTTTCAACTATCATGATAGTTAAAATAAAACTTATTCCTTTGTTGTAGGGAAAAATTGGCTTTTTGCAAAACTATAACCATAGAGCCTTTCCACCAGCCAAATATGCATGTAGTGATAACATTATTCTGTTCTTGCTCTACTGTGTTATATTGCCAGCATATTCCATGTGCTGACCCATTCTCGGGCTGCAACGTATTATGTTGCAGACTTTTCAGACGAGGAGTAAGGTTCGTTAGGTCGTTGTCGTGCAGCTCAGCTATGCCGTTGGAGTTGATGGACTCACTTTATCTTCCAAGCCTTCCGCTGTTATCGTATTAGATGGCCTTAAGCCATATTTATTGTAATAAGTTCTCTTTGAGACATTCGATGTAATAAGTGTGTGATTGCTACTCTGTTATAAATCCTTCTAGTACTGTGTGTGTCAGCATTACCGATCCAGGGATGACACTGAAGCACAGAGACTTGACCGTTTGAGGTCGGGTCGCTACAAGATGGTATCAGAGCACACGCTGAGTGTAGGACAAGGCCACTATGATAAGCCATAGGTCACTCTTCTCTACTCATTTCTGACTCCTCTCCATTTTCTACTCTTAGGATGGCGGATTCGAGGAACAAGTTTGCACAACCGGATGAAGACACCCCCTTTGGACGACACTTGAAGGAAGTCACTAGGTACCTGAACATCGGAATACCAAGCTTCACCGGGACCTACAACGCCACTTTACCAGAAGAGGAGCGCTGGATGATTCGAGTTCAAGTTCCAGGAAGGACGTTCGCGCCAATCACTGAGCCCATAGAGTTTTCCTTTGATGCATCAACCTGGAGTCTAGGCAAGAGCATGGCAGCCCACATTGCCATGGGACGTATTGGAGAAGTCTACAGCAAGGATCTCAAGGACACTATCTACCAGATATGTGAGCGCCGACATGAGCAATGGGAGATGATCAGCACCAAGAAGGACAGATCCATTGCAGCTTTCATCCAGGAGTTAAACCAGCACATTCGACGCCAGGAGAATCAGATGTGCGCAGACATGATAGATTTGAAGAAGGTGAAGACAAGGATCACCGAGCTGGAAGAAGAACTCAAGTCTACACTCGATGGATATGAGGAGGAAATTGCAAAACTATTGGAGAAGAATGACGACCTGATAAAGAAGATCGGAGTATTCATGGGAGACCCCGCGCCAGGAGGAGAGGACGACGATTCCACTTGCCCGGAGAACTACATCATCATCGACGACACCGACTCCGACCCCAGTGAAGATGACTTTGAAGACGAAGCTGGAGCAGACATCATGGAGTCGTCCACCGATCAAAATTTCTAGATGACCACCAAATGATTAGTAGTATTTCCCCCATGTATATAGTAGTAGTTTGAGCACTTTTAATGATATTTCTAGACCGTTTGCAAGCCCTTGCTTGATTGATTGAGTGATATGATTGTCTTTGTCTCATGTGCATATGGGTAGTGCTTTCTCACTAGACCCCTTTTCTATTCTAATCTCTCCCCTCTAAACCCATCAGATGCCTCCGAGACGTGACACCGGATTTGTCTTCCCACCGGAGATCACCCAGTTGATCCAGCAGCAGAATGCCTTGATGCAGATATTAGTTCAGAACCAAGGCAACAACAACAACCTGCCTCCAGTTGACAACTTAGCTCGCTTCCTGAGGTTGCAGCCGCCGGTGTTTTCCAGTAGCACCGAGCCTATAGTTGCTGATGATTGGCTACGCCGTATTGGAAGGGAGTTGACCACCGCAGGTTGCACAAATGCTGAGAAGGTGCGCTTTGCCGCACATCAATTGGATGGAACAGCAGCCTCATGGTGGGAGAATTATACGGCCACTTTCCCCATAGCCAACGTCACTTGGGATCAGTTTCAGCAAGCTTTCCGCACAGCCCATGTCTCAACTGGAGCTATGAGCATGAAGAAGCGTGAATTTCGCAACTTACGCCAGGGGAACCGTACTGTAGCTCAGTACGTGGATGAGTTTAGCAAGTTATCTCGCTATGCCCCTGATGATGTGGCCACAGATGCCGCGAAACAGGAGAAATTTATGGAAGGGCTGAATGATGAGATGAGCATGCAGTTGATGGTGGCAACATTCAACAACTACCCGGAGTTGGTAGATAAGGCTCTTATGATTGAAGGGAAGCAGCAGCAGATTGAGAGCCGTAAGAGGAAGTATGGACAAGGAAGATACAATTCAGGAGCTCAGCAGAAGCCTCGTCTAGCCCCGAACTCGGGAGGACTTGTTCATAACCATGGAGGTCATAACCACAATGGAGGAAGTTCGCATAACCACAATGGTTCCAAGAATGGGACTGGGAACGGAACAAGCAACAATCAGAACCGTTCCAATCCAGCCACACCCGCCAAGAGAGACCATACCGGATGCCCGCAAATGATCTGGAGGAGATTAAGAAGCAGATCAAGGAGTTATTGGAGAAAGGTTACATCCGACGAAGTTCATCACGGTGGGGAGCCCCAGTGCTCTTGGTTGAGAAGAAGGATGGATCATTGAGGATGGTTGTTGATTATCGGGCGTTGAATGAGGTGACGATTAAGAACAAATACCCTTTGCCGATGATCAATGATTTGTTTGACCAGCTGCAAGGAGCTAAAGTGTTTTCGAAGATCGATCTACGATCAGGATATCACCAGCTGAAAATTCGAGAGAAGGATATACCAAAGACAGCATTCACCAGAAGGTACGGGTTGTATGAGTATACGGTCATGTCATTTAGACTAACTAACGCCCCTGCCTATTTCATGAGCATGATGAACAAGGTGTTCATGGAATATTTGGATAAGTTTGTTGTGGTGTTCATTGATGATATAATGGTATACTCGAAGAATGAAGAGGAGCACAAGGAGCATTTGCGTTTAGTTCTCGAGAAACTCAGGGAACATCAGTTGTATGCCAAGTTCAGCAAATGTGAGTTTTGGTTGAAGGAAGTTGGATTCCTTGGACATGTTATATCAGGAGAAGGTATAGTAGTAGACCCCACCAAGGTTCAGTCAGTCACTGAATGGTTGGCACCCACTTGAGTTAGCGAGATCCGCAATTTTCTTGGACTCGCAGGATACTATCGGAGATTCATTGAGAATTTTTCCAAGATTGCGAAGCCAATGACGGAGCTATTGAAGAAGGATACCAAATTTAAATGGACGGAAGAATGTGAGGCGAGTATTCAGGAGTTAAAGAAACGTCTGACTACAGCCCCGGTGCTGATTCTGCCGGATATACGCAAGGATTTCCAAGTGTATTGCGACGCCTCTCGCTTAGGACTTGGAAGTGTGCTTATGCAGGACGGAACAGTTGTTTCGTATGCCTCACGACAACTAAAACCGCACGAATTGAATTATGCCACGCATGATTTGGAGTTAGCAGCTGTAGTGCATGCGCTCAAGACTTGGAGACATTACCTTATTGGAAACCGTTGTGATGTGTACACTGATCATAAGAGTTTGAAGTACATTTTCACACAGAAGGAGCTGAACCTTAGGCAGAGGAGATGGTTGGAGCTTATAAAGGATTATGACATGAAGCTTCACTATCATCCAGGCAAGGCCTGTGACGCCCCCGATTCAATCATACACCAATCATGCACGCAAACGTGTACGATCAAGATCAGGGACTCACGGGAAGATATCAAAACACAACTCTAAAACATAAATAAGTCATACAAGCATCATAATACAAGCCAGGGGCCTCGAGGGCTCGAATACAAGTGCTCGATCATAGACGAGTCAGCGGAAGCAACAATATCTGAGTACAGACATAAGTTAAAGAAGTTTGCCTTAAGAAGGCTAACACAAACTGGGATACAGATCGAAAGAGGCGCAGGCCTCCTGCCTGGGGATCCTCCTAAACTACTCCTGGTCGTCGTCAGCGGCCTGCACGTAGTAGTAGGCATCTCCGGTGTAGTAGGAGTCATCGTCGACGGTGGCGTCAGGCTCCTGGGCTCCAGCATCTGGTTGCGACAACCGAGAGGAAAGGAAAAGGGGAAAAGAGGGAGAAAAGCAACCATGAGTACTCATCCAAAGTACTCGCAAGCAAGGATCTACACTACATATGCATGGGTATCTGTGTAAAGGGGCAATATCGGTGGACTGAACTGCAGAATGCCAGAATAAGAGGGGGATAGGTAGTCCTGTCGAAGACTACGCTTCTGGCAACCTCCATCTTGCATCATGTAGAAAAGAGTAGATGGTAAGTTCACCAAGTAGCATCGCATAGCATAAACCTACCCGGCGATCCTCTCCTTGTCGCCCTGCTAGAGAGCGACCACCAGGTTGTATCTGGCACTTGGAAGGGTGTGTTTTATTAAGTATCCAGTTCTAGTTGTCATAAGGTCAAGGTACAACTCCAAGTCGTCCTGTTACCGAGGATCGCGGCTATTCGAATAGATAAACTTGCCTGCAGGGGTGCACCACATAACCCAACACGCTCGATCCCATTTGGTTGGACACACTTTCCTGGGTCATGCCCGGCCGCGGAAGATCAACACATCGCAGCCCCACCTAGGCACAACAGAGAGGTCAGCACGCCGGTCTAAATCCTATGCGCGCAGGGGTCTGGGCCCATCGCCCATTGCACACCTGCACGTTGCGTACGCTGCCGGAAGCAGACCTAGCCTAGCAGGCGTTCCAGTCCAATCCGGCGTGCGCCGCTCAGTCGCTGAAGTCAAGAAGGCTTCGGCTGATACCACGAAGTCGAGTGCCCATAACTGTTCCCACGTAGTTGGTTAGTGCGTATAGGCCAGTGGCCAGACTCAGATCAAATACCAAGATCTCGTTAAGCGTGTTATTTTGAAGTAACCGTGAATGCCGACCAGGGCCAGGCCCACCTCTCTCCCAGGTGGTCTCAACCTGCCCTGTCACTCCGCCACAAAGTAACAGTCAGGGGCCGTCGGGAACCCAGGACCACCTTTACCGGGATGGAGCCACCTGCCCCTTCAGCCCCCATCTCCGAACAGTATCATAAGTAATGTAACAGTATATAGTATATAGCATATGCCCGTGATCACCTCCCGAAGTGATCACGGCCCAGTAGTATAGCATGGCAGACGGACAAGAGTGTAGGGCCACTGATGGAACACTAGCATCCTATACTAAGCATTAGGATAGCAGGTAAAGGTATCAACAATTGTAACAACAATGACAGGCTATGCAGCAGAATAGGATTAACCGAAAGTAGTAACATGCTACACTACTCTAATTCAAGCAATAAAGAGAGAATAGGCGATATCTGGTGATCAAAGGAGGGGCTTGCCTAGAAGCTTTGTTGTACAAGAAGAAGGGTCGTCGGTGACGTAGTCGTACTCGATGGCATCAGCGCCGGTCTCGGGGTCTACCGGGAAGAGGAGGGGGAAGAAACAGTAAATACGGAGCAAACAAAGCATCACAAAACATAACGAGGCAATACGCAGTGGTAGGTATACCCTAACGCGGTAGGAGGTGATACCGACTAAGGGGGAAACATCCGGGAAAGTATCCCCGGTGTTTCGCGTTTTCGGACAGATGAACCGGAGGGGGAAAGTTGCGTGTTTGCTATGCTAGGGATGTGTGGCGGACGAAGGGGCTGCATATCCGGATTCGTCTCGTCGTTCTGGGCAACTTTCATGTAGAAAACATTTTCATCTGAGCTACGGTTTATTTTATATGATTTTCTAAAGTTTTAAATCATTTTTAGAATTTATCTAATTAATTCAATCCAACATTATCCAGAATAGTGTTTTGCTGATGTCGTCATGACGTCAGCAGTCAACAGAGGTGTTGACTTATCAAACTGACGTGTGGGCCCAGTGGGACCCACCTGTCATACACTGTTAGGTTGATTAGGTTTTAGGTTAAACTAAATACTGTTTAATTAAACTAACAGGTCAATTAGATTAATTAACTTAATTAATTTAGTTAATTAATTAATTAAATTTATTATTATTATTTTTAAATTGCCTTTTTTTAAACACGTTCTAGGGGTGGGGCCCCACATGTCATAGGGCTAGGGGGGCACTGGCCCAGTGGTAAGTGGCCCTGGCCATAGCGGGCACGGGCGCGCGGGCGCTAGCCGGACTGGGCACTGGCCCAGGCCAACCACGGCGAGGCTCGTCGGCCGGAGCAGCAGCAGGCAGCAGCTGCGACGGAGCGGGAGCAAGGGGGTGAGGCCGCGGAGCGAGGGCGGCGAGCGCGGGAAGCGTCGGCGAGCGCGACGCGCGGTTCGGCGGCTCTCGGCAGCAAGAGGCGGTGCGAGCGTAGCATGGCGCGGGACACAGCGCGCGGGAGGCGCGGGGCGCATGCGAACGGCAGCAGGGCACTGTGTGGCGCGGACGGCGCGAGCATGGAGGTGCGGTGGGGCGCGGTCATGGCCGGGCATAGCGACGCAGAGACGGGTGCGTGCTGGGGCGCGTGGAGTGGATGGTGCGGTGGCGCGGGCGACCGCCGGCGTGAGGGCACGGGGAGGAGGAGGAGGAGGACCGGGGTCCTCACCTGCGTTGGTGAGCAGGGGGGCGGCGAGGCTCGGTGGAGCCTTTGGGGAGGAGGACGAGGACACATCATCGACGAGGAGGAGACGAGGAGGACAAGGCGACGGGCGGTGGCGGGGTCCGGTGAGGAGGAGGCCATGGCACGGGCGCGAGGGAAGGGGGTCGTCGCCGGCGGGTGGCTCGTCCACCGCAGCAGGGTTGCCGGGCGGCGCGGGGCTCGAGCATGGAGCCAGGGCGTCGGCAGGGCGCAGGGCGAGGCGCGGGCACCGGGCGGCGGCGACGGCGTCGGGTCGTCGTGCCCCGATCCGATCTGGATCGGGGGAGGGGGAGGAGTGGGACGAGTGGGGAGGGAAGTGGTGTCGGTGGGGGTTAGGGTTTGGTCGCCCACAGGGGTTATAGTCCAGGGGAGGAAGTGGGCCGGCCTGGCAGGCCACTGGCTGGGTCGAGGCCAAGTTGGCCTGGGGGTTTTCTGTTTTATTTTTCTTTGTGTTTTCTTTTCTTTTATTTATTTACCTTTTTTGTTTTATTTAATTTAGGGCATTTAAGCATTATATAAAATTGTGTCTTCTTCACCATAATTATCTATGTCATATTTAGTACAAACCGAACATTTTTGTTTTAACGTTTGAAAACTTTTATTATTTACCAAATTTTGAATTTGAATTTTGGACCGGTTTTGATCTAACGATAGATTAGCAACAGTAACAGAAGTGACGTGGCATCGTTAACATGGGATTACTGTAGCTTGATTATCCGGGCGTTACAAATCTCCTCCACTAAAAGAAATCTCGTCCCGAGATTTAAGAGGTAGAGTAAGGGGGAAAGGTCTGGTTACAAAATTCTAACGGATCTTCTCAATCTTGACTGCTCTTCTCGAAGAGATCGATCCATTACATTGATGTCTTCATTCCACTGCTTCATGTCATCATTATGAAGTCGTCATCCTTTCTTCGGGGGTTCCTTCGTATTTATGGAGAGGTAACGGGGCAGATCGGCAATGACAGAATGCTATAAGGGTAATAATCTGGGATTAACCCATGAATGAGCATATGAGCACCTCTCGATTTGAACAATTTAAAACACATCGAGAGTAGAGTTCGAAGGTACCATAAGAAGTTTCAAGCGGATAGACAATCATTCGTTGCCAGAAACCGAGTGTGACAGGGGTTTAGAGCAACGGGAATAAGTATGGTGTTTCATACCAGAATTGATGATCTCTCGGAAGGTAGCTCGCAAATTACATACGAGGCCACACGCGAGGACAATCTTGGGAACAAGGAGTGCAAGAGAGTCAGGTTTCGATCCTGTGGAACTGTGGGTTATGGGCCCACCATGTGGGTTAAAAGTAGGAAGGGCGGTAACGTCTTGCACAATCATGTAAGCAAGGCATGTCTGAGCTTAGCATGTCAGTTATGTTGGCAACAACGTTGGTACTAAGGGCAAGGGACGAAGAGAACCATTTTCCTGCTCGTTGAAACGAGGCGGACCAATAGGCAAAGTTCTCATCCATCGGCGGTTACCGGAATGTCATCAACAATAGTAACAGGGTCTTACTGACAGAGTTGTACACCGAGGTGTTTGCACAAGTAGGGAATTATTACTGCTTATATCATATAGATCATAGAAAGGGTTTAAACAAACCAATGGAAAGGGAAAAGTGTCTATCAGATTTAATCAGAACAATGGAAAGAAAATGTGTTTAAACACATAATTCAGGGGTATATCCTTCCCAAGGACAAGGAGAGCATGATATCCATGATAGGATATAACGTAGAAAACCATTTAGGTTAGGGGGGAGGAAGTTCATGACATTACCCAAACAACGGTGTTTGGATAATTGATAAGGAAAATTTAGCATTTTGCTTCAAATGTTCTTATTGATGTAGGAGTACCACATACATGCTTCGAGATAGCATTGACATGGTCTTCAAGCAAAGTCGGACTTTGGATACAAAGGATCCATCGGAAACAACTTATAGAATAAGTCTTACAATTTCCTCATGGAAGAATGGATAACCTTGCTAAAAAGGAATCCATAACAATAGGGCCTCCGGCCAGGTGTGCTAGGCACGACATCGCCTTACCGGGTCACATAAAGACCATTGTTATATCTCTTGGAAATATATTCCAACCATCATATCTGACCGAGATTCAGATCTGGTTGGTGTCAGGATACCTCAGACTTAGGATCCTGAGATAAAAAGGTGCGGCACGAATTGACGAGAAGACATCATAAGATTCTCGGGAAATGAACTATGGAAGCGAGTTCCAAAACAAGAGTTCATCAGTAAACCAAGGAGAGAATGAGGAGGTGGCTGATGGACTCAGCGACAAATCAACGAGATTTCCAAAGGATGGATTTCCACAATTATGTGAACAAGGAGATAACATTTGTCAGATCAAATGATATAAAGATGTATGCTGGAGGAAAACATACACAACTAGACATTGGTTGAAAGGTGCACCCGAAATATGGGCTCAGGTAGCATGATCAATGTTAGAATGGTGATTCGATAATCAATGGTCTAAGAATGAAATGTCGACCATTAACTTCAAGGCAATAGGGTTGCTAGAAGTTTTGGATTCACACATCATAGTTCAATTGTCGGTTTTCTGGTTAGAAACAACACGGGGACAAAGGAATGAGCGGAGATGGCAAGAAGTATCACTTGTATCAAGAATTCTTAAGAAGTGGTGAAATTCTCGCGACATCCTTGGCATATAAAATGGTATTACTTCAAGGTAGGACATAAGACAAGCTGTATAGCCAGGAACTAAAGGTACAGCCACAACACAAACAAGTTTGTGTTGGAAAGAAGGAAAGGAAGTAGTCGATGAAAACACAATTTACCAAGGGACAAGTGTGGTATTTCCCATGAAGAATTCAATAGATATCTTGGAAGAGCTCAGAATATTGATGATGATCATGACACCTTTGTCGAGAGATTTCATGAAGATGTAATCGATCGGTGATGACATCAAGTCAAAGGAATGATGAAGCGAAAGGTTATTGGAACCAAGGGTACGACACAAACTCCAAACCAAGTTTGCTATTCAAGGCGAAATGACATCATGAGGAAGATCGACGTAAGCTTAGCTCATCGTCGAAATTGTGCTCCGGGAAGAAGGACCAGGTAGCACAATTAAAATTTAGCACAATAATGATATAGCCGATCAGGCTAGGAATGACTTGAAGGATTATTAAACTCATAAGCAACGAAGATTACTTAGAGTTATCGAACCAGAGTGCGGAATCGATTCACTTACCGGTGTTCTTGAGCGACTAACAACTCAGAACCCGGGGAAAATCTGAAATCGATGAGAAGCAGCATTAGATGAAGACTCATAGGAAGCAACACAGTTTCTTTAATATTCTCGCGATAAAGGAGGGTAATACTCGAAGGAAGATCAAAATAGAGGTCGCGGAGATGTATTGATCTGCAGAAGACAAGTACTTTAACTTGCCCGAGAGAAGGAATCAAAGAATATCAATATGGCCGGAAACATGATTGCAAGAGACCAGATCCCAGATATAATTAGAACTTATATCAAGGGAATAATCAATTTAAAAGAAGCTTCCATGATAAGATCTACATCATGTCCATGGGCATGAACACAAAGTTGAAGGTCGACTCCCACTTCTGCAATGCATAACCTTTCATTCACTTCTCGTTTTCGAAAAGGTTGTAGTGTTGAAATTTTATTTGGTGAAGCAACAGAAGAGTATGACTCGCGAAAACTTTTGGGTCCATACGGTTCGGGGAAGGCATTGGTTCAACCCATCGGGGCATCTTAGGAGCATATACCACAAATCTCAAGAATAATTAACACAAGCTCAATAGTATAGCATGCTTGAGAAAGCAGAGGATACAATTTACCAAAGGCATTATGTATCCGAGGAAAGGCTCTCAAGCTTATTGAATATGAAGGACGTTGTCGGATAATAATCCAACAAGGGGTCTTATGGTCTACAACAGAGCTGATGTGAGTATTGGTACTCTATCAAAGGAAGAAGGAATGAAAGGGCATCGGATTATCAAAACAACTGACTAATCCAAAGCTCAAATGCAAGGGAATTATCATTTCCAAATCAGGGGATCAGAAGCCAACGCTCTCATTAAGAATGGATTAGTCGAATAGACTTAGGGGTACAATCGACGGCAATTTGATTGGTCGATAACCAGCTCATGTTTAAAATGACGTCTTAGCCGGAAGGATGAATTCTAGGATCTGATTGAGGTGGCGAGCATTCGCAACATTTTGAATCAACGATAATGACAATGACAAGGGATGCCAATAAGATTATAGACTTATGGGATTAACCATAATGCAAGCAAGTAAGAATTTCAAGAGCAATAGGCTACTCAGGATTTTCGGAAGTTCAAATAGTATTTTGAAGACTTTTGTGAAATACATGAATCAACTGGGGATGAGCAAATATCCGGTGAGTGCTAGAAATTATCCATAGTGGTATTCATGTGGCAAAGAACAGCAAGGCAGTAAGCTCAAAGGATTCTCTGAACAACAGAGAGAATTTCGGTGTATCTTGTAATAACAAGATCAACTGGGAAGCATTGTATGAATGGCGAGTATACATGGTTATCCATAGGGGTTTATCGATGGAAGGGACTTGCAAAAGCGATGCTACAAAGTCTCAAGAGAACATCAGAGAGTATCTTTGGATTCTTCTGGTGCAGCAGACGATCATCTGTAATAAGGGGCTCTCCGGGAGAAAGTATTATCGAGAACCTAGAGTCAGAGTTAGTAAAATCGTTTAACCCGAATAGAAGAGATGTCGGAGTCCCAGAGTATAGGTCGAGGAATAAAAGATCCTACTACCACCCAATGGCGACATGTGCCCGTAAGACACACAGCCATGTTAGTAAAAGTTTTGCAATGTCTAGACTTGACTTCGGCCAAGGAGTTCGAAAGGGGGATTCCTACAGGTAGTTGGCTCTGATACCAACTTGTGACGCCCCCGATTCAATCGTACACTAATCATGCACGCAAACGTGTACGATCAAGATCATGGACTCACGGGAAGATATCAAAACAAAACTCTAAAACATAAATAAGTCATACAAGCATCATAATACAAGCCAGGGGCCTCGAGGGCTCGAATACAAGTGCTCGATCATAGACGAGTCAGCGGAAGTAACAATATCTGAGTACAGACATAAGTTAAACAAGTTTGCCTTAAGAAGGCTAGCACAAACTGGGATACAGATCGAAAGAGGCGCAGACCTCCTGCCTGGGGATCCACCTAAACTACTCCTGGTCGTCGTCAGCGGCCTGCACGTAGTAGTAGGCATCTCCGGTGTAGCAGGAGTCGCCGTCGACGGTGGCGTCAGGCTCCTGGGCTCCAGCATCTGGTTGCGACAACCGAGAGGAAAGGAAAAAGGGAAAAGAGGGAGAAAAGCAACCGTGAGTACTCATCCAAAGTACTCGCAAGAAAGGATCTACACTACATATGCATGGGTATCTGTGTAAAGGGGCAATATCGGTGGACTGAACTGCAGAATGCCAGAATAAGAGGGGGATAGCTAGTCCTGTCGAAGACTACGCTTCTGGCAGCCTCCATCTTGCAGCATGTAGAAGAGAGTAGATGGTAAGTTCACCAAGTAGCATCGCATAGCATAAACCTACTCGGCGATCCTCTCCTCGTCGCCCTGCTAGAGAGCGACCACCGGGTTGTATCTGGCACTTGGAAGGGTGTGTTTTATTAAGTATCCGGTTCTAGTTGTCATAAGGTCAAGGTACAACTCCAAGTCGTCCTGTTACCGAGGATCACGGCTATTCGAATAGATAAACTTCCCTGCAGGGGTGCACCACATAACCCAACACGCTCGATCCCATTTGGCCGGACACACTTTCCTGGGTCATGCCCGGCCACGGAAGATCAACATGTCGCAGCCCCACCTAGGCACAACAGAGAGGTCAGCACGCCAGTCTAAATCCTATGCGCGCAGGGGTCTGGGCCCATCGCCCATTGTACACCTGCACGTTGCGTACGCGGCCGGAAGCAGGCCTAGCCTAGCAGGCGTTCCAGTCCAATCCGGCGCGCGCTGCTCAGTCGCTGAAGTCAAGAAGGCTTCGGCTGGTACGACAACGTCGAGTGCCCATAACTGTTCCCACGTAGTTGGTTAGTGCGTATAGGCCAGTGGCCAGACTCAGATCAAATACCAAGATCTCGTTAAGCGTGTTATTTTGAAGTAACCGCGAATGCCGACCAGGGGCAGGCCAACCTCTCTCCCAGGTGGTCTCAACCTGCCTTGTCGCTCCGCCACAAAGTAATAGTCAGGGGCCGTCGGGAACCCAGGCCCACCTCTACCGGGATGGAGCCACCTGCCCCTTCAGCCCCCATCTCCGAACAGTGTCATAAGTAATGTAACAGTATATAGTATATAGCATATGCCCGTGATCACCTCCCGAAGTGATCACGGCCCAGTAGTATAGCATGGCAGACGGACAAGAGTGTAGGGCCACTGATGGAACACTAGCATCCTATACTAAGCATTAGGATAGCAGGTAAAGGTATCAACAATTGTAACAACAATGACAGGCTATGCAGCAGAATAGGATTAACCGAAAGTAGTAACATGCTACACTACTCTAATGCAAGCAATAGAGAGAGAATAGGCGATATCTGGTGATCAAAGGGGGGGCTTGCCTGGAAGCTTTGTTGTACAAGAAGAAGGGTCATCGGTGACGTAGTCGTACTCGATGGCATCAGCGCTGGTCTCGGGGTCTACCGGGGAAGAACAGGGGGGAAGAAACAGTAAATACGGAGAAAACAAAGCATCACAAAACATAACGAGGCAATACGCGGTGCTAGGTATACCCTAACACGGTAGGAGGTGATACCGACGAAGGGGGGAAACACCCGGGGAAGTATCCCCGGTGTTTCGCGTTTTCGGACAGAAGAACCGGAGCGGGAAAGTTGCGTGTTTGCTATGCTAGGGATGTGTGGCGGACGAAGGGGCTGCGTATCCGGATTCGTCTCGTCGTTCTGAGCAACTTTCATGTAGAAAACATTTTCATCTGAGCTACGATTTATTTTATATGATTTTCTAAAGTTTTAAATCATTTTTAGAATTTATCTAAATAATTCAATCCAACATTATCCAGAATAGTGTTTGCTGACGTCATCATGATGTCAGCATTCAACAATGGTGTTGACTGGTCAAACTGACGTGTGGGCCCAGTGGGACCCACCTGTCATACACTGTTAGGATGATTAGGGTTTAGGTTAAACTAAATACTGTTTAATTAAACTAACAGGTCAATTAGATTAATTAACTTAATTAATTTAGTTAGTTAATTAAGTAATTACTTAATATATTATTTTTATTATTTTTATTATTTTTAAATTGCCTTTTTTTAAACAAGTTCTGGGGGTGGGGCCCCACATGTCATAGGGCCAGGAGGCACTGGCCCAGTGGTAAGTGGCCCTGGCCATAGCGGGCACGGGCGCACGGGCGCGCGGGCGCTAGCCCGACTGGGCACTGGCCTAGGCCAGCCATGGCGAGGCTCGCCGGCCGGAGCAGCAGCAGGCAGCGGCGGCGGCGTTGCGGGAGCTAGGGGGCGAGGCCGCGGAGCGAGGGCGGCGAGCGCGGGAAGCGTCGATGAGCGCGACGTGCGGTTCGGCGGCTCCCGACAGCAAGCGGCGGTGCGAGCGTAGCATGGCGGCGGGACACGACGAGCGGGAGGCGCGGGGCGCGCGCGAACGGCAGCAGGGCGCTGCGCGGCGCGGGCGGAGCAGTGGCGCGGACGGCGCGGGCATGCAGGTGCGGTGGGGCGTGGTCATGGCCGGGCATAGCGACGCGCAGAGACGGGCGCGTGCTGGGGCACGCGGAGCGGATGGTGCGGTGGCGCGGGCGAGCGCCGGCGTGAGGGCACGGGGAGGAGCAGGAGGACCGGGGTCCTCACCAGCGTTGATGAGCAGGGGGCGGCGAGGCTCGGTGGAGCCTTTGGGGAGGAGGACGCGTCGTCGACGAGGAGGACGAGGCGACGGGCGGTGGCCGGGTCCGGTGAGGAGGAGGCCGTGGCACGGGCGCGACGGTGGGGGGTCGTCGCCGGTGGGTGGCCCGTCCACCGCAGCAGGGTCGCCGGGCGGCACGGGGCTTGAGCACGGAGCCAGGGCATCGGCAGGGCGCAGGGCGAGGCGCGGGCACCGGGCGGCGGCGACAGCGTCGGGTCGTCGTGCCCCGATCCGATCTGGATCGGGGAAGGGGGAGGAGTGGGACGAGTGGGGAGGGAAATGGTGTCGGTGGGGGTTAGGGTTTGGTCGCCCACAGGGGTTATAGGCCAGGGGAGGAAGTGGGCCGGCCTGGCAGGCCACTGGCTGGGTCAAGGCCAAGTTGGCCTGGGGGTTTTCGGTTTTATTTTTCTTTGTGTTTGCTTTTATTTTATTTATTTACCTTTTCTGTTTTATTTAATTTAGGGCATTTAAGCATTATATAAAATTTTGTCTTCTTCACCATAATTATCTATGTCATATTTAGTACAAACCGAACATTTTTGTTTTAACGTTTGAAAACTTTTATTATTTACCAAATTTTGAATTTGAATTTTGGACCGGTTTTGATCCAACGATAGATTAGCAACAGTAACAGAAGTGACGTGGCATCGTTAACGTGGGATTACTGTAGCATGATTATCCGGGCGTTACAAGGCCAATGTCGTAGCAGACGCTTTGAGCCGGAAGAGTTATGCTAACACCCTCGGAAGCTCAGGATTGCCAAAGGAGTTAGCAGAGGATCTCAGGGAACTTCGATTGGAGATTGTTCCTAGAGGTTTTGTTGCACAATAGAAGTTCAGTCTACATTGTTAGGAAAGATTCGAGAAGCTCAGAAGGATGACAAAGAGATTGCCGAGATAAAAGAGAGAATGAGCAAAGGAAAGGCCAAAGGTTTTCATGAGGATGAGCACGACACCTTATGGTTTGAGGACCGTGTTTATGTGCCCAATAACACAGAGATCAGGAAGTTAATACTTAAGGAGGCTCATGACTCACCATACTCGATACACCCAGAAACACCAAGATGTATTTGGATTTGAAGGAACGTTTCTGGTGGACTGGTACGAAGAAGGATATTGCCGAGTATGTAGCCGTATGTGATGTATGTCAGAGAGTGAATGCGGAACATCAAAAGCCAGCAGGATTGTTACAGCCTATGCCGATACCCGACTGGAAGTGGGATAAGCTTGGCATGGATTTCATCATCGGATTGCCCAGGACCAAATCAGGATATTGATGACCCACAAGTATAGGGGATCTATCGTAGTCCTTTCGATAAGTAAGAGTGTCGAACCCAATAAGGAGCAGAAGGAAATGATAAGCGGTTTTCAGCAAGGTATTCTCTGCAAGCACTGAAATTATAGGTAACAGATAGTTTTGTGATAAGATAATTTGTAATGAGCAACAAGTAACAAAAGTAAATAAAGTGCAGCAAGGTGGCCCAATCCTTTTTGTAGCAAAGGACAAGCCTGGACAAACTCTTATATGGAGAAAAGCGCCCCCGAGGACACATGGGAGTTATCGTCAAGCTAGTTTTCATCACGTTCATATGATTCCCGTTCGGTACTTTGATAATTTGATATGTGGGTGGACCGGTGCTTGGGTGTTGTTCTTACTTGAACAAGCATCCCACTTATGATTAACCCCTATTGCAAGCATCCGCAACTACAACAAAAGTATTAAGGTAAACCTAACCATAGCATGAAACAAGTGGATCCAAATCAGCCCCTTACGAAGCAACACATAAACTAGGGTTTAAGCTTCTCTCACTCTAGCAACCCATCATCTACTTATTACTTCCCAATGCCTTCCTCTAGGCCCAAATAATGGTGAAGTGTCATGTAGTCGACGTTCACATAACACCACTAGAGGAGAGACAACATACATCTCATCAAAATATCGAACGAATACCAAATTCACATGACTACTAATAGCAAGACTTCTCCCATGTCCTCAGGAACAAACGTAACTACTCACAAAGCATATTCATGTTCATAATCAGAGGAGTATTAATATGCATAAAGGATCCGAACATATGATCTTCCACCAAATAAACCAACTAGCATCAACTACAAGGAGTAATCAACACTACTAGCAACCTACAGGTACCAATCCCAGACTTAGAGACAAGAATTGGATACAAGAGATGAACTAGGGTTTGAAGGGAGATGGTGCTGGTGAAGATGTTGATGGAGATTGCCCTCTCCCGATGAGAGGAGCGTTGGTGATGACGATGGTGATGATTTCCCCCTCCCGGAGAGAAGTGTCCCGGGCAGAACAGCTCTGCCGGAGCCCTAGATTGGTTCCGCCTCGTGGCGGCGGAGTCTCGTCCCGAAAGCTTGCTTATGATTTTTCTTCGGACGAAAGACTTCATATAGCAGAAGATGGGCACCGGAGGGCCAACAGGGGGCCCATGAGGCAGGGGGCGCACCCAGGGGGTAGGGCGCGCCCCCCACCCTCGTGGACAGGTGGAGGCCCCCCTGACGTATTTCTTCCGCTCAATATTTTTTATTATTTCCAAAAATAACTTTCGTGGAGTTTCAGGACTTTTGGAGTTGTGCAGAATATGTCTCTAATATTTGCTCCTTTTCCAGCCCAGAATTCCAGCTGCCGGCATTCTCCCTCCTTATGTAAACCTTGTAAAATAAGAGAGAATAGGCATATGTATTGTGACATAATGTGTAATAACAGCCCATAATGCAATAAATATCAATATAAAAGCATGATGCAAAATGGACGTATCAACTCCCCCAAGCTTAGACCTCGCTTGTCCTCATGCGGAAGCCGATAACGATAAATATGTCCACATGTTTAGAGGTAGAGGTGTCGATAAAATAAAATACGGACATGAGGGCATCATGATTATTCTCATAACAACAACATATATGAATATTGTCATATGATTTCTTATGCTCAAGTAATAATCTATTCACAATGCAAAGTACGAATCAGAAACTTTATTGAGAACTAACAAACTATAATCTGAGTCATTGAGGCAATTGCAATTTATCATAACATCAGAAAGAGTCTATGTCAGAGCTTTCTAGCAAGTCCACATACTCAACTATCATTTAGTCTTTCATAATTGCTAACACTCACGCAATACTTGTGGTTACGGAGTTTTAACCGGACACAAAGAAAGATAGGGGCTTATAGTTTCGCCTCCCAACCTTTTACCTCAAGGGTAATGTCAACAATAATAGTTCATGCTAACTTACATCCAATTATATATATATATATATATATATATATATATATATATATATATATATCAAGATCCTTCCAACACCCTGTGCTTGCCAAAGGATAAAATGTAAAAAGGAAAGGTGAAGATCACCATGACTCTTGCATAAGGTAGAAGATAATAATAATAATAGATAGGCCCTTCGCAGAGGGAAGCAGAGGTTGCCATGCGCTTTCAAGGTTGGATGCACAAAATCTTAATGCGAAAGAACGTCACTTTATATTGCCACTTGTGATATGGACCTTTATTATGCAGCCCGTCGCTTTTATTTCTTCCACATCACAAGATCGTATAAAGCTTATTTCCTCCACACCAATCAATTATACATATTTAGAGATCAATTTTTATTGCTTGCACCGATGACAACTTACTTGAAGGATCTTACTCAATCCATAGGTAGATATGGTGGACTCTCATGGCAAAACTGGTTTAAGGGTATTCGGAAGCACAAGTAGTATCTCTACTTGGTGCAAAGAATTTGGCTAGCATGAGGGGGAAAGGCAAGCTCAACATGTTGGATGATCCATGACAATATACTTTATCTCAAATATAAGAAAACATAACCCATTACCTTGTCTTCCTTGTCCAACATCAACTCTTTAGCATGTCATATTTTAATGAGTGCTCACAATCATAAAAGATGTCCAAGATAGTATATTTATATGCGAAACCTCTCTTTCTTTATTACTTCCTATTAATTGCAACGATGACCAAAGCTATGTTTGTCAACTCTCAACAATTTTTAATCATCATACTCTTTCTATGTGAAGTCATTACTCTCCATAAGATCAATATGATCTCTTTGTTTCTTTTTATTCTTTTTCTTTTGTTTATTCACTCAAGATCATAGCAACATAATCAAGCCCTTGACTCAACACTAATCTTTATTATATATAGCTCACGGACTCGATTACATAGAGGGATCATAAAGCAAAACTCAAAACTAGATCATACCAAAACTTTATTCTACTAGATCAAGATACTACTTAATAGGATCGAACTAAGAAAAACGGTAAAGAAAGGAGAGGTGGTTGTGATACGATACCGGGGCACCTCCCCCAAGCTTGGCAGTTGCCAAGGGGAGTGCCCATACCCATGTGATTATGTCTCCTTCTTCGGGGATGGTGATGTGATATTCTTGGCGATAATGCCCCTCAGGATACGATTCTCTTCCTCGAGCTTATTGAGTTGCTGCTTGAGATACATTATCTCCTTACGAAGCTTCCGTGTAACGGCTAAAGCTCCTTGCACCCAAGGATGTTGCATAGCTGCGGGAGAACAAGTGACACTCTTCTTCATATTTTCATAAGAAAGAAATCTAACATTGGAAGGGATGACCGAGTTTGGAATAGCCGAGCTCTGTAGTTCCCCCATCGTGAATCCAGCCCGGAAGCGAGAAGTGACTTGTTGTTCCTCCTCCATGGCATCTATCCTCATCAAATCAGCCTCCATCTCTTCCTCCGTTCCTGGCCCAAAGTGGTCAGCATCGCTGTTTGTCCTTGGTCTCGGTGCCGGATGAGACACCCGGCTCTCCCCGACTGACTCTTGAGAAGACATCTTGCTCTAATCTGCAGCAGCAACAGCTCGAAACGAAAACAGAGGATATTTGCGTGATACAGGAGTCAAAAACTTTGGGAGATTATATAATGAATTTTTACCGACCAAAATACGTAACGTGCAAGAAAACGGAGTCCGGAGAGTGCACGAGGTGCCCACGAGGCAGGGGGCGCGCCCAGGGGGGTAGGGCGCGCCCTCCACCCTCGTGGAGGCCTCGTGTCCTTTCCGGACTGCTTCTTATTTTTCTATTTTTCTAAATATTCCAAAACGGAGAAAAATTGCCATTAGAACTGTTTTGGAGTTGGTTTACTTACCGTACCACATACCTATTCCTTTTCGGAGTCTGAAACGTTCCGAAAAGTATCCATTATGTATTCCTCCGGGGTTACGGTTTCAATAACATTGGTTTCAACATTTATAGGATTACCTGAGATATAGTGTTTGATTCTTTGACCGTTCACCACCTTCGGATTTGTGCCTTCGAAGTTGTTGATTTTTATGGCACCGGAACGATAGACCTCCTCGATAATGTAAGGACCTTCCCATTTAGAGAGAAGTTTTCCTGCAAAAAATCTTAAACGAGAGTTGTATAGCAATACATAATCACCTACATTAAACTCACGCTTTTGTATTCTTTTGTCATGCCATCTTTTAACTTTTTCTTTAAACAATTTGGCATTCTCATAGGCTTGGGTTCTCCATTCATCAAGTGAGCTAATGTCAAATAACCTCTTCTCACCGGCAAGTTTGAAATCATAGTTGAGCTCTTTAATAGCCCAATAAGCCTTATGTTCTAGTTCGAGAGGTAAGTGACATGCTTTTCCATAAACCATTCTATACGCAGACATACCCATAGGATTTTTATATGCAGTTCTATAGGCCCATAATGCATCATCAAGTTTCTTGGACCAATTCTTTCTAGATCTATTGACAGTCTTTTGCAAAATTAATTTGAGCTCTCTATTACTCAATTCTACTTGACCACTAGACTGCAAGTGATAAGGAGATGCAATTCTATGATTAACATCATATTTAGCAAGCATTTTTCGGAAAGCACCATGAATAAAATGTGAACCACCATCAGTCATTAAATATCTAGGGACTCCAAACCTCGGAAAAATAACTTATTTAAGCATTTTAATAGAAGTGTTATGATCAGCACTACTAGTTGGAATAGCTTCTACCCACATAGTAACGTAATCAACAGCAACTAAAATATGTGTGAATCCATTAGAGGCAGGAAAAGGTCCCATATAATCGAAGCCCCAAACATCACATGGTTCAATAAAAAGTGAATAATTCAAAGGAATTTCTTGGCGTCTACTAATATTACCAATTCTTTGACATTCATCACACGATAAGACAAACTTACGGGCATCCTTGAAGAGAGTAGGCCAATAAAAACCGGATTGCAATACCTTATGTGCAGTTCTATCTCCAGCGTGGTGTCCTCCATAAGCCTCGGAGTGACACTTGCGTAGGATCTGTTCCTGTTCATGCTCAGGTACACAACGTCTAATAACACCATCTACTCCTTCTTTATAAAGATGTGGGTCATCCCAAAAGTAATGTCAAGTCATAGAAAAACTTTTTATTTTCCTGGTATGTGAAACTAGGTGGTATAAATTTAGCAACAATATAATTAGCATAATCAGCATACCATGGAGCAGTACGAGAAGTATTTATGACATTTAATTGTTCATCAGGAAAGCTACCATCAATAGGTAGTGGGTCATCAAGAACATTCTCTAGCCTAGACAAGTTGTCTGCAACGGGGTTCTCAGCTCCCTTTCTATCAATAATATGCAAATCAAATTCTTGTAGCAAGAGAACCCATCTAATAAGTCTAGGTTTAGCATCTTTCTTTTCCATAAGATATTTAATAGCAGCATGATCCGTGTGAATAGTTACTTTAGAATCAACAATATAAGGTCTGAACTTATCACAAGCAAATACAACTGCTAAGAATTCCTTTTCAGTAGTATCATAATTTCTCTGAGCATTGTCTAGATTTTTACTAGCATCTTGAATAACATTTAATTTCTTATCAACTCTTTGCCCTAGAACAGCACCTACAGCATAATCACTGACATCACACATAATTTCAAAAGGTAAATTCCAATCAGGTGGCTGAACAATAGGTGCAGAGATCAATGCTTTCTTAAGTATTTCAAATGCTTCCACACAATCATCATAAAAACAAATGGTATATCTTTTTGTAACAAATTAGTCAGAGGCCGAGAGATTTTTGAGAAGTCCTTAATGAACCTCCTATAAAAACCGGTGTGACCAAGGAAACTTCTTATACCTTTGATGTCCTTGGGACATGGCATCTTTTCAATAGCATCAACCTTGGCTTTATCAACTTCAATACCTCTTTCAGAAACTTTATGCCCCAAGACAATACCTTCATTAACCATAAAATGGCACTTTTCCCAATTCAAGACAAGATTAGTTTCTTCACATCTCTGCAAAACTCGATCAAGGTTGCTCAAGCAATCATCAAAAGAGGATCCATAAACGGAGAAATCATCCATGAAAACCTCACAAATCTTTTCACAAAAGTCAGAGAATATAGCCATCATGCATCTTTGAAAGGTAGCAGGTGCATTAGATAAACCAAAAGGCATACGTCTATAAGCAAAAGTACCGAACGGGCAAGTAAAAGTAGTCTTTGATTGATCATCGGCTGACACATGTATTTGAGAGAAATGAGAGTAATCGTCTAGGAAGCAAAAATGTGTATGTTTGGATAATCTTTCTAGCATTTGATCGATAAAAGGTAAGGGGTAATGATCCTTTTTAGTGGCCTTATTTAATTTGCGGAAATCAATTACCATCCTATATCCTGTAATAATTCTTTGCGGAATCAATTCATCTTTATCATTAGGAACGATGGTAATACCTCCCTTCTTAGGGACACAATGGACAGGACTTACCCACTGACTATCAGCAACGGGTTAAATTATACCTGCCTTAAGGAGCTTTAGTATTTCTTTTCTTACCAGTTCTTTCATTTTAGGATTCAGCCGTCGTTGGTGATCACGAACTGGTTTGGCATCTTTCTCCAAATTTATTTTATGTTGACATAGAGTGGGACTAATGCCCTTAAGATCATCAAGAGTATATCCAATAGTAGCGCGGTGCTTCTTCAGAGTTTTCAATAATCTCTCTTCTTCATGCTCTGAAAGGTTAGCACTAATAATAACAGGATATATCTTCTTTTCATCAAGATAAGCATATTTAAGAGTATCAGGTAACGGTTTAAGCTCAAACACGGGATCACCCTTGGGTGGAGGAGGATCCCCTAGGATTTCAACAGGCAAATTGTGTTTCAGGATGGGTACCTGATACGTCTCCAACGTATCTATAATTTTTGATTGCTCCATGCTATATTATCTTCTGTTTTGGACATTATTGGGCTTTAGTATTCACTTTTATATTATTTTTGGGACTAACCTATTAACCGAAGGCCCAGCCCAGAATTGTTGTTTTTTGCCTATTTCAGAGTTTCGCAGAAAAAGAATATCAAACGGAGTCCAAACGGAATGAAACCTTCGGGAACGTGATTTTTGGAACGAACAAGATCTAGGAGACTTGGACCCTACGTCAAGAAATAAAGGAGGAGGCCACGAGGTAGGGGGCGCGCCTACCCCCCCCCCCCCAGGCGCGCCCTCCACCCTCGTGGGCCCCCTGTTACTCCACCGACGTACTCCTTCCTCCTATCTATACCAACGTACCCCCAAACGATAAAAAACGGAGCCACAAACCTAATTCCACCGCCGCAACCTTCTGTACCCACGAGATCCCATCTTGGGGCCTGTTCCGGAGCTCCGCCGGAGGGGGCATCAATCACAGAGGGCTTCTACATCAATACCATAGCCCCTCCGATGAAGTGTGAGTAGTTTACCTCAGACCTTCGTGTCCATAGTTATTAGCTAGATGGCTTCTTCTCTCTTTTTGGATCTCAATACAATGTTCTCCCCCTCTCTCGTGGAGATCTATTCGATGTAATCTTCTTTTGCGGTGTGTTTGTTGAGACCGATGAATTGTGGGTTTATGATCAAGTTTATCTGTGAACAATATTTGAATCTTCTAAATTCTTTTATGTATGATTGGTTATCTTTGCAAGTCTCTTCGAATTATCAGTTTGGTTTGGCCTACTAGATTGATCTTTCTTGCAATGGGAGAAGTGCTTAGCTTTGGGTTCAATCTTGCGGTGTCCTTTCCCAGTGATAGTAGGGGCAGCAAGGCACGTATTGTATTGTTGCCATCGAGGATAACAAGATGTTTTTTTATCATATTGCATTAATTTATCCCTCTACATCATGTCATCTTGCTTAAGGCATTACTCTATTTTTATGAACTTAATACTCTAGATGCATGCTGGATAGCGGTCGTTGAGTGGAGTAATAGTAGTAGATGCAGGCAGGAGTCGGTCTACTTGTCTCGGACGTGATGCCTATATACATGATCATACCTAGATATTCTCATAACTATGCTCAATTCTGTCAATTTCTCAACAGTAATTTTTTCACCCACCGTAAAATACTTATGCTCTTGAGAGAAGCCACTAGTGAAACCTATGGCCCCCGGGTCTATCTTCATCATATTAATCTTCCACCACTTAGTTATTTCCTTTGCTTTTTTACTTTGCTTTTATTTTACTTTGCATCTTTATCATAAAAATACCAAAAATATTATCCTATCATATCTATAAGATCTCACTCTCGTAAGTGACCGTGTAGGGATTGACAATCCCTTATCACGTTTGTTGGGAGGATTTATTTGTTTGTGTAGGTGCGAGGGACTCGCGCGTAGCCTCCTACTGGATTGATACCTTGGTTCTCAAAAACTGAGGGAAATACTTACGCTACTTTGCTGCATCAGCCTTTCCTCTTCAAGGGAAAACCAATGTTGTGCTCAAGAGGTAGCAAGAAGGATTTCTGGCGCCGCTGCCGGGGAGATCTACGCAAAAGTTAACATACCAAGTACCCATCACAAACCCTTATCTCCCGCATTACATTATTTGCCATTTGCCTCTCCTTTTCCTCTCCCCCACTTCACCCTTGCTGTTTTATTCGCCCTCTCTTTTTCGTTCGCCTCTTTCTCGCTTGCTTTTTGTTTGCTCGTGTGTTGGATTGCTTGTTTGTCACGATGGCTCAATATAATACCACATTATGTGACTTTACCAATACCAACAATAATGATTTCCTTAGCACTCCGATTGCTCCTGTTACCGATACTGAATCTTGTGAAATCAATGCTGCTTTATTGAATCTTGTCATGAAAGATCAATTCGCCTGCCTTCCTAGTGAAGATGCCGCTACTCATCTAAATATCTTCGTTGATTTGTGTGATATGCAAAAGAAGAAAGATGTGGACAATGATATTGTTAAATTGAAGCTATTTCCTTTTTCGCTTAGAGATCGTGCTAAAGCTTGGTTTTCGTCTTTGCCTAAAAATAGTATTGATTCTTGGAATAAGTGCAAAGATGCTTTTATCTCTAAGTATTTTCCTCCCGCTAAGATCATCTCTCTTAGAAATGATATCATGAATTTTAAGCAACTTGATCATGAACATGTTGCACAAGCTTGGTAGAGGATGAAATTAATGATACGTAATTGTCCTACTCATGGTTTAAATTTGTGGATGATTATACAAATTTTTTATGCCGGATTGAATTTTGCTTCTAGAAATCTTTTAGATTCGGCCGCGGGAGACACTTTTATGGAAATCACTTTAGGAGAATCTACTAAACTCCTAGATAAAATTATGGTTAATTATTCTCAATGGCACACTGAAAGATCTACTAATAAAAAAGTGCATGCGATAGAAGAAATTAATGTTTTGAGTGGAAAGATGGATGAACTTATGAAATTATTTGCTACTAAGAGTGTTTCTTCTGATCCTAATGATATGCCTTTGTCTACTTTGATTGAGAATAATAATGAATCTATGGATGTGAATTTTGTTGGTAGGAATAATTTTGGTAACAACGCGTATAGAGGAAACTTTATTCCTAGGCCTTATCCTAGCAATTCCTCTAACAATTATGGTAATTCCTACAACAACTCTTACGGATATTTTAATAAGATGCCCTCTGAATTTGAGACTAGTGTTAAAGAGTTTATGAATTCGCAAAAGAATTTCAATTCTTTGCTTGAAGATAAATATTGTTAAAGTTGATGAATTGGCTAGGAACGTTGATAGAATTTCTCTTGATGTCGATTCTTTAAAACTTAGATCTCTTCCTCCTAAGCATGATATCAATGAGTCTCCTCAAAGCCATGAGAATTTCCATTGATGAGTGCAAAGAAAGAACCGCTAGGATGCATGCTAAGAAAGATTGCTTTATGAAAGCGTGTTCTTCAAATTTCTATGAAAATAAAGATGAAGATCTAAAAGTTATTGATGTGTCCCCTATTAAATCTTTGTTTTGCAATATGAATCTTGATAATGATGGGACTGAATATGATCCACCTTTACCTAGAAGGCGTTCCAAAAATTCAGAGTTTTCAGATCTTGATGCTAAAATTGATAAAAGTGGGACTGAAGAAATCAAAACCCTAGATGTTAATAAACCCACTATTTTGGATTTCAAGGAATTTAATTATGAGAATTGCTCTTTGATAGATAGTATTTCCTTTTTGCAATCCGTGCTAAATTCTCCTCATGCTTATAGTCAAAATAAAGCGTTTACTAAACATATCATTGATGCCTTGATGCAATCTTATGAAGAAAAGCTTGAGTTGGAGGTTTCTATCCCTAGAAAACTCTATGATGAGTGGGAACCTACTATTAAAATTAAAATTAAAGATCATGAATGCTATGCTTTGTGTGATTTGCGTGCTAGTGTTTCCACTATTCCCAAAACTTTGTGCGATTTGCTAGGTTTCCGTGATTTTGATGATTGCTCTCTAAACTTGCACCTTGTGGATTCCACTATTAAGAAACCTATGGGAAGAATTAATGATGTTCTTATTGTTGCAAATAGGAATTATGTGCCCGTAGATTTTATCGTTCTTGATATAGATTGCAATCCTTCATGTCCTATTATTCTTGGTAGACCTTTCCTTAGAACGATTGGTGCAATTATTGATATGAAGGAAGGGAATATTAGATTCCAATTTCCATTAAATAAAGGCATGGAACACTTCCTTAGGAAGAAAATAAAATTACCATATGAATCTATCATGAGAGCCACTTATGGATTGCCTACCAAAGATGGCAATACCTAGATCTATCCTTGCTTTTATGCCTAGCTAGGGGCGTTAAACAATAGCGCTTGTTGGGAGGCAACCCAATTTTATTTTTAGTTTTTTGCCTTTTGCTTCTGTTTAGGAATAAATATTTGTTCTAGCCTCTGGTTAGATGTGTTTTTATGTTTTAATTAGTGTTGTGCCAAGTTAAACCTATAGGATCTTCTTGGATGATAGTTATTTGATCTTGCAGAAATTTCCAGAAACTTTATGTTCACGAAAATAATTGTTAAAAATCACCAGAACGTGATAAAATATTGATTCCAATTGCTGCTGATCAATAAACAAATTGTTTAGGTCTTCCTATTTTGGCTGATTTTTTGGAGTTCCAGAAGTTTGCGTTAGTTACAGATTACTACCGACTGTTCTGTTTTTGACAGATTCTGTTTTTCGTGTGTTGTTTGCTTATTTTGATGAATCTATGGCTAGTAAAATAGTTTACAAACAATAGAGAAGTTGGAATACAGTAGGTTTAACACCAATATAAATAAATAATGAGTTCATTACAGTACCTTGAAGTGGTCTTTTGTTTTCTTTCGCTAACGGAGCTCACGAGATTTTCTGTTTAGTTTTGTGTTGTGAAGTTTTCAAGTTTTGGGTGAAAGATTTGATGGATTATGGAACAAGGAGTGGCAAGAGCCTAAGCTTGGGGATGCCCATGGCACCCCCAAGATAATCTAAGGACACCATAAAGCCAAAGCTTGTGGATGCCCCGGAAGGCATCCCCTCTTTCGTCTACTTCCATCGGTAACTTTACTTGGAGCTATATTTTTATTCACCACATGATATGTGTTTTGCTTGGAGCGTCTTGTATTATTTGAGTCTTTATTTGTTAGTTTACCACAATCATCTTTTCTGTACATACCTTTTGAGAGATACACACATGATTCGGAAATTATTAGAATACTCTTTGTGCTTCACTTATATCTTTTGAGCTATATAGTTTTGCTCTAGTGCTTCACTTATATCTTTTAGAGCACGATGGTGGATTTGTTTTATAGAAACTATTGATCTCTCATGCTTCACTTATATTATTTTGAGAGTCTTAAAATAGCATGGCAATTTGCTTTAATTAATATCATGAGAAATTTGATGCTTGATAATTGTTTTGAGATATAAATGTGGTAATATCATAGTTGTGCTAGTTGAGTAATTGTGGAATTGAAAGATACATATGTTGGAGTTTGTGATTCCCGTAGCATGCACGTATGATGAACCGTTATGTAACGAAGTCGGAGCATGAAGTATTTGTTGATTGTCTTCCTTTGTGTGGCGGTCGGGATCGCGCGATGGTTAACTCCTACCAACCCTTCCCCTAGGAGCATGCGTAGTAGTACTTTGCTTCGAGGGCTAATAAATTTTTGCAATATGTATATGAGTTCTTTATGACTAATGTGAGTCCATGGATTATACGCACACTTACCTTTCCGCAATTTTCTAGCCTCTTCGGTACCGCGCATTGCCCTTTCTCACCTTGAGAGTTGGTGCAAACTTCGCCGGTGCATCCAAACCCCGTGATATGATACGCGATTTCACACATCTTCCTCAAAACAGCCACCATACCTACCTATCATGGCATTTCCATAGCCATTCCGAGATATATTGCCATGCAACTCTCCACCGTTTCATTTATCATGACATACTCCATCATTGTCATATTGCTTTGCATGATCATGTAGTTGACATCGTATTTGTGGCAAAGCCACCGTTCATAATTCTTCCATACATGTCGCTCTTGATTCATTGCATATCCCGGTACACCGCCGGAGGCATTCATATAGAGTCATATTTTGTTCTAAGTATTGAGTTGTAATTGTTGAGTTGTAAGATGATCCCCTTGGCGCTCCACCGACGTACTCCTTCCTCCTATATATACCTACGTACCCCCAAACGATCAAAAACGGAGCCAAAAACCCAATTCCACCGCCGCAACCTTCTACCCATGAGATCCCATCTTGGGGCCTGTTCCGGAGCTCCGCCGGAGGGGGCATCGATCACGGAGGGCTTCTACATCAACACCATAGCCCCTCCGATGAAGTGTGAGTAGTTTACCTCAGACCTTCGGGTCCATAGTTATTAGCTAGATGGCTTCTTCTCTCTTTTTGGATCTCAAAACAATGTTCTCCCCCTCTCTCGTGGAGATCTATTCGATGTAATCTTCTTTTGCGGTGTGTTTGTTGAGACCGATGAATTGTGGGTTTATGATCAAGTTTATCTATGAACAATATTTGAATCTTCTGAATTCTTTTATGTATGATTGGTTATCTTTGCAAGTCTCTTCGATTATCAGTTTGGTTTGGCCTATTAGATTGATCTTTCTTGCAATGGGAGAAGTGCTTAGCTTTGGGTTCAATCTTGCGGTGTCCTTTCCCAGTGATAGTAGGGGCAGCAAGGCACGTATTGTATTGTTGCCATCGAGGATAACAAGATGGTTTTTTTTTATCATATTGCATGAATTTATCCCTCTACATCATGTCATCTTGCTTAAGGCGTTACTCTGTTTTTATGAACTTAATACTCTAGATGCATGCTGGATAGCGGTCGATGAGTGGAGTAATAGTAGTAGATGCAGGCAGGAGTCGGTCTACTTGTCTCGGACGTGATGCCTATATACATGATCATACCTAGATATTCTCATAACTATGCTCAATTCTGTCAATTGCTCAACAGTAATTTGTTCACCCACCGTAAAATACTTATGCTCTTGAGAGAAGCCACTAGTGAAACCTATGGCCCCCGGGTCTATCTTCATCATATTAATCTTCCACCACTTAGTTATTTCCTTTGCTTTTTTTACTTTGCTTTTATTTTACTTTGCATATTTATCATAAAAATACCAAAAATATCATCCTATCATATCTATCAGATCTCACTCTCATAAGTGACCGTGTAGGGATTGACAACCCATTATCGCGTTGGTTGCGAGGATTTATTTGTTTGTGTAGGTGCGAGGGACTCGCGCGTAGCCTCCTACTGGATTGATACCTTGGTTCTCAAAAACTGAGGGAAATACTTACGCTACTTTGCTGCATCACCCTTTCCTCTTCAAGGGAAAACCAACGCAGTGCTCAAGAGGTAGCGGTTCCTGTTTAAAGAATACTTCATCTATTTCCCTTCTTTCATTCATAAACATATCATTTTCATGGTCTAGCAAATATTGTTCTAAAGGATCACTAGGAGGTACGGCAATAGAAGCAAGACCAATAATTTCATCTTTACAAGGCAATTCCTCTTCATGGTGTTGTCTACGAAATTTAGAAAAGTTGAACTCATGAGACATATCACCTAGACCAATAGTAACAACATCCTTTTCGCAGTCTATCTTAGCATTAACAGTGTTCAAAAAGGGTCTACCAAATATAATGGGACAAAAGCTATCTTGTGGGGAACCAAGAACAAGAAAATCAGCAGGATATTTAGTTTTCCCACACAAGACTTCAACATCTCTAACAATTCCCATTGGTGAAATAGTATCTCTATTGGCAAGTTTAATTGTGACATCAATATCTTCTAACTCAGTAGGTGCAATATCATGCTTAATTTCTTCGTATAAGTCAATAGGTATTGCACTAGCACTAGCACCAATATCACACAAGCCATGATAACAATTATCTCCTATTTTAACATAAATAACAGGCATGCCTACCACAGGTCAATGTTTATCTTTAGCACAAGGTTTGGCAATTCTAGCAGTTTCATCACGGAAATGAATAACATGCCCATCAATATTATCAGACAAGAGATCTTTAACAATAGCAATATTAGGTTCAACTTTAATTTGCTCAGGAGGTGTATAAGTTCTAATATTGCTTTTACGAACCACAGTTGAAGCTTTAGCATGATCCTTTATCCTTACAGGGAAAGGTGGTTTCTCAACATAAGAAGTAGGAACAATAGGATCATTATAAGTGATAGTCTTTTCTTCAACTTTAATAGGTGCAGCTGCTTTTACTTCTATGGGAGGATGATATTTAAACAACTTCTCCTTAGGGAGATGAATATGAGCAGCAAAAGATTCACAGAAAGAGGCTACTATCTCAGAGTCAAGTCCATATTTAGTGCTAAATTTACGGAAAACATCGGTATCCATAAAAGATTTAACACAATCATACTTAGGTGTCATACCTGACTCCTTACCTTCGTCGAGGTCCCAATCTTTAGAGTTGCATTTAATTCTTTCCAATAAATCCCATTTGAATTCAATAGTCTTCATCATAAAAGAGCCAGCACAAGAAGTATCGAGCATGGTGCGATTGTTATCAGAAAGCCGAGCATGAAAACTTTGAATAATTATTTCTCTTGGGAGCTCATGATTGGGGCATGAATATAACATTGATTTAAGCCTCCCCCAAGCTTGAGCGATGCTTTCTCCTTTGCGAGGCCAGAAATTATATATATAATTGCGATCACGATGAACAAGATGCATAGGATAATTTTTTTGATGAAATTCCAATTTCAACTGTTTGTAGTTCCATGACTCAGTATCATCACATAGCCTATACCATGTCAATGCATCTCCCTTCAGAGATGAAGGGAAGACCTTCTTCTTAATAACATCACCGGGCACACCTGCAAGCTTAAATAATCCACAAACTTCATCCACGTATATTAGGTGCTCATCAGGATGCTTTGTTCCATCTCCTGCAAAAGGATTAGCTAGCAGTTTTTCTAACATACCCGGAGGAATTTCAAAGTAGACATTTTCATTTTCAGTAGGTTCAGTAGGTTGAGGAGCAACTCTTTGCTCTACTGGTCGGGGTGAAGATACCCCGAACAAGCCCCTCAGGGGATTACTTTCCATAGTAACAAGTGACAGTAGAATTTCAGCACACTATATAAATTTTTCCTTACCAAATTCCACCTACCAAAGGCGCTTCACTCCCCGGCAACGGCGCCAGAAAAGAGTCTTGATGACCCACAAGTATAGGGGATCTATCGTAGTCCTTTCGATAAGTAAGAGTGTCGAACCCAACAAGGAGCAGAAGGAAATGATAAGCGGTTTTCAGCAAGGTATTCTCTGCAAGCACTGAAATTATAGGTAACAGATAGTTTTGTGATAAGATAATTTGTAACGAGCAACAAGTAACAAAAGTAAATAAAGTGCAGCAAGGTGGCCCAATCCTTTTTGTAGCAAAGGATAAGCCTCGACAAACTCTTATATGGAGAAAAGCGCTCCCGAGGACACATGGGAATTATCGTCAAGCTACTTTTCATCACGTTCATATGATTCCCATTCGGTACTTTGATAATTTGATATGTGGGTGGACCGGTGCTTGGGTGCTGTTCTTACTTGAACAAGCATCCCACTTATGATTAACCCCTACTACAGGCATCCGCAACTACAACAAAAGTATTAAGGTAAACCTAACCATAGCATGAAACAAGTGGATCCAAATCAGCCCCTTACGAAGCAACGCATAAACTAGGGTTTAATCTTCTCTCAATCTAGCAACCCATCATCTACTTATTACTTCCCAATGCCTTCCTCTAGGCCCAAATAATGGTGAAGTGTCATGTAGTCGACGTTCACATAACACCACTAGAGGAGAGACAGCATACATCTCATCAAAATATCGAACGAATACCAAATTCACATGACTACTAGTAGCAAGACTTCTCCCATGTCCTCAGGAACAAACGTAACTACTCACAGAGCATATTCATGTTCATAATCAGAGGAGTATTAATATGCATAAAGGATCTGAACATATGATCTTCCACCAAATAAACCAACTAGCATCAACTACAAGGAGTAATCAACACTACTAGCAACCTACAGGTACCAATCCCGGACTTAGAGACAAGAATTGGATACAAGAGATGAACCAGGGTTTGAGCGGAGATGGTGCTGCTGAAGATGTTGATGGATATTGCCCTCTCCCGATGAGAGGAGCGTTGGTGATGACGATGGCGATGATTTCCCCCTCCCGGAGAGAAGTGTCCCCGGCAGAACAGCTTTGCCGGAGCCCTAGATTGGTTCCGCCAAGGTTCCGCCTCGTGGCGGCGGAGTCTCGTCCCGAAAGCTTGCTTATTATTTTTCTTCGGATGAAAGACTTCATATAGCAGAAGATGGGCACCGGAGGGCCAACAGGGGGCCCACGAGGGGGGTAGGGCGCGCCCCCACCCTCGTGGACAGGTGGAGGCCCCCCTGACGTATTTCTTCCGCTCAGTATTTTTTATTATTTCCAAAAATAAATTTTGTGGAGTTTCAGGACTTTTGGAGTTGTGCAGAATATGTCTCTAATATTTGCTCCTTTTCCAGCCCAGAATTCCAGCTGCCGGCATTCTCCCTCCTTACGTGAACCTTGTAAAATAAGAGAGAATAGGCATAAGTATTGTGACATAATGTGTAATAACAGCCCATAATGCAATAAATATCAATATAAAAGCATGATGCAAAATGGACGTATCAGATATGATTCTATATGGGTAGTAGTTGATGGCTTGACCAAAGTGGCTCACTTTATCCCAGTCAAAACCACCTATACAAGTGCGAAGTTGGCCAAGATATACATGACCAGGATCGTATGTCTGCATGGAGTTCCAAGGACCATCGTATCAGATAGAGGAACACAGTTTACCTCAAAGTTTTGGCATCAGCTGCACCAGACTTTGGGTACAAGGCTAGAGTTCAGTACAGCATTCCATCCGCAGACAGATGGACAGACCGAGAGAGTCAATCAGATTCTGGAGGACATGTTGAGAGCTTGTGCGTTGGATTATGGATCTAGTTGGGATGAAAATTTACCCTACGCGGAGGTTCTCATACAACAATAGCTACTAGGCCAGTTTGAAGATGGCACCATTCGAAGCCCTGTATGGAAGGAGATGTCGAACACCGTGATGTGGGATAAAGTTGGAGACCGCCAGTTGTTTGGACCGGATTTGATTAAGGAGTCTGAATAGAAGGTTAAGATGATCCGAGATAGACTGAAGGTAGCTCAGTCCAGGCAGAAGAGTTATGCAGATTCAAAACGCAAGGAAGTAACCTATGAAATTGGGGACAAAGCATATCTGCGAGTGTCACCTCTACGAGGAGTGAAACGTTTTGGAGTTAAGGGAAAGTTAGCCCCGAGATTTGTAGGACCATACCGAATTTTGGAACGTATGGGAGAGGTTGCCTACAAGTTGGAGTTACCTGAAGGACTGTCAGGAGTTCATGATGTGTTTCATGTTTCACAGTTGAAGAAGTGTCATGCTGAGATGGCCGATATACCACTAAGAGATACAGTGCCCTTGGAAGCGATTCAGTTGGACAGTGATCTGACCTATGAGGAGAAGCCAGTCAGGATTCTTGAATTTGCCAGCCGGGTGACCCGCAGCAAGGTTATCAGGTTTAGCAAAGTTTAGTGGAGCCACCATACCGAGGATGAAGCCACCTGGGAACGAGAGGATGATCTTCGCAAAGACCACCCACACCTATTTTCTAGCCAACCCGAATCTCAAGGACGAGATTCATCTTAAGGGGGGTAGGTTTGTAACATCCCAAATTTTCAATTTGGAATGTTATACATAGATCATTCATGCATATCATATTTTATTGCATATTCGTTTCTCGATCCTCAAAATTCTAAGCAACTCAAGGACCCTCGGAGAGAGTTGGGGATTTCACTGTTTTCATATTTGAATTCTATCAAATATCAAAACGAGGATCAATTTGTTTTATTATTTTTCTCTCCGAAAATATTTCATATAAAAAAAATATATGAGAGGGGATAATACGACTTCCCCAAAAATATGAAATATTGCAAGAAAAATATTAAAAACAAATAAATAGTTTATTTGGGATTTTGTTGCCATTTTATTTGCATAGGAAAAATACGCGTTTTCAAAATTGCATTTTAAGCCCAAATAAATGTTCACCTTGTCCGGTAGATTTTTAGAGGACCGGGAAAATTTATTTCGGGATTTTTGGTGCCCGTTTAGTATTTATTTTCGGCGTTTTTCTGCACGGAATTTATTTAAAAAAAAATTCTGCCGGACCGAACTGGGCCGAGGCCCAGTTGGCCAGCCGCGCCAGCCCGCCCCTCGCCCCGACCGACTCCGACCGGAGTCCGGCCGGCGCACACTGCCGCCGCCGAGTCCGGGGAGGACTCCTCCTTCCCCCGGCCCCTTGCCCAAGCCGCCGCCTCGCCCGGCCCTTTAAAGGCCGAGCCGGCCCCCGCCTCGACCCCACACCACCACCGCCGCCAACCCCGCCGCCCCGAGCCACAGCGCCGCCCCACCGCCGCCGCCCCGCGCCGCTGCTCCGCCCGCCCCGCAGCCGTGCCCGCCGACGCCGCCGCCGCCGACTTCGCCGGAGCCGCTGCCATTTTTTCTCTCTCGTCGGTTTATTTCGTTAAACCCTAGATCTAGATCCGTTTTTATTTTTAAATTCCGGTTTATTCTTTTAGAACGGTTTTTCCCGTCGGTTTATTTATTTAGCGAACGCCTGTTCGTTCGTTCGGTTTAACGAACGGTTTTCACCCGTTACCCGCAGACAGCGAACGTTCGTTCGTTAGCCTGTTCGTCAGTTTTTCTTTTTCTCGGATTTTTCACGATTATTCTCGATCGCGATTTCTGATCTGATTTTCGTTTTAATTTAACTTTTCGCTCGTTTGTCGGAATCATGCGATTCAAGCGCCTAGATCTTTGTCTCGAATCCCTCTTTCTGTTTAACCAACTTAAACAAGATTTTGGTTATGTAAAATTTTAGTTTAGTCTAGATTAGTAAACGAATCTTGTTTCTTTCGTAGTTTGAGTTTCGTTGCTCCGTTTGATTTGATTCTTTTTTCAAACCGGAGTTCTTAAGTTGAACTTTCTGGTTAGATCTTCTTATTTGAGTTGTACCCGTGCATCTTTGCTTGATTGCTTACGTAAGCTATTGTTTGTTTGCGATAGAATTCCCGGAGTGCGAAGCGTGCTACTACGAGTCTCTAGGTTTTGCGGATCATCAGCAAGGCAAGTAACACATTGATCATACTTTTTTCATACCCAGTTTTTATGCATTAGCTCCAATCCTCAAACACTGCATGATTAGGATGTGATTAACTTGTGGGTATTGGGAAGTAGTTGATGAGGTAGAACCTATTGCCCTGTTATTATCAAACCCTTGGGAGTTACTTCTACGTATTGCTTATATTGCTATGCTATGCTCGTAGACGTGGTTTGGGTGAGTGAATCCATGACAGATGTGAGGTTGTTAATTAATGGTTCAACTTAAGGTGGCAACTTTAATACATTTCTGGGTGGATTTCTTGTCGGGCACCTGGAGAATCCAGTGTTGTCCTAGGATATCCCGGAGTACCCGTGTGATAATCGTAAGGTCCGCCACCCAGGCTCAAAGGGAACTGAGATATTTCATGCTAGAAACTTCCGTGTGTAGCCACAAGCTATTATGGGCTCTAGCATAGTTGAGTATGTTGCATGACCTCTTCCAGTGGTAGGCTAGCAGATGTAGAGGGATGTAGGTTGGTACTGTCTACCCGGGGTTAGAGTTAATGCTTCTGAAAGACTGTGTCTCGGTCATCCGTTTCTCAAACACCATGTAGTGCGAGAAATCCAACGGAGGCGATCGAGTCTTGTGGGGAAAAGTGTGCAAACCTCTGCAGAGTGTACAATCTAATCATGGTTAGCCGTGTCCCCGGTTATGGACATCTTAAGTATCTAGTACTTGGATTATCATATGTATCTCATCACTCTAATTTAATATTGTTGGGTTGATAATTAATTTTTAATTGGGATTGAGTTGGAGGAACCTTCTCAATGATTTTTCAACTACCATGATAGTTAAAATAAAACTTATTCCTTTGTTGTAGGGAAAAATTGGCTTTTCGCAAAACTATAACCATAGAGCCTTTCCACCAGCCAAATATGCATGTAGTGATAGCATTATTCTGTTCTTGCTCTACTGTGTTATATTACCAGCATATTCCATGTGCTGACCCATTCTCGGGCTGCAACGTATTATGTTGCAGACTTTTCAGACGAGGAGTAAGGTTCGTTAGGTCGTTGTCGTGCAGCTCAGCTATGCCGTTGGAGTTGATGGACTCACTTTATCTTCCAAGCCTTCCGCTGTTATTGTATTAGATGGCCTTAAGCCATATTTATTGTAATAAGTTCTCTTTGAGACATTCGATGTAATAAGTGTGTGATTGCTATTCTGTTATAAATCCTTCGAGTACTGTGTGTGTCAGCATTACCGATCCAGGAATGACACTGAAGCACAGAGACTTGACCGTTTGAGGTCGGGTCGCTACATTTTCAGCTCAACCTCGAAGCGCATAGGATCCAACAACACAATAGCATGGCTAGGACCTGTCAGTTCTAGATAGCGATCCTACATGCAAATATGATTTAGTTGTTTCATATTGAGTTGTTCACCCGTAACAGAAAAATTGTGCGCATCAATACTTAGAATGCATCTAACAACTTGGACTTAATTAAAATAATAAACAGAATAGAGATATCTGTCAATGGCAAAATAGAAAAATAGCTCTCTATGAGGAAATTTTGCAAAGATGCAAGAGCAGATAAATTTCATTTGGGTCAGCAAGCAAGTTTACATCTAGAACTTCTCATATTTAAGGAACTAAGTCAAATAGATAGCAAATACTCTGAAGCTAAAGTACGCCTTGAGCGCATAATATACATTCTATGTGCCGACCAGGTAATTAGCCAACAGGATACCCTATGCTGAACGTAAAAAACTTGGAAAACATAGTAATGATGGAACAGAAAGAACTACTCGTAGGGTGCTTCCACAGTCTTAGTACTGCCTAATGCCATGAGAGTAGTACCTATAGTAATTTGTTTGGCAAACTCAAGGGTTAAAACATTTCTTCAATCGTAAAATTGGTTACATCACATGCATAGTAAAATCACTTTTGTATTAATTTTATTCTGTCAAGTGTTATATGTTGATGTATATATAGAACCCCATGAATTGTGGTATAAATGAAATAAAAAACATAAATTAGTAGTTCAAGTAGAAATATCTTTGGGTGAAGCAAAAGAACTAGTAATTGTTGTATACATCTCATTGTAGTGTATACATACTATGAGTAAAATAATTTTTTCTAGTAATTTTGTTAGTCCAAATAATAATGACCTTAGAAATACTACACACAAGTTTATTTCGTTCTAGTAATTGTTCTATTCTAGTATTGTTCTCATTGATTGTAGTAAAAAGTAGGGAAGAGCGCACATTAGTAGTTTATTAAATAGAAAATTGGTTGGATGAAGTAAGAGAGCTCGTAATTGTGGTATATGTCTCATTTTTAAAGTGTGTTAAGGACTCTGCGTACAAGATTTTAGTTCTAGTAACTGTAATAGTCTAAGAAAATATGACCTCAAAAACTAGGAAGAAAGTGGGTTATTGGCGTAGCCCATCGTATATTGCAAACATAACATGTTCAGGAAAAAACAATGGATTATATCATTAAGCAATTACATGATTTGGGTTTGCGCATAGTCAAACACAATAATGATATGTCTTCTTTACAATATTTACACACCCACGCCTTTCAAACAATGCTAAAGCATGTCCAGGCATAACTTCATAGAAAATAAACAAGAGACTGTTGAGAACAAAAAATAGGTCAATGGTCATGCACAGAGGGACAGATCAAATTCAAAAATCTGAATGCATTATGGAGGCACATGTAGAAGTCCTAGAATTATCAAGGAAACATTCAAAAGACAAGTGAAAGTTGCACACACGTTTTCATCAAACTTACTAAGTTGAGATCCAGGAAATATGAAATGCACAGAGATTATACAAACTTGACATGCAACCAAGAGTACACTCAAGTTAAGACCTGTACATTGACAAACTGAGAAGTTGACACAAATTAGTGAAGCAATAACCTGAGTCAGTTTTAAAAAATAAGATTGAGTGTCATGCATACATACATTTGATTTGATCTCTAGCATGCAAGAACCTTTTAGAACTTTGAGAGTAAAGTAAATCAAATATATCACTCTCACTGAACTTGTCTATTTATTTATATTGCATTGATTTTTTCCTTGACATGTTCTCCATGACCATTTGGCAGAAAGTACTACAAGTTTTTTGGTCAAGTAGAATTAGAGTTGCCATCACGTTTATCGCAATTACCAATTCTATGCATGAAACTGGCACCACAAACTTTATGACATAGGTGGAGCAACTAAATGCAATAAAACTTTAATGATGCCAAGAATATGTCATATTTCATCTTGGTAAGGCCAAGAGAAACTACTGTGCTGAAGTCAGCTGAAGACGAGACCAACTAAATAATTTGTGGTGAGTAATTTTGCCAGTGACGAATGCAAACCTCTTCGGTGATGGTTTGGCAGTTACCCCTAGAACGGCTGAAGATAATATTGCGACTGTGATCCAAGAAGTCTCGTGCAGCAACAAAACCATACACATCTAGTGGCCACTGTAAACTATCTTTTATTGCTGCCACTTTGACTGAAAAGATCTACAGAGTAGTGCTGGGAGGGGCAGACGGACAAGGAGTGGACGTGTAAAGCATTGGGGGGGATAACCGCTGCATGCATATAGGTAGTTTACAGGTTAGATATTTCAACTGAAATTTGCAGAAACTGATGCATCTATTGTTGGCAGGTTGCAATCCTAGCCGCCTAGCAGGATGGGGTCTGGAAACAACATCAATAATCAATGTAATACGAATACTACTAGCAATCAATCTAAAGAAGCCATTGGGAAGGACTTACTGACATCCTTGAATTTACCACAGAGGTCGGCCCACACGTTATTCCAGTAATCCCGGAACCTACTAGCATAGACGACCTCTAGATCAGACCAGTCTTCCTTACCATCGTCTTCTTCCTCCCACATCCGCTCATATGCTTCCTCGGACATCTGCTCCTTGTACTTCCGCAATTCGGGGTGTACCGTCGCCAGCCACTTCTTCAGTGCCGCTGCTTCTCCCACCTGGCTACTGCTCGCCTCGACCTACATCAAAGCTTCTGCAGCTTGTTTTGTGCCATTACGCCAGGCTCATCCTACTCCTCCAGTCGGATCCTCCTCGCCGCCATCGCTTTGCCGGATCTTTCTCTTCCATCTCCTCTCGTTTGGGACCCCTTCTTTTGGACGCCTTTAGTTTTTTAGGAGGTAATTGCATCAGTGGTGCTCGAAGTTGTCATGAATGTTCACTTTAGTGCCTGAACTTCAAAAATACTTTCAATTGATTCTAAAACTTGGCACAGACATGCAAATACAGTGTTAGTTCCATTCATAGACGTATAGTGCGCTGGTGTGGCACCGTATATGGCTGACTTGGCATGGGGCTCACTTATAGCACCGAAGCAGAATGTACTCGAATGCTATATGTCTCTATGACTTGTGGGTCCCGGCCTATCATACAGAAAAAATAACAAAACAAAATGCACAACAATGAACAAGGGACCTCCCCCTCAAGAGAGAGTTGTGCTAGCCACTGCTCCAAATAAGATTTGATGCATAGTTAGCCCCCTTGGCCTTAATGTATTCTAGACAGAAAATGCATGAGCCCGTTATATGGGCTGCAGCCAATGGACCATTTTGAACACGTTATTTTTTTAGAAAAGTAAAACGTCTGTAAATCATAATCATAATAATAAAAGTTACATTCGAATATTTGTGTCTTATTAATAAAATAATTTCAGGGAATACAACATTTTGATACACGCATGGCTTATGTTCCATTATACTCCTACAAAAATATGGATGACAACATTTACTAATTATTTATGAATACGCATTGGTGTACACTTTCACTTAATGCTTATAAGCATAAATTTTATATAATGTAAATATAATCCACAAGTGAATGTTCATACAAACATTCTAAAATTTAAATTACGAATATTTTTTAGTTATAAAAACATTTTAGTAAACAACATACTTATAAATTAAAAAATGTGTGTTTGATTAATCAATTGTTTGAACAATTAAAATAATATTTACGAACTGTAATTTTAAAATAATTGTATTGTTTCATGTTATACAAACATTGTTTTAATTCATATATATTATTTCATTTATAGAATGTTTTTAAATAATATGTGAATACTATTAAAGTTACATGGACACTTTTCAAAAGCTAGTTATCTCGTTTTATGTATAATATGAATAACACATGAATAGGTAACCTTTATTTGTATTACTGTAATTATACGTTACAGATGTTTTACGTTTTTTTAAATAACGTGTCCAACATGGGCCACTAGCTGCAGCCATTTAAAGACCACGAGCATTTTCTCTGGAATAGATAGGTGCCAATGGGCCACTAGCTGGCACAGTTTTCTCACGAGTGTCTTGTCTTTGGTTCGAATCCTACCAGGTGCATTTTGTCCTATCGAATTTTCTTATGTATTGATGATGGGCGGGTGCATTTTTTTCCTATTAAATTTTCTTACGTCCTGACGAAGGGACCCATAAGTCCATGGAGACATATAACACATAAGTAATTCTGTTTTGTCCATGTAAGCCATATGCGGCTAGGGCAGCAAACGAGTTGAGCTCGAGCGAGTTGAAGTTGGCTCAACTCAACTCATATAAAAATTTGAGCAAGCTCAAAGTAAGTGAAGCTCATGATCGAGTTGTAGAACATGACTCATGCTTAGCTTGTAACGATCTCGAGTCGATCTTGAGCTAGTTTCGAGCTACATGAGATGGTAAAAATTATAAATCTATGGATGAAAAACAAAAAAATTAAGGTGAATACGTTGGGAACCTTTGCCAAGAATATAGGATATTTAACACATAGCCGACCGCGTGCCATAATTAGGCCTAAATCTTCTCTGCACTTACTTAACTTTCCATGTTCATAGGTAAATAAAATGGAGAAAAATTATGGCAACATATATGGTAATAAATTATCTTATTTCTATTTAATATATGGCATGATCATTTAACATAATGATATTCTATCGAGCCATCGAGCTAAAATCGAGCGAGCCAACATTGGCTCAAGATCTGCTCGTTTCTCGGTCGAGCTACATAAAGTGTTCAAACTCAGCTTGTTTCTTTTCGAGTCGATCTCGAGTCGAGTCAAAAAAAGAGTCGATCTCGAGCGGCTCACGAGCCCCGAGCTTTTCTTGCAGCCCTATATACGGCGCCACATTAGCATAGTTTACGTCTACGGATGATATTAGTACCGTATTTGCATGTTCGTGCCAAGTTTTAGAACTAGTTCGGTGTATTTTTTAAGTTCAGCCACTAAAGTGAACATATGTGGCAAGTTCAAGCACTACCGATGTAATTTGGACACCTTTAGTTGGCGATCGATCGCAGGGGAGGAGGTCCAGGTCCAGCGGCCGAATCTGTCGCTACGGCGACCGGGCGAGCTGCTCCCCGGAAAATCCTATTCGACGCTAACTGCGTCAAAATATCGAGCATTCGCACACGTGATCCCCTGAGCGCGAGAATATGGCCGGCCCACTTCCCCACAGCGAGAACTGAACAGGTTTTTATTTGTACACCAGTTTTATGGTTTTTTTGTTTTTATTTTTTATTTTCTGTTTCATTTCTTTTTTTTCGTTTTCTGATTCTTTTTCTTCTTCTTTTTTCTGTTTCCTTTTTCCTTTTTTTTTCTTTTTTTGTTTCTTTCGAAAATTGTTTGGAAATTTCAAAATTTGTCCGTGTTTCTAAAAATGTTCAAAATTGAAAAACATGTTTGTGTTCAAATTTTGCTTCATAATTTTTAAGAATGTTCGCATTTTTCAAAATATGTTTGGGCTTCAAAAAATGTTCTTGATTTACAAAAAGTGTTTGGAATGTTTTTGTTCAAAATTTTCACATTTTCTGAAAGAAGTGCTCCTTTTCTGTTTCTGTTTCTTTTTCGTTTTTTGTGTTTTTCAAATTTACTTTAGTTCTTTATTTTGTTCAAATTTTGTTCAGCTTTTCAAAAAATGTTCCTCTTATCAAAATTTGTTCGGACATTGAAAAAATATTTACATTTCAGAAAATGTGAAGGAATTTCAAAAAAATGTTCATGTTTTTAATTTTTTAGCAAATTCAAAATAAATATAGGAGTTTCAAAAATGATCCTATTTTCAAAATTTGTTCACAAATTCAAAATAAATTTCACGTTCTGTTAGGAAATTTTCAATTCAAAAAAAGATCATGATTTAAATTTTGGTCACAAAATTTAGAAATGTTTGTGGTTCCAATTTTTTGCTCGGAATTTGATGAAAAGCTCCATTTTTTATTTTTTCATAAATTCAAAAATGTTCGTAGTTATAATTTTTTGTCCGCAATTTCATGAAATGTTCCTTTTTTCAAATATTTGTTCAAGAATTTAAAAATGTTCGTGGTTTCAAGATTTGTTCAGAATTTCATAGTTTGTACACATATTCAAAATAAATGTTCCTTTTGCCGAAAATTGTTTAGAAATTCAAAAAATGTTTGTACATTTTCAAAATATACACTTTAAAAGAAGTACACCTTTTTAAAAAAACTATCATTGCAGTAACTAATTCTAGTTCGTTACATTAACTGATTCAAATTCGCTACAGTGGAGCAGCACGGTTCTACGCTAGCGATGCGTAGACCACAAAGCTTGTTTGGTGGAGTGGATGTGAGCTCGCAATCCCAAGCAGGCGGTCTCGTGTTCAAGTACTCGCATCGCGACATCGTTTGTTTTTTTCTATCTTTTTACGTCCCGCGGTACCTCTCGATGGGCAAGCCCGGTCGTGCTCTCTCCTGTGCGTTATGCCGCCAATTTGACACAAAGAGTGTCAAATAGGGGCTCCCTTGCTCCCCAGCAAACAGATCAGCCCCAAAATCCCATGATTTGGGCTTCTAGGCCCATCCAGCTATTCTTTGCGGCACCAAAAATCCCGCGATCCCCTTTTGTAACGGCCCAACTAGGACATTTTGCACCCCTAAAAAATCTAGGACATTTTGCCTACTTCCAACTTTTATGAGAGCAACTAAACAAGAATTAACAATGACAAGTCATTAATCTTATTCAGTAAAGGATGCCCAGAGGCATTGAAGCACCAGGTTAAAAACATCCTTCATGTGCAGCATGAATCATTGAGTGAAAAAATATTTGGGCATGCTGACAGAGGTGGGCCACTCAAAAAATGGCACTTTTCGGTATTTGAGGGATAGAGTGTGGGAGAAAGTAAGGGGATGGATGCATAAACTACTGTCAATAGCTGGGAAGGAGATTTTAATAAAAATCAGTGGCACAGGCTATACCTGTTTTCTCAATGTTATGTTTCAGACTTCCTAGGGGACTTTTTGAGAGTGTGACTGGTGGGGCTCCAAGCAGGGGAAGAGGAAGCCTTCCTGGGTATCTTGGGATGTGATGACAAAACCAAAGAATTTGGGAGGTTTGGGTTTCAAAGATTTGGAAGTTTTCAATCTGGCTCTTCTACAATTTCTTTTGTGTTCATGTTTTGAATTTAGAACCCCACGGAAGTGAATAGAAAAAGGAAAAAAGACAGACCTGGAGGTGCTTGAACGAGCCTAATTCCTTGAGCTCACGCATTCTTAAGGTTGCTTATTATCCATCATGTTCTATTTTTTATGTTGAACTGGGATCAAGCCCCTCTCAGATCTGGCGGGTAGTCGTCGATGGCAGAAATATCATGAGACAGGGTGCTATTATGAGAATTAGAGATGGGAAGTCTACACACATTGCAACATTATTGGATCCCTCGGGCTGGCATGATGAGATCCATCTCTTAGCTGGTTCAGGACCCTCCGCAGGTCGTAGCAGAATTAATTGATCCTTCCCTAGCATCTTGGAGAGATGACATGATCAGACAAGTATGTGTACCTATGGATGCTGAGGCTATTTTGAGAATCCCGCCTTGCACTAGGCAAGTAGATGATTTTTGGGCTTGGTCTAGGACCCTAGGGGCCGCTTCTCAGTCCGCATAGCGTACAAGATGATCTATCGAATCAAGACGGGAAGGGAAGCAAGGTTGGTGGAAGTTGAACATACTTATAATCTACAGGGTCAGATGAACAGTTGGTCGGCCTTGTGGAAATTGCAGTTGCCCTCGAAATTGAAAGTTGTTTACTTGGAGGCCGCTCAGCACCCACTATCCACGGGGGATGTGATCCAACAGAGAAATATGTCAACAACTGATGTGTGCGGGATATATATGCGGGGAGCAAGATAGTTGGCGTCGCTCTTTACTGGATTGCACACTGTCGAAAAGCACTTGTGCTTTGTCAAAGGAGGAGATGGTACAACACATGTCCATGAATCATGATGACAATGCAAAGAATTGGTTATTCTCCATGTTCGAATCACAGCCTAATGAAGAGCTCATCACCATGACTGTCATGCTTTGGGAAATTTGATTTGCACTTCGGAAAGTTATACACGAAGGAATCTTTCAAACACCCTATGCAACCCACTGTTTTATATCAAGTTATATGGCAGACCTGCAGCTACTTGTGAAGCCAGATAGGGGAGTGCGGGGTTCACCAGCTCCAAGGCCGACGACGTGGATCCCTCCACGAGAGCAACATATGAAGGTGAATGTCGATGTGGTGGTCGCGCGGCATGGTGGTTTTGGGACTACATAGGCAATCTGCCGGGATGGAAACAGAGTGCACCAAGGGGCATCGGCAATAGTGTTTGGAAATATTGATGATCCAGAAGTCTTGAAGACTTTGGCAATACGTGAGGCACTGGCTCTCTCTAATGATCTCTATCTACACAAAATATCAGTTGCATCTGACTGCAAGGTGGCCGTAGAAGCAAAGAATGGCACATCGGTGCAATATGAGGCTGAGGTACATGAAATCATAGATCATTTTAGAGTTTTCTCTTCTTGTTTAATTAGCCACGAATATAGGGCCTCAAATGTTGAGGCTCACAAACTTGCAAAGTATGCGTTATCTCTGGGTATTGGTCACCATGTTTGGTTAGGCCAACCCAAAAATCTTGATTTCGTCCCTCTAAATCTTGTGACGGGTGAATAAAGCTTTGTGGGTTTGTCTAAAAAAATAAACAAGAAGTACTCCTTCGGGAGCCCTCGCAAGGGTCACCTGGGGTGGGCTGAGAGCGTGCCGTCATCACGTGTAGAGCTCTAGGCGCTCCCTCCGTTTATTTTTCCGTGCACGTTTTTGGTTTTAGATGATTTTCCCCTTTTTTCCCCTTTTTGGTTTTCCCCCGGATTTTCTTAGATTTTGGACCAAAAAATTGAAAAAAAATATTTTGCCCGAAAAACGCGTTTTTTCCTCCCGTGAGAGGCACATATTTGCTCCCGCAAGATGGCGAGAGGCACAGTCGTGCCTCTTGGAAACAGAAAAAATGCATTTTTTTTCTTTCCGCGAGAAGCACAATCGTGCCTCTCGGAAACTAAAAAAAAAACATTTTTTTTTTCGCGAGAGGCACAAATTTATTTCTCGTGGATGCACGAATTTGCTTTCGCGAGAGGCAAAGTCATGCCTTTTTCGGAAAGGAAAAAAGACATGCTCCCAGTTCGGTTTTTTCGTCTGGTTTTTCCTTCCGGTTTTTGTCGTGAAAAAAAGGTTTGTCAAAATTTATCAACATGGCATCTAGTTTGAAGATCTCAACATGAGGAATCGAACGGTAAAAACGGTTGCAGATTTGAAAGCGGTTTAAGAGATAAAAAGTTTTGAATGAACAGATCTACGAAAAAAGGAAAAACTCCCAGGTTACGATAAGTGACGCACATGTAGTGTGTGTTGAGTAACGTGATTGTATTAGGAAACATAGGATAAACTAGGAAGTATTCTGGCTTGCCTTGTACTCCAAGTAGATCATGCACTCCTATATATATGCCCACGAGGCTCAAGCAATACAACGAACATTACACCAATCCCTCTCTCCCTTCTAACATGGTATCAGCCTAATCGATCCAAACCCTAGCCGCCGCCCGCCGCTTCTGCTCCGTGCCGCCCCCGGGGCGGTCGGTCTCCATGATCGCCGCCGGGGGCTGAGCGACTCATACCTAGGGTTCGTCCGCCGATCTTGTTGGCTGGCTGCCCTAGAGAGTCTTTTCCCGATCCATTGATCAGAGTTTTTCTCTCTCTCTCGTCGGTCGTCTTGATCGGTGGTTCTTTTTTGGTTTTCCGATCTCTGATCGGCTTGCGTCGCCCACCGCCGCGAACGCATCAACACGTCCGAGTATTCACGTTGGGCGTTGCATCAGGTGCGGGCGTGCGGCCGCCGCTCGCACCGTCCGCACGCCCGTCGATTCGCGCCGCGAGGCGTGGGTTACTTGGCCGCGCGTTTTGATCCAGCGGCGCACTCACGTGGCCCATGTCACTTGAGCATCTTGTGCGTGTCTGGCTGTTCACGCGTTGTTGCATCTAATGGAGTGCTATGCTTGCATGCATGCACACGTCCGGTGCAATTTTCCAGCGCACTGCGTGACGCTTGTCCCACGTCCGGCCCATGGCTTGTTGATCTCGTCCGCCGCGTCTCTGGTCTGATCAGCCGTCTGCGCGTCAGTTCACGGGTCCTATGAAGATCGTCTTCGACTACATCGCGCCCTCCGCCGATCGAGCAACGGGCTGCCATTGTGTCGTCCCGTCGGACCGCACAGCCGTCGCCCCGTGGTTCTTCTTCCGGCTGCACCGACCCGCGTCACCGTTGCGTCGCCCCTTCGGGCCGTAGTGCCGCGGCCCGCGGTCCCCCGCCGTCCTGAGGCCGTCCGCTCCAGGCCGTCTCATGGCTACACCGACCTTCACGCCGCCGCTGCGTCACCCCGTCGGGTCGTAGCGAGCGTGGCACGCGGTCTACACCGCCGCCCTGAGTCGTTCCCGCGGTTGCACCGACCCGGGTTCCGTTGCTGCGCCGCCCCTTTAGGACATCGCGTCGTGGCCCGCGGTCCCCGCCGCCGCCCCAAGGTCTTCCCGCCGTCGCCCCGACCCGCCTGCCGCCGCTGCGTCGCCCCTTCGGGTCGTAGCGCCGCGGCCCGCGGTCCACTTTGTCGTCCCCGCGCGTCGACTTCCTGTGGTATGTGCCGTGTCGTCTCCCTTCGCGCGGGAATGCCACCGTCCGCGCCGGTCTTTGTCACGCTGTCAGGGTTCTTCGCCTACTTCGAGCACCTCCGCCGCACTCCTAACCTAGCCGCTGCCGCGGCTGCTACCTCCGTAGCCGCCGGCACTGCCCGTCCACCCCCTTCGTCTTCATCCAGCACCAGCTCGTCGCCAGCGTCGCCGTCATCTACCCGACCGCTTCATCTACTCCGACAACCGCGGGCGACATTGGCCCCGCACTGATTGGTGCCGCAACCGTCGTCGAGTCTTTCTCTGCTGGCCTCTTCGACTTCTTCGACATGGCGTACAGCTCGTGCAGATCCTAGTCTACGCATGCCCGGTGCTGGCAACACCGTTGCGTGCCTTCTTCCACGACGTGTCCCCGGGCCTGGCAAGCCTGGTGCGGCGCTTTGTCAACTTCGTCTTCGTCCGTATACGCATGCCCGGTGCTGGCAACACCAGCGCGTGCCTTCGTCTACGATGTGTCCCTGGGGTTGGCAACCCCGGCGCGACGCGTCGTCAACATCATTCTCCTTCCTGGAGCACCACTACTTCGACACTACTGCGCCTATGACTAACTCGGCGCCCCCTTGCTCCCGCGGCCCCATGGCGACTTCCTCGACACCGGCCACCCGACTCGACATCGACCACGGCATTCTTCGGACTGCTACATCGACCACTGCTCCACCACACAAGCTCTCGGCTACCTCGACAAACGGCACAAAGGGCTACCGCCTTGCTTGAGCAACCTCGTCGGTTGCCACTCCAACCACGACTCCACGATGCGTCGACCGTTACGATTGTGGGGGGGTGTCCGTCGGCTTGCCTTCAGATTCTTCTCCAGTCTCACCATCTGCGTCGCTACCGCTGTGACTGCGGGGGGATGTTGAGTAACGTGATTGTATTAGGAAACATAGGATAAACTAGGAAGTATTCTGGCTTGTCTTGTACTCCAAGTAGATCATGTACTCATATATATATGCCCACGAGGCTCAAGAAATACAACGAACATTACACCAATCCCTCTCTCCCTTCCAACATGGTATCAGCCTAATCGATCCAAACCCTAGCGGCCGCCCGCCGCTTCCGCTCCGCGCCGCCCCCGGGGCGGTCGGTCTCCATGATCGCCGCCGGGGGCTGCGCGACTCGTACCTAGGGTTCGTCCGCCGATCTCGTTGACCGGCTGCCCTAGAGAGTCTTTTTCCCGATCCATTGATCGGAGTTTTTCTCTCTCTCGTCGGTCGTCTTAATCGGTGGTTCTTTTTTGGTTTTCCGATCTCAGATCGGCTTGCGTCGCCCACCGCCGTTTGTCATCTATAACGTGTGTCTGCTCCACTGACATCTTCATCAGCCACCAAAATCGACCGCATCAACACGTCCGAGTATTCACCTTGGGCGTTGCATCAGGTGCGGGCGTGCGGCTGCCGCTCGCACCGTCCGCAACCCCGTCGATCCGCGCCGCGAGGCGTGGGTTACTTGGCCGCGCGGTTTGATCCAGCGGCGCACTCACGTGGCCATGGCACTTGAGCATCTTGTGCGTGTCTGGCTGTTCGCACGTTGTTGCATCTCATGGTGTGCTATGCTTGCATGCATGCACACGTCCGGTGCAGTTTTCCAGCGCACTGCGTGACGCTTGTGCCACGTCCGGCCCGTGGCTTGTTGATCTCGTCCGCGCGTCTCCGGTCTGATCAGCCATCTGCGCGTCGGTTCGCAGGTCCTATGAAGATCGTCTTCGACTACATCGCGCCCTCCACCGATCGAGCAACGGGCTGCCACTGTGTCGTCCCATCGGACCGCACTACCGCCGCCTCGTGGTTCTTCTTCCGGCTGCACCGACCCGCGTCACCGCTGCGTCGCCCCTTCGGGCCGTAGTGCCGCGGCCCATGGTCCCCTGCCACCCCGAGGCCGTCCGCTCCATGTTGTCTCATGGCTGCACCAACCCTCGCGCCGCCGCCGCGTCGCCCCGTCGGGTCGTAGCGAGCGTGGCCGGCGGTCTACACCGCCGCCATGAGTCGTTCCCGCGGTTGCACCGACCCGGGTTCCGTTGCTGCGCTGCCCCTTCAGGACATTGCGTTGCGGCCCGCGGTCCCCGATGCCGCCCCAGGTCTTCCCGTCGTCGCCCCGACCCGCCTGCCGCCACTGCGTCGCCCCTTCAGGCCGTAGCGCCGCGGCCCGCGGTCCACTTCGCCGTCCGCGCGCGTCGACTTCCTGTGGTATGTGCCGCGCCGTCTCCCTTGGCGCGGGAACGCCATCGTCTGCGCCGGTCTTCGTCACGCTGTCAGGGTTCTTCGCCTACTTCGAGCACCGCCGCCGCACTCCTAACCTAGCAGCCGCCGCAGCCGTCAGGCCGCCGCCCGTCTAGCCCCTTCGTCTTCGTCCAGCACCAGCTCGTCGCCAGCGTCGCCGTCGACTGCTTCATCTACTCCGACAACCACGGGCGACATTGGCCCCGCGCTGATTGGCGCCGCAACCGTCGTCCAGTCCTTCTCTGCTGGCCTCTCCGACTTCTTCGACATGGCGTACAGCTCGTGCAGGTCCCAGTCTATGCATGCCCGGTGCTGGCAACACCGTTGCGTGCCTTCGTCCACGACGTGTCCCCGGGCCTGACAAGCCTGGTGCGGCACTTCGTCAACTTCGTCTTCGTCCGTCTATGCATGCCTGGTGCTGGCAACACCGGCGCGTGCCTTCGTCTACGATGTGTCCCTGGGGTTGGCAACCGTGGTGCGACGCGTCGTCAACACCATTCTCCTTCCTAGCGCACCACTACTTCGACACTACTGCGCCTATGACTAACTCGGCGCCCCCTTGCGCCCGCGGCTCCACGGCGACTTCCTCGACACTGGCCACCCCACTCGACATAGACCACAGAATTCTTCGCACGGCTACATCGACCACTGCTCCACCACACAACTCTCGGCTACCTCGACAAACGGCACAAAGGGCTACAACCTTGCTTGAGCAACCTCGTCGGTTGCCACTGCAACCACGACTCCACGATGCGTCGACCGTTACAACTATGGGGGGTGTCCGCCGGCTTGCCTTCAGATTCTTCTCCAGTCTCACCATCTGCGTCGCTACCATTGTGACTGTGGGGGGATGTTGAGTAACGTGATTGTATTAGGAAACATAAGATAAACTAGAAAGTATTCTGGCTTGTCTTGTACTCCAAGTAGATCATGTACTCCTATATATATGCCCACGAGGCTCAAGCAATACAACGAACATTACACCAATCCCTCTCTCCCTTCTAACAGTGTGCCACTTGTCACAACCTGGAAGGTGGGAGTGACCTTTGCAAAGAGTGCTTCTTAATTACTGATTTCAAACTTGTATCGATCGCATGCAAGTAATTAGGCCTTTCCCTAGAAAGATGTAATTTAGTCCTAAATCTAATCAATCTTTTTTTGACAAACACCGATTACAACATAGATGCACACATGCATAAACTTACACATGAGACAAAAACAGCACACAATTCCTACTGAGACTGGGTTAGAGTTGCGGAGCTTCAAGATTGATGAATTCAGCATGCCAATGTCTATCGACGGGAACGGCACCCCCGTTGACAAAATAATCCTCATCAATAAGACACCAAAGTATCAAACCTGATGTATTTGACCCCTCGTGGTCTAGAAGTATCATCACCCTCCTAACAATCTAACAATTGTTGGTTCTATAAATCTAATTAATTTGGCCGGCATGTTTGATGTATGATGGTCTTCACCTGCTTTTGTACCGCCCCTACTATTATTTACTAGTAGAATGCCCATGTGTTGTGATACGTCTTCAGCGTATCTATGTTTTTTGATTGTTCCATCCTATTATTGTATCAATCTTGGATGTTTTATATGCACTTACAAGCAACTTTATGTAATTTGTTGGGACTAACCTATAAACTTAGTGCCTAGTGCCAGTTGCTATTTTTTGCCTATTTTTGGTTTTTCAGAATAACAGTAGCAAACGAAGTCCAAACGCCACGAATTTTTTGAAGAATTTTTCTGGACAAAAGAGACACTAGAAGCTTCAGGAGAGGGCCAGAAGACAAAGGAGGTGGCCACGAGCCACCAGGGTGCGCCCAGGGGGGTGGCCGCGCCCTGGCGCCTCGTGGGCCCACCTTTGCTCCATTTGATCTAATTCCACCTCTATAAATTCTCTTAAATCGAAAAACCAACAGAGAGCCAAACAAAACACTTTTTCCGCCGCCACAAGCTTTTGTTCTCGCAAGATCCCATCTGGAGGCCTTTTCCGACACTCTGCCGAAGGGGGAATCAATATTGTTGCCCTTCCGCTGATGTGTGAGTAGTTTACCACAGACCTACTGGTCCATAGTTAGTAGCTAGATGGCTTCATCTCTCTCTTTGATCTTCAATACAATGTTCTCCTTGATGTTCTTGGAGTTCTATTCGATGTAATCACTTTTTGCGGTGTGTTTGTTGAGATCTGATGAATGGTGAGTTTATGAACAGATTATCCATGAATATTATTTGAGTCTTCTCTGAACTCTTTTATGCATGATTATTATAGCTTTGTATTTCTCTCTGATCTATTGATTTGGTTTGGCCAACTATATTGATTTTTCTTGCAACGGCAGAGGTGCTTTGTGATGGGTTCGATCTTGCGGTGCTCAATCCTAGTGATAGAAAGGGACATGACACATATTTGTATCGTTTCCATTAAGGATAAAAAGATGGGGTTTATTCATGCGTGAGTTTACTTTTTCTACATCATGTCATCTTGCTTAAGGCATTAATCCATTCTTTATGAACTTAATACTCTAGATGCATGTTGGATAGCGGTCGGTGTGTGCAGTAATAGTAGTAGATGCAGAATTGATTCGGTCTACCTGTCTCGAACGTGATTGATATGTCCATTTTGCATCATGTTTTTTTATTGATATTTATTGCAATATGTGCTGTTTTTACACATTATGGTACAACGCTTATGCCTTTTCTCTCTTATTTTACAAGGTTTACATGAAGAGGGAGAATGCCGGCAGCTGAAATTCTGGACCGAAAAGGAGCAAATATGAGAGTCTTATTCTTCACAACTCCAAAAGTCCTAAAAAATTACGGAGAATTATTTTGGAATATATAAAAAATATTGGGCAAAGAAATATCAGAGGGGGCCCACTAGGTGGCCACGAGCCTGGGGGCGCGCCCTACCCCCTGGGGCGCCCCTAGGGCTTGTGGGCCCCCTACCAGGTCCCCGGTGCCCATCTTCTACTGTATGGAGGGTTTTTACCTGGAAAAAATCAAGAGAGAGCTTTCGGGACGAAGCGCCGCTCTCTCAAGGCGGAACTTCGGCAGAACCAATCTATGGCTCCTGCGGAGCTGTTCTGGCAGGGAAACTTCCCTTTGGGAGGGGGAAATCAAAGCCATCGTCATCACCAACGATCCTCTCATCAAGAGGGTGCAATCTTCATCAGCACCATCTCCTCTCGAAACCCTAGTTCATCTCTTGTATCTGATCTTTGTCTCAAAACCTCAAATTGGTACCTGTTGGTTGCTAGTAGTGTTAATTACTCCTTATAGTTGATGCTAGTTGATTTATTTGGTGGAAGATCATATGTTCAGATCCTTAATGATATTAAATACCCCTCTGGTCTTGAACATGAATATGCTTTGTGAGTAGTTACGTTCGTTCCTGAGGACATGGGAGAATTCTTGTTATAAGTAATCATGTGAATTTGGTATTTGTTTGATATTTTGATGAGATGTATGTTTTCTTTCCTCTAGTGGTGTTATGTGAACGTCGACTACATGACACTTCACCATGATTTGGGCCTAGGGGAAGGCACTGGGAAGTAATAAGTAGATGATGGGTTGCTAGAGTGACAGAAGCTTAAACCCTAGTTTATGTGTTGCTTCGTAAGGGGCTGATTTGGATCCACATGTTTCATGTTATGGTTAGATTTATCTTAATTCTTCTTTCGTAGCTGTGGATGCTTGCGAGAGGGGTTAATCATAAGTGGGAGGCTTGTCCAAGTAAGGACAGCACCCAAGCACCGGTCCACCCACATATCAAATTATTAAAGTAACGAACGCGAATCATATGAGCATGATGAAAACTAACTTGACAACAATTCCCATGTGTCCTCGGGAGCGCTTTGCTTTATATACGAGTTCGTCCAAGCTTGTCCTTCGCTATAAAAAGGATTGGGCCACCTTGCTGCACCTTTCTTACTCTTATTACTTGTTACCCGTTACGAATTATCTTATTACATAACTATCTGTTACCGATAATTTCAGTGCTTGTAGAGAATACCTTGCTGAAAACCGCTTGTCATTTCCTTCTGCTCCTCGTTGTGTTCGACACTCTTACTTATCGAAAGGGCTACGATAGATCCCCTATACTTGTGGGTCGTCAGTGATGGCTATATACATTATCCTTGCCTTGGATATCGTCATGATTATTTTGTTTTTCTATCAATTGCCCAACAGTTATTTGTTTACCCACTGTATGCTATTTTCAAGAGAGAAGCCTCTAGTGAAAATTATGGCCCCCGGGTCTACTTTTATCATATATTAAAATCCAAAAATACCTTGCTGCACTTGTTATTTATTTATTTTATTTTGTATTTTTATTTATCTATTTATCACTATGAGATTTAATCCTTGCAATTGACCGCCAAGGGATTGACAACCCCTTACTTGCGTTGGGTGCAAGAAGTTGTTAGTTTGTGTGTAGGTGCTGCTAATGAGGTCTTGCTTGGTGATCCTACTAGATTGATAACCTTGGTTCTTAACTGAGGGAAATACTTATCTCTACTGTACTGCATCATCCTCTCCTCTTCGGGGAAAACCAACGTAGATCACAAGTAGCAGGAAGAATTTTTGGCGCCGTTGCCGGGGAGACATAATCAACATCTATCAAGTACCTACGTGTAAACTTTCATCTCCTTGAATTTACCTTATTTGTCTTTTCCCTCTCATTTTCATCTCCACCACTTCTGAGAAGTTTTTACTAAAATACAAAAATATTCTACGTTTGCTTGTTCGTTATGTGGCTGGGAACCTGGATCAATTACACTCTTCTCTGGTGGATCTGCTTTTGCTTTGCATCAGGGAGAAGGGTTGGACTTCTACTTTGGCCATCTCTCACATTATGTGGTGTGAGCTTCGTTCTGTCGTGCTTGACTGGAAGTTGCCCATTGCTACTTCTTGAGCTTGCATTGGTTTTCCCTTGAAGAAGAAAGGGTGATGCAGCAAAGTAGAGATAAGTATTTCCCTCAGTTTGAGAACCAAGATATCAATCCAGTAGGAGACAACGCACAAGTCACCGAATACTTGCACAAACAAGCTAACAACTTGCACCCAACGCGATGAAGGGGTTGTCAATCCCTTTACGGTTACTTGCAAAAGTGAGATCTGATAGAGATAGATAAATGGTAAAGTAAATATTTTTTGTATTTTTGGTTTATAGATTGGAAAGTAAAAGATTGCAAAATAGTAGATTGGAAACTTATATGATGGAAAATAGACCCGGGGGCCATAGGTTTCACGAGAGGCTTCTCTCAAGATAGAAAATAATACGGTGGGTGAACAAATTACTGCCGAGCAATTGATAGAAAAGCGCAAAGTTATGACGATATCTAAGGCAATGATCATGAACATAGGCATCATGTCCGTGTCAAGTAGACCAAAACGATTCTGCATCTACTACTATTACTCACACATCGACCACTATCCAGCATGCATCTAGAGTATGGAGTTCATAAAGAACGGAGTAATGCATTAAGTAAGATGACATGATGTAGAGGAATTAACTCAAGCAATATGATGAAAACCCCATCTTTTTATCCTTGATGGCAACAATATAATACGTGCCTTCCTGCCCCTACTATCACTAGGAAAGGACACGCAAGATTGAACCCAAAGCTAAGCACTTCTCCCATTGCAAGAAAACCAATCTAGTTGGGAAAACCAAACCGATAGTTCGAAGAGAATTACAAATATATCAAATCATCACTACTGCAGGATGGTCCAAACGTGACAGTCAAATCAGAGACCCTTCAATGAAACTATGTGCGATGCATCAATCACAAACGATGATGTAATAAAACCGTCAAAAAAGATGCAAAATGTTTGTGATGGCGGTGACATCAAACACGGTTCATATTGGAGTTACGTGTGCGATGAGTGGCAAATGGTTAAGTCAGAAGAACTGTTTGTGATGATGCAGAACAACAGAAAAGGCAGCCAGATGAGGGCGTGTGCAATACATGGCATACAGTTCACTAGGATGAACTGTGTGTGATTAGGCAACACAATAGAAACGGTTCAACTAAACAAGATGTGAGGGATACGCGGCAGACAGGTCCGTAATAAGAAATGTGTGCGGAGACAAATAATAACACAGACGATTGCTGCTAATAAGCCATGTGATTTGCTCTGTCTATAGAAGAATTACGTAACTAACTATACACAAAATTCACACACACCTCAATAAACAATTGTATGCATTCGAAACTAGGAGAAATGATCGTCTAGTCATCTACTTCTTGTGATGCTCCCGCCACTGCTTTGTGGCTCGATCCCTCGTCTGGGGCAGGAAGAAGACACTCCCTCATGTCAACGATCCGCTTGTACATCTCGTAGCTTGTGTACGCGTCCTTGACCGTGTACGTGACGTGTTGTTCATCGAGTCTCTCATGCTAGACGTTGTGCCAGGCGTTCTTGTCCTTCTTGCTCTCAACCTTCATCTTCATGTAGTAGGGGTCGACGATGGCCGAGGCGAGGTCAACCAGGGAGTTCTTTTTGTTGTTGTCGCTGCCCTAGACCTTATAGTGGTTGTAGTGATCCCGCCTCAGACGGTCAAATCTCTATGCTTAAGTGTCATCCCTGGATCGGTAATGATGACACACACAGTACTTGAAGGATTTATAACAGAGTGCAACCACACACTTATTACATTGAATATCTCAGAAGAGAACTCATTACAATAATATGTCTTAAGGCCATCTAAAATAAGATAACTGCGGAAGCATTGAAGGTAAATGAGTCCATCAACTCCAACGGCATAGCTGAGTGCACGACAACGACCTAGCGCACCTTACTCTTCGTCTGAAAAGTCTGCAACATAATACGTTGCAGCCCGAAACGGGTCAGCACATGGAATATGATGGCAAAATAACACTGTAGAATAATGAACAAAATAAATGCTAAACACTCCATGCATATATGGCTGGTGGAGGCTCTATGGTTATCATGTTTTTGCGAAAAGCCAGTTTTTCCCTACTGCAAAGGAATATATTTTATTCAACTACAAAGTTTGTTCAAAACATTGAGAATGGAAACCCCATCTCAATCCCAAATTAATCATCAATAACCCAACAAAATTAATTAAGAGTGTTGAGATCACATCAATAATTCAAGAACCAGATACTCAAGATGTCCATAACCGAGGACACGGCTAACCATGACTAGTTTGTACACTCTGCAGAGGTTTGTGCACTTTTCCCCACAAGACTCGATCTCCTTCATTCGATTTCTCGCACTACATGGTGTTTGAGAAACGGATGACCGAGACACAGTCTTTTAGAAGCATTAACTCTTTCGACGGGTAAACCGTACCACCTACATCCCCTACATCTGCTAGTTTACCACTGAAAGAGGTCACACAACATACTCAACTATGCCAGAGCCCATAATGGCTTGTGGCTGCACACGGAAGTTTCTAGCATGAATAATCTTATGATCCCTTTGTGCCTGGGTGGCAAACCATAGGATGATCACACGGTAACCCCGGGATCTCCTTGGACAACACTGGATTCCCCAGGTGCCCACCAACAATGCACCCAGATGTGTGTTAAAGTAGCCACCTTAAATAAACCCTTAGTTCATAATAATCTCTCACATCTGTCATGAACCTCTCAAACCAAACCACGTCTACGAGCATAGCATAGCAGTATAAGCATAACGTAGAACTAACTCCTAGGGTTTGAAATAAAGGGCAATAGGTTCTACCTCATCATCTACTTCCCAATACCCACATGTTATCAATCCTAATCATGCAATATTTGAGGGTTGGAACTAATGCATAAAAACTGGGTAATAAAGGGATCTGATCAAAGTGTTACTTGCCTTGCTGACGATCTGCAAACCCTAGTGACTCGTAGTAGCACGGTTCGCATTTCGGAAACTCTATCGCAAACAAACAATAGCATACACAAGCACTCAAGCATAGATGCAAGGGTAAAGCTCAGATGATAAAGTCCAAACTGAAATTTCAAATGAAGAACTTCGATTTGCAAAAAGAATCAATCAAATCGGAGCTACCAAACTCAAACTACGATCAAAATAAGTTCAAATTCAAATCTGCTTGGAACCAAATTTTAAATTGTCAAAATCATGTTCAAGTTGGTTAACTGGAAAGAGGGGTTCGAGACGAAGATTTTGGTGTTGGTTTCACTGGATTTGGATAAAGTAGCTAAAAGTTACGGGCGTTTGAAGATCAGGGGCTAATCTGCGATAAAAATAATCGCGGATAGGTCCCTAGCCGAAAATAAAATAAAAAGAAAAGACTAACAAACGAACGTTCGTTAACAGAGACAAACGAACGAACGCGCTCGCGAACAGAGGCGTTCGGGTGAACGTTCGCTAAATAGAGCCGATCGGGAAAACGGAGAAAACCCTAACCCTAATATAAAAACCGATCTAGACCGAAAACCGGAAAGAAACGAAAGAACCGGCGAACCGAGCGGTTTCTATACCGGTCAACGGGCGGCAGCCAATGGCGGCGGCGGCGTCGGGCGGGGCTGCGGGGTGCGGGAGGAGGCGGCGGCGCGGCAGTAGCTAGCGGCGGCGGCGGCGAGCAAGTGCGGCGGCGGCTTGGAGAGGAGGGGTCGGGGTCGGGCGTATATAAAGGGGCCCCGGGGGTCCGACTGGGGCGAGGGGGCGCTAGGCGGCGGTGATCCGGACTCCTCGCCGGAGTCCGCGCGGACACGAGCGCGGCGCGAGGCAGTATGGCGCTGGGCCGAGGCCTGGCTCCTAGCTGGGCCGACCTAGTTCGGCGCGTGATTTTTTTAAATAAATTCCGCCGAAAGAGAAATCCTAATAAAATGTAGAAATATAATTCTAAAAATTCCAAAAACAATTTTTGCCGTCTAAATTAATATTTAGAACGAAGTGAACATTTTTCTGGCCTAAAAATGCAATTTCAAAAAATGCATATTTTTCTAATTCGAATAAAATATCAAATAAAATCCAAATAAAATATTTATTTGATTTTAATGTTTTTCCTCCAATATTCCTCTTATTTTAGAGAAGTCATTTTATCTCCACTCATTTATTTTAATATCGGAAATATTTCGGAGAGAAAAATTATTAAAACCAAAATGATCCATTTTTTCAAATTTGAGAAAATTCAAAAATTATGAATCCCCAACTCTCTCCGTGGGTCCTTGAGTTTCTTAGGATTTCTAGGATCACAAACAAAATGCAAATAAAATATGATATGCATATGATGACCTATGTATAACATCTGAATTGAAAATTGGGATTTTACAAAACCTACCCCCCTTAAGATGAATCTCGCCCTCGAGATTTGGGTTGGCTAGAAAATAGGTGTGGGTGGTCTTTCCGTAGGTCTTCCTCTCGTTCCTAGGTGGTTTCATCCTCGGTATGGTGGCTCCATTGAACTTTGCAAAACTTGATAACCTTGCTGCGTGTAACTCGGCTAGCAAACTCAAGAATCTTGATGGGTTTCTCCTCGTAGGTTAGGTCACTGTCCAACTGAATTGCTTCCAGGGGCACTGTATCTCTTAGAGGAATATCAGCCATCTCTGCATGGCACTTGTTCAACTGGGAAATGTGAAACACATCATGAACTCTTGACAGTCCTTCGGGTAACTCCAACTTGTAGGCCACTTCTCCCTTACGTTCCAAAACTCGGTATGGTCCTACAAATCTCGGGGCTAACTTTCCCTTAACTCCAAATCGTTTAACTCCTGGCAGAGGTGACACACAAAGATATGCTCTGTCTCCGATTTCATAAACTACCTCCTTGTGTTTGGAGTCTGCATAACTCTTTTGCCTGGACTGAGCTACTTTTAGTCTGTCACGAATCAACTTAATCTTCTCTTCAGACTCTTCGATCAAATATGGTCCAAACAACTGACGGTCTCCAACTTCATCCCACATTAACGGTGTCCTGCACCTTCTCCCATACAAAGCTTCGAAAGGTGCCATCTTCAAACTGGCCTGGTAACTGTTGTTGTATGAGAACTCCACGTAAGGTAAATTATCATCCCAACTGGATCCATAATCTAGCGCACAAGCTCTCAACATGTCCTCCAGAATCTGATTGACTCTCTTAGTCTGTCCATCTGTCTGCGGGTGAAAGGCTGTACTAAACTCTAGCCTGGTACCCAAAGTCTGGTGCAACTGATGCCAAAACTTTGAAGTAAACTGTGTTCCTCTATCTGATATGATGGTCCTCGGAACTCCATGCAGACATACGATCCTGGTCATATATATCTTGGCCAACTTCGCACTCGTATAGGTGGTTTTCACTGGGATAAAGTGAGCTACCTTGGTCAAGCGATCCACTACTACCTAGATAGAATCATATCCCGATCGGGTCCTGGGTAATCCGGTGATAAAATCCATGCCAAGCTTGTCCCTCTTCCATTCGGGTATCGGCATAGGCTGTAGTAATCCTGCTGGCTTCTGATGTTCTGCCTTCACTCTCTGACATACATCACATACGGCTACATACTCGGCAATATCCTTCTTCATACCAGTCCACCAGAAATGCTCCTTCAAATCCAAGTACATCTTGGTGTTTCCGGGGTGAATTGAGTATGGCGAGTCATGAGCTTCTTGAAGTATTAACTTCCTGATCTTTGCATTATTGGGTACATATACACGGTCCTCAAACCATAAAGTTTCGTGCTCATCCTCTCGAAAACCTTTGGCTTTTCCTTTGCTCATCTTCTCCTTTATCTCAGCAACTTCCTTGTCATCCTTCTGAGCTTCTCGAATCTTTCCCAATAATGTTGACTGAACCTCCATTGCTGCAACAAAACCTCGAGGAACTATCTCCAAACGAAGCTCCCTGAGATCTTCGGCTAACTCCTTTGGTAATCCTCCGCTTACGAGGGTATTGACATAACTCTTCCAGCTCAAAGCATCTGCTAAGACATTGGCTTTTCCTGGGTGATAATGCAGCTTCATATCATAATCTCTTATAAGCTCCAACCATCTCCTCTGCCTGCAGATCCTTCTGCGTCAAAATGTACTTCAAACTCTTATGATCCATGTACACATCACAACGGTTTCCAATAAGAAAATGTCTCCAGGTCTTGAGCACATGCACTACGGCTGCTAACTCCAAATCATGTGTGGCATAATTTAACTCATGAGGTCAAAGCTGACGTGAGGCATATGAAACAACTCTTCCTTCCTGCATAAGTACACCTCCAAGTCCTAAGCGAGAAGCGTCGCAATACACTTGGAAATCCTTGCATATATCCGGAAGAATTAGCACTGGAGCTGTAACCAAACGTTTCTTCAACTCCTGAAAAATGGCCTCACACTCTTCGGTCCACTTGAAATTGGTGTCCTTCTTCAACAACTCCGTCATGGGCTTCGCAATCTTGGAAAAATTCTCAATGAATCTCCGGTAATATCCCGCGAGTCCTAGGAAACTGCGGATCTCTCCAACTGAGGTGGGTGCCAACCACTCAGTGACAGACTGAACTTTGGTAGGATCTACTGCTATACCTTCTCCTGATATAACATGTCCAAGAAATCCAACTTCCTTCAACCAAAACTCACATTTGCTGAACTTGGCATATAACTGATGTTCCCTGAGCTTCTCGAGAACTAAACGCAGATGCTCCTTATGCTCCTCTTCATTCTTCGAGTATACCAAAATATCATCAATGAACACCACAACAAATTTATCCAAGAACTCCATGAACACCTTATTCATCATACTCATGAAATAGGCAGGGGCATTAGTCAATCCGAGAGACATAACCGTATACTCATATAGCCCGTACCTTGTGGTAAAAGCTGTCTTAGGTATATCCTGTTCTCGGATCTTCAGCTGGTGGTATCCTGATCACAGATCAATCTTGGAGAATACTTTAGCTCCTTGCAGTTGGTCAAAAAAATCGTTGATCATCGGTAATGGGTACTTGTTCTTGATCGTCACTTCATTCAATGCACGATAATCAATAACCATTCTCAAAGATCCATCCTTCTTCTCAACCAAGAGCACTTGGGCTCCCCACGGTGACGAACTTCGTCGAATGTAACCTTTCTCCAATAACTCCTTAATCTGCTTCTTAATTTCCTCCAGATCATTTGCGGGCATCCGGTATGGTCTCTTTGATATCGGTCCAGTGCCTGGCAACAACTCTATCAAAAACTCAATGTCTCGATCCGGCGGCATGCCTGGTAGTTCCTCTGGAAATACATCCGGGTAATCCTTCACTACAGGCACTTCCTCCTGAACAACTCCTGAGAGGGAATTTACTTGGGTCCTCTTCGGCGCATGCCTAGATACATACTTAACCCTTCTTCCCTCAGGAGTTGTGAGCAGAATTGACTTACTAGCACAGTCAATGTCCCCTCCATACTTTGATAGCCAATCCATGCCTAGTATTATGTCCAATCCTTGTGACTCCAAAATTATTAGGTCTGAGGGGAATACATGGCTACCAATGGTTAAGGGTAACCGATCACACCATCGGCTGGCCATATACTTTGCTCCTGTCGAGCTTACTAACATGGGTGACCTAAGGGCTAAGGTGGGTAACTTAAACTTGTCCACAAATCCCCTTGATATGTATGAATGCGATGCACTAGTATCAAAAAGAACAAGAGCGGTAAATGACTTAACCAAAAACTTACCAGTCACTGCGTCAGGCTGATCTTCAACCTCCTCCACGTTGATGTGGTTCACCTTACCTCTGGTGAAGGGATTGGGCTTCTTCCCAGAGCTTCCATTGCCGTTGCCATTCTTCAACTTAGAACAATCGTTGGCATAGTGCCCAGTCTTCCCGCACTTGTAGCAGGTGACATGACTCAGATCCTTCTTAGCGGGGGTTGCTGGGTTGGAACGGTTCTGGTTACTGCTTGCTCCATTCCCATTTCCATTCTTGGGGCCACTGTGGTTATGCAAACTTCCTCCATTGTGAGTGTGTCCTCCATGGTTATGGGTATAACTTCCCGAGTTCGGGGTAAAACGAGGCTTCTGCGACGCTCCATAATTATACTTCCCTTGTCCATATTTCCTTTTGCGGCTCTCTATCTGCTGGTGCTTCCCTTCAATCATAAGAGCCCTATCTACCAAGTCCTGGTAGTTAGCAAATGTTGCTACCATCAACTGCATACTCAGCTCATCATTCAGTCCTTCCATAAACTTCTCCTGCTTCGCGGCATCTGTGGCCACATCATCCGGGGCATAGCGAGCTAACTTACTGAACTCATCCACGTACTGCCCCACAGTACGATTTCCCTGGAGTAAGTTGCGAAACTCACGCTTCTTCATGCTCATAGCTCCAGTTGAGACATGTGCAGTGCAAAACGCTTGCTGAAACTGATCCCAAGTGACATTGGCTATAGGGAACGTACTTGTGTAATTCTCCCACCATGAGGCTGCGGGTCCATCTAGTTGGTGTGCGGCAAAGCGCACCTTCTCAGCATCTGTGCAACCTGCGGTGGTCAACTCCCTTCCAATCCTGCCTAGCCAGTCATCAGCAACAATCGGCTCGGTGCTACTGGAAAACACCGGCGAATTTAACCTCAGAAAACGGGCTAAGTTGTCAACTGGAGGTGGTGGCGGTGGGTTGTTGTTGTTGTTGTTGTTGTTGTTGTTGTTGTTGTTGTTGTTGTTGTTGTTGTTGTTGTGATTGCCTTGGTTCTGGACTAGCAACTGCATCAAGGCATTCTGCTGTTGGATCAACTGAGTGAGCTCCGATGGGAGGACAAATCCGGGGTCACGTCTCGGAGGCATCTGATGAGTTTAGAGGGGAGAGATTAAAATAGAATGAGGTCTAAAGAGGAATCACTACCCATATGCACATGAGACAAACACAATCATATCACACCAATCAATTCAAAAAAGGGCATACAATCGATCTAAACTACCGTTACAAAATGCTCGGACTACTACTATATACATGGGGGGATACTACTGATAATATGGTGGTCGACTAGAAATTTTGATCGGTGGAAGACTCCATAATATCCGCTCCAGCTTCGTCTTTGTAATCATCATCACTACTGTCGGGGTCCGAGTCGGTGTCGTCGATGATGATGTAGTCCTCGGGATGTTCGTCATCTCTTCCTGGCGCGGGGTCTCCCATGAATACTCCTAGCTTCTTCGTCAGGTCTTCATTCTTCTCTAGTAGCACTATGATTTCCTCCTCATATCCAGCGCATGTAGACTTGAGTTCCTCTTCAAGCTCCATGTTCCTGGTCATCACCTTCTTTAGATCTATCATGCTTGCGCACATTTGGTCCTCCTGGCGGCGAATGTGTTGGTTTAACTCCTAGATGAAAGCTGCAATGGACTTGTCCCTCCTGGTGCTGATCATTTCCCATTGCACATCTCGGCGCCCACATATCTGATAGATGTGTCCTTTAGATCCTTGTGGTAAACTTCGCCGATGCGTCCCATGGCGATGTGAGCTGCCATGCTCTTTCCTAGACTCCAGGTTGGGGCATCAAACGAAAACTCAATGGGCTCAGTAACTGGCGTGAATGTCCTTCCTGGAACATGAACTCGAATCATCTAATGCTCCTCTTCTGGTAAAGTGGCAGTGTAGATCCCGGTGAAGCTTGGTATTCCTATGTTCAAGTACCTAGTGACTTCCTTCAAGTGTCATCCAAAAGGTGTGTCTTCATCCGGTTGAGCAAACTTGTTCCTTGGGTTTGCCATCTATAGAGTGGAAAATGGAGAGGAGTCAGAAATGAGTAGAGAAGAGTGACCTATGGCTTATCTTAGGGGTCGCGTCCTACAGTCGGTCTGTGCTCTGATACCATCTTGTAGCGATCCGACCTCAGACGGTCAAATCTCTATGCTTAAGTGTCATCCCTGGATCAGTAATGCTGACACACACAGTACTTGAAGGATTTATAACAGAGTGCAATCACACACTTATTACATCGAATGTCTCAGAAGAGAACTTATTACAATAATATGGCTTAAGGCCATCTAAAATAAGATAACTGCGGAAGCATCGAAGGTAAATGAGTCCATCAACTCCAACGGCATAGCTGAGTGCACGACAACGACCTAGCGCACCTTACTCTTCGTCTGAAAAGTCTGCAACATAATACGTTGCAGCCCGAAATGGGTCAGCACATGGAATATGCTGGCAAAATAACAGTGTAGAGCAATGAACAAAATAAATGCTAAACACTATATGCATATATGGCTGGTGGAGGCTCGATGGTTATCATGTTTTTGCGAGAAGCCAGTTTTTCCCTACTGCAAAGGAATATATTTTATTTAACTCCAAAGTTTGTTGAAAACATTGAGAATGGAAACCCCATCTCAATCCCAAATTAATCATCAATAACCCAACAAAATTAATTAAGAGTGTTGAGATCACATCAATAATTCAAGAACCAGATACTAAAGATGTCCATAACCGGGGACACGGCTAACCATGATTAGTTTGTACACTCTCCAGAGGTTTGCGCACTTTTCCCCAAAAGACTCGATCTCCTCCGTTGGATTTCTCGCACTACATGGTGTTTGAGAAACGGATGACCGTGACACAGTCTTTAAGAAGCATTAACTCTTTCGATGGGTAAACCCCACCTACTTCCCCTACATAGTTTGCCACTGAAAGAGGTCACAAACCATACTCAACTATGCCAGAGCCCATAATACCTTGTGGCTGCACACGGAAGTTTCTAGCATGAATAATCTTATGATCCCTTTGTGCCTGGGTGGCGAACCATAGGATGATCACACGGTAACCCCGGGATCTCCTTGGACAACACTGGATTCCCCAGGTGCCCACCAACAATCCACCCAGATGTGTGTGAAAGTAGCCACCTTAAATAAACCCTTAGTTCGTAATAATCTCTCACAGCTGTCATGAATCTCTCAAACCAAACCACGTGTACGAGCATAGCATAGCAGTATAAGCATAATGTAGAAGTAACTCACAGGGTTTGAAATAAAGGGCAATGGGTTCTACCTCATCATCTACTTCCCAATACCCACATGTTATCAATCCTAATCATGCAATGTTTGAGGGTTGGAATTAATGCATAAAAACCGGGTGATAAAGGGATATGATCAAAATGTTAGTTGCCTTGCTGACGATCTGCAAACCCTAGTGACTCGTAGTAGCAGGCTTCGCATTCCGGAAACTCTAGCGCAAACAAACAATAGCATACATAAGCACTCAAGCATAGATGCAAGGGTAAAACTGAGATGAGAAAGTCCAAACTGAAAGTTCAACTAAAGAACTTTAATTTGCAAAAAGAATCAATCAAATCGGAGCTACGAAACTCAAACTACGATCAAAAGAGGTTCAAATTAAAATCTGCTTGGAACCAAATTTAAAATTGTCAAAATCATGATCAAGTTGGTTAACTGGAAAGAGGGGTTCAAGACGAAGATTTTGGCGTTAGTTTCACTAGATTTGGATAAACGAGCTAAAAGTTGCGGGCGTTTGAAGATCAGAGGCTAATCTGGGATAAAAATAATCGCAGATAGGTCCCTGGCCGAAAATAAAATAAAAAGAAAAGACTGACGAACGAACGTTCGTTAACACAGACAATCGAACGAATGCATCCATGAACAGAGGCGTTCGGGCGAATGTTCGCTAAATAGAGCCGATCGGAAAAACCGAGAAAACCCTAACCCTAATATAAAAACCGATCTAGACCGAAAACCGAAAGAAAAACGAACGAACCGAGCGGTTTCTATACCGGTCAACGGCGGCGGCGGCGGCGGGGTGCGACGGCGCGACGCAGGGTGCTAGAGGAGGCGGCGGCGCGGCAACAACTAGCGGCGGCAGCTTAGAGAGGAGGGGCCGGGTCGGCCGTATATAAAGGGGCCCCGGGGGGTCCAACTTCGGCGAGGGGGCGCTAGGCGGCGGCGATCCGGACTCCTCGCCGGAGTCCGGCGCGGACACGGGCGCGGCGCGAGGCGGTGTGGCGCTGGGCTGAGGCCTGGCTCCCAGCTGGGACGGCCTAGTTCGGCGCGCGATTTCTTTTTAAATAAATTCGCTGAAAGAAAATTCCTAATAAAATATAAAAAAATAATTCTAAAAATGGCAAAAACAATTTTCATCGTGTAAATAAAATATTTAGAACGAAGTGAACATTTTTTTGGCCTAAAAATGCAATTTTAAAAATGCATATTTTTCTAATTCGAATAAAATATCAAATAAAATCCAAATAAAATATTTATTTGATTTTAATGTTTTTCCTCCAATATTCCTCTTATTTTGGAGAAGTCATTTTATCTCCACTCATTTATTTTAATATCAGAAATATTTCGGAGAGAAAAATTATTAAAACCAAAATGATCCATTTTTTCAAATTTGAGAAAATTCGAAATATATGAAATCCCCAACTCTCTCCGTGGGTCCTTGAGTTGCTTAGAATTTCTAGGATCACAAACAAAATGCAAATAAAATATGATATGCATATGATGACCTATGTATAACATCCGAATTGAAAATTGGGATGTTACAGTGGTCCTGGATGTTGACTAGATTCTGGCATTTCAACCCTGAAACCTTGAGCGCTTTTAGATCGTTGGTGGTGTCCACCGTAGCGAAATTGTAGTCCGAGCTGTTGATAAACCTGCAGAAACGCTCAGAAGGCCTTGTTGTCAGGTGGTAGTGGTAGACGAGGACATCATGTCGCACACACAACTGGGTGACGACAACCTTCTGATCATGCCTGGCTCGACCGATGGTGTACTCGAGGTCGAAGCCGACCACTTGGTACTTGTCCTCGGGAAGGAACTGCTCCATAGTTTCGATGGAGCTCTCCATCGAGACCGGATCATTTGTGTACACCACCTAGAGGGCCTTCCCCCTCACGTGGGTGTCCACTACGGGATGCGTGGTGAACTGCCTGCCGTTTTCGTCGTCGGCTGCTGGGAGCGCCATTGGAGCCACGGGGATCGCCATTAGAACCGCTGGATGTCCTCTCTGTATGTGTCGTCGTGGGTGTGCTTATTGTGTTGTGTGACGCGAGAGATGAAGGTAAATGGCCGCAGGAATAAATGGGGGCTGGGCGGCCTGGATTCTCTGCGCGTCCGCATGGCAGTTTTTGCAGCGGGTAACTGCATTGTCGCGCCGTGCCCGGCGCAACCGCATGCACACGAACGTGCGTGATCATGAGCTGGCCCCAAACACTAGCAGCGCGTGTGGATGGACGAGGGCAGAGCATCCGGAGGGACGTGAGAGCAGAGCGCGCGCGGTGGGACGCGAGAAGAGTGTGCGCCTCGGCCGCCTCAACCGCAACCAACCACACGGATAGAGCAGTTGAACACGCAGAAAATGGTCGCCTACAAGCTGGCCAACAGTTGCGTCGCTGCGTAGAGAGCCGCCATGTGCTACTACCTCCGTCTTGGTCTATAGTCCCATTTATATTCTGTGCCATACTTTACCCTCAAATTTAACCTACAACATGTTAATGCATGTTATAAAAGTTATATAATTGGAAACTATGTTCAAATACGAATCCAACTATATAATCCTTGGCGACATGCATTCGTATTTTATTAGTTAAATCTTACTTATAAACCAGGACGGGGGTATAGTAGGTACTTAAATTGCAAACATTTTTTTATTAACCGTATGTGTACGTGGCCTTTCGTCCTCCTCTCGCACGTCTTGTCACCCCGCTGGCGCAGACGGCTTATAGCGCAAGCTTGCGCAGCGTGTGGGGACGTTCTTTTGGCCAAACGGTGGCGCCAATGAATCGTCGGTGAGCCCGTTCCCGTGCAACCTCGCAGGTTCCCGCGCAAGCTTCCCGCCCGACTCGGTGAAATCCCCCAAAATCCCAATGCTTACCGGCCTGCTATATAAACCTCACGGCCGGTGATAACCCACAAGTATAGGGGATCGCAACAGTTTTCGAGGGTAGAGTATTCAACCCAAATTTATTGATTCGACACAAGGGGAGCCAAAGAATATTCTCAAGTATTAGCAGCTGAGTTGTCAATTCAACCACACCTGGATACTTAGTATCTACAGCAAAGTATTTAGTAGCAAAGTAATATGATAGTAGTGGTAACGGTAACAAAAGTAACGGTAGCAAAAGTAATATTTTTGGTGTTTTGTAGTGATTGTAACAGTAGCAACGGAAAAGTAAATAAGCGAAGAACAATATGTGAAAAGCTCGTAGGCATTGGATCGGTGATGGAGAATTATGCCGGATGCGGTTCATCATGTAACAATCATAACATAGGGTGACACAGAACTAGCTCCAATTCATCAATGTAATGTAGGCATGTATTTCGAATATAGTCATACGTGCTTATGGAAAAGAACTTGCATGACATCTTTTGTCCTACCCTCCCGTGGCAGCGGGGTCCTAATGGAAACTAAGGGATATTAAGGCCTCGTTTTAACAAAGTACCGGAACAAAGCATTAGCACATAGTGAATACATGAACTCCTCAAACTATGGTCGTCACCGGGAGTGGTCCCGATTATTGTCACTTCGGGGTTGCCGGATCATAACACATAGTAGGTGACTATAGACTTGCAAGATACGATCAAGAACTCACATATATTCATGAAAACATAATAGGTTCAGATCTGAAATCATGGCACTAGGTCCCTAGTGACAAGCATTAAGCATAGCAAAGTCATAGCAACATCAATCTCAGAACATAGTGGATACTAGGGATCAAACCCTAACAAAACTAACTCGATTACATGATAGATCTCATCCAACCCATCACCGTCCAGCAAGCCTACGATGGAATTACTCACGCACGGCGGTGAGCATCATGACATTGGTGATGGAGGATGGTTGATGATGACGATGGCGACGAATCCCCCTCTCCGGAGCCCCGAACAGACACTAGATCAGCCCTCCCGAGAGGTTTAAGGGCTTGGCGGTGGCTCCGTATCGTAAAACGCGATGAATCCTTCTCTCTGATTTTTTCCTCCCTGAAAGTGAATATATGGAGTTGGAGTTGAGGTCGGTGGAGCGTCAGGGGGCCCACGAGGTAGGGGGCGCGCCCCCCACCCTCGTGGGCAGGGTGTGGGCCCCCTGACGTGGATTTTTCTTCCGGTATTTTTCTTATTTTCCAAATAGATGTTCCGTGGAGTTTCAGGTCATTCCGAGAACTTTTGTTTCTGCACATAAATAACACCATGGAAAGTCTGCTGAAAACAGCGTCAGTCCGGGTTAGTTCCATTCAAATCATGCAAGTTAGAGTCCAAAACAAGGGCAAAAGTGTTTGGAAAAGTAGATACGACGGAGATGTATCAACTCCCCCAAGCTTAAACCTTTGCTTGTCCTCAAGCAATTCAGTTGATAAACTGAAAGTGATAAAGAAAAACTTTTACAAACTCGGTTTGCTCTTGTTGTTGTAAATATGTAAAGCCAGCATTCAAGTTTTCAGCAAAGATTATGACTAACCACATTTGCAATAACTCTTAAGTCTCATGTTTACTCATATCAATAGCATAATTAACTAGCGAGTCATAATAATAAATCTCGGATGAAAACACTTTCTCAAAACAATCATGATATGATATAACAAGATGGTATCTCGCTAGCCCTTTCCGAGACCGCAAAACATAAATGCAGAGCACCTTTAAAGATCAAGGACTGACTAGACATTGTAATTCATGGTAAAAGAGATACAATCATAGTCATACCCAATATAAATTAATAGTAATGGATGCAAATGACAGCTGCGCTCTCCAGCTAGTGCTTTTTAATAAGAGGGTGATGACTCAACATAAAAGTAAATAGATAGGCCCTTCGCAGTGGGAAGCAGGGATTTGTAGAGGTGCCAGAGCTCGGTTCTGAAATAGAGATAAATAATATTTTGAGCGGCATACTTTCATTGTAAACATAACAACCAAGAGATGGCGATATCTTCCATGCTACACACATTATAGGCGGTTCCCGAACAGAATGGTAAAGTTTATACTCCCCCTCCACCAACAAGCATCAATCCATGGCTTGCTCGAAACAACGAGTTCCTCCAACAAGCAATAGTCCCAGGGGAAGTTTTGTTTGCAATTATTTTGATTTAGTTTGCATAAAGCATGGGACTGGCATCCCGGTGACCAGCCATTTTCTCGTGAGTGAGGAGCGGAGTCCACTCCTCTTGAGAATAACCCGCCTAGCACGGAAGATAAGGGCAGACCTAGTTGATACATGAGCTATTCGAGCATACAAAACAGAATGTTTATTTGAAGGTTTAGAGTTTGGCACATACAAATTTACTTGGAACGGCAGGTAAATACCGCATATAGGAAGGTATAGTGGACTCATATGGAATAATTTTGGGGTTTAAGGGATTGGATGCACAAGCAGTATTCCCGCTTAGTACAAGTGAAGGCTAGCAAAAGACTGGGAAGCGACCAACTAGAGAGCGACAACAGTCATGAACATGCATTAAAATTAATGAACATTGAGTACAAGCATGAGTAGGATATAATCCACCATGAACATAAATATCGTGAAGGCTATGTTGATTTGTTTCAACTACATGTGTGAACATGTGCCAAGTCGAGTCAATTAAATCATTCAAAGGAGGATACCACCCCACTATACCACATCACAACCATTTTAATAGCATGTTGGCACGCAAGGTAAACCATTATAACTCATAGCTAATCAAGCATGGCATGAGCAACTATGATCTCTAATTGTCATTGCAAACATGTTTATTCATAATAAGCTGAATCAGGAACGATGAAATCATCATATTTACAAAAACAAGAGAGGTCGAGTTCATACCAGCTTCTCTCATCTCAGTCAGTCCATCATATATCATCATAATTGCCTTTCACTTGCACGGTCGAACGATGTGAATAATAATAAGAGTGCACGTGCTTTGGACTAAGCTGGAATCTGTGAGCAGTCAATAAACAGGAGAAGACAAGGCAATATGGGATCTTGGTTAAATCAACAATAATGCATGTAAGAGCCACTTCAACAATTTAATCATGGTCTTCTCCTATCGACCCCCAAAGAAACGAAAAGAAATAAAACTATTTACACGGGAAAGCTCCCAACAAGCAAAAGAAGAACGGGAAATATTTTTGGGTTTTCTTTTAATTATTACTACTACAGCAAGAAGAGTAAATTAACTAAAAGGTACACTAATATTTTTGGTTTTTCTTAAGGTTTATTAAACACACAAGAAGAAAGCAGGAAAAAGAAAAATAAACTAGCATGGATATTACAGTGAAAGAGTATGAGCACCGACATCTAGCAATGAGTGTGTGTAAACATAAATGTAATGTCGGTGGGAAATACGTACTCCCCCAAGCTTAGGCTTTTGGCCTAAGTTCGTTCATTGCCACGGATGGCCTGGCGGATAACTGTAGTTGTAGCCGGGGTCGTACTGAGATGAAGAAGACTCTGACTGCCACTAGCTGGCAGTCATCTCCGGATCCCAAAAGTAATCAGACTGTCGTGGAGGCTCAAATTGTGGTTCCGGCTCAGGGGCTGGTGTAGGGTTCCTATAGGTGTAAATGGCCGCCCACGGAACGAGATACGGGCCTTCAGATAAATTAAACAAGGGAGGAGCAGGCAGGGTAATTGTCTTAGGGTGATGTTTATCAAAGAACAATTTTTATTTAAGCTCCCCTTCCTTGTTCTTACCAATAAAGTCATGCACTACCATACTCTTATAATCTAAATAAGCAGTGGGCAGCAATTTTTCTTCTTTTTATAGTGCCTAATAGGTATATTATAATATGCAGCAAGGCGTGAAGTGTAAATACCTCCAAAGATGGGACCCTTAGTACGGTTCAGACTTCACCGTTTAGCAATAATACCGCCCATACTAACAGTGTTATTAGAAAATAAACCATGGAACAAAATGATAATATCAGGAACACTAAGGTTTCCATAGTTTCCGCGACCAATCAAGCTACGACTAGCAAATATGGCAAAAGTAGTGTAAAACAGGAAAATGTATGCTAGTGATTCTTGCATCGGAAACCTTCCTGGTTTCCCCCACCGTAATGGTGTCAATAAACCCGTCCACATCTTTACGATGTGGTTCATCTAAGGTACCCTCAAAGGGTATTTTCCAAACCTTGCAAAATTCATGTAGTGGCATCTTCTTAACAACATCATATAAATGAAACTCTACTGAAGGAGGTGCTTCCTTAGGATAATAGTAGAAGTTTTGCACAAAAGTATTGGTGAGTAAGAGATACTGATGACGTTGGTCGCGGAGGAAGTCGGCGAGGCCTGCATTCTCAGCCAATGAATAGAAATCATCATAATTCCCGACTTCTCTCAAGAAATCATTGGAAGGCCATTCACACGGCCGGACCTCCGCGGTGCGAGGCAAATTATATTTGGGCCTCTGTGCTCCTTCATTTTGCTTTTCCTTCGAGCTTCGGCTCGATGAGCCCCTAAAAAATCTCTTCATTATTTTCTGAAAAATTCTGAAATTTTTAGTAACTTCAAACAAAAGTGAACCAAACTCAACAAAATTGATAGCAACTACTCCTACAAGTGCCTAGAGCCTATATCATGCATTAGAACTACTTGGAACCATATAAATTTGACATGCAAGCTCAAGAACATGGTCACCTAGGCAGCACAAATTTGCAATGAATAAAGCACTAGAACAAAAACTAATTGGACCAATGGAGGAGTCACATACCAAGGAACAATCTCCCAAAGCAGTTTTGTGAGAGGTGCTTTGAGCAAGGAGATCGAAAATCACAGCAAAATGAGCTAGAACTCGTGCTTGAGCTTGATATTGGTGTTTGTGGGAGGAAGAAGAAGTGTGTGGGTGCAGGAATAAGTGGAGGGGGGCCACCGTGGGCCCACGAGGCAGGGGCGCGCCTAGGGGGTAGGGCACGCCCTCCACTCTCGTGGCCAGGTGCTTGCCCCTTCTACTGTGTTCTCAGTGCGAAATATTCTCAAATATTCCAGAAAAAATCATATTCCATTTTCAGGGCATTTGGAGAAATTTTATTTTCGGGGTATTTTTATATTGCACAGATAAATCAGAAAACAAACAGAAAAAAACTATTTTTACTTTATTTCAACTAAATAACAGAAAGTAGAAGGAGGGTACAGAAGGCTGTGCCTTCTAGTTTCATCCATCTCATGCTCATCAAAAGGAATCCACTAACAAGGTTGGTCAAGTCTTGTTAACAAACTCATTCCGAATAACATGGAACCGGAGAAATTTCGAATAACACTATGTTACCTCAATGGGGATATGCACATCCCCAATAATAAGAATATCATATTTCTTCTTGACAGTAGGAAGAGGAAATTCAAAACCTCCAAAAATAATCGATGGAATTTTTCCAATAGAATTGATACTGTGGACTTGAGGTTGTTTCCTCGGAAAGTGTACCGTATGCTCATTACCATTAACATGAAAAGTGACATTGCCTTTGTTGCAATCAATAACAGCCCCTGCAGTATTCAGAAAAGGTCTTCCAAGAATAATAGACATACTATCGTCCTCGGGAATATCAAGAATAACAAAGTCCGTTAAAATAGTAACGTTTGCAACCACAACAGGCACATCCTCACAAATGCCAACAGGTATAGCAGTTGATTTATCAGTCATTTGCAAAGATATTTCAGTAGGTGTCAACTTATTCAAATCAAGTCTACGATATAAAGAGAGAGGCATAACACTAACACCGGCTCCAAGATCACATAAAGCAGTTTTAACATAGTTTCTTTTAATGGAGCATGGTATAGTGGGTACTCCTGGATCTCCAAGTTTCTTTGGTCTTCCACCCTTAAAAGTATAATTAGCAAGCATGATGGAAATCTCAGCTTCCGGTATCTTTCTTTTATTTGTAACAATATCTTTCATATACTTAGCATAAGGATTCATTTTGAGCATATCAGTTAATCGCATACGCAAAAAGATAGGTCTAATCATTTCAGCAAAGCGCTCAAAATCCTCATCATCCTTTTTCTTGGATGGTTTGGGAGGAAAAGGAATGGGTTTCTGAACCCAAGGTTCCCTTTCTTTACCATGTTTCCTAGCAACAAAGTCTATCTTATCATAACGTTGATTCTTTGATTGTGGGTTATCAAGATCAACAGCAGGTTCAATTTCTACATCATTGTCATTACTAGGTTGAGCATCATCATGAACATCATCATTAACATTTTCATTAGGTTCATGTTCATTACCAGATTGTGTTTCAGCATCAGAAGTAGAAATATTATTTGGATTCTCAGGTGGTTCAGCAATAGGTTCACTAGAAGCATGCAAAGTCCTATCATTTTTCTTTTTCTTCTTTTTAGAAGGACTAGGTGCATCAATATTATTTCTCTGAGAATCTTGTTCAATTCTCTTAGGGTGGCCTTCAGGATGCAAAGATTCCTGAGTCATTCTACCAGTTCTAGTAGCCACTCTAACAGCATAGTCATTTTTCTTACTATTTATTTCATTGAGCAAATCATTTTGAGCCTTAAGTACTTGTTCTACTTGAGTGGTAACCATAGAAGCATGTTTAGTAATGAGTTTAAGTTCACCTTTAACTCTACACATATAATCACCCAAGTGTTCAATCATATAAGCATTTTGTTTTAATTGTCTACCAAAATAAGCATTGAAATCTTCTTGCTTAACCATAAAGTTATCAAACTCATCCAAGCATTGGCTAGCAATTTTAGTAGGAGGGATTTCAGCTTTATCATATCTGTAGAGAGAATTTACCTTGACTACTTGTGTCGGGTTATCAAGACCATGAGTTTCTTCAATAGGTAATGGATTAAGATCATATGTTTCTTCAACAAGCGGTAGATTAAGACCGTGTATTTCTTCAATAGGAGGTAAATTCTTAACATCTTCAGCTTTAATACATTTTTCTTTCATAGATTTCTTTGCCTCTTGCATATCTTCAGGACTGAGAAATAGAACACCCCTCTTCTTCGGAGTTGGTTTTGGAATAGGCTCAGGTGCTGGCTCAGGAGCTGGCTCAGGAAGCGTCCAATTATTTTCATTTGTCAACATATTATTCAATAGAATTTCAGCTTCATCCGGTGTTCTTTCCCTGAAAACAGAACCAGCACAACTATCCAGGTAATCTCTGGAAGCATCAGTTAGTCCATTATAGAAGATACAAAGTATTTCATTTTCCTTAAGAGGATGATCGGGCAAAGCATTAAGTAACTTGAGAAGCCTCCCCCAAGCTTGTGGGAGACTCTCTTCTTCAATTTGCACAAAATTGTATATTTCCCTCAAAGCAGCTTGTTTCTTATGAGCAGGGAAATATTTAGCAGAGAAGTAATAAATCATATCCTAGGGACTACGCACACAACCAGGATCAAGAGAATTAAACCATATCTTAGCATCACCCTTTAATGAGAACGGAAATATTTTAAGGATGTAAAAGTAGCGAGTTCTCTCATCATTAGTGGACAGGGTGGCTATATCATTTAATTTAGTAAGATGTGCCACAACAGTTTCAGATTCAAAGCCATGAAAAGGATCAGATTCAACCAAAGTAATTATATCAGGATCAACAGAGAATTCATAATCCTTATCAGTAACACAGATAGGTGAAGTAGCAAAAGCAGGGTCAGGTTTCATTCTAGCATTAAGAGATTGCTGCCTCCATTTAGCTAATAACCTCTTGAGTTCATATCTATCTTTGCAAGCTAAAATAGCTAAAGCAGCTTCTTTTTCAAAAATATAACCCTCAGGAATAACAGGCGAGCCTTCATCATCACTTTCATCAATATAATCAGTTTCAATAATTTCTTTCTCTCTAACCCTAGAAATTTGTTCATCAAGAAATTTACTAAGTGGCACAGTAGTATCAAGCATAGAAGTAGTTTCATCATAAGTATCATGCATAGCAGAGGTGGCATCATCAATAACATGCGACATATCAGAACGAATAGCAGAAGCAGGTTTAGGTGTCGCAAGCTTACTCAAAACAGAAGGTGAATCAAGTGCAGAGCTAGATGGCAGTTCCTTACCTCCCCTCGTAGTTGAGGGATAAATTGTTGTCTTAGCGTCTTTCAAGTTCTTCATAGTGACCAGCAGATATAAATCCCAAGTGACTCAAAGAATAGAGCTATGGTCCCCGGCAACGGCGCCAGAAAATAGTCTTGATAACCCACAAGTATAGGGGATCGCAACAGTTTTCGAGGGTAGAGTATTCAACCCAAATTTATTGATTCGACACAAGGGGAGCCAAAGAATATTCTCAAGTATTAGCAGCTGAGTTGTCAATTCAACCACACCTGGATAACTTAGTATCTGCAGCAAAGTAATATGATAGTAGTGGTAACGATAACAAAAGTAACGGTAGCAAAAGTAATATTTTTGGTGTTTTGTAGTGATTGTAACAGTAGCAATGGAAAAGTAAATAAGCGAAGAACAATGTGTGAAAAGCTCGTAGGCATTGGATCGGTGATGGAGAATTATGCCGGATGCGGTTCATCATGTAACAATCATAACAGAGGGTGACACAGAACTAGCTCCAATTCATAAATGTAATGTAGGCATGTATTCCGAATATAGTCATACGTGCTTATGGAAAAGAACTTGCATGACATCTTTTGTCCTACCCTCCCATGGCAGCGGGTCCTAATGGAAACTAAGGGATATTAAGGCCTCCTTTTAATAGAGTACCGGAACAAAGCATTAGCACATAGTGAATACATGAACTCCTCAAACTATGGTCATCACCGGGAGTGGTCCCGATTATTGTCACTTCGGGGTTGCCGAATCATAACACATAGTAGGTGACTATAGACTTGAAAGATAGGATCAAGAACTCACATATATTCATGAAAACATAATAGGTTCAGATCTGAAATCATGGCACTCGGGCCCTAGTGACAAGCATTAAGCATAGCAAAGTCATAGCAACATCAATCTCAGAACATAGTGGATACTAGGGATCAAACCCTAACAAAACTAACTCGATTACATGATAGATCTCATCCAACCCATCATCGTCCAGCAAGCCTACGATGGAATTACTCACGCATGGCGGTGAGCATCATGAAATTGGTGATGGAGGATGGTTGATGATGACGATGGCGAGAAATCCCCCTCTCCGGAGCCCTGAACGGACTCCAGATCAGCCCTCCCGAGAGTTTTTAGGGCTTGGCGGCGGCTCCGTATCGTAAAATGCGATGAATCCTTCTCTCTGATTTTTTCCTTCCCGAAAGTGAATACATGGAGTTGGAGTTGAGGTCGGTGGAGCGTCAGGGGGCCCACGAGGTAGGGGGCGCGCCCTAGGGGGGCAGGCGCGCCCCCACCCTCGTGGGCAGGGTGTGGGCCCCCTGACGTGGATTTTTCTTTCGGTATTTTTCTTATTTTCCGAATAGATGTTCCGTGGAGTTTCAGGTCATTCCGAGAACTTTTGTTTCTGCACATAAATAACACCATGGAAAGTCTGCTGAAAACATCGTCAGTCTGGGTTAGTTCCATTCAAATCATGCAAGTTAGAGTCCAAAACAAGGGCAAAAGTGTTTGGAAAAGTAGATACGACGGAGACGTATCAGCCGGCGAGTCCCGCGTCGCATTTTCCCCTCACTCCCTGTAGCTTATCTCGTCTGCTTCTCCCACAATCGCCAATGGCACCGGTCCGTCGTCGTCGCTTAGCCACTCTGCCGTCATGAGAGGATAACTCTAGCTAGGAGGCTACACCGCGGCGGCGGCGCAGGCCCCGGCGTAGTGTAGTGCGCGTGGCGTCCCTCTTGGATGTGCGCGGAACACCCACCACATGCTCCGCCGCTGCTGCCCATCGGCAGCTGTTGCCGGCTGCCGTTGCCGCCGCACCACCATCGAAAGCCACGGCCATCGCCAGCTCCGTCGCCGCGGCCAGAAGGCGGGAGGTGGCCGTCGTGGCTGCCACCCCACTGCTGGCCACCGTAGCCATCACCCGCTCCGCCACCATGGCGCTAAGGGGGAGGTCGTGGTCGTGGCCGCCAGCCCACCGTCGACCGCCGGGGTCGTCACCCGCTCCGCCACCGCTGCCCGAAGGCGGGAGGCGGAGGTGGATGCCCGCACGTGCGTCAGCGACCTTGCGCGCTACATCAAGTTCCTGCGGGAGGAGGAGGGGTGCCTTGTCGAGCACGCAAAAAGCCTTACCGCCGTGCTCGCGGCAGATGCCACATCAGAGGCGAGGAATCAGGAGATCTACGAGGAGAGCCACCGCTTTGAGAGGGGTCGTCTGGAGCGGCAGAGGGCGTTCGAGCTGAGCATCGCTGAAGGTGCAGCAGCGACAGGCACCGTATTGCAGTTGTCCAGCTCGTCGGTAGGCTCCTCCTCCTCTGCCTCTTACTGAGCGAGCTCGGCAGAGGAGAGGCTGCTGGAAGTAGTACAAAGCCCCTCCGTAGTAGTAGTATTCAGGGGCTATTTTGTTCAGTTCATCTGACTATAGATGTGGTGGAATTGTACAACATACTTAAAATTAGCTAGTATATAAAGTAGAACTAGCTATTTCAGTACGTGGTTGACAACAATTGGTGAAAAGTTTGGTCGGTTTAGCTGTTGAGTTGAACTATTTGTATAAAGAACGACTGCTTAATCTATGAATGAAATCTATGCTTAATTACTGTTTTAGTTGCAAAAATTAGATACTGCTAATGATTTTTAGCTTCATATTTTGACAAATCGCAGTGTTACAAGTTTGACAAATGGCAATGTTACTAGATCAACAAATGTCAATCTTTCCAGTTTGACAAATGGCAACATACCCAATATGATAGATGCAAATCTTACCAAATTGTTTGGAAGTGGTTGCACACGGGTCATCCAAAAGAACTGTTTGCGTTGAAGAGATGCACAAATTCTGCTCTCACTTTGCATACAGGTGTTCTATCTAAAACATTTGCGATCAAGAGCTGCACAAATCCTGCTCGGCACATTTTCCCTTGGCTTCCTGGGGGAGCTGTCGGTTTGCATACGGGTGTTCTAACTAAAACGTTTGTGATGAGTGTTTTATATTTAAAAACCATTGACGTTTTTTCAAAACAAAATCGTTTGATAAGTCTGTACATTAAGAGAGAAAAACGCAAGTTCGCTCAAACCATATCTTTCATTCAGTCATACTACGAATTTATATTCATATGATCGGGATACAGTATTAAACCCAAGAAAAAACTATTTCCGGCAGCGGCGGAGGCGGCGTGCCGCACCATTGTTGTCGTTGTCGTCCTTCGGGACGTCGTTGTTGAAGCCTTCAATGCAGCATAGAATGTTGTTCACTTGTAAATCAAACATCATGTCGTCGTGCGATCGATGGGCGGGGCACGGGAGGACAGCAGCTGGCGGCACTGAGAGGTAGCGGTCGACGGCGTCCCATGCCAATGAGGGGGGCGCGCGCACGGGCACAGGCGCGGCGGGTGCAACCAAACGCACGGGGACCGGCGCCGCGATGGGTGGAGGGGCGCGCACGGGCACGGGCACTGGCGCTGGCATGTACACGTGCTCGCACGAGTCCGCAAAGACCTCGCTGACGCCCGCAGCTTCCAGCTTTGCGATAGTGCTCGGAGACCAGTCCGTCAATGCTATGGGGATGGTCGCTGGTGCGGGGATGGGAGCTGGGACGGGAGCAAGGGCAGCAAGCACCGCAGCCAGCTCATTCTGGGCCATGTCCATGAGGCCCCATTCCTCCTTATTTTCTATCTCCTCCGTCTTGGAGTCGACTTCACCAAACTTCAAGAGTAGTGGCAGATGATCCTTCTGCGCCATGGCGTTGGTGGAAGTCTGCGGGAGGGAGGGGAATGTGAGGCGAACAATAAGGCTGCCCGTATTAAGCAGCGGCTCGGGTGCCATTAATTGAGAGGAAGGCGGGCGGCCATGGAAGTCAAAGGGCTCGCTTCCCAGTGAGGCTACGCAGTGTACAGCTCCCACACTTCCCGATGAGCCCGCGCATTGGAGGACAGCTTGCATGCCTCTCGGTCAGTCTTTGCACCGGAATGCGTTCGCACGCCTCCCGTTCGGTCAAGCAGCTGTCCACACGGCACCACCTATAGCCATTAAAATGAAGACACGTGGCGTCACATGAATGGTTAACATAACACACATTTGAATTATACAAACGTTTGTGATGTTAGAGTGGCAGCTATTTGTTTCAAAATGCCTTTGTTGGCTGTTATTCGAGTGCGCCTTCTCTCAAAATGGACACGAAAAATACCACAGCATGTCGGCTGCCATTCCATGATGGCATGCCAAGTTTCATGAATTTCAGACGAGTTTTGGATTTGCTAGAATTTAAAAACAAAGTATCTCAACGTTTTGTCGGCAATCAACAGTGCCCTGGTGTTTGAAATTCATTTCCATTTCTTGCATGGGACCTAAGCATGCACCCAAGGACAAAGATTTGATATTTCAACCAATTTATATGCATTGGAGCATGTGCATGTAGTTCAAATTTGAATTATGCACATAAAATGCCTAGAAAACCCAATTAATGTATAAAAATGTCCAAACGAACCCCGAAAAATTCCAGAATTTAACACAACACTCCTGTTGTTCTATGTTGACACTAGAAATTTTTTGAAAGCAATAAGAGCCGGTGGATATCGTTTCACCCCCAAAGGTGGCACGTTCCCTACCGAAACCATCAGGCTTGTTGTGAGAAGCTCTGGTTTGTGAGAAACTTATACCCAAACCTGCCCCAAATGGGACAAATTTTTTACCACAGCATGTTGATGCCACTCCATGATAGCATAGCAAGTTTCATTAATTTCAGACGAGTTTTGGATTTACTAGAATTTAAAAACCAGGTATCTCAATGTTTGCGGCCGAGTGACGGTGGCAGGGTGTTTGACATTCATTCCCATTTCTTGCATGGGACCTAAGCATGCAACCAAGGACATAGATTTGAATTTTCAACCAATTTATATGCATTAGAGCATGTGCATGTAGTTCAAATTTGAATTATGCACATAAATGCATTGAAAACTCAATTAATGCATAAAAATGTCCAAACGAACCCCGAAAAATCCCAAAAATTGACACAACACTCTTTTGTTTTATGTTGACACGAGAAATTTTTTGAAAGCAATAAGAGGCAATGGATATCGTTTTGTCCCCAAAGGTGGGATGTTCCCTACCGAAACCATCATGCTTGTTGTGAGAAGCTCTGGTTTGTGACAAGCATATACCCAAACCTGCCCGAAATGGGACAAAAAATTTACCACGGCATGTTGATGCCGCTCCATGATAGCATGCCAAGTTTCGTAAATTTTAGACGAGCTTTGGATTTACTAGAATTTAAAAACCAAGTATCTCAATGTTTGCGGCCGAGTGACGGTGGCAGGGTGTTTGGCATTCATTCCCATTTCTTGCATGGGACCTAAGCATGCAACCAAGGACACAGATTTGAGTTTTCAACTAATTTATATGCATTAGAGCATGTGCCTGTAGTTCAAATTTGAATTATGCACATGAATGCATAGAAAACTCAGTTAATGTATAAAAATGTCCAAACGAACCCCAAAAATCCCAAAAATTGACACAACACTCGTGTTGTTCTATGTTGACACGAGAAACATTTTGAAAGTAAGAAGAGGCAACAAATATCGCTTCATCTCCCAAGGTGGCACGTACCCTACCGAAACCATCAAGCTTGTTGTGAGAGAAGCTCTAGTTTGCGAGAACTTTATACGCACACCTGTCCCAAATGGGACAATATTTTTACCATGGCATGTCGCTCCCATTCCATGATATCATGTCAAGTATCATGAGTTTCAGACGATTTTTCTATTTACTAGAATTTTAAAACCATGTATCTCAATGTTAGCGGCCGAGCGACAGTGTCAAGGTGTTTGACATTCGTTCTCATTTCTTGCATGTGACCTAATCTTGCAACCAAGGACAAATATTTGATTTTGCAACCTTTTTTTATGGACTGGAGCATGTGCATGTAGTTCAATTTTGAATTATGCACATAAATGCCTAGAAACCTCAATTAACGTATAAAAATGTCCAAGCGATCCCCGAAAAAATCCAAAATTTAACACGACACTCCTGTTGTTCTATCTTGACACCAGGAAAAAAATTGAAAGGAAGAAGAGGCGACGAATACCGTTTTGTCCCCAAAGGTGACACATTTCCCTAATGGAACCATGAGGCTTCTTATGAGAAGCTCTGGTTTGTGAGAAGCTTATACCACAACCTGCCCCAAATGGGACAATATTTTTTACCCCAGCATGTTGATGCCATTCCATGATAGCATGCCAAGGTTCATGAATTTCAGATGGGTTTTGGATTTACTAGAATTACCAAAGCAAGTACCTCAACATTTGCCGGAGAGCCACGGTGTCGTGGTGTTCGAAATTCATCCCCATTTCTTGCATGGGGCATAAGCATAAACCCATGGACACATATATGATTTTACAACCCATGTTGGTGCACCAGAGCATGTGCATGTGCTTTAATTTTTAATTGTGCACCTGAAATGGCTAGAAAACCAATTTAATGTATAAAATTTCGAAACGAACCCTGAATAATTCCAATTTTTTTACGACACATATATAGTTGCATGTTCACTGTAGATAAAAGGTCTAGAATTTCAAACACCGTCCATTGCCGCTGTGACCCCATTATGTAATTCAAATCACGATGAAAAATCAAGTAGATCCCACATAGTTTATTATCACCAACCGAGTGAGATGCAGTACAAAATATCCTGGAGCACCGTCGGTGTATAGTACGCCTATGGCTTACGCAAGAAGGTGCATCGGCTATAGTCCACAGCCGGCGTGTCAAGCACACTAGCTCGCTCCCCAAATATCATTTCACTGTTCAATCGTCTCCGGTGAAAGATGCGGACGTGGACCCGCGTCGTGAGGGCAACTTCGGCGGTCCACTCCGGCAAGAGCGCAGCCATAGCTGCCATGCGTGTGCTAACAAGGTGCATGAGTGCGGCCGCAATCTGCGACCGGGCGGCCAAGGCAGCCCAAACGGCCGATATTGCTTCTCAGGTGGCGGCAGCAACATCTGCCTCGGGGATAGCAACTGGCGAGAGCGGCACAACAGTTGTCCGTTCTGCAGTGGTGGCCTTAGCCCTGATGGAGGCCGCCCACGACCATGTCGAGGCCGCCCACGCCCAGCTCGCGGCGGTCACCGCACAAATCGAACGAAGCTTCTCCGACAACGGTCGGCAACCCACGGCCGAAGAGTTGGCAATCACCGAGAGCGTTCAAGCAGCCGTCCGTTCCTCCGCCGCATACCTTGCTACAACAGAGCCCGTCCAAGACCAGATCACGGCCGCCCACGCCCAGCTCGTGGCGGCCTTTTCCAATGAGATGGCAGACGCGGATGGCGAGATGCTTGCTGAGTATGGTGCGATGGATGCCATGGAGCCCCTTCCCCAGGAGACCGTCAGGCGCGAGCTGGACATGGAGGAGGCGTTGGAGATCGACGAGCACCAGCTGTAGTAGTACTCTTTGTTCTGTTTAATTAAGAGCGTCGGTCTTTAATTTGTTAGAGTAATGTTTAGGCCAGCTAGCTCTGTTTAATTGTTGAACTTGCTCGACTAAGAAGTGTGGGTGTGCTGTGTACCCAAATTATGCAATGACGTGGATGACCACTGTAACCAGGGAAATCGGAACCAAAATTTTTGACGTTCAAACTCATCACACACGGGTTAAGCTATCTGAATCGTTTGTGATGTTCACATATCGTACACAGTTCTAAATAAGGGACCATGTTCGATGACACTTTGCGCGCCAGTTTTTTCATTGAACCGATTCAAAATTTTCAGCTTCCGCGGAAATATCTACCTCCCCACCCCCTCCCTATTACCAAAGGCCACATTTCCCCTATTTCCGCCTTCCTTTCCAAGTTGAAACCTTCACTCCTTGCTTGCAGCGCCGCCTCCTCGCCTGCAACCCTCCTTCACGCTGCTCGGCCTCGTCTATCCAGGCAGGTAATCCACACCCGACCCCCATCCTCCTCCTCCTTCCACATCCCACATGCCCCGACCGCCCGCGCGACAACTTCCACCCAAATCACCGACCCCTCCACCAAATAAGCACCACCCTAAGCCATGGTGCATGCAGTATAGCCAGGAGTTCAAGGAGCATTTGGCAGCGGAGAAGCAAATCGCAGTTGCATGCGCGGATGAGGTCGCGATGGCTGCCATTCGTGCCGACCCACAGATCTTGGAGGAGCACCTTGCCATTTGCTAACTACGCCGGTTAAGCATGCTCGGTTTACCCGTTGCGTGTGCTGCTCCTGCCTTTCCTTAACAAATTCTAGTGAATTGTGCTATCTAATTTTACCATGCAATATGTTGCTCTAGTGTATATGTTCTATATGTCGTGCAGTGTGGTGCTCACTTATTAACTGTTTGGTTAAATAGTTGTCATCTTCAGTTAACTATTTGGTTCAATTCTGCAAATGTGATGTCCAGTTCTTCAGGCTGCAATTTTTGTATTGTCTTCCATGTGAGAAATAAATCAAATTTATCTTTACAAAATACATGAGAAATGAATACAATTGTTATATTTCCAAGTTGTCAAGCATGCTTGGTTTGGTTATACATTGTGCAATGTGGTGCTCAGTTAATGTTTGGTTCATTTGTGTTGTGGTGTTTAGCTAACTGTTTGGTTCAATTCTACAATGCGATGTTCAATAGTTGTGGGTGCATTATGTTATTGTATACCATGTGAGAAGTAAATCGAATTTGACTGTACTAAATACATGAGAAACAAATACAATTGCTATATTTCCAAGTTGTTAAGCATGCTTGGTTTGCTTAACTGTCTGATCTTCTATTAGGAGTATGTTATATTGATGTGGTGCTCAGTTAAGGTTTGGTTCATTTGTTGTGTTGTTTAGTTAACTGTTTGGTTCAATTCTGCAATGCGGTGTTCAATTGTTGTGGGTGCATTCTGTTATTGTATACCATGTGAGGAATAAATTGAATTTGGCAGTAGTAAATACATGAGAAACAAATACAATTGCTATATTTCCAAGTTGTTAAGCATGCTTGGTTTGGTTAACTGTCTGATCTTCTATTAGGAGTATGTTATATTGTGCAATATGGTGCTCAGTTAATGTTTGGTTCATTTGTTGTGGTGTTTAGTTAACTGCTTGGTTCAATTCTGCAATGGGATGTCCAATTGTTGTGGGTAGAATTTTGTATTTTTGTGCATGTGAGGAATAAATCGAATTTGGCTGCACTTAATACATGAGAAACATATACAAGTGCTATATTTCCTAGTTCTTAGTCATGCCTGGTTTGGATAAATGGGTTTTCCATGTGGCTTGAATTAATGTGAGAATCTGCAATGTGCTTATTTTTCATCAACATATTTTACTGATAGCATGTGAACCCTTACTTAACCTGATGACTAACTACCTTATATGTGTTGCAGGGAAACAATGCGAATCACTGAGGTTTACAATCGAGGTTAGCACGTGCATGGTCCGTTGTCTAATAGCACATTATTGTGCAATTGCAGGAACCATTCTAATATTTAGGTTTTTAACAATTTGGTCTTGCACATGTAGGTCCTACTGTCAGAGGTTTTGACCCACTGTTCGACCCTTTTTGCATATGGGGAAATGAGTTGTCCATGAATATCAATCAAGGCAAGAAACTCAGAAAGATTGTTAGGATAAAGAAATTAGCGACAAAAAACAACAAGATCTTTGTCTGCACAATGAAGAAGACATCAGTTCACTACAATATGGTACTAACTATTATACCTTGCCTTTTTTTATTCCTTTGCCCCATTTCCAATATAGAGAAGATATTTATGCACATCTTTGTTTTCAGGCCTTTCCAAAGCAGTTCACTGATGATTACCTCTCAAACCACCTCTATGGTCAGGAGGCGAGGAAGGTTTTCATACAACACCCATGGTTCAATATTGAAGTGTTCCTGAAGAGGACGAAGGACGGATGGTCAATCATCCAGAGGGCACTGGCCTAAAGTTGCAAAGACCTTCAACATGAATGAAGGCTCAATATTCGCCTTCCGCTTCAGCACTTTTCCAGATGAGTTGCATCTGTCTATGTATCATCTATGATGCTAATTTTGAAAGGTTCTAGATGTTGTATATGAAACTTGGTGCTGGTGCAGTTGTGTAATGGGGTAGCTGAGTGCTGAAGCTATATCATGTTGTACTCTGATGTATTTCAATTATGAAATCCTACTTCCTTAACATGGAAATGAAATATATTATTATGTGCTTAATATGAATGTCAATTAGATTAATAAATGGATTATTAATAATAGAGCAATTAGCCCGCTAATGGTGAATTAGCCTGCTAATTGGGTTTTGCTATTGCAAACGGTTATGAGAAAATACCGTGGGTGATGACCTCAAGCAACACACCCAGTTTCTAGGAATAAGCTGTGTTGGATCAATGAACAATCACACACGACCTTCTCTTGAAAACTGTTTGCGTTAGGCCACCTTGCGCAAACATTTACCACATAAAAACTGTGTGTGATGGACAACCTTTGCCACACAGTTGATTCTACGCCCCGTGTGTGATGCATTCAATAACGCAAATGATAAAATTGTTAATATCATGTGTGATGTACCTGCGAACAGAAACGTTTTCCTTGGAGCGGGACTGTGTGGGATGTATATACGAATGGAAACGTTTAGCGGGGACTGACTGTGTGGGATGTACTTACGACCGGAAATGATTTCGCCTGTATAATTGTATTTTTAAGCACTACTGTACGTATAACCATATTTGATCACTCGCCGGTCGCACACGACCTCATTGTGCCGAGCATGTGTGCTAGGAGGGCATATCCCTGACGGTTTCTGGGTCATGTGGGAAGGACCCCCCTATCGCCCACACTCACTTGGCGACAGTTCCAAATGCCGTCGCGGAAAGGGGTTAAAAACCATTTGTATAGCACCTCGCTGTACCAGTGCATGCACAAAGGAATTCAGAGAAGGTTCAAATATTATTCATAGATAAGTTGATCATAAATCCACAATTCATTGGAACTCAACAAACACACCACAAAAAGTATTACATCGAATAGATCTCCAAGAACATCAAGGAGAACGTGGTATTGAGAATCAAAGAGAGAGAAGAAGCCATCTAGCTACTAGCTATGGACCCATAGGTCTGTGGTAAACTACTCACGCTTCATCGGAAGGGCAATAGAGTTGATTTAGAAGCCCTCCGTGATCGAATCCCCTTCCGGCAGAGTGCCGGAAAAGGTCCCTAGATGGGATCTCATGTGTATAGAAGGTTGCAGCGGTGGAAAAGTGTTTTCGTGGTTGTTAGCGCGTTTCATCATAATGTGCACAACCGCAATATGCGTGAAGAGCTGGCGATGAACAAGATTACGGATGTTGCCGAGCTCTATGTTTCAGCCGACAGATGTGCTCGGGCTGAAGAAGGAAGGAAGTACCCCGGCGAAGATGCCGGCGTGGGAACTGACTCCGGAGATGAAGACGTCGTCGCCCCGGCACGGAAGGGTCGGCGACGTAATAGGAAGCGTAAGGGCAAGACCGTGCTTTGGGAGAGACACACATGGCGCCTCTGGTGGTTTGGGGATATATGGGAATATAAAGGCGAAAGAATTAGGTGAGGAGGTGCACGAGGGGCCCACAAGGGTGGGGCGCACCCTACTCCCCTAGGCCCGCCCGCCGTCCTTGTGGCCACCTCATGGCTCCTCTGACTTCATCTCCAAGTCTCCTCGTTGTCTTCTGGTCCAAGAAAAATCACCGTGAAGGTTTTATTCCGTTTGGACTCCGTTTGGTATTCCTTTTCTGTGAAACTTAAAAATAGGGGGGAATAGGAACTGGCACTGGGCTCTAGGTTAATAGGTTAGTCCCAAAAATGATATAGAATAGCATATTAGTGCATATAAAACATCCAAAACAGATAATACAATAGCATGGAACAATAAAAAATTATAGATACGTTGGAGATGTATCAAGCATCCCAAAGCTTAATTCCTGCTTGTCCTCGAGTAGGTAAATGATAAAAACAGATTTTTTTTTATGTGGAATGCTAGCTAACATATTTATCCATGTAATTTCTTTATTCTAGCATGAATGTTCAGATCCATAAGATTCGAAAAAAAAGTTTAATATTTACATAAAAACAATAATACTTCAAGCATACTAACAAGGCAATTATGTCTTCTCAAAATAACATGGCCAAAGAAAGCTTATCCCTAGAAAACCATATAGTCTGGCTATGCTCCATCTTCATCACACAAAATATTCAAATCATGCACAACCCCGGTGACAAGCCAAGCAATTGTTTCATACTTTTGATGTTCTCAAACTTTTTCAACTTTCACGCAATACATGAGCGTGAGCCATGGACATAGCACTATAGGTGGAATAGAAGGTGGTTGTGGAGAAGACAAAAGGAGAGAGATAGTCTCACATCAACTAGGCATATCAACGGGCTATGGAGATGCCCACCAATAGATATCAATGCGAGTGGGTAGGGATAGCCATGCAACGGATGCACTACAGCTATAAGTTTATGAAAGCTCAAAAAGAAACTAAGTGGGTGTGCATCCAACTCGCTAGCTCACGAAGACCTAGGGCAATTTGAGGAAGCCCATCATTGGAATATACAAGCCAAGTTATATAATGAAAAATTCCCGCTAGTTTGTGAAAGTGACAGCATAGGAGACTCTCTATCATGAAGATCATGGTGCTACTTTGAAGCACAAGTGTGGAAAAAGGATAGTAACATTGCCCCTTCTCTTTTTTCTCATTTTTTAATTTTTTGGGCTCTTTGGCCTCTTTTTCTGTTTATTTTATTTTATCGTCCGGAGTCTCATCCTTACTTGTGGGGGAATCATACTCTCCATCATCCTTTCCTCAGATGGGACAATGCTCTAATAATGAAGATCATCACACTTTTATTTACTTACAACTCAAGAATTACAACTCGATACTTAGAAGAAAATATGACTCTATATGAATGCCTCCGGTGGTGTACCGGGATGTGCAATGACTCAAGAGTGACATGTATAAAAATTATGAACGATGGCTTTTCCACAAATACTATGTCAACTTCATGATCATGCAAAGCAATATGACAATGATGAAGCATGTCATAATGAACAGAACGGTGGAAAGTTGCATGGCAGTATATCTCGGAATGGCTATGGAAATTCCATAATAGGTAGGTATGGTGGCTGTTTTGAGGAAGGTATATGGTGGGTGTATGGTACCAGCGAAAGTTGCGCAGTACTAGAGAGGCTAGCGAAGGTGGAAGGGTGAGAGTGCATATAATCCATGGACTCAAAATTAGTCATAAAGAAGTCACATACATATTGCAAAAGTATATTAGTCATCGAAACAAAGTACTACGCGCATGCTCCTAGGGGATAGATTGGTAGGAAAAGAGCATCGCTCGTCCCCGTTCGCCACTCATAAGGAAGACAATAAATAAATAAATCATGCTCCGACTTCATCACATAATGGTTCACCATATGTGCATGCTACGAGAATCACAAACTTTAACACAAGTATTTCTACAACCCACAATTACTCACTAGCATTACTCTAATATCACCATCCTCATATCTCAAAACAATCATAAGGAATCAAACTTATCATAGTATTCAATGCACTTTATATGAAATTTTTATTATATCCCTCTTGGATGTCTATCATATTAGGACTAAATTCATAACCAAAGAAAATTACCATGCTGTTTAAAAAGACTATCAAAATAATATAAGTGAAGCATGAAAGTTCAACAATTTATATAAAATAAAACCACCGCCGTGCTCTAAAAAGATGTGAAGCACTAGAGCAAAATTGCCTAGCTCAAAAGATATAAGTGAAGCACATAGAGTATTCTAATATATCATGATTCATGCATGTCCATCTCAAAAGGTGTGTACAGCAAGGATGATTGTGGCAAACTAAAAAGCAAAGACTCATATCATACAAGACGCTCCAAGCAAAACACATATCATGTGGTGAAAAAAATATAGCCTCAAGTAAATTTACCGATAGACGAAGATGAAAGAGGGGATGCCTTCCGGGGCTTCCCCAAGCTTAGGCTCTTGGTTGTCCTTGAATATTACCTTGGGGTGCCTTGGTCATCCCCAAGCCTAGGCTCTTGCCACTCCTTATTCCATAGTCCATCAAATCTTTACCCAAAACTTGAAAACTTCAAAACACAAAACTCAACAGAAAACTCGTGAGATCCGTTAGTATAAGAAAATAAAATCACAACTTTTGGTACTGTTGTGAACTCACTCTTTATTTAAATTGGTGTAATATCTACTGTATTCTAACTTCTCCATGGTTCATACCCCCCGATACTACCCATGGATTCATGAAAATAAGCAAACAACACAAAGAAAACAGAATCTGTCGAAAACAGAATAGTCTGCGAAGATCTGAATTGTTCTAATACTTCAGTAACTCAGAAAATTCTGAAAAATTAGGACAACGGAGGCAATTCGTATATAAATCCTATGTAAACAATTCAGGGTTTTTCTACGCTCCAGTGAATTTAAACAATTCTGTGACTGGACGCAAAATTTTCTGTTTTTCAGCAAGATCAAATCGACTATCACCGTACGCCATACCAAAGGTCTTACTTGGCACAAACACTAATTAAAACACCAAAACACAATTTCTACAGAGGTAATAATGTGTATTTTATTCAAAAACAGCAGCAAAACGAAAAGCAAAAAAAACACAAAAGTAAAATTGGGTTGCCTCCCAACAAGCGCTATTGTTTAACGCCCCTAGCTAGGCATAAAAACACATAGATCTAGGTATTGTCATAGTAATAGTAAGGACAATTTCGAAAGCTCATCTCGTACTCCCTTCATTCAGAAGCAAGTTTTCTTTGTGGTAAGCAGAAGTAATCAAAAGGGCTAAATTTAATGGGATAAGGATCCCTAAGATCAAGCTCAAGAGGAATTGGTTCCTCCTTCGGCCCCTTATATTGTATGATCAACTCACCATTGTAAGAATTCTTTTGGCAAAAATTCATGAGCTTATTTCCAAGAGAGAAACCCAATCCGTTGTTTTGTATAGCAAACTTATTATTAAGTTCAGAAATTTTATCAACTAAAACATCGGTACGAACCCTTTTTCTCAAATTTTCATTATAAGCAACATGGTCAAGAGATCACAAACGCATTATTTCTTCTTGATTAAAGAGAATCCCCTCTATGGGAGGACGACAACCATCTACTTTATAATGTGCAAAAATTTTACTGGCTTCTTTCATAATGAATCTAAACACTTGGGCTAGAAATATAGTAGCAGCGCGTTTAACAGAAAAATGCTCAATATTAGTGAACTCTAGGAAAATCCTTTGTATGCAAGGATGCATATGGACAAATTGTCTTTCAAGTTCAAGTAAAAGCAAAGATATAGAATCCGCGAGACTATTAGTTTTATGGAGAATAGATCCACCTAACATGGACAGCGCCACCGGCACAAGTAAAGAAATCCTGAATAACCCCTTTTCCAATAATATTGCCGCTACCTATGTGAAGTTTTTTTGTTTCCAAGATAGTAGATTTTTCACGAGGATTAATATTAGCAAAATTTTCAAATATTCCCTCATCGTTACCACTATCTGCAATGATAATCTCCCCAGATTCAGACATGGTGGCAACAAATCAATCTAACAAACAGGCAAACAAAAGCAAACAAAAAAGACGAATGGAAGAAGGGCGAATAAAAAGGCAAATCTTTTCGAAGATCGTTTTAGAAGTGGGGGAGAGGAAAATGAGAGGCAAATGGTGAATAATGTAATGAAAGAGATGAGAGTTTTATGATGGGTACTTGGTATGTCTTGACTTGGCGTAGATATCCTCGGCAACGGCACGAGAAATTCTTCATGCTACTACTTTAGCTTGCGCTAGTTTTTCCCTTGAAGAGGAATGGGTGATGCAGCAAAGTAGAGACAAGTCTTTCCCTCCGTTAAGAACCAAGTTATCAATCCAGTAGGAGAAGAGTGCACAAATCACCAACACCTGCACAAACAATCAAACACTTGCACCCAACGCAATAAAGGGGTTGTCAATCCCTTCACGGTCACTTGCAAAGGTGAGATCTGATAGAGATAGATAAATAAAACTAAACAAAAGATAAAATGTTTTTTGTTTTTTTGGGTATATAGATCTGAAAATAAAAGATTGCAAAATAGTAGATCGGAAACTAATATGATGGAAAATAGACCCCGGGGCAATAGGTTTCACTAGAGGCTTCTCTCATGAAAGCAAATAATACAGTAGGTGAATAAATTACTGTCGGGCAATTGATAGAAAAGCGCAAACTTATGACGATATCCAAGGCAATGATTATGAAATATAGGCATCATGTCTGTGTCAAATAGACTAACTTCTGACTGCATCTACTACTATTACTCCACACATCGACCGCTATGCAGCATGCATCTAGAGTATTAAGTTCATAAAGAACGGAGTAACACCTTAAGTAAGATGACATGATGTAGAGGAATAAACTGATGCAATATGATGTAAACCCCATCTTTTAATCCTCAATGGCAACAATACAAAACATGCCTCGCTATCCCTGCTTTGTCACTGGGTGAGGACACCGCAAGATTGAACCCAAAGCTAAGCACCTCTCCCATTGCAAGAAAAACCAATCTAGTTGGCCAAACCAAACCGATAATTCGAGGAGAAATACAAAGATATCAAAACATGCATAAGAGAATTCAGAGAAGATTCAAATAATATTCATGGATAAGCTGATCATAAATCCACAATTCATCGGATCTCGACAAACACACCGCAAAAGAAGATTACATCGGATAGATCTCCAAGAACATCAAGGAGAATGTTGTATTGAGAATCAAACAGAGAGAAGAAGCCATCTAGCTACTAGCTATGGACCCGTAGGTCTGAGGTAAACTACTCACGCTTCATCGGAAGGGAAATAGAGTTGATGTAGATGCCCTCCGTGATTGAATCCCCCTCTGGCAGGATGCTGGAAAAGGCCCCAAGATGGGATCTCACGGGGACAGAAGGTTGCGGCGGTGGAAAATTGTTTTCGTGGATGCTCCTTGTGGTTTGGGAATATATGTGAATATATAGGAAGAAGATCTATGCCAGGGGGTCACCAAGGCGCCCACAAGGTAGGGGGCGCGCCCTACCCCCCTGGGCGCGCCCTCCACCCTTGTCGCCGCCTCGTGGGTCTTCTAACTTCAACTCCAAGTCTCCTGGGTGTCTTCTTGTCCAAGAAAAATCATCGTGAAGTTTTATTCCATTTGGACTCCATTTGGTATTCCTTTTCTGTGAAGCTCAAAAACAAGGAAAAAAAAACAGAAACTAGCACTGGGCTCTAGGTTAATAGGTTAGTCCCAAAAATATTATAAAATAGCATAATAATGCATATAAAACATCCAAAACAGATAATATAATAGCATGGAACAATAAAAAATTATAGATACGTTGGAGACATATCACGAAGACGGTGTTTTTCTTGTGTTTCATTTTCGGTGGATTTGAGTCGTATGATCACCATACTATTAAGAGGGGGTCCACTTCGGAAAGGTATGGGTGGAATCAACATATACACAATCTTTTTGCACCCTCTTTCCTTTTCGGCTTGGGAGCTTGTCCTCCCTTGTGCTTGGGCATTCTTGAGGCACATAAGCGGTAGTACCGCTCTGCTGCACGGTAGTACCGCTCAAGCGGTACTGCCGCAGTTTAGTACTACTAGGAATTTTACCTATTTATAGTGCTCTATAAATGAGCAGTAGTAAGGCGGTAGTTCAGCACGGTAGTGCCGCTCCGGTGGTATTACGACTCTAACTACAACCCCGCTACCACAGATTCACCAGGCATGTGTGAGTTAAGTGGAAGTACCGCTCCTTGCAGAGCGGTAGTACCGCTCCGGCGAAACTACCGCTGGGAGTACCGCTTATTTTCTGCTTTCTGAACTACTCTTTACTTTGAGCGGAAGTACAATGGCAGTAGCTAGCGGTAGTACCGCGCCATGCGGCACTACCGCGCTGCCCTCTTTTACTACCGCCGTTTCGACTGGCTGCTCAACAATAAGCAGTAGTACCGCTAGTGGGAGCGATAGTACTGCTCCGGCGGCACTACTGCCTCCCTGATGTGTTTAGTTGAACGTAGTTACTGAAACTTCCGTGCCGGCGGAAGTACCACTCACCCGAGTGGTACCACCACTAGTGCACGGGCTGAAGGGGCATAATGGTTGGATTCTATCCCACACTATAAAAGGGAGTCATCTTCTCCAAGTTGACTCACCTCTTCCTCCCCCAAGCTCCATTGTTGCTCTCAAGCTTATTTTCGCCCGATCTCTCTCCCTAGCCAATCAAGCTTGTTGATTCTTTAGGGATTGGTTGAGAAGGCCTAGATCTACACTTCCACCAAGAGAAATTTGATTCCCCCTCTAATCCCTTGCAGATCTTATTACTCTTGGGTGTTTGAGCACCCTAGAAGGTTAAGGTCACCTCAGAGCCACATTCCATTGTGGTGAAGCTACGTGGTGGTGTTGGGAGCCTCCAATTCGGTTGTGGAGATTGCCCCAACCTTGTTTGTAAAGGTTCGACTGCGGCCTTCAAGGGAACCACTAGTGGAATCACGGCATCTCGCATTGTGTGAGGGCGTGAGGAGAATATGATGGCCCTAGTGGCTTCTTGGGGAGCATTGTGCCTCCACACCGCTCCAACGAAGACGTACTTCCCCTCAAAGGGAAGGAACTTCGGTCACACATCCTCATCTTCACCGGCTCCACTTGTGGTCACTTCTTACCTTTACTTTGTGCAAGCTTTACCTGCGTTGTATCCTTTGCTTGGTTGTGTTGTTGTTGTTGCTAGTATCATATAGTTTCCTCTCCTAGTTGCATATCTAAACAACGTATTTGTTGCTAAACCTAATTTTTTTAAGAAAAGCTAAAAATTGGTAGTTGCCTATTCACCCCCCCTCCTAGTCAACCGCATCGATCCTTTCACCATATATACCCCATCCTTCAGTACTATGTGAACTTTGTTCCCTGCAAAGACACTTAATGTTATGTACTCAATTTTTATAAGCATGCCTCTTAAACTCTATAACATCCACATTCTTAGGTCCTTCCCATTTTTGCTTCAAGAACCTTAAATTCCATGCGTATTTACAAGTTTTTTTGGCCGAAGTATGTTTCAATTACTGGGTATATTCTTAAATTGCATATGCTTCTCAGAGAAGTAAATATTATGTGCGCAAAAAACCCTCAATTGTCTCCAACATAAGCACTTTCGCCATCATATTATTTGGCAATTATTTCTCATTTTTTTAATTTTTAGCACTTGTCAGCATTAATAATCAAGAACGTTTACATAACCAAACATATTAACTCTTTTTTACTACAAAATGAGCATAGTTAATAAATCCATGCCTTCTTATTATGCATTTGGTTCAACGAGTAACGTAAACAAGCCAAAATAAATCATGCATATCTCGTGAAGCAAAATGTGTCAAGTATGATGTACTCCATATAGCTTTGATTGGATGAAGTTGATATGCCAATACATGAATCTGAGTAATGAATGTACTTCGTACTGGCTTTTCTCTAATTCTTGCTAGATCCTGATCTTCATCTCTAAGTATCTTTGAATTGACTCATGGATTTGTTCATATAAGTAATAGGGTGTTTAGTCCACTTGAACAATGAAATAAATTATCCACCTGCTTGTACATGTTTCTGTACATGACTACACAATTGTTGTGTGCCTATTCTTAACTCCATATTGTTTATAATGTTGCTCTCTCTAGTAAGGCTTTCTTGTTTGTCGGTGTACTAAAGTTTGGGCCCTTTTGTACCCCTTACTTGTGCACGGGTAGTTGCAGCCGCACAAGCGGCAAGGCTTGACGGGGGCAGCTGGAAGGCAAAATACAAGACGACCAAGAGGGTGTCCAAGCCAATACCCAGAGAGCAGAAGGCAAGCTGGACCCCCGGCAAGATCCTTGCCGGGACGGCTCATGAGGCCCCGGCAAGATCCTTGCCTGGACGGCTTGCGAAGCACTGACAAGACCACCACCCTTGAGGTTGAGAGCTCTGACACCATCGACAATATCAAGACCAATACCTAGGGGCACCTGCGTGGTTGCATGCAGATCTTTGTGAAGACCAGAAGGCAAAGTTCCCAGCAAGGTTCTTGTCGAGGACGTTTGCGAGGCCCCGGCAAGACTCTTGCTAGGGACGATTGCGAGGCCACGGCAAGTCTCGCGCACAACAAGGCTCTGCCGCCCTGCCATCGTTCCAGCACAGCAACTAGCCTGCCAACTAGGCAAGCACCTACATGGCGGCATGCAGATCTTCGTGAAGATCCTGCCACTGCTCCAGCGCAGCGGCTAGCCAGTCAGCCATGCGTTGCATGCCTCATCATCATGGATGCGTGTCAAGACGGGGTGAGGCGACGACGGACGGGTCGGGCTCTGTTCCCCTCCCCAATAAAGTTAGAGGGCACGTAAGTAGTGCATTTAATGCGTTTGTCCTAAGACGTCGATGATAAGCATGTGCACTATAGCACTTTACACCTCCTGTGTGCCTGCTAGCCACTGTGGTAGCCCCTTGGTATAAAAGGAGCCCCGGGGCGATGCAAGAGGGGACTTTTGGACTTTTCGGCCCAGTTTGCATGTGTAGCAGCTAGCCGGAGCTCAAGAACACTGAATATACACTAAAAGCAGGACTAGGGGTTTACGCTTCTCAGCGGCCCGAACCTGGGTAAAAATCCCTCGTGTTGATCGTTAGATCTGCTCTTTGTGCACCCCTCTTCCCTTCCAAACCGTATAAGGGATCCACGGGATCCCATAGGTGTCGTTTCCCCAACATCTTTGGCGCGCCAGGTAGGGGGTTTGAGGTCGTGCAAACCTGATCTAGCAGTTAGCGCGTTGGTTCCTCGATCACCATGGCTCCCAAGAAGATGGCGATCATGGCGATTGGTTCGTCTGCAGCCAATCTGCCCGTGCCAGAATGAACGGGCGATGGTATAGACGTGGGTGGTGGCGGAGGTGCGGATCACGAGCATCCACGACGTTCTAGTGACTGAAGCCGGGCGAGCGGTATCACCCGCGACCTCGACGACGATCTGCGCGCCGCTGGGTCTAAAGACAGAGCCGTGTTGCCTACAGGCAGCACAGCAACCTCCGATATGTCTCCAACGTATCTATAATTTTTGATTGTTCCATGCTATATTATATTCTATTTTGGACATTAATGGGCTTTATTATACACTTTTATATTATTTTTGGGACTAACCTATTAACCGGAGGCCCAGCCCAGAATTGTTGTTTTTTGCCTATTTCAGAGTTTCGCAGAAAAAGAATATCAAACGGAGTCCAAACGGAATGAAACCTTTGGGAACGTGATTTTCGGAACGAACGTGATCCAGAGGACTTGGACCCTACGTCAAGAAAGCAACCAGGAGGGCACGAGGTAGGGGGCGCGCCTACCCCCCTGGGCGCGCCCTCCACCTTCGTGGGGCCCATGTTGCTCCACCGACGTACTTCTTCCTCCTATATATACCTACGTACCACCAAACTACCAGATACGGAGCCAAAAACCTAATTCCACTGCCGCAACCTTCTGTACCCGTGAGATCCCATCTTGGGGCCTTTTCCGGAGCTCCGCCTGAGGGGGCATCGATCACGGAGGGCTTCTACATCAACACCATAGCCTCTCCGATGATGTGTGAGTAGTTTACCTCAGACCTTCGGGTCCATAGTTATTAGCTAGATGAGTTCTTCTCTCTCTTTGGATCTCAATACAAAGTTCTCCACGATTCTCGTGGAGATCTATTCGATGTAATCTTCTTTTGCGATGTGTTTGTTGAGACCGATGAATTGTGGGTTTATGATCAAGTTTATCTATGAACAATATTTGAATCTTCTCTGAATTCTTTTATATATCATTGGTTATCTTTGCAAGTCTCTTCGAATTATCAGTTTGGTTTGGCCTACTAGATTGATCTTTCTTGCAATGGGAGAAGTGCTTCGCTTTGGGTTCAATCTTGCGGTGTCCTTTCCTAATGACAGCAGGGGCAGCAAGGCACGTATTGTATTGTTGCCATCGAGGATAACAAGATGGGGTTTATATCATATTGCATGAGTTTATCCCTCTACATCATGTCATCTTACTTAAAGCGTTACTCTGTTCTTTTGAACTTAATACTCTAGATGCATGCTGGATAGTGGTCGATGTGTGGAGTAATAGTAGTAGATGCAGGCAAGAGTCGGTCTACATGTCGCGGACGTGATGCCTATATACATGATCATACCTAGATATTCTCATAACTATGCTCAATTTGGTCAATTGCTCAATAGTAATTTGTTTACCCACCGTAATACTTATGCTCTCGAGAGAAGCCACTAGTGAAACCTATGGTCCCCGGGTCTATTTTCCATCATATTAATCTTCCAACACTTAGCTATTTTTATTGCCTTTTATTTTACTTTGCATCCTTATCATAAAAATACCAAAAATATTATCTTATCATATCTATCAGATCTCACTATCATAAGGGACCGTGAAGGGATTGACAACCCCTTTATTGCGTTGGTTGCGAGGATTTTATTTGTTTGTGTAGGTGCGAGGGACTCGTGCGTGGCCTCCTACTAGATTGATACCTTGGTTCTCAAAAACTGAGGGAAATACTTACGCTGCTTTACTGCATCACCCTTTCCTCCTCAAGGGAAAACCAACGCAGTGCTCAAGAGGTAGCAAGAAGGATTTCTGGCGCCGTTGCCGGGGAGTCTACGCAAAAGTCAACATACCAAGTACCCATCACAAACCCTTATCTCCCGCATTACATTATTTGCCATTTGCCTCTCGTTTTCCTCTCCCCCACTTCACCCTTGTCGTTTTATTCGCCCTCTCTTTTCCGTTTGCCTCTTTTTCGCTTGCTTCTTGTTTGCTCGTGTGTTGGATCGCTTGCTTGTCGTTATGGCTAGTCCCCTATCTTCTCCGTTGTCTCCCGAGAATGAAGTTCTTAATTTTAAGCAAAGGGAGGGAGAAAATCTAAAAGACGCTTGGTATAGAATTTGCAATGCTCAAAATAGATCTACCAGGAAGCAATCTACTTCCGTTCTTCTCCGCAATTTTTATGTAGGCGCTACTCCTTGGTACAGATATATCCTTGATACCATTACCGGAGGGAATTTCTTGGGTAGCCATACTTTTGATTCTTATAACGCTATGATAGATTTGTTTGGCTCACCACCTCTTTTGGTTAATGGAACTATGTTAACTTTGGAGCATGTAATGCAAAGACTTGAAATTATTGAAAATAAAGTTGCTACCGTAGAGTTAATTGAAAATTTGGATAAAAAGTTCCAGAACCAAATTACCCAATATGGATCTAAAGTAGAAGTCACTTTGAAAAATATTAAGGAGAAGGAACCCATAGTTAATGAAAGAATAAATCAAGATTCCACTAGAATCGATAAACTTGAGGGTATCATTACCAACTTGGGAACCGCTTTTTCTTCCATAAAGAATACTCCAAGTCCTCCAACTAAATTTGCCAAGATTATGTATGTTCCTAAAAATAAGGGTGAATCCTCTAGTAAGGATCTCAAATCTATAAGTATTCATCCCAATCTTTTTGCTATCATTAAGGAACCATTTGCTACAAATGAATTTTTCGATTTTGTGCCTAGAAGTTTGATAATTAATAAAAAGAAAGGAACTCCTAAGGGTGATAGATGTCTCATTGAAGAATTGCCTACCAAAGATAGCAATACCTAGATCTATCCTTGCTATTATGCCTAGCTAGGGGCGTTAAACGATAGCGCTTGTTGGGAGGCAACCCAATTTTACTTTTAGTTTTTTTTGGTTTTTGCTTCTGTTTAGGAATAAATATTTGATCTAGCCTCTGGTTAAATATGCTTTTATGTTTTAATTAGTGCTTGTGCCAAGTTTAACCTATAGGATCTTCTTGGATGATAGTTATTTGATCTTGCTGAAAATTCCAGAAACTTTCTGTTCACGAAAATAATTGTTAAAAATCACCAGAACTTGATAAAATATTGATTCCAATTGCTGCTGATCAATAAACAAATTGTCTAGGTCGTCCTATTTTGTCTGAAATTTTGGAGTTCCAGAAGTTTGCGTTCGTTACAGATTACTACAGACTGTTCTGTTTTGACAGATTCTGTTTTTCGTGTGTTGTTTGCTTATTTTGATGAATCTATGGCTAGTAAAATAGTTTATAAACCATAGAGAAGTTGGAATACAGTAGGTTTAACACAAATATAAATAAAGAATGAGTTCATTACAGTACCTTGAAGTGGTGTTTTGTTTTCTTTCGCTAACGGAGCTTACGAGATTTTCTGTTAAGTTTTGTGTTGTGAAGTTTTCATGTTTTGGGTAAAAGATTTGATGGATTATGGAACAAGGAGTGGCAAGAGCCTAAGCTTGGGGATGCCCATTGCACCCCAAGATAATCTAAGGACACCTAAAAGCCAAAGCTTGGGGATGCCCCGGAAGGCATCCCCTCTTTCGTCTACTTCCATCGGTAACTTTACTTGGAGCTATATTTTTATTCACCACATGATATGTGTTTTGCTTGGAGCGTCTTGTATTATTTGAGTCTTTATTTGTTAGTTTTCCACAATCATCCTTGCTGTACACACCTTTTGAGAGAGACACACATGATTCAGAAATTGTTAGAATACTCTATGTGCTTCACTTATATCTTTTGAGTTATATAGCTTTTGCTCGAGTGCTTCACTTATATCTTTTAGAGCATGGTGGTGGATTTGTTTTATAGAAAACTATTGTTCTCTCATGCTTCACTTAGATTATTTTGAGAGTCCTACAAAAAGCGTGGTAATTTGCTTTAATTATGATAGGCATTCAAGATTAGTAAAAAAATTCTTGAAAGTGTGTTGAATATTATGAGAAGTTTGATACTAGATAATTGTTTTGAGATATGAAGATGGTGATATTAGAGTCATGCTAGTTGAGTAATTTTTAATTTGAGAAATACTTGTGTTAAAGTTTGTGATTCCCGTAGCATGCATGTATGGTGAACCGTTATGTGATGAAGTTGGAGCATGATTTATTTATTGATTGTCTTCCTTATAAGTGGCGGTCGGGGACGAGCGATTGTCTTTTCCTACCAATCTATCCCCCTAGGAGCATGCGCGTAATACTTTGCTTCGATAACTTGTAGATTTTTGCAATAAGTATATGAGTTCTTTATGACTAATGTTGAGTCCATGGATTATACGCACTTTCTTCCTTTCCACCATTGCTAGCCTCTCTAATACCGCGCACTTTTCGCCGGTATCATACACCCGCCATATACCTTCCTCAAAACAGCCACCATACCTACCTATCATGGCATTTCCGTAGCCATTCCGAGATATATTGCCATGCAACTTACCACCGTTCCATTTATTATGACACGCTCCATCATTTTCATATTGCTTTGCACGATCATGTAGTTGACATTGTATTTGTGGCAAAGCCACTGTTCATAATTCTTTCATACATGTCACTCTTGATTCATTGCATATCCCGGTATACCGCCGGAGGCATTCACATAGAGTCATATTTTGTTCTAAGTATTGAGTTGTAATTGTTGAGTTGTAAGTAAATAAAAGTGTGATGATCATCATTTTTAGATCATTGTCCCAAGTGAGGAAAGGATGATGGAGACTATGATTCCCCCACAAGTCGGGATGAGACTCCGGACTAAAAAAAAGAGGCCATAAAAAAGAGAAAAGGCGTAAATAAAAAAATGAGAGAAAAAGAGAGAAGGGACAATGTTACTATCCTTTTACCACACTTGTGCTTCAAAGTAGCACCATGATCTTCATGATAGAGAGTCTCCTATGTTGTCACTTTCATTTACTAGTGGGAAATTTTTTATTATAGAACTTGACTTGTATATTCCAATGACGGGCTTCCTCAAAATGCCCTAGGTCTTCGTGAGCAAGCGAGTTGGATGCACACCCACTTAGTTCGTTTTGTTGAGCTTTCATATACTTATAGCTCTAGTGTATCCGTTGCTTGGCAATCCCTACTCACTCACATTGGTATCTATTAATGTGCATCTCCATATCCCGTTGATACGCCTAGTTGATGTGAGACTATCTTCTCCTTTTTGTCTTCTCCAAAACCACCATTCTATTCCATATATAGTGCTATGTCCATGGCTCACACTCATGTATTGCGTGAAGATTGAAAAAGTTTGAGAACATCAAAACTACGAAACAATTGCTTGGCTTGTCATCGGGGTTGTGCATGATTTAAATACTTTGTGTGGTGAAGATAGAGCATAGCCAGACTATATGATTTTGTAGGGATAACTTTCTTTGGCCATGTTATTTTGAGAAGATATAATTGCTTAGTTAGTATGCTTGAAGTATTATTATTTTTATGTCAATATTAAAATTTTGTCTTGAATCTTTCGGATCTGAATATTCATACCACAATTAAGAGAATTACATTGAAATTATGGCAAGTAGCATTCCACATCAAAAATTCTGTTTTTATCATTTACCTACTCGAGGACGAGCAGGAATTAAGCTTGCGGATGCTTGATACGTCTCCAACGTATCTATAATTTTTTATTGTTCCATGCTATATTATATTCTGTTTTGGACATTAATGGGCTTTATTATACACTTTTATATTATTTTTGGGACTAACCTATTAACCGGAGGCCCAGCCCAGAATTGCTGTTTTTTGTCTATTTCAGAGTTTCGCAGAAAAAGAATATCAAACGGAGTCCAAACGGAATGAAACCTTCGGGAACATGATTTTCGGAACGAACGTGATCCAGAGGACTTGGACCCTACGTCAAGAAAGCAACCAGGAGGGCACGAGGTAGGGGGCGCGCCTACCCCCCTAGGCGCACCCTCCACCCTCGTGGGGCCCACGTTGCTCCACCGACGTACTTCTTCCTCCTATACCTACGTACCCCCAAACTACCAGATACGGAGCCAAAAACCTAATTCCACCGCCGCAACCTTCTGTACCCGTGAGATCCCATCTTGGGGCCTTTTCCGAAGCTCCGCCGGAGGGGGCATCGATCACGGAGGGCTTCTACATCAACACCATAGCCTCTCCGATGATGTGTGAGTAGTTTACCTCAGACCTTCGAGTCCATAGTTATTAGCTAGATGGCTTCTTCTCTCTCTTTGGATATCAATACAAAGTTCTCCACGATTCTTGTGGAGATCTATTCGATGTAATCTTCTTTTGAGGTGTCTTTGTTGAGACCGATGAATTGTGGGTTTATGATCAAGTTTATCTATGAACAATATTTGAATCTTCTCTGAATTCTTTTATGTATCATTGCTTATCTTTGCAAGTCTCTTCGAATTATCAGTTTTGTTTGGCCTACTAGATTGATCTTTCTTGCAATGGGAGAAGTGCTTCGCTTTGGGTTCAATCTTGCGGTGTCCTTTCCCAGTGACAGCAGGGGCAGCAAGGCATGTATTGTATTGTTGCCATCGAGGATAACAAGATGGGGTTTATATCATATTGCATGAGTTTATCCCTCTACATCATGTCATCTTACTTAAAGTGTTACTCTGTTCTTTTGAACTTAATACTCTAGATGCATGCTGGATAGCGGTCGATGTGTGGAGTAATAGTAGTAGATGTAGGCAGGAGTCGGTCTACTTGTCGCGGACGTGATGCCTATATACATGATCATACCTAGATATTCTCATAACTATGCTCAATTCTGTCAATTGCTCAACAGTAATTTGTTTACCCACTGTAGTATTTATGCTCTCGAGAGAAGCCACTAGTGAAACCTATGGCCCCGGGTTTATTTTCCATCATATTAATCTTCCAACACTTAGTTATTTTTATTGCCTTTTATTTTACTTTGCATCTTTATCATAAAAATACTAAAAATATTATCTTATCATATCTATCAGATCTCACTATCGTAAGTGACCGTGAAGGGATTGACAACCCCTTTATTGCGTTGGTTGCGAGGACTTTATTTGTTTGTGTAGGTGCGAGGGACTCGTGCGTGGCCTCCTACTGGATTGATACCTTGGTTCTCAAAAACTGAGGGAAATACTTACGCTGCTTTACTGCATCACCCTTTCCTCTTCCCAGGCCGTGCGCGACGAGCGGCGCCACGATGTTGGAGATCACGAGCGTCCCCATGGAAGGAGCCTTCTCCATCATTCTCGAGATGCGCAGGACCGGCATGCACGCCACGGCGCTGGTGGAAACGGTGCATGGCCGCGGAACCATGACGGGGCTCCTTCTAATGTGGTTAGAAGTTTGAGCACCTCCCGTTCCATGCGCCTGTCGCTGCCGCCCACACCAGCCGAAGCATTGGCGTGAGAGCAGCTACTCCTCGATTTTCCTCCCGCTGCGAAGAAGCAAGAAGAATGGAGGGCTGCTATCCAGAGCCTTATTGGCCACGATAATAAAGATGGGCATCAGGAGGCGGCTCCTTCGTGGTGTCGGTCCACCGAGTCAGCGCGTGCCGACGGCGGAAGGGGTGAAGGTGATGCGACCACGGTGCACTCTCCTACACCATGACAGCAACGGTTGCCCGCTCCGCGAGTCGATGCCCGCGACGACGGATCCATGGTGTCGTCAGATCCACGAGCTCGCCGACCAACGTCAAGTTATTCGGGAACGGGTCAAAGAGGACGCTCGAACTACCATCGAGCGGCGACGGGAAGCACGCCATCAATCTGATAGGCGTGCGGGGCCTGCTGTAGACAGGCCTGCGCCAGGGGATTCTGGTGACTTACCTTACGAGGTGGGTTGTCCAGCTTTCTCCCATGAGCTGCGCCGATTCCAGTGGCCCACCACCTGCACGTTCAAATCAGAGGTCCCGGATAAATACGACGGCAAGACTCATTTGTCCGAGTTCCTGAGCGTTTACACCATTGCGATGCAAGCTGCCGGGGCTCGAGACGACAAGGTGCTCACCAACTACTTCCCGTTGGTGCTCAAGCCCAATGTCGGGTCGTGGTTGATGCACCTGCCAGTAGATTCCATCTCTTCCTGGTCGGACCTGTGCCACGAGTTTGTTGGCGCCTTTACCGAAGGCCACCAAGTTCCTGGTCAGGCAAGAGATTTACATCTCATCCCCCAGAAAGATGGCGAATCCTTGCACAAATACATACAGAGATTCAACCATGTACAGTACAACATCCCAGATGTTCATCCTGCCGTTGTTGTTAGCGAGTTTCATCATAATGTGCACAACCGCAATATGCGTGAAGAGCTGGCGATGAACAAGATTACGGATGTTGCCGAGCTCTATGTTTCAGCCGACAGATGTGCTCGGGCTGACGAAGGAAGGAAGTACCCCGGCGAAGATGCCGGCGCGGGAGCTGACTCCGGAGATGAAGACGTCGTCGCCCCGGCACGGAAGGGTCGGCGACGTAACAGGAAGCGTAAGGGCAAGACCGAATGAATCTTGAAACTAGCAGTGCCGCTACCTTTGGGACCTCTGCTTACAAAAACGAGGATGAGGACATGGAAGATGCGGTCACTTCCAACCCAGGTATAATCTTCATGATCTTGTCTTTGTTCTGTCGATTGAACTGCAATATAACCAACGAGGATGAATTTTTGGCGACTGATCTTTTTACAGCTCCTCCCAACATCATTGATCTCCCAGACGACAACGAGGACGAGACACAGAGGCCCTTGGGAAGAAGAAACAGGAAAATGTCCACTGGCAAGACGCCTCAGTCGACGCCGGTGGCGGAACAGGTAGTCCAGGAAGCCGGTGATGCCAATCGGACTTCCGTCACCTTTGCCATACCACTGTCGAGTGCTTAGCCTTCAGTGTCAGTCGCGCAGACTCCCGCCGATCCACCTTCACTTTTTGCTACACATCACGTCCTAGATGACCAGGTGGGTTCTGCCAAAGAGGCTATACGCCAGGCGGGCATTATGATGGAGAAGATGAAGATGGTGCGGGAAGCCAGCCAAGCTGCTTATGATGCCAGCTCCGCTATCCAGAGCAACGTCCAGGTTAGCAGATTGCCGACTGACTCTTTTAGCTTGTTCTGTTAGGATATGCTACCTGAAAACTTTCTTCGAAGAATCTTTTCATCTGTCTGTGCTACGCATCCGTACACCCACTGGGTGTTTTGATTTGCCACTGAGCAAACTTGTATCTTGAGTCAACTAGGTTGTGTCGATTGGATTTTTGAACTAGTGGGGGCACGCTAAGTGCACCCACTTGGTGTAGTCCCCGAGACCATAGTTGACTGCGGGTAGTCGACTGTGGTCTGAGAAGCTAAATTTTCCACTCGGTCTGGACGGACCATGTCGAGTGGAATCCAAACCAGTGGGGGCACGCTAAGTGCACCCACTAGGTGTAGTCCCCGAGACCGTGGTCGACTGCGAGCAGTCGACTACGGTCTTAGATCCTTTTTTTACACTCGGCCTGGACAGACCACGTCGAGTGGAAACTGGACAAGTGGGGGCACGCTAAGTACACCCACTGGGTGTAGTCCCCGAGATGGTGGTTGACTGCGGGGAGTCGACTACAGTCTGAAAACAAACTCGAATTTATCGGACCATTGTTCTGAAGTAACTAATCTTTCCATCTATCGATTGACTGTCTTTTGATTACAGAAATCTTGTGAACTCGGAGTTCGTTTTGCTGAATTGGAGAAAAAACAGATTCAGCTCAACCTCGATCTGGAACTGGCCAAGACAAATCTGCAGAAGGCCAAGGATGAAGCTACTGGTAAGAGAAAACTTGCCGACTGATTTGTCTCTGGACCAGATTCTATTTTGCTTTTTCTGAACCGAGCATTGTTTCTTTCAGAGAAAATGAATCAAGCTCTGGCTAAGAAGGACCAAGATCTTGCGGCCGCACAGAAAGCAGCTGACGAGAAAATTGCACTCGCCGAACAGAAGCTAGCTTCAGTTGGCAAACTGGAGGAAGAAAACGCCAAGCTGAAAACTGCCCTTGATGAAGCCAATAAGGAAGGGACTTGCCTGAAGAAGGACAAGAACAATCTGAACTAGAAGATGGAAGTCATTGCTCGCAAGAGGGACGATCTGGAGAATTATCTGGGAGATCTTGCCAAGAAGTTGTTCGTCATGCTTGAAGGAATTTTCTCTGAACCGACTGACTTGTTATTGTCGACTTGATATACAACCACGGACTCATCTTTGAATTGTACGTGCAGAATTTTGCCGGAACTTCCAAGAAGAAACTGGGCGAGTTGAGACAAGCTTGGACCCCATCCATTCTCCAGTGAAAGACGAAGCTGCCATGAATGTACTCCGATTGGAATCTCATGTTGCTGGTGTTGTTGATTATCTTGCTCGACTGAAGGTCGCAATGTCGCGGATCGACATAGCACTCTGGCCAAGGGCAACACTCCAGAATGACCTCGAGTCTCTGATGACTCGACTTAATGAGATTCCTGGTAGAGTGCAGGAATGGAAGAAGTATTCTGCCCGGTGCGGCGCTGATGTGGCTCTGTCTTTGGTTCGTGTCCACTGCAAGGAAGCGCGAGAAGAGAAGATGGCGGCGATCAAGGTTTCCAACACCAAGAAGCACGACTTCCAATCTTTGATGGAGACCTTCATTGTTGTTGCCACTCGGATTGCCGACGAAATCGACCTGGACGAATTCGTCGTGCCTGCCAGCCCTCCTCCCGCGGAGTGAACAAACTTTTATGCCTCTCCTTAAATTTGCCTCGGAATGCCGAGTGATTTTGTAATCGTTAAACTCCTTCGGGCTTGATGCCCGAGTACTTTAATCCGTGGTCGGAACCTTAGGATTTATCTGAATTTGGTTTATCTCCGAATATGCTTGTGCTTGCCTTCGAGTGGGATTTGTTCTTCACTCGGAATATTTTTTGTGCTTGAGATGCAGTTCTGAGGAAGAGGTTCCAATCGACCTGCACCTCGTCGTCTTTGCAGATGAGGCTGGAGTGCACGTTATACTCGTGGCGCAGCTCCAAGGAGAAGGTTGCAGTCGACCTGCACCTCGTCGTCCTTGCGGATAAGGATAGAGCGCACATTGTATTTGTGGCGCAGCTCCGAAGAGAAGGCTGCGGTCAACCTGCACCTCGTCGTCCTTGCGGATAAGGATAGAGCGCACATTGTATTTGTGGGGCAGCTCCGAGGGGAAGGTTGCAGTCGACCTGCACCTCGTCGTCCTTGCAGATAAGGATAGAGCGCACATTGTATTTGTGGCGCAGCTCCGAAGAGAAGGTTACAGTCGACCTGCACCTCGTCGTCCTTGCGGATAGGGATGTGTTTCAAACTTAGGCGAGTACTGGACTACAGCTAAGCCCCCGAGTGGGAGGGTTGCTCACCACTCGGTGGGATTTTTCAAACTTAGGCGAGTACTGGACTGCGGCTAAGCCCCCGAGTGAGAGGGTTGCTCACCACTCGGTGGGATTTTTTAAACTTAGGCGAGTACTGGACTGCAGCTAAGCCCCCGAGTGGGAGGGTTGCTCACCACTCGGTGGGATTTTTCAAACTTAGGCGAGTACTGGACTGCAGCTAAGCCCCCGAGTGGGAGGGTTGCTCGCCACTCGGTGAGATTTTTCAAACTTAGGCGAGTACTGGACTGCAGCTAAGCCCCCGAGTGAGAGGCTTGCCCACCACTCGGTAGGATTTTTCAAACTTAGGCGAGTACTGGACTGCGGCTAAGCCCCCGAGTGAGAGGCTCGCTCACCACTCGGTGGGATTTTTCAAACTTAGGCGAGTACTAGACTGCAGCTAAGCCCCCGAGTGGGAGGGTTGCTCACCACTCGGTGGGATGTTTCAAACTTAGGCGAGTACTGGACTGCAGCTAAGCCCCCGAGTGGGAGGGTTGCTCACCACTCGGTGGGATTTTTCAAACTTAGGCAAGTACTGGACTGCAGCTAAGCCCCCGAGTGGGATGGTTGCTCACCACTCGCTGGGAGTTTTCAAACTTAGGCGAGTACTGCACTGCAGCTAAGCCCCCGAGTGAGAGGCTTGCTCACCACTCGGTGGGATTTTTCAAACTTAGGCGAGTACTGGACTGCAGCTAAGCCTCCGAGTGGGAGGGTTGCTCACCACTCGGTGGGATTTTTCAAACTTAGGCGAGTACTGGACTGCAGCTAAGCCCCCGAGTGGGAGGGTTGCTCACCACTCGGTGTGATTTTTCAAACTTAGGCGAGTATTGGACTGCAGCTAAGCCCCTGAGTGAGAGGCTTGCTCACCACTCGGTAGGATTTTTGAAACTTAGGCGAAACGGATTCGCAGCTAAGCCCCCGAGTGAGAGGCTTGCTCACCACTCGGTAGGATTTTTTAAACTTAGGCGAAATGGATTCGAAGCTAAGCCCCCGAGTGAGAGGCTTGCTCACCACTCGGTAGGATTATTTAAACTTAGGCGAAACGGATTCACGGCTAAGGCACCCACTGGGGGATTTGAAACATATAACAAAGAAACAGCGAACATTTAGGAGACTGTATAACTGTGTCTTTGGTAATCAAACTAGAAGGTATTTCTTATTACATCTGAACGCTTAAGTATAAAAGGGGCGGAGCAACTCCGCATTCCAAGCTCGTGGCTCATCTTTCTTGTGCTAGACGTTGTAAAGGTGGTATGCTCCATTGTGGAGCACTCTTGTGACGATGAAGGGGCCTTCCCAAGCAGGAGCAAGCTTGTGTGGTTTCTGTTGATCCACTCAAAGAACCAAGTATCCCTCTTGAAATGCTTGACCCCTCACGTTTCTGGCGTGGAATCGACGCAGGTCTTGCTGATAGATGGTCGAGCGGATCAGGGCCATCTCTCTTTCCTCTTCCAGGAGATCAACTGCATCTTGCCGTGCCTGTTCTGCTTCAGCTCAACTTGGGGTGCATTGTGAAGCAAGTCACTCGGGAGTACAGCTTCAGCTCCATAGACCAAGAAGAATGGAGTTCGGCCAGTCGACCGATTGGGAGTTGTCCTCAATCCCCAAAGCACTGATGGAAGTTCATCGACCCAGGCGCCTGCTGCGTTCTTGAGATCACGCATCAGTCGGGGTTTCAGTCCTTTGAGAATCAATCTGTTTGCTCTTTCAGCTTGTCCATTCGACTGGGGGTGGGCAACTGAAGCATAGTCGACTCGACTGCCTTGGGAAGCGCAGAAGGCTCTGAACTTATCAGAATCGAAGTTCGGCCCATTGTCAGTGATGATGCTATGCAGAACACCATATCTGAATGTTAACTCTTTGATGAAGCTGACAGCAGTACTGGCTTCAAGACTTTTGAAGGCTTGGCTTCGATCCATTTGGTGAACTTGTCGACTGCCACGAGCACATGAGTGAAGCCGCTCCTACCAGTTTTGAGAGGTCCAACCATATCCAATCCCCAAACAGCAAAGGGCCAGACGAGTGGAATGGTCTTCAGGGCTGATGCAAGTTTGTGAGACATGTTGGAGTAAAACTGGCAACCTTCACATATGTCGACTATTTCTTTTGCCATCTCATTTGCTCGCGGCCAATAAAATCCTGCTCGGTATGCTTTGGCCACAATGGTCCGAGAAGACACATGGTGACCACAGGTCCCCGAGTGGATGTCATTGAGGATCACTCGACCTTCTTCTGGTGTTATGCATTTCTGGCAGACTCCAGTCACACTTTCTCTGAACAACTGTCCTCTTATCATAGTAAAGGCTTTGGATCAACGGACGATCTGTCGAGCCTCTTCTTCATCCTCTGGGAGTTCTTTCCTAAGGATCTATGAAATTTACGGCACTGTCCAGTCGGGAGTGATGACCAAAACCTCCATGATCAAGTCGACCACGGCTGGGACTTCGACTTCAGTCGGATCAGTGGCACTTTTTGGTTGTGGGGGCTCTTTAGTGAAAGGATCTTCTTGAACTGAAGGTGTATGAATATGTTCCAAGACCACATTGCTGGGAATGGCCTCCCTCTTGGAACTTATCTTTGCCAGATCATCGGCTGCTTGATTTTTCAGTCGGGGTATGTGATGGAGCTCTAACCCCTCGAACTTCTTCTCTAACTGCATTACAGTAGCCAGTCATAGCTGGGCTTCTGACATCCCACTCCTTCATCACTTGATTAACTACTAAATCCGAGTCGCCGTATACCATGAGATGACGGACGCCGAGTGAAATGGCCATACGCAACCCGTACAGAAGTGCTTCATATTCAGCTTCGTTGTTGGAGGAGTCAAAATGAATCTGGTGGACATAACTGAGTTTGTCACCTAGGGGGGATACCAATACCACCCCAGCAGCGGAACCATTCAACATCTTGGATCCATCGAAGAACATGGTCCAATGCTCCGAGTGAATCTGAGTCGGCAGTTGCTATTCAACCCACTCGGCGAGGAAATCTACTATTGCTTGGGACTAGATAGCTTTCTTTGCCTCAAACTTGATATCCAAGGGAAGGAGTTCAATCGCCCACTTTGCCACTAGACCAGTTGCATCTCTGTTGTTCAGGATCTCTGATAATGGTGCGTCGCTGACGACTGTAATGGAGTGATCAGAGAAGTAATGTGCAACCTTCTTCATGGTCATGTAAATCCCATAAACAAGCTTCTGATAATGCGGATATCTTTGCTTGGATGGAGTCAGTACTTCAGAAACATAGTATACTGGGCGCTGAACTTTATAGGCTTTTCCTTCTTCTTCCGGCTCGATCGTGAGCACCGTACTGACAACTTGTCATGTGCCTGCAATATAAAGCAGTAAAGGCTCTTTGCTGATTGGGGCAGCAAGCACCGGCTGGGTGGAAAGCAGGGCTTTGAGTTCTGCAAACGCCGCGTCAGCTTCATCTATCCACTCGAACTTGTCAGATTTCTTCATCAGTCGGTAAAGAGGCAGGGCCTTTTCACCGAGACGAGATATGAATTGACTCAAGGCTGCCAAACAACCAGTAAGCTTTTGGACATCATGTACACGCACAGGGCGCTTCATCCAGAGTATGGCACCAACTTTCTCTGGGTTCGCGTCGATCCCTCGTTCGGAAACAAGGAAACCGAGCAACTTTCCGCCATGAACTCCGAATGTACACTTTGATGGATTAAGCTTGATATCATACCTTCTAAGGTTGGCAAAAGTTTCAGCAAGGTCAGCCAGCATGTCAGAACCCCTTCGTGACTTGACCACAATGTCATCCATGTATGCTTCCACATTCCGACTGATTTGAGTGAGCAGACACTTCTAAATCATCCTCATGAATGTGGCTCCAGCGTTCTTCAGGCCGAATGGCATGGTGACATAACAGAAGCATCCGAATGGAGTGATGAAAGCCGTCTTTATCTCATCGGGTCCATACAGTCGGATCTGATGGTACCCTGAATAGGCGTCTAGAAAAGATAATCACTCACACCCCGCAGTTGAGTCGACGATTTGGTTGATGCAGGGGAGAGGAAAATGATCTTTCGGGAAGGCCCGATTGATATGCTTGAAGTCAATGCACATGTGAAGCGAATCGTCCTTCTTAGGGACCATGACAACATTGGCGAGCCACTCGGAGTGGTAAATCTCTCGGATGAACTCAGCTGCCAGGAGTCGAGCCACTTCCTCACCAATTGCTTTTCTCTTCTGTACAGCTGACCGTCGAAGATGTTCCTTGACTGGTTTTACTTTCGGGTCGACTCGCAAACGATGCTCAACCAGTCCCCTGGGTACACCCGGCATGTCAAAACGTTTCCATGCAAAGATGTCCCAGTTCTCACGGAGGAACTGGATGAGCGCTTCTTCCTATTTGCTGTCGAGTGAAGTTGAGATATGAGTAGGAGCAGCATTAGGGTCCGTCGGGTGAATATGAATCGGCTTGGTTTCACCGGACGACTGAAATGGAGAATCAGTGGCAGGCTTCTTGGAGCGCAACAAATCACTCGGATCTGCGTTCTTCCTGTATTCTTGCATTTCGACTGCTACCATTTGTGCATCGGCGATTTTTGAGCCCTTCTGGAAGCACTCTTCTGCCTTCTGTCGATTGCCAGTGATAGTGATCACTCCTCTGGGACCAGGCTTTTTTCAACTTGAGGTACACGTAACATGGTCGAGCCATGAAACGTGCATAGGCAGGCCTACCCAGAATGGCATGATAAGCACTCTGGAAATCCACTACTTCAAATGTCAACTTTTCTTTGCGGTAATTCTTGGAATCACCGAAAACCACATCAAGGGTGATCTGGCCGAGTGATTCAGCCTTCTTGCCAGGTATGACGCCATGAAAACTCATGTTGCTTTCACTAAGCTCGGAATGCCCATTCCCTTCAAGGTCTCAGCGTACAGGATATTCAGGCCACTACCACCATCCATCAGCACTTTAGTCAGTCGAGTGCCTTCAACAACTGGGTCGACCACCAGCGCTTGCCTCCCAGGGGTGGCTATACGTGCTGGATGGTCAGACTGGTCGAATGTGATGGCAGTCTGGGACCACTTCAAGTAACTTGGTGTTGCCGGAGCAACCATGTTCACCTCTCTGTTTATAACTTTCAGTCGACTTTTGCTTTCAACATCAGCAAAAATCTTCACAGTGGAATTGACGTTGGGAAAACCATCATCGTCTTCTTCCTTATCCTCACCTTTGTCCCGCCTCCTTTTCCTTCTCCTTGGGTTGTTTCTCTCGGAAGTGTTGGATCAGAAGCCGACACTGTCAAGTGGTGTGTTTAGGATAAATCAGATTACCCTCTTCATCTTTCTTGATATGAATGTGACAGGGTAAATCCAACACATCATTCCCGTCTTGATCTTTCACTTTCTTGGGGTTCCAGGGCCATTTGGGTTTCCCCTTGAACTTTCCTTGAGCCACAACTAAAGCCTCACTAGGAGCAGCTGGTTCGGCCTTGCACTTCTGCTTCCGACTGGAATTCCCTCCTCCGGTTTCTTGGGCGACTGTTTTATGCTTGCCACTCCGGAGTCGGTCTTCCTCTTCACCATTAGCATACTTGGTGGCGATCTCCATCATCCGGGTCAGAGACATATCTCCTGCCCGACTGAATTTCAGATTCAACTCTCGATACTTAACACCCTCCTTGAAGGCACAAACTGCTTGGTGATCTGACACATTCTCCACTGGATGGTGCAACGTGATCCATCTCTGGATGTAATCTCTCAAGGTCTCATTCGGTTTCTGCACGCAGGACTGCAATTCTGTTAACCCTGTCGGCCGTTTGCAAGTACCCTCAAAGGTTCTGACAAACACTCGGGCGAGTTCTTTCCAACTGTATATGCTGCCAGGTGCTAACTGATTCAACCACGCTCTGGCTGAGCCTTCCAACATAAGAGGAAGGTGTTTCATGGCCACTTCATCATTGCCGCCACCGATCTGCACAGCCACTCGGTAGTCCTCAACCCAAGTGTCAGGCTTGGACTCACCAGTGAACTTGCTGACTCTAGTCGCCAACCTAAAGTTTGGAGGAATCACCGCAGCCCTGATGGCTCTGCTAAAGCACTCTGGGCCTGAAACATGTACTCTGCTGCCAGTCGGGTGATCTCTGTCATGACCCTCTCTATGTGCTCTGTTTCTGTCGACCATACCTTGAACAAGAATAGATCTCGCATCAAAGCCCAGCTCCCTGGGGTCGACTGGAATTCTTCACCCGCCACTGTGAGGGCGTCTGTCATCGTGCTACCGAGGCACATATGACCCACTCCTCGGGGAAGGTATGGGCACTCGACGACGGTCATCGTGGTCGAGTCGGCGATCATATTGCTCACGGTTTCTGTACTGATCTCGCCAGTCCCCACGTCCCTCACGCTGCGGGGGCGATCTTGGGCTGTGAGCCGACTGAACTGTGTCTGCCACCACAGACCTGCTATGAATTCTATTCAGTGACTGTGATACTGCTGTGTTCTGCTCTCCTGCAGCCCGGAGTAAAGCCCGGATCTGCATCAAACCTCTGCCAGCTTCCGACTGGGAAGGCTGAATCGACTCTGCTATTCGGGCTGCAGCTGTCAGATTTTGAATTGGAGTTCGGTATACCTGAGTTGGAGGCGGAAAACATTGTCATCGACTGGACTCAGGAATCCGCTGCCAAGCATGCTGGTCGAGTGCGTGCTGGAGGTTCTCCAGTCGAGTGCGCTAAGCCAAGTTGGCCAGGCGTGCCTCCTCCAAGGCCCGGGCCTCGGGGGTTTCTCCAACGATAGGAGTGTGAAGTGCATCCATGTTACGGCGGCGAAGCTCTTCCCTCTGCTGCGAAGAGAGGGGCTCGGGGCGGTACTCCTCATGGACGCGCAACGGATCGCCGCTGCCATCGCCACCGTCGTCACGGGGGAAGCCAGGAGGACTGCACGGTCCGTTGACCATTAGGACTTCCGCCGCGGGGTCACTGCTGTCGCACTCGGATGCAGTCTCGACGGAGCCAGTCGAACAGGCCGTAGAGAGTTTCGTCGGGCTCGATTGCCGCGACTTGCGGGGTGGCCGATTGGCGGGCCACCGCTGGAGCCGCGACCGACCGGAACGCTTGCGCCGGCGAACAGCGGGCAGCGAGGACACCACAGGAGCCGACCGATACTGAGTCGACGGCTACCGAAGAAGGACGCCGCGGACGCACGCGCGAAAGTGTGTTGCCCCGCAGACGGGGAGCGCCTCGACGTCGAGTGGAGCCTCTTGGAGCCAAGCGGAGTCGTCGGCGACGAACACAAGCGCGCCGAGACGGATCTCGCGGCCCTCGGCCAATTCTCCGCTGGAAACCATGATGATGGGGATCGGAAAAATTGCAACTTCTCCAACAAGTCGCTAAGACACCTGCCCCACGGTGGGCGCCAACTGTCGTGGATCTAAGACTGGCAGTAGAATGGGGGGTAGGTATGAGGAGGCAAGATCCTAGCTATGGCAAAGTTGTACACGCGAGTTTTACGAGTTCAGGCCCTTCGCGGAGGAAGTAATAGCCCTACGTCTCGGAGCCCGGAGGCGGTCGACTGGATTATGCGCGTGTGAGTTACAGGGGGTGCGAACCCTTGTCCCAGAGGAGGGGGTGGCTTATATAGAGTGCGCCAGGACCCCAGCTCCCCTCCGTTACACAGGGTTCAATGTTCATAAAGAGTAAGCGTTACAGGTAACGTCCGCAATAAAGTGTTATAAATGGTAATTAAGTCTATGAGTAAATGCCCGACCGTTGCTGCGTAGAGTGACTTTAGATCTTCTGTATGTCGAGTGGTTTCTGTGACGGTCGAGTGACATTGATTCTTCCGAGTGGAATGTCTCTGGTCGAGTGGATGATGGTACCCTTTGAATGCTTCTGTCTTTAGGGTGATGCCCTTGGCGAGGGTGTCTTGGTCAGGCCTATGACCCTACCCTAGGTACATGGCTTCATAACCGCTAAGGTTCCATGTTCCTATTTTCTCTTCTTTCTTTTTCTCAAAGGACAAAAGGTTCCCTCGCATACAAGTTTGCTGGGGGGATAGAGAGTATGGACACCAACAGGCGACGTCCAAAGTGGCATCTTGCGGAAAAGAACACAGCAGCGAAAAGCTAAGTCGCGAAACCTTGAGTGAATTTCTTTTAAATATAAGGTTAGTTTCCTTGAATGGTTTCGGTTCTTGTATGGAAAACCTGCACGCGAAGGAACTTTGTCGGGATTGGTTGCGCCCTTGCTCTGTTTCGAGTCCGCTCAATGGTTCAAGTGGCTGCACTAAGAGCGGCAAGGTGCCTTGCCGGCAGCGGCACCCCCAGCAGGCTGCTGAGGATCCATCCTCAAAGCGCTCGCGGCAAGGGTGCGCGCACCGACAAGTTTTTCCCAATAAAGTGTAGGGTGTATGCCGTACAAAGAGAGATCAAACAAGGAATATAGCATGCATTCGATCCAAAACACAGCAAGTTATATTGCATCAATGGTTGCCGCAGTTCTAACTTAAGATAAACTATCTTGGATATGAATTTGTGGCGGCAAGAAGAAGTGAAGCGGCTAGTCCCGGCGCTGGCCTTCCACCCTCTTGACTTGGTCAACCAAGTCGACAATGGGCACGACGAGCTCTTCAAGCGCCTTGCGGTCAGCATCCTCCGGCAGGCTATCGAGCACGTTGGTGAGGTTGAGGCCAGGGTTCTTGTACGCCACCTTGGTGAGCACCTTGAGGAGGACGCCCCGGTAGAGCTTGCGGGATTCGTTGGCCAACTGGGTCGCTCAGCTGGAGTGGAGCAGCATTAGGGCTTCAAGGACGGCCTCGAAGAACATGGTTAGCCTGGCGCTCAGCGCCACCCTCTCCTCGTGGGAGAACTTGAAGCTCAACATGCCCATGATGGACCGTTGCGTGGTGAGCTTCTCCGCGACGTCGATGAGGCGCTCAGTCCAAATCCTCACGCCTTTCACATAGTCGTTGTAGGTGGCAGCAGCGCTCTCAAGCAGTTGCTTCTCCTCCTACAGGTCCATATCCAGGGTCTTCTCACGAGCCCTGCTGCCTTCGAGGGATTACTCCAGAGTGGCCAGCTTCAGCTTTAGATCGGCAATGGAGTCGTTGGCGGCAGAGATCTACTTGGTTTTCTCAGATATGGTGACCTGCAACTCCGCCAAGGTGTAGGCAGTTTTGTCTCTGTCGCTCTTAAGCGCCGATACCTCCTTGTCGTGCTTCTCCAGCTCCACCTCCAGCTTCTCCACCTTCCCGGCCAGCTCGTTCTTGGCGCCTTCTGCAGCTTTGACGGCATCGACGGCTTCCTTTAACTTGCCGGCATGATCCAGGACCAGAGCATCAAGTGTATCTTTATGCTTCTGCTCCAGCTCCTGGGTCCGCTGCGCAACAAGCTTCTCAACTTCTTCATCCATACCGCGGAGTGATACGTCTCCAACGTATCTATAATTTTTTATTGTTCCATGCTATTATATTATCTGTTTTGGATGTTTAATGGGCTTTAATATGCTCTTTTATATTATTTTTGGGACTAACCTATTAACCGGAGGCCCAGTGCCAGTTGTTGTTTTTTGCCTATTTCAGTGTTTCGCAGAAAAGGAATATCAAATGGATTCCAAACGGAACAAAACCTTCGCGAGGATCTTTCTTGGAACAAATGCAATCCAGGCGACTTGGAGTGGAAGTGAGAGACGCAACGAGGCGGCCACGAGGAAGGAGGGCACACCCAGGGGGTAGGCGCGGCCCCACCCTCGTGGGCCCCTTGTAGATCCACCGACGTACTTCTTTCGCCTATATATACCCTTGTACCCTAAAAACATCCAGGAGAGCCATGAAACCACTTTTCCATCGCCGCAACCTTCTGTACCTATGAGATCCCATCTTGGGACCTTTTCCGGCGATCTGCCAGAGGGGGATTCGATCACGGAGGGCTTCTACATCAACACCATAGCCTCTCCGATGATGTGTGAGTAGTTTACCACAGACCTTCGGGTCCATAGTTATTAGCTAGATGGCTTCTTCTCTCTCTTTGGTTTTCAATACAAAGTTCTCCTCGATGTTCTTGGTGATCTGTTCGATGTAATATTCTGTTGCGGTGTGTTTGCCGAGATCCGATGAATTATGGGTTTATGATCAACTTTATCTATGAATATTAATTGGTTCTTCTCTGAATTCTTATATGCATGATTTGATATCTTTGCAAGTCTCTTCGAATTACCGGTTTAGTTTGGCCTACTAGATTGATCTTTCTTGCAATGGGAGAAGTGCTTAGCTTTGGGTTCAATCTTGCGGTGTCCTTTCCCAGTGACAGTAGGGGCAGCAAGGCACGTATTGTATTGTTGCCATCGAGGATAAAAAGATGGGGTTTATATCATATTGCTTGAGTTTATCCCTCTACATCATGCCATCTTGCCTAATGTGTTACTCTGTTCTTATGAACTTAATGCTCCAGATGCATGCTGGATAGCGGTCGATGTGTGGAGTAATAGTAGTAGATGCGGAATCGTTTCAGTCTACTTGACACCGACGTGATGCCTATGTTCATGATCATGCCTAGATATTCTTATAACTATGCGCTTTTCTATCAATTGCTCGGCAGTAATTTATTCACCCACCGTAATATATGTTATCATGAGAGAAGCCACTAGTGAAACCTATGGCCACTAGGTCTACTTTACATCATATAAGTTTCCGATCTATAATTCTAGTTTACTATTTATTTATTTTGCAATCTTTATTTTCCAATCTATACAACAAAAATACCAAAAACTATTTATCTTATTATCTTTATCAGATCTCGCTTTTGCAAGTGGCCGTGAAGGGATTGACAACCCCTTTATCGCGTTGGTTGCAAGGTTCTTGATTGTTTGTGCAGGTACTAGGTGAGTTGCGAGTAGTCTCCTACTGGATTGATACCTTTGTTCTAAAAAACAGAGGGAAATACTTACGCTAGTTTGCTGTATCACCCTTTCCTCTTCAAGGGAAACCAACGCATGCTCAAGAGGTAGCAAGAAGGATTTCTGGCGCCGTTGCCGGGGAGATCTACGCCAAGTCAAGACATACCAAGTACCCATGATAAACTCTTCTCCCTCGCATTACATTATTTGCCATTCGCCTCTCGTTTTCTCTCCCCCACTTCTAAAACGATTTTCGAAAACCTTTGCCTTTTCTTCGCACCTCTTCCGTTCGTCTTTTTTTGTTTGCTTGTGTTGCCATGTGCCTTCTATGTGCTTGCATCTTCGCTTGCTAAAAATCTATTGATATGGATCCTCATCCCCTTGCTAATCTTTTTATGATAACCAATTATGATGAACAAATTGCTAGTGAGTTGTGTGCACTAGATTATCTTTATGAGGTTTTGCTTGAAATCCGTGAATCTCGAAATTGTGATGAAGTACTTTATGAAGTGATTCACGATAGACCTTTGAATAAAAAGCATGATTGTAATGATTTTATTATAAATTCTATTGATGTAAATTGTGTTAATAATATGCAAAACCCTATGCTTGGGGATGCTAGTTTTGCTATGTCCTCTACTTGTTGCAATGATCATGATTGGGGTGATAGTGCTTCTTATGATTTTGAAAATTTATTTAAGCCCCATGATGAATATGATCTTGATAATAGTGTTTGCAATATTATTGAAAGTGGTTTTGGAAGAGTGTCAACTTTAGATCCCACATATTTGGAGAATGTTCAATCTTATGAAATTTTTGAGAAAAGTGGGTTTGGAGAGGTCATGACTTTAGTTAATGTTAATCCCACTATTTTAGAAGAGTGTAAACTTCGCATGCATGTGGATCATGAAGAGAAAATTTTATTTGATAGCTATATTGTTGAATTTGATTATGATCCTACATGTAATTATTATGAGAGAGGAAAATATGGTTGTAGAAATTTTCATGTTACTAAACTACCTCTCGTTATGTTGAGATTGTTATTGTTTCTCACTTCTTTCTTGCATATGCTAGTTTTTGCTTGTCTTGATAATTTATTTGCCTATAAGATGCCTATGCATGGGAAGTATGTTAGACTTAGATGTGTTTTTCATATGCTTTATGATGCTCTCTTTGTGCTTCAATTCTTGCCTTTCATGTGAGCATCATCGAAATTGTCAATGCCTAGCTAGGGGCGTTAAACATTAGCGCTTGTTGGGAGGCAACCCAATTTTAATTTTTTTTCCTTGCTTTTTGTTCCTGTTTAGTAATAAATAATTCATCTAGCCTATGTTTAGATGTGGTTTTATGTTTTAATTAGTGTTTGTGCCAAATAGAACCTTTGGGAAGACTTGGGTGAAGTCTTTGCGATCTTGCTGTAAAAAACAGAAACTTTTGCGCTAACGAGATTAGCTGCCGTTTTTTACTGGAGAGTGATTTTAGGTTTATTCTTTTTGAAAATAATTAATAGACAAATTACTCACGTCCAAAAATTTATTTCAGAATTTTTGGACTACCATAAGTATTCGTTTGATACAGATTGCTACAGACTGTTCTGTTTTGACAGATTCTATTTTTCGTGTGTTGTTTTCTTATTTTGATGAATCTATGAGTAGTATCGGGGGGTACGAACCATACAGAAGTTGTAATACAGTAGGTTTAACACCAATATAAATAAAGAATGAGTTCATTACAGTACCTTAAAGTGGTGGTTTATTTTCTTATACTAACGGAGCTCATGAGATTTTCTGTTAAGTTTTGTGTTGTGAAGTTTTCAAGTTTTTGGGTAAAGATTTGATGGATTTTGGAATAAGGAGTGGCAAGAGCCTAAGCTTGGGGATGCCCAAGGCACCCCAAGGTAAAATTCAAGGACAACCAAAAGCCTAAGCTTGGGGATGCCCCGGAAGGCATCCACTCTTTCGTCTTCGTCTATCGGTAACTTTACTTGAGGCTACATTTTTATTCACCACATTAAATGTATTTTGCTTGGAGCGTCTTGTATGATTTGAGTCTTTGCTTTTTAATTTACCACAATCATCCTTGCTGTACACACCTTTTGGGAGAGATACACATGAATCGGAATTTATTAGAATACTCTATGTGCTTCACTTATATCTTTTGAGCTAGATAATTTTGCTCTAGTGCTTCACTTATATCTTTTTAGAGCACGGTGGTGGTTTTATTTTATAGAAATTATTCATCTCTCATGCTTCACTTATATTATTTTTAGAGTCTTTTAGAACAGCATGGTAATTTGCTTTGGTTATAAAATTAGTCCTAATTTGATAGGCATCCAAGATGGGTATAATAAAAACTTCCATATAGAGTGCATTAAATACTATGAGAAGTTTGATACTTGATGATTGTTTTGAGATATGAAGATGGTGATCTTAGAGTCATGATAGTTGAGTAATTGTGAATTTGATAAATACTTGTGTCGAGGTTTGCAAGTCGCGTAGCATGCACGTATGGTAGCCGTTGTGTAACAAATTTGAAGCATGAGGTATTTCTTTGATTGTCCTCCTTATGAGTGGCGGTCAGGGACGAGCGATGGTCTTTTCCTACCAATCTATCCCCCCTGGGAGCATGCGCGTAGTGTTTGGTTTTGATGACTTGTAGATTTTTGCAATAAGTATGTGAGTTCTTTATGACTAATGTTGAGTCCATGGATTATATGCACTCTCACCCTTCCATCATTGCTAGCCTCTTCGGTACCGTGCATTGCCCTTTCTCACCTTGAGAGTTGGTGCAAACTTCGCCGATGCATCCAAACCCCGTGATATGATACGCTCTATCACACATAAGCCTCCTTATATCTTCCTCAAAACAGCCACCATACCTACCTATTATGGCATTTCCATAGCCATTCTGAGATATATTGCCATGCAACTTTCCACCGTTCCGTTCATTACGACACGCTTCATCATTGTCATATTGCCTTGCATGATCATGTAGTTGACATCGTATTTGTAGCAAGGCCACCATTCATAATTTTTCATACATGTCACTCTTGATTCATTTCCCATCCCGGTACATCGCCGGAGGCATGCATATAGAATCATATTTTGTTCTAAGTACCGAGTTATAATTCTTGAGTTGTAAGTAAATAAAAGTGTGATGATCTTCATTATTAGAGCATTGTCCCATGTGAGGAAAAAAAGAGAAAGGCAAAAAAACGACCCAAAAAAACAAAAAAATGAGAGAAAAAGAGAGAAGGGGCAATGCTACTATCCTTTTACCACACTTGTGCTTCAAAGTAGCACCATGATCTTCATGATAGAGAGTCTCCTATGTTGTCACTTTCATATACTAGTGGGAATTTTCGTTATAGAACTTGGCTTGTATATTCCAACAATGGGCTTCCTCAAATGCCCTAGGTCTTCGTGAGCAAGCAAGTTGGATGCACACCCACTTAGTTTCTTTTGTTGAGCTTTCATACATTTATAGCTCTATTGCATCCATTGCATGGCAATCCCTACTCACTCACATTGATATCTATTGATGGGCATCTCCATAGCCCATTAATACGCCTAGTTGATGTGAGACCATCTTCCTCTTTTTTGTCTTCTCCACAACTACCATTCTATTCCACCTATAGTGCTATGTCCATGGCTCGCACTCATGTATTGCATGAAAGTTGAAAAAGTTTGAGAATACTAAAGTACGAAACAATTGCTTGGCTTGTCATCGGGGTTGTGCATGATTAGAGCATTTTGTGTGATGAAGATGAAGCATGGCCAAACTATATGATTTTGTAGGGACGAGCTTTCTTTGGCTATGTTATTTTGAGAACACATAATTGCTTGGTTAGTATGCTTGAAGTATTATTATTTTTATGTCAATATTAAACTTTTGTCTTGAATCTTTCGGATCTGAACATTCATGCCACAATAAAGAAAATTACATTGAAAATTATGTTAGGTAGCATTCCACATCAAAAATTCTATTTTTATCATTTACCTCCTCGAGGACGAGCATGAATTAAGCTTGGGGATGCTGATACGTCTCCAACGTATCTATAACTTTTCATTGTTCCATGCTATTATATTATCTATTTCGGATGTTTAATGGGATTTAATATGCTCTTTTATATTATTTTTTGGACTAACCTATTAACCGGAGGCCCAGTGCCAGTTGCTGTTTTTTGCCTATTTCGGTGTTTCGCAGAAAATGAATATCAAACGGAATCCAAACGGAATGAAACCTTCGCAAGGATCTTCCTTGGAACAAACGCAATCCAAGAGACTTGGAGTGGAAGTCAGAGACGCAACGAGGCGGCCACGAGGCAGGAAGGCGCACCCAGGGGGTAGGCGCGCCCCCACCCTCGTGGGCCCCTCGTAGCTCCACCGATGTACTTCTTCTGCCTATATATACCCTTGTACCCTAAAAACATCCAGGAGAGCCACGAAACCACTTTTCCACCACCGCAACCTTCTGTACCCGTGAGATCCCATCTTCCAGCGATTTGCCGGAGGGGGATTCGATCACGGAGGGCTTCTACATCAACACCATAGCCTCTCTTGTGATATGTGAGTAGTTTACCACAGACCTTCGGGTCCATAGTTATTAGCTAGATGGCTTCTTCTCTCTCTTTGATTCTCAATACAAAGTTCTCCTCGATGTTCTTGGAGATCTATTCGATGTAATATTCTTTTGCGGTGTGTTTGCCGAGATCCGATGGATTGTGGGTTTATGATCAAGATTATCTATGAATATTATTTGGTTCTTCTCTGAATTCTTATATGCATGATTTGATATCTTTGCAAGTCTCTTCGAATTATCGGTTTAGTTTGGCCTACTAGATTGATCTTTCTTGCAATGGGAGAAGTGCTTAACTTTGGGTTCAATCTTGCGGTGTCCTTTCCCAGTGACAGAAGGGGCAGCAAGGCATGTATTGTGTTGTTGCCATCGAGGATAAAAAGATGGGGTTTATATCATATTGCTTGAGTTTATCCCTCTACATCATGTCATCTTGCCTAATGCGTTACTCTGTTCTTATGAACTTAATGCTCTAGATGCATGCTGGATAGCGGTCGATGTGTGGAGTAATTGTAGTAGATGCAGAATCGTTTCGGTCTACTTGACAGGGACGTGATGGCTATGTTCATGATCATGCCTAGATATTCTCATAACTATGCGCTTTTCTATCAATTGCTCGGCAGTAATTTGTTCACCCACCGCAATATATGCTATCATGGGAGAAGCCACTAGTGAAACTGTAGCGACCAGACCTCAAATGGCCTGTGCTGCTGTGCACCAGTGTCATCCCTGGATCAGTAATGCTGACACGCACAGTACAAATGGAGGATTTATAAAAGAGTAGCAATCACACACTTATTACGTCGAATAACTCCGAAGAGTTTATGGTAAACATGGCTTAAGGCCATCTAACAACGATAACAGCGGAAGACTTGGAAGATAAGTGAGTCCATCACTCCAGCGGCATCACTGAGTATAGGACCACGACCTAAGGCACCTTACTCGTCGTCTGAAAAGTCTGCAACATGAAACGTTGCAGCCCGAAAACGGGTCAGCACATAGAATATGCTGGCAAAGTAACACATAGAGAGCAATGAACAATAATAATGCTATACTATATGCATATATATGGCTGGTGGAAAGCTCTATGGTTACAGTTTTTGCGAAAAGCCAATTTTATCCTACTTCAAAAGAAATAAATTTTATTTAACTATCATGGTGGTTGAAACATTGAGAAGGTACCTCCAACTCAATCCCAGTTAAGTATCATCATTAACCCAACAATATTAATTAAAGTATCACGGTGATGAGATTCAAATGATAATCCAGGTACTAGATACTCAAGTTGTCCATAACCGGGGACACGGCTAACCATGATTAGTTTGTACACTCTGCAGAGGTTTGTGCACTTTTCCCCACAAGACTCGATCGCCTCCGCTTGATTCTCGCACTGCATGATGTTTGAGAAACGGATGACCGAGACACAGTCTTTCAGAAACCATCACTCTTTACTCTGGATGGACCGGTACACCTAATTTCCCCTACATCTGCTAGTCCACCTCTTCAAGAGATCCTGTAACCTACTCAGCTATGCTAGAGCCCATAATAGCTTGCGGCTGCACACGGAAGTTTCTAGCATGAATAATCTTATGATCCCTTTGAGCCTGGGTGGCGGACCTTATACATACAGACAACACTGGGTTCTCCAGGTGCCTCAATCCACCCAGATGTGAGTTTTAGTTGCCACCTTAAGTTGAACCATTAATAAACATCTCACATCTGTCATGGATATCACTCAAACCCAATCCACGTCTACGAGCATAGCATGGCAATAATAAAAGCAACGTAGAAGTAACTCCCAAGGGTTTGATAAAGTAAAACAGGTAATAGGTACTACCTCAACTACTTCCCAGTTCCCACAATTTAATTAGATCCTAATCATGCAAGTGTTTGAGGAAAACAGATCTAATGCAATAAAACTGGGTATGAACGGGGTATGATCAAAGTGTTACTTGCCTTGCTGATGATCCGCAAAACCTAGCGAGTCGAAGTAACAAGCGGCACACTCCGGGTACTCTATCGCAAACAAACAAGCATACAATCAGTACTCATCTAATGCACAGGTAAAACTCGAATGAAAGATCCAACCAGAAAGTTCAACTTAAGAACTCCGGTTTGCAAAAAGAATCAACTCGAAAGAAGCAACGAAAGTCAAACAGCGAAAAAAAGAAACTTTGTTTGCTAATCTGGATCTAGGTCAAATTTTACTGTAGCAAAAACTTGTTTGAGTAGGTTAAACGGAAAGAGAATTTCGAGACGAAACTCTAGGCGCTTGAATCGCCTGATTCCGATAAACGAGCGAGAAGTTAAACAGAATCGAAGATTCGATCAGAAATCGAATCCGAGAAAATAACGAGAAAATCCGACGAAAAGAAAACGGTCGAACGGTTAAATAACGGACGTTCGTTAATCAGAGAAAACCGACGAACGCGTTCGTTAAAACGAACGGTTCGGTGAACGCTCGCAAAATAATAAAACCGAAAAAAACCGATCTAGGGTTTTTTTTAAACGAAAACCGGCAAAGGTCAACGGCATCGTGCAGTACCTCGTCGGGCTACTCCGGCGAGGGCTCCGGCGGGGCTCAGGCTCGGGCTCGGGGCTCGGGAGGGTGCGGCGAGGCGAGGGGCGGCGGCTCCGGCGGCGGCGGCGCGGGCTACGGCGGCAGCGGCGCGGCGAGATGCGGGCTACGGCGGCGGCGGCTGTGAGTGCGGCGACGGCGGCTCGGGTTGAGGGAGAGAGAGAGGGGGGGTATATATAGGAGGGAGGGGGTGCTAGGCTTGGGGAAGGGGGCACCGGCGGCGGCGTACGGCGGCCGGACTCGGGCGGCGGTCCCGTGGCGCGTTCGGTCTCCAGGAAGGGGACGGGCGCGGGGGTTGGGCCGTCGGCTGGGCCTTTGGCCCAGTCGGCGCGCGGCGTTTTTTTTATATAAGTAAGTTCCACGGAAAACAATTCGTAGAAAAATAAATAAAAATCACAAAAATATGAAATAAATTTTACCCGTCTAGTTAGAAAATCTAGAATAGGGGGAACATTTTTTTAAATCAAAATAAATATTTTTGAAAACATGAAATATTTTTAATGCAATAAAAATTGCAAATAAAATCCAAATAAATTCCAAATAATGATTTTAACATTTTTCCTCCAGTATTTCAATTGTTTTGGAGAAGTCATATTTTCTCCTCTCGTTTATTTTAAATTGAAATATTTTTTCGGAGAGAAAATAATTAAAACCACAATCCTCGTCTTATTATTTGATGAAAATCAAATATGAAAATTCGAGAAAATCCCCAACTCTCTCCGAGGGTCCTTGAGTTGCTTAGGATTTATCGAGGATTTGTCAAAATGCAATAAAACATGATATGCAATGATGATCTATGTATAACATACCAAATTGAAAATTTGGGATGTTACAGAAACCTATGGCCCCCGGGTCTACTTTACATCATATAAGTTTACGATCTATAATTCTAGTTTACTATTTATTTATTTTGCAATCTTTAGTTTCCAATCTATACAACAAAAATACCAAAAATATTATATTTATCAGATCTCACTTTTGCAAGTGGCCGTGAAGGGATTGACAACCCCTTTATCGCGTTGGTTGCAAGGTTCTTGATTGTTTGTGCAGGTACTAGGTGACTTGCGAGTAGTCTCCTACTGGATTGATACCTTGGTTCTCAAAAACTGAGGGAAATACTTATGTTACTTTGCTGCATCACCCTTTCCTCTTCAAGGGAAAACCAACGCATGCTCAAGAGGTAGCACGGAGCTTGGCGGCAAGCGCCCCCTCACGAGTGGCAAGGTCTTCTTCGTGGGCATCGAGCAGAATGCGGCACTCCCTCTATTGGGTGTCTTCCTTGGCGGCCTCTTGAGCAGCCTCCTGCTGTGCCTTCTCAATATCGGATTGCTTCAGAAGTAGCTCGTCCCAACGTCGTCCCAACTCCTCCTGGCCAGTCCTCCACTCTTGTCGGGCCTCGGCGAACCAGACTTGCATCTGCTCGACGCGCTTTTGGAAGTCTGCCTCTGCCGCGTCAACAACCGCTGCCTAGAGTCCAGTTTCTCCTTGCGGGCACGGTGAAGCGCCTGGAGCTTCTGAAAGTTGCTGCTCATGGCCTGGAGGAGCTGGTCTTCCTTGGAACCGCTGCTGCTGGCGCTTGTCGGCGTTCTGGGAACGGGGGTCCCAGACTTGCCTGCCTGTGGCCCACGGCGTGGCTCCTGTAGCGTGGGGAGTTGGAGACGCCCACGTCCCGTTAGTTGCCATGCATCAATCAAGGCCGCACGCGGTTGGGGCCCGCGGCGCTCCGCACTTGCCCTTTGACTTCGCCTTGAAGCCAAGTCCGAGCGCGCCTTTAGCCTGGGGGCTACCGTCGGCGTTCTCGGAAAGGGGGTCCCCAGACTTGCCTGCCTGTGGCCCACGGCGTGGCTCCTGCAGCAGCCTGGTACGACCCATCTTCACCAGCAAACACTCAAGACCCTCGCGAGGGGCCGAGCCTCACGAGGCAGACGACACAAGACCTCCTCAGGGGCGGCCTCACTACACTGTCTCGCGAGGAGCAGAGAGATCAAGGCGAGGGGCACCTCGTGAGGTTCCCGTGACGTGAGCCGTGACGACCAAGGCCAGGCGGGCGTCAGGTGGGCGCCAGCAGGCGCAGAGTACCCGCTGCCTCTTTGGTGCTAAAGGGGCAAGCGCAGGCGAGGAGTCCCGAGGCATCAGGCAAAGGTTTCCATATTGGTGCAACGAGACCAAGACCAGCAGGACGGCAGGACGGAGGTCATCGCGGAGCCCACGACGGCGTCACCACCAGAGCCTTTGGCAGGCGAAGACCACCTTTTGTCAGGATAGCTTGTACTAGCTATCCCCCTTCAAATTGGACGTTGTGGGATCCCTTCCCGCCTAATATTTGGGGAGAGGACCCGGACCTCTATAAATAGGACTAGCCACCAGCTTAGCAAGGGGGGGTCATTCAGATCATCCTATACCACACAAGCTCACCGAGCCCAAGAACACCTCTCCTTAGGAGGCTGTTCTTCCCTTGTACTAGTTCATCCTCAGCCTGCAAGGAAATCCACCACACCACACTGGAGTAGGGTATTACACCACATCGGTGGCCCGAACCAGTATAAACTATTGTGTCCCCTGTTCTTCGAGTTCGACGCGCTGAGCCTTGATATCGTGGTGAGCGAGCGAGCTAGGGGGAGGGAGAGATCTTCGTGCGCACCCCGGTGTTCGAACCTTAAGGGTTTTGCCGGAACCCGAAATCGGACATTTGCCGGTTTCCTTTCATCGATCCACGCTCCACCGCCCCGCCACGCCCATGGCAGACACGCACCAAGCTCGCGCCGAGCGCCGGGCCGCCCTGGCCGCCCGCGTCGCTCAGACGGCCCCTGTCGGTGGGCCTCCCCGTCGTTCTCCATCACCCGCCGCCAACGCCGCCACTGGCCCGGCGGGAAACAAGCAGCAAGCATCTTCGCTACATCCCTCGATGCGGCGGGAAGGCCGCACCACTACCCCGTCGCTGACTCCGGCTGGCTCATCGTCCCACGCTCGTCGCGCGCCCATGGACGCGCAGGCCGCGCTGCTCATGGCTCGCGAGCTCCTGTGCTACCGCCCAGTCAACGACCTCTGCGAGGACTGGCTGGACCGCATCACCGAGCTCGTCAGCGCCGCTGGGGGCTCACCTATCCCGTCTCTCTCGCTACCTCGCCCTCCTCGAGCCATGGGTGACGTAGCCCACGGAGCACCTCCGCCACCTCCGCACCAAGACGGCGCCCTGGCACCAAGGCGCACGGCCCCTCGACACGACCCGCCATGCCGGGCGCCCGCGCGAGAAGAAGGAAGCTGCCAAGAAGTTCCCCGGCCGCAAGAAAACGCTCCTGCGCTCCCGGCGCCACCACGACAAGACCGTGTGCCGCCTGCGGTGGCGGTGCGCGGGCATCAAGGGCAGGCTCCACCTCTGCAAAGGGCCCCGGTGGCCACACTAGGCTGCCGCTCCTTCACTCCAGAGCTGCGTAGCGTCATCTGGCTAGGCAAGTTCAAGCCAGACCTGCCTCCTCGCTACGAAGGCACCCCCGACCCTGCGGAGTTCTTGCACCTCTATGAGCTGAGCATCGAGGCGGCCAACGGCGACGAGAAAGTCATGGCGAACTGGTTCCCCATGGCTCTCAAGGATGGTGCATGCTCGTGGCTCCTGAACTTGCCCCCGGGGTCATTCTCTTCCTGGGGTGAGATGCGCGACCACTTCGTCGCCAACTTCCAGGGCACTCGCGACCGCCCCCGGGCCGCGGGTGACCTGCGCCGCATCAAGCAGCAGCGAAGGGAGACCTTGCAGAAGTACATCCAGCACTTCAACAGCGTTCGCCTCAAGATCCCCAAGGTGACGGACGAGGCCCTCATTTCAGCGTTTTCTGACGGCGTCCACGGCGTCAAGATAAAGGAGGAGCTCGCCATCCACGAGGAGCTATGCACGGCTCTGGAGCTGTTCAACATGGCAACCAAGTGCGCAAGAGATGAGGAAGGGAGCCTTTCCCTCCTCGAGCTCCCTGCTACCGACCCAGAGGAGAAGAAAGCCAAGGCCAAGGACGTGAAGCGCAAGGGGGTGGCCGTGCTCGCGGCGGAACCAGACACGAAGCACGGCCGGGACCACCCTGAATCGTCCAAGAACAGCCGTCCGTTCTGCGCCTTCCACAGCGTACACAGCCACAACACCAACGATTGTCAGGAGCTCAGGGCCATCCGAGATGGACGCTTCGGGCGATGCCCCGAGAGCAATGACTGGGGCTACGGCCGAGGAGGAGGACAAGGTGGGGGACGCTGGGACGACCGTGGCCCCCACCAGGAGTGGCGCGACAGGCCTCGTGAGGATCGCTGGCAGGAACAGCCTCGTGAGGGCGCCTGGAGGGACCAGCCGCACGAGGACCGCCCTTAGGGCAATGCAGGTCTCCCTCCACTGCTGCCACCACCAAGAAGAAACGACGATCACCATCAGGACGAGGGGGTTGGGGGCTTCCAGGAACCATGTGCTATCGCGTGCATCTTGGGCGGAGCTCAGGCCCCAGCATCCCAGCGTGTCTTCAAGCAGTTTGCTCGCGAGGTGAACGCGGCTCTTCCCAGGCTCGAGGCCATGCGCCCGCTCAGGTGGTCCAAATGCGCCATCGCCTTCAGCTCATCGGACCAGCTCAAGTGCGCGGCGACTGCCGGCGCCCTCCCGATGCTCTGCTCGCCCGTCATCAGCAACATCCAAGTTACCAAGACCCTCATCGACGGCGGCGCGGGGCTCAACGTCCTGTCCGCCAAGACATTCGATAGCCTCCAAGTGCCATACGATCAGCTGTAGCCTACCAAACCCTTCTCAGGAGTGACCGATGGCTCCACCACTCCGATAGGGTAGGTCCGTCTCCCTGTCACCTTCGGCCAGTGCCACAACTACCGCACCGAGCTCATCGACTTCGACGTCGCCCACATCCGGCTGCCGTACAACGCCATCCCTGGGTACCCAGCATTAGCCAAGTTTATGGCAGTGACCCACCACGGCTACAACGTCCTCAAGATGCCAGGAAGCGGCGGAATCATCACAGTCCCCTGCGAAGAGAGAGATGCGGTGTGCTCCCTGGAGCGTGCCTTCCAAGCCGCAGGAATCTAAGACCCCGACAGCGAGGGCACCCATTACCCTCCTGAGGCCATCCCCAAGAAGAAGAAGCAACTACTTGCACAGGGCCCCAGGAGAGCGGCGTCTCTAGCGGCGCCACCTCAGGATCAGTGCCCGCACCTGGGGCGCCTCCCTCCCTCGCATAGGAAGGCGCGCCCGATGCCCTCCTCGGGCGAGGCTTGGGGGCTCTCTTCTGGAGAGCCTTAGACCTAGCCAACATCACGAGGGAGGCACTCGGGCACCATGTGGAGGCATGCTTTGCGGCACGTTTCCCTCTAGAGGGCACTGGGCGAGGAGCGCCCGGTGCTCAGGAATTCATCGTCAAGGCCACCCAGGAGCTTCAAGAAGCAAGGATCATGCGCGGCGACCGCCATCCACCTGGCGCAGCTCCCCATCCTGGCAAGGATGGCGGGCTGCGTGTCTGCATCGACATTCTAGGGCTCAACAGAGCCGCGTCTCAGGAGCGCTTCTAGCCTTCGCGCGTCGGGCGCTGCGAGGGTCCACCTCACAGCTATGTCTGCATGCCATTTGGCTTGCCAAACGTGGCGGCCGCCTACCAGCATTATCTACGAAGCATCTTGGCAACTCAGGAGGCCGGGCATCATGCAGTCCTGGCGGAGATGGAGACAGTCCTCAAGGAACCGCCTGAGCCCCCAGAGCCTCCGGAGGCTCAAGGCCCTGGTGGCTCATGAGGAGCGGCTCCTTCATCACGCGTCTTCGGCTACCCCAACACTCCTTTGGCAATGGAACCAGCTGACATTTTCCAGGTTTATTTAGCTGGGAGCTCCCCTCGGGCCGCATTATTCCAAGGTCGCACGGGCCTATCCCTGTGGCATGTATCCTTTTGCATCTTTAGCTTACTCTACTGGGGGCGCCCCTCAGGCTGCATCATCCCCAGGCCGCTCGAGTCCGTCCCAGTGGCATGTATCATTCTTGAATCTATCTAAGCTAGCTGGTTCCCTTGCATGAGTTATTTATAGTCATCACCTGCTTGATTGTCACTCACCGCGGCCGCCCGCGAGTACTCATGCTGGCACGGCGCTTGTGCTCTGGTCCGTCCCTGGAATGCTGACAAATCTGAGTGGTCGAGCTCTGTCTCGTGGCACACCCCGTGCACGTCACCTCACCAGGCCCTCAGTGCCTTCATCTTCTTGCGGAACGACCAGTGGCAGACCGACAAGCGTGGTTGCAATTTGTATCCCTCCTCGCACTAACCTGCAGGAACCTCCCGAGGGCGACAGCGGGTGGTACCACGGGCTCCCTCTTTTCCCATACAATTCGCTTCCGCGTTAAAAGGGGGGCTCCTGAGCATCACGACTCAGGAGCTCTTACTGGCTCTCCAGCCCTCACCCCCTGGCCTTGACCACGGCATAGCGACCTAGCATACCAGCGGCGGCTGAGCTCGCTCGAGGGCCGGGACCCGAGGACGTAGAACACACAGAAGAGCGTGAAAAAGAGGGGGAGGCTCGCACGGGCCTAACTTGGCTACACTGTGGCCATCGACGCACGAGTCTGGCGCTGCACAAGGAATCGACTCTGGACTGTTAAGATAAGTTTCACACTCAGGTTGGCCAAGCGCTACGGCATAGGATTCCCATCTCTTGCAGCCTTGTTGCGGCGACATCGCCTCCCTTTCCTACCTTTAGGTAGCTTCTTGCACGCTAAAGGGGACCTCTTGAGCATCGCGCCTCAGGAGCTCTTACTGGACCTCGGGCAGCTCACCTCCTGGCCTTGACCACGGCATCGCGACCTGGCATACCAGCGACGGCTGCAGCCTGCATGGGGACCGGGACCTGTCGGCATAGAGCACCAAGCTACCACGAAGTTGGAAAGGGGAGACCGAGCCGAAGCAGGGCATGCATTCGTAAAACTTCATAACAAGGAAGATATTAACAAAAGGCATTACAGATCCTTTACACGCCCCCACGGGGTTCGTCTTGATTCCTCGCAGGGAACAAAAGAAGAAGGTTTCTAGGAGCCCATCTACACACGCCAACGCCACCAACGCCATCATCAACAGTGGGCCACGAGAGTGTAACATCCCAAAATTCTAAATTTTGGAATGTTATAATAAACAGATAGATTGGATTGATTGTTTGATTGATTGACTGAAAGTGAGTGGAATTCGAAATCTTTTGAAAGTTAAATGAGAGGGAATAAGAGGACTTTCCCAAACTTTCATTTTTCTTTTATGATCTCCATGAATTCAAATTCTTTTCATCACAAAACCCTCGAGAGAAGATGACATGATTTCTTCCATTTATTTAAATGACAAGGGGTGTTGAAAATATTTGAATTTTATTTGAAAATATTTTTCATTTCTGAAACTTTATGCAACTCAATGATTTTCACGAGAGAAGATAAAATGACTTCTTGAAAACAAATGAAATATGAGTTGGGAGTTTCAAAGGATTTATTCAAAGTCCCATTGAAATTATTTTTCAATATTGGAGTTATTTGAGTTTTATTCAAATTATTTTTCTCCAAAAATAAAATATACAGAAAATAGGGTAACATGATTCCCTACATCAGAAAATTGGAGAAAAACAAATTTGAAATCATTTTGGTATTTTTAAAATGATTTTTATTGGATTTTAATAAGGCAGTAGCACTGTTTGATTTATTAAAATTTGTGTGGATTTTATTTGACTTTACAAAAATGTCCACGTTGTAGGAAATCTTTTTCTGAAAATTTTGATATATTATATGCCTATATAATATTTTTATTTATTTCGTTTTTATTATTTTTCTTTGTCCGAGAAATGTTTTATAAAAAAAAACTTTTCCCCGCGAACCGAACTGGGCCGGCCCAGCTCCCAGCCAGGCCACGGCCCAGCCGGCCCACGCGCCCGCACCGCCGCCTCCGACTCCGGGAGGAGTTCGCCTCCCGCACGCCTCCCGAGCGCCGCCACCGCGCCGTGCCGCCTCTGGTCTCCCCTTGCCCCTCCTCCAAGCCGCGCCCCTCCCCTGGCCTTTATAAGGCGAGACCGCCGCCCCGCCCCTCTCTCTCTCTCTGCCCCGCCGCCGCCGCTCCCGCATAGCCGCCGCCGCCGGCGAGATCCACCGCCTCGCCCCGCGCTCCTCCGGCCCCCTCGGCCACTGCCGTCACCACCGCCGCCACCGCCGCATCGCGCCGCGCCTCCCCGTGCCTCCGCCCGTCGCAGCCGAGCCTGAAGCCACCTCGCCGCCCTCGCCGGAGCCGAGCCGCCGCGCCGAAGCCCGCCGTCGCCGTTCGGTTTTCTTGCCCGAACCGCTGATCCGGTAAACCGCCAGGCCCGGTTTATTTCGTTTAGGGTTTAGGTTTTTTTTCGGTTTTCTGTTTTAAAACCCGGTTTTTCTTTTAATCTAGTTATTTAGTGAACGTTCGCTGGTTAGGGTTAGAAAACGAACGTTCGTTATTTAGTCCTTTTCTTTTTCTGTTAGTTTTACGTCAGGGACCTATCCGTAAATATTTTATTTGCAGATTAACCCCTGGTTTTCAAATGACCACATCTTTTTACTCGTTTGTCCAAATCCAACGAAACCAACGCCCACGTCTTCGTTATGATCCCCTCTATCCAGTAAAACAACTTAAACATGTTTTTAAAAATTTAAAATTTGCTTTCAAACAGATTTGAATTTGAATCTTCTTTTGATCATAAGTTGAGTTCCGTAACTCCGTTTGAGTTGATTCTTTTTGCAAATCGAAGCTCTTGACCTAAACTTTCTGATAAGGCCAAATTCATATAATTTTGGTACTGTTAGAAATTGTTTTATGTTGCAAGAGTTATTTTCTTGGTTTTGAAGTTTTCCGAATTGTTTTCTTCGATCTTTCTGATCTTGAGTGATTGCTTATGTGTGGTTACTATTGCTTGCTCTCGATAGATTGACCAGAGTGAGACGAATAGATCTATCAAGAGTTTTGAGTGCGAATCATCTTCATCATCATTGCAGGCAAGTTCACACTTTGATCATACCCCGTTCATACCCAGTTTTTATTGCATTAGATCTTTTCCTCAAACACATTGCATGGTTAGGGTCTAATTAAACTGTGGGTATTGGGAAGTAGTTGAGGTAGTACCTATTGCCCTGTTTTCTCATCAAACCCTTGGGAGTTACTTCTACGTTGATATTATATCGCCATGCTATGCGTAGACGTGGATTGGGTTTGAGAGATATTCATGACAGATGTGAGTGTTTAATAATGGTTCAACTTAAGGTGGCAACTAAAACTCACATCTGGGTGGATTGAGGCACCTGGAGAACCCAGTGTTGTCTGTATGTATAAGGTCCGCCACCCAGGCTCAAAGGGATCATAAGATATTTCATGCTAGAAACTTCCGTGTGCAGCCGCAAGCTATTATGGGCTCTAGCATAGCTGAGTAGGTTACAGGATCTCTTGAAGAGGTGGACTAGCAGATGTAGGGGAAAGTAGGTGTACCGGTCCATCCAGAGTAGAGAGTGACTGTTTCTGAAAGACTGTGTCTCGGTCATCCGTTTCTCAAACATCATGCAGTGCGAGAATCAAGCGGAGGCGATCGAGTCTTGTGGGAAAAGTGCACAAACCTCTGCAGAGTGTACAAACTAATCATGATTAGCCGTGTCCCCGGTTATGGACATCTTGAGTATCTAGTTCTTGGATTATCCCGTTGATCTCATCATGTTACTTTAATTAATTTTGCTGGGTTAATGATGACACTTAATTGGGATTGAGTTGGAGGTACCTTCTCAATGTTTCACAACCACCATGATAGTTAAATAAAATTTATTCCTTTGAAGTAGGGAAAATTGGCTTTTCGCAAAAACATTATAACCATAGAGCTTTTCCACCAGCCATATATGCATGTAGTGATAGCCTTTGTTCATCATTTCTCTATGGTGTGAATTTGCCAGCATATTCCATTGTGCTGACCCGTTTTCGGGCTGCAACGTTTCATGTTGCAGGATATCTTACGACGAGTAAGTGATTCGTTAGGGTTACGATTTCTACACTCAACTTTGCCGCTGGTGTTGATGGGAATCCACAACCTTGTTACTTCCGCTATTTGGATTGAGGTAATAGTATTTACGTTACTTTATACATGTGATTTACCTCTGTTATAAATCCTCGAGTACTGTGTGTGTCAGCATACCGATCCAGGGATGACACTTAAGCACAGAGACTTGATCCATTCGGGTCGGGTCGCTACAAGATGGTATCAGAGCACATGTTGACTGTAGGACGTGACCGTAGAAACTGGCAAGCCCATAGGAAGGATTTTCTCTAAAAACTTTCCTTTTCAAAAAGATTTTTTACCTCTCTTCTCTTCTGAGTTAATTCAAATATTCCCTTTTAGTGAGACCATACCCTTTTTCCTTTTGGACCACTCGAAGATTCGACGAATGAGACCATTTCAAGAAGTACAAGATATCGGACAACTAAGACCATTCGAAAAGAAGAGATTTTTCCGTGCATTATGATAATGGAAATTACAACGGTTGAAGACTCCGAAGACTGGGAGAATTTGAAGGCTCTGAAGAATTGCCAAATGTGTATGACCTAGGAAGGTTACCCTTATGGAACTTGGCAGACTATGGAAGCCGTCAATGCCCGGGACCAAGGTGTATCGGAGAAAGACCGAAACATGGAGAGTTAGAAACTCAAAGTTTTGTCAAGGAAACCCTAAGGCAGGAGATATCAACTATGGAATGATAGCTCATGGTAATGACAAGAGCAGAAACACGGATACCCATGAGGTTATCGCCCGCTTATGATATTGTCACCGTGCGGAGTTAAGCATGCAGATGCATGGAAGGATTGGATGGTAGAAAGCTGATGGAGCACCTATCAGCAAGATGAAGTTTTAACTTTAGACCGGTGTATCACCAAGATCCGGAGTATTACATCAAGAAGTTTAGGATGGACCTGCAGGAAGCGGTATTTGACAAAGATGTGTTTCGTGAAGAACTCAGAACCCAGAAACTGAAAGTAGCCAAGCAGGGAAAGCAAAACCTCGAGATAACGGAGACTCGTCAGGAACTGAAGGACAGTAGTATCATGGTTCATGCCAAGGATGTTGAGACCCAGAAGTTGGAGCGCAACTCCAGAAATATTAAAGGACGTCATGAGAGACTTCGCGTCAACAGAGATGATTTGGCAAAAGAACTTGAGAAGGACAAGCATGATCGGAAGAAGCCATCGGAGTCATGAACAAGATTTCAAGAGTTTGGCGACGTTGAAGACTTATTGACTTTTTAAAGACCCAACCCCTGTTATATGCCTACGTTAGATGCGACGTTTGTGAGCTGTCATTTGTTTGTTGTTTTTCCGACAGCCACAATAAAAATCTGTCTTTTCAAAACTATTGTTTGTATTGTGTGCATCCCTCTCGACCTCTCTTATCTCACCCCAAACCCATGGACCCAATAGAGGATGAATGGAGATGAGTTTGTATTTTCTGGACCGATGAGTCAATTGGAGACGGACCGATGGATTCAGAACATGGAGGATCACATGAAGAATAACCCTATAGTCGGAAGGGATATGACCCGGCATGCTCTTCAATGTTTTGAAAGAGGTGCTGCTACTTGGTGGAGGATGTACCAAACCATCAATGGATGGCAAGGAGTAACCACTTGGAAAGAATTTAAGTGGACTCTACAAAGATCTCGTCTTGTGTCCCAGAAATTGAAGCCTTATGGAAAGGATATGAAGAAACCTTGTGCGTACAAGCCTTGTGGAGAAATAGGCCACAACCATAAGGAACACAAGGATGAATGCCCTAATTGTGAAGGAAGTCACCCAGCTGAAGAATGCCCAACTCGGCAGATCACTTGTTTCTTGTGTGAAGGGACTACCCACTACCCTGTTTAGTGTCACATCTACCCCATGGTACAAAGGACCGTCCAGCAGAAGAAAGAAGCAATGAAAAGAGCCCTCATGGAAAGTTTAGAGGAATCTGTGATGAAGGAAGAGGTGGAGGACACACCCAAAGAAGAACAAATTAAACCCTGCACCAAGTCATGCTATTCATGTGGAGAAGAAGGACACATCTCCCAAAATTGTCTGCATGGGGATTTAGTAGAATTCCCGACAGAGGAAATAGAGTATGACCCACAAGAAATAGAAGCCCTGATTGGAATGGAAAAGTCCAGGAAGAGAAATAGATTGGATCCCAGGAACAACCCAATTTCTACAAAGAGAGACCTGAGTCATATCACATGTTTCAGGTGCAAAAATTCAGGACACTACTTCAGTGATTGCCCAAAAGGGAAGATGAGGACCCCAGGAGGCTATATAATCACAAGGAAACCTCGAGATATGTCAGAAGTAATATGTTTCCGTTGTGATGAAGCAGGGCACTTTGCCAGAGAATGCCCCAAGGAGACGGAGACTTGAGACAAATAGTTGAGTGCAACGAGAAGTATAGTAGTAGTAGTAGTGTGGACATTTCTTTTATTAGTGAGGTGCCGGATTGAGGCATGTAATGGAATGCAGGAGATTGTAATAATTTGAGAATCAATAAAGTTAGCATCATTGGTATTGATTTGGATTTTATGAGTTGTTACTCTATGAAGAAAGATTTTGATCATTTTCGAGGATATGAGAAATATGGTCTATGGAAGATTGTGCATCTTAAAGGTGGTAGTACCCTGGGAAGAAACTTGACCCTTGGAAAAGGTAATGATATTCCACGAAGTGGATTTCGAACAAAATAAGTATGAGTTTTATCTCGATATGTTGGATACCCCAAGAATATGAGGGTATGGAGTATTATTGGATGTAAAGGAGGTAGTCTATGAAATTGGAGACAGAGCATGTCTTCGTGTGTTCCCTCTGCAAGGAGTTGAACTATTTGGAGTTAAGGGAAAGTAAGCCCCGAGATTTGAAGGACCATACCGAGTTTTGGAGCGTATGGGAGAAGTGGCCAACAAGTTGGAGTCACCCGAAGGACTGTCAGGAGTTCATGATGTGTTTCACGTTTTCCCAGTTGAAGAAGTGCCATGTAGAGATGGCCAATATTCCCCTGTAAGGACGCTTCACCCTGGAAAAGATAATGATGTTCCACGAAGTGGAGTACGGACTTCATAAGTATAAGTTTTTTTTATCTCGGTATGTGGGATATCCCCCGAGGATGAAGAGATGAATTACTATTGGATATAAAGGAGGTATGATGTTGGAAATATGTACCAATGGAAATTCCATGATGAGCCTGAGTAATCATGTCCTAGTGGTGCCAATAGAAGGAAGGAAGACAGTACAATTGGATGGATTTAAGAATACCAGGAAGTTGGATGTTGGATTAAGGATCAGTTGCCCGATGAGAAGTTCAAGGAACTACAAGTGATGAGATGGGCCATAACCCACAGGCCCCAGGACCTGCCAAGAAGCAAGCACACTCTTGTTGAAGGGAAGACCCTGGAAGAAGTTACGATTTTATCGATAGACGATCTTATAGGAGTTACGCAAAACCTGAGAGTTGTGAAGGAACGATAGATGTTTGTTTGGCTTGCAGAATCCATGGATTTATTCGAACTTGGTTCGTCGATAAGAGAAATTCTGCAATGCTTGCGAGGATGACCGAGTGTTAGAATGCGAGATTCACTAAACCATATACAAGGTAATGATTTGGGTGCGGGATGGATTGATCACCATACCGACTTACTCTTATTGTTCGCTTTGCTATATGGGATGGTAAATCTGAGTGACCTACCTATAGTAGAGAGACGACGGTATCAAACCTTGTTTGAAGCTTAGAATGGTATAAGAATGTTTCCCTTGTACACGGCAGTTGATGCCAATCGTAGGTTATACGGCGAGGATCAACCCAGACCCATTTCCTGCAGGAGAAACCATAAATTGTTGACCACCATGAGATGTCGATAGTTGTTTAGTTTTGGCGCCAGACCCGTCAGCTATGAAGACCCAGTCATGGAATAACCTTACCGAGATGAAAGATAGAAGAATTGAGGAAAAGGTTATGCCGCTACCCAAAGAGCCAGAGAAGGAATTTTTCTGAGAATCTGAGAAGACTGACACTGTCAACAACAAGGATGGAGTATAAGAGTTTTGGTGGAACCGTAACAACGCTTTTAAGGGTGGTAGCACCCCACGCCCCTGTGAAAATCGATGGATTTTGAGGAGACTCCCAAACCCTAACCTAATTCTTTCTAGCCTCTCCGAATCTCGAGGACGAGATTCATTTTAAGGGTGGTAGGTTTGTAACATCCCAAAATTCTAAATTTTGGAATGTTATAATAAACAGATAGATTGGATTGATTGTTTGATTGATTGACTGAAAGTGAGTGGAATTCGAAATCTTTTGAAAGTTAAATGAGAGGGAATAAGAGGACTTTCCCAAACTTTCATTTTTCTTTTATGATCTCCATGAATTCAAATTCTTTTCATCACAAAACCCTCGAGAGAAGATGACATGATTTCTTCCATTTATTTAAATGACAAGGGGTGTTGAAAATATTTGAATTTTATTTGAAAATATTTTTCATTTCTGAAACTTTATGCAACTCAATGATTTTCACGAGAGAAGATAAAATGAATTCTTGAAAACAAATGAAATATGAGTTGGGAGTTTCAAAGGATTTATTCAAAGTCCCATTGAAATTATTTTTCAATATTGGAGTTATTTGAGTTTTATTCAAATTATTTTTCTCCAAAAATAAAATATACAGAAAATAGGGTAACATGATTCCCTACATCAGAAAATTGGAGAAAAACAAATTTGAAATCATTTTGGTATTTTTAAAATGATTTTTATTGGATTTTAATAAGGCAGTAGCACTGTTTGATTTATTAAAATTTGTGTGGATTTTATTTTACTTTACAAAAATGTCCACGTTGTAGGAAATCTTTTTCTGAAAATTTTGATATATTATATGCCTATATAATATTTTTATTTATTTCGTTTTTATTATTTTTCTTTGTCCGAGAAAAGTTTTATAAAAAAAAAACTTTTCCCCGCGAACCGAACTGGGCCGGCCCAGCTCCCAGCCAGGCCACGGCCCAGCCGGCCCACGCGCCCGCACCGCCGCCTCCGACTCCGGGAGGAGTTCGCCTCCCGCACGCCTCCCGAGCGCCGCCACCGCGCCGTGCCGCCTCTTGTCTCCCGTTGCCCCTCCTCCAAGCCGCGCCCCTCCCCTGGCCTTTATAAGGCGAGACCGCCGCCCCGCCCCTCTCTCTCTCTCTGCCCCGCCGCCGCCGCTCCCGCATAGCCGCCGCCGCCGGCGAGATCCACCGCCTCGCCCCGCGCTCCTCCGTCGCCCTCGGCCACTGCCGTCACCACCGCCGCCACCGCCGCATCGCGCCGCGCCTCCCCGTGCCTCCGCCCGTCGCAGCCGAGCCTGAAGCCACCTCGCCGCCCTCGCTGGAGCCGAGCCGCCGCGCCGAAGCCCGCCGTCGCCGTTCGGTTTTCTTGCCCGAACCGCTGATCCGGTAAACCGCCAGGCCCGGTTTATTTCGTATAGGGTTTAGGTTTTTTTTCGGTTTTCTGTTTTAAAACCCGGTTTTTCTTTTAATCTAGTTATTTAGTGAACGTTCGCTGGTTAGGGTTAGAAAACGAACGTTCGTTATTTAGTCCTTTTCTTTTTCTGTTAGTTTTACGTCAGGGACCTATCCGTAAATATTTTATTTGCAGATTAACCCCTGGTTTTCAAATGACCACATCTTTTTACTCGTTTGTCCAAATCCAACGAAACCAACGCCCACGTCTTCGTTATGATCCCCTCTATCCAGTAAAACAACTTAAACATGTTTTTAAAAATTTAAAATTTGCTTTCAAATAGATTTGAATTTGAATCTTCTTTTGATCATAAGTTGAGTTCCGTAACTCCGTTTGAGTTGATTCTTTTTGCAAATCGAAGCTCTTGACCTAAACTTTCTGATAAGGCCAAATTCATATAATTTTGGTACTGTTAGAAATTGTTTTATGTTGCAAGATTTATTTTCTTGGTTTTGAAGTTTTCCGAATTGTTTTCTTCGATCTTTCTGATCTTGAGTGATTGCTTATGTGTGGTTACTATTGCTTGCTCTCGATAGATTGACCAGAGTGAGACGAATAGATCTATCAAGAGTTTTGAGTGCGAATCATCTTCATCATCATTGCAGGCAAGTTCACACTTTGATCATACCCCGTTCATACCCAGTTTTTATTGCATTAGATCTTTTCCTCAAACACATTGCATGGTTAGGGTCTAATTAAACTGTGGGTATTGGGAAGTAGTTGAGGTAGTACCTATTGCCCTGTTTTCTCATCAAACCCTTGGGAGTTACTTCTACGTTGATATTATATCACCATGCTATGCGTAGACGTGGATTGGGTTTGAGAGATATTCATGACAGATGTGAGTGTTTAATAATGGTTCAACTTAAGGTGGCAACTAAAACTCACATCTGGGTGGATTGAGGCACCTGGAGAACCCAGTGTTGTCTGTATGTATAAGGTCCGCCACCCAGGCTCAAAGGGATCATAAGATATTTCATGCTAGAAACTTCCGTGTGCAGCCGCAAGCTATTATGGGCTCTAGCATAGCTGAGTAGGTTACAGGATCTCTTGAAGAGGTGGACTAGCAGATGTAGGGGAAAGTAGGTGTACCGGTCCATCCAGAGTAGAGAGTGACTGTTTCTGAAAGACTGTGTCTCGGTCATCCGTTTCTCAAACATCATGCAGTGCGAGAATCAAGCGGAGGCGATCGAGTCTTGTGGGAAAAGTGCACAAACCTCTGCAGAGTGTACAAACTAATCATGATTAGCCGTGTCCCCGGTTATGGACATCTTGAGTATCTAGTTCTTGGATTATCCCGTTGATCTCATCATGTTACTTTAATTAATTTTGCTGGGTTAATGATGACACTTAATTGGGATTGAGTTGGAGGTACCTTCTCAATGTTTCACAACCACCATGATAGTTAAATAAAATTTATTCCTTGGAAGTAGGGAAAAATTGGCTTTTCGCAAAAACATTATAACCATAGAGCTTTTCCACCAGCCATATATGCATGTAGTGATAGCCTTTGTTCATCATTTCTCTATGGTGTGAATTTGCCAGCATATTCCATTGTGCTGACCCGTTTTCGGGCTGCAACGTTTCATGGTGCAGGATATCTTACGACGAGTAAGTGATTCGTTAGGGTTACGATTTCTACACTCAACTTTGCCGTTGGTGTTGATGGGAATCCACAACCTTGTTACTTCCGCTATTTGGATTGAGGTAATAGTATTTACGTTACTTTATACATGTGATTTACCTCTGTTATAAATCCTCGAGTACTGTGTGTGTCAGCATACCGATCCAGGGATGACACTTAAGCACAGAGACTTGATCCATTCGGGTCGGGTCGCTACAGAGAGGCCGGCGCCAACCCCATCCAGATCAACGGCGACGGCGGGCGAATGCTGCGGCCGCGCTCCGTGCACGGCGAGAGCTCGGGGGCACGCAGCTGTCTTCGCTCGTGTCCGGAGTCTCATAGGGCTCAGGAGAGTCACTGGACTCCCAAGCGCCACCGCTGCTGCTGGAGGAACCGCTGGCAAGGCCAGCGGCAGGCCTGGCTCCTGGCGCTGCACCGTCCCGACGATCCCTTCCAGAGCAGCACTCTAGGCGGCGGCCATCCTCGTCGAAGATCTTGAAGAACACCATGGAGGCGCAGTCGTATTCGAAGTGGATGGCAAGGGCACCCTCCGCACGGCAAACCCGGGCGACCTCACCCCAGCCGCGGGTCATGAAGATCTTGCCCGGGGAGACGACCTCAACCTCTGCCCCTGTCGCCGGGGCGTCGCACTCGGCATGCTGCAGCCATAGCTCGAGGGGACCCATCGGCGGCATCACGGCGGAGAAGAACTGTGGGAAGCGAATCCAAGAACGCGGAGGCATCGCCGCCCACACCACCAGTTCGCGCGAGGAGCCCTCGGCGTGGGTTCCTGGGGTGACGGCGCGCGCCACTGCGGCACGGTGACCACGACGGCAACGCGGTCGGCGCTGATTGCCGCCTCCTCCTCCGGAGCCCTCTGCCTGGGCGTACAAAGGCAGCGGATACCCAGGGGGAGGTTGCTCATGCCAAGGCCTCGTCACCTCCGGCCTCACGATGATGTCGTGGCAGCGGACCAGCCTCTTCTTCGGCAGAAGCAGCCCCGGCTCGTCGCGGGGGGCTTTTCCCTTCTCAGCGGCCGAGAATCTCCGTATCAGCGCCATGGGTGTCGATGCTAGCGATGAAGCAAAGCGGAAGAGGAAGGAGCGCGCATCAAGAAAGAAGGAGATGAGCAACGGGGTCTCCGCCCCCTCCTCATTTATAATCAGCAGGAGGCCAACCGCTGGCCTCCACGATCACACGCAATGATGGTTTTTCTTCTGCATGCAGTAGGGTCTCGTCAAATCGAGGGAGTTTCTGAGGCAGCTTGGGGAAGTGGAGACGCCCACGCCCCGTCAGTCGCCACGCATCAATCAAGGCCGCACGCGGTTGGGGCCCGCGGCGCTCCGCACTTGCCCTTTGACTTCGCCTCGAAGCCAAGTCCGAGCGCGCCTTGGGCCCAGGGGCTACCGTCGGCGTTCTGGGAATGGGGGTCCCCAGACTTGCCTGCCTGCGGCCCACGGCCTGGCTCCTGCAGCGGCCTGGTATGGCCCATCTTCATCGGCAAACAATCAAGACCCTCGCGAGGGGCCGAGCCTCGCGAGGCGAACGCCACAAGACCTCCTCAGGGGTGGCCTCACTAGGCTGGCTCGCGAGGAGCGGAGAGATCAAGGCGAGGGGCACCTCGTGAGGTTCCCGTGACGTGAGCCATGACGACCAAGGCCAGGCGGGCACCAGGCGGGCGCCAGCGGGCGCAGAGTACCCGCTGCCTCTTTGGTGCTAAAGGGGCAAGCACAGGCGAGGAGTCCCGAGGCATCAGGCAAAGGTTTCCATATCGGTGCAACGAGACCAAGACCAGCAGGACGGCAGGACAGAGGTCATCGTGGAGCCCATGACAGCGTCTCCACCAGAGCCTTTGGCAGGCAAAGACCACCTTTTGTCAGGATAGCTTGTACTAGTTGTCCCCCTTCAAATTGGCCGTTGTGGGATCCCTTCCCGCCTAATATTTGGGGAGAGGACCCGGGCCTCTATAAATAGGACTATCCACCACCTTAGCAAGGGGGGATCATTTAGATCATCCTATACCACACAAGCTCTCACTGAGCCCAAGAACACCTCTCCTCAGGAGGCTGTTCTTCCCTTGTACCAGTTCATCCTCAGCCTACAAGGCAATCCACCACACCACACTGGAGTATGGTATTACACTACATCGGTGGCCCAAACCAGTATAAACTCTTGTGTCCCCTGTTCTTCGAGTTCGACGCGCTGAGCCTTGAGATCATGGTGAGCGAGCGAGCTAGGGGGAGGGAGAGATCTTCGTGCACACCCCAGTGTTCGAACCTTAAGGGTTTTGCCGGAACCCGAAATCCGACAGTGCTCGACTCGTCGACAACCTTCAGCCCGGTGGCAGCGATGACTTCCTCGTCAAAAGCCTCCCCCTCGGTTGGCGCTGCGGTGCTTGCCGTCCTCGGGATACTGACAAACAGATTGTCGCCCACCTTCAGATATCTGGTTGAGGGGGGCTTCGGATGTAGATGGTTGGTCATCGACCACTGTCTCCCTGGCAACTGGGGCTCCGGGACCGATGCAGCGGCAGGGATGCCATCAGTTCGGTCGCCGGTCTCCCCGGTAGACCCCTTGGCGGCCTCCTCATGCGCGTCCTTGGCGGCCTCGTCGGCAGCAACTTTGGCGCCTTCGGCGGCAGCATCCTTGGCGGTCTCCTCGATGGTGGCGTCGACATCCATCTGATCCGCCAAGGGGGGATCTGAAGGCCAAGGAGGAGAAATAAGATGAAACCAAGATTGAAGCTCAAGGCAAGCAAAAAAAGAGAAAAAGATCGCACTTGAAAGATGACAAGTACGAGGAAGCGGGCGACTTACCTGTGACGAGCTGTTGGGGGTGGTTCCCTCCCCGGCAACACTCATTGCCGGTATGGAGCTGCCGGCGCCAGTGCTCGCCGGCTCCTCCTCCACGCGCGTGGGCTCGTCGGTGGAAGCCCTTGCCAGGGATCCCTCCCTGGGAGGTGTGGTTGACGGAGGGGGCATGTCACGGGTGGCCCTCAGCGGCTCCTCCTGTTACCGCTCTTCTCCTGCAAACCCGGCAAGGTTAGCAGTAAAGATACACACCCTGACGCTCACCAGCGGGAAGTGAGTAACGGGCTCACACTGGGGGCTGGGTTGGGGGCTGCGTCGTGGGCTGGGGTCCGGGCTGATCGTGATCGTCTCCGGCGCACACGAGGTGCCTGTTGGGGGCTCGTCGCCCGTCGAGGTCTTGGCCTTCTTTGCCATCCTCTGCGCCAGCGTTTCCGTGTCTCTGCTGGAACAAGTTAGGGCCAGATCAAATCAGATAGGACAAGCAAAACAGGGATTCTGGAGGTGAAGAAAACAGTGAGGCACTTACTCGTCTTCTCCTTCTGGCCTCTTCCCCCTCCTCGGGCTAAAATAAGAGAGGCCGAAGTCAGCCTCTGGTATGGTGTCCATGCGAGGGGGTGGAGATGGGGACCCGGGCCGCTTTGTCGTGGCGGAGGCGACGGCCGCCGTTTCCCTTGCTACCGTGGCCGTGCGCCTTGTCTGGCGCATAGATTGCGGTTGGGCCTCTTGTCGTGGCGCGGCCATGCCGGCTGCCCCCTTGGCGGGGACCTCTTCGCGCGAGGAAGGTTGCCGGACTGGATCGGTGGAGCCAACCCGCTGAAGGACATGTTTCTTCTTCCCCGGGACTGGGGGCTCCTCCTGCAGCTCCTCTTTTGCCGCTTCTTCAGTCGTCCCCTCGGCTGCCTCCTCGGCAGAAGGGCCCCTGGAAGCGGCGCCACTGTGCTCCCCGGTAGGCTCCTCCCACTCGGCAAAGTCTTCCTCTACGCCGGCCTCGTCTTCCCGAAAGCCGACGCTGCTGGCCTCCTCGGCGAGGGCTGCCTCTTCCGCCCTGCTAGCGTTGTACGCCACCTCCTCGTCGGTGGTAGGGCGGATGAGCTATGCTTCTTCCCGGACGGCCCTCTCCGACAAGTTGTCGAAGAACTTTTGCACCCGCTCCGCGTCTGGCTTGGCCCAGGCCTGATCAAGGCCATGGGCGTTGAATACCGGCATCATGGCGATGATGGAGGTCGGTGCGGAGTTGTTGCATAAGGGGATCACGCCCGCCGGCAGCCTGAGCGGCTTGTTGGCCTTCTCAGTCTTGTCGGTCTTGTCGGCCTTGAGGTGGAACAGCTTTTGGCAGAGAGACGCATGCTGCATCACCGCCAGGTTGTTGTTCAGGCCGGGGTGCATCCTCATGATGTCTGTCGTGTTCCGGTACTCCCAAGCTGGCCTCCCTTTGTTCTGCAAAGGGGCGATGCGGCGGCGGAGAAAGTCGGCCCCAATCATCTCGATTGTGAGCCCGGCAGCCTTGAGGCAAAGAATTCTGGTGGTTGCAACTGCGAGCTTCCCGTCTTGAGGGTCGAGGTCGCCCCAATTGCCACCACGGACCAGTTTCGTCTCCCGGGGCATACAGAATGGCTGCGGATCCTTCTCCACAATCTAGCACCACTTGTGCCGCCATTCATCCCACGTCTCCTTGTGGATCCCATCTGGGTACGTCTTCTTCCTTAAGGCCCTCGGGATCTAGGTGACGCAGCCAGAAAGGGTCCCTCCTAGCTGGATGCGGGGGACGAAGTAGTGGCGGAAGAGCGCCCTATTGGGGACCACCCCGGCGAAGTTCTCGCAGAGGTGGGCGAACGTGGCCATACACGCCACAACATTCGGCGTGAAGTCCAAGAGATGGAAGCCGAAGGTGTAAATGATGTCGATGAAGAAATCCGAGAATGGGCGGCAGAGCCCGCAGTAAGTAATCGACAAAGAAAGGGAATTTATCTGGGGCGGGCTCGGCGCGAGAAGATGGGATGACACGGGTGGCTGGATGCCCCGTCGTCTCTCTCCCCAACATGCACAGGTACAGGTCCTTGAGCGCGCGCGTTGAGCATCGGAGCAAAGACGACGTGCTCCCTCCGCATCTTCACCAACTCACTCTCCGGCACCTCTTACCCCTCGCTCGCCTTGGACGCCCCCTTGCCCTTGCTCGTTTTGGGCGCCATAGTAGCCGAGGGAGGGCGGGGGACCAAGAACAGTGAGGGCGCGGCGGCGGAAAACGGAGGAGGAAGCTCTGGTTTGGGCTCGAGGAAGAAAAAGATGGTGATTCCTAGATTGGGATGGGAGAAAGGGGTAAATGAGCAGCGCCCCTACGGATTCCTCTTTTTATGGGGAAGGCGCGGGACAGCCTCTTTACTGTTTGATGTGAAGGCGTTTTTGCAGGCATGCTACGACCGTTCCGCGCACGACCCCCACATCGCACACTCAATGCGGATCATGGGGAAGCGCAGCACACGAGATGATTACAACAGTTAACCCGTGCCACGCGTGCCCGCGCACTATTTGGGCGTGGCCCAACAATGCTTCGCACTCGTGTATGGCCCAGGCCCGGGGGCTCCTGTCGGTGTACTAAAGTTTGGGCCCTTTTGTACCCCTTACTTGTGCATGGGGAGTTGCAGCCGCACACGCGGCAAGGCTTGACGGGGGCAGCTGGAAGGCAAAATACAAGACGACCAAGAGGGCATCCAGGCCAGTACCCAGAGAGCAGAAGGCAAGCTGGACCCCCGGCAAGATCCTTGCAGGGACGGCTCGTGAGGCCCCGGCAAGATCCTTGTCGGGATGGCTTGCGAAGCACTGACAAGACCACCACCCTTGAGGTTGAGAGCTCTGACACCATCGGCAGTATCAAGACCAAGACCCAGGGTCACCTCGTGGTGGCATGCAGATCTTAAGACAAGAAGGCAAAGTTCCCAGCAAGGTTCTTGCCGGGGACGTTTGCGAGGCCCCGGCAAGACTCTTGTCGGGGACGATTGCGAGGCCACGGCAAGGCTCGCGCATGACAAGGCTCCGCCGCCCTGCCACCATTCCAGCACGGCAACTAGCCTGCCAACCAGGCAAGCACCTGCGTTGCGGCATGCAGATCTTCGTGAGATCCTACCACCGCTCCAGCGCAGCGGCTAGCCAGTCAGCTTGGCGTTGCATGCCTCGTCATCCTGGATGCGTGTCAAGATGGGGTGAGGCAGCGACGGACGGGACGGGCTCTGTTCCCCTCCCCAGTAGAGTTAGAGGGCACGTAAGCAGCGCATTTAATGCGTTTGTCCTAAGACGTCGGTGATAAGCACGTGCACTGTAGCACTTTACACCTCATGTGTGCCTGCTCGCCACTGTGGTAGCCACTTGGTATAAAAAGAGTCCCAGGGCGATGCAAGAGGGGACTTTTGGACTTTCCGGCCCAGTTTGCATGCGTAGCAGCTAGCCGAAGCTCAAGAACACTGAATATACACTAAAAGCAGGACTAGGGTTTTACGCTTCTCAGCGGCCCGAACCTGGGTAAAAATCCCTCGTGTTGATTGTTAGATCTGCTCTTTGTGCACCCCGTTTCCCCGACATTGTTATTCTTAACCACCGAATGTTCCAGTTCAGAAATTAGTGACCAAAGTGGATTGGTCCGTACATCATTTGGTTATGTAGGAGAACAATTTTATTAGTTCAAAGAAGTGCAACTGATAAGATCGTATTGTTCACTTAATACGTAGGGTTGGAGTTTTTCCATTTTTCTAAGATTGTGATGCACCCCTGTGCGCCTCGTATTGCAACTGATAATGTGATGCCTGTTTCAAATGATTGCAGGACGTGTCATACATTTTAGTTGACAACGAACTTGGGAAAGACCAGTTTGAAGACGTGTCAGCGAAGAGGATTCAACGGGAAATTGCACTGGCTCCCCTTGTTGTACTATGATCGGCTAGTCACTCCAACAGAAAACCCAGTTAGTGGTGAATCACATCGCATTATCACGATGATGTCCTCGAAAGATAGAAAATATCTAGTGGACCTTCTCTTCGGCGTTGTTAACTGGTACTACAAAACCTTTAGGAGGGTTGTGCTCGATGATGCTGGCAACTATGTCTGGGGAAATTCGTTTCGCTTCAAAGACAAGACCATCATACTGCCTTCTTATGCTGCTCCCAACTCAGAAGAAATGGGTCACAGAGGAGACCATGACCAAGGTTCAAGGGTACGTGTTTCTAACTTGCGTGGGATATCGACAACCTATATTAGTGTGTGCTAGATTGTACTATCGTATATATCTGTTATATGCTATGTCTTTGTGATAGTTGTGTTGTTTATTTACTCAGCTTGTTCTGTGCAGGAAAACCATTGGCGATGGAACTGTTTTCATAGACATCTTATGGGTTGCATACACGATAAGAAATAGTTGAGCAGGGCAGTGCGAGGCACAGCCATGTACTTCTGTGAAGCACTGTGCTTCTCGGAAATTTACTTGGAGGTGCTCCTCACGGTCTGGGCTGGCACCGACTCGGTAACACACCTATCAGAAAAGATGAAGCACTGAATTGGATCTTGGGGTGTTCTCTGCAACTTTGTTTTCAGCACAAGACGGAATGGAGGAGTGGTTAATGTTGCTACACTGATGGGGCACGGGGCGCATTACGACATGGGCAGGTTTGACCAGCTGATTGGACCCGATGGTGAGCTCAGGATCTTGCTTCATGATGATGACATCCTGCTCGATGATGAGCTTTGTGTTGCGCTGGCAGCCGAGGGAGTAGGTCAAGGTGTGTCGAACGTGGCGTTTGGGGGTAATCTCCAGGGTTTTGGGAATGCTTTTGCACACATCTGAGTTCCTATTGAGAACATCTCCAACTAGGTGCTAGCATCTTGTTTCTTTTGTGGGATTTTGTGTGGTATCTGAATGCCCTGATTGAGAATAGTAGCTCCACTGATTGGACATGTGTAGATGAAGTAGTATTCTGCAGATGTATTAACTGATGATTGCACTTGAGAATAGGGCCACTGGTTGAACCTGTGTAGACGAAGTAGTATTCTGGAGATGTATTAACTGAAGATTTCACTGCCTCATTGCCGGAACATATTTTCTTGAAATCTCAAAGTTTGGGGATCAAATGTTTGTCTACCAAATAGTTAACTTGGCGAGTCATTGACACAGAAATAACATAAAGAACAAAACTACTTGGAGGGGTTTCGAACCTTAAAACCACCTCGTTAACTGCCGGCACGATCTTGTCATGCGGGCGAACTATGCTTAACCTACAAGTATTACCTAGAAATCTATGTAGACCACGTATCGATCTGCAAATTTTCTACGAGTATCCACCGGTTTTATATTAAATTTGTTTTCAAGTTCATGTTTAGTTTTATGACACCTAAACGGGGCCGGTCCAACCAAATATTAGGCCCGATGCGAAAATAAATATAATCATTTACACTAAAAAGTAGTGTTTATTTATAAATATTTTGTTGTGTAATCGCAATCATATGTACTTTTAACATATTACACCTTAAAAGCAATTAAACCAAATCCACTTAAATATTAGAATATAATAAATTAATAATTTACATGTTTTCTCAGATTAATTTGTGATTATTACATAAGTATAACGTACTCCCTTTGTTCCTAAAAATAAGTCTTTTTAGAGATCCACTACAAACTACATACGGATGTATATAGAGATATTTAAGAGTGTATATTCACTCATTTTGCTCTGTATGTAGTCGATAGTGAAATCTTTAAAAAGACATATATTTAGGAACGGAGGGAGTATATGTTTTTGTATGCATTCTTATAACGAAGCATACTGTTTTCAGCATGCGGTCTGATTATAGATCTCTATAGTATCCCTCAAAAGTATATCTCTATTGTGTATGGTATACAAAATATCTTGATAGTGGTATTTCATTAGATGTAGGAAAATAGAGAAATCTAGATTACACAAGATGTTTATGAGGACCTTGTCACTTAACCATTTACACACTACTTTATCATTTTTGGTCAAATGTGTCGTACATATTATAGTGGGTTTGGTAATCTATTGGTTATGTGCGTCTACTCTCTACCACTTGTAAATCATTCACTTGAGGAAGACTAGTAGCCTAACTTAACTTGATTTATATTCTGGACTATAAATTGAGTCTTTTGTTTTGTTAGATGTTCAATTTTTGTAACATATTAGACCCTTAAATGTAAGAAATATTGCAATATTCAGATGATTAATATACACAATTAGTATGTGGGCAGGGGCCTTTGCCTCACATGCCCGGGCTTGTCATCTTGTTTGTCGGACCGGGAGATGTTTAAAGCTCAAACCATGTAGGAAAAGCTCAAAGCTACTTCCAATTGTCAAAGAAGCTCAAAGTTTGAATCTATTGCCACTCGGTTTGTCTATCGCGTGTGGGGCAAGCGATAAACCTGTGATACAAATATACAATGCACTTTAGTTGGGCCTAGTTACTGGAGCTTCTTGGGTCGATGCTTATGGTGCTATGGCACAACTTGGTCCTTTTCATGGTGCAGTTATATGTCTCATTTCAGTTTCTTTTTGAGATGGAGTATTGTTTATTGTTCCTACCATCATGGATCGTTCCTAGTTTGTGTTTCCTAGGTTTCAGTGTGGAGTGTTGGGAACTGAGCCATGGGGCTACGTTGCACTGAAATGTACTATCTCTGTCCTGGTTTATTAGCCCTCCTTGTAGTTTGGGTCAAACTTTGACCTTTGATTTACCTATCAAAAAATAAGTTATATGCCTAAAAATAGTATCATCGGAAACCTCTTTCAAATATGAATCAAACAATATAACTTTTGTGGCATACAACTTATAATTTGTTAGGTAAATATACGGTCAAAGTTGGGCACAAAATATGAAAGGGATCAATAAACCCGAATGGAGGTAGTATGTGTTTGGTGTCAGTATTCATTCATTTACTCCCTCTATTTCTTTTTACTCCGCAAATAATATATGTTTGAAGTCAAACTACGTAAAGTTTGACCAAATTTATATTAAAAAAAGTCAGCATCTAGAATACTAAAGTTATATAGTGTGAAAAATAATTTCATGATGCATCAAATGATATTGATTTTTTATTATCCATGTTGATATTTTTTCTATAAAGTTGGTCAAATTTTATGAAGTTTGACTTCTGACAAATTTTATATGCAAACTTAAAAGAAACGGAGGGGTACATGTATGGGCAAAAAATCTAGACTTGTCCCATGATACATACGGGGCTCCTTCCAACTAACTAGACTTGTCCAATAGGTGTGGTAGCTTTACTCCTGCATAAACGCTTCGTACATGTAGCTTTACTCCTGTATGAGGGCCCTTGGACTTCAGGAGGCCCTGTGCCACCGCACTTATTGCACATGCTAAGGACCGGCCTTGCACCTAAATTTTCCCATTTAGAAAATACAATACTTATAAATATGCAATTAATGTGTACTTTTAAATATTCTTCCTTTTCTTTATTATTGTGTACTTTGAAGAGATAAATGAACTTTCGAAAAAAATGTGGATTTAAATAATTCAACATGTATTAAAATATTGTGTGATTTTATATATTTTCATTTCAGACCAGAAGCGAACACAATGATTTTGTATCTTCATTGTATTTTGATAATACCCAATTGCTAAAAATTTGACAACGTTGTATTTTGTAAACTATACCACATGTATTCAAATTTATTGTGTAATAACATTAAATTATAGAAATGTATCAAAATATGTCAGCGTGCTTGTAGAATTGCAAGGATAATTTTACACAACAATTTTTTAATATGCGTTGAACATTTTCTACAAACATGTTGAACGTTTTGTAAATACAGATTATCACATGCCGAGCATTTTCCAGAAACATGTTTAACATTTTTTGAAATGCACAAACATTTTCTTTAAGTTTGTAATTTTTTTATTACATTTCTTTTTCAAATGGTAAAAATAATTTCAAAAATGAAAATAAACACGAACTTGAAAAAGTTAGAAAAATGCTGTGAGGGCCCATAGGAAAGCCATGTATATATAGCAACCAAAGTGAACTTTTGGAGCACGGTGACCACTGAGCATGTTTGTTTGTTAGGTTAAAAACTTGCACTTAAAAATGATTTTTCACACAAAAAATGTATGCATGTGCTCCAAGTTACTGTCAAATTTTGTTCGAAATTATGGTATATTATTCCCTGCAATAAAGAGAAAATTCCAGCTAAAAAAATAGCTGATTTTTGCTTGTATTTTGCACCTCTCGCATACAAACACGGACTTTGATGAAAATTCACATGATATATTACACTTCGATGTGAGCAATATTTGGAATCTTTTGAGCTATTAAATCCGTTTCTTTTAACTTCAGAAAAACGGGCACACGGTGTCTGTGCTCCAAAGTTACCTTTTGCATAGCAATGTAATATAAATAATTCGGTCCACTGAGCAGATTTTCGTGTGGTTGACTGTTGACAGCTTGTGCGTACAATGCAATCTGCGACCATGAGTTCCCAGGATTGATCCTACATCACCCAATTAATTTTTCTGTTGTTTGTCTCTGTCATACTGACCACGCAGGGCTTTATTATTGTGTAGCTTTACTCCCGTGAATGCTTTTTCTTTCTTTAATCTAATATTGACCACGCAGGGCTTTATTATTGTGTAGCTTTACTCCCGTGAATGCTTTTTCTTTGCCTAAAATTGCCTCTCAACTCCCGTGAACTTTTGCAAAAAAAAATTCTTTTAAATATTCTTCCTTTTCTTTATTATTGTGTAGCTTTACTCCCGTGAATGCTTTTTCTTTCTTTTTGCAAGACATAGGGCTTCCCTGCGTGATTAAATAAAATATAAGGGGGTTTTCTGAAACAAAATCCTCACGAGCGGGCTACCCGGCACCTCCCCTGCTCTCAGCCGCTGACATGTGGGCCACCGCCATGCTTTCCCGCATGCAGGCAGAGCGTACGCCTCGATAGGGAAGGCGGCAATGTATTTGCATGGTCGGACAAGTACGGACACCTGTTTCGTATATTTTGCAATTTTAGGCATCAGACTGACCACGCAGAACAAGTTGAGAGGCACCCATCGTGTAACTAAATCTAATTTTACCTTAGAAAAACTTTAGCACAATCGTCATATTTATGGCTTCCATAACAAATATGCGCTCCGTAATGTTTTTGAAGCCTACGAAGTTTATGCATAAACATAAAGTCATTATAATATTGCCTTTTTTTTCATGTTTTCTTCAATCTACTCTACTAAAATTCAACAAATATTATTACAAACCATTAACCTGGATGCAACAAATAATCTAAATTATCAAATATCTTGATTAAAAAATTTGAGTAAAAATAAATGAACTTTAAAGAAATTTAAGCAAGCTATTTTTGAGCTAGCTGCCAATGACGCTCAATAGAATCCTCCTTTAACTAATCATGGGAAAACCGGTGTTCAATCTTCCGGCATGCCATCAGAAATGCTTGAACGCGGTTTGTGTGCCGTCAGGGCCTCACGATTGTGCCAATATTTTCATAGTCCATGGACTTAGAATTAGGGTTGCAAACGAGTCGAGTTCGAGCGATTTGGACTTGACTCAACTCAACTCATATTAAAATTTTGAGCGAGCTCAAACTGAGTGAAGCTCGAGATCAAGCTGTAGAACATTACTCGTGCTCAGCTTGTAACGATCTCGAATCGATCTCGAGCTAGTTTTGAGCTAATGTGATTATTCCAGCTAGATAATGCACAACACGACATAAGAAAGCACTAAAAATATATTATTCCAATCCAGACAAAAATATCAAGTAAAAGATTCATATTTCAGTAATCTGAATCACATGCAGAGGATGCACTAAACGTGAATCCTTGGTTCTGCTGACGCTGGTTTGTCATCCAAAATATGACAGTACGGCTTAAAAAAATTTGTGTTGAAAGGAACTCACTTGATCTATGTTAGAGCATCTCTATCAGACCCCGTATAATGCCGATCTACAAATTGCGTTTACAGTTCGTTGCAGATGAGATTTGTGGGGTCGATTTCGTGCGTTGCAGATCAGACCCCATATATGAAACTGTAAATTTAAAAAAAGCATTCACGGGAGAAACTTGCAACGACATTGATCATACATAAGTTCATCTACATACTACATTGATCATACATAGTTCATCCAAATTCATCATACTAGTGGGGGAGGCCACGCGACGGAGGAGCTCGAGCCTAGGTACCAAAAATCGACAAGCTCGCAGCGGCGGCGACGCGGCGGAGGAACCGGAGGAGCTCAGTCCTCGTCGAAGGATTGAGGTCGATGAAGAACTTGACCTGCTCCGCCTTCATGAAGCACATGTCCTCCTCCTTGGATGCGTGCGGCTGCGACGCAGGGACGCCCGTCCGGAGGAACATTTGCTCGTACTCGAGCTTGCAGCGGCGGCGCGCTTCGGCCTCATCCTGCTCCCTCCGACCGCTCCATGACGACGCGCTCTAGGTGCTCCTCCTGCCCCGGAGGGAGGTATTCCTCGGGGCCGATAACTCCTCGACGCGGTGGCGAGTCGGCCTTGAGCTTGACGGCGAGCGGCCCGAGCTCCTCCGGCTCTCTCTTCACCGGAGTGAGCCGCGAGCTCGAGGCGCCCGCGGACGAGCTCCCCGCGGCAGAGGAGCCAGAGGAGGTGTGGCGGCGGCGGGCGAGCTCGCGCTCGAACTCGACCAGCTCGCGGCGATCGAACGCCGGCGGCAGCCGCTTACCGCGGTTGAGCCGCCTCCGCGTGCCCCGCTTGCGCGCGACGTCGGATCTGGCGTGGCGGCGGCGCTCCGCGTCATCCCCAAAGCTGCCGTAGCCATCCATGGCTTTTTCAGGCTCGGCGACGGGGAAAAATCGAGCGGAGGAGGAGGGGAATCGCGACGGAGAAGGAGGGGAATCACGACGGAGGAGGAGGAGAATCGCGGCGGAGCGGCGGCGGAGGCGGGAAGGGTTTGACCCATATCCGAGTGGTGAAACCGCATATATAGCGGTGGGGAGAGTTTTTGCGGGCCGCGCCGCGGATACGGTGTCTACTCCGGTTAGAAAAGCGGACCGAACCCGTATACTCGCCGGAATTATACGATGTCTAAACCAAAATATTCTTTAGAGTAAAACTGATGAAGAATTACATAGAAACAACTTGCACCCTATCCAAGTGTACTTTACACGTGAACAGTCTAATTCAGAGATCAGGACAGAAACATTTGATCTATGGGTGTATATACATCCTATATGAAAAAAAATAGTAACTAAATAAAAAGTCAAAAAAATTCCGAAAATATATTTGAAATGAAAAGACCTTGCATTGTACTTGTAAACAAAAACAGAAATAGAAAAACCCTCGTTGACTTCTTTAAAACAGAAATAGAAAAACCCTCGTTGACTTCTTTTAAAAAAAGGCCAAAATATTATGAATAGCGGCCTATAACAGCAATAAAATTTTAAAAAATTGCCCTGAATTCAAAATTGGTTTTTTATTGGTGAAATTTTATATACTAGTGCAAAAGATAGTCAAGTTATTTTAAAAATTTCTAAAGTTTTTCTATTTTTTAAAATTATTATTTTCCCATAGCAGGTGCCGATTGACCAAAGTGTATTTCCCTCAGAGATCATTCATTTATTTATAAACTATAGTACCAACTATATGGCATGAAAGTGAAAAATAAGCTTACTTCAATCCAAGGTACAACCATCTCGTCGTGCTCGGCACAACTCATCTTGGTCTCTTGGGCGAACTAGCAACATGTGCTGATCTTCATGGACGAAAGACAAGAAAACGATGGGTCATATGCTCGGCAACTTTGGTAAAAAACAACGACATGCTATTTAACACATAGCGGACCACATACTGTATTAAGCTTCCATGTTTGCTAGTAAATAAAATGAAGAAAAAATGTGTACATCAGATATGGTAACAAATTTATTCTATTCCCACTCAATATGTGGTGTGATCGTTTAACATAATGTTATTGTACCGAGCTATCGAGCGAGACGGTATTGACTCAAGATCAGCTTGTTTCTCGACCGAGCAACATAAAATGTTCAAACTCATTTTTCAGTTGATCTCGAGTCAAGCCAAAAAACGAGTCGATCTCGGGCGGCTCACAAGCCTCGAGGGTTTCTTGCAGCCCTACTTTGAATATCCCTCTTATTCTCGATAATCATGTTGTGTCAGATCACACAACGTGTCATGATCTTTGCCAAGACATCCATGTTCCAAAAATGACCATGACCGAAGACAATTGCAAACCTAGCTCGTAGCACTTCAAATGCTCTCTCGATGTCTTTCCTCGTTGCTTCTTGCATCTCGGCGAAATGTTAAAGTTTCATGGTCTCAGGATTAGAAAATGTGTTTACAAATGTTGACCAAGATGGATAAATGCCATTCTTCATCACACCGATGACTATTCACCGTGAATTTACAAGGTGTGTTCGCACACGAATACATCACCGTGTACCCTCGACGTTGGGGGTGATGCACATCAGCTCACGTCGAAGGAGACCCATACGGAAGCACGGTACGCAAGCAATCCGGCAGGCGCTTTTGTAGACCTGAAACCCCACACACCGGGAGGGACCCTTGTCGGTGTCAAAACCGGCAGATTTCGAGTAGGGGGTCCCGAACTGGGCGTCTAAGGATCGAGGGTAACAGGAGGCAGGGGACACAATGTTTACCCAGGTTCGGGCCCTCTTGATGGAGGTAATACCCTACTTCCTGCTTGATTGACTTTGATGAGTATAGGGGTTACAAGAGTTTATCTACCTCGGGATCGTAATGGCTAAACCCTAGATGTCTAGCATGTATGATCTTGATTGCCCCTATGGACTAAACCCTCCGGTTTATATAGACACCAGAGGGGGCTAGGGTTGTACATAGTCGGTTTACAGAGAAAGTAATCTTCATATCCGATCGCCGAACTTGCCTTCCACGCCAAGGAGAGTCCCGTCCGGACACGGGGGAAAGCCTCCCGTCTTGTATCTTCACGGCCCACGAGTCCGGCCCACGTCACATAGCCCGGATGCCCGAGGGCCACGTAATCCAGAACTCCCTCAGTAGCCCCTGAACCAGGCTTCAATGACGATGTGTCCGGCGCGCAAATTGTCTTCGGCATTGCAAGGCGGGTTCCTCCTCCTAATACCATATTAGTCTTCTGAACAGAAGACATGTACCCGACTATGTATAACCACAATCAACAACCATGAAAGTAAAATATAAAATAGAGATAAGCTATGTCCATTGACAGCCTTTTTTTCTTTTTGGCGAAACATTACGTCAAGTCTCATTATTATTAATTCGAACCAATTTTCGGGCCTCCCGTCTCACGTACCGAGGCGTGGCCTCTGTTGACACGTCTCGTCAAGGCAGAGATCCTGTCCCCTTATTTGCGGGATCCTCATCAATACGGGTTCGAGTAACCCTAACAGTGCCGTTTGCACGACCCCTTGGGAATAGGCGAGTTTTAAGGCTTGTGAGGGGGCGCTTGATATTCACTGCCTTTATAAGAGGATAAGGATCCGTCCTTGTACCCCGCGCCCTTTCTCCTCAGCATTCCCATCATCAAGCTCCAGCGCCTGAGTCTCAATCTTTCCGCTCGCCCCCAACCTCTTCGGACATGGCCGGATCCAGCTCCCAAGGCAAATGGATGGCTTCCTCCGTCACGGAGGAGAACGTCAAGGAGCTTCGGGAGGCCGGGTACTTGACTGCGGAGATCGCACACAGGCTTCCCGCCCAAGAGCAGGTCATCCCCTCTCCAGGACCAGGCGAATGAGTGGTATTTATTCCCCACTTCCTCCGTGGATTGGGTTTTCCCCTCCACCCCTTCGTCCGCGGTCTTATGTTCTACTACGGGCTGGATTTCCATGATCTAGCCCCGAACTCTTTCCTTCACATCTCGGCGTTTATCGTCGTGTGTGAAGCACTCCTCCGCATCCCTCCACACTTCGGCCTCTGGCTCAAGGTTTTCAATACAAAGCTGAAGGTGGTCAACATGCAGCATGCGGAGTGCGGCGCACGCAATGATAAGCAAGCTCCCCAATACCATGTGGCCAAAGGGAGCCTTTGTGGAGACCATAAAGGCATGGCAACAAGAGTGGTTTTATATCACCGAACCCCGTGGCACCAAGTGGGCACCCGCTCCCGAATTCAGATCTAGTCCGCCTATGCGGCTCGTGTCGTGGATCAACAAGGGCCTGGACTGGGAGTCCACCGATGAGGTACTGATGCTGCAGCAGCGCATCAAGAACATAATAGAGAAGGGCACCGATCTTTCCAATGTGATCCAGGTGATGCTCTGCCGTCGATGCCTTCCTGCCAACGCCGGAAGACCCGTATGTGGGAATTCAATCTGCATGGCCCTCTAACTCTGCAACACTTCTTCGGCACAACGCACAAAGGGATCTGGAAGTTACTCTTCAAGGCCCGGGAAAAGAAGTGGCCCAGGAAGACCGAAGACATCGGGCTCGACATTGCGCACCCTGCTTCTCCGGTAAGCATTCTGTTTCCAAACATAGCCTGAATCATTAATCAAAGGGGCATACTATGTTCGGTTTCCTCATTCAGGGCTGGACAGCATAGGTGGAGCGGATAAGGTGTTCGGCTCCTCTGCCAGAAAACCCAGCCAACCCTTTATTAACGAGAATGCTTGTCCCGGCACCATACCAGGTGCCGGTAAAGAAGGACAAGAAGAAGAAGAGAGAGGAGGGCACTTCGGACGCAGTGTCCGGAGAAGCTGAAGCCCAGTCCTCTCACGAGGGCGACGATGACGACAAGGAGGAGGATGAAGTAGAAGACCCTCCCCGCAAGGGCAAGAAAAGGGCGGCCTCCGAAGACTTAGAGGCCGAAGCATCCAAGAGGGACAAGATCATCCTCGCCGATGACTCGGAGTCAGATGTTGAGGTTATCCCGAAGCATCGTCGCCGGACCAAGCCCAAAGCCGAATCGTAAGTAGCTCGGGATTTTTCAAATATGTCCAATGAACAATGATGATAACTCTAGGTTCTATATTTTTTAGTCTGGCCCACGTTCTCCCACAGCCATCCTCATCCTCAAGGGATCTGCCGCCAGAGATGATGAAGAGCGAGTCGCCTCCACTAGCTTCCCTGTCGCCTGAGGCGGATGACGCCGAGGTGTTGTCCCGTAGGCCCTCCCCGGGCCTTGAAGAGACGCGGGGGGCAATTTAACGGCGCCAGAGGGCAATACCTCGACTGCGGAAGGACTGGGGGTACGGCTCCCCCGAAGACCGGCAATGGGGGCCCCGGTCAACCCGTCCCCCTACCGCAGACTACTCCGGAGGCCCATACGGCCCCGGGGTCTAGTGAACGACCCCCTGCAGGAGAGGAGGGAGCAACGACCTCTGCTAATCCGGAGGCGCCGAATACAACGGCAGACGCACTTCAAAGTGCATCCGCCCTAGACGAGCACCGCATCCTGATGGGTGCGGTGTCTGAGAAGATTCAGACCGCCAAGAGCGGGCTGAACGAAGCCTTCTCCGGCCTGCTAGCAGGATTCGATGTACGCAATGTAATGTTTTTGATCATTTTAATGAGAAATATGCCCATGTATAGACAGTAGCCCCTGAGACTCTGTTCGGTTATTTGAAAGAAAAGCGAGCAGAGGATCAATATTCAAATGTCAGGTGGTAACATGCTATTTTATTTGGATTGAAAATAGGCTTTTCTGTTAGCGGCGATTGCCCAATCAGCGGAAATTTCCGAACTCAAATGGAAACTGGAGCGAGCCGATGAGGATCTAGTCCTTGTTAACATGCGGCTCGACCAGGCGCAACGTATACGATACCTCTTGCTTTTGTGCCCGTTTATGTCCGTGTTCTCTGGAGATTCAAGAGCTGCAACGTGCGTGTTTGTACAGATGGTGCTGCCGTGGTGGAAACCCTCGGGGGAGAGCTTGCTCAAGCTATGGAGCAAGCAAGGGTAAGCAAGGCAGCTGCCGATAAGGCGGCTGCGAACTTGACGGCCGAACAGGCCGCTCAGCGCCATTTTGAGGAACGGGTGATCGAGATGAAGCAAAAACTCAAGGACACCGCCGCTAATAAGTGTGAGTCCCTAGAAATGGAAAATAAGGCGAAGGGGACCGAACTCGCCAAGCCCCTTCAAGACGCTTCAGAGGCGCATTCCGAATCACACACAATGATAACCCACAAGTATAGGGGATCGCAATAGTTTTCGATAAGTAAGAGTGTCGAACCCAACGAGGAGCTAAAGGTAGAACAAATATTCCCTCAAGTTCTATCGACCACCGATACAATTCTACACACGCTTGACGTTCGCTTTACCTAGAACAAGTATGAAACTAGAAGTACTTTGTAGGTGTTGTTGGATAGGTTTGCAAGAAAATAAAGAGCGCGTAAATAAAAAGTAGGGGCTGTTTAGATAAAGACACAATAAAGTTAGTATAGCGAGTGTGGAAAAGTGGTGGTAGGAGTTGCGAAATTGTCCCTAAGCAATTGACTACTTTACTAGACCGATAGCAAGTTTTATGTGGGAGAGGCCACTGCTAGCATGTCCTCCCTGACTTGGAATTCTATGCACTTATGATTGGAACTATTAGCAAGCGTCCGCAACTACTAACATTCATTAAGGTAAAACCCAACCATAGCATTAAGATATATTGGCCCCCCTTCAATCCCGTATGGATCAATTTCTATGCTAGATAGAAGCTTCTGTCACTCTTGCCCTCCAATACATAGTCCTATAAACATACAACTGACCCTATGGTGTTATCCACGCGCGTGCTCATATGATGGGCACCAAAGGACAGCAACATAACCACAAGTAAATTAAATCAATCATAGCAATTCATCAACCACCGATAGGACAACGAAAATCTACTCAGACATCATAGGATGGCAACACATCATTGGATAATAATATGAAGCATAAAGCACCATGTTCAAGTAGAGGGTACAGCGGGTTGCGGGAGAGTGGACCGCTATAGATAAAGGAGGGAAGGTGATGGAGATGTTGGTGAAGATGGCGGAGGTGTTGGTGTAGATCGCGGTGATGATGATGGCCCCTGGTGGCACTCCGGCGCCACCGGAAGCGAGGGGGAGAGAGCCCCCTCCTTATTCTTCTTCCTTGACCTTCTCCCTAGATGGGAGAAGGGTTTACCCTCTGGTCCATGGTCTCCATGGCATGGGAGGGGCGAGAGCCCCTCCGAGATTGGATCTGTCTCTCTGTCTCTCTCTATTTCTGCGCTCTGGTATTCCGCCCTTTCACCGTTTCGTATATATATGGAGATCTGTAACTCCGATTGGACTGAAACTTTCGCCGAGATTTTTTTCTTTCGAAAATTAGCTTTCTTGCGGCCAAAGAAGAGCAGCAACCGCCTTACGGGAGGCCCACGAGGGAGGCAGGCGTGCCCCCTGCCTCGTGCCCCCTCGGGCACCGTCTCGCGTTGATTCTTCTTCCCATATTCTCCAAATATTCCAAAAATATTCTCCGTCCGTTTTTATCCCGTTTGGATTCCGTTTGATATGGGGTTTCTACGAAACATAGAACATGCAACAAACAGGAACTGGCACTGGGCACTGGATCAATATGTTAGTCCCAAAAATAGTATAAAAAGTTGACAAAAGTATATGAAAGTTGTATAATAAAATTATAGATACGACGGAGACATATCAGCATCCCCAAGCTTAATTCCTGCTCGTCCTCGAGTAGCTAAATGATAAAAGGATAATTTTTGATGTGGAATGCTACCTAGCATAATCTTGATCATGTATCTAATCATGGCATGAATATTAAGACACGAGTGATTCAAAGCAATAGTCTATCATTTGACATAAAAACAATAATACTTCAAGCCTACTAATAAAGCAATCATGTCTTTTCAAAATAACATGGCCAAAGAAAGTTATCCCTACAAAATCATATAGTCTAGCTATGCTCCATCTACACCACACAAAATATGCACATCATGCACAATCCCGATGACAAGCTGAGCAATTGGTTCATACTTTTTAACGCGCTTCAGCCTTTTCAACCCTCACGCAATACATGAGCGCAAGCCATGGATATAGCACTATGAGTGGAATAGAATATGATGATGGAGGTTGTGTGGAGAAGACAAAAAGGAGAAAGTCTCACATTGACGCGGCTAATCAACGGGCTATGGAGATGCCCATTAATTGATGTCAATGCGAGGAGTAGGGATTGCCATGCAACGGATGCACTAGAGCTATAAGTGTATGAAAACTCAAACTGAAACTAAGTGGGTGTGCATCCAACTTGCTTGCTCATGAAGACCTCGGGCATTTGAGTAAGCCCATCATCGGAATATACAAGCCAAGTTCTATAGTGAAAATTCCCACTAGTATATGAAAGTGATAACTCAAGAGACTCTCTATATGAAGAACATGGTGCTACTTTGAAGCACAAGTGTGGTAAAAGGATAGTAACAATGCCCCTTTTCCTTTTTTTTTCTTTTTTTTGAGGGCTTCTTTGGCCCCCCTTTTTTTTATTTAGGCTTCTTTCGCCTCTTTTTTTATGGGGAAATGCTCTAATAATGATGATCATCACACTTTTATTTACTTACAACTCAATATTACAACTCGATACTAGAACAAAGATATGACTCTATATGAATGCCTCCGGCGGTGTACCGGGATGTGCCATGATCTAGCGTAGCAATGACATCAAAAAATGGACAAGCCATGAAAACATCATGCTAGCTATCTTACGATCATGCAAAGCAGTATGACAACAAATGCTCAAGTCATGTATATGATGATGATGGAAGTTGCATGGCAATATATCTCGGAATGGCTATGGAAATGCCATGATAGGTAGGTATGGTGGCTGTTTTGAGGAAGATATAATGAGGCTTATGTGTGATAGAGCGTATCGTAACACGGGGTTTGGATGCCCCGGCGAATTTTGTGCCAACTCTCAAGGTGAGAAAGGGCAATGCACGGTACCGAAGAGGCTAGCAATGATGGAAGGGTGAGAGTGCGTATAATCCATGGACTCACATTAGTCATAAAGAACTCATATACTTATTGCAAATTTTATTAGCCCTCGAAGCAAAGTACTACTAGGCATGCCCCTAGGGGGATAGATTGGTAGGAAAAGACCATCGCTCGTCCCCGACCGCCACTCATAAGGAAGAAAATCAATAAATACCTCATGCTCCAACTTCGTTACATAACAGTTCACCATACGTGCATGCTACGGGAATCACAATCCTCAACGCAAGTATTTCTACAATCCACAACTACCCACTAGCATGACTCTAATATCACCATCTTTATATCGCAAAACTATTGCAAGGAATCAAACATATCATATTCAGTGATCTACAAGTTTTATGTAGGATTTTATGACTAACCATGTGAATGACCAATTCCTGTCATCTCTCTAAATAGATATAAGTGAATCAAGAGAGTTTAATTCTTTCTACAAAAGATATGCCCACACTCTTACAAATATAAGTGAAGCAAAAGAGCATTCTACAAATGGCGGTTTTCTATGTGAAGAGAAACAGGCAATCCAAACTTCAAATGATATAAGCGAAGCACATGAAGCATTCTATAAAGCCATACTCAAAAGATATAAGTGAAGTGTAATGAGCATTCTATAAATCAACCAAGGACTATCTCATACCAGCATGGTGCATAAAAGAAAAGTGAAAACTAAATGCAAAAGACGCTCCAAGATTGCACATATCGCATGAACGAAACGAATCCGAAAACATACCGATACTTGTTGAAGAAACAGGGGATGCCTTCCGGGGCATCCCCAAGCTTAGACGCTTGAGTCTCCTTGAATATTTACTTGGGGTGCCTTGGGCATCCCCAAGCTTGAGCTCTTGCCTCTCCTCCTTATCCTCATATCGAGACATCCTCGATCTTCGAACACTTCATCCACACAAAACTTCAACAGAAAACTCGGTAAGATCCGTTAGTATAATAAAGCAAATCACTACTCTAAGTACTGTTGCAAACCAATTCATATTTTGTTTTTGCATTGTAGCTACTGTAATATAACTTTTCCATGGCTTAATCCACTGATATAAATTGATAGTTTCATCAAAACAAGCTAACTATGCATCAAAAACAGAATCTGTCTAAAACAGAACAGTCTGTAATAATCTGAACATTCTCCATACTTCTGATACTTGAAAAATTCTGCCAAAATTAGTAAAAATAAAAAATTTGTATAGAAAGACAGTGCGACAAGTTTCAGAACGATTTGACGTTCCAGTAGAAAATGTAAAATCACGCACTACAGCCAAAGTCTCTGTCCTACACCGCACAAACCAACAAGCATTGTAAACATCCTAAAGACAAACCTTGGCACATTATTTTTATAATACAATGGAATTGTAAAAGGGGATAATTATTTTTGTTGAAAAGTTTCTGTAATCAAGATTCACAAAGTTTCCATGGGCATGAACAAAGTTCAAGGACGTCCCCCACTTTCACAATGCTCGTCTATCTCACTTCCACTTTTCTTTTTGAAAAGTTTTGGGTTCCTGTTGAGGATATAGACCTTAGAGTCACCCGCCAGGAGGGGCCGGGTTACTCATATGGTCATTGCCAGAAACCTGGCGCCAAGCTTGAAGACGGTGGGCCAAAGATGGGCTTAAGACCCGGATATGGCTTAAGGCCCGTAGTTGCAATCATTGTTATGGTAGAACTTGTAGTGTAAGGCAGGAATAGTTGAGAGTCCGAGCCGGACACTCTTATGAGCCGGCCGGGACTCTGAGAGCTGCAGGGCGTCAGCCTCCCTATATAAAGGGACGACCTGGCAGCGGTTTAAGGGAGAGAACAATCTGATCAAAAGCCAGGCATAGCGGTTTAGCTCCCTGGTGATTGTAACCCTAATCAATACCACCTCAAACTGGACGTAGGCTTTTACCTTCACCGTAAGGGGCCGAACCAGTATAAACCCTCGTGTTCCTTGTCCCGCATTAACCCCTTCAAGCTTCCTAACTGCGATGGCTCCACGACTAAGTCCTAGCTCGAGGACATCTGCCGTGACAATTCCACGACAGTTGGCGCCCACCGTGGGGCCAGCGCACGGTGGATTTGAGTTCTTGAAGGGCAGCTTCGAAGGGCTCAAGGGATATGCTGTGGGCCGGATGACCAAGAGTCGTCGCGGCAAGCTCTACATCGACGATGCAAACTGGGGCCCCGACGCCGGCTCAATTGAGTACGGGTACCGGGTCCCCTTCGGCGGAATTCATGTTTTCATTGGCAAGATTGGTGAGCCGGGCCCTGAGCCGGATCTCTGCGCCGATCCCATCGAGACGGCTCAGCGTGCACGACCCGCCCGGGCCCGGCCTGCCTTACGACACGCTTTTGTAGGGTGTATTCATGGAGGGCCCTCTGATCGATCTGGATCTGGTGATGAGGCGGTCGCCGGCTCTGACGGCGAGTCGTCCACCGACGAGTCAAACTCGTTGTATCAACTTCAAGATGGCAGGCTCATGGGTTGTTCCGATGGTGACAGTATTCCGGACCCGTTTGAGCTGCCAAGTCAGGTTGGAGTCTTTATGGCCGGTGCACAGTCTGTTCAGAACCCCGCTGCTGGAGCGGGAAACCCGGTGCCCTCGCCGGCTCAGGTACTAATGGATCTCACGGACAAGATGACGGCTCTGTTAACCGCCACGGTTGACCCGGCAGATCAAGCTCAGCATGATGCGGAGGTGGCGCAGTTAAAATTGGATCTAGTAAAAGCTAAGGAGGATCTGGCAGTGGAAGGGATCAGGATGGCTGCGGAGAGGGCAGCTCTCGATGCCCAAACTCAGTTGATCCAGGCGCAGTCCTTCCGGCTCACGATGGATCAGAACGCGTCCAATGAGGTCCTGAGAAGGAGGCATCAAAAGGCCCAATCCCGACTCCCTCCGGTTTACGATCCACGAAACCTCTTCAACACGCCAGGTGCAGGGTCTAGTAACCCGCCAGGGGTCATAGTGCCCGGGTCTGGGACCCCTATTCAGCCGCAAGTGATGGGGCCTCCCCAGGTGCCCCCTGCCCCGCCTCAGTACGTACCAATACCCCCGGGTCATTATAATAACCCGCTGGAGAACATGGTCGCCGCGGCGGCACGACTGGCGGCTCTCCCAGTTGACGGTGACTCTCCGACGGCCATTGAAACCCGTCGGGTCAGGGAACTCCTTCAGACAGCACTGGCGCAGCAAGAGGCGTATTCCTACAGCCGAGACAGGATCCACTCGACCCCTCGTCCAGGCCGGAGCCCGAGTTACAGCAGACACATGGTCTCAGCGACCGGTTCAAGTAACGTCCGACGCCATGACCCGCCCCCTGGCCATGGCCCGGTTCATAACGGAGCCTTTCACGCAGCAGACCAGGACAGAGCGCGGCAAGAGGCGGAGCAGGTGCCTCAATTGCCGGCTTACCAGACCCCCCCGGCTTATCCGACGACTTCCGTCGACGTGGGTATCCCTACCAGGACTGGGGGTGTCCCTTGTTTAGTGCCAGCTATCCGCAATGAGCGTCTACCCAAGGACTTCAAAGGCCCTAGGAAGGTGCCTAATTACACAGCAGACTTACAACCCGCAGCCTGGATCGAGAGTTACAAGATGGCTATGGAACTGCTGGAGGTCAGTGAGGCGGCCATGGCTAAGTACTTCACCATGATGTTGGATGGGACCGCCCGCACTTGGTTAAAGGGGTTACCACCGAATTCCATCGGGTCTTGGGCTGAGCTAAAAGCCCGGTTCATCCAAAACTTCAAAGATACCTGTAGGCAGTCTATGTCAATTGTGGATTTGACTAACTGTAAGCAGCAGGAGGGTGAATCCACGACTCACTGGGTTCGCCGGGTCAAGGAGATCATACATTCGTCAGATAAGATGGATGCCGGCTCTGCGGTCTTAATGTTGGAACAGAATTGTCGTTTCGTGCCCCTGAAGATGAAACTCGGCGGCTTAAGCGCGACTGTAGTGATATGGGTACGCTAATGGCGGCTCTTGTCAAGTACGCCGATTCCGATGGTACCAAGGATCCCCCTCCAGATGATGAAAGGGCAGGGAAGGGAAAGAAGAATGGCAATGGCAAGGGTCCTCAGCATAACCCGGGGAACCTAGTAGGAGGCAAGCGCAAGGCTGATGGCAGCCTAGAGTTTGTAGCCAACGCCAGCTCACAAGGTAATAACCAGCGACGCAAGGGGAGGCCCCCTCCCCGAGGCGGCGGGTCAGGCCCGACGCTGGAACAACTGTTGAATGAGCCTTGTCCAAGGCATGGCTCTAGAGAGAAGCCAGCAACTCATCTATGGAAGGATTGTGCAATCATGAAGGCCTTTAAGAATTACAATGGCCCGGGCGGCGGCTCAAATTCCAATCCTCCGAACGGTCAAGGGGGCTTTAATCAGCAGTCTGGCCAGGGTCACCAACAGCAGCAGGGGGTTATCAGACCAATCCCAAGCAGCTTAGCGGTGGACAGTATCATGTGTTTACCACCAGTCTGTGCAAGCGAGATCAGAAGCTTCATAAGAGGGCAGTGAACGCTGTTGAGCCGGCGGTTCCACGCTACTTGCGGTGGTCAGAGCAACCCATAGTGTGGAGTAGGGAGGATCACCCTCCCCGGGTGGATAATCCGGGTCACTTGGCCCTGGTGGTGGCTCCTCAGGTGGGAGGATATAAGTTCACTAAGGTACTCATGGATGGGGGCAGCAGCATCAACATCCTCTATTATGAGACATTTCGTCGTATGGGGTTGATTGATAAGAATCTCAGCCAATCAAACACTATTTTCCACGGTGTGGTACCCGGTAAGTCGGCTTACCCAGTCGGCAAGATCGAGTTGGAAGTGGCCTTCGGAGATGAGAACAATTACAGGGTGGAAAAATTGACCTTTGAGGTGGTCAAGATAAGAAGTCCGTACCATGCCATATTTGGGCGGCCGGCTTACGCCAAGTTCATGGCACGGCCGTGTTACGTATATTTACAGCTCAAGATGCCGGGTCACAATGGGACCATTACGGTTCACGGCAGCCGGAAGGTGGCCTTGGAATGTGAGGAAGGCGATGCAGCTTATGCAGAATCTGTTTGTGCAACAGAGGAGTTGAAGTTTTACAAAGACAACGTTGACCCAACGGATATGACCTCTCTGAAAAAGCCGACTATGGAGCATGAGCCGGCAATGAAATTTAAGTCGGCTGATGAGACTAAACTTGTTGATTTCGTTCCAGGAGATTCATCTCAGCAATTCAGCATCAGTGCCAATCTGGATCCAAAATAGGAAAGCGTGCTCATCAAGTTCATCCGTGAGAATAGGGACATCTTCGCATGGAAACCTTCTGACATGCCAGGTGTACCTAGAGAACTCGCTGAGCACACTCTCAATGTTGATCCGAAATTTAAGCCGGTTAGACAGTTCCTTCGGCGGTTTAATGAAGAGAGGCGGAAGGCTATTGGTGAAGAGGTGGCCCGGCTCTTGGCGGCCGGGTTTATTGTTGAAGTCTTCCACCCAGAATGGCTAGCTAACCCGGTGCTCGTACTCAAGAAGAACGACACTTGGCGGATGTGTGTGGACTACACGGACTTAAATAAAGCGTATCCGGCTGATCCTTTTGCCCTTCCCCGTATTGATCAAATTATTGATGCTACGGCCAGTTGTGCGCGCTTAAGTTTCCTGGACGCTTATTCTGGATATCATCAGATTAAAATGGCAGTTAAGGACCAGGAGAAGACGGCGTTCATCACTCCCTTTGGAGCCTTCTGCTATGTATCCATGCCCTTTGGACTCAAGTGTGCACATGCGACTTATCAGCGTTGCGTGCAGAACTGTCTTCATAAACAGATTGGGCGCAATGTTCATGCTTATGTGGACGATATTGTGGTTAAATCCATAAAAGAGGAAACCCTGATAGATGATTTGAGAGAAACCTTTGATAATCTCTGGGTCTACAAGATGATGCTTAACCCGGCCAAGTGTGTCTTTGGTGTCCCTGCAGGCAAGCTCTTGGGTTTTTTGGTTTCTGACAGAGGCATTGAGGCTAACCCGGAGAAGATCAAGGCCATCACCTCCCTGGCTAAGCCGGCATGTATAAATGACGTTCAGCGTTTGGCGGGTCGCATCGCTGCTTTAAGCCGGTTTATAAGCCGTTTGGGTGAGAAGGCCATGCCATTATATCGGTTAATGAAGAAAACTGATAACTTTGTCTGGAATGATGCAGCCAATACCGCTTTTGAGGATTTGAAGAAGCAGCTAGCGGAGCCCCCAGTCCTTGCTGCTCCGGTTGATAAGGAGCCCTTATTACTGTATGTGGCGGCAAACACACGAGCCGTGAGTTTGGCTGTGGAACGCAAGGAAGAGGGTAAGGAGCATCCGGTTCAGCGGCCGGTTTATTATGTCAGTGAAGTGCTTATCGAGTCCAAACAGCGGTATCCACATTGGCAGAAGCTTGTTTATGGTGTGTTCATGGCAAGCCGGAAGCTTAAGCATTATTTCCAGGGTCATCCCATAACCGTGGTCAGTTCTGCCCCTCTTGGTGATATCATTCAAAACCGAGAGGCCACAGGGAGAGTGGCTAAGTGGGCTATTGAGCTCGGACCTCATGGTCTCAAATATGTGCCACGCACTGCTGTTAAATCTCAGGCCCTGGTGGATTTCATCAATGATTGGACAGAGTCACAAGTGCCCGAGCAAAAGCCGGATAACACATATTGGACTATTCACTTCGATGGGTCCAGGCAGTTGGAGGGCTCGGGGGCTGGAGTTGTATTGGCTTCCCCTAAAGGTGAGAGGTTCCATTATGTGCTACATTTGATGTTTCCTTGCACTAACAATGCGGCTGAGTACGAGGCCTTGCTCCACGGTCTTCGGATGGCTAAGGAGATGAGCTTGAGCCGGGTAAGGTGTTTCGGTGACTCAGACTTGGTGGCTCAACAAGTATCAGGCAAGTGGGACTCTAAGGACCCTCTCATGGCGGCTTATCGCCGCGAAGTTGATGCCATTGCTGGGCACTTTCAGGGCTACCAAGTAGAGCACATTGATCGCAGGAAGAATGAGGCGGCTGATGCTTTAAGCCGGCTAGGCTCTCAGCGAAAGCCGGTGCCGCCTAATACTTTCCTGGATGTCCTGTATAATCCTTCTGTTAAGTTGCCTACAGAGGAAAACTTGGCTGTCCCCGACCCGGAGGCACGGCTGGTGGCGGCTCTCCATATCATACCAGACTGGACAATGCCCTATCTGGCTTACATGACCTGGGGCGAGTTGCCTGAGGATGAAACTTTGGCCAGGCAAATAACCCGGCGGGCTAAGTCAATGATTGTTATCAATGGTGAGTTGCACCACCGCAGTGTTACGGGAGCGTTTCAGCGTTGTGTTTCCCCTGAGGAAGGGCAAGAGATCTTGCGTGAGATCCATGAAGGGGATTGTGGCCATCACGCCGGCTCAAAGTCCCTTGTGGCCAAGGCTTTTCGTCATGGTTTTTATTGGTTGACGGCTTATGCTGATGCAGAGGACTTGGTCAGTAAGTGTGATGGTTGCCAAAGGTTCTCGCGATGGGCTCATGTACCGGCTCAAGAGCTGAGGATGATCCCAATTACTTGGCCCTTTGCGGTCTGGGGGCTGGATATGGTTGGGCCTTTCAAAAGATCCAAGGATAAGAAGACCCACCTTTTGGTGGCAGTTGACAAGTTTACCAAGTGGGTTGAAGCGGAGCCAGTTAGCAAGTGTGATGCAGCCACGGCGGTTCAGTTTATGAAAAAGGTGATCTTTCGCTTTGGTTTTCCACACAGCATTATAACTGACAATGGCACCAATCTCTCCAAAGGCGCCATGGAGGAGTTTTGTCAACGAGAGAATATCCGACTTGATGTTTCCTCAGTGGCTCATCCTCAATCCAATGGTCAAGCTGAGAGAGCTAATCAGGAGATTCTGAAGGGTATCAAGCCCCGGCTCTTGGTACCTTTGCAACGGACGCCGGGTTGTTGGGTGGAGGAGTTGCCCTCCGTGTTATGGAGCATTAACACTACTCCTAACAGGTCTATAGGTTTTACGCCTTTCTTCATGGTTTATGCGGCAGAAGCAGTCCTCCCCAGTGACATCCGTCATGACTCACCTCGAGTGGCGGCTTACGTTGAGACGGATAATGAACAGGCGCGCCAGGATGCTCTTGACTTGTTGGATGAACAGCGTGATGTGGCAGCAGCCCGTTCAGCGATTTACCAACAAGACCGGCGCCGTTATCATAGCCGCCGGGTTAAATCCCGGGTCTTCCAGGAAGGTGATCTCGTGCTCCGGCTCATCCAGGATCAAACAGATGCACACAAGCTATCCCCACCTTGGGAAGGGCCCTTTGTGGTCAGCAAGAATTTGCACAACGGGTCATATTACCTCATTGACATTCGGGAGCACAAAGATTCACGTAAGTCGGAGGAAGAGACCCGACGGCCATGGAACATAGCTCAGCTTCGGCCTTACTACACTTGAGCCACCGGCTCTCATGATGTACATACTTCTCTAAACCATGTATATATTATGATAAGTAATAAAGCAGGACCTCTGTCCTTTTTTCTCCTCCAAATGTGCACGTGTTGTTTTCATTGCCAGGTTACATGGTAACTTGAAGGAGGATCCGGCTTATGATCGTATTCGAATCTAGCCGTAGGCGATAAGGTCACTTGGGGGCTTCCTGTTCAGACATAGGTCGTATTCGAACCAAAGAGAACACAGCTGTCGATACCCATTTGATTGGCAAAGTGCCGAGCTCATTGGGGAGTTTTCTTTGATCATATTTGAATCTTAGTTTAACCCCTTTGAGAACCGACGTGGATCGTATTCGAATCAGCGTCGTTAAACAATTCTTAAAGTCATTTGGGGGCTTCCTGTTCAAACATGGGTCGTATTCGAACCAAAGAGAACATAGCTGTCGATACCCTCTTGATTGGCATCACCACACCCACTGGGGGCTATATGATCGTATTCGAATCCTAGCATAACCCCTTTGGTCCGGGTCTCTGGTCGTATTCGAACCAGAAGCCCCTAAGTTCTCCTGTTTCATAGCAAGTTTCTTCTGATTATTTCAAAGTGTGTACGGCCGGGTCTTACTTTGCTGGCTTAACTTTGTTTACAGTGTTAGTTGAACACAATGGGTGTCATTAAGACAAGTAAATCGGAATTAAGGTACCAACCTTATTACCCGGGTTATCTAAACCAGAAGTATGCTTGCAGGCCGCTAAGTGTGTTAGTACGGCTGTATTAAGGATATAATTGAGGACCAGCCTTTTTTGATTCATATTCCAGGTTATACATCTCAAACATATGATTCTCAGGGCGGTAAGCCGCCTGGAAACTTGTGATTCGTCTTTCTATGCAGGATAGTTAAAGACAATTATTTGAGACTAAGGAGAATGAATGACCCGGAGAAATATAAAGGAGACAACTTCAAGCATTCAAGGCGTGCACGATGGCACGGCAGAGATAAAGTGTTGGTCCTACTCTATTACAAGACTCGTTGAGTCCAAAAGGGTGAGGCATTGTTTGATAAACCGCCAGCAGAATTACGACGCTTGCTGGGTTGATGTCTCCGGCTCATCTCTTTTTTCTCCTCCGGCTGTTCCCAAGGTCTGGAAAGTCGACGACTTCCAGTCGATGCCGCTCAGAGCTTCGAACTGGGCTTCCTCGTCAATTAACCCGGCCGGGTCAATCTCCGGGGCGAAGGTGTGTTGGCGAGCCGGCGGGATTAAACTCAGGGCTTCATAGCGAGGGGTCGGGATCCTCTGATTCTCCGCATTGTAACCCGGCTGATACTTGGTCAGATCTGTATCGTTGCCAATAAGAGTGGCCACCGGGCGTACAGTCTTCACACAAGCTGCAAAGTCCTTCTGATCAAAGGCGGTGCCGTCTTCCTTCAGACTTGGGTAGCCGAGGGCGATGTCCGCCGGGTCTAACTCTGGCAAGAACGCTTTGGCCCGGCTCAGCGCAACAATTGCTCCGGCTCTTGCAGAGGACCGTCGCAGCTCTTGGATCCGCTGAGGCAGAACGGCGAGACGGCGAAGGACTTCCGCCAGGTGAGTCGGCACCTCGTTGGAGAGGGCCACCACAGCCAAGGCACGTTGTGACCCGGTGTAGAGCTGCTCCACCAGGGTATACACGGCCTTCAGCTTGGTTACCACGCTCTGGTTGAGGTTGGCACTTCTGGGACCTCTTTAACAGAATCAGATAAGCTACCGACAAGGATGAATTATGAGATATAAAAATTCTAAACTTGATGAAAGCCGGTGAGACGACTTACCGAAGATTGCGGCCACCATCTGGGACACTTGGCGCTTTAGGCCGGAGAGCTCTGCGGTCTTCTCGGAGAGAGCCTTCTCCGCCTGTTCGGCCCGGTTCACCAATGCGGCCTTTTCTTCGGCCCACGCCTTCCGCTCAGCGTCAAATTCTGTTTTCAGCTTCTCTTGCGCGGCGATGCTGGATACAAGCTTGGCGTTTGCCTTCCGGGTCTCCATCTCTTGCATCTGCAGCCGGTTCTTGAGATCAGCCATGTCAGCCTCTAGCTTCTTGCCGGCAGCCTGCATACATTTCCGGGTTATGACATGAACAGCTACTATATAAATTTTAAGTCCCAAGCACTTTCCAAGCAAAGACACTTGGCACTTGGGGGCTAATGCATATTGAACGTTTCTATCTACAAATTGCCGGTTCAATTGAGTAAGCCGGAACCTAAGTCTACAACATATTCAATCATAAGTCGTCGACTTGGGGGCTAGCATGGTAAAGGTAACTATGCAGTAAGTAAGAGGATAGCAGAAGGATACCTCAGATTTTTGCTGGATCTGGTTCACCATGGCAACCTCTGCGTCCCGGCTCTTGTGCACTTGGTTGATGTAGCCAGAGACGAGCTCTCCAATGCTCAGGTTGGTGTGGTCGGAGAGGTCCAGGTTCACCCGGTGGGGCTGCAGCAACTCCCCCTTAGAGGAGCACTTAGCCAGTGCGGTAGGTCTCCCCGGCTCAACAAATGCCGTCCGGGTGATTACCACGTCCGGATCATTTGCTGGTTGAGCCGAGCCGGAGGCCTCCGGGTTAGCAGATGCTTCGACAACTGCCTTATTAGTTGGAGCGACGGCTTCGGGAGCGGAGGCAGCTGGCGGTTCTTGATCTGCTGTCTCCGGCTCAGGCAACTCCGGCTCTTCGATTGGCTTGGTTTTCTTCGCCCTCTTGGTGAGTTTGGCTTGGGCACTGAAAGGACAGAAACGTTAAGCACAAAAAGGGTAAGTAAAGACAAGTATAACATGAGATGGTCATCATTACCCGGGCGAGGTCTTGAAAGCCGGAAGACTCGACTGCATAGAGTCGCCCGAAGAGGGGGAGGTCTCCTGATAATTGGAGTCAGAAGAATTGAGTGGCTGACGGATAACACCCGCCAACGGATGAAAAGGGTACAAGTGGGAAATAACCTCAGTTCGGCGCTTCCTCGATGCGTCGGGTAACCCGACTGAGAGGTCGGTGTCCTTGTTGGTCCGGGTGTGACGCCGGCTCTCATGAACCTGTCGCTTCAAAATAAATTGAGGATCTTGATAAGCTAAAGGATGTGAAAAGCTTACTTTCTGGGTTACCCTTCGGACTTTCAGCCTTGGCAAGGGCTCCGAGTCGGAGGAAAGTGACATTACCTCTTCAACCACCGGGTTACTGGCTCCGGTGTCATCCTGTTGATGAACAAGTGTTGGTAAGGCGGACAGGAAATAAACAATAAACGTAACAAAGAGCTTACATGTTCAGGGGTTACCTCTGACTCGGAGCTGTTGCTTAATTGCATCAGCTCCGAAGCAGTTGGCCTACTTCCCTTCTTACGGGGAGCAGCCTTTTTGGCGGCTTTCTTCACTTTTCTAGCCTTCTTGGCCGCCTCATGGTCATATTTGACCCGCCAGAACTTGTCGTGAGCCTGAAAAATACAATGATGATTTGTTCAAACGATTCAGATGAAAGTTATATACAGAAGATAGGATTTTCAGATTGGCGGCTTACCGCTGGGGCTGGGTTGGTCTTGCAGAAGGGGGCTAACCCGGTCCTTCCGCAGTCTGCCAGGCTCTCGTTTAAAAGAGCCTTGGTCATCTCCTCTGCAACATCTTCAGGAAGATCGTTGCGGCTGTGTCTCTGAGGGTCATCCTTTCGGCCCGTGTACTCGCACATTAAGCCGGGGCGGCGGCTCAATGGGATCACCCGCCAGGAGATCCAGACCCGGACCAAATCGATTCCATTCAGACCATTGCCCAGGAGAGCCTTGATCTTGTTGATAGTGGGGAGCAGAGGTTGGCGCTCCGCTTGAGTTAGCTTGTCTGACAGTGGGTGAGTCGGCTCCAGGCGTGAGGGGCGAAAGCTGGGCAACGGACTTTCATCAGCCGGCGACGTGTCTTGGCAGTAAAACCACGTCAGATTCCAGTCCGGGGTGGCTGGGCGGCTCTGCGTAAGGGAAAAGGCAGTCCCTTCGCCGCTGAATGGAGATGCCACCTAGCTCTAGACTTGGCCCATTGGCGCACTCATTCTGACGGTTCAAGTAAAAAAGCTCTCTGAAGAGCAGCAGACTAGGTTCTTCTCCAAGGTAAATCTCGCAGAACACTTGGAAGTTGCAGATGTTGGACACTGAGTTGGGTCCTATGTCCTGAGGCCGCAGGTCGAAGAAATTGAGGACGTCTCTGAAAAACTTTGAACCGGGCGGTGCGAAGCCCCGGTTCATATGATCCGCAAAAAATCACTACCTCCCCATCCTTTGGCTGTGGTCTCTCTTCTGATGGGTCAGGGGCACGGTAGGACATGACATCCTTCTTGGGCAGATATCCAGACCTAACAAAATCCGCTAGGGTCTCATTGGTGACATTGGACCTCATCCAGTTGCAAGTAATGGAGGCTTTGGGAGATTTGGGAGGCATGGTGAAAGTCGGCAGTCTATGATACAAGGAAAAATGTCCGGGTTAATTATGAGCCGGAAGACATCTACAGTTCAGTCAAGGTGGCGGCTTATGAAGGGGACTAATGGTATACATTTAAGTACATCGGGCTATTTAAGCCGCCGAGGGATTGAGAGTAATTTGATTGTCTACAGGCCTTATCACAGCTAAGCCGGAAATTTTATGGCGCATGGTTTCTTTAAGCCGGAAGGTTCTACGGCGCGTGGTTTCTTTAAAACCGGAACTGTAAACCGCCGAGATTCAATGATTGCAGTTTTTTACTAATTGTGGTAAAACAGGTTTCACACATCGCAGTAAAAAATTTGGATCAAATTGGTCGGGTAAAAGAAAAGTTTCTAGACCTAGAAACAGACGCGAGGAGTTCTTGAGCTCGAACGAGGCCTTTATGCAGTGAAAAGAGACCTACTGGCATTTGAAATGAGTACTAAACAACCGCCGCACTAGTTCTATACAAGGCTAAGATCAAACAGGGGCAGTAACTATGAGAACTACCGGAGCTTGTGGGCGACGGCGACGAACACGGACGAACACGGATGAACCCTACTGCAGATCTGTTCTACGGGGTAGTGAGGACTTACCGGTGCTGAAGAGGTGCAGGGGTCGCCACCGTTTGTCTGGACTGAGTCAGGGTGATGCAGCGGCCTGAGTTGGTGATGATGCGAAGACCCGCGGCGGCGGCAGCAGCAGAGCTTGGGCAGGGGAGCAGTAGCGCGAGGAAGAAGATGAAGGAGAGAGAAGTGGCTGAGAGCCCGACGGGCCGACCTATTTATAAGGCGAGTTCATAAGTGGGCGCGAGAATCAAGGAGACCACGGCGTGGTTATCTCCCCACGAAATGCCTCGATTTTCGGGATGACAGTAAAGAAAAAGATCCGTTGCGGATCTGGCGGAGTAAAAAACGGGCTTAATGGAAGATGATGTCATGGCGGATTCCCCGGAGTCCAGAGGATGATGTCATGCCGGGTTATGGCCTTCACACAATTGTAAGCCGGAGGTTTTCTGTCGAAGGAATGGAAGATTGACATGAGCCGGCTCAAATCAATCTGGGGCCTAATGTTGAGGATATAGACCTTAGAGTCACCCGCCAGGAGGGGCCGGGTTACTCAGATGGTCATTGCCAGAAACCTGGCGCCAAGCTTGAAGACGGTGGGCCAAAGATGGGCTTAAGACCCAGATATGGCTTAAGGCCCGTAGTTGCAATCATTGTTATGGTAGAACTTGTAGTGTAAGGCAGGAATAGTTGAGAGTCCGAGCCGGACACTCTTATGAGCCGGCCGGGACTCTGAGAGCTGCAGGGCGTCAGCCTCCCTATATAAAGGGACGACCCGGCAGTGGTTTAAGGGAGAGAACAATCTGATCGAAAGCCAGGCATAGCGGTTTAGCTCCCTGGTGATCGTAACCCTAATCAATACCACCTCAAACTGGACGTAGGCTTTTACCTTCACCGTAAGGGGCCGAACCAGTATAAACCCTCGTGTTCCTTGTCCCGCATTAACCCCTTCAAGCTTCCTAACTGCGATGGCTCCACGACTAAGTCCTAGCTCGAGGAAATCTGCCGTGACAATTCCACGACAGTTCCCCTCTTTATTTTATTTTTTAAAACTATATAAAAGCACTCAACATAAATAAATGACTCTCTAAAACTTCCGGGTTGTCTCCCTGGCAGCGCTTTCTTTAAAGCCATTAAGCTAGGCATATAGTGCTCAAGTAGTGAATCCACCCAGATCCCAAGGTATATCAAAGCCAATTTTAATTAACAATGATTTAGAATTTAGTAGTGAGCACAAGGTAACATATATCATGTAATGACGAAGTCTAACTCTCTTCCTATGCGTCGGCATGTCATAAAAGAACAATTCATGCACACATAGTAAAGGCCAATGCATAGTATAAACAGTTTCTTGCAATTCTATCGTGTGGGAAACATAGAGAGGTGGAGATATAGTTCCTCTCTCATAATAATTGCAAGTAGGAGCAGCAAGAACATGCATATTATATTCATCAAAATCATCATGTGCAATGGTAAAAGGCAACCCATCAATATAATCCTTAATAAGGGCAAACTTCTCCGATATAGTGTAGTCGGGAGAATTCAAAAAGATAATAGGACTATCATGCGTGGGTGCAATAGCAACAATTTCATGTTTAACATAAGGAACTATAGCAAGTTCATCTCCATAAGCATAATTCATATTGGCATCTTGGCTACAAGCATAGCAAGCTTCGTCAAAAAGGGATATTTCAAGAGAATCAAGGGGATCATAACAATCATCATAGCAATCATCCTTCGGTAAGCACGAAGGGAATTAAACAATGTATGAGTTGAAGAGTTACTCTCATTAGAAGGTGGGCACGGGTAGCTAATCCGCTCTTCCTCCTTTTGTTCTTCGCTCTCCTCATCATCTTTTTCATCCAATGAGCTCACAGTTTCATCAATTTCTTCTTCCATAGACTCCTACAAAATATTAGTCTCTTCTTGGACAGCGGAGACTTTCTCAATAAACGCATCAATATTGGCATTGTATTCATAATTCTCATAGCAATATTTAAGGATAGCTAAATTTTCAGGTCTATAAACAGCATCATCAAGATTTTCACACTCTTTAAATACAGATTCAATTTCATAAGCACCCATAAAAGCAACAAATTCTTCTATTTGTTCCACATCATAGTAATCATAAATACCATTAGCATAAGAAGCCAAGGTTTTATTATCATTAAATTTGCATGAAAAGGGAAGGTGTGGAGCCTTCATCCTAGAGCAACAAGTATAATCATATCTCAAGCATAGTTGCCTAGCATACCACTTCAATATATGAATTTGATCCCATAATAGTTTCCCTTTTTGAGTCAAGCGATAATCCCTAAAGTATTCACGTTGATCCAACGTGTCTCCCATAACATAGTTGAATGGGATTTTCTTAGGATTATCAAAAGTAGTACATAATATCTTTCACATAATGAGCATCGAGGGTTTTAGGAGGTTCCCCATCTCCATGAGTAGCAAGTACACCTATTTTTTTGGTATTTCATGTTCCATATCCATAACTAAAGATAGAAAACAACTAAGAACAGCAAATAAAAATTACTTAGTGATAAAGCAAACAAGCACACACGAGAATATTCACCCCACGCTATGACTCCCCGGCAACGGCACCAGAAAAAGGTCTTGATAACCCACAAGTATAGGGGATCGCAACAGTTTTTGATAAGTAATAGTGCCGAACCCAACGAGGAGCTAAAGATAGAACAAATATTCCCTCAAGTTCTATCGACCACCGATACAACTCTACGCACGCTTGACGTTCGCTTTACCTAGAACAAGTATGAAACTAGAAGTACTTTGTAGGTGTTGTTGGATAGGTTTGCAAGAAAATAAGGAGCGCGTAAATAAAAAGTAGGGGCTGTTTAGATAAAGACACAATAAAGTTAGTATAGAGAGTGTGGAAAAGTGGTAGTAGGAGTTGCGAAATTGTCCCTAAGCAATTGACTACTTTACTAGACTGATAGCAAGTTTTATGTGGGAGAGGCCACTGCTAGCATGTCATCCCTGACTTGGAATTCTATGCACTTATGATTGGAACTATTAGCAAGCGTCCCCCTTCAATCCCGTATGCATCAATTTCTATGCTAGGTAGAAGCTTCTGTCACTCTTGCCCTCCAATACATAGTTCTATCAACATACAACTAACCCTATGGTGTGATCCACGCGCGCGCTCATATGATGGGCACCAAAGGACAGCAACATAACCACAAGCAAATTAAATCAATCATACCAATTCATCAACCACCGATAGGACAACGAAAATCTACTCAGACATCATAGGATGGCAACACATCATTGGATAATTATATGAAGCATAAAGCACCATGTTCAAGTAGAGGGTACATCGGGTTGCGGGAGAGTGGACCGCTGTAGATAGAGGGGGGAAGGTGATGGAGATGTTGGTGAAGATGGCGGAGGTGTTGGTGTAGATCGCGGTGATGATGATGGCCCCCGGTGGCACCGGAAGCCACCTCCTTCTTCTTCTTCCTTGACCTTCTCCCTAGATGGGAGAAGGGTTTTCCCTCGGGTCCATGGTCTCCATGGCGTGGGAGGGGCGAGAGCCCCTCCGAGATTGGATCTCTCTCTCTCTCTGTTTCTGCGCTCTGGTATTCTGCCCTTTCACCGTTTCATATATGTATGGAGATCCGTAACTCCGATTGGACTGAAACCTTCGCCGAGATTTTTTTTCTTCTGAAAATTAGCTTTCTTGCGGCCAAGGAAGAGCAGCAACCGCCTCACGGGGGCCCACGAGGGGGGCAGGCGCGCCCCCTGCCTCGTGCCCCCCTCGGGCACTGTCTCGCGTTGATTCTTCTTCCCATATTCTCCAAATATTCCAAAAATATTCTCCGTCCGTTTTTATCCCGTTTGGATTCCGTTTGATATGGGGTTTCTACGAAACATAAAACATGCAACAAACAGGAACTGGCACTGGGCACTTGATCAATATGTTAGTCCCAAAAATAGTATAAAAAGTTGACAAAAGTATATGAAAGTTGTATAATATTGGCTTGGAACAATCAAAAATTATAGATACGACGGAGACGTATCACACAGCGCGCGAGGAAATCCGCGAAGCCGGTCAGATAGCGGCTGGTAAGCCGTTTCTTTTACAGCCTAAATTTGGGGACCGGAAGTATGCCTTGCTTAATCGACTGTGGAGTTCTCCAGATGCATATGCGGATCTGCCGAAGAGAGCTGCAGACGCCGCCCAATTCTTCCAGGCCTAGGAGGGGTACGTGACGGAGAAGCTCTTCTGGTCGCAGTTTGTGGGGCAGGAGCGTCCCACACTGCTAAATGACCAGATGGCGCAAAGGGCGGAGCTGCATAAGATGTCCAACGCGGCCATGAAGGACGTCATAGTCCGGTTGTGGCCGACCGAAGCCATTCCGGACAGCTACTTCGGCCTCGTGCGGCGTCTCGTTGATGCGCTGCCCCGGATTGATGCCATCAAGAGGTGGTCCTGTATAGAAGGAGCGCGTATGGCTTTCGCCCGTGTCAAGAGGCACTGGGTAAAGATGAAGGCCGAAAAGGTGGCAGTTGAGGGTCCTCCCGAAAGCAAGGCCCACCGCACACCGGAGCGCTATTTTGAAGACGTGCTAAAAGGTGCTCGCCTTGTAGAGGGCCAATGCTCGAAGGATGTAGTGTTCGAATAAACGAGTCCGAACTGTCCGGGGGGTTTGTATTATGAACTAAGTATTTTTAATATATTCATTCCTTGATGAAAATTTGTATCCTCCTGTGCAGCCGTGTATTATATCTGAGAGTTCCCAGTCGTCGGCTTCCACCCCCATGTAGATACTACTGGGGTGTTCGGAAGTGCACATGACTACACTTCACCCAACGTCTTGGTCCCTGAGGGAGGTGTCAGTGCGGCGAACCAGGCAATCAGACTATTCGGTTTTATTGCTCTCACTTAGCTATGGGAGTTTGACAATGGGTCTTATACAGTAGCCCCTGGTATGTACGCGGCTATCCTGACGCGGATGCGTTACATATGTGACCGGAAAACAGTCCTTCGTGTAATACGAAAAAATCGCTAAGGATTGTAATAAATCGCCGAGTGGCTGACCAGCTCTTGCCGTATCATGACAGTCAGTTTTTGGCTTTCTCTACTGAGGTGCTTAACCGGACGAACCAGAAACACAATCGCAGTAGTTCTCCCTTTACTACCCTAGCCGATCAGATGGAACGTAAGGTAGCAAACACAGGAGCCGGGCAACCCAACTATTGACCAAAGACATGATTCGGAGCCGATGCATATAGTGCCGAGCTTGGGAGGCCGAATTGTGCTATAAAGCTATTCGGACTTTTGTTTGGCAACACACATGTTGCCCTATAGAGCCCCTGGCAATTTTGTGCCGAGGTGTGTGCGTGAGACAACTGAACAGACGGAATAAAGTCTATAAGTAAAGATGTTACCGAAGAAGAATTTGGTTCACAGGGATCTGGTTGATACGTCAAAACATAATCTTATAGAAGGTACCGTAATCACCAAGGCCATTTTACATGCCGGGGGTCTAGGGCTAAGGGGAAAAGCTCTATACAGGTTTTGAGTGAAATTGTGGTCTGCAAAATGCTTTGCACCTTCCTGCCACATGCCTGCGCCGCTTTCACCCAAATAAGAAAGATTCCTTTAGAGGAATGGTCTTCGGCTATGTATGTGAGTCCGAAGAATGAGTAGGTTTTGATTCACCTGTGATAAAAAGAAAAAAACATTAAAGAAAGGGGAAGGCCGTATAAGGTCGAACCGTGCTATAGGCCTGTCCGTATATTGCCTCCGCTGATGCCCAAGGTATTTTGAGTGCATAGTTGTGCATGCACGGTACGAATTTCGCTGATGTATGTAGCGATCGACGGAGGCAAAACCTCTAATCCAGCCCTGGAATTGTCGGGTTGCCAGCATGCAGAACTGACCTGTATTGCGCAGTGACGTCCGGCGGCTTAATAGCCGATGAGGTGTGCGGCTTGACAGGGCCGCTTTGTAGTTCGGCCGCGATGGCCGCAGTATGCTCCTCAGTACGGAGGGAGCGCTCCATGTTCTCGTTGATTGTAATGACGCCACGTGGACTGGGCATCTTGAGCTTTAGATAGGCGTAGTGCGGAACCGCATTAAAGCGGGCGAAATCGGTCCATCCGAGCAGTTCGTGATAGCCGCTGTGGAAGGGGATGATATCGAAGATCAAGTCTTCGCTTCGGAATTTGTCCGGCGAACCTAAGACAACTTCCAGCGTGATTGAGCCCGTGCAGCGGGCCTCTACACCAGGTATTACTCCTTTGAAGGTAGTTTTAGTTGGCTTGATTCTTGCCGGATCGATGCCCATTTTGCGGGTAGTGTCTTGATAAAGCAGATTGAGACTGCTGCCGCCGTCCATGAGGACTCGCGTGAGGTGGAATCCATCGATGATTAGATCGAGGACCAGAGTTGCCGAACCTCCATGACGGATACTGGTTGGGTGGTCCTTTCGATCGAAGGTGATCGGGCAAGCCGACCATGGGTTGAATTTTGGGGCGACCGGCTCTATGGCGTAGACGTCCCGTAGTGCGCGCTTGCGCTCCCTCTTAGGGATATGTGTGCCATATATCATATTCACTATTTTAACCTCGCGGGGAAATTGCTTCTGTCCCCCTGTGTTCGGTTGGCGAGGCTCTTGGTCATCTTCGTCGCTGGGCGACCCTTTTCCCTTGTGTTCGGGTTAAGTTTGCCGGCCTGTTTAAAGACCCAACAATTTATGTTGGTATGATTTGCAAGTTTATCGGGGGTGCCATGAATCTGGCAAGGCCGATCCAGTATTCTGTCTAAACTAGATGAGCCATCTATGTTTGCCTTGAATGGCTTCTTCCGTTGACCGGGTTTGGAGCCGCTGAATCTGGCGTTGCCACCCGTGTCTTGGGTTCCTTCGTTATTGTTTTGACGCTTGTGCTTGTTGCGTCGTGGCTTGCCGTTGCGGTCCCTGGCTTCGGAGGTTCCAGGGTCGATGGTGTTATTGCTTCTACGAGCAAGCCAGCTATCCTCTCCCATGCAGAAGCGGGTCATAAGTGCGGTAAGAGCTGCCATGGACTTCGGCTTTTCTTGGCCGAGGTGTCGGGAGAGCCACTCATCTCGGACGCTTTGCTTGAAGGCCGCAAGGGCTTCGGCGTTCGGACAATCCACAATCTGGTTCTTCTTGATTAAGAACCTTGTCCAGAGCTGCCGGCCGATTCCCCGGGTTGCTAGATTATGTGACTAAGATCATCGGTGTCTGGGGGCCGAACATAGGTACCTTGGAAGTTATCTCTGAATGCGTCCTCCAAGTCTTCCCAGCTACTAATAGAGTTTTCTGGTAGGCTGTTCAGCCAGTGTCGTGCTGGTCCCTTAAGTTTGAGGGGAAGGTATTTGATGGCGTGTAGATCGTCACCGCGAGCCATGTGGATGTGAAGAAGAAAGTCTTCAATCCATACTTCGGGATTTGTTGTGCCGACATATGATTCGATGTTCACGGGTTTAAACCCTTCTGGGAACTGGTGCTCCATTACCTCGTCGGTGAAGCATAGGGGGTGTGCGGTGCCTCTATATCGGGCCATGTCACGACGCAGTTCGGATGAAGTTCGGATGCGGTTTTCGGCCTGGGCGTGGTTGTACTTGCCGTGGCGGGATTGATAACTGTGCTCTCGCACCGGGGCACGCCCACGTGATCCGTAGATTGATCTGGTCTGACCTGCTCTATTTTCCAGGTCCTGTCGTAGGTCATATGTGTATCCTCGAGCTGTTGTTTCTCTGCTTTTACGGCGAGGTGGTGCGGGCTAGTGTTCGGCTTGAGTTGTCATTCTGTCCTGGCCACGTGGTGGTTGGTCGGGCCCGTCAGCCGTGTTATGTGCGGGTGGTATGGGGTCCAGCGCCTCGTCGTCGAATTGGGGTAGCAGCTTACGCTTCGGGTAACTCTTTGCTGGGCGTTCGAGGCTGTATTCTTCGGCTGCCAGGACATTAGTCAGCTTGAAGCTGTTGCTGCTTCTTTTTTAGGCTTCTTGCCGTGGCTATTAGCCGGCGCTTAAAGCGCTCTTGTTCGAGGGGTTCCTCTGGCACGATAAAATCTTTGTCGCCGAGGCTCACGTCGTCCTCGTGGAGTGGTAGATAGTTGTTGTCCTCCGAGTCTTCGTTCCCTGCTTGCTCGTCAGGGTCAATTTGACCGTCCTCCTGATCATCCTGTTCGGATGTTGGCTCGATGGGGTCTTCTTGGTCTTCAGCGTTCTCCGGAGTATCATTGTCTCCGGTGCCGGTATCGCTGTCCTTTCCGCGACGCGATTTAGAGCGGCGCCGCTGGCGTCGATGCTTCGGTGGTATCTCCGGAGGTTCGTCCTCGACTGGGTTTTCCTCATCATCGTCGTCGCCGTCTTAGGTGTATCCACCATGTACATGTCGTATGAGGAAGTGGTCGTCCAGTGTCCGGTGAACGGCGGATTTTGGGCCTGCTCCTCTCCGGCATCGTCCTCCACACCGTCGATGTCTTTGGAGGCGTAGTCAAGCATGTCGGTTAAATCCTCGATAGTGGCTATAAAGTGGGTGGTGGGAAGTAAAATTCCTTATTTTCAGCCCCTAGTCCGGGCTGGGCACAATTCAGAAGCGGTTCCTCCGTGATGGCGAGGGATCGCATTAAGTCCAGAGCCTCGTTTAGGAGTGAGGTTTAGATGGGGACGGAAGTTCCCTGGCCGAGCTCGCGTGACGAGGACTTCGAGCCTTTCGACGATGGCACAGTGGAACTCTCAATGAAAGCACCAATGTCGGTGTCAGAACCGGCAGATCTCGGGTAGGGGGTCCCAAACTGTGCGTCTATGGATCGAGGGTAACAGGAGGGAGGGGACAGAATGTTTACCCAGGTTCGGGCCCTCTTGATGATGGTAATACCCTACTTCCTGCTTGATTGTCTTTGATGAGTATAGGGGTTCCAAGAGTTGATCTACCTCGAGATCGTAATGGCTAAACCCTAGATGTCTAGGCTGTATGATTATGATTGCCCCTACGGACTAAACCCTCCGGTTTATATAGACACCGGAGGGGACTAGGGTTGTACAGAGTCGGTTTACAGAGAAAGGAATCTTCATATTCGATCGCCGAACTTGCCTTCCACGCCAAGGAGAGTCCCATCCGGACACGGGGGAAAGCCTCCTGTCTTGTTTCTTCACGGCCCACGAGTCCGGCCCACGTCACATAGCCCGGACGCCCGAGGACCCCGTAATCCAGAACTCCCTCAACCACGTCAGGGCGTGCGGCGGCTATGGGCTGCCCTAGGTCGACCTGGTCGCCCCTAGGGCCTCGAGGTTCCTCGTCCTGCAAACGAAGAACGAGAAGAAGAACAAATAAGGTTAAGGAGAAAAGATAAAAGAAAAAAGAAAAAAAATTGGTAGATGAATTGATCGATTGTGTGTTGTTCAATCGCCCGTCACCTCTTGTCAATATAAGAGGCGGATGGACTTCTCGTGCAAGAAAAATGACTCCAAATCACGTCCAAATCTTTCCAAAATTAATTGAACTCAGATTTAGATAAGTCTGGGAGAACAGTTCGGTTTTAGGTCCCACAGACCACAAACGACCTTGGATGAAAATGAGTCCAAAAGCAAATTTGACCGTTTCGACAAGGCGAACAACTTCCGTGTTGACTGTTTTTTGATTCAAAGTCGTCTTGTGGGCTGAAATGCTCGCACAATATAACCAATTGGTGGCCCTACCTATCGGACACAATGTCTGATTGGGCGGGCGACTTTTTGCCTCGTGGTAGGGCTGCACTCGAATGGCTCTAACTTTCACATACGATCTCGGATTGAGACGATTTTTACATCAGAATCGACTGTTTCGACGAGAAGAAGACAATCTGTGTAGAAAGTTTTTCTCATTTGAGGCCGTCCTTGAGACGTAATCGGCCAAACAGTGCTTTGCATACAAAATTTCAGTATTTAAACACAACTTCGGCCTTCAAGATGAGATCGGATGGCGATGGCCCAAACTTCAAAGATGTTCATGTCGACAATAAGAAACTTTTTTATGTAGATCATTTCTCCATTTGAGATTATCTTAATTGCATTTTGTACCATGCCAAAATCTGGTGTCAACACATGCCCCCCTGTTTTTTGGCAAAACTTGAATGCTGAAAAATAATTTGCACCGCGTTTGTTCTAAGGACGATGTCAACACTCCATCGGCCATTTGTATTCTTAGGGCGATAATTGTGTATTGGCCATGCCTTTGCTTAGGGTGATATTTATATATCGGAAGTTGCCTATCTAGGCTTCTTGCCACACACTTGGGTGGTATTTCTTTAAATATTTGCCGTTGAGAGTTCAAGGTAACAATATCCCTTGTAAGAATTCCACCAAATATGAGTTTCCGGGAACTACACTTGTAATCTTAAAAGGACCTTCCCAACTTGGAGACCACTTCCCGAATTTTCTGTCTTTTGAACCAATTGGTAGAATCACCTTCCACACGAGATCACCAACTTGAAAATTCTTCAACTTGACCTTCTTATTGTAAGCTCTTGCCACCCTCAACTTATCTCTCTCTATGGCCTTCAAAGCAACCAAACTTTTATCTGCCACTTCATCAATATTGTGAAGGAAATATGCCCTAGAGGCAATAATAAAGTTGTTATTTTATATTTCCTTATCATGATAAATGTTTATTATTCATGCTAGAATTTTATTAACCGGAAACTTGATACATGTGTGGATACATAGACAAAACACCGTGTCCCTAGTAAGCCTCTACTAGACTAGCTCGTTAATCAAAGATGGTTAAGTTTCCTAACCATAGACATGTGTTGTCATTTGATGAACGGGACCACATCATTAGGAGAATGATGTGATGGACAAGACCCATCTGTTAGCTTAGCATTATAATCGTTCAGTTTTATTGCTATTGCTTTGTTCATGTCATATACATATTCCTTTGACTATGAGATTATGCAACTCCCAAATACCGGAGGAATACCTTGTGTGCTATCAAATGTTACAACGTAACTAGGTGATTATAAGTTGCTCTACAGGTATCTACGAATGTGTTTGTTGCATTGGCATAGATCGATATTAGGATTTGTCACTCCGAGTATCAAAGAGGTATCTCTGGGCCCTCTCGGTAATACAGATCATAGGAAGTGATGTGACCCCATCTTCGAAGAAGAGGGAGTACAAGGGGAGGTCCGATCTTCACGGCGTAGGATCGATAAATGGATGGGGATAAATAGGTGCAAGCAGCCGAAAAATGGAAAAATAAGAGATTATGACCCGACGAGGAGGAGGCTCACCGAAGCTTGCAATCCGAACATTCGCCGATCCACAACCCGCAATACTACCTGACACAACCACGCTCAAGTCGTGGAGCACGGGATAGGTGCAATTCGCAAGGGAAACCACGAACTCTAACCCACAGAACACGATCTAGTCATGGAGCACGAATTAGGAGCAATTTCTCAAGGAATCACGAGAATAAGGATAACAAGAGCTCTCCAATCTCAGGAGGAGTCTTTGGTCTTTGATAGAAATGGCAAAAGTCCCCAATGAAGGGAAGAGCTAGCCTATTTAAAATCGGGACAACCCCCCTGGATAGGTGTGAAAGAGAACTATCTTAGGTGTGAAAGTGAACCAGCTTTGTTTGACTAAATGGCTTCAAGACTTAATGAGGTAGCTTCTGGAAAAGTCTCGTTGGAGGTGGTTGGCAGTTCCCGACCAAACATTGTTCACTGGGGTCGAACAATGTTTCCTTCAGCAGAAAACTCAAGTTCTAGAAACCTTTCGCAAGTTGGGATATCCAAACTCGTCCAAAACATTGTTTCGTCAGAATTGGAACAATGTTTCTTCAGCAGACAACTCATTCTTCATGAATTCCTAACTTTGTTTCCTCGCCATAAAACATTGTTTTGCACGGACTGAAATGTGTTTGGCCTTCTTCGACATCTCACCTGAGTTCAACAAACAACAAAGGAGGTGAAGGCACAACCATGTTTTCAAGGTCAAATGATAGACTTAAGTTAGCGTTAACCTGATCATGTATTTGCATTGCGCGACTTCTTGTGATTGGACTGTTGATGGTTGGTGGTGTGGTGCCCATGGTTGGGATGTCCTCATCATCCTCCCCCTCTTGAGAAGGAGTCGTCCTCGACTCTAAAGGCCCAAAGTGTGGGGAAAGATTGGAGACATTGAAGGTTGGGCTAACACCATATTCTTCTGGAAGATCGATCTTGTAAGCATTGTCGTTGATTCGCTCGAGCACTGCAAATGGTCCATCACCGCGTGGCTGCAACTTGCACTTCCGTTGCTTAGGAAAACGGTCCTTCCGAAGGTGTACCCATACCAAATCGCCTTGCTCGAACACTAGCTTCTTCCTGGTCTTGTTTACCCGCTTCGCATAGTGTTCAGTCATTTTCTCAATGTTCTCCTTTGCCCGGGCATGAAGTTTCTTGACGAAATCAGCACGCTTACTGGCATCAAGGCTAGTTCATTCCTGCAGTGGCAAAGGCAAAAGATCGATGGGAGCAATAGGTTTGAAGCCATAAACTAGTTCAAATGGGCAAAGTTTAGTGGTCGAATGTACCGCCCTGTTATACGCGAACTCCACATGAGGTAGGCAATCTTCCCACATCTTCAAATTCTTCTTCAGGACTGCTCGCAGCATCATGGACAACGTCCGGTTGACAACTTCAGTCTGTCCATCAGTTTGTGGGTGGCATCTCGTGGAAAATAGGAGCTTGGTGCCGAGTTTCCCCCACAAGGTCTTCCAAAAGTAGCTCCGAAATTTGGTGTCACGGTCTGACACAATCGTGCGTGGTACTCCATCACTATAAAAAAAGACACATCCATGACATTTTGGGCCGAACGAAAAAAAATTGTCATACTTATGACACTTCTATGACGATAATTGTGACAAAACCCGGTATAATCATAGATGTGGTGGGCTCCTACTTCTATGACAAAAAATCATGACAGAAAATGGGCTCTTCGTCCTGGGCAGGTCGGAGATGTAGCTGAATGACATTCTTTGGGCCGTCCATGACGGAAAAAACCGTGGTAGAAGCGAGTGCGAGGAAAATATCGGGGTGTTCCCGGTGACGGTGGGTGGTCGGGGCCGAGCGATGCACGGAGGTTTGCGCGTTTCTCTCATACACGCACGCGCGTGGGTGCGAGGCGTTGGGCTCTAACTGAACCCGAGCGAGGCATTCGGCTACTGAACCCAAGCGATTGCACTGCAGGCTACGTGTTACTGAACCGAGCGATCGATCGATGGTTGTTAACTGAACCCAATCGAGCGATTCCTTCGCTACTGCTGCTAACTGAAGCTGATCGATGCTGCCTCTGGATGAACAGTGAGCGTTGCTGGGGGGTTTGGATGAACAGTTCCTGGTGGGGGTGGATGAACAGGACCCGTGGTGTTGCCTCTGGATGAATAGGACCCCGATCGATCGAGCCGGTTGGGGCTGGATGAACAGGACCCCGTGGAGGGCTGGATGAACAGTAGACGGTGGGGGCTGGATGAACAGTAGCCCGTGGAGGGGTGGTTGAACAGGAGCCCGTGGAGAGGGCTGGTTGAACAGTAGCCGGTGGAGTAGCGTGCGGTGGAGGCTGGATGAACAGGAGCCCGTGGATGAACAGTCGCAGGTGGAGGCTGGAGGAGGTCGACGGTGATGAATGGTAGCCCGTGGAGGCTGGAGGAGGTCAACGGTGGAGATGAACATTATCCCGTGGAGTCTCGATTTACGGTACGCCACACCCCTCCCGATGAACAGGACCCCCGTTTCAACCGTAGCGCTCCAACACAAGTCCGTTTCCTCCGTTTTGCGGTAGGCTGATACGTCCATTTTGCATCATGCTTTTATATCGATATTTATTGCATTATGGGCTGTTATTACACATTATGTCACAATACTTATGCCTATTCTCTCTTATTTCACAAGGTTTACATAAGGAGGGAGAACGCCGGCAGCTGGAATTCTGAGCTGGAAAAGGAGCAAATGTTAGAGACCTATTCTGCACAACTCCAAAAGTCCTGAAACTCCACGAAAGTTATTTTTGGAAATAATAAAAAATACTGAGCGGAAGAAATATGTCAGGGGGGCCTCCACCTGTCCACGAGGGTGGGGGCGCGCCCTACCCCCCTGGGCGTGCCCCCCTCCTCGTGGGCCCCCTGTTGGCCCTCCGGTGCCCATCTTCTGCTATATGAAGTCTTTCGTCCGAAGAAAAATCATAAGCAAGCTTTCAGGACGAGACTCCGCCGCCACGAGGCGGAACCTTGGCGGAACCAATCTAGGGCTCTGGCAGAGCTGTTCTGCCGGGGACACTTCCCTCCGGGAGGGGGAAATCCTCGCCATCGTCATCACCAACGCTCCTCTCATCAGGAGAGGGCAATCTCAATCAACATCTTCACCAGCACCATCTCCTCTCAAACCCTAGTTCATCTCTTGTATCCAATTCTTGTCTCGAAGTCTGGGATTGGTACCTGTAGGTTGCTAGTAGTGTTGATGACTCCTTGTAGTTGATGCTAGTTGGTTTATTTGGTGGAAGATCATATGTTCAGATCCTTTATGCATATTCATACTCCTCTGATTATGAACATGAATATGCTTTGTGATTAGTTACGTTAGTTCCTGAGGACATGGGAGAAGTCTTGCTATTAGTAGTCATGTGAATTTGGTATTCGTTCGATATTTTGATGAGATGTATGTTGTCTCTCCTCTAGTGGTGTTATGTGAACGTCGACTACATGAAACTTCACCATTATTTGGGCCTAGAGGAAGGCATTGGGAAGTAATAAGTAGATGATGGTTGCTAGAGTGACAGAAGCTTAAACCCTAGTTTATGCGTTGCTTCGTAAGGGGCTGATTTGGATCCATATGTTTCTTGCTATGGTTAGGTTTACCTTAATACTTTTGTTGGAGTTGCGGACGCTTGCAAGAGAGGTTAATCATAAGTGGGATGCTTGTCCAAGTAAGGACAACACCCAAGCACCAGTCCACCCACATATCAAATTATCAAAGTACCGAACGCAAATCATATGAACGTGATGAAAACTAGCCTGACGATAATTCCTATGTGTCCTCGGGAGCGCTTTTCTCCATATAAGAGTTTGTCCAGGCTTGTCCTTTGCTACAAAAAGGATTGGGCCACCTTGCTGCACTTTATTTACGTTTGTTACTTGTTGCTCGTTACAAATTATCTTATCACAAAACTATCTGTTACCTATAATTTCAGTGCTTGCAGAGAATACCTTGCTGAAAACCGCTTATCATTTCCTTCTGCTCCTCGTAGGGTTCGACACTCTTACTTATCGAAAGGACTACGATAGATCCCCTATACTTTTGGGTCATCAAGACTCTTTTCTGGCACCGTTGCCGGGGAGTGAAGCGCCTTTGGTAGGAGGAATTTAGTAAGGAAAAATTTATATAGTGTGCTGAAATTTACTGTCACTTGTTACTATGGAAAGTAATCCTCTGAGGGGCTTGTTCGGGGTATCTTCACCCCGACCAGTAGAGCAAAGAGTTGCTCCTCAACCTACTGAACCGACTGAAGATGAAAATGTTTACTTTGAAAATTCCTTCGAGTATGTTAGAAAAACTGCTAGCTAATCCTTTTGCAGGAGACGGAACAAAGCATCCTGATGAGCACCTAATCTATGTGGATGAATTTTGTGGATTATTTAAGCTTGCAGGTATACCCGATGATGTAATTAAGAAGAAGGTCTTCCCTTTATCTTTGAAGGGAGATGCTTTGACATGGTATAGGCTATGTGATGATACGGGATCATGGAACTACAAACGATTGAAATTGGAATTTCATCAGAAATTTTATCCTATGCATCTTGTTCATCGTGATTGCAATTATATATATAATTTTTGGCCTCGCGAAGGAGAAAGCATCGCTCAAGCTTGGGGGAGGCTTAAATCAATGCTATACTCATGCCCCAATCATGAGCTCTAAAGAGAAATGATTATACAAAAAATTTATGCTCGGCTTTCTGATAACAATCGCACCATGCTCGATACTTCTTGTGCTGGCTCTTTTACTATGAAGACTATTGAATTCAAATGGGATTTATTGGAAAGAATTAAATGCAACTCTGAAGATTGGGATCTCGACGAAGGTAAGGCGTGAGGTATGACACCTAAGTTTGAATGTGTTTAATCTTTTATGGATACCGATGTTTTCCATAAATTTAGCACTAAATATGGACTTGACTCTGAGATAGTAGCTTCCTTTTGTGAATCTTTTGCTGCTCATATTGATCTCCCTAAGGAGAAGTGGTTTAAATATCATCCTCCCATAGAAGTAAAAGTAGCTGCACCTATTAAAGTTGAAGAAAAGACTATCACTTATAATGATCATATTGTTCCTACTGCTTATGTTGAAAAACCACCTTTGCCTGCTAGGATAAAAGATCATGCTAAAGCTTCAACTGTGGTTCGTAAAAGCAATATTAGAACTTATACACCTCCTGAGCAAATCAAAGTTGAACCTAATATTGCTATTGTTAAAGATCTCTTGGCTGATAATATTGATGGGCATGTTATTTATTTCTGTGATGAAACTGCTAGAATTGCCAAACCTTGTGCTAAAGATAAACATAGACCCGTCGCAGGCATGCCTGTCATTTCTGTTAAAATAGGAGATCATTGTTATCATGGCTTATGCGATATGGGTGCCAGTGCTAGTGCTATACCTCATGACTTATACAAAGAAATTATGCATGAAATTGCACCTGCTGAGATAGAAGATATTGATGTTACCATCAAACTTGCCAATAGAGATACAATATCACCCATTGGAATTGTTAGAGATGTTGAAGTCTTGTGTGGGAAAACTAAATATCATGCTGATTTTCTTGTTCTTGGTTCCCCACAAGATAGCTTTTGTCCCATTATATTTGGTAGACCCTTCTTGAACACCGTTAATGCTAGGATAGAATGCGAAAAGGATGTTGTTACTATTGGTTTGGGTGATATGTCTCATGAGTTTAATTTCTCTAAATTTCGTAGACAACACCGTGAGGAGGAATTACCTAGTAAGGATGAAATTATTGGTCTTGCTTCTATTGCCGTACCTCCTAGTGATCCTTTAGAACAATATTTGCTAGACCACGAAAATGATATGTTTATGAATGAAAGAAGGGAAATTGATGAAGTATTCTTTAAACAGGAACCTGTCCTGAAACACAATTTGCGTGATGAAATCCTAGGGGATCCTCCTCCACCCAAGGGTGATCCCGTGTTTGAGCTTAAACCGTTACCCGATACTCTTAAATATGCTTATCTTGATGAGAAAAAGATATATCCTGTTATTATTAGTGGTAACCTTTCAGAGCATGAAGAAGAGAGATTATTGAAAACTCTGAAGAAGCACCGCGCTGCTATTGGATATACTCTTGATGATCTTAAGGGCATTAGTCCCACTCTATGTCAACACAAAATAAATTTGGAGAAAGATGCCAAACCAGTTCGTGACCACCAACGACGACTGAATCCTAAATTGAAAGAAGTGGTAAGAAAGGAAATACTAAAGCTCCTTGAGGTAGGTATAATTTATCCCGTTGCTGATAGTCAGTGGGTAAGTCCTGTCCATTGTGTCCCTAAGAAGGGAAGTATTACCGTAGTTCCTAATGATAAAGATGAATTGATCCCACAAAGAATTATTACAGGTTATAGGATGGTAATTGATTTCCGCAAATTAAATAAAGCTACTAAAAAGGATCATTACCCCTTACCTTTTATCGATCAAATGCTAGAAAGATTATCCAAACATACACACTTTTGCTTTCTAGATGGTTATTCTGGTTTCTCTCAACTACCTGTGTCAGCCGATGATCAATCAAAGACCACTTTTACTTGCCCTTTCGGTACTTTTGCTTATAGACGTATGCCTTTTGGTTTATGTAATGCACCTGCTACCTTTCAAAGATGCAAGATGGCTATATTATCTGAATTTTGTGAAAAGATTTGTGAGGTTTTCATGGATGATTTTTCTGTCTATGGGTCCTCTTTTGATGATTGCTTGAGCAACCTTGATCGAGTTTTGCAGAGATGTGAAGAAACTAATCTTGTCTTGAATTGGGAAAAGTGCCACTTTATGGTTAATGAAGGTATTGTCTTAGGGCATAAAGTTTCTGAAAGAGGTATTGAGGTTGATAAAGCCAAGGTTGATGCTATTGAAAAGATGCCATGTCCCAAGGACATCAAAGGTATAAGAAGTTTCCTTGGTCATGCCGGTTTTTATAGGAGGTTCATTAAGGACTTCTCAAAAATTTCTCGGCCTCTGACTAATTTATTACAGAAAGATATAGCATTTGTCTTCGATGATGATTGTGTAGAAGCATTTGAAATACTTAAGAAAGCATTGATCTCTGCACGTATTGTTCAGCCACCTGATTGGAATTTACCTTTTGAAATTATGTGTGATGCTAGTGATTATGCTGTCGGTGCTGTTCTAGGGCAAAGAGTTGATAAGAAATTAAATGTTATTCAATATGCTAGTAAAATTCTAGACAATGCTCAGAGAAATTATGCTACTACTGAAAAAGAATTCTTAGCAGTCGTGTTTGCTTGTGATAAGTTCAGACCTTATATTGTTGATTCTAAAGTAACTATTCACACGGATCATGTTGCTATTAAATATCTTATGGAAAAGAAAGATGCTAAACCTAGACTTGTTAGATGGGTTCTCTTGCTACAAGAATTTCATTTGCATATTATTGATAGAAAGGGAGCTGAGAACCCCGTTGCAGACAACTTGTCTAGGTTAGAAAATGTTCTTGATGACCCACTACCTATTGATGATAGCTTTCCTGATGAGCAATTAAATGTTATAAATGCTTCTCGTAGTACTCCGTGGTATGTTGATTATGCTAATTATATTGTTGCTAAATTTATACCACCTACTTTCACATACCAGCAAAAGAAAAGTTTTTCTAAGACTTGAGACATTACTTTTGGGATGACCCACATCTTTATAAAGGAGGAGTAGATGGTGTTATTAGATGTTGTGTACCTGAGCATGAACAGGAACAGATCCTACGCAAGTGTCATTCCGAGGCTTATGGAGGACACCACGCTGGAGACAGAATTGCACATAAGGTATTGCAATCCGGTTTTTATTGGCCTACTCTCTTCAAGGATGCCCGTAAGTTTGTCTTGTCTTGTGATGAATGTCAAATAATAGGTAATATTAGTAGACGTCAAGAAATGCCTATGAATTATTCACTTTTTATTGAACCATTTGATGTTTGGGGCTTTGATTACATGGGACCTTTTCCTGCTTGTAATGGATACACACATATTTTAGTTGATGTTGATTACGTTACTAAGTGGGTAGAAGCTATTCCAACTAGTAGTGCTGATCATAACACATCTATTAAAATGCTGAAGGAAGTTATTTTTCTGAGGTTTGTAGTCCCCAGATATTTAATGACTGATGGTGGTTTACATTTTATTCATGGTGCTTTTCATAAAATGCTTGCTAAATATGATGTTAATCATAGAATTGCATCTACTTATCACCCGCAGTCTAGTGGTCAAGTGGAATTGAGTAATAGAGAGCTCAACTTAATTTTGCAAAAGATTGTTAATAGATCTAGAAAGAATTGGTCCAAGAAACTTGATGATGCACTATGGGCCTATAGAACCGCATATAAAAATCCTATGGGTACGTCTCCGTATAAAATGGTTTATGGAAAAGCGTGTCACTTACCTCTTGAACTAGAACATAAGGCTTATTGGGCTATTAAAGAGCTCAATTATGATTTCAAACTTGTTGGTGAGAAGAGGTTATTTGATATTAGCTCACTTGATGAATGGAGAACCCAAGCTTATGAAAATGCCAAGTTGTTTAAAGAAAAAGTTAAAAGATGGCATGACAAAAGAATACAAAAATGTGAGTTTAATGTAGGTGATTATGTATTGCTATACAACTCTCGTTTAAGATTTTTTGCAGGAAAACTTCTTTCTAAATGGGAAGGTCCTTACGTTATCGAGGAGGTCTATCGTTCTGGTGCCATAAAAATCAACAACTTCGAAGGCACAAATCCTAAGGTGGTGAACAGTCAAAGAATCAAACATTATATCTCAGGTATTCCTATAAATGTTGAAACCAATGTTATTGAAACCGTAACCCCGGAGGAATACATAAGGGACACGTTCCAGAACGTTTCAGACTCCGAAAAGGAATAGGTATGTGGTACGGTAAGTAAACCGACTCCAAAACAGTTCTAATGGCAATATTTCTCCGTTTTGGAATATTTAGAAAAATAGAAAAATGAGAAGCAGTCCGGGAAGGACACGAGGCCTCCACGAGGGTGGAGGGCACGCCGTACCCCCTGGGCACGCCCCCTGCCTCGTGGGCACCTCGTGCGCTCTCCGGACTCCGTTTTCTTGCACGTTACGTATTTTGGTCGGTAAAAATTCATTATATAATCTCCCGAAGGTTTTGACTCCTGTATCACGCAAATATTCTCTGTTCTTGTTTTGAGTTGTTGCTGCTGCAGATTAGAGCAACATGTCGTCCCAGGATTCGGAAGGAGAAAGTTATGTGGCTGATTATCTTGCAAATCCTAAGATCTATGGGGACGTGGAGCATTGTGGTTGGACTACGGATGAAGAGGAGGACTATGAACCCAAGAGAAAGGAGGAGACGAGCTCAGATGAAGATGGAGTCCCATTACCTCAACCTGGGGACATGCATGTGGAGTTCAAAAAGTCAAGCCTCCCTGATAGAGCAAAGAAATTTAAGATTGAGTTTATCCCTTTTCGCCTCTCGCAGGAAAACAAGCAGGAATTATGCAAAAAGATATTAAGCCTGGAGCAGGAGATTGATGACCTGAGGGATCAAAATTCTGTCCTCAAGCGCAAATTAAGGAAGAAGCCTACGCCATCAACTAAACCATCATTTTCTTCACCAACAAAGAAGGAGACATAATCACATGGGTATGGGCACTCCCCTTGGCAACTGCCAAGCTTAGGGGAGGTGCCCCGGTATCGTATCACCACCACATGTCCTATCTTTACCCTTTTTCTTAGTTCGATCCTATTAAGTAGTATCTTGATCTAGTAGAATAAAAGTTTTGGTATGATCTAGTTTTGAGTTTTGCTTTATGATCTCTCTATGTAATCAAGTCCGTGAGCTATATAATAAAAATTAGTGTTGAGTCAAGGGCTTGATTATCTTGCTATGATCTTGAGTAAATAAAAGAAAAGAGAAAAGAATAAAAAGAAATAAAGAGATCATATTGATCTTATTGAGAGTAATGAATTCACATAGAAAGAGTATGATGATTAAAAATTGTTGAGAGTTGACAAACATAGCTTTGGTCATCGTTGCAATTAATAGGAAGTAATAAAGAAAGAGAGGTTTGATGTTGGACATCTTTTATGATTGGGAGCACTCATTAAAATATGACATGCTAAAGAGTTGATGTTGGACAAGGAAGACAACCTAATGGGTTATGATCTGAGATAAAGTATATTGTCATGGATCATCCAACATGTTGAGCTTGCCTTTCCCCCTCATGCTAGCCAATTCTTTGCACCAAGTAGAGATACTACTTGTGCTTCCAAATACCCTTAAACCCATTTTTGCCATGAGAGTCCACCATATCTACCTATGGATTGAGTAAGATCCTTCAAGTAAGTTGTCATCGGTGCAAGCAATAAAAATTGCTCTCTAAATATGTATGATTGATTTGTGTGGAGGAAATAAGCTTTATACGATCTTGTGATGTGGAAGAAATAAAAGCGACGGACTGCATAATGAAGGTTCATATAAAGTGACGTTCTTTCACATTAAGATTTTGTGCATCCAACCCTGAAAGCGCATGGCAACCTCTGCTTCCCTCTGCGAAGGGCCTATCTTTTATTATTACCTTCTACCTTATGCAAGAGTCATGGTGATCTTCACCTTTCCTTTTTATATTTTATCCTTTGGCAAGCACAGTGTGTTGGAAAGATCCTGATAGATATATCTAATTGGATATGGGTTAGCATGAACTATTATTGTTGACATTATCCTTGAGGTAAAAGGTTGGGAGGCAAAACTATAAGCCCCTATCTTTCTCTGTGTCCGGTTAAAACTTCGTAACCACAAGTATTGCGTGAGTGTTAGCAATTATGAAAGACTAAATGATAGTTGAGTATGTGGACTTGCTAGAAAGCTCTGACATAGACTCTTTCTGATGTTATGATAAATTGCAATTGCTTCAATGACTGAGATTATAGTTTGTTAGTTCTCAATAAAGTTTCTGATTCATACTTTGCATTGTGAATAGATTATTCCTTGAGCATAAGAAATCATATGACAATACCCATATATGTTGCTGTTATGAGAATAATCATGATGCCCTCATGTCCGTATTTTATTTTATCGACACCTCTACCTCTAAACATGTGGACATATTTATCGTTATCGGCTTCCACTTGAGGACAAGCGAGGTCTAAGCTTGGGGGAGTTGATACGTCCATTTTGCATCATGATTTTATATCGATATTTATTGCATTATGGGCTGTTATTACACATTATGTCACAATACTTATGCCTATTCTCTCTTATTTCACAAGGTTTACATAAGGAGGGAGAATACCGGCAGCTGGAATTCTGGGCTGGAAAAGGAGCAAATTTTAGAGACCTATTCTGCACAACTCCAAAAGTCCTGAAACTCCACGAAAGTTATTTTTGGAAATAATAAAAAATACTGAGCGGAAGAAATACGTCAGGGGGGCTCCACCTGTCCACGAGGGTGGGGGGCGCGCCCTACCGCCCTAGGCGCGCCCCCTGCCTCGTGGGCCCCCTGTTCGCCCTCTGGTGCCCATCTTCTGCTATATGAAGTCTTTCGTCTGAAGAAAAATCATAAGCAAGCTTTCGGGACGAGACTCCGCCGCCACGAGGCGGAACCTTGGCGGAACCAATCTAGGGCTCCAGCAAAGCTGTTCTGCCGGGGACACTTCCCTCCGGGAGGGGAAATCATCGCCATCGTCATCACCAACGCTCCTCTCATCGGGAGAGGGCAATCTCCATCAACATCTTCACCAGCACCATCTCCTCTCAAACCCTAGTTCATCTCTTGTATCCAATTCTTGTCTCATAGTCTGGGATTGGTACCTGTAGGTTGCTAGTAGTGTTGATGACTCCTTGTAGTTGATGCTAGTTGGTTTATTTGGTGGAAGATCATATGTTCAGATCCTTTATGCATATTAATACTCCTCTGATTATGAACATGAATATGCTTTGTGAGTAGTTACGTTAGTTCCTGAGGACATGGGAGAAGTCTTGCTATTAGTAGTCATGTGAATTTGGTATTCGTTCGATATTTTGATGAGATGTATGTTGTCTCTCCTCTAGTGGTGTTATGTGAACCTCGACTACATGACACTTCACCATTATTTGGGCCTAGAGGAAGGCATTGGGAAGTAATAAGTAGATGATGGGTTGCTAGAGTGACAGAAGCTTAAACCCTAGTTTATGCGTTGCTTCGTAAGGGGCTGATTTGGATCCATATGTTTCATGCTATGGTTAGGTTTACCTTAATACTTTTGTTTTAGTTGCGGACGCTTGCAATAGAGGTTAATCATAAGTGGGATGCTTGTCCAAGTAAGGACAGCACCCAAGCACCGGTCCACCCACATATCAAATTATCAAAGTACCGAACGCGAATCATATGAACATGATGAAAACTAGCCTAACGATAATTCCCATGTGTCCTCGGGAGCGCTTTTCTCCATATAAGAGTTTGTCCAGGCTTGTCCTTTGCTACAAAAAGGATTGGGCCACCTTGCTACACTTCATTTACTTTTGTTACTTGTTGCTCGTTACAAATTATCTTATCACAAAACTATCTGTTACCTATCATTTTAGTGCTTGCAGAGAATACCTTGGTGAAAACCGCTTATCATTTCCTTCGGCTCCTCGTTGGGTTCGACTCTCTTACTTATCGAAAGGACTACGATAGATCCTATATACTTGTGGGTCATCATACGCCACACCCCTCCCGATCAACAGGACCCTGTTTCGACCGTAGGAGGTCCAACACAAGTCCGTTTCCTCCGTTTTGCAGTACACCAGACCCCTCCCGATGAACAGGATCCCGTTTCGAACGTGGCCAGTCGAACACAAGGCCGTTTCCTCCCTTGTGCGGTACGCCAGGCCTCGTTTCCATCGGCTGTTCCGTCCAAGCCGGTTGGCTCCCACGCATTCCGTTGCCTCCCGATGAACACGACGCATTCCGTTGCCTCCCCATGAACACGACGATGCAGTTTCTCCGTTCCGACCCAACCATGTACACGAGCCCTGGCCGTACGTACACGCGAGTAGGCGTTCGAGACCCCGCCCGTATGTACATACGTGGCTATATTAACTTTCTTGCACCCTGGCCACTATACGTATGTGTACATGTTGCGTGCGTGCCTCTACTATGACACGTGCGCGCCTCTACATCGACCAGTATGTACATACACATTCGTGACCAGAATGACAGCGGTACGTACGCTTCGACCAGGTGGGTCTCGACTGTCACGCACTTCCTTGCGTGTGAAGATGTAGCTGGTGCGTCCCAGCAGTCAGGGGGCGAATCGTTTTTTTGCCCGGACGCACTTCCTTGCATGCGAAGATGTAGCTGGTGGGTCCCAGCAGTCAGGGGGAATGTTTTTTCGTGAAATGCAGTTGCCCGTCTGGTGGGTCCCTGCTATCAGGTGGAGGAATCATTATTTTCCGCGTAATAAGGAGGCACTTCCTTGCTGCGGCCGTGGACCCATCTGTTAGCCTCTCCACGTACAGTACTCTTCCGATGGAAGTCGGTCGTTCACCACATTGACCATGCCGCGTCGAGAGCACCAAGGCGGTGGACGACGGCGAGGCCTAGGAAGGGGACGACACGGAGTCGGGGAAGACGCGGAGCTGGGGAAGACGCGGTAGTGGATGCCCACGCAGAGAGGAGTACGAGGGTTCACTGGTTCGGTTGCGGTGTGAGGCTGCCGTCGCCGCTGAATAACAGGGGGTGTGGGTGAGTAGAGGGATGGCCTGGACAGCGGTGGGAGTAGTAGGGGCGGTGAGGCCTCCGCTGCATCACAACCGGCCACGGGAGGCAGGAGCACGCGGCACGACCGACACTGGTTTGGGCGGCTGGAGCAAGAAGACCAGAGGTTGAAGAAGCACTACGGCCGTTGGATGAACATCGTACGGTAACTGGAGCTAGAATCGTTCATATTGACTAAGTTGACAAAGCCCTCCATCCCCGTCAACTTGGTAGGCCCACAAGTCAGCCTCCCACTATGTTGGGTTCCAACTGGCAGGGGGAGTATTCATTTTATTGTGCGTAATAAGGAGGCACTTCCTTGCGTGCGAAGATAGCTGGTGGGTCCGACCTGTCACTGGGGGCACGTATTTTTCGCGAAATACAGAGGCCCTTCCGGTGGGCCCCAGATGTCAAGTGGAGGAATCATTATTTTGCGCGTAACAAGGAGGCATTTCCTTGTGTGCGACCGTGGACCCAGCTGTCAGCCTCTCCACGTACAGTCCACATCCGATGGATGTCGTTCATTGACCATGTTGACCAGGCCGCGCCGAGAGCACCATGGCGGTGGATGACAGCGAGGCCTAGGAAGGGAACGACCCGGAGTCGGGGAAGACTTGGCAATGGTTGCCCACGCGATGGGGAGTACGAGGGTTTACTGGTCCGGCTGCCGTCGCCAGAAAATAACAGGAGGTGTGGGTGAGTAGAGGAATGGCCTGGCCAGCAATGAAGTAGGGTGGGGCGGTGCGGCCTGTGCGGCAGCACAACCGGCCACGGGAGGCGGGAGCAGGCAGTCCCACGGCGCTGGTTTGGGCGGCTGGAGCAAGAAGATCAGATATTGAAGAAGCAGCACGGCCGTTGGATTAACATCCAACGTTCACTGCTGCTAGAATCGTTTGTGGACTAAATTCACAAAGCCTTTCGTACACGTCAACCTAGTAGACCCACAAGTCAGCCTCCAAATATGTTCCAAACAACATACAACCCGAAATTTGTAGCCAGATTCAAATTAATTTTAAAACTAAATATACCTTAATATAAATTCAATGAAATTTTAGCTGCACAAAAACAATGAAATTTAAAATATCAAAATCCAAAAGAAAAAAGTATTTTGGAACTAATTGCCTGTTTGCAAAAAAGAAAATAGATGGCTAGCCATTTTCAGAAAGGAAAAACAAATTGGTTTGGTCATGTGCTAAACATATGAAATAAAAGCCTGGGCTAGACGGGCCACAGCTCCCGCACAACCCAGTTGATACCCTTCTCCGTCCCGAAAAAACAAAATTACTGCACGCGCTGTTGGGTCCCTACTGTCATCATCACCATGTACAATCATCTCCTTATTCCTCTCGGTTGTTGACCATGTTGACAACACTGGAGGGCGGTGCTGCGGCGAGCGAACCAAGGTGGAGGACGATGGTGAGGCCTCGGACGGGAACGAACAGGAGCCGGGGAAGATGCGCAGAGTTTTAGGGTGCGATGTGGCCATGATGCGTGCGCGGCAGCACAGCCGGCCGTGGGAGGCGGGAGCAGGCGGTCCCGCCGGCGCTGGTTTGGCTTTGGCGGCTCGAGGAAGAAGAGACTGAAGAAACACGACAGACGTTTAATGTCAATCCAACGGTCAAGGTTGGCACAATAGTTTGTTGACTAAGCTGACACCAAGTAGCATACTTTTTTATATATAGGAAGAAAAGAAAAACTGGGCTCGTTCGCCTGATAACATTCCCGAAACTGCGACCGTTCGATCTTGTGTCGCAACTAAAACTACGAGGAAAATGCGTTGTCTGCTGTCCTCCTCCCAGGGAACGTTCGCCACATAAGTGACTAGCACCCTTGGTTTTCAACCGAGAGGTCTTAGGTTCGAGTCCCAGGAACTATCAGTTTTGTCCTCCTTCCTTCCTTGCAAAAAAGGGAAAGAAAATCAAAGACTTGAGAAGGCGTACAGAACAAGCTAGTGTACCAGTAAAGAGACGTTGCTGAGTTTTAGAAAAAAGAGAGACGTGCTCCAGTAGTTGGTTCGAATCCAAACCTAGACTACGACTATATATGGTGCTATGCTACTCTGCAAGTAATGAAACTGACATATCCAACGCTTGCTTCTCCTCTTCTCTACTTACTCTGCCTAGCATTAGAAGCTCTGGCCGCAGCAACCATGTCCGCTGGCTGCTCGTCCACCTGCTCTTCAGCAGGCAACAACCAGATATGCGCCAAGTCGCCACCCGTACCATCGCCTGTGGGTCTCATCACACCCCCGCCGGCACGCGCACCACAGCCGGTTGCTCATCGCAACCCGCTATCGTAGGTGTGGTGCCACTGCTGCAAATCATGCAGAGTCATCCGTCGCGTCTCAACCACAATCCTCAACCCTGGCCGAGTCTTCTACGAATGCCCGAATCATGGGGTAATAATATGTTGAAGTGTTGTTCTGCCGCTTTCAGTTGCTGTTTTTTTAATAGTTTGGTTGATGATCTTCCAATTTGATTCGTGCAGAAAAGGGAAGATTCATGTGATTTGTATTTCTGGGAAGTTGCTGATGTGGGGGAGTGCAACTACGCTGATTATTTGGTTAGCCGAGGAATCCCAATACCAGCGGGTTGGGGTGTTGGACAAGTAACTGAAGGAACGACAGAAGAGGAAGATGCAGAGCAGAAGGTTAAAGATGCAGTTCCTCTGATCATGGCCAAGCAACAGCTGCTGAACGGCCTTGAAAACAATGAGGAGATGAAAGAGCTTGTGAAGATAATGGGCAAAATCGATGTGCTCTGTAGGATGATTGTCTCTTTATTTGCAGTGTATGTAGCACTCATGATGTATTCAGTGGCTATGACATGAGCACTTTGCTGAAACTAGTAATGAATGAAACCTGTGTAGCAGGCTGGGAGTAGTGTTGTGAGCATCTAATGATTTCTATTAACGGAAATCAGGGGGTATACCCTTTTGCTCATAAATAAATAAATAGCAGAGGCCCTTTTGGTAATAAATAAATAAATTAGCAGAGGCCCTGTCGGGTCAGATTTGTTCTCATTCGAAGACGTCGAGCAAATTGCAGTCCAACAGCAAACTATGTCATCAAATTCAAGTTTCGCAGCCAAATATGAGTACAACTAAACAACAATGTCATCATTTTTTGGTCATCATACAATCACCAAACACAAATCATCATACATAACAAGTGATGTTCTCACAGGAAAATACTAAACAACATCTTCATCGGGTTTCAGTTGTCATAGCAAACACAATTTCACATAGTAGATAAAAAACGTCTTCTGACAGGCAAATACGACAAAAGCAATGTAATCATCATCCGCAGCAGCAGCGTCAACATCTTCGCCATGTGTATCAGTCTGAATCGTAATTCCCCACGGTGTCATCTTCTTCTTCGTCCTCAACATCCTCGAACGTTGGCTTCTTCTTGATCAACTCTTGTATGTCCACAGCACGAAAGGCAATCTTTTCACCCCGCGTCATTGACGTGATGATTCTCAAAGATATTAGGAATATATGTGTTATCTTGTACATGAGGAGCAGTGTAAGCATCATCTTGTTGTGCAACTTCATTAAACGAATTCCTCTGCTCAAACCTTTGCAATACTCTCCAGTCACCGCTGCGTGCAAATGTGTCTTCCAAGAAAAATATCTGTGTTGCTTGATTTGCCAAAATAAAAGGCTCGTTGGTCTGGTACGCCGCCTTGACATAGATGGATTTGAAATAATCATCAGCTGTGGGTTTTGTGATCATGGAAAACAGGTTATACCAACGACAACACAACAGAACCACACACCGATGATCCTCGAAACTGGAGATATACTACAACTGAACAATGCCTGTTATGTTAGTATACATTTCAGTTGTCTCTTTGTCATACGTATCCGTGCTCATGATGGCACTGTTTTGTGTCTTCCTGCCTTCGTCTCGTGCAAGGGTGTTGTAGCGCACATCTCCAACAACGCAAGATTCATAATGTCTTACCCGAGTATCAGGACCCATTGCTAGTGAGTAAAGGGCATCATCAACTGCCTGCCCATCCTCCCGCATCTTCTTAACCTATGGTTAGAAAATAAACAAGCTGATCATCTTATCTACTCAATATATTAAAATAACTAACAGTGCAATTCAAAAGCTTACATGGCTCTTGAACCATTTCGCAAATCCTGCCATAACCAGTTTGTCAATGTTTCTTGGATTTTGCGGCAGTAACTCCTTTTTGTAGATGCTGCACAACACAGTGATCGCGTCAAACATCTAAATATATAAGAATGTGCTGCAAGTTTAGTACATTACGATGTATAAGCTGCAGTACTTAGCACTTACTTGATATAAGGTAGTATCTCAGGACAGTTATTCAACACATACCAAACCATTTTGTCCAAATATTTAGGTTTGTCCTCTTGTCGACTCTTCCCTGTAACTCGAGCAGAATAATCGAAAACATTGAGCCCGGGATTGTCTTCACCCACCTCTTTGCTAAGCTGATCAACTGTTTCAATGTATTTTGAGCAGAATGTCAACGCTTCTGTAGCAATGTAGACCTCTGCAATGGAACCCTCGGGTCTAGCTCTGTTCCTAACATAGCCCTTGAAAGTGCCTAGCCGCCTTTCATTAGGGTACATCCAGCCATACTGTACTGGACCTCTAAGTAGTGCCTCATCAGGTAGATGAATAGCCAAATGCACCATCACATCAAAGAAGGCTGGAGGATATATCTTCTCAAGGTCGCATAGGATAGTTGGTATCTTGTCTCTAAGACGCTCCAAAGCATCTATCCTGATATTTCTACTGCAGAGTTCCCTGAAGAATTGTCCCAACTCTGCAACTGCTCTGTATAAGTCAGGGCAGCCCAATGCTCTAAGGATAACAGGTAAAACCCTTTGAAGTAGGACGTGGCAGTCATGAGTTTTCAACCCTTGTACCTTGTTTCCATCTGCACTGACTCTCCTTTCAGGGTTAGAAGCAAATCCATGTGTGAATCTCACACGTGACAGGACCTCGCAGAATTCTTTTCTTTTTACCTTGTCCAAGACGTACACAGCTGGTGCCATATCCCGTGGTTTACCTTCATCTTGCACCTGCAAATCCTGTCTGATACCCAGGTGTGTCAAATCAATCCTAGATTTTAAGGTATCTTTCGTCTTGCCTTCAATATTAAGAAGTGTGCCGATAATGCTGTCACATATATTTTTCTCGATGTGCATCACATCAAGATTATGCCGCAGATCCAAATCTTTCCAATACTCCAAGTTCCATAAAGTGGACCTGCGGGTAAACAATAATCTCTCTTCTGCCCTGCCATGCTTCCTTTTTCCCACTACCATTGCCAGGATGGTTTCCTGGTGTAATATGCCTGGCCTTCTCTAATTCCACTTATAACTCATCGGCGGTGAGCCTCTTTGGCGCATCACGGTTTTCATGCTTTGCATTGAACACATGTCTTTGGTATTTTCTAGGATGCGGCTTATCCTTGGCAAGGAAACGGCAGTGTCCAATGTAACAGATCTTGCTAAGTATTGCGTATGACAGCGGATTCCTGTCATAGCAAACATATGCATTGTAACCATGTGTCGTTCGCCCTGACATAGTGCCCAAAGCCGGATAAATCATGGATGCACCAAATTATAACAGCACACAGAAAGAAATCAGCTGGTGGGCTGCTATATAGGTCTCGAGTGAGAACACCCCTCCATAGCTGTTGAAGTTCCTCCACAAGAGGCTCCATGAACAAAGCAAAATCCTTTCCAGGACTTTTTGGACCTGGGATGAGCAAGGCCATCATGTAGTTTGATTCTTTGGTGCAGACATTTGGAGGCATGTTGTAAGGGATAACAAGCACTGGCCACATGCTATATGTGGCGCTCTGGTGGCGAAATGGGTTAAATCCATCTAAAGCTAAGCCAAGTCTAATTTTTCTCGGGTCAGCAGCAAACTTTTTGTGTTTCTGATTGAAGCTTTTCCACTCACTACCATGTGATGGATGGCTCATTACATTCTGATCTCCGTACTCCTGGTTCCTAGAATGCCACAGTACATCCTCTCTTGTTTCAGCATCATGAAACAACCTCTACAATCTTGGTGTAATTGGAAAATGTCTCAGAACATTATGAGGAATCCTCTTCACAACATCGCCATCTTTCCATCTTGATGATTTGCATTTCGGGCATTCACTTAAGTTGGCACAATCCTTCCAGAACAGAACACAATTATTCTTACAAACATGGATCATATCATATCCAATTCGAACTGCACGAAGGAAATTCTTCATTTTACTGTAGGTGTGTGGCAGCTCAGACGCATCTGGGAAAGCTTTGCGGAAAGCAGCCAACATCGCATCGAATGATTTGTTGGTCATCTGCTCAGATGTCTTCACCTGAAGAAAGGTGACCATAGCTGAGAATACCGATAGCTTATTTCTTGGGGTGACAACCACGTTGCATTGTTCCAACATGCGGGCCCACCGTTTTTCTTCTGCAGGTGAAAGTTCACGGAATGCACGAGCATTTCGTAGCATTTTTCAATGTTGGTCAAACTCACTGGCTCTGCCACCACCACCTCCTCCTCCTCTTCCACGTGAGCATCAGGCAGATCAAGATGGTGATCTGCTGCTTCCACATAGTCAATAACATTGACGTTCACAGCTTCACCATGATGAACCCACCTAGTATATGTGACCGACATCCCATACAAGTGTAGATGATTTTGCACAATTGGCTGGGGTCTTTTAACTGAATTCATACAACTGCTACACGGGCAGAGCACATCTGATTTTGGACCACCGTACTCAGCTCTGATAAAGTTCATGAAGTTTTCAACCCCCTCGACATATGCAGTGGAGAATCTTCGAGCAGAAGTTATCCAAGTCCTGTCCATCTATTAGACATACAAATTAGTTCTTCTACTAGATATTACAGGAAAAACATATATGTTGGGGAACGTAGTAATTTCAAAAAAAATTCTACGCATACGCAAGATCATGGTGATGCATAGCAACGAGAGGGGAGAGTGTTGTCTACGTACCCTCGTAGACCGAAAGCGGAAGCGTTAACACAACGCGGTTGATGTAGTCGTACGTCTTCACGATCCGACCGATCAAGTACCGAACGCACGGCACCTCCGAGTTCAGCACACGTTCAGCTCAATGACGTCCCTCGAACTCCGATCCAGCCGAGTGTTGAGGGAGAGTTTCGTCAGCACGACGACGTGGTGACAATGATGATGTTCTACCAACGCAGGGCTTCGCCTAAGCACCGCTACGATATTATCGAGGTGTAATATGGTGGAGGGGGGCACCGCACACGGCTAAGAGATCAATGATCAATTGTTGTGTCCATGGGGTGCCCCCCTGCCCCCGTATATAAAGGAGCAAGGGGGAGGCCACCGGCCAAGGAGGAGGGCGCGCCAAGGGGGGAGTCCTACTCCCACCGGGAGTAGGACTCCTCCTTTCCTTGTTGGAATAGGAGAAGGGAAGGGAGAAGGAGAAAGAAGGAAGGGGGCGCCCCCCTCCCTAGTCCAATTCGGACTTGTCCATGGGGAGGGGTGCGGCCACCCTTTGGGGCCTTTCTCTCCTTTCCCGTATGGCCCATTAAGGCCCAATACGAATTCCCGTAACTCTCCGGTACTCCGAAAAATACCCGAATCACTCGGAACCTTTCCGAAGTCTGAATATAGTCGTCCAATATATCGATCTTTACGTCTCGGACATTTAGAGACTCCTCGTCATGTCCCCGATCTCATCTGGGACTTCAAACTCCTTCGGTACATCAAAACACATAAACTCATAATATAACCGTCATCGTAACGTTAAGCGTGCGGACCCTACGGGTTCGAGAACTATGTAGACATGATCGAGACACCTCTCCGGTCAATAACCAATAGCGGAACCTGGATGCTCATATTGGCTCCCACATATTCTACGAAGATCTTTATCGGTCAGACCGCATAACAACATACGTTGTTCCCTTTGTCATCGGTATGTTACTTGCCCAAGATTCGATCGTCGGTATCTCGATACCTAGTTCAATCTCGTTGCCGGCAAGTCTCTTTACTCGTTCCGTAATACATCATCCCGCAACTAACTCATTAGTTACAATGCTTGCAAGGCTTATAGTGATGTGTATTACTGAGTGGGCCCAGATATACCTCTCCGACAATCGGAGTGACAAATCCTAATCTCGAAATACGCCAACCCAACAAGTACCTTTGGAAGCACCTGTAGAGCATCTTTATAATCACCCAGTTACGTTGTTACGTTTGGTAGCACACAAAGTGTTCCTCCGGTAAACGGGAGTTGCATAATCTCATAGTCATAGGAACATGTATAAGTCATGAAGAAAGCAATAACAACATACTAAACGATCGAGTGCTAAGCTAACGGAATGGGTCAAGTCAATCACATCATTCTCCTAATGATGTGATCCCGTTAATCAAATGACAACTCATGTCTATGGCTAGGAAACATAACCATCCTTGATCAACGAGCTAGTCAAGTAGAGGCATACTAGTGACACTTTGTTTGTCTATGTATTCACACATGTATCAAGTTTCCAGTTAATACAATTCTAGCATGAATAATAAACATTTATCATGATATAAGGAAATAAATAATAACTTTATTATTGCCTCTAGGGCATATTTCCTTCAATATATGCTTTTTTATGAAGTCTAGGAAAAAATACCTAGGTCGATGTCTAAAGCTATGGCAAGATATTTGGACGAGCAGATCTAAGTAACGAAATATATGTAAAGCTAATTCAGCAAACAGATTTGAGTGCTAAATTATGGCAGGTTGTTTCAGCAGTCAATGAGGCCGAGCACACAACCATCGAACTATCGAAGGCCATCACAGCAACAAAGATCGAGATAAAACGTTGTAGAGCTATTTCACCTAACAGATTGGCTACTAGACCATGGCAATCTACGTCACAATAAATATATGGCAGGATATTTTAGCAACTAATCGGGCTTGGCATGCCATCTCAGCTAAGCAGATTGAGTGCAGAACAGGGCAAGGAAGCTTCTTAAGCAGAGCATATTGACCGTAAACTACTTCGGCAAACAGAGAGATTAACAGCGTCTATCAGCTAACATTCAGCGCTACACCGACATGCACGGGGCCTCAGTCTAGAATGCGTGTACCATGGGAGAAGCTGACCGCCATGCATCTCCACACGAACATCGCCAGCGGTGGCGGCGCTGACCATCGTGCGCCTCCACAAGAACGTCACCAGCGGTGGCGGCGTGGCTAGAGGACGACAGTCTATGAGAGCGTACTGTGGGAGCGGGTGGATCGCCGTGCGTCCCCTCGATGAACCGCGGCACCGACGTATCAGCGCGGCGAGGAGGGCGGCTTTGGCGGAGCGAATGGAGTGGAGGGGGACGGGGGAGGGGGGTTTGGGGAATATTATTGGCTAGTTGGCCGAAGGGCGGTTGAATCTAGGATTTGGGGGAATTTTTGGGTGGGGGGAGGATTTTCGCGCGGTGTGCGGGGGTAGTTTGGCGCATGGTCGGTTTCTCCAAGTGCAGTCCCACGTGTCAGTGAAGAGGCAAGCCGAAGCATGTTTCGTTTGCGTTAGCCGTGTGCAGGACCGAACGTGTGTGGGGTGCAATGCGACCGCGACAGGGGTGCTGTGAGTGTATCACCTTTTTTCCTTTTAAACTAGGTGCTTCGCCCCCTAAAAAAAACGTGTTGCTTCTCGCGATCCAACGATACTACTACTAGTAATCCGGTAATCCTGACTAAAACGGCGCAACCGGGTCTTTTCCTGCGCGATATGCTGGGAGGTTGGCTTAGTTGGGTTTTTTAGGACGAGTAATGCTACACCTACGTAATTCCAGTTACGTAATTAACATAATGTGAAACGTGTGAGCTGTTGATTATAGATTGGGGGGAGGGAGGGGCCCACCACCATGAAAATCAGGGGAGGAGAGGGAGAGAGGCAATTTACGTTAACCCTTTCGTAGGCCCCGTAGATGTAGAAAGATGTGAAATGCGTGAATGTGTAGTGGACGTACTATTGGAGTGCCTAAGATAAATTGTGTATGTATAGACCCTATGTGTTTATTTTACTTTGCATGTTAGCTTTGTCTCGGTTCAATAAAAAGCAGAGTTGGTGATGATGGTGTGCTTGTCATACTGCAATATAGGTCGTCCCATCTATATCTAACGGATAGGAAGGAAACTATGACAATTTACCCGCACTCCTCTCCACATTTGCAGATAAGGCCTTCCCTCGTTCATCCTTTTCTCCCACAAGATCTTGATCTTCCGTGCAACGCACGGGCATCTTGCTAGTACTCCTACAATATACTATATTATTGTGAAAGTTCATATACACCGGCCGAGATTAATGCAAACACGGCAGATTTTCATTACATTTTGAACTTTTATAGGACAGAAAAATAAAAGAAACCCGACCCTAAACCTATTCTACGGTGGCAACCAACGTCCTCCATCTACGATCTCTATGTACGGGGGCGGGGTTCAAGACCCGTATAGTGAAGGTGCGGTCTCCGGCGAGGAAGAGTAGAACACGGGATATGGACTGGCCAGTTGGCACACCATGCCCTGCCGCCTCCCATGCCCTACTCATCCTCGGAGGAGTCCCCGACCTCGGCAGTGCCGGACGTTGGACGGCGGCAAGTAGGACGCGTGGCTTACGATGCTCCCATCGTCGGCCGCCAGCGTGGCCACCACTTGTGCGGTCGCGTCCACGTCCGGCTACGCCGCTATTGCATCGCGAAGCAATGTTTCCCTTAATCTCTCCCATCTGGATAGATAAATAAAGGTCCCCGTTTCTGCCCGGACGATTCCTTCAAATAAATAAAAATAAAAGTAGGCTTTGGTATAAACATAAATCCCATAATAGAGGGATCGATCATCACATTCTGCTTTGTTAAGAAAGAAGGATAACCTAGATAGATAAAGGTGGAATGGACTACGTGCAATCCCATCCATGGACATATTTTATTTACTGGGCGACTTGAGAGAGGGCGGCGACCTCGAGCTTCATCCCCGAAGACAAGCTCTCCCGCAGAGCGTTCGCGCTTGCGGTGTGGTGCCAGGTTGGAGGACGATGCGCTATGGTGTGGAGGTTAGCTGGGCGTTGCTGCTTTAAGTAGCGCATTCCGGTGAGGCCAAGCGTCCTGGTGCGTCATTAAGTCGACGGAGTTGGTTCCTCGGGCACCGAGCATCTTAACGACGACATATGGACGGACGACATGAATGCGGGCAGCTGGCGCCGGCTGGGAATGCACCGCGCGACGGCGCGAGGGACGAGGGTTTTTGGTGTGCCAGGGTAGTCAGCTGTGGTCGTGGCAACGTTGGAGATGCCCTTTGCTCACATGCGATCCCCGCCTGTCATTGAAAAAGCAAGACAACCCGGCATGGTCTCAGGTCCTGAGGATGTAGTTGGCCGCGCTACACCGCTCCGCGGACGCGTCCCGGCGCCCCGTGCATCCTCGATGAGCCGGGTGTTGGGGTGTGTTTGGATTTGTGGCCAAAGTGCACCTTACCAAAATTTTGGTCATGACCCAAAGATTGGTCTTTGTTTGGATGGTTGCAGTTTTTTTGGCATGCCAATGAACTCTAGCCAACTCTAGTTCATTTTTCTTGCCAATGTCGGCCAAATCATGGGCAACCAAAACCTCAACCAAAATTTTGGCTACCCAATGGTTTGATGGGGCAACCTTGGGCACAAACCAAACATACTGTTGGTCGTGCCACAGCACTAACGCCACCCTCGGCACACTGAAACCGACCATGTCTAGCAACGATGAGCGTGTCGCTCACTGCGGTCGCCGTGTCCAGAGGCGGTACTGGAGCTGCGCCACATTGTTGGCCCCCACGACCCACATGAACGGTTGCTGGTGGCGAGGAGGTTGTGGGCCAGCACCTCCATTGGACTAGTCTACGCTACGTCGTCCCGACAGGTGTGCCCCACATGTTGGTTTCCCTGTTTTCCCGGCCATATTCGAGCGTCAGTGCTCCGCGTTGCGCATCAGGCCTTTCACTATGTAGGCCAAGCGAGACAACTTATTGTTTATTTGAGCCGTTCAAGTATAATCATGTGGCGTTTGCTTATTTCTCATTCCTCTCCAACCCTCTTCTCCATCGATCATGTCGCCCTTCGGTCGAGTCCATCCTCCCGCATGCCTCATTTGAACATTCCGCCGAGTATCATTCGCATGTGGGCCTAGACCATGCTTGTATTTCCAATGTTTTCTAATTTGTCCAACATGCATACAAACAAACGGTTCGTTTAAAGTTTCACTTTGCCTCCACTACGTGTCGCTTCGCGTCTTAGTTTTGACATCCCATTTGGTTCATGCCCCGACACATGTTGACGAGATCGATTGATGTTCAGAGATCAATTGCGTGTCGTGCAAGGAGATAAAGGTTTGGTCTGTTTCTATGATACAAATGACCCGCGGGGGGGGGGGGGGTCTGTGGGGATCAGAGGTAGTATATTATACGTTCATAAGCAAAACAAACGTATTGTACCCACCCTAGTCCTCTTTTAATCGATCTCCGGACCCCGAGATGAAATCGAGAGAGAACGAGTGGGGGCATGTGTGATACCTAAGGCGGATTCAAAATTTTGAACCGGTGATCATAGCATCCGCAAATCATATATAAAGGGTATTCAATGTTCGTTTCGTTTTTGAACGTACAATATACTCCCTCCTATCCTTTCTTGTTTACATATAATTTTATGTGTAGTCAAAGTATCTCTACTTTGATCAAAAAAGTATCAACATTCAAAAACGCCCAATAATTATTGTTAGATTCGTACGTACTCCTTGATTTGTACTCGAGATGGTTTCCAATTTGTTTTCAACCACGTGAATGTGCTTGTTCTCACGCATGCTCTTCCTACTAGGATTTCGCCATGTATAGCCAGTCCAATAGTAACTTTTTTAAGCTCCCTGTCCAATAGTACTAGTGGAGTACTGACAACATCTATACTAGAGTATGCAGTGCTCATAGTAGTACTCCCTCCTTCCATTTATATAGGGCCTATGTGGAGGAGAGAGATGTGAAAAAGTAAGGGGAGTGAGCTCTCATGCAAGAGCCTAGCTATATACGCATTCCTAGTTAAATACAATAAATATGAAGAAAGAGATAGAGAGGAGATGAAAAAAAGTACTAATACAATAGCCAACCTTATAATTTTTTTTGTGGGAAATAGCCAACCTTATAGCCCACACTACTATATGAGTGCATATAATAAATGATGGCTATAGATGACATGGCAGTTCCTTATAGCCATCGACTGGCTATATTATTAACCATGCTCTAATGCGTTTTTCAAAACCGCATTTGACTATTGACAAGATTAATAGTACATGAGATGTATAATGTGAAAATTATATCATTGGAAGCTCCTTTCACATACGAATTTGACCGTATGCTTTGTGTAAGTTGCATGTCATATATTATTACTCTAACATTTGGTCAAAGTTAGCCTCGAAAAACGCATTAGGCCCTGTATAGTAAATGGAAGGAGGGAGTAGTAGTGGAAGTGGATCCTCTGACGTAGGTATCCCTGCCTTACCCTCCCTTTCGATCACTTACTGGCGGACTCCATGCTTGCTAGGCCCCGCATGTCAGTTACTCAATGGGTTCGGCCACGTCAGGGGATCCTCATCCGTAGTATACTCCCTCTGTTTTTATTTACTCCGCATAAAACGGAGGGAGTGGTAGTATAAATGACGCGGGCGGGGGAGGGGGAGGGACGTCGGTTTGCTCTCAACTGCGATCCCACAAGTGAGCGAAAACGCAAGACGAAGCGCATTTCATTCGGTGAGCGACGTGGAGGGTCCAGCGTGCCGGGCTGCAACGCGAACGCGACAAGAGCGATGTACAGTCAAAACCGATTGACCGGTCGTCACCGGAACCACTATTCACACCAGAACCTTCGCTGCTCGGCCTACGCCAGCCACTGCCCTAAAACCACACCTAATCTCCAGCCCCTTCCCCCACCTTGTGATCCCCTAGCCCGCATCAAGCGTCCCCTAGTTCGCCGGAAAGCCATGGTGCGCCGCAAGATCACGTACTACAAGATGCTGATGCCGGAGCGCTGCGCAGAAATCACGGCGGCGGTCGGCGCCACAGACCTCCGTTCCCAAGCTCGCTTTGCGGCGGGCGGATCCCCGAGCTCTCTAGAGCCAAGCTACGAGGAGGAGGAAGCCGATCCAATGTTCATGGTGGAGGTCGCGACGCAGAAGGCCCCCGATGGGTATGAGACGATGGACGTCGACTTCGTGCCGGCGTCCGAGTCCCCCATGGTGCAGGCAGACCAGCGGTTCAACCTGGCGATACTAAAGGAGGACCGGGAGGCAGAGGCTCAACTCGACACTGAGCGCGTGCATGCCACTACCATCGAGGCTCTCTTGTAGGCCGAACCGGATGTCGTGGATGTGAACCGGGCGGTGGATGCTCAACTTGAGGCGGAGCGCGCGGATGCCGCTGCCATCGAGGCCCTCCTGCAGGCGGAACCAGACGTCTTGGACTTGAACCGGGTGGCAGAGGCTCAACTCGACGCGGAGCGCGCGGATGCCGCTCTCATCAAGGCCCTCGTATAGGCAGAACCGGACGCCCTGGACTTGAACCGGGCGGCGGAGGCTCGACTCGACGCGGAGCGCACGGATACCGCTGCCATCGAGGCCCTCCTGCAAGCGGAACCGGACGTCCTCGACTTGAACCGGGCGGTGCTCTCGTCCGTGCAGAGCGCCCGCACGCTCTGCGTGAATGAGTAGCTAGAGGCCGAGGACAACCACGGTGTGGAGACACACGTCGGCAGCTACGGCTGGTTCGCGCCGGCAGCCAAAGACGACGAGGTCGTCTCGTTCCGTGAGCAGTGATAGTTATTCTTTATGTTGTTGTTTTTATGGATCTTTTGTTGTGTAAAAACATATATTGTTATGCAAGTCGCCTGACTTGGTTCAGTCTACCATTTCAGGCGGTTGGATGAATATCCTACGTCTCCTAACCCTTCTTCCTCACCTCTTCTTCTTCCCCAACAGACCACCGCACGGGCCGTACGGATACTCCCCAACATGCGGCTGGATAAACATACTCTATGAACGAAAATTATGTGTCAGCGGTAGGATGGCTGAGTTTGGTTTGTTCACATGCGACAACACGTGTCAGTGAGGGTGCGTTCCCTTGGTTGGGTTTGCGGCGTGCAAGAGCGACTGTGTGAGGGTGTGGTGCGACCGCGGCGTGCAGGAGCGACCGTGTGAGGGTGCGGTGCGACCGCGACAGCCGTGTGCAAGTGTACCTCCTTTTCATTTTGAAAACTTTAGGCAAGCTTGGCAAAAATGTGTGGCGAAGTATGGCAATGCAAGGCCTAGACCCAAACAGGATAAGTACGTACTCCCTCCGTTTCTTTTTAGTCCGCATATAACTTTTGTCTGAAGTCAAAGTATCTTTACTTTGACCAAAGTTATATAAAAAGTATCAATATTTACAACGCCAAAGGATATCTTTAGATTCATTATGGAATGTAGTTTCATATTATGTATATTTGATATTGTAGATGTTGATATTTTTTTATACAAATTTGGTCAAAGTTGGTGAATTTTGACTCTACACAAATCTTATATTCGGAGTAAAAAGGAACGGAGGGAGTACTAGGTACTAGGATTACAAGTGTTAAAAAAGAAAGGCGGGGTTTTCCTTCGCGGGATTAATCGATACAAATCCTCGTTTCACGTGTCAATTAATGCATATTTTTCTCTCCAAAGCCCAAAGAGCTAACCATCTCACTCCTCATCGCTTGATTAATGCAGCGCCATGCAAACCAACCTTCTCACTTTCGCATGCATGTAGGGGATATTAATGTCCTTGGTTGCTAGTACGAGGCAAAACCCATCAATTTTGCCTCGATTAGTGTTAGTGGCCTTTTGCAAATTGTAATTTTGATATATTGGCTTTGTGTAAAAAAATGGAGGTATTAACTATATTTGACTTCCTTCCCCATTGCGGTGATGTCGACGATATCTCGAACATTGTGGTTTGGCGAAGTGCGTTCGACGGAGAACACCATTGAGGGAGACCATGGTAAGTTGTTCGCAAGTGCCGCCTGCAAGCCGAGACAACCGCCTTATTTGCATCCAGGAAGTCCGTTGAACCAAAGGACGTGTAAATGTACTAGTACTACTAGTACACAATAGCGTCGTCCATCCATCTTAGTGCGGTGAGATGGTTTCTCGAAGAAGACGATGGAGAAGCGGAGTCAGCGAAGAGTGAAATGATGGTTGCTTCGTCCGTGCTTTGTGATTTGACGCCTCACTGCTTTGTGATTTGTGATAGAAGGGATAGGGAGTAGACTCTGTGCTCTATACTGTACATGCGTCCAAGCACGGGAGAAAGAGGAGAGACGTTGCATTTTTCTATTCCTTCAATCAATCAGGGAGCTTCGGTTCCATCCTTTTGGCTTTGGCAACACCGTCCACAATGGTTCCCACGATGCCAAAAGCTATTTTCACATTTGGCTACACATTGTGGATGCCCTGAACCGTACCACTTGGTTTTGCTCCTGTGTGCTATCTATACAAATCTCAATTATATTGATCTAAAAAATTATAGAATCAAGATTAGTAAAAAGGAGGTGATTTTCCCGCGCGGATGGCGGGGGAGGTTTCTTATTTTTAGAGGATGTTGTCCTGGCGGTTTGCTAACATGCGGTCCCACATGTCAGTGCTTTACCAAGCCGATCCGCGTCCCACATGAGGTAGAACAACGGCAGAAGCAACACGTGGTTAACTTGAAGAAGATGAGGGAGAAGCGGATTCAGCAACGAGTGAAATGATGGTTGCTTCGCCCCTCCAACTTCTTTTTTTTAGCATTATTAATTCGTCCCTCCAACTTAACTGCGGGAAAGGTGCAGCTTTGTGATTTGACGCCTCATTCTCATTACTACACCGGCGCCATGACTAGGTGCTTCACCCCGGCTGCTCTGCACTGTATTCCGGTATGGCACATGGACCCGGTAGCTTGATGTCCCACATGTCGGCGAAAGGGACTAGAAGATTTATGAAAGCAAGCGCTCCACTCTTACGACGGAGGAGTACATGACACGACGGCCCAGTGAGCTGTCACTTATACTGTATAGTACTATAGTTTTGCTGTTTCGTACGATCCATCGATACAAACCCGATTAAACAGGAAAGGGTGGGATTTTTCCCGCGCGGTATATGATACTGGCCATACATTTCAAAGGCAATTTTAATGTATGCAAACTGAATAATTAAGTAACAATATGATATCTAGTAAAACTAAAAACACATATGATTTATTGTGTTAGAGTGTAGTAGTAGTGCTGTATTGCATAGTTGTTAGATGTAACATGCGAGAACGTGTAGAGATGTAGTTTTGGAGAGCCTACAGAGAGAAAAGCGTAATACGGTCACCGAACTTCAGAATAAGCTGATTACGGTCACTATATACGTTTTGCGGTGATTATACGGTCACTTGCTCACGATTCAGCATCGGATTGCACTCTGTTGACCGGCCAAATAGTCTGCATGGCACCATGTTGACTAGTTAAATTGACCAAGTTTCTTGTGGGTCCCACCTATCAGTTCGCATAGGGAAAAGGTCAGATAAACACAAATTTACGCAGGCGCGACAAGACTCCAACCCGTGCGCGGGAATCACCTGGTTGTGTATGTGTCTGTTAGGGCCTGATGTGTGCGCATGCACGTGTAGGTTGAGCACTTGAGCGTGAGAGTGTTTGTTGGTCGTGTGGTGTACTGGTATGTGCATGCATGCGTGCGTGTGTGCATGTGAGTGTTGCGTGCGTGCGTGGCTGCGTGTGTACGTGTGAGTGTTGAGTGCGTGCGTGGGTGCATGTGTTCATGTGAGTGTTGCGTGCATGCAGTTCGTGTGCATGCGTGTGTGTGTGTGTATAATCACCACACCAGCTCGTGTGTGTTAAAACAGACGGCTCAACATACCAATACAAGGCTACCTTGTCCGCTGTGCCCGCGGTCATGACTTCGAACCACCGTCCAATATTTTTTTGTCATTTGTTTTCATTCTTACTAGCAAGATGCCCGTGCGTTGCACGTAACATCAAGATGCATTTGTATGACTAGTTTATCTTGTGAGAGAAAAGGATGAATGAGGGAAGGCCTTATTTGCAAATGTGGAGAGGTGTGTGGGTACCTTTTTGCAAAATTGCCATAGTTTCTTTCCTATCCGTCAGATATAAATCGGATGGCCTATATTGCAGGATGGCAGGCACACCATCATCACCAACTCTGTTTTTTATAAGAGTGTATTTTATAAGAGTGTAGATGTAGAGTAGATACAAGCCGACAGGTGGGCCCGATGGTAGTGAGATAATGTGATGCAACACTAGAGGTGCCACGTGGAGTGTTTAACTGGTCAACTAGTTGTGTCTTGAGCAAATACAGAGTTTTATGGTATAATAACCACAAAACGTAAATGGTGACCGTAATGAGTGGATTCTGAAGTCCAATGTACGTATCGTGCTTTCGCTTCAAATACAATGATAGTCACTGTATATATCGCGAGAGAAAGATGAAACATGCGTGAATGTGCTGGGGGCTTACTTTTAGAGGACCTGGAGATAGTTTGTGTGCGTACGTGAAAGGGGCGTAGAGGGGGTATGCAATGGAGAGAGAGATGCTCTTCGTTTCTCTTTATTATGACTAACTTTATATATAGTATAAAAATATACAAATTCACAGTGCGGAATAAATATCATTGTGGGCACCATGCAATGCAAATTAGCGTTCATACTCCTCCATATAACTTTGTAATGTTGTATATATGTAGAAATTCTAAAATAATTTTTTGGCCACACTTTATTCAAAAGGAATGTTGTATGCGAAATAAACGTGAAGAGAGAGCTTTTTAGATCAATGGGGTACGTGATGTAACATGTGTGAATGTGTAGTTGATGCATTTGGTAGGGCCTAGAGAGGTATGTGTGTGTATTACGTATTCGAGAGAGGCATGGATAGAGGGGCCGGCGGGGGGGGGGCGGGGGAGAGATATCACGAGAAATGAGAGTGGTCTAGAGAGAGAGACGAATATGATGTCACGGCGAGAGATTCCCTTGAGTGTGTATATGCAAGGGGGGAGTGGATAGAGGCACCAGGAGAATATATTTTTGTGTGCGTGGTGTCTGTGTTGGTATGTGTGGGTGTGAGAAGATAACGAGACGTGGGGGCAGAGGGTGTTTCACCGCGTGAGGTCCGGTGGGTCGAGGTGAGTGAGGGAGTCCTGGACTAAGGGGTCCTCGGGCGTCCGGCCTGTTATCCGTGGGACGGACTGATGGGCTGTTAAGACATGAAGGCCGAAGACTTTACCCATGTCCAGATTGGACTCTAATTGGCGTGGAAGGCAAGCTTGGCAACCGATTATGAATATTCCTTCTTATGTAACCGACTCCATGTAAACCCTAGATCCCCCCGGTGTCCATATAAACCGGAGGGGTTAGTCCGGAAAGGACACACACATTACCATAGTCATATTGGCTAGACTTCTAGGGTTTAGCCATTACAATCTCGTGGTAGATCAACTCTTGTAATAATCATATTCATCAAGATCAATCAAGCAGGAAGTAGGGTATTACCTCCATAGAGAGGGCCCGAACCTGGGTAAACATCGTGTCCCCCGTCTCCTGTTACCATCGATTCTAGACGCACAGTTCGGGACCCCCTACCCGAGATCCGCCGGTTTTGACACCAACATTGGTGCTTTGATTGGGAGTTCCACTGTGTCGTCGACAAAAGGTTTGATGGCCCCTTCAATCATCGATAATGACACTGTCCAAGGAGGAACCTTCCTCCCCGGACAGATTTTTGCGTTCGGCGGCTTCGTACTGCGGGCCAACTCGCTTGGCCATCTGGAGCAGGTTGATAGCTACGCCCCTGGCCATCAGGTCAGATTTCGAAGCTTGAACTACGTCGCGGATATCCGTGGAGACTTGATCTTCAATGGGTTCGAGACCGCGGCGATCGCTCCTCCTCGCTCCGATGAACATGACTTAAATCTGTCATCGGATCACACCCAGGAGATGGTTCCTGTTGCTGTGACGGCCTTAGATCCGGAGCAGATCATGCCATCCGAGGCCACAGAATCCATGGCATTGGAGCCGCACACGGACTCAACACCCTACAATATCTGCGTCAACGGAATTCCGGACTCGTTTTGGGCTATAAATTCCGAACCACGTATGCCTGCGGACACCGAGTTGGATCAGTTATCGATCTTCGAGTTCAGCGCCGCAGACATCTTTCAACACTCGCCCTTGGGCGATATGCTAAATTCATTAAAAAAACATGTCCTTGGCAGGGGACTCACAACCAAACTATGTTCGGTTCGAACTAGGGGCTGATGGAGAATTTTGCTTCCCACCCGCCACCCACTTCATAGCTACTGTCGAAAACTCAACCGACGTGCTTAGCTGGGGCTCCGAAGACATCGACAGCTTGGACGGCGATGCCGACAAGGAGCAAGGCCAAGACCAGCCATTCACAAGAAGTTGGATGGCCACCTCTTCATACGATGTGTACATGGTCGATACACCAAAAGACAGCAACACCGGCACCGGAGGAAACAATACCCCGGACGACGCCGAACACAATGAAGACCCTGTCGGAGAAAAATCCGAACAAGAGGAACAAGAACACGGGCAAGCCAGCCCCGACGAACAGGCCTTGCCCAACAACAATTCAGAGGACGACAACTACCTTCCGCTCTCGGAAGACGAGGTAAGCCTCGGCGACGAAGACTTCATCATACCCGAAGGACCCCTCGAGCAGGAGCGTTTCAAGGGCAGGCTAATAGCTACCGCAAGGAGCCTGAAAAAGAAGCAGCAGCAGCTTCAAGCTGACCAAGACCTGCTCAATGATAGATGGACCAAAGTCCTGGCCGCCGAAGAATACGGCCTTAGCGGCCCAGCCAGAAGCTACCCGAAGCATAGATCGCTACCTCAGTTTGATAACGAGGCGTTGGAGCCCATACCATTATCACACCATGCGGCAGGTCGACGACAACCCGGTCCGGATAAAGAGGCAACTGAAGCCGAACTCCAGACCGCCCTACCTCACCGTAAAGGCAAGAATAACACAGCTCGTGATTGTACAGACGACCTTCGACGGGACTTGGACAGTAGAGCAGGACACGCAAGATCGATCTACGGATCGCGAGGGCATGTCCCGACACATGACAACGGCTACCTATTCGGACGTGACAAACCTAGCCACGCCCGAGCCGAAAACCAAAAATGGACTCCTTCGGAGTCACGTCGCATTGTGGCCCAAACATAGAGGCGCCGCACACCCTCTTTGCTTCACCGATGAATCATGAATTCACCGAGGGATTCAAACCCGTCAATATTCAACCATACGACGGAACAACCGATCCCTTGGTATGGATAGAAGATTTTATTCTCCACATCCATATGTCCCGTGGAGACGACCTCCACGCCATTAAATACCTCCCACTAAAGCTAAAAGGGCCAGCTCGGCACTGGTTAAACAGCCTGCCTGAAAATCCATAGGCAGCTGGGAGGACTTGGAAGAAACCTTCCTTGGCAACTTCCAAGGAACATATGTCCGGCCACTGGATGCCAATGAGCTAAGCCACATTGTCCAGCAGCCCGGAGAGTCAGCCAGGGAGCGCTAGACTCGGTTCTTATTCAAAAAGAACCAAATCGTCGACTGTCCGGACGCGGAAGCCCTTGCGGCCTTCAGACACAGCGTCCGGGACGAATGGCTGACACGCCACCTCAGCCAAGAAGGACCTAAATCCATGACAGCCCTCACTGCTCTGATGACCCGCTTTTGCGCGGGAGAAGACAATTGCCTCGCTCGCAGAAGCAACAACGCCAGCGACCCGGGCACTTCCGAAATCCGAGACGGCAACGGCAAGCCACGACGAGCAAATACAACAGGCACAATGATAACCAAAGATCACGCGACACAGCGGTCAATGCCGGATTCAGCAATCCCAAGCCCGGTCAGCGGAAGAAGTCATTCAAGGCGAATCGCGACGAACCATCCAACCTGGACAGGATATTGGACCGACCCTGCCAGATTCATTGCCACCCCGATAAACCAGCCAATCATACTAACAGAAATTGCTGGGTCCTTAAGCAAGCCGGCAAGCTCAACGCCGAACACAGGGGAAGGAGGCCGCCAGACGACAAGGATGACGAAAAGGTTCACCAACGAAGCATTGGGGGTAAGAAGCAATCTCCACCGGAGGATCAACTACTCCCAGAACGGAAATAGCAACCCGGCTTCCGCCGCCCACTTCGTACACCCACAAAATTTGTACCGCGCATACATCATTACGCACTCAAGATACCATGGGCATTGGTGGAAGCACAATACGGACAACCCTGCAAACACCCCAGTAACATTTTTTATTTATTTTCCTTTTTATTTTTTCTTCCTTGGCTATCCTTTGAAAACAGGTGACAAACAGGATAAACATCGGGAACTGGCTCTATCGTAGTCCGGATCTGTATACTCACCTAAGGGGCTATTTCCATCAAGGATTCCCCCCACCGAGGACGGGCGGCGCAGACGTGCGACAGGAGGTCCAAAATAAATTTTTGTAGACCGCACTCTCTATTTGTCGAGCTTGTACTATGCCTGTTCCTCCGCCTCCAACCCCGAGCACGTCAAATAGCCGGGAGGATGGCTTTTATATATATCATAAGTAATCATTGGCATACCGCTCAGTTCCCAGTAAAACATATCCGAACTAATCATCCGTGTTGTCTCGCCATGGAATACGACTGCCACGTTTGCTTCACAAATATACCCTGGCATAACCTGCCAGGGGCTCGGTATAGGAACAAATGACTTGCCAGCAAAAGCCCGAACAGCTCTACAGCGCACTTCGGCATCACAAGTTTGGCCTTATATGCATAAGCTCTGAATCATTGTCTTGGGTCAATAGTTGGGTTGCCCGGCTCCTGTGCTTGCTACCCTATGTTCCGCTCTATCGGCTAGGGTAGTAAAGGGAGAACTACTGCGATTGTGCCCTGGTCTAATCCGAATGAGCACCTCATTAGAGAAAGCCGAAAACTGACTGTCATGATGCGGCGAGAGCTGGTCAACCACTTGACGACTTCTTGGAATCTTTAGCGATTCTCCATGTAACACGAGGGATCTTTTTCAAGATCAAACATGTAAGGCACCCTATGCCGCATACATACCAGGGGCTATGTCGTAGCCCCACAATAAAACTCCTATGGCTAAGTGAAAGCGTTAACGCCCTATAGTCTGATTGCCTGGTTCGCCGCATTATCACCTCCTTCATGGACCAAGACGTTGGATAAAGAGTGATTAAATGCTTTTCCGAACACCCCCGTACTTCCTACGAGGGGGCTGAAGCCGACGACTGGAAAACTTTCAGTTTATATCAAAAACGGCCGCACAGGAGGAATTCAAGCTTTCAAGCAAAAACATATAAATAGATTAACTATAAAATTGTCTTTTACAATTATCATACACCTCACTTGAACATTATGTCTTTCGAGCATTGGCCCTCTATCAGGCGGGCGGCCCCTAGGACATCTTCAAAATAATGCTACGGTTCCGGACGGTCCTTGCCTTTGGGTGGACTCTTCGTCACAAAATCGACGGCCTTCATCTTCCCCCAGAATGTCTTGACTCGGGCGAAGGCCATCCGTGCACCCTCAATGCATGTTGACCGCTTCACAACGTCGATACGCGGCACCGCGTCAACAAGCTTCTATACCAAACCGAAATAGCTATTCGGCGCAAGCTCGGTTGGCCACAACCAGATTATGACATCCTTCATGGCAGCGCCGGATATCCTATGAAGTTCAGCCCATTGGGACATCTGTTCATTGAGCAGCAGAGGGCGCTTTGATGTGCCAAACTGCGACCAAAAAAGCTTCTCCGTTGCATATCCATATCGCGCTTGGTAATACCGCGCCGCATCGGAAGAACTCTTCCGCAAGTCCAAAAACTCGTCCGGAGAACTCCACACTTGGTTAAGCTAAGCATAGTCCGGGTCACCGAACTTAGTTTGCAGCAGAAAAGGCTTTCCAGCCACAATCTCCTTCGCCTGCCGAACTTCCTCGCGGATTGCTCTAGATTCTGATGGCGCTTCTCTCACCTCCTGTTGGGCCTTGTCCAGTTCAGCCGTTAAGGCTTTATTCTCCTTCTCAAGAAATTCGCAGCGGCCAGTGGCATTCTCCAGTTCGAGTGTCATTGTGGATATCTTCTCCTCACCTTGGCACCGGGCAGCTTGTTCGGCCTTTAATTCAGCCGATGCCTTTTCGGCAGCAGCATTGCTACGACGGATCTCCTCCTTGGCCTGGGTCAGCTCCGCTCGAAGAAATTCAATGGCGGCAGCACCATCTGCAGCCACGCGCATTCCAGCATCTAAAATCTCAGCATCATGTTTATACCACAAACAATGTATGAGGATCGCCCCGAATACATACCTTGCGACTCGTCCAGACGCATATTGATTAATGCAAGATCATCCCCTGCCACGTCAAGCTTCCGCTGTAGCTCGGCAATTTCCATAGTCCGGAAAGTGGCCAAGGGGGAAGCAGCCTGTGTTCAAGCTCATCGGGTTAGTCCTCAAAACGATCATTTTTGATCCTCTGTTTGCTTCCTAATGGAAGAAAACCTGAGTCTCAGGGGCTACTACCTATACACAGGCAGATCTTTGCAAAGGAAACATAGCTGAAAAAATTATGTCACAAACCTTGAAGCCATTAAGTAGGCTCATGAAGGCTTCATTTAATCCGCTCTTCGTGGACAAAATGTTTTCAATCACTGTACCCATCAGGGTACGCTGCTTCCCCGAGATAGATGCTTTCCGCAACATGTCCCGCAATATATCGGGAGTCTTCGGGTTTCCGGACACTGCTCCAGGGGCACAGTCATCCTTTGAAGGAATCTGTTCACCCGTCTTCAGAATCACTGTCGGCTGCGAGCCAGACAGTCCGGGGCCCTTGCTATCATCAACCCCCGACTCCCGGACGGTCGAAGATCCACCTTCGGGCACTGCCGCCTTTGTCCCTTGTGCAACTGGATGATTAAAAGGGACCCTCCGCGACGACACTTCAGAGTCATCTGCCTTATTGGGCGAGGAGGTTCGAGGAGGCATCTCGCTCTCCATCATCTCTGGGAGGAGACTTCCCGAAGAAGAGGATTGCCTAGAAAAACTCTGTGCCGACCTGTAAAAATGCATGAACGCGTTACGAATATCTTCGGTTAACAGCAACGAAGCGGACGCTATCAAAGTACCCCGGATTCACTTATGGTTTGGCCGAGGGCTTGTCCCTTTGTTGGAGCTGTTCAGCGGCATCGCTTCCCAAACCCAAGCCGCTCGTTGGTGGCATCATGCCGCTCTTAGAAGATCGCCCCTCCCAATCTTCGGAGGCGGCCCTTTTCCTCCTGCTAGGAGAAGGGATACTGGATCCTTTTTCGCCCCTGTCTTCAGGCGAGGAAAGGTCGATCTCTCCGGACTCAGTGTCCGACTTACCTCCAGAACCAAGGTCCTCTTGGGCTTTCTCGCTCTCCTCTTTGCCCTCCCTTACCGGCGCCTGGCGTGGCGCCGAGGCCAACATCCTTATTAGCACTGGAGTAGCTGAGTCTTCAGGAAGAGGAGCCGGACACCTGACCCGTTCCACCTTCTTTGTCCAACCCTGGAAAAAGATGGATTGCTCAGTATCTTATTATGGGACGCTCGACTACAGGGTGTTCGGAAGTGTAATACTTACCGGGGTGGTCGAATGATTGTTGTGGAGGCCGATGTCTTCGGTGGTGGCTGGCCATTGCTCTCGTTCCCCGAAAAACAACCTCCTCATTCCTTCGTGCGTAGTGCCGAAGAAGTGCTGAAGAGTCCGCGGCCCTTCTGGGTTAAACTCCCACATGCGGCGAGGCCGCCGCTGGCACGGAAGAATCCGACGGACCAGCATTACTTGAATAATGTCAACAAGATCGATGCCCTTCTCGGCAAGGCTTCGGATGCGACCCTGCAGAGTCTGCACTTCATCAACGGATCCCTAGTCCAACCCCTCATTGATCCATGAAGCAAGCCGAATTGGGGGGCCAGATCGGAACGCATGCGCAGTTGCCCACTTAGAGCCACAAGGCTCGGTGAGGTAGAACCACCCCTGCTGCCATAAGTCGGAAGCTTCAGCGAAGGATCCCTGAAACCAAACAGTGCTAGCGAGCTTTGCCCACTGTGGCGCCACCGCACTCTGCCTGCTCCCCCTCTATCACTTGCGGCTTCACATTGAAGGTCTTGAGCCACAAGCCAAAGTGCGAAGGATTTCGGAGTAAGGATTCGCACATGATGATAAACACCGATATAAGAAGAATCGAGTCCGGGGCCAGATCGTGAAAATCTAGCCCGTAATAGAACATGAGCCCCGGGACGAACGGGTTAAGTGCGAACCCTAACCTGCGAAGGAAGTGGGACAGGAACACGACCCTCTCGCCAGATCTGGGGGTAGGAATAATCTGCCCCTCGGGAGGAAGCCGATGAAGGATTTCTGCGGTCAGATATCTGGCCGCTCGAAGCTTTGCAATATCCTCCTCTGTGACAGAAGAGGCAACCCACCGGCCTTGACGGTTGGATCCGGACATGATCGGAGCTTGTGCTGGTAGAAACCCGGGTGTTGGAACTCGAGGTATCAGGGGTTGAGGAAGAAGCAAGCCTGATGGAGAAATACGGAGCGGTACCCCTATATAGAGACTGTGAATATTAAGCGCCTCCTCCCGGGCCTCAAAACTTGCCTGTTTCCAAGGAGTTGTACCCAAACGACGGTTGGGTTACCCACGTCCGGGTTGAAAAGAAACCCCTAAAAAAGGGGAGACACGATCTCCGCTTGGATAAGGCACGCCGATAAAATCGCGTCTTAGGGCGTGGGGCGACGAGCCAGCTAAAAGGCGGTTCGCAAATAATGGTTGAAGCAGGCGTGATGTCATATTACCAAAGAGTTGTTGGGGGATTGGACTCGTGGAATATTATATCCTCTATAATTTTGTATACAAGTCCGGATACAATCAACACATCTGAAGACTATCTTGGAGTTCGGAGAAAGGGGAACCCCCCTTGCAATGCCGAAGCCAATCTGCGTGCCGGACTCCTCGTCATTGAAGCCATGTTCAGGGGCTACTGAGGGAGTCCTGGACTAAGGGGTCCTCGGGCGTCCGGCCTGTTATCCGTGGGCCGGACTGATGGGTTGTGAAGACATGAAGGCCGAAGACTGTACCCTTGTCCGGATTGGACTCTACTTGGCGTGGAAGGCAAGCTTGGCAACCGATTATGAAGATTCCTTCTTATGTAACCGACTCCATGTAAACCCTAGATCCCCCCAGTGTCTATAAAAACCGGAGGGGTTAGTCTGGAAAGGACACACACATTACCATAGTCATATAGGCTAGACTTCTAGGCTTTAGCCATTACGATCTCGTGGTAGATCAAGTCTTGTAATACTCATATTCATCAAGATCAATCAAGCAGGAAGTAGGGTATTACCTCCATAGAGAGGGCCCAAACCTGGGTAAAAATCGTGTCCCCCGTCTCCTGTTACCATCGATCCTAGACGCACAGTTCGGGACCCCCTACCCGAGATCCGCCGGTTTTGATACCGACAGTGAGGCCCTTCGTTCGGTTCCGTCCTGCGCCACATTGGTCGGCCTGTGACGCATTTAGGGAGACCCATGGATGACTAGTCATACAAGACAAAGATAGCATAATTGTGAAGGACACTGTGTCCACTGACAAAGCCGGCTAGGATTTGTAACCCTAGGTTCTCGGAATAAGGTAACCCCTTTATCTCTGATATTACTATTCATCCAACCTAACTTTAAAGGGCATCCTACAGAATGCTCTGCTAAAATCATACTTGTCGATTAGGAAGAGAGGTGTGAGACAATGCGTGAGAGACAGGCCTAAAGATAATGTGCATACATGAGACACGTAGGCAGCTCTATGTATATAGAAAGGGTTGATGGGGATTGTATGTGTGTATGCTTGCGAGAGGAAGAGTGCTTGTGATAAAGGTTAGTGAAAACAGTCGTAAATGGTTACGAGAGGGAGGGAGGGTTATATCGAGAGCATGTGCGCGAGAAAGACACCTCGGGAGAGAGTGTGCGAGCATGTGTGAGAGACCACCGATGGAGAGTGAAACTACACGTAAAAGACTGCTGTACACAATGATTAAAGATATAAATTGTATCCAAATATTAGGATGGGATCATGATATTTGCAATTCGCGTAAGGAACGGTCATTGATCCATCAGACATCTAGATTCTATCGAATTTGAGCATGTCTATGTTATTATTCGACACAATTGATCCACATAGTTAGTATTTTGAACTCCAGAGAATGCATTGCTTTAGCAATCGAATATAAACGTGAGTATAGTTCATGTTGTGTGTGTAAAGCACATTATACATACGAAAGTTACACAATGAACATTATAAATAGCTACCTATGAACTAGCATACATTTGAATTCAACTTAAGGTGGTTTAAAAAAAATTGAATTCAACATGAAGTCCATTCAATTATTTGAATTTGATATCATGGCATTTGTAAATCATACCTTAATTATGGGGGCACCAATCTTTGCTCTGATTTTGTACGTAATAGCATACGTAGTCGTGTACAAAATAGATTCAGATTTAGCTCCTCCATTCCAAAATAATCGTAGTTATAGGATTTTCAAGTGTCAATATTTCAAAAAGAAGCAGATAATTTAATGAGGTTTTCAAACATACAAGGTCAAATTTAATGTTGTCTATTTAGGTCAATCCTCAAAGTTCAAGAGTACTCTAAACGTGAATGCTTGTGTTTCAAAATTTCGAACGAAGCGGCAAAAGAGCCTGTACTCGCCCGAAACCGCGTGAGACCAATGTTTGGTAGTACAAGGAAATTACTTTTCTAATAACTCCGACCCGTGAAACCTACCGGCCCGACGTCCAAAGGTCTAAACCGGGGTAGGTTTGTAGCTTCATCTAGATGCCATGCAACCGCCTCCGAAAAACATTCATACACAATGGCAGCCTAAGCACACATGCGCGCGGCCAAAATCGCTCCCGCCCACTATTTGGGACACCTGGGATTACAATCCTACCCCCGACCCGCAGTAGGTCCGAAATTTAAGAGGGGGGCAAAGTTTGTCTTTCCCCAAATTTCAAACAAGCGCGTCCCATCTTCTGTTAAAAAAAGCCAAAAACAAGCGCGTCCCAGACCGAAACATGGTTCTCCCCCTCCCCCCGCCCACCCGTCCGATCCCCCATTTGTACTCCGTGGGCAAAAAAACTACCTCTCCACCAGCCGCGAAACCCCGGCGTCCTCCGTCCGCCACCCCATCCCACCCATCAACCGCCGCCCTCCTCCATCACGTCGGAGCCGATACCCCGACGTCGTCGTCCACCGCAACCTCAACCGCAATGCCCTCCATGGCTAGTAGTTGAAGCTGAGGTCGAGCCGTCCGTACCCGAGCCAGTTCAACCATGCCGTCCTGCGCCTCACCGTTGCCGCTCCAACTTCGCCACCCTCCACCGCACCGGAGCTGTTCCTGCTATGTCATCCTTCACCGCCTCGGATCTGCTTCCCCTCCGCCGATATACGGCCACGGCAACACAGTCAACAATTTGGCCATGGGTTTTTCCAAGGATCCACGGTTCTCCAAAACATCAGTTCCCCCGGGAGAAAAAAGAAGATCGCCGCAACATATGGAGGAGACCACACTGGCAACCGATAAGGGTACTCCTCTTCCCTTATTCGTGCAAATCTTACGTGTCTGCTTGCACAGTATTCATCCCACAGAAGACACTAGTTGACCGCTTCTTCTTGATACTAGATGTTCCTAGTAACTCGCGATGCACAAGGTTTCTCCTCATATACTATTTCACCTTAGCTAGAGGTCCGTCGCCCCCCTGAATTTCAATTCTTGGTCAGTTGATTCCCAATTAACGGAAGCATTCCCCGGTGTAATAGGAGCTAGTCCGCCTATTACGCCGGGGAAGCAGCGCCTCGGTGTTTATCTTAGGAGCGTGTGGGGCCTAGAGCTACTGGCGCCCGATCTGGAGGTCGGCCGGGATTAAAGGGATGGCCTGGGGCGCTGCCAAGCACGGCGGTGGTGTGAGGTCGAGGGGAGGGCGGGGTGGCGGAGGCAGGGGTCTGGGCCGGTGGTCGCTAGCGGTTCGAGAAAGATCGTCAACAGTGACTGGCGGGAGGTAGACGAAGGCCATCTGCCCGTTCCTTATAGATCGGACGGTGCATTAAAAAATCGACTGACCTATTTATTTTCAGTCGACTGTTATCTTGATGACCACATGTGGTGGTGTGTGATGACCCACAAGTATAGGGGATCTATCATAGTCCTTTCGATAAGTAAGAGTGTCGAACCCAACGAGGAGCAGAAGGAAATGATAAGCGGTTTTCAGCAAGGTATTCTCTGCAAGCATTGAAATTATTGGTAACAGATAGTTTTTTGACAAGATAATTTGTAACGAGCAACAAGTAACAAAAGTAAATAAAGTGCAGCAAGGTGGCCCAATCCTTTTTGTTGCAAAGGACAAGCCTGGACAAACTCTTATATAGAGAAAAGCGCTCCCGAGGACACATGGGAATTATCGTCAAGCTAGTTTTCATCACGTTCATATGATTCGCGTTCGGTACTTTGATAATTTGATATGTGGGTGGACCGGTGCTTGGGTGCTGTCCTTACTTGGACAAGCATCCCAATTATGATTAACCCCTATTGCAAGCATCCACAACTACAAAAGAAGTATTAAGGTAAACCTAACCATAGAATGAAACATATGGATCCAAATCAGCCCCTTACGAAGCAACGCATAAACTAGGGCTTAAGCTTCTGTCACTCTAGCAATCCATCATCTACTTATTACTTCCCAATGCCTTCCTCTAGGCCCAAATAATGGTGAAGTGTCATGTAGTCGACGTTCACATAAAACCACTAGAGGAGAGACAACATACATCTCATCAAAATATCGAACGAATACCAAATTCACATGACTACTAATAGCAAGACTTCTCCCATGTCCTCAAGAACAAACATAACTACTCACAAAGCATATTCATGTTCATAATCAGAGGAGTATTAATATGCATATAGGATCTGAACATATGATCTTCCACCAAATAAACCAACTAGCATCAACTACAAGGAGTAATCAACACTACTAGCAACATACACGTACCAATCCCAGACTTAGAGACAAGAATTGGATAGAAGAGATGAACTAGGGTTTGAGAGGAGATGGTGCTGGTGAAGATGTTGATGGAGACTGGGCCCCTCCCGATGAGAGGAGCCTTGGTGATGACGATGACGATGATTTCCCCCTCCCGAAGGGAAGTGTCCCCGGCAGAACAGCTCTGCCGGAGCCCTAGATTGGTTCCGCCAAGGTTCCGCCTCGTGGCGGCAGAGTCTCGTCCCGAAAGCTTGCTTATGATTTTTACTCGGACGAAAGACTTCATATAGCAGAAGATGGCCACCGGAGGGCCAACAGGGGGCCCACGAGGCAGGGGGCGCGCCCAGGGGGGTAGGGCGCGCCCCCACCCTCGTGGCCAGGGTGTGGGCCCCCTCTAGTATTTCTTCCGCTCAATATTTTTTATTATTTCCAAAAATAACTTCCGTGGAGTTTCAGGACTTTTGGAGTTGTGCAGAATAGGTCTCAAATATTTGCTCCTTTTCCACGCCAGAATTCCAGCTGCCGGCATTCTCCCTCCTTATGTAAACCTTGTAAAATAAGAGAGAATAGGCATAAGTATTGTGACATAATGTGTAGTAACAGCCCATAATGCAATAAATATCGATATAAAAGCATGATGCAAAATGGACGTATCAACTCCCCCAAGCTTAGACCTCGCTTGTCCTCAAGCGAAAGCCGACAACGATAAATATGTCCACATGTTTAGAGGTAGAGGTGTCGATAAAATAAAATACGGACATGAGGGCATCATGATTATTCTTATAACAGCAACATATATGGATATTGTCATATGATTTATTATGCTCAAGTAATAATCTATTCACAACGTCAAGTATGAATCAGAAACTTTATTGAGAACTAACAAACTATAATCTCAGTCATTGAAGCGATTGCAATTTATCATAACATCAAAAAGAGTCTATGTCAGAGCTTTTTAGCAAGTCCACATACTCAACTATCATTTAGTCTTTCACAATTGCTAACACTCACGCAATACTTGTGGTTATGGAGTTTTAATCGGACACAGAGAAAGATAGGGGCTTATAGTTTCGCCTCCCAACCTTTTACGTCAAGGGTAATGTCAACAATAATAGTTCATGATAACTTACATCCAATTAGATAGATATATCAGGATCTTTCCAACACACTGTGCTTGCCAAAGGATAAAATGTAAAAAGGAAAGGTGAAGATCACCATGACTCTTGCATAAGGTCGAAGATAAAAGTAAAAGATAGGACCTTCGCAGAGGGAAGCAGAGGTTGTCATGCGCTTTCAGGCTTGGATGCACAAAATCTTAATGCGAAAGGACGTCACTGTATATTTCCACTTGTGATATGGACCTTTATTATGCAGTCCGTCGCTTTTATTTCTTCCACATCACAAGATCGTATAAAGCTTATTTCCTCTACACTAATCAATCATACATATTTAGAGAGCATTTTTTATTGCTTGCACCGATGAGAACTTACTTGAAGGATCTTACTCAATCCATAGGTAGATATAGTGGACTCTCATGGCAAAACTGGGTTTAAGGGTATTTGGAAGCACAAGTAGTATCTTTAGTTGGTGCAAAGAATTTGGCTAGCATGAGGGGGAAAAGCAAGCTCAGCATGTTGGATGATCCATGACAATATACTTTATCTCAGATATAAGAAAACATAAGCCATTACGTTGTCTTCCTTGTCCAACATCAACTCTTTAACATGTCATATTTTAATGAGTGCTCACAATCATAAAAGATGTCCAAGATAGTATATTTATATGTGAAACCTCTCTTTCTTTATTACTTCCTATTAATTGCAACGATGACCAAAGCTATGTTTGTCAACTCTCAACAACTTTTAATCATCATACTCTTTCTATGTGAAGTCATTACTCTCAATAAGATCAGTATGATCTCTTTGTTTTTTTTATTCTTTCTTTTTCTTTTATTCCCTCAAGATCATAGCAAAATAATCAAGCCCTTGACTCAACACTAATCTTTATTATATAGCTCACGGACTCGATTACATAGAGGGATCATAAAGCAAAATTTAAAACTAGATCATACCATAAACTTTATTCTACTTTATCAAGATACTACTAAAAGGATCGAACTAATAAAACCGGTGAAGGTAGAGAAGTGATGGTGATACGATACCGGGGCACGTCCCCCAAGCTTGGCAGTTGCCAAGGGGAGTGCCCATACCCATGTGATTAGGTCTCCTTTGCTGGCGAAGGGGTCGTTGATGATGTAGGCTTGTCGTTCATCTTCCAAGGCATAGGCTCACCATCATACAAGGATGATCGAGTCTCCGGGATCCTTCAATCTGTAGCCAAACTCATCCTCTTGAATCTATATTCATACTCACAGTTTTGGTTTTGCAGGTCATAGATTTGGGCTTGGAGGTGCTCGATTTTCTCGCGGAGCTTGAAGATGGCCTCCCCAATGTCCTTGGCATCTAGCTTGTGGTTGTTGGTGAACTCCGCGGTCATCATGTGGTTGGAGTCAAGTCCACGCTCCACCATCTCCTGGAACTTGAAAACTTGTTGCTCCATTGCCTCGAGCCTTGTCTCCACGCTTCCGGTCCTCCTTGGTCCCTCAACATCGCGGATGTGCAGCACCCCCTCATGCATCTCAATGGTTTGAGGGTGTTGCAGCACCTCTGCGAGGTAGGGGTTGATGACCTTCTCGAAGAACTTGTCCTTGGGGGTACTCGGAGACGTCATGATGATAGATCTGTCAGAAAAATAGCTCAAAACAAGAACAGAGGACAATTGCGTGATACAGGAGTCAAAACCTTCGGGAGATTATATAATGAATTTTTAGCGACCAAAATATGTAACGTGCAAGAAAACGGAGTCCGGAGAGCACATGAGGTGCCCACGAGGTAGGGGGCGCACCTAGGGGGTAGGGCGCGCCCTCCACCCTCGTGGAGCCCTCGTGTCCTTCCCGGACTGCTTCTTATTTTTCTATTTTTCTAAATATTCCAAAACGGAGAAAAATTGCCATTAGAACTGTTTTGGAGTCGGTTTACTTACCATACCACATACATATTCCTTTTCGGAGTCTGAAACGTTCCAGAAAGTGTCCCTTATGTATTCCTCCGGTGTTACAGTTTCAATAACATTAGTTTCAATATTTATAGGATTACCTGAGATATAATGTTTGATTCTTTGACCGTTCACCACCTTCGGATTTGTGCCTTTGAAGTTGTTGATTTTAATGGCACCGGAACGATAGACCTCCTCAATAACGTAAGGACCTTCCCATTTAGAGAGAAGTTTTCCTGCAAAAAATCTTAAACGAGAGATGTATAGCAATACATAATCACCTACATTAAACTCACGCTTTTGTATTCTTTTGTCATGCCATCTTTTATCTTTTTCTTTAAAAAACTTGGCATTCTCATAGGCTTGGGTTCTCCATTCATCAAGTCAGCTAATGTCAAATAACCTCTTCTCACCGGCAAGTTTGAAATCATAATTGAGCTCTTTAATGGCCAATATGCCTTATGTTCTAGTTCGAGAGGTAAGTGACATGCTTTTCCATAAACCATTTTATACAGAGACATACCCATAGGCTTTTTATATGCAGTTCTATAGGCCCATAATGCATCATCAAGTTTCTTGGACCAATTCTTTCTAGATCTATTAACAGTCTTTTGCAAAATTAATTTGAGCTCTCTATTACTCAATTCTACTTGACCACTAGACTGTGGGTGATAAGGAGATGCAATTCTATGATTAACATCATACTTAGCAAGCATTTTACGAAAGGCACCATGAATAAAGTGTGAACCACCATCAGTCATTAAATATCTAGGGACTCCAAACCTCGGAAAAATAACTTCTTTAAGCATTTTAATAGAAGTGTTATGATCAACACTACTAGTTGGAATAGCTTCTACCCACTTAGTAACATAATCAACAACAACTAAAATATGTGTATATCCATTAGAGGCAGGAAACGGTCCCATATAATCAAAGCCCCAAACATCAAATGGTTCAATAACAAGTGAATATTTCATAGGCATTTCTTGACGTCTACTAATATTACCAATTCTTTGACATTCATCGCAAGATAAGACAAACTTACGAGCATCCTTGAAGAGAGTAGGCCAATAAATACCGGATTGCAATACCTTATGTGCAGTTCTGTCTCCAGCGTGGTGTCCTCCATACGCCTTAGAGTGACACTTGCGTAGGATATGTTCATGTTCATGCTCAGGTACACAATGTCTAATAACACCATCTACTCCTTCTTTATAAAGATGTGGGTCATCCCAAAAGTAATGTCTCAAATCAAAGAAAAACCTTTTCTTTTGCTCGTATGTGAAACTAGGTGGTATAAATTTAGCAACAATGTAATTAGCATAATTAGCATACCATGGAGCAGTACGAGAAGCATTTATGACATTTAATTGTTCATCAGGAAAGCTATCATCAATAGGTAGTGGGTCATCAAGAACATTTTCTAACCTAGACAAGTTGTCTGCAACGGGGTTCTCAGCTCCTTTTCTATCAATAATATGTATGTCAAATTCTTGTAGCAAGAGAACCCATCTAATAAGTCTAGGTTTAGCATCTTTCTTTTCCATAAGATATTTAATAGCAGCATGATCCGTGTGAATAGTTACTTTAGAATCAACAATATAAGGTCTGAACTTATCACAAGCAAATACAACTGCTAAGAATTCTTTTTCAGTAGTAGCATAATTTCTCTGGGCATTGTCTAGAGTTTTACTAGCATATTGAATAACATTTAATTTCTTATCAACTCTTTGCCCTAGAACAGCACCTACATAATAATCACTAGCATCACACATAATTTCAAAAGGTAAATTCCAATCAGGTGGCTGAACAATAGGTGCAGAGATCAATGCTTTCTTAAGTATTTCAAATGCTTCTACACAATCATCATCAAAGACAAATGGTATATCTTTTTGTAATAGATTAGTAAGAGGCCGAGAAATTTTTGAGAAGTCCTTAATGAACCTCCTATGAAACCCGGCATGACCAAGGAAACTTCTTATACCTTTGATGTCCTTGGGACACGGCAACTTTTCAATAGCATCAACTTTAGCTTTATCAACTTCAATAACTCTTTCAGAAATTTTATGCCCCAAGACAATACCTTCATTAACCATAAAGTGGCACTTCTCCCAATTCAAGACAAGGTTAGTTTCTTCACATCTCTGCAAAACTCGATCAAGGTTGCTCAAGCAATCATCAAAAGAGGATCCATAAACGGAGAAATCGTCTATGAAAACCTCACAAATCTTTTCACAAAAGTCAGAGAATATAGCCATCATGCATCTTTGAAAGGTAGTAGGTGCATTACATAAACCAAAAGGCATACATCTATAAGCAAAAGTACCGAAAGGACAAGTAAAAGTGGTCTTAGCTTGATCATCAGCTAACACAGGTATTTGAGAGAAACCAGAATAACCATCTAGAAAGCAAAAATGTGTATGTTTGGATAATCTTTCTAGCATTTGACCAATAAAAGTTAAGGGGTAATGATCTTTTTTAGTAGCCTTATTTAGTTTGCGGAAATCAATTACCATCCTATAACCTGTAATAATTCTTTGCGGAATCAATTCATCTTTATCATTGGGAACGACAGTGATACCTCCCTTCTTGGGGACACAATGGACAAGACTTACCCACTAACTATCAGCAACGGGATAAATTATACCTGCCTCAAGGAGCTTTAGTATTTCTTTTCTTACCACTTCTTTCATCTTAGGATTCAGCCGTCGTTGGTGATCAATAACTGATTTAGCATCTTTCTCCAAATTTATTTTGTGTTGACATAGAGTGGGACTAATACCCTTAAGATCATCAAGAGTATATCCAATAGCAGCAGGGTGCTTCTTCAGAGTTTTCAATAATTTTTCTTCCTCCTTCTCTGAAAGGTTAGCACTAATAATAACAGGATATATCTTCTTTTCATCAAGATAAGCATATTTAAGTGTAACAGGCAATGGTTTAAGCTCAAACACGGGATCACCCTTGGGTAGAGGAGGATCCCCTAAGATTTCAACAGGCAAGTTGTGTTTCAGAATAGGACACTACAGGAATCAGCTATTTTGCCGTCTGCCATGGCGGACGGCAAAGGCATGAACGGCGGACGGCAAATACCTTTGCCGTCAGCCACGAACGGCAAAAGGCTCCGGCAAAGTAGGCTACGGTAAAGAGCTACTTTGCCGTCTGCTTCCTGGCGGCTGACGACAAAGGCCCTTTGCCGTCCGCCACGGAAGGCAAAGAGAGCGGACGGCAATAATTGCGCTGTCAGTCCGTTAAGGGGCTAACGGCAGGCCTTTGCCGTCCGCCGCTGACGGCAAACTTTCTAGTGTCTTTGCCGCCCGCCGCTGACGGCAAACTTTCTAGTGTCTTTGTCGTCTGCCTTATGATGTCATCTACACGTCACTACATGGCTGGCCTTTGCCATCCGCCGCTGACGGCAAAATCGTTTACTCTTTGACGTCTGCCACTGTAGGCAAACTGACCAAATGGGTCAGCTCCCAGGAAGCACAGCTAGATGCCAAATGGGTCCTAATCCCACCCGAGTATGTTTAGATTGGGTTCATTTTCCCATGCTATGCTCCGGATCCTACGCAAAATTTCGGCAGCACCTCCCCGCTGTTCTCCTGATACACGTCTCTACAATAAACAGAGAGGATGTGTACCCAGAGAACAACAGGGGAGGCACTGACGAAATTTATGCGTCGGATCTGGAGCAAAGCATATGGGAAAACGAACTCAATCTAAACATACTCGGGCTGTCCATGGATAGCGTTGGAAAATTCGAAAGAATCAAGGTTATAAATATGCAAATGCATGCATATTTATAACTATGACGCTTTCGAACGGGAGACACATATTGGTTACGCATACTGATGATTCAAGACACATATATAGCTAGCTATCAAGTTTCATCGGAATAGATCAAATAATTAATGGGGGAGGAGGACATATCATTTGTGCTCACCCACGAACGAAGGGGCAGAGCTCGTCAAACGCACGGTGAGGTCGTTGAACACCAAACCTCGCAGCGATGAAACAACTACACATTTGAAACTACCCGATCAACACAATTATATATGATGTTTTTCATAACAAAATCGAAAAATATATGACCTAACTAATAATTCACAAATATATGACCCTGTCGGCTTCTCGAAGGCCAAAGAACACCGTTTCGGGAGGTGTCGGGGGTTGGGGTGTCGTGTCGGTGTCGGGGTGCCGTGTCGGGGTCGGGGTCTCGGGTCGGGGTGCCGGGTCGGGGTCGGGGTGCCGTGTCGGTGTCGGGGTCGGGGTGACGGGTCAGGCTCGGGGTCGGGGTGTCGGGGTCGGGGTCGGGGTCTCGAGGTCGGGGTGTCGGGTCGGGGTGCCGGGTCGGGGTCGGGGTGCCGTGTCGGTGTCGGGGTCAGGGTGTCGGGTCAGGCTCGGGGTCGGGGTCTCGGGGTCGGGGTCGGGGTCGGGGTCTCGGGGTCGGGGTGTCGGGTCGGGGTGCCGGGTCGGGGTCGGGGTGCCGTGTCGGTGTCGGGGTCGGGGTGTCGGGTCAGGCTCGGGGTCGGGGTCGGGGTGCCGTGTCGGTGTCGGGTCAGGCTCGGGGTCGGGGTGTCGGGTCAGGCTCGGGGTCGGGGTCTCGGGGTCGGGGTGTCGGGTCGGGGTGCCGGGTCGGGGTCGGGGGTGCCGTGTCGGTGTCGGGGTAAGGCTGGGTGTGGTGTCAGGGTGTCGGTGTCGGGGTGTCGTGTCGGGGTCGGGGTGTCGTGTCATGTCGGGGTGTCGTGTCGTGTCGGGGTGTCGTGTCGTGTCGGGGTGTCGTGCCGGGGTGTCGTGTCGGGGTGTCGTGTCGGGGTCGGGGTGTCGTGTCGGGGTGTCGCGTCGGGGTGGGGGTGTCGGTCGTCGAGGTCGGGGTGTCGGTGGTCGGGGTGTCAGGTGTCGGGGTGTCGGTGGTCGGGGTCGGGGTGTCGGTGGTCGGGGTCGGGGTGTCGGTGGTCTTCTTCTTCTCCTCCTCTCCTCTTTCTTCTTCTTCTTCTTCTTCTTCTTCTTCTTCTTCTTCTTCTTCTTTCTCCTCCTCCTCCTCCTCCTCCTCTTCTTCTTCTTCTTCTTCTTCTTCTCCTTTTTCCTCTTCTTAAACCTAGCACTAAGTAACCTAAAACTAAACTAAAAGTAATCTAAACTAAAAAACAGACAAAAATCTAAAACTAAAAAACTAAACTAAACTAAATCTAAAACTAAACTAAAAGTAATCTAAACTAAAAAACAGAAAAAAAGGAGAAGAGGGGTGGGGCTCACCTGCGGCAGGGTGGGGGCTCGCCGACGGAGGGGCGGCGGAGGGGCGCTCGCCGACGGAGGGGCGGCGGGGTGGCGCTCGCCGACGGAGGGGCGACGGGGTGGCGCTGGCCAGGCGGAGGGGTGGGGAGCGACGGGGCGGAGGGGGCAACGGGGCGGAGGGGGCGACGGGGCGGAGGGGTGGGGGGGCGACGGGGCGGAGGGGGCGACGGGGCGGCGCCGGGCGGCGGGCGGAGGGGGCGATGGGGCGGCGGCGGCGGCGGCGGCGGCGGGGTGGGATGTGGTGGCGGGGCGCGTCGGGGAGGAGAGAGAGGGAGAGAACAGAGAGTAACGGGCGGGGGGGTATGGGCCGTTAGGTACTCTTCTCTTTGCCGTCCGCCTTTTTGTCCCTTTGCCGTCTGCTAGCAGACGGCAAAGAGGTGGAACGTTAAGTTTTTCCCAAACGGGCGGGGGGTGGGGGCCACCTCTCTCTTTGCCGTCTGCCAGCGGACGGCAAAGAGCTCGCAGATGGCAAAGACTTGTTTTGTCGTCTGCCATTTCTCTGCCGTCTGCTTTTAGGTAGCTGATGGCAAAGAGCTTCTTTGCCGTCAGCTAGCAGACGGCAAAGAGCTGGCAGATGGCAAATTAGCTGATTCCAGTAGTGGGACCCTGTTTAAAGAACACTTCATCTATTTCCCTTCTTTCATTCATAAACATATCATTTTCATGGTCTATCAAATATTGTTCTAAAGGATCACTAGGAGGTACGGCAATAGAAGCAAGACCAATAATTTCATCTTTACTAGGTAATTCCTCTTCACGGTGTTGTCTACGAAATTTAGAGAAGTTGAACTCATGAGACATATCACCTAAACCAATAGTAACAACATCCTTTTCGCAGTCTATCCGAGCATTAACAGTGTTTAAGAATGGTCTACCAAATATAATGGGACAAAAGCTATCTTGTGGGGAACCAAGAACAAGAAAATCAGCACGATATTTAGTTTTCCCACACAAGACTTCAACATCTCTAACAATCCCAATTGGTGATATAGTATATCTATTGGCAAGCTTAATTTTAACATCAATTTCTTCTAACTCAGTAGGTGCAATATCATGCATAATTTCTTTGTATAAGTCAATAGGTATTGCACTAGCACTAGCACCCATATCACACAAGCCATGATAACAATGATCTCCTATTTTAACAGAAATAACAGGCATGCCTACCACAGGTCTATGTTTATCTTTAGCACAAGGTTTAGCAATTCTAGCAGTTTCATCACAGAAATAAATAACATGCCCATCAATATTATCAACCAAGAGATCCTTAACAATAGCAATATTAGTTTCAACTTTAACTTGCTCAGGAGGTGTATAAGTTCTAATATTGCTTTTACGAACCACAGTTGAAGGTTTAGCATGATCTTTTATCCTAACAGGAAAAGGTGGTTTCTCAACATAAGCAGTAGGAACAATAGGATCAGTATAAGTGATAGTCTTTTCTTCAACTTTAGTAGGTGCAGCTACTTTTACTTCTATGGGAGGATGATATTTAAACCACTTCTCCTTGGGGAGATCAACATAAGTAGCAAAAGATTCACAGAAAGAAGCTACTATCTTAGAGTCAAGTCCATATTTAGTGCTAAATTTATGGAAAACATCGGTATCCATAAAAGATTTAACACAATCAAACTTAGGTATCATACCTAACTCCTTACCTTCATCGAGATCCCAATCTTCAGAGTTGCGTTTAATTCTTTCCAATAAATCCCATTTGAATTCAATAGTCTTCATCATAAAAGAGCCAGCACAAGAAGTATCAAGCATGGTGCGATTGTTATCAGAAAGCCGAGCATAAAATTTTTGAATAATCATTTCTCTTGAGAGCTCATGATTGGGGCATGAATATAACATTGACTTAAGCCTCCCCCAAGCTTGAGCGATGCTTTCTCCTTCGCGAGGCCAAAAATTATATATATAATTACGATCACGATGAACAAGATGCATAGGATAAAACTTCTGATGAAATTCCAATTTCAATCGCTTGTAGTTCCATGATCCCATATCATCACATAGCCTATACCATGCCAATGCATCTCCCTTCAAAGATAAAGGGAAGACCTTCTTCTTGATAACATCATCGGGCATACCTACAAGCTCAAATAATCCACAAACTTCATCCACATAGATTAGGTGCTCATCAGGATGTAATGTTCCATCTCCTGCAAAGGGATTAGCTAGCAGTTTTTCTATCATACCCGAAGGAATTGCAAAGTAGACATTTTCATTTTCAGTAGGTTGAGGAGCAACTCTTTGCTCTAATGGTCGGGGTGAAGATACCCCGAACAAGCCCCTCAGAGAATTACTTTCCATAGTAACAAGTGGCAGTAAATTTCAGCACACTATATAAATTTTTCCTTACCAAATTCCACCTACCAAAGGCGCTTCACTCCCCGGCAACGGCGCCAGAAAAGAGTCTTGATGACCCACAAGTATAGGGGATTTATCGTAGTCCTTTCGATAAGTATTCTCTGTAGGCACTGAAATTATTGGTAACAGATAGCTTTGTGACAAGATAATTTGTAATGAGCAACAAGTAACAAAAGTAAATAAAGTGCAGCAAGGTGGCCCAATCCTTTTTGTAGCAAAGGACAAGCCTGGACAAACTCTTATATAGAGAAAAGCACTCCCGAGGACACATGGGAATTATCGTCAAGCTAGTTTTCATCACGTTCATATGATTCGCGTTCGGTACTTTGATAATTTGATATGTGGGTGGACCGGTGCTTGGGTGCTGTCCTTACTTGGACAAGCATCCCACTTATGATTAACCCCTATTGCAAGCATCCGCAACTACAAAAGAAGTATTAAGATAAACCTAACCATAGCATGAAACATATGGATCCAAATCAGCCCCTTACGAAGTAACGCATAAACTAGGGTTTAAGCTTCTGTCACTCTAGCAATCCATCATCTACCTATTACTTCCCAATGCCTTCCTCTAGGCCCAAATAATGGTGAAGTGTCATGTAGTCGACGTTCACATAACACCACTAGAGGAGAGACAACATACATCTCATCAAAATATCGAACGAATACCAAATTCACATGACTACTAATAGCAAGACTTCTCCCATGTCCTCAGGAACAAACATGACTACTCACAAAGCATATTCATGTTCATAATCATAGGAGTATTAATATGCATATAGGATCTGAACATATGATCTTCCACCAAATAAACCAACTAGCATCAACTACAAGGAGTAATCAACACTACTAGCAACCTACAGGTACCAATCCCAGACTTAGAGACAAGAATTGGATACAAGAGATGAACTAGGGTTTGAGAGGAGATGGTGCTGGTGAAGATGTTGATGGAGATTGTCCCCTCCCGATGAGAGGAGCATTGGTGATGACGTTGGCGATGATTTCCCCCTCCTGGAGGGAAGTGTCCCCAGCAGAACAGCTCTACCGGAGCCCTAGATTGGTTCCGCCAAGGTTCCGCCTCATGGCCGCGGAGTCTCGTCCCGAAAGCTTGCTTATGATTTTTCTTCGGACGAAAGACTTCATATAGGAGAAGATGGCCACCGGAGGGCCAACAGGGGGCCCACGAGGCAGGGGGCGCGCCCCCCACCCTCGTGGCTAGGGTGTGGGCCCCCTCTGGTATTTCTTCCGCTCAATATTTATTATTATTTCCAAATATAACTTCCGTGGAGTTTCAGGACTTTTGAAGTTGTGCAGAATAGGTCTCTAATATTTGCTCCTTTTTTGGCCCAGAATTCCAGCTGCCGGCATTCTCCCTCCTTATGTAAACCTTGTAAAATAAGAGAGAATAGTCATAAGTATTGTGACATAATGTGTAGTAACAACCCATAATGCAATAAATATCGATATAAAAGCATGATGCAAAATGGACGTATCAGTGTGCTGGAGGAGTACCTGCATTTCTTGTGCTCATATATTACAAAATCATACGGAGTAGAATCTAATTTTGTTTGCCATGCAATGTTGTAGAGCTATCATATGTCTCCTGTCATTTATTTTTCAGCCACCTGCTATCTGCTACTTTTATAGTGCACTAGTTCTGCACACACTTCACCCATACTCTCACTATTGTGTTTTTATGCAAGGGTATTTCAGAGTCTGCCTCGAGAGAAGTAGAAAAGAAAAGAGAGAAGTTGCTCTAGCTTTCTACGCGGGTAAGCACGGCACGTTACAGCGCTATAAAGGGTGCAGTGTCAGCAGATGGAGACGGTAAACGTAGCTCTGGAGTTGATGACCTCGCTCGCAATGAACCACCATCCCAGGTGGGGTAGTCCTGGACTAATTAAGGGGTCCTCGGGCGTCCGGCCAATTATCCATGGGCCGGACTGATGGGCTGTGAAGACATGAAGGCCGAAGACTGTACCCGTGTCCGGGTTGGACTCTACTTGGCGTGGAAGGCAAGCTTGGCGACCGATTATAAAGATTCCTTCTTATGTAACCGACTCTATGTAAACCCTAGATCCCCCGGTGTCTTTATAAACCGGAGGGGTTAGTCTGGAAAGGATACACACATTACCGTAGTCATATAGGCTAGACTTCTAGGGTTTAGCCATTACGATCTCGTGGTAGATCAAACCTTATAATAGTCATATTCATCAAGATCAATCAAGCAGGAAGTAGGGTATTACCTCCGTAGAGAGGGCCCGAACCTGGGTAAACTGTAACATCCCAAATTTTCAATTTGGAATGTTATACATTAGATCATAATGCATAACATATTTTATTGCATTTTGTTTTGCGATCCTAGAAATTCTACGCAACTCAAGGACCCACGGAGAGAGTTGGGGATTTCGTTATTTTCATATTTGGGTTTTCTCAAATTTTGAAAATAGGATCATTTGTTTTAATTATTTTCTCTCCGAAAAATATTTCATATCAAAATATACGAGAGGGGATAATATGACTTCGCCACAAATAATGAAATATTGGAGGAAAAATATTAAAAACAAATATTTGATTTTATTTGGATTTTATTTGATTTTTATTTGAATTAGGAAAAATACGAGTTTTTCAAGTTTGCATTTTAGGCCCAAATAAATGTTCATCTTGTCCGGCTTATTTTTAGAGGACGGGGAAAATTTATTTCGGGATTTTCGGAGTCCGTTTAGTATTTCTTTTCTTTCTTTTTCTGCACGTCCGAATTATCTAAAAAAAAGTTACCGCCTTACCGGGCCGTGTCCGACCTGGACACTGCGCCCGGGCGGCCTTTAAAGGCCAACGGCCCGCCCCGGGCCGAAACCCTAGCCGCCAGCCCCGCCCCGCCCGAGACCCGCGCCGCCGCCGTCGGATTCCGCCGCCCCGGCCTCGCCGCGCCTCGCCGCCGCCGCACTGATCCGCCGCCCCCGCCGCCCTGTTCCGCCGCCGCCCGACCTCGCCGGAGGTAGCGACCCGCCGCCGCCGGCGGTTTTCTTTAGAGAACCGCCTGGTTTTTTTAACCCGGTTTATTTTATTTTTCTTTATTAGATCGGTTTTATTTATTTTTCGGTTTAGTTTATTTAGCGGACGTTCGTCCGTACGTTCGTTTTAACGAACGGTTTTCGTCGTTTAACCACAGACAGCGAACGTTCGTTCGTTAGCCTGTTGTCAGTTTTTCTTTTTCTCGGATTTTCCGCGATTATTTTCGATCGCGATTTCCGATCTGTTTTTCATTTTAGTATAACTTTTCGCTCGTTTATCGGAATCAGGCGATTCAAGCGCCTAGAGTTTCTTCTTGAAACCCTCTTTCTGTTTAACCAACTTAAACAAGTTTTTCTACTGTAAAATTTGACTTAGTTCCAGATTAGTAAACGAAGCTTGTTTCTTTCGCCGTTTGAGTTTCGTTGCTTCGTTCGATTTGATTCTTTTTGCAAACCGGAGTTCTTAAGTTGAACTTTCTGGTTAGATCTCTTATTTCGAGTTTTACCTATGCACCCTTGCTTGATTGCTTATGTGTGTATTGTTTGTTTGCGATAGAGTACTCGGAGTGCGAAGCGTGCTACTACGAGTCTCTAGGTTTCACGGATTATCAGCAAGGCAAGTAACACTTTGATCATATCCCTTTCATACCCAGTTTTTATGCATTAGTATCACCCTCAAACATTGCATGAGTAGGATTGATAACATGTGGGTATTGGGAAGTAGTTGATGAGGTAGGAACCTATTGCCCTGCATTCAAACATTGGGAGTTACTTCTACGTTTGCTTATATTGCCATGCTATGCTCATAGACGTGCATTGGGTTTGAGTGACTACATGATAGTTGTGAGATTGTTATTCAATGGTTAACTTAAGGTGGCTGCTTAAATTCACATCTGGGTGGATTGAGGCACCTGGGGAACCCAGTGATTGCCTGTATTTTTTGGAAATCCCGGGGTACCGTGTGATTCTCCTATGGACCGCCACCCAGGCTCAAAGGGATCATGAGATTTTTCATACTAGAAACTTCCGTGTGCAGCCACATGCTATTATGGGCTCTAGCATAGTTGATTAAGTTGTGTGAACTCTTACAATGGTAGACTAGCAGATGTAGGGGAAAGTAGGTGTAACTGTCTACCCATCGTAAGGTGCTAACGCGTCTGAAAAACTGTGTCTCGGTCATCCGTTTCTCAAACACCATGTGGTGCGATAAATCCAACGGAGGAAATCGAGTCTTGTGGGGAAAAGTGCACAAACATCTGCAGAGTGTACAAACTAATCATGGTTAGCCGTGTCCCCGGTTAAGGACATCTTGACTATCTGGTTCTTGGATTATCATGTGAGTCTCATCATCATGTACTTAATTAATTTTGTTGGGTTGTTAATGATTACTTTTAATTGGGATTGAGAGGGGGTTTACCTTCTCAATATTTTCAACCAACTTTGTAGTTAAATAAAATATATTCCTTTGATGTAGAAAAATTGGCTTTTCGCAAAACTATAACCATAGAGCTTTCCACCAGCCAAATATGCATGTAGTGATAGCATTATTCTGTTCATTACTCTCTATGTGTTACTTTGCCAGCATATTCTATGTGTCGACCCGTTTTCGGGCTGCAACGTATCATGTTGCAGACTTTTCAGACGACGAGTAAGGAGCCTTAGGTCGTGGTCTTATACTCAGTGATGTCGTTGGAGTTGATGGACTCACTTTATCTTCCAAGCGTTCCGTTGTTATCGTTTTAGATGGCCTTATGCCATATTTATTGTAATAAGTTCTCTCTTGAACTATTCGATGTAATAAGTGTGTGATTGCTACTCTGTTATAAATCCTTCAAGTACTGTGCGTGTCAGCATTACCGATCCAGGGATGACACTGATGCACGGAGACTAGACTGTTTGAGGTCTGGTCGCTACAAAGATGGTATCAGAGCACACGCTGACTGTGGGACATGACCACTAAGCTAAAGCCCTAGATTACTACTCTCTTCTCATTTCTGACTCCTCTCCTTTCTTCCACTCTTTTAGGATGGCGGATGCAAGGAACAAGTTCGCGCAACCGGATGAGGATACACCTTTTGGACGACACTTGAAGGAAGTTACTAAGTACCTGAACATCCGAATACCAAGCTTCACCGGGACCCACAACGCCACACTATCAGAAGAGGAGCGCTGGATGATTCAAGTTCAAGTTCCAGGAAGGACATTCACGCCAGTCACTGAGCCCATAGAGTTTTCTTTCGATGCACCAACCTGGAGTCTAGGAAAGAGCATGGCAGCCCACATCACCATGGGACGCATTGGAGAAGTGTACCACAATGATCTCAAGGATACTATCTATCAGATTTGTGGGCGCCGAGACGAGCAATGGGAGATGATCAGTACCAGGAAGGATAGATCTATTGCAGCTTTCATCCAGGAGTTAAACCAGCACATTCGTCGCCAGGAGAACCAGATGTGCACAGACATGATAGATCTGAAGAAGGCAAAGACTAGGATCACGGAGCTGGAGGAAGAACTCAAGGCTACACGTGAGGATTATATGGAGGAAATCGTCACACTAGTGGGGAAGAATGACGACCTGATAAAGAAGATCGGAGTATTCATGGGAGACCCAGCACCAGGAGGAGAAGATTACGATTCTACTTGCCCGAAGAACTACATCATCATCGATGACACCGACTCGGACCCAGTGATGATGATTGGGAGGATGAAGCCGGAGCAGATATCATGGAGTCTTCGACTGAGCAATTTTTCTAGTAGGCCACCAAATTTTTAGTAGTATTCCACCATGTATATAGTATAGTCCAAGCACTTTGTAACGATAGTTAGATCGATTGTATGCCTTGTTTGAATTGATTGAAGTGATATGATTGTGTTTGTCTCATGTGCATATGGGTAGTGTTTTCCCTCTAGATCTCATTCTATCCTATTTTCTCATCTTTTCTAAACCCATCAGATGCCTCCGAGACGCGACACCGGATTTGTTTTCCCACCGGAGATCACTCAGTTGATTCAGCAGCAGAATGCCCTGATGCAAGCGCTAGGTTCAGAACCAAGGCAACAACAACAACAACCCACCACCACCACCACCTGTTGATCACTTAGCCCGTTTTCTTAGGCTGAATCCGCCGGTGTTCTCCAGTAGCACCGAGTCGATTGTTACAGATGATTGGCTCCGCAAGGTTGGAAGGGAGTTGACCACTGCAGGATGACAGATGCGGAGAGAGTGCGTTTTGCCGCACATCAGCTTGATGGACCCGCAGCATCATGGTGGGAGAATTACACAACCACTCACCCCATTGACACTGTCACATGGGACCAGTTTCAGCAAGCTTTCCATACTGCACACGTTTCAGCAGGAGCTATGGCCATGAAGAAGCGTGAGTTCCGCAACTTACGCCAAGGAGGACGTACCGTTGGCCAGTACGTGGAGGATTTCAGTAAGTTAGCACGTTATGCCCAAGATGACGTTGCTACGGATGCAGCTAAGCAGGAGAAGTTTCTGGAAGGACTGAATGATGAGCTGAGCATGCAGTTGATGGTGGCAACTTTTAACAACTACCAGGAGTTGGTAGACAGAGCTCTCATGATTGAAGGGAAGCAACAGCAGATTAAAAGCCGTAAGAGGAAGTATGGACAAGGAAAGTACAGTACATGAGCTCATCAGAAGCCTCGTTTTACCCCGAACTCGGGAGGACACCTTCAGCATAACCACGGAGGTCACAATCACAATGGAGGGAGCTCGCACAATCATAGTGGCCCCAAGAATGGCAATGGGAATGGAGGAAGCAACAGACAGAACCGTACCAACCCATCAACCCCAGCCAAGAAGGATCTGAGCCACGTCACTTGCTACAAATGCCAGAAGACTGGATATTATGCCAATGAATATCCTGAAGCTAAGAATGGGAATGGCAATGGAAGCTCGGGAAAGAAGCCGAACCCTTTCAACAGAGGACAAGTGAACCACGTTAACGTGGAGGAGGTTGAAGCACAGCCTGATGCAGTAATAGGTAAGTTTCTGGTTAAGTCATTTACTGCAATCGTTCTTTTTGATACTGGTGCATCACATTCATACATATCAAGGGGATTTGTGGATAAGTATAAGTTGCCCACCAAAGTTCTTAGAACACCTATGTTAGTAACCTCGCCAGGAGCAGAGTATATGGCAAGCCAAGGATGTTTTCAGATGCCATTGGCCATAGGTAGGCATGTTTTCCCCTCAGACCTAATAGTTTTGGAGTCGCAAGGTTTGGATGTTATTTTGGGAATGGACTGGCTATCGATGTATGGAGGAAACATTGATTGCGCCAGTAAGACGATCTTGATTACTACCCCAGAAGGAAGAAGGATTAAGTATGTATCCCGGCATGTGCCGAAGAGGACTCAAGTGAATTCCTTATCAGGAGTTGTACAGGAGCAAGTACTAGTGGTGAAGGATTTCCCTGACGTATTTCCAGAGGAGTTGCCAGGCATGCCACCGGATAGAGACATTGAGTTTTTGATTGAGCTTTTGCCAGGCACAGGGCCGATATCTAAGAGACCGTACAGAATGCCCGCTAAGGATTTGGAAGAAATTAAGAAGCAGATTAAGGAGTTACTGGATAAAGGATATATTCGCCCAAGTTCGTCACCTTGGGGATCACCAGTACTTCTAGTGGAGAAGAAAGATGGATCGTTGAGGATGGTTGTTGATTATCGTGGATTGAATGAAGTAACAATCAAGAACAAGTACCCACTGCCGATGATCAATGATCTGTTTGACCGACTACAAGGAGCTAAAGTATTTTCTAAGATTGATTTGCGATCAGGATACCACCAGTTGAAGATTCGAGAGCAGGATATACCTAAGACGGCTTTTACCACAAGGTATGGGCTATATGAGTACACCGTTATGTCATTTGGCCTGACTAACGCACCTGCCTATTTCATGAACATGATGAACAAAGTGTTTATGGAGTTTTTGGATAAGTTCGTCGTAGTGTTCATTGATGATATTCTGGTCTATTCGAAGAATGAAGAAGAGCATAAGGAGCATTTGCGTTTGGTACTTGGAAAGCTCAGAGACCATCAGATATATGCCAAGTTCAGCAAGTGTGATTTTTGGTTAAAGGAAGTTGGATTCCTTGGACATGTTATATCCGGAGAAGGAATAATAGTAGATCCCACCAAGGTTAACACTGTGACAAATTGGGAGTCCCCCACGACAGTTGGAGAAATCCGGAGTTTCCATGGACTCGTAGGATACTACCGGAAATTCATTGAGAATTTCTCGAAGATTGCAAAGCCTATGACAGAGTTGTTGAAGAAAGACACCAAGTTCAATTGGATGGAGGAATGTGAGGCTAGTTTCCAGGAGTTGAAGAAACATTTGGTTACAGCGCTAGTGTTGATTCTGCCAGATCAACGCAAGGATTATGAAGTATATTGCGACGCTTCTCGTCGAGGACTTGGAGCCGTACTTATGCCGGAGGGAAGAGTTGTTTCATATGCCTCACGACAGCTTAAACCCCATGAGTTGAGTTATGCTACACATGTTTTGGAGTTAGCAGCCGTAGTGCATGCGTTGAAGACGTGGAGACATTTTCTCATCGGAAACCATTGTGAGGTGTACACGGATCACAAGAGCTTGAAGTACATTTTCACGCAGAAGGAGTTGAATCTCAGGCAAAGGAGATGGTTGGAGCTCATTAAGGATTATGATATGAGATTGCATTATCACCGAGGGAAGGTTAACGTAGTAGCTGATGCGTTGAGCCGCAAGATCCATGTCAACACACTCATGACCGGAGAGTTACCCAACGAGTTAGCCGAAGATCTTCGTGAACTATGTTTGGAAATAGTTCCAGGAGGCTTTGTAGCAGCATTGGAAATTCAGTCTACTTTGATGGATAAGATCAGAGAAGCTCATAAGACAGACAAGGAGATTGCTAAGATAAAAGAAAGGATGAGTAAAGCAAAAGCCAAGGGATTTCGTAAGGATGAGCATGATACCTTATGGATTGAGGACCGCGTTTATGTGCCCAATGATCCAGAGATCAGGAAGTTGATTTTGCAAGAGGCCCATGATTCACCATATTCGATTCACCCAGGAAATACCAAGAGGTACCTGGATTTAAAGGACAGTTTCTGGTGGACCAAAATGAAGAAGGATATTGCGGAATATGTAGCATTTATTGATGTATGTCAGAGAGTGAAGGCAGAGCATCAGAAGCCAGCAGGATTGCTACAACCATTGCTGATACCCGAATGGAAGTGGGATAAGCTAGGCATGGATTTTATCACGGGATTGCCCAGGACACGTTCAGGCTATGACTCGATATGGGTTGTAGTCGATCGTTTGACGAAAGTAGCTCATTTCATCCTAGTAAAGAGCACTTACACAAGTGTTAAGTTGGCAAAGATATACATGACCAGGATCGTATGTCTACATGGAGTTCCAAGGACCATTGTATCAGATAGAGGAACCCAGTTTACCTCAATGTTCTGGCATCAGTTGCACGAAACTTTGGGTACCAGGCTAGAGTTCAGCACAGCTTTTCATCCACAGACAGACGGACAGACCGAGAGAGTCAATCAGATTTTGGAGGACATGCTAAGAGCTTGTGCGCTAGATTATGGATCTAATTGGGACGACAATTTGCCATATGCAGAGTTCTCTTACAACAACAGTTATCAATCCAGTTTGAAGATGGCCCCTTTCGAAGCTCTGTACGGAAGGAGGTGCTGGACGCTGTTGTTGTGGGACGAAGTTGGAGACCGCCAGTTGTTTGGACCAGATTTGATTAAAGAGTCTGAACAGAAGGTGAAGTTGATTCGCGATAGGCTCAAGGTAGCCCAGTCCAGGCAGAAGAGTTATGTGGATTCTAAACGCAAGGAGATAGTTTACGAACTCGGAGACAGAGTGTATCTTCGAGTATCACCACTTCGAGGAGTGAAGCGCTTTGGAGTTAAGGGAAAGTTAGCGCCACGTTTTGTAGGACCATACAAAGTTTTGGAGCGTATGGGAGAAGTTGCTTACAAGTTGGAATTGCCGAAGGATTATCGGGAGTTCACGATGTGTTCCACGTATCCCAGCTGAAGAAGTGCCACGCGGAGATGGCTGACATACCACTGAGAGATACAGTGCCACTAGAAGCGATTCTCGAATATGCCAGCCGAGTCACCTGCAACAAGGTTATCAAGTTTTGCAAAGTTCAGTGGAGCCACCATACCGAGGAGGAAGCCACCTGGGAGCGAGAGGAAGATCTACGGAAGGACCACTCTCACCTATTTTCTAGCCAACCCGAATCTCGAGGGTGAGATTCATCTTAAGGGGGTAGGTTTGTAATATCCCAAATTTTCAATTTGGAATGTTATACATTAGACCATCATGCATAACATATTTTATTGCATTTTTTTGCGATCCTAGAAATTCTACGCAACTCAAGGACCCACGAAGAGAGTTGGGGATTTCGTTATTTTCATATTTAGGTTTTCTCAAATTTTGAAAATAGGATCATTTGTTTTAATTATTTTCTCTTCGAAAAATATTTCATATCAAAATATATGAGAGGGGATAATATGACTTCTCCACAAATAATGAAATATTGGAGGAAAAATTAAAAACAAATATTTGATTTTATTTGGATTTTATTTGATTTTATTTGAATTAGGAAAAATACGCATTTTTCAAGTTTGCATTTTAGTCCCAAATAAATGTTCATCTTGTCCGGCTTATTTTTAGAGGACGGGGAAAATTTATTTCGGGATTTTTGGAGTCAGTTTATTTTTTCTTTTTTTTCTTTTTCTGCACGTCTGAATTATTTAAAAAAAAGTTACCGCCTTACCGGGCCGTGTCCGACCTCGACACTGCGCCCGGGCGGCCTTTAAAGGCCAACGGCCCACCCCAGGCCGAAACCCTAGCTGCCAGCCCCGCCCTGCCCGAGACCCGCGCTGCCGCCGCCGGATTCCGCCGCCGCCGCCCCGGAGCCGCCGCCGCGCTGATCCGCCGCCCCCGCCACCCCGACCGCCGCCCCGTTCCGCCGCCGCCCGACCTCACGGAAGGTAGCGACCCGCCGCCGCCGGCGGTTTTCTTTAGAGCACGGCCCGATTTTTTTTAACCCGGTTTATTTTTTATTTTTTTCTTTATTAGATCGGTTTTATTTTTTTCGGTTAAGTTTATTTAGCGGACGTTCGTCCGTACGTTCGTTTTAACGAACGGTTTTCGTCGTTTAACCGCGGACAGCGAACGTTCGTTCGTTAGCCTGTTCGTCAGTTTTTCTTTTTCTCGGATTTTCCGCGATTATTTTCGATCGCGATTTCCGATCTGTTTTTCGTTTTAGTATAACTTTTCGCTCGTTTATCGGAATCAGGCGATCCAAGCGCCTAGAGTTTCGTCTCGAAACCCTCTTTCTGTTTAACCAACTTAAACAAGTTTTGTTACTGTAAAATTTGACTTAGGTCCAGATTAGTAAATGAAGCTTGTTTCTTTCGCCTTTTGAGTTTCGTTGCTTCGTTCGATTTGATTCTTTTTGCAAACCGGAGTTCTTAAGTTGAACTTTCTGGTTAGATCTCTTATTTCGAGTTCTACCCGTGCACCCTTGCTTGATTGCTTATGTGTGTATTGTTTGTTTGCGATAGAGTACCCGGAGTGCGAAGCGTGCTACTACGAGTCTCTAGGTTTCACGGATCATCAGCAAGGCAAGTAACACTTTGATCATATCCCTTTCATACTCAGTTTTTATGCATTAGTATCACCCTCAAACATTGCATGAGTAGGATTGATAACATGTGGGTATTGGGAAGTAGTTGATGAGGTAGGAACCTATTGCCCTGCATTCAAATCTTGGGAGTTACTTCTACGTTTGCTTATATTGCCATGCTATGCTCGTAGACGTGGATTGGGTTTGAGTGACTACATGACAGTTGTGAGATTGTTAATCAATGGTTAACTTAAGGTGGCTACTTAAATTCACATCTGGGTGGATTGAGGCACCCGGGGAACCCAGTGATTGCCTGTATTTTTTGGAAATCCCGGGGTACCATGTGATTCTCCTATGGACCGCCACCCAGGCTCAAAGGGATCATGAGATTTTTCATACTAGAAACTTCCGTGTGCAGCCACATGCTATTATGGGCTCTAGCATAGTTGATTAAGTCTTGTGAACTCTTAAAGTGGTAGACTAGCAGATGTAGGGGAAAGTAGGTGTAACTGTCTACCCATCGTAAGGTGCTAACGCGTCTGAAAGACTGTGTCTCGGTCATCCGTTTCTCAAACACCATGTAGTGCGAGAAATCCAACGGAGGAGATCGAGTCTTGTGGGGAAAAGTGCACAAACCTCTGCAGAGTGTACAAACTAATCATGGTTAGCCGTGTGCCTGGTTATGGACATCTTGAGTATCTGGTTCTTGGATTATCATGTGAGTCTCATCATCATGTACTTAATTAATTTTGTTGGGTTGTTAATGATTACTTTTAATTGGGATTGAGAGGGGGTTTACCTTCTCAATACTTTCAACCAACTTTGTAGTTAAATAAAATATATTCCTTTGATGTAGAAAAAAATTTGCTTTTCGCAAAACTGTAACCATAGAGCTTTCCACCAGCCAAATATGCATGTAGTGATAGCATTATTCTGTTCATTACTCTCTATGTGTTACTTTGCCAGCATATTCCATGTGCTGACCCGTTTTCGGGCTGCAACGTATCATGTTGCAGACTTTTCAGACGACGATTAAGGAGCCTTAGGTCGTGGTCTTATACTCAGTGATGCCGTTGGAGTTGATGGACTCACTTTATCTTCCAAGCCTTCCGTTGTTATCGTTTTAGATGGCCTTAAGCCATATTTATTGTAATAAGTTCTCTCTTGAACTATTCGATATAATAAGTGTGTGATTGCTACTCTGTTATAAATCCTTCAAGTACTGTGCGTGTCAGCATTACCGATCCAGGGATGACACTAATGCACGGAGACTAGACTGTTTGAGGTCTGGTCGCTACATAAACATCGTGTCCCCTGTCTCCTCTTACCATTGATCCTAGACGCACAGTTCGGGACCCCCTACCCGAGATCCGCCGGTTTTGACACCGACATTGGTGCTTTCATTGAGAGTTCCACTGTGCCGTCGATGAAAGGCTCGATGGCTCGCCTTGTCCTTAAAGACAACATCACCGCCGGGGTAGCTCTGGCCCCGGGCCAAACCCTCCGGCTGGGCGACTTTACTATGATCGCACGTTCGGCTGTTGAGCCAACGATGACCTCTCGGGCCATCAAAAACCCCCTTCGCATCAATTCTGAGCACTCCAAGCAGATGGATGCGGTTGAGTTTTCGTCCTTAAACAAGCTCCTGAATCGCATCGCCGCTTTGTGAATCGCCACAGATTACGATCGGATCGGGCCTAAAACTGATCAGGGAGAAACCAAAACTCCACCGGTCACCCACCAGATTGCGGTAGTCGTGGAGCAGAACGGCGAGTCTTCTTCCATATCGAAGATGGACTATGTTTGCATCGCCGTTCATGAAGAACCGGATACTCACCCGCGAAAGGATGCGACCAGCCCTCCGAACATAGCATCGGACGGCGGTCCCAAACAATCAGAAGACATTCCGGAACCCGGACTGTCAAGCCCGGAAGGTCGTCAGACTCCGGATAATCGGTCAGGTCGGGGTTCGGATTTAATTCCACCCACCCACCCGAACATAGACGCTCTCATGAGCATAAAATAGCAGTCTCAGAAAAAGGTCCACCACTTCTGGGCCAGATTCCTCCTTGTCAAGGACAAGGTAAAAGATTGCCGTGACGAGGATGCAATATCAGCGTTCTGCAAAAATTGCACGGACGAAGGAATCCTCAACGCCATCAATCGCCGCCGCATACTAAAATTCGCTGACTTAGCAACCATCATACAAAAGTATAGGGCGATGGGGAGCGCCTGGGAAACTCGGGCAGCTCGCTGGGAACCGTCAGTCCCAACCCAACTCCCCCTACAGGCGAAAAGGGCGCACCCTCGTGGCACACCCAACCCAACAGTCAAGAAACACAAAGCCGCTATACGGCACTGCACCGTTCTAGAGGGATGGCTCGATGGCCCATGCAAAATACATACAACAACATATACCGTGGCAACCCACAGCCTTAGAGCATGTTGGAAACTACGACAGGTAGCCAAGAGCGGCGAGGACATCCTTATCAAGAATGCCCCGGAACAGCATCCCCCAGAAGACAACGACTCAAGAGTATTGACAGTCTTTGAGACATTTGCTTCAAACAACAAGCGCAAAAGGGCACTTCGCGAGCTCGACGAAGTCTGCCAAATTGCTGTAATAAACCCATGAACGACACGGTGATAACATTCAACGCCGGTGACGAACCAAAGTACAGAACAGTACGAGCGCCAGCCGCGTTAGTCCTCAGTCCCATCGTGGATGGGTTTCGACTCACCGATGTCCTCATGGACGGGGACAGCGGACTAAATCTCATTTATGAGGATACACTCCATAAAATGGAAATAGACAGGAGCCGCATCAAGCAAAGTGACACAACCTTCCGGGGAATTATTCCTAGTCGGGAGGCGCGGTGCGCGGGCAAAATCACACTTGACGTGGTATTCGGCACGCCGGAGAACTATCGGTCCGAAGAAATAACTTTCCAAGTGGCCCCTTTCAGCAGCGGATATCACGCCCTGTTGGGGCGGGATGCTTTTACACGCTTCCAAGCTATACCTCATTACGGGCATATGAAGCTCAAAATGCCCGGACCAAACGGTATAATCACTCTCGTAAGTGATCCGGACAGAGCACTCCGCGCTGAAAACAAACCCGCATCCCTGGCCCTGGAGGCGCTATCCGAAGCCCTCGCGGCCGAAGAATTAACTGCATTACACTCCACGGTGGACAAGGACGATGTGATCCTCGACAAACGCCCCAAATCCACCTCATTCAAACCAGCAGAAGAAATAGTCAAATTCCAGGTCCACCCAACGGACCCCAAGAAGACAGCATCTATCGGAGCTCAACTGAACCCAACAGTTGACGCCGCACTACGAGAATTCCTGCGTGAAAACTGGGACATATTTGCCTGGCACCCTTCGGATATGCCAGGGATTCCACGCAAGTTGGCCGAACATAGCCTCAACATATTAAAGGGATTTAAACTAGTCAAGCAAACACTACGGCGATTTTCCGCACCCAAGCGACAAGCCATGGGGGAGGAGCTGGCGAAGCTCATCGAGGCCGGATTCATTAGAGAAATCAAGCATCCGGACTGGCTGGCAAACCTAGTGATGGTACCAAAGAAGGATAAATCCTGGCGCCTATGTGTCGATTTGAAGGATCTCAACAAGGCTTGCCCTAAGGATCCTTTTCCCCTTCCGCGCATTGATCAAATCATTGACGCCACCGCAGGACACGACTCACTGTGTTTCCTCGATGCATATTCCGGATACCACCAAATCAAAATGAAGGAATCCGATCAAGCTGCAACAGCATTTATTACCCCATACGGGCCATTCTGCTTCAACACTATGCCCTTCGGGCTCAAGAACGCCGGCGCGACATACCAACACATGATTCAAACATGCCTGGAGAAACAGATCGGCAAAACGGTAGAAGCTTACGTCGATGACGTCGTCATCAAAACTAGGCATGTCGAAACACTAATAGACGACTTACGTCTTACATTTGACAACCTCCGGGCATATGACATTAAGCTCAACCCGAAAAAGTGTGTCTTCGGCGTCCCCGCTAGAAAACTGCTAGGCTTCATCATTTCCAATAGAGGAATCGAAGCAAATCCGGCTAAAATCCGAGCTCTGTCACAGTTGGCTACACCAACAGACCTCAAACAGGTCCAAAAACTGGCGGGATGCATGGCAGCACTAAGCCGCTTTATCTCCAGACTAGGAGAAAAGGCACTACCACTCTATCGCCTCTTACGGCGCACTGATAACTTCAAATGGACAGACGCGGCGACTGCCGGACTGGAGGAAATAAAGACCCTACTAGCAAGCAATCCAATCCTGGCCGCACCAAACGCGGGTGAACTCATGTTGCTATACATATCGGCAACACATCAGGTGGTGAGCGCCGTGCTCTTCGTCGAACGAGAACAGGACGGACACAAATTCCCACTTCAAAAACCAGTATACTACGTATCTACTGTCCTCACACCATGCAAATCTCGGTACCCCCACTACCAAAAGATAGCAGACGCGGTCTTCATGGCATCCCGCAAGCTACGACACTACTTCCAAGACTGTTCAATCACAGTGGCTTCTGAGGTCCCACTCAATGACATAATAAACAACCGTGATGCCACGGGATGTATCGCCAAATGGGCCATAGAGCTACTTCCATTCGACATAACATACAAGCCACGTCGAGCCATCAAATCTCAAGTACTGGCCGACTTCGTCGCCGAATGGACAGAGGCCGAACTCCCTAAAGAGTATGGCGCATACTCCAACTGGGTCATGTATTTTTGACGGCTCCAAAATGTTGGCAGGACTAGGAGCGGGAGTCGTATTAACATCCCCCACTGGAGACGTCGTCCAGTATGTACTCCAGATATTATACATGGACTCCAACAACGCAGCCGAATACGAGGCCCTACTGCATGGTCTTCGGATGGCCACATCCATGGGCATACAACGCCTGGAGGTGCGCGGGGACTCGAACCTCGCGATATCTCAGATAAACGGCGACTTTGACGCCAAAGATCCAAAGATGGCAGCTTATCGCAATGCCGTATTAAAAATGTCGGCTCGGTTCGAGGGGCTTGAATTCCATCACATTGCCCGAGAAAGCAATCAAGCAGCGGACGTCCTGGCTTGCATCGGCGCTAAGCGCGACCCCGTCCCACCTAACATCTTCCTGGAAAGGCTCTTCAAGCCATCCGTGGTGTGGCAAGGGGAGGGCGGCGACCACAGTTCAGATCCGAACACAACCTCAAATGCCGAACATACAGACAGTGCCGGGGGCTCAGCCACCGAAGTAACACCGTCGGCCCATCTCATTATGGCAGTCATTGCCCCATGGACCGAACCCTTCTTGGCCTACATTAATAGGAAGGAGCTTCCCGACAACCAGAATGAGGCTCGCCGCATTGTCAGGCGTTCGAAGGCCTACAAGGTTCACGACGGAGAGCTCTACAAGAAAAGCACTACTGGAGTACTTCAAAGATGTATCTCCAAAGAAGAGGGGCGGCAGCTTTTAGCGGAAATTCACGCTAGCCTCGGCGGACACCACGCCGCAGCTCGGGACCTCGTTAGCAAAGCCTTTCGCACGGGGTTTTATTGGCCGACAGCCCGAGCGGACGCGCAGGACCTTGTCCAACGCTGCGTCGGATGCCAGCTCTTCGCCAACCAAAGCCACATGCCCCCAACTGCCTTGCAAACTATCCCCATTACTTGGCCTTTTGCGGTCTGGGGCCTGGATATGGTTGGACCCCTTAAAGGGGGAAGCCATAAGAAAAAATATCTGCTGGTTATGGTGGACAAATTCACTAAGTGGATAGAGGCTAAACCTGTCAAAACGGCTGGGTCCGGCCCGGTGATTAACTTCATATCCGGTGTTGTGCACCGTTATGGTGTCACACACAACATCATCACCGACAAAGGCTCTAATTTCATAGCCGACGAGGTAAAGACCTGGTGTACTAATCTGGGTATTAAACTCGATTACGCCTCCGTCTACCACCCACACCAACGGTCAAGTCGAATGAGCCAACAGTCTTATTATGAGCGACATCAAGCCAAGACTAGTGCGGTCTTTGAAAGAATCAGACAAGCACTGGGTTGAGGAGCTCGACTCCGTACTCTGGGGGCTGCGGACCACGCCCAACCGTACTAGCGGATACACACATTTCTTCATGGTGTATGGCACAGAGGCCGTATTGCCCTGCGATATTATTCACGACTCACCTCGAGTGCGTATGTACGAAGAGAGAGAAGCCGAGCTTGATCGGCAGGACAGCCTAGATGCCCTGGAGGAGGAACGCGATGTCGCAAAAGCCCGTTCAGCATTCTACCAACAGCAGGCTCGAAGATACCAAAGCAGAGAAGTACGGGCCAAGACTTACAATGTTGGCGAACTCGTTCTACGCCTGCTGGAGAATAAAAAAGACAAACTCAAGCCCAAATGGGAGGGTCCCTTCATAATTGACGAAGTTCTCACCGGAGGAGCGTGCCGTCTTCGTGATGCATCAGACAATCGCCTTGAGCCAAAACCCTGGAACGCGGCCAGACTCCGAAGATTCTATGCCTAGCGCCGAACTCCATGTTCGTCTCCTTCTCCCCTGTGGTTTCCATTATTTTTCTCTCTTTTCCGATTACTTTTCATTCTTCACTTTAAAGTTTTGGTACGGCTAGACCGCACACCGCTAACACATACATATTTAAAATATGTATGTCCATTATACCTGGGGGCTTCTTGGACAGAAGCTTTTTATCATTATTCCTCGAGCATCAAGCTCTTCACATATGAGTTCTTCCATATGTACCTTTTCTTCGCCACTATATGCATCGATATGACTTAAGTTTTGGCCAAGCTGGGTTGCCTGGCTCCTGTGCTTATGCCCTACATTCCCGTTAGTTCGTCTAGGGCATAAAGGGAGCAGCTCTGCGATTGTTACTGCCGGGTCATCCGGATGTGTACCTCAGACTGGATGAAGCCGAAAGCTAGCATTCTTAAGGGAATATTTGGTCGGTGAATTAAAGACTTTTTTGCAATTAGTCCATTGGTAACCCCCAGGACATACACTGTGATTTTTCCATCACAATTCGGACATGTACATTAATACATGCACACCCAGGGAAAGGAACCCTTAACGGAACTATTCTCTCTGGAAGATGTTTCTTACGATCTCAATGTAATATAACATAACTAGCAGAATACAACTTGTCTGTTCAAGCAACTATGACCCCTACGCCTAGTTTTCCAGGCATACCCGGTCTATTCGGCTGTGAGGGTATTCGGAAACACTCCGCACCCTTGGGTCCGGAGGTTGAAGCGAAAAGGTCTGCCATGACAAATGCTATACAATTCAGCTAGAATTACATAGGGTAAGGGAAGTACATAGTCACTTGGACTCGAACACTTCACCCTCTATACCGTCCAACAGGCGGTCCAACTTACAATCCTGTTGGGACTATTTGGCGGCCACCTCTACTTGGTCATATACTAAACTAACGGGAATTTCTTCCCCATTTGACCCTAGCGGTCCAACTCGGGCCATGTGATTCGGATCTAGCTTGGTATATCACGTTTTCACCATGGCCGAGGCCTCTCGTGCACCCTCTCGGCAGGCTAATATCTTCCATAGTCGGATACGCCGCCGCGCTCCCTTGAACAGCTCTACAAGCTCCTCCATACTTCCTGGAGGGGAGGCGGACGGCCATAAGGCCTTGGCCACACTCTGCATGGCTAGCCGAGCATGCTCATGCACTTGTGACAGCCTTTGCAGCAGATCACTTGATGATCCGGACCCCTCCTCTTCAGGACGGCCCGTCAATATACCTGCAAACATGACTATATCAGTCCCATTTATCTCTGAGTTACTTCAAAAATAGTTCAGACACATACTGAAGATACCACCCCGCAGTTTTTTGTTTTCCTTCACGGAATCAGCTAGCTGGGCTCGAACATCTTTCGACTCTTCACCCAATACAATGTTGGAATCCTGTAGCATGTTTTTCTCATCTCTGACGCGGGTCAGCACACGCTCGCCTGCGGTGTGTTGCCTTTTTGCCTCTTTTTCTCCCTCTTGGGCGACCTTCAACTTCTCTTCAAGTTGATCAGACGGCCCTATAATGCGAAATCAGCAGCAACATTAGCGCAGTGGGTACACAATTATTGTTCCTCAGTGGAGGGGAACAATACCAGAGGATGACTTCTTCAAGTTTCCCAGTTCGGCGGTAGCAGCTTTTAGCTGCGCCCGACACTGCTCCAGCTCTTGGGCTAGCAGGCCATTCTTCTCTACAAGGAACTGGTTGTTCAACGATCCTTAAATCAGTTGTGCCAACTGCTTTCAGTCTCGGGGGCTACGGGCATATGGTTATCCTTTTTTACAAAGAAAACTTACCTGCACATCTGTCAGATATTGCCTTGTGGCTTTTCTAAGCCCGTCTCGAGCAGCCCGGATGTATGCGTCGCCCGAGCTAAAGGCATTGAATGCCTCGTTCAAGAACTTGGGGTCTCATAAAACAGCCCTGCAATGCCGATGATTCATGGCGCTCTCTACCTCTGAGTTGGTGACGGACATATTGTCCGAACCCTCGGCCGAAGGACAGTCCGGCGTTGTTCCTACATCGGCCCCATCTCCCCGACTGGATCTAAATCCTAGTTGTTGGGAGCGCGGCCGGCCGTGCCCCCGGATATAGTTCGGCGAACCTTTTTCCTGTATCCAAACAAACGCACAAGTCACAGACAGGTATGGTCACTGAAAAACATATTTTTTCTATACCTCCTCAATGAAGGCCCGGCTGCGTTTTCACGGGCCTTCCTCTTCGAAGGCTTGCCCGGCGCAGGAACCGATCTCTGCAGAATCGCCAAACGCCTCCCCTGTGGAGCATGATACAGTGCGGCGGGTGAGGCAGGATAAAAGCACCATTGTAGAGAAGGCGTTTCTGGATCACTTACATGTGAAGCAGGGAGAAGGCCAGGGTAGTCGGCGGTGATGGCCACTTCTGTGCCATCATAGCTTGCCTGGTAAAATACCCCCTTTGCGAGTATCACGAATATGTCTGGATCCTCTTCAAACCCGGGATCAAGCTCCCGGTTGTGGTTCTCCAGCTGTGGGGCGGGACTATAAAGTACTTCGGTGACCTTCCGCCAGTGCTGTCATAACAGACGGATTTGAAATTTATCAAAAATAATCCGGAAGCGAAATGAGTGAAACAGAGGGGTTGAGGCTTACCCAATTGGGAGGATTATACATAGAATACCCATCTCTGCGCTTAATGCGAATAAATTCCTCTTCTTCTCCTTTAAACAGCTTGGCCAATATCTTGGCCGGAGCGGCGGAGGTGTCCGGGCCTTTCCGGCCACAGCGGGAGGCGTCATCCTCTCTGTTATAGTGCCACATTGGCAGCCCTCTGTATTGAAGTGGCTGAACCCCTCGCACTATGGAAATCGCCATAACTTCGAGTATTGTAAGTCTAGACTGAGCGAGCGTCTTTATCTTGTTCAGGAGCTGACGAACTTCCGCGCCGTCATCCCCTTCAAGACTCCGGGGACGCCAACTGTGGCGTTTCTTTAGCGGAACACTCGCGAATTCAGGAAGACCCTTTCGAACCGGGTCAGGAAGTGCGACGTCCTCAATATAGAACCATTCGGAAGGCCATTCTTCAGATGCCTTCCTTGGTGTGCCGGACGGATATCCGGTATCGGCGATACGCCACACTTCGGCTCCGCCCACCTCAAATATCGACCCCTCATGATTGCGTGGGACAAGACAGAACAATTTCGTCCACAACTCAAAATGGGCTTCAATGCCCAGGAATAATTCGCATAAAGGGACATAACCCACAATGTGCAGAATGGATGCAAGGGTGAAGTTGTGTAGCTGGAGGCCATAGTATTCTAGAAGCCCTCGGAGGAACGGATGGATGGGAAATCCGACGCCTCTTAGCAGGTAGCGGATGAAACATACTCACTCTCCCCCGGATGGATTGGGAAAGTCCTCTGCCTGAGTCTCACCGTTGAAGAAGTCTAGCCTCGCTCGGACAGGGACTAGATCTGCAGGAGGAAGAAATCCCTGCATTTGCAACTTCGTCAATTGGATGTGGGACACTGAACACCTCTCCCACTCGCCTCTCTCTGGGCCGCAACGGGTGGAGGAGTTGGGGATGCTAGCCATCTGGAATGGTTTCTCTTGAACAGTCTCCTGGGAATTTTCTGCGTGGTGCCTGATGGATCTAGGATCCAATCTCTTTAATAGGCGCTCTTCCTTGCATGGACGGGGTGTTATCTGCAAAAATACCCTGACCTTCCACCTTCGCTCGACGCGTGGAAGACGAAGTTATTTAATGCACAAAAGCCGAGGGGAGCGACATTGGATCAATGGCCGAATACTTTACTTGGAGATCATTAAAGGAGGAACCCGCCTTGCAATGTCGAAGACAATTTGTGTGCCGAACACCTCGCTATTGAAGACTGGTTCGGTACTGAGGGAGTCCTGGACTAAGGGGTCCTCGGGCGTCCGGCCTATTATCCATGGGTCGGACTGATGGGCTGTGAAGACATGAAGGCCGAAGATTGTACCCGTGTCCGGATTGGACTCTACTTGGCGTGGAAGGCAAGCTTGGCGACCGATTATAAAGATTCCTTCTTATGTAACCGACTCTATGTAAACCCTAGATCCCCCCGGTGTCTATATAAATCGGAGGGGTTAGTCCAGAAAGGATACACACATTACCGTAATCATATAGGCTAGACTTCTAGGGTTTAGCCATTACGATCTCGTGGTAGATCAACTCTTGTAATACTCATATTCATCAAGATCAATCAAGCAGGAAGTAGGGTATTACCTCCATAGAGAGGGCCCGAACTTCGGTAAACATCGTGTCCCCTGTCTCCTGTTACCATCGATCCTAGACGCATAGTTCGGGACCCCCTACCCGAGATCCGTCGGTTTTGACACCGACACCAGGTGCTTGCTTTAACTTCACGGTGTCATATGTAGTTGCATGTTCCATATGGTGTCTAGCTTGTGTTCGAAAGGCCAAAGTCGGTCTTTATTAAGATAGGAAAGATATTTTTTACATGAACCACCATCCCGCGAGCACTAGAAGACAAATAGCTAGTCAGGGCACTAGCCGAGCCAGTGACAAGCCCAGCAAAGACAGGCATCACCTGGAAGCCAACTAAAAAGCCGCGATTGTGGCCAAGCAGCCAGCCTCCCACCACGCTCTCAGGTCCTAGATGATCATGCTCACCACTCCAGCCGGATGTCTAGCTTGTATTGCTTCCAATTTGGTTAAATTGCATCTGCTTAGCTTAGACATTATACCTTTGAATATGACATGCCTTTCTGTTTTTGGTACATACTAGTACATTTGTGTATTAACCATGTTCTTACATCAAACTAATGTTCTTGCGCATCCCTCATCAATCACTTATGATGAGGCAGTCAGGCAAGTGGACTACTCCTCATTTAAAGAATGCAGCGTCAGCCTCCCAACATGATTCTCAAGAAACAGCAAGGCTAGATGAAGATAGTGGACGTAGCTCTGTAGTTGATTACCGCATTTCCCCTACACTAGCATCGTAGGTGCTTGCTCTAACTTGGCAGCGTGATATGTGGTTGCATGTTGCATATGGTGTCTAGATTGTAATTCTTCCAATCTGGTTAAACTGCATGTGCTATTCTGCTTAGCTTATACATTATACATGTTAATGTGACATGCCTTCCTGTATTTAGTACATAGAACATCTGTATATTAAGCATGTCCTTACATAAAACTATTGTTTTTTTGTACCCCGCATCAATCAAGATGACGAGACACCTTTAGTATATGCAGTGCGATATTAGTTGCATCTTTCATATGATTTATAGCATGCGCTGCTTCTAATTTGTTGAAATTCCATTTATGATGGGACACTTCTAACTTGGCAGAGTCATATTGGTTGCATCTTTCATGTGGTGTCTAGCTTGCATTGCTTCTTATTTGTTGGAATAGTTTCTGCTTAGTTTACACAAACAGTTGTGAACATGCCATGTCGTCCTGTTTTTCGTACATATTCCATCCTGGTATCATGTGTTTGCCTTACATCAAAGTAGTGATTGTCAGTATCATGCATGAATGAGTTCTGAAGAGAGAATTTTATTGCTTTTTCTTGTCAGTTTTACTTGACAATTCAAAATCAATAAAGCGGAAGGAAGTTAGCAAGGCAGCGGATAAAGGTGCTCCTTCCAAACGGAGGGCCTCTACAGTTTCTACTCCTCCATCCCCCCAAGATGATTTCCAAGACAACACATGCATAGACACTCAACATAGTTGTGTTTATGATGAGCACGTCTCCCCTAGTGCACCATCACCGGTGCTCCCTCTAACTTGGCACTGTTATATGTGGTTGCATGTTATGTGTGATGTCTAGCTTGTATTGCTTCTAATTTTGCTGAATTCCATCTGCTTACTTTACACATTATACTTGAATAAGACACGTGTTCCTGTTTCTAGAACATACAATATCTGTCTATCACACCATGTTCTTACATCAAATTACTACTGTTGTGTAACCTGCAACAATCACTTATCATAAGACACGTTTGACTTTGGAGTGTGATATAGGTTACATCTCGCATTCTTTTCTAGCTTGTACTACTAATTTGTTGAAATGGCACTTGTGACGAGACGGTTTTAACTTGGTAGAGTGATATTCGTTGCATCTTTCATATGGTGTCTAGCTTTCATTGCTTCTAATTTGTTGAAATGCCTTCTGCTTAGTTTACACATCATAAGCTGTGAATATGCAATGGCACTACTGACGAGAGACCTCTAACTTGGTAGTGTGATGTTGTTTGCATCTTGCTTATGATTTATTTCTTGTACTGCTTCACATTTGTTTAAACGCCATTTATGATGAGACACTGTTAACTTGGCAGAGCGATATTTGTATCATCTTTCATATGGTGTCTACCTTCCATTGCATTGCTTATAATTTAGTGAAATGTCTTCTGCTTAGTTTACACATAAGAGTTCTGGTTATCTCTTCTGTCCTGTTTTTCATACATATTACATCCTCCTATCATGTGTTGTCTAACATCAAAGTTTAGTTCGTTTGTATCACACATCAATTTGTTCTGAAGAACTAAATTGTTATTTGTTTTTCTTGTCGGCTTGACTTAACTTGGCACAGAGAAAGAGGAAGAAACACAGAATGGCAGGGAATGGGAACCGGAAGAATCCTGCAGATTCTGCTGGTACTGATGGTGCAATAGAAGGTCAAAGTCCAGCGGAAAATTCTACAAACAGGGTATCCCATGCTACACGACCTGCAGAAAAAGCCAAACAAAAAGAAATATCTGCCACCAAACAAGCAGAGACAGCCCTAGTTCTTGCAACACCTTCCACAGTACTACCAACTGCATGAGTTACTCGTGCGTCAACTGAGCTAGCAGCAAGTTCCCAAGCTCCCTTGCCACCTGACACTACTTCCCAAGCACTCTTGACACAAGACGAGTTGGCAAGATTAGATGAACCTTGCGAGATTCAACAGCAAGAAGGTAGTTGTTGGAGTCAAGTTACAGTTGCATGCTTCTTTATATGTAGTCTCATAGATTGATGTACACTAACACTTCCTATGTTCGTTGTTGGACTAGCACCTAGGCGCAAGAGGAAACAAACATCAGGGATAATGCTCGATAGGTTAACTAAATCTAGAGGAGGAAGAGTGAAGATCCGTTTTGAGGCAGGTTTAAAAAGGCCACGTGATGCTACAGAGTCAGCCAAGTTAGTATCAGAGGCAGCGGTTGCCGTTAGGTGTCATGTATGTATCCTCCCAACGTGGATTCAGTACAGGAATGACAAAGACAAAACCCAGTTCAACACCTTCCTCGACCATTTATCTGTAAGTATGGTATGTATGGAAACTAGTAATATCGTCTTGCTCTGTCCCATACTTTCTAGGTTGCTGATAATGAGACTCCCATAATTTTCAACAGATGAGGTTCAAGTTGGATAGCCAAGATGATGCAACCATACAAGCTTGCTCCCATGTTTTCAAGTCTGCTTTGCGACAGTATCGGTATAACTTGAGGAAAACTCACTTTGAAGGCAAGGCTAACAGTGAACTTTCCCAAACATCTCCAGTGGAGAATATATCGGATGAAGACTGGAGGGGCCTCGTTAAACACCGGTCTGATCCGAAGTATCAGGTACATTATATATATGTGATCAGATCACATGTTGAAGTCCTATTTACGCATGTGCCACACAAATATATCTTCTTGTACGTGAACTGTTCAAAGAACAAGGCCAACCGTACGAAAGTCAAATTCCAACAGATGACAGGATCTCGTAGCTATATTGCACACTGCGAGGCTCTTGTAATTAGCTGTTGTTTCACTCTTTTCGCTGTACTATATTATCAGATCTATATTGACTTGTTCCAAATGCAGAGGAAAGCCCGCAAGGACCAAAAAGTACCTGAACCAAATGTTGTGGAAATCTTCAAGGACTGTCACACCAGCAAGAAGAAGGGCATGACTACACCAATCAAAGCCGTTGTTGTAAGTCCTTAATCCTCATGCCTTTTAACTACTACTTACTCTGACTTGTGCCTTGAACTGCATGGTTTACAACCAATGACTATTACTCTTTTCAATTTTATACACAATTGTCTTAGCATATCATTGCACCTTAAAAGGTTTAAAAGAGAGGAGTGATGTTCCTTTGATCTTGACCTGTAATCTAGTTCCGTGCTGGACTTGCCCACACAACATTACAATTGCATGTTTGTCTGTTCTCAGTTGTTTTGTGATATGAATGATGTCATACTATGCTTCCATATTATAAATTTCGTCTCTTTATCCCTAGCCCTCAATACAATGTGAAGAAATAGACAGTACATGAGCGATGGTACATGGTCATATGTTTGGAACCTGATTTTATTATATACTTTGCAATAAAATACAACTAATATTTTACATGGGTTCACCAGAATAAGTTTGGTTTTGATGCGTCCTTAATATCTTCTGTTCTGGTACTACTAATGTAAAACCACAACTTTTTAGCGAGCTATGGAAAAAATGGTGGAACCGCCACCTTCTGAAGGTGGCGAGGCAACTATAACCGCAATGTCAGCTCTTGCTATAGTGGGTCAGTACCTGTCCACTAACAGTGCAAAAAGCACGTTCCTGCATAATACTGGGTTGGTTGTTAAGGCAGTCTCGTCCAAACTGCCTCATGATCAAGATATGCAAGCTCAAAACAATGTTGTATCTGCTCTCCAGACACAAGTCCATTCCCTAACAAAGACCCTTTGTGAAACAAGGAGAGACATTGTTCGATGATGTCAAGATATGCATGGTTTTGAAACCAGACTATCAGACATTTGCTATGTTGTTCAGGAGCCTAGGAGAACTGAAGACGAAGGTTATGGTGCTCCATCGGACAATACAACATGAAAACGTAACAGTCAGGTCAAATGAACTGAGCTTTTGAACTTCTGGTGGTGCATTTATCTGCTAGACTCTTAACTTTTATGCCAACCTTCCTTTTGTTTTATAGTTGTAATTTGTTTTGGTGTGATACAAAATTTGTTCTTAACGTGCAGCCACCGGCTGAAGAAAACAGTAAGCCATTTTTGTATAGTGTAGGGTGTTCCCTATATTTGCACTGGTGGCGAACTTTGATGCCTAGTGGATGTAATATGTGTAATAGCCGTGATAGCCTAGCGTAAGTTGCTTGCTTATTTATTTCCTTATTGTCTTGTTTATTTGTTTTCTTGTAGTCAGTGCAGTTCTTTTTCTGCGGTTTGCTAGTGGCCACAATAACCTATTTTTTAAAACTAGGCCACAATAACCATGGGCTACATATTTACTGTAGTTAACATGGGCCTCCTACGGGCCGTAGAAACAATGGGCCTTCTACAGGGCCTAGAAACAATGGGCCTTCTACAGGGCCTAGAAACAATGGGCCTTATACGGGCCGTAGACACAATGGGCCTTCTACGAGCCATATCATCAATGGGCCTTCTACGGGCCATATGATCGGTTGGCCAAACATGGGCCAATAACAGACCACATTATGGTTGTAAATGGGCTAGAGTTGAAATCGTCCATTCATGGGCCGACCATAACGGGCCGTCGTTAATCGGCGGTATTTGATGACGCTATGAAAACGACCCAACGTATTAATGGGCCACAAACGGGCCGACTGTAACCACGGGCTGAATTTGGCCCACAAGCAAAAAATGACAGTAACGGGTCGTAAGTAAACGAATGCTGGAAATGAGCCCAAGAATAAATGGGCCCTGAGAGGGCCGAAAGATAACATGGGCTGGAAACGGCCCAACGGAATAATGGGCCGGTTAATGGGTATAAAGTGATACACTGTTCATTATGGACCAGTTTCATCACGTGTTGTTAATGGGTATAAAGTGATACACTGTTCATTACGAGCCAGTTTTACCACGGGCCGTTAATGGGCCGAGAGTTACTAAGGGCCTCATATGGGCTGAAAGACGTCATGGGCCATACATGGGCCGGAAGTTAAAACGGGCTGGAATTATATTGGACGGCCCAGATGACGCTACTGGGCCTAATTCGGATAGGCCGTAAACGGGCCTTGGGTTAGCTGGCTGTAAATGGGCTATATGCGAACATGCCATTAACAGGCTTGCCGTGGGCCGGCCCGCCACCTTTTTGACCAAGTCAAACGGGCCGGCCTTTTCACAGGAATGGGCCTCTGTTGGGCCGTGCCACGTGTCAACGTATCATTGGCGCTTTGGGTCCAATGAGTGGATGACATCTGTCCCAACGGTGAGCCGACACGTGTTTCCTCCAGCCAATGATGATTTTACACGTGGAAAATCCCCATTGGTCGGGGCTGTTAACGGGTTATCGGATCCAGAACCAGACCCGATAGCTTAACGGCTTTCCGTTACAGTGGATGCCACGTGTCGGTCACCCTTGACAAAAGCACTTCTGTGACGCGCGATTTATCGTCATGGAAGTGGACACTTCCATGATGATAATTTTGGTAATGTCATGGAACACTTCTACAACAGCACAGGTATGACTATCTTGATTTTGTCATAAAATCGTCATGGATGTACATGCATGACAGAAAACGTGACCTACTGTGACAAACATGTATCATCACGGAAGTGTATTTTTTTTGTAGTGCATGTAGCCGCACAACTTCCCTAAAAAACAGATCAACAATGTGTGAAGCATCATCGCTCTTATGACATGGGATAAAATGTGCCATTTTTCTAAAACGATCAACTACCACAAACACCGAGTCACTCCCCCTCTTAGTCCATGGTAAACCAAGAACAAAATCCATAGAAATATCTTCCCACGGAGTATTCAGGATAGATAGAGGAGTATATAAACCATGAGGATTCAAGCGGGACTTAGCTTTGTGACAAATCTCACATCTCATCACGTAGCGTTCCACGTCACGTCTCATGCACGGCCAAAAGAATTGATCACCGAGCACACTTTCAGTTTTCTTGGCTCCAAAATGTCCCATGAGACCACCAGCGTGAGCCTCCTGCAAGAGCAACAAACGAATAGAACAATCTGGGATGCACCATTTGTTAGCTCAAAATAGAAATCCATCATGCAAGTGAAACTTCTCCCATCCTTTTCCCTTGTTACACTTTGAAAAAGGTTCAGCAAAGTATGAGTCAGTAGCATACAATTCTTTGATGCTTTCTAAACCAAGGATTTTAACATCAAGTTGGGAAAGTAAAATGTGATGCCTAGACAATGCGTCGAGAACAACGGTATCCTTACCTTTCTTGTACTTGACAATATAAGGAAAAGACTATATGAACTCACTCCATTTTGCATGTCTATGATTCAGTTTTAGTTGGCCCTTTAAATGTTTTAAAGATTCATGGTCAGAATGTATTACAAACTCTTTTGGCCACAAGTAATGCTGCCATGTTTCCAAAGATCGAACAAGTGCATACAATTCTTTATCATAGACAAAATAATTAATAGTTGGACCATTAAGCTTCTCACTGAAATAGGCGATGGGTTTACCTTCTTGCATGAGTACTCCACCAATGCCAACACCACTTGCATCCATTCAATCTCAAATTTCTTACCAAAATTAGGAAGTGAAAGCAATGGGCTGATGTCAATCTCATCTTCAGTTCTTGGAAGGACTTGTCTGGGGCATCACCCCATTGGAATGGAGTGTCTTTCTTCGTTAACTCATTCATTGGTCCAGCAATGGTGCTGAAATCCTTCACGAACCGGCGGTAGAAACCTGCAAGTCCCAGGAAGCTACGTACTTGGCTCACATTTTGTGGAGGCATCCACTCACGAATAGCCTTGATCTTCTCTTCATCGACCTCCACACCTTTTGCTGAAACAACAAAGCCAAGAAACACAACCTTGTTTGTGCAAAATGTGCACTTTTCCACGTTAGCATACAACTTCTCCTCCCGTAGGGCAACAAGCACACATTTTATATGTACAACAAGATCCTCCAAAGTTTTGCTATAAATCAATATGTCATCAAAGTAAACCACTACAAACTTGTCAAGGAAGGATCTAAGCACATGATTCATCAATGTCATGAAATTACTAGTTGCATTTGTTAATCCAAAGGGCATAACCAACCATTCATACAAGCCAAATTTTGTCTTAAATGCAGTTTTCCATTCGTCACCCTCTTTCATTCTTATTTGGTGGTAACCACTTCGCAAATCAATTTTGGAAAATATGGTGGAGCCACAAAGTTCATCAAGCATGTCATCGAGCCTAGGAATAGGGTGCCGATATCTCATAGTTATGTTGTTAACGGATCTACAATCAGTGCACATGCGCATGGTACCATCTTTCTTTGGAACTAAAAGTATGGGGACAGCACAAGGAGAAAGACTTTCCCTTACACACCCTCTGTTAAGAAGATCTTCTACTTGCCTCTGAATTTCCTTCATCTCCTCTGGGTTTGCTCGATACGGTGGCGGCTTGGTAGTGGGGCGCCCGGAACCAAGTCGATTTGGTGCTCAATGCCCCGCTTCGGTGGCAAACTAGGTGGTACCTCCTTGGGAAACACATCCTCATACTCATGCAAAAGATCAAGAACAACACTAGGAAGAGTTGAGGGTAAATCGTTAGCATCCAATAAAGTTTCCTTGTACATGAGTACAAAGAATGGAGTATTAGGTTCTCTCAATTCCTGCATATCCCTTTTCCTAGCTGTCATAACTAATCCCTCTTTTTCCCGGGGCTTGGTCATATTTGGCTGTGGAGCTTTTGGCTGTGGAAACACTCCCTCACTATGTTGGTGGCTCACTCATTGTGTATGATCACTCTCTCCCTTTTTCTTTCCTTTTCTTTTCATCTCATCAAGATAGACTTCCTCGGGTGTCATGGGCAGCCAAGTGAAGTTTTCTCCTCTATGGACAAAACATAAGCGATTCGCACGCCCGCTGATTTGCGCATCACGGTCATGCAACCACGGTCGTCCAAGAAGCAAGTGACAAGCGTGCATCGGCACCACATCACACTCAACATCATCTTGATATGTCCCGACTGAAATTGGTATTCGCACGCTACTAATCACCTTAATTGCGCCACAATCATTCAGCCATTGCATGCGGTATGGATGTGGGTGATGTTTTGTTTGCAATTGAAGCTTCTCGACCATCTCCGTGCTTGCAATATTGTTGCAGCTGCCACTGTCAACAATCACTCGACATATCTTTGAGTTGATAAGGCAACGGGTGCGGAAAAGATTATGCCGCAGCCCCTTTTCCTCCTCCAAAACTTGGGCATTAAGTGAACGACATACAACCAAAGCTTCACCATGAAGTTCTTCCTGAGATAAAATAGTTCCTCCTACTTCCCAACCTTGCTCCTCTTGCACTTCATTGTTGCCACCTTCAGGGCCACTTTCAGACTCCCATTCACCTTGTTCATTGATTATCATAGTTCGTTTGCTTGGACATTCCGAAGAAATATGACCTCTTCCTTTGCACTTGTGGCATTGAATGTCGCTGTTGCGTGTTGAACTCTTTTCTGAAGGTGGGGCAGAGGATACTCCTGATGTAGCTGGTGGCCTCTTTCTTGATTGCGAATAGCAGGTGAGGAAGCCGTCGAGGCATGTGGGTGCCTAGGTGGTGCACCCTCAAACTGAGAACCATATGGTTGTTTTGTTCGCTGCCATGAGCGGGTGGTGGTGCGGCCTTGGAAAGCACGAGTATGACCATTACGCATATTCTTCTTCTCAACTCTTATAGCTTGATGTACCACATCTTGTATTGTATCATAAGGAAACATCTCCACAAAATCCGATATTTCATCATTCAGCCCATGTAAAAATCTTGCCATTTTCGCCTCATCACTTTCACGGGTTCTTGTACGAATTAGCAGCACCTCCATCTCTTTATAGTACTCCTCAACAGTGCAGGAACCTTGAGTAAGCCCCTGCAACCGCTTGTACAATTGCCTCTCATAGTATGATGGAACAAAACAGCGCCTCACGACTTCCTTCATCAAAATCCAGCTGCGGATATGATTATTGCTGGACATCAACTGATCATCTTGCAGCTGATTCCACCATGTAAGGCATAACCAGAGAACTCCATAATAGCAAGATCAACTCTCTTGGCTTCAGAAAAACCATGGATGCGAAAGATTTGATCACACTTCTCTTCCCACTCAATATATGCATCCGGATCCTCTTTTCCCGTGAATGATGGCACATGTAGCTTCACTCTCGCTTGGTTGTCACGGTCATCTTGATCACGACGGTCATAATGATGACCATTGCAACCAAAAACAGCATTGCGGCGAGGCGGGGAGTAGGGTTCATAGTCCCCCATGCCTTCATCTTCGTCACCATGCTCGGAGAGATCTTCAAGGAAGATGGCATCACCATCATGTGTCGCTCGTCGCCGGTGATCCGCAGCAAACCCGCTGGGGTCATGGCCTTGCCCACGAGCTTCTCCTCCATGCAGCCCACCCTCACGGGGGGCAGCAAAGTCGCCACACCTCCGTTTAGCACCAATAGCAGGGGCGCCGTGGGCAGCAGCTCCTGCCGCTCTTCCACGACCAACATGGCGATTGTCGTTTCCTTGACGTTGCCGGTTGTCGGCAGCCAGCAAGGCAGCGGGGGTGTGTTGGTGTTGATCCCCATTACCCGCGATAGGAAGACGACCACCGAACATCCTTCACATAGCTGCTACTATACTCTCCTCAATCATATCACCAAGTGTTGCGCGAGTTTTTGGGACATCATCTTCCACATGTTGATGTCCATGTACACTCGAGTTGGATCCTGTCAAGTTAACTCTTGGAAACAAGTGGAAAAAGAAAAATATATGTGGAAAACACCCAGCTCACCTTCTTGCTTACCCAAATTCTAATGATTCCTTGGCGGCTGTGCGGAAGTAGCAAATCAGGAGTGGATGGGCGAATGAAAGGAAGGAAGCTGACGGTTTCTAGGTGGATCTAGGATTCGTAAAAAGGGAGGGCCAGTGCTGAGATCCAATCGATGCAAACCAAATAAACAAGAAAAAATTTGTAGATCCTTGCACCACGTTTGAGCTACAACACTTGCCACTTCAACTTCTGAAATTTCTCACCAAACTGAATATGATTGCACAATTGCTCAACACTTTCTCTTCTCTTTTTTTGCTCTTTTTTCACTATTTTTTTCTCGCTTTTTCTCTCTCTTTTTTGCAGCACAATAGAGCCAACAAGACTCAAAGAAAACAGCAGCAACTTTGGATAGAACTTGGTGCAAACACAAAGAGGAAAGCAAACAACTAGATCTCAGCAACAAAGGCTTGGATTTTTTGTGGCTTTTTGGCTTTGGACTCTAGGACGGGGAAAAACCGAACTAAAAAGGATAGATCTAGCAACAAAGATACAGATCCTACCGTGTAAACCTTGCTCTGAATACCAGATGATGTGACCCCGTCTTTGGAGAAGAGGGAGTACAAGGGGAGGTCCGATCTTCACGGCGTAGGATCGATAAATGGATGGGGATAACTAGCTGCAAGCAGCCGAAAATGAAAAATAAGAGATTATGACCCGACGAGGAGGAGGCTCACCGAAGCTTGCAATCCAAACATTCGCCGATCCACAACCCGCAATACTACCCCACACAACCACGCTCAAGTCGTGGAGCACTGGATAGGTGCAATCCGCAAGGGAAACCACGAACTCTAACCCACACAAAACGATCTAGTCGTGGAGCACGTTCTCAAGGAATCAGGAGAATAAGGATAACAAGAGCTCTCCAATCTTAGGAGGAGTCTATGTCTTTGGTCTTTGATAGAAATGGCAAAAGTCCCCAACGAAGGGAAGAGCTAGCCTATTTATAATCGGGACAACCCCCCTGGATAAGTGTGAAAGAGAACTAGCTTCTGGAACCAGCTCAGGTGTGAAAGTGAACCAGCTTTGTTTGACTAAAAGGCTTCAAGACTTAATGAGGTAGCTTCTGGAAAACTCTCGTTGGAGGTGGTTGGCAGTTCCCGACCAAACATTGTTCACTGGCGTCGAACAATGTTTCCTTCAGCAGAAAACTCGAGTTCTGGAAACCTTTCGCAAGTTGGGATATCCAAACTCGTGCAAAACATTGTTTCGTCAGAATCGGAACAATGATTCTTCAGCAGACAACTCATTCTTCATGAATTCCTAACTTTGTTTCCTCACCATAAAACATTATTTTGCACAGACTGAAATGTGTTTGGCCTTCTTAGACATCGCACCTGAGTTCAACCAACAACAAAGGAGGTGAAGGCCAAATGATAGACTTAAGTTGGCGTTAACCTGCTCATGTATTTGCATTGCGCGACTTCTTGTGATTGGACCGTTGATGGTTGGTGGTGTGGTGCCCATGGTTAGGATGTCCTCATCAAGAAGCCTTGCAAGCAAAGTGACTAATGAGTTAGTTGCAGGATGATGTATTACGAAATGAGTAAATAGACTTTCCGGTAACGAGATTGAACTAGGTATGAAGATACCGACGATCGAATCTCAGGCAAGTAATATACGGATGACAAAGGGAATAACGTATGTTGTCATTACGGTTCGACCGATAAAGATCTTCTTAGAATATGTAGGAGCCAATATGAGCATCCAGGTTCTGTTGTTGGTTATTGACTGGAGAGGTGTCTCGGTCATGTCTACATAGTTCTCGAACCCGTAGGGTCCCCACGCTTAACGTTCGATGACGATTTAGTATTATATGAGTTATGTGATTTGGTGACCGAATGTTGTTCAGAGTCCCGGATGAGATCACAGGCATGATGAGGAGTCTTGAAATGGTCGAGAGGTAAAGATTGATATATAGGATGATAGTATTCGGACACGAAAGTGTTCCAGATAGTATCGGGTATTTATCGGAGTACTGGGGGGTTACCGAACCCCGGGGGGAATAATGGGCCTTACGGGCCATAAGAGGGGGGCACACCAGCCCAGAAGGGGTGGCGCCCCACCCCCTTTAGGCAGGATTCCAGATAGGAGAAGGAAGAGGGGGTTCGGCCCTCCCTTTCCTTCCTCCCTTCCCTCTTCCCTTTTTCCCCCTTCCGAAAATAAGGAAAGGGGGGCGAATCGGGATAGGACCCCAAGTAGGATCCCTCCTACTTGGGGCGCCCCATGGCTGCTTCCCTCCCCCTCCCACCTATATATACGTGGGGAGGGGGCGCCTAGAACACACACCAACAATTGTTAGCCATGTGCGGCGCCCCCCCTCCAAAGTTTACGCATCCGGTCATATCTTCGTAGTGCTTAGGCAAAGCCCTGTGCGGATCACTTCACCATCACCATCACCACACCGTCGTGTTGACGGAACTCATCTTCTTCCTCGACTCCTTTGCTGGATCAAGAGGACGAGGGACATCATCGAACTGAACGTGTGCAGAACTCGGAGGTGCCGTACGTTCGGTGCTTGATCGGTCAGATCTAGAACAAGTTCGACTACATCAACCGCGTTGTCAAACGCTTCCGCTTTCGGTCTACAAGGGTACATGGACACACTCCCCCCCCTCTTGTTGCTATGCATCTCCTAGATAGATCTTGCGTCAGTGTAGGAATTTTATTGAAATTGCATGCTACGTTCCCCAACAGTGGCATCCGAGCCAAGTCTACGTAGATGATATGCACGAGTAGAACACAAAGAGTTGTGGGCGGTGATCCTCATACTTCTTACCACCAATGTCTTATTGATTCAGCGCTATTGTTGGATGAAGCGGCCCGAACCAACCTTACATGACCATGTTCATGACACCGGTTCTACCGACAGACATGCAACTAGTTCTGCATAAAGGTGGCTGACAGGTGTCTGTTTCTCCTACTTTAGTTGAATTGAATTTGACTGTGGCCGATCCTTGTTGAAGGTTAAAATAGCAAACTTGATAAATCACCATTGTGGTTTCGATGCGTAGGTAAGAACGGTTCTTTTTAGAAGCCCGTAGCAGCCACGTAAAACTTGCAACAACAAAGTAGAGGACGTCTAACTTATTTTTGTAGGGCATGTTGTGATGTGATATGGTCAAGACATGATGTGATATACATTATGGTATGAGATGATCATGTTTTGTAAAAGTTATCGGCAACCGGCAGGAGCCTTATGGTTGTCTATTTATTGTATGAAATGCAAACGCCATGAATTGCTTTGCTTTATCACTATGCGTTAGCGATAGTTGTAGAAGCAATAGTTGGCAAGACGACCAGGACACTACGATGGAGATCAAGGTGTCAAAGTCGGTGACAATGGAGATCATGACGATGCTTTGGAGATGGAGATCAAAAGCACAAGATGATGATGGCCATATCATGTCACATATTTTGATTGCATGTGATGTTTTATCTTTTATGCATCTTATTTTGCTTAGTACGGCGGTAGCATTATAAGATGATCCCTTAACTAAAATTTCAAGGTATAAGTGTTCTCCCTGAGTATGCACCGTTGCGAAAGTTCATCGTGTTGAGACACCATGTGATGATCAGGTGTGATAGACTCTACGTTCACATACAACGGGTGCAAGATAGTTTGCACATGTGGAATACTCGGGTTAAACTTGACGAGCCTGGCGTGTACAGACCTGGCCTCGGAACACTGGAGACCGCAAGGTCGAACGTGAATCATATAGTAGATATGATCAACATAGAGATGTTCACCATTGATGACTACTCCATCTCACGTGATGATCGGACATGGTTTAGTTGATTTGGATCACGTATCATTTAGATGACTTGAGGGATGTCAATCTAAGTGGGAGTTCTTAAGTAATATGATTAATTGAACTTAATTTATCATGAACTTAGTCCTGATAGTTTTTGCATATCTATGTTGTAGATCAATGGCCCGTGCTACCGTTCCCTTGAATTTTAATGCGTTCCTAGAGAAAGCTAAGTTGAAAGATGATGGTAGCAACTACACAGACTGGGTCCGTAACTTGAGGATTATCCTCATTGCTGCATAAAAGAATTATGTCATTGATGCACCGCTAGGTGAAAGGCATGCTCCAGGAGCAGATGCTGATGTTATGAACGTCTAGCAAGCTCGATCTGATGACTACTCGATAGTTCAGTGTGCCATGATTTACGGCTTAGAATCGGGACTTCAAAGACGTTTTGAACGTCATGGACTAAATGAGATGTTCCAGGAATTGAAGTTAATCTTTCAATCAAATGCCCTAGTTGAGAGATATGAAGTCTCCAACAAGTTCTATATCTGCAAGATGGAGGAGAAAAGTTCTGCCAGTGAATACATACTCAAAATGTATGGGTATCATAATCACTTGACTCGACTGGGAGTTAATCTTCCAGATGATAGTGTTATAGACAGAGTTCTTCAATCACTACCACCAACCTACAAAGGCTTCGTGATGAACTATAACATGCAAGGGATGGATAAGACAATTCCCGAGCTCTTCGCAATGCTCAAAGCTGCGGAGGTAGAAATCAAGAAGGAGCATCAAGTGTTGATGGTTAACAAGACCACTAGTTTCAAGAAAAAAGGCAAGGGAAAGAAGCGGAACTTCGAGAAGAATGGCAAGCAAGTTGCCACTCCCGGGAAGAAGCCCAAAGCTGGACCAAAGCCTGAAACTGAGTGCTTCTACTACAAAGGGGCTAGTCACTAGAAGCGGAACTGCCCCAAGTATTTGGTGGATAAGAAGGATGTCAAAGTGAACAAAGGTATATTTGATATACATGTTATTGATGTGTACCTTACTAATGCTCGTAGTAGTGCCTGGGTATCCGATACTGGTTCGGTTTCTCACATTTGTAACTCAAAACAGGGGCTACAGATTAAACAAAGATTGGCTAAGGACGAGGTGACGATGCGCATCGGGAATAGTTCCAAGGTCGATGTGATCGCCGTCGACACGCTACCTCTACATCAACCTTTGGGATTAGTTTTACACCTGAAAAATTGTTATTTGGTGCGAGCATTGAGCATGAACATTATATCTGGATCTTGTTTAATGCGAGACGGTTATTCATTTAAATAAGAGAATTATGGTTGTTCTATTTATACAAGTAATGTCTTTTATGGTCATGCACCCTTGAAGAGTGGTCTATTTTTGTTGAATCTCGATTGTGGTGATACACATATTCATAATATTGATGCCAAAAGATGCAAAGTTGATAATGATAGTGCAACATATTTGTGGCACTATCGTTTAGGTCATATTGGTGTAAAACGCATGAAGAAACTCCATACAAATGGACTTTTGGAATCACTCGTAAAACTCAACAGAAAACTCGTAAGCTCCGTTAGTATAATAAATCAAATCATTCACTTTGGTACTATCAAGACAAGATTCATAATTTTTCTCACATGATTCCTACTGTACCCTATAATTTCTACAATTTATATTAAGCAATATAAGCCATAGAAACTAGAAAACAAGCAAACTATGCATCGAAAACAGAATCTGTCAAAAACAGAACAGTTTGTAAAGATCTGAATTAAGGTCATAATTCTGTAACTCAAAATATTCTGAAAAATTATGACAGCGTAGACAATTTGTATATCAATAAACTGTAAAAATATCAGAATTTTTCCACGTTCTGGTAAAAGATAGGAATTTCTGAACTAGACACAAAAGTTTCTGTTTTTGCATAGAATCAAGTCAACCAGCAACCACACTATCCCAGAGGCTTTACTTGGCACTTTATTCAAACAAAAGCTATAAAACATGATTACTACAGTAGCTTAATCATGTGAACACACAAAAACAGTAGGGGTAAATATTGGGGTTTCTCCTGACAAGCGTTTTTCTTTAATGTGTTTTAAGCTAGGCATAATGATTTCAATGATGCTCACATAAAAGATAAGAATTGGAACGTAAAGAGAGCATCATGGGGCATATAACTAGCACATTTAAGTCTAAACCACTTCCTATGCATAGGGATTTTGTGAGCAAACAATTTATGGGAACAAGAATCAACTTGCATAGGAAGGCAAAACAAGTGCAAATTCAAAACTTGAAGCACATAGAGAGGAAACTTGTTATTAATGCAATACGTAAAAGCATATGTTCCTCTCACATAATAATTTTCAGTAGCATCATGAATGAATTCAAAAATATAACCATCACATAAAAGCATTATTATCATGATGCACAAGCATATAAATTTACTACTCTCCACATAAGCAAAATTCTTCTCATCCGGAATAGTGGGAACAAACTCAACAAAATAACTATCATGTGAGGCATAATCTAATTGAAAATTAAAATCATGATGACAAGTCTCATGGTTATCATTATTCTTTGTAATCATCATAGATAGCAACTTTGTTCTAATAATGAATTGGAACCTCTTCCGAATAGTGGATTCATCACTAAATAAAGTCATGACCTCTCCAAATCCACTTTCATAATTATCACAATAAGATTCAACACCCTCCAAAATAGTGGGATCATTACTTCCTAAAGATGACACTCTTCCAAACCCACTTTCATCAATATAATCATCATAAATAGGAGGCATGCTATCATCATAATAAATATTCTCATCAAAACTTGGGGGGAGTACCAATATCATCTTCGTCAAACATAGCATCCCCAAGCTTATGCCTTTGCATATCATTAGCATCATGGATATTCAAAGAATTCATATTAACAACATTGCAATCATGCTCATCATTCAAAGTTTGTATGCCAAACATTTTATTGACTTCTTCTTCTAACACATTGGCACAATTTTCCTTTCCATCATTTTCATGAAAGACATTAAAAAGATGAAGCATATGAGGCAACCTCAATTCCATTTTTTTGTATTTTTCTTTTATAGACTAAACTAGTGATAAAACAAGAAACTAAAAGATTCAATTGCAAGATCTAAAGATATACCTTCAAGCACTAACCTCCCCGGCAACGGCGCCAGAAAAGAGCTTAGTTGACGGGGTGTTAGTGCCGCTTACCTAGCCTCCCCGGCAACGGCGCCAGTAAAGAGCTTGATGTCTACTACGCAACCTTCTTCTTGCAGACTCGTGTTGGGCCTCCAAGCGCAGAGTTTTGTAGGACAGTAGCAAATTTGCCTCAAGTGGATGACATAAGGTTTATCAATCCGTGGGAGGCGTAGGATGAAGATGGTCTCTCTCAAACAACCCTGCAACCAAATAACAATGAGTCTCTTGTGTCCCCAACACACCCAATACAATGGTAAATTTTATAGGTGCACTAATTCGGCGAAGAGATAGTGATAAAAGTGTAATATGGATGGTAGATATAGGTTTTTGTAATCTGAAAATATAAAAACAGCAAGGTAACTAGAAACAAAAGTGGGCAAAAACGGTATTGCGACGCTTCGAAACAAGGCTCAGGGTTCATACTTTCACTAGTGCAAGTTCTCTCAACAATGATAACATAATTAGATCATATAACAATCCCTCAACATGCAACAAAGAGTGACTCCAAAGTCACTAATAGCGGAGAACAAAGAAGATATTATTGTAGGGTACGAAACCACCTCAAAGTTATTCTTTCTGATCGATCTATTGGGCTATTCCTATAAGTGTCACAAACAGCCCTAGAGTTCGTACTAAAATAACACCTTAAGACATACATCAACCAAAACCATAATGTCACCTAGATACTCCAATGTCACCACAAGTATCCACGGGTTTCATTATACGATATGCATCACACAATCTCAGGTTAATCTATTCAAACCAACACAAAGAACTTCAAAGAGTGCCCCGAAGTTTCTACCGGAGAGTAAGACGAAAACGTGTGCCAAACCCTATGCACAAGTTCATAAGGTCACAGAACCCTCAAGTTGATCACCAAAACATACATCAAGTAGATCACGTGAATATCCCATTTGTCACCATAGATAAGCACATGCAAGACATACATCAAGTGTTCTCAAATCCTTAAAGACTCAATCTGATAAGATAACTTCAAAGGGAAAACTCAATCCATTACAAGAGGGTAGAGGGGGAGAAACATCATAAGATCCAACTATAATAGAAAAGCTCACGGTACATCAAGATTGTGGCAAATCAAGAACACGAGAGAGAGAGAGATCAAATACATAGCTACTGGTACATACCCTCAGCCCCGAGGGTGAACTACTCCCTCCTCATCATGGAGAGCGTCGAGATGATGAAGATGGCCACCAGTGATGGTTTCCCCCTCCGGCAGGGTACCGGAACAGGCTCCTGATTGGTTTTTCATGGCTATAGTGGCTTGCGGCAGCGGAACTCCTGATCTAGGTTCTGTTCTGGAGGTTTGGGCTTTATAAGAAGCGTTGGCGTCAGGAACAAGTCAAGGGGGCCCATGAGGCGACGACAAGGATGGAGGGCGCGCCCTATTGGGGTGGGGGCGCCCTCCATCCTTGTGGTGGCCTCAGGACTCTTCTCCGATATCTTTTTGTTCCAGTATTTTTTATATTTTCCAAAAATATTCTCCGTAAATTTTCAGCTCAATTGGACTCCATTTGATATTCCTTTTCTATGAAGCTCAAAAACAAGGAAAAAACAGAAATTGGCACTGGGCTCTAGGTTAATAGGTTAGTCCCAAAAACCATATAAATGCATATAAAACATCCAAGATAGATAATATAATATCATGGAACAATAAAAAATTATAGATACGTTGGAGACATATCAAGCATCCCCAAGCTTAATTCCTGCTCGTCCTCGAGTAGGTAAATGATAAAAACAAGATTTTTGATGTGGAATGCTACCTAACATATTTATAAATGTAATCTTCTCTATTGTGGCAAGAATATTCAGATCCATAAGATTCGAAACAAAAGTTTAATATTGACATAAAAACAATAATACTTCAAGCATACTAACAAGGCAAATATGTCTTCTCAAAATAACATGGCCAATGAAAGTTTATCCCTACAAAATCATATTGTCTGGCTATGCTCCATCTTCATCACAAAATAATATTCAAATCATGCACAACCCCGATGACAAGCCAAGTAATTGTTTCATACTTTTGCTGTTCTCAAACCTTTTCAACTTTCACACAATACATGAGTGTGAGCCATGGATATAGCACTATAGGTGGAATAGAATATGGTGGTTGTGGAGAAGACAAAAAGAAGGAGATAGTCTCACATCAACTAGGCGTATCAACGGGATATGGAGATGCCCATCAATAAATATCAATGTGAGTGAGTAGGGATTGCCATGCAACGGATGCATTAGAGCTATAATTTTATGAAAGATCAAAAAGGAACTAAGTGGGTGTGCATCCAACTTGCTTGCTCACGAAAACCTAGGGCAATTTGAGGAAGCCCATCATTGGAATATACAAGCCAAGTTCTATAATGAAAAATTCCTCTAGTATATGAAAGTGACAACATAGGAGACTCTCTATCATGAAGATCATGGTGCTACTTTGAAGCACAATTGTGGTAAAAGGATAGTAACATTTTCCCTTCTCTCTTTTGTTTTTTTGTTTTTTTTGGGCTCTCTCTTTTTTTGGCCTCTTTTTTATTTTTATTTTATTTTTCATCCGGAGTCTCATCCTGACTTGTGGGGGAATCATAGTCTCCATCATCCTTTCCTCACATGGGACAATGCTCTAATGATGAAGATCATCACACTTTTATTTACTTACAACTCAAGAATTACAACTCGATACTTAGAACAAAATATGACTCTATATGAATGCCTCTGGCGGTGTACCGGGATGTGCAATGAATCAATAGTGACATGTATGAAAGAATTATGAATGGTGGCTTTGCCACAAATACGATGTCAACTACATGATCATGCAAAGCAATATGACAATGATGAAGCGTGTCATAATGAACGGAACGGTGGAAGTTGCATGGCAACATATCTCGGAATGGCTATGGAAATGCCATAATAGGTAGGTATGGTGGCTGTTTTGAGGAAGGTATATGGTGGGTTTATGGTACCGGCGAAAGTTGCGCGGCACTAGAGAGGCTAGCAATGGTGGAAGGGTGAGAGTGCGTATAATCCATGGACTCAACATTAGTCATAAAGAACTCACATACTTATTGCAAAAATCTATTAGTTATCGAAACGAAGTACTACGCACATGCTCAGGGGGATAGATTTGTAGGAAAAGACCATCGCTCGTCCCTGACTACCACTCATAAGGAAGACAATCAATAAACAAATCATGCTCCGACTTCATCACATAACGGTTCAGCATACGTGCATGCTACGGGAATCACAAACTTCAACACAAGTATTTCTACAATCCAAAATTACTCACTAGCATGACTCTAATATTATCATCCTCATATCTCAAAACAATCATAAGGAATCAAACTTCACATACTATTCATTGCACTTTATATGGAAGTTTTTATTATATCCCTCTTGGATGCCCATCATATTAGGACTAAATTCATAACCAAAGCAAATTACCATGTTGTTTAAAGACTCTCAAAATAATATAAGAGAAGCATGAGAGTTCAACAATTTCTTCAAAATAAAACTACCGTCGTGCTCTAAAAAGATATAAGTGAAGCACTAGAGCAACTAACAAACTACTCCAAAAGATATAAGTGAAGATCAATGAGTAGTTGAATAATTATGTTTGTAACATCCCAAATTTTCAATTTGGAATGTTATACAATAGATCATCATTGCATAGCATATTTTATTGCATTTTGGCAAATCCTCGATAAATCCTAAGCAACTCAAGGACCCTCGGAGAGAATTGGGGATTTTCCCGGTTTTTCATATTTGATTTTTATCATATAATAAAACGAGGATTTTGATTTTAATTATTTTTCTCTCCGAAAAATATTTCATATTAAAATAAATGAGAGGAGAAAATATGACTTCTCCAAAACTATTGAAATACTGGAGGAAAAAATATTAAAATCATATATTGGATTTTATTCGGATTTTATATGCAATTTTACTTGCATTAAAAAATTGCACGTTTTAAAAAATGCATTTTTGTGTCAAAAAAATGTTCACCTTGTTCTAATTATTTTAATTAGACGGGGAAATTTTTTTATCATTTTTGGATTTTTATTTATTTTTCGGTGATTTTTTTTTATTTCGGCGGAATATATTTTAAAAAAAACCCCACCGCGCCGGACCGGGCCGAGGCCCAGCCGAGCCGGCCGGCCCATCCCGCGCCCGTCTCCCTCGCGCGCACGCCCGCGCCGCTGCCCGAGTTCGAGGCGAGCACGGCCGCCGCCGCCTTGCCCCCTCCTGCAAGCAGCCCCCCTCTCTTATATACCCGCCGCCGCCGCCCCCTCCCTCACCCCGAGCCCCGCCCCAAGCCACCGCCGCCGGAGCCCGCTGCGCCGCCGCCCGAGGAGCCGCCGCCCCGCTCGCCGTACGCCGCCGCCGACGCCGCCCCTCGCCGCCCCTCGCCGCCGCCCGAGCCCCGCCACCCCGCCGCCCTCGCCGACCCCCGCCGGAGCCCCAAGCCGCCCCGCTGGAGCCCGTCCCGACGAGGTACCGAGCCGCCGCCGCCCTTGCCGGTTTTCTAAAAAAACAAAAAAAACCGTTCATTTTTTTCTAAACTCTAGATCGGTTTTTTTTGGTTTTATTATTTAGTGAACGTTCACCGACCCGTTCGTTAAAACGAACGTGTTCGTCGGATTTTCGCAGTTAACGAACGTCCGTTCTTTAACCGTTCGTCAGTTTTTCTTTTTTGTCGGATTTTTCCGCGATTTTTCCAGATCTCGATTTCAGATCAGATCTTCGTTTTCGTTTAACTTTTCGCCCGTTTATCGGAATCAGGCGATTCAAGCGCCTAGAGTTTCCTCTCGAAATTCTCTTTCCGTTTAACCCACTCAAACAAGTTTTTGCTACTGTAAAATTCGACCTAGATCCAGATTAGTAAATGAAGCTTGTTTCTTTCGCCGTTTGACTTTCGTTGGTTCGTTCGATTTGATTCTTTTTGCAAACCGGAGTTCTTAAGTTGAACTTTCTGGTTGGATCTTTTATTTGAGTTTTACCTGTGCATTAGATGAGTACTTATTGTTTGCTTGTTTGTTTGCGATAGAGTACCCGGAGTGCGCCGCTTGTTACTTCGAATCTCTAGGTTTCGCGGATCATCAGCAAGGCAAGTAACACTTTGATCATACTTTTCCATACCCAGTTTTATTGCATTAGATCAATCCTCAAACATTGCATGATTAGGATCTAATTAAATTGTGGGTATTGGGAAGTAGTTGAGGTAGTACCTATTACCTGTTTCTATTATCAAACCCTTGGGAGTTACTTCTACGTTGCTATTATATTGCTATGCTATGCTCGTAGACGTGGATTGGGTTTGAGAGTATTCATGACAGACGTGAGATTGTTAATCAATGGTTTACTTAAGGTGGCAACTAAAACTCACATCTGGGTGGATTGAGGTACCTGTGTATTCCAGGATTGCCTGTTTTTCTTTTGGACCGCCACCCAGGTTCAAAGGGATCATGAGATTATTCATGCTAGAAACTTCCGTGTGCAGCCGCAAGCTATTATGGGCTCTAGCATAGTTGATTAAGTTGTGTGAACTCTTACAGTGGTAGACTAGCAGATGTAGGGGATGTAGGTGGTACGGTCTATCACATCGTAAGGTGCAAACACTTCTGAAAGACTGTGTCTCGATCATCCGTTTCTCAAACATCATGTAGTGCGAGAACCAAGCGGAGGCGATCGAGTCTTGTGGGAAAAGTGCACAAACCTCTGCAGAGTGTACAAACTAATCATGATTAGCCGTGTCCCCGGTCATGCACAACTTGAGTATCTAGTACTTGGATTATCATGTGAATCTCATCATGTTACTTTTAATTAATTTTGTTGGGTTAATGATGTTACTTAATTGGGATTGAGATGCTGTCAACCATCTCAATGTTTAACAACCACCATGATAGTTAAATAAAATTTATTCCTTTGCAGTAGGGAAAAATTGGCTTTTCGCAAAACTGTAACCATAGAGCTTTCCACCAGCCATATATGCATGTAGTATAGCATTATTATATTCATTATTCTCTATGTGTTACTTTGCCAGCATATTCCATGTGCTGACCCGTTTTGGGCTGCAACGTTTCATGTTGCAGACTTTTCAGACGACGAGTAAGGTGCCTTAGGTCGTGGTCTTATACTCAGTGATGCCGTTGGAGTTGATGGACTCACTTATCTTCCAAGTCTTCCGCTGTTATCGTATTTAGATGGCCTTAAGCCATATTTATCATACTTGTTCTCTTTGAGATATTCATTGTAAGAAGTGTGTGATTGCTACTCTGTTATAAATCCTCCATTTGTACTGTGCGTGTCAGCATTACTGATCCAGGGATGACACTGGTGCATAGCAGCACAGACTATTTGAGGTCTGGTCGCTACAATGTAGCTATGTGAAGACTCTCTCTCATAAATAGAATTTCAGATCTTAAGTATTTTATTGAAACAGCAAGCAAAACAAAATAAAATGACATTCCAAGGATAGCACATATCATGTGAAGAAGCAAAAACCTAGGCTCAACCGGTACTAATCGATCATTGTTGAAGAAGAAAGGTGGGATGCCAACCGGAGCATCCCCAAGCTTAGATGCTTGAGACTTCTTGAAATATTAACTAGGGATGCCTTGGGCATCCCCAAGCTTGACCTTTTGTGTCTCCTTAATTCCTTTTATATAACGGTTTCCCTAAATCTTAAAAACTCCATCCACACAAAACTCAACAAGAACTCGTGAGAAAAGTTAGTATAAATCAAATGCAAAACCTTATCATTCTCTATTGTAGAAAATAACTAAAACTATTATTTAACATTGCATAATAAATGCCTCTGCATATTAATACTCCTATCTTCAAATAGACTCATTAAACAAGCAAACATATGCAAACATAACAGCAATCTGTCTAAACAGAACAGTCTGTAAAGAGTGCAATTGTACTCATACTTCCCTAACTCCAAAAATTCTGGAAAATTACCACACTGCAGAAAATTTGTTGTTACTCGTTGTGTAAATATTTCAAGATTTTATCATATTGTGACTTTCCAGAAGAATTCAGACAATGATAGAAAACTTTCTGTTTTCAAAACAGCAACATTAGACATGCAAAATAAGCATGGTAAAGGCTATACTTGACCTTTTTATTGAACTAAAGATGCAAAACATTACTCTAAATAACAGCAAGAAAATACTAATAAAATAAAATGACGCTCCAAGCAAAACTCATATCATGTGATGAATAAAAATATAGCTCCAAGTAAGGTTACCGATAATGTTGGAGACGAAAGAGGGGATGCCTTCCGGGGCATCCCCATGCTTAGTTGCTTGGATCTTCCTTGAATATTACCTTGGTGTGCCTTGGGCATCCCCAAGCTTAGGGTCTTGTCACGCCTTGTTCTCCTCATATGGATATCTCACCCAAAACATGAAAACTTCAATCACACAAAACTCAACAGAAAACTCGTAAGCTCCGTTAGTATAATAAAACAAATTATTCACTTTGGTACTGTCAAGACAAGATTCATAATTTTTCTCACATGATGCCTACTGTACCCTATCATTTCTACAATTTATATTAAGCAATATAAGCCATAGAAACTAGAAAACAAGCAAACTATGCATCGAAAACAGAATCTGTCAAAAACAGAACAGTCTGTAAAGATCTGAATTAAGGTCATACTTCTGTAACTCCAAATATTATGAAAACTTAGGACAGTGTAAAAAAATTTGTATATAAATAAACTTTAAAAAAATTAGAATTTTTCCACGTTCCAGTAAAAGATAGGAATTTCTGCACTGGACGCAAAAGTTTCTATTTTTGCACAGAATCAAGTCAACCATCGACCACACTATCCCAAAGGCTTTACTTGGCACTTTATTCAAACAAAAGCTATAAAACATGATTACTACAGTAGCTTAATCATTTGAACACACAAAAACAGTAGTGGTAAATATGGGGTTGTCTCCCAACAAGCCCTTTTCTTTAATGCCTTTTAAGCTAGGCATGATGATTTCAATGATGATCAAATAAAAGATAAGAATTGGAACGTAAAAAGAGCACCATGGGGCATATAACTAGCACATTTAAGTCTAACCCACTTCCTATGCATAGGGATTTTGTGAGCAAAAAATTTATGGGAACAACAATCAACTTGCATAGGAAGGCAAAACAAGTGCAACTTCAAAACTTTAAGCACATAGAGAGGAAACTTGTTATTAGTGCAATACGTAAAAGCATATGTTCCTCTCTCATAATAATTTTCAGTAGCATCATGAATGAATTCAAAAATATAACCATCACATAAAGCATTATTCTCATGATGCACAAGAATATAAATTTACTACTCTCCACATAAGCAAAATTCTTCTCATTCGGAATAGTGGGAGCAAACTCAAGGAAATAACTATCATGTGAGGCATAATCCAATTGAAAATTAAAATCATGATGACAAGTTTCATGGTTATCATTATTATTTATAGCATACATGTCATCACAATAATCATCATAGATAGCAACTTTGTTCTCATAATCAATAGGAACCTCTTCCGAAATAGTGGATTCATCACTAAATAAAGTCATGACCTCTCCAAATCAACTTTCATAATTATCACAATAAGATTCAACACTCTCCAAAATAGTGGGATCATTACTTCCTCAAGTTGACACTCTTCCAAACCCACTTTCATCAACATAATCATCGTAAATAGGAGGCACGCTATCATCATAATAAATATTCTCATCAAAACTTGGGGGAGTAAAAATATCATCTTCATCAAACATCGCATCCCCAAGCTTATGCCTTTACATATCATTAGCATCGTGGATATTCAAAGAATTCATACTAACAACACTCCAATCATGCTCATCATTCAAAGTTTGTATGCCAAACATTTTATTGACTTCTTCTTCTAACACTTTGGCACAATTTTCCTTTCCATCATTTTCATGAAAGACATTAAAAAGATGAAGCATATGAGGCAACCTCAATTCCATTTTTTTGTAGTTTTGTTTTATAGACTAAACTAGTGATAAAACAAGAAACTAAAAGATTCAATTGCAAGATCTAAAGATATATCTTCAAGCAATAACCTCCCCGCCAACGGTGCCAGAAAAGAGCTTAGTTGACGGGCTGTTAGTGCCGCTTACCTAGCCTCCCCGGCAACGGCGCCAGAAAAGAGCTTGATGTCTACTACGCAACCTTCTTCTTGTAGACTCATGTTGGGCCTCCAAGCGCAGAGTTTTGTAGGACAGTAGCAAGTTTCCCTCAAGTGGATGACCTAAGGTTTATCAATCCGTGGGAGGCATAGGATGAAGATGGTCTCTCTCAAATGACCCTGCAACCAAATAACAAAGAGTCTCTTGTGTCCCCAACACACCCAATACAATGGTAAATTGTATAGGTGCACTAGTTCGGCAAAGAGATGGTGATACAAGTGTAATATGGATGGTAGATATAGGTTTTTGTAATCTGAAAATATAAAAACAAGGTAACTAGTAACAAAAGTCAGCAAAAAGGTATTCAAATGCTTCGAAACAAGGCCCAGGGTTCATACTTTCACTAGTGCAAGTTCTCTCAACAATGATAACATAATTAGATCATATAACAATTCCTCAACATGCAACAAAGAGTGACTCCAAAGTCACTAATAGCGGAGAACAAAGAAGAGATTATTGTAGGGTACGAAACCACCTCAAAGTTATTCTTTCTGATCGATCTATTGGCTATTCCTATAAGTGTCACAAACAGCCCTAGAGTTCGTGCTAAAATAACATCTTAAGACACACATCAACCAAAACCCTAATTTCACCTAGATACTCCAATGTCACCAGAAGTATCCGCAAGTTTGATTATATGATATGCATCACACAATCTCAGGTTAATCTATTCAACCAAACACAAAGAACTTCAAAAAGTGCCCCAAAGTTTCTACCGGAGAGTAAGACGAAAACGTGTGCCAACCACTATGCATAAGTTCACAAGGTCACAAGACCCGCAAGTTGATCACCAAAACATACATCAAGTAGATCACGTGAATATCCCATTGTCACCACAGATAAGCACATGCAAGACATAGATCAAGTGTTCTCAAATCCTTAAAGACTCAATCCGATAAGATAACTTCAAAGGGAAAACTCAATCCATTACAAGAGGGTAGAGGGGGAGAAACATCATAAGATCAAACTATAATAGCAAAGCTCGCGGTACATCAAGATCATGGCAAATCAAGAACACGAGAGAGAGAGAGATCAAACACATAGCTACTGGTACATACCCTCAGGCCCGAGGGTGAACTACTCCCTCCTCGTCATGGCGAGCGCCGGGATAATGAAGATGGCCACCGGTGATGGTTTCCCCCTCTGGTAGGGTGCTGGAACGGGCTCCCGATTGGTTTTTCGTGGCTACAGAGGCTTGCGGCGGCGGAACTCCCGATCTAGGTTCTATTCTGGAGGTTTGGGGATTTATAAGAAGCGCTGGCGTTGGGAACGAGTCAAGGGGCCCACGAGGCGACGACAAGGACGGTGGGCGCGCCCTAGGGGGGTGGGGGCGCCCTCCATCCGTGTGGTGGCCTCGGGACTCTTCTTCGATATCTTTTCGTTCTAGTATTTTTTATATTTTCCAAAAATATTCTCCGTAAATTTTCAGCTCAATTGGACTCAGTTTGATATTCCTTTTCTGCAAAGCTCAAAAGCAAGCAAAAAAACAGAAACTGGCACTGGGCTGTAGGTTAATAGGTTAGTCCCAAAAATCACATAAAATAGCTTATAAATGCATATAAAACCTCCAAGATAGATAATATAATAGCATGGAACAATCAAAAATTATAGATACGTTGGAGATGTATCAAAGCTTGTGGCGGGCATCGTTATTTTCTGACCTTCACAGATGATTTGAGCAGATATGGGTATGTCTACTTGATGAAACACAAGTCTGAAACATTTGAAAAGTTCGAAGAATTTCAGAGAAGTGAAGAATCATCGTAACAAGAAAATAAAGTTTCTACGATCTGATCGCAGAGGCGAATATTTGAGTTGCGATTTTGGCCTTCATTTAAAATAATGTGGAATTGTTTCACAACTCACGCCACCTGGAACACCACAACGTAATGGTGTTCCCGAGGGTCGTAACCGTACTTTATTAGATATGTGTGATCTATGATGTCTCTTGCCGATTTACCACTATCGTTTTGGGGTTATGCATTAGAGACAGCTGCATTCACGTTAAATAGGGCACCGTCTAAATCCATTGAGATGACACCATATGAACTATGGTTTGGCAAGAAACCTAAGCTGTCGTTTCTTAAAGTTTGGTGTTGCGACACTTATGTCAAAAGGCTTCAGCCTGATAAGCTCAAACCCAAATCAGAGAAGTGCCTCTTCATAGGATACCCTAAGGAAACAATTGGGTACACCTTCTACCACAAATCCGAAGGCAAGATATTTGTTGCCAAGAATGGAAACTTTCTAGAGAAGGAGTCTCTCTCGAAAGAAGTGAGTAGGAGGAAAGTAGAACTTGATGAGGTAATTGTACCTTCTCTCGAATTGGAAAGTAGCTCATCACAGAAAACCGTTCCCGTGATGCCTACACCAACTAGAGAGGAAGCTAATGATAATGATCATGAAACTTCAGATCAAGTTACTACCAAACCTCGTAGGTCAACCAGAGCATGTTCCGCACCAGAGTGGTATGGTAATCCTGTTCTGGAAGTCATGTTACTAGACCATGAAGAACCTACGAACTATGAAGAAGCGATGATGAGCCCAGATTCCGATAAATGGCTTGAGGCCATGAAATCTGAGATAGGTCCATGTATGAGAACAAAGTGTGGACTTTGGTTCACTTGCCCGATGATCGGCGAGCCATAGAGAATAAATGGATCTTCAAGAAGAAGACTGACGCTGATGGTAATGTTACTGTTTACAAAGCTCGAATTGTCACGAAAGGTTTTCGACAAGTTCAAGGAGTTGATTACGATGAGACTTTCTCACCCGTAGCGATGCTTGATACGTCTCCAACGTATCTATAATTTTTTATTGTTCCATGCTATTATATTATCTGTTTTGGATGTTTTATATGCATTAATATGTTAGTTTATATGATTTTTGGGACTAATCTATTAACCTAGAGCCCAGTGCCAATTTCTATTTTTTCCTTGTTTTAGAGTTTCACAGAAAAGGAATACCAAACGGATTCCAAACGGAATAAAACTTTCACGATGATTTTTCTTGGACCAAAGGACACCCAGGAGACTTGGAGTGCTAGTCAGAAGAGCCACGAGGCGGCCATAAGGGTGGAGGGCGCACCCAGGGGGTAGGGCGCGCCCCCCGACCTTGTGGGCCCCTCGGTGACCCCCTGACTTAGATCTTCCTCCTATATATTCTCAAATATCCCAAAACCTTCCAGGAGAGCCACAAAAACACTTTTCCACCGTCGCAACCTTATGTACCTGCGAGATCCCATCTAGGGGCCTTTTCCGGCGTCCTGCCAGAGGGGGACTCGATCACGGAGGGCTTCTACATCAACAACATTGCCTCTCCGATGAAGCGTGAGTAGTTTACCTCAGACCTACGGGTCCATTGCTAGTAGCTAAATGGCTTATCCTCTCTCTTTGATTCTCAATACAAAGTTCTCCTCGATGTTCTTGGAGATCTATTCGATGTAATACCTTTTTGCTGTGTGTTTGCCGAGATCCGATGAATTGTGAATTTATCATCAGCTTATCTATGAATATTATTTGAATCTTCTCTGAATTCTTTTATGCATGATTTGATATCTTTGCAAGTCTCTTCGAACTATCGATTTGGTTTCGCCAACTAGATTGGTTTTTCTTGCAATGGGAGAAGTGCTTAGCTTTGGGTTCAATCTTGTGATGTCCTTTCCCAGTGACAGTAGGGGCAGCAAGGCACGTATTGTATTTTTGCCATCAAGGATAACAAGATGGGGTTTTCATCATATTGCTTGAGTTTATCCCGCTACATCATGTCATCTTACTTCATGCGTTACTCTGTTTTATGAACTTAATACACTAAATGCAGGTAGGAGTCAGTCGATGTGTGGAGTAATAATAGTAGATGCAGGCAGGAGACGGTCTACTTGATACAGACGTGATGCCTATATTCATGATCATTGCCTTAGATATCATCAGAACTTTGCGCTTTTCTATCAATTGCTCGGCAGTAATTTGTTCACCCATCGTAATATTTTCTATCTTGAGAGAAGCCTCTAGTGAAACCTATGGCCCCCGGGTCTACTTTCCATCATATAAGTTTCTGATCTATATTTCTAGTTTCCTATTTACTTTCTTTGCAATCTTTTACTTTCCGTTCCATAAACCAAAAATATTACTTTACCTTTTTATCCATCTATATCAGATCTCACTTTGCAAATAATCGTGAAGGGACTGACAACCCCTTTATCGCGTTGGGTGCAAGTTGGTGTTTGTTTGTGTAGGTATTCGGTGACTTGTGCGTTGTCTCCTACTGGATTGATACCTTGGTTATCAAAACTAAGGGAAATACTTACTCTGCTTTGCTGCATAACCCTTTCCTCTTCAAGGGAAAAACCAACGTAAGCTCAAGAGGTAGCAATGCTTAAGTTTGTCCGAATCATGTTAGCAATTGCCGCATTTTATGATTATGAAATTTGGCAACTGGACGTCAAAACTACATTCCTTAATGGATTTCTTAAAGAAGAGTTGTATATGATGCAACCAAAAGGTTTTGTCAATCCTAAAGGTGCTATAAAAGTGTGCAAGGTCCAGCGATCCATTTATGGACTGGTGCAAGCATCTCGGAGTTGGAATGTACGCTTTGATGAGGTGATCAAAGCATATGGTTTTATACAGACTTTCAGAGAAGCATGTATTTACAAGAAAGTGAGTGGGAGCTCTGTAGCATTTCTAATATTATATCTGGATGACATATTGTTGATTGGAAATGATATAGAATTATTTGATAGCATAAAAGGATACTTGAATAAGAGTTTTTCAATGAAAGACCTCGGTGAAGCTGCTTATATATTGGGCATCAAGATCTATAGAGATAGATCAAGATGCTTAATTGGACTTTCACAAAGCACATACCTTGATAAAGTTTTGAAAAGGTTCAAAATGGATCAATCAAAGAAAGGGTTCTTGCCTATGTTACAAGGTGTGAAGTTGAGTTAGACTCAATGCCCGACCACTGCAGAGATAGAGAGAAAAGGAAAGTCATTCCCTATGCCTCAGCCATAGGTTCTATCATGTATGATATGTTGTGTACCAAACCCGATGTGTGCCTTGCTATAAGTTTAGAAGGGAGGTACCAAAGTAATCCAGGACTGGATCACTGGACAGTGGTCAAGAACATCCTAAAGTACCTGAAAAGGACTAAGGATATGTTTCTCGTTTATGGAGGTGACAAAGAGCTCGTCGTAAATGGTTACGTCGATGCTAGCTTGGACACTGATCCGGATGACTCTAAGTCACAAAACGGATACGTATTTATATTGAATGGTGGAGCTGTCAGGTCGTGCAGTTCCGAACAGAGCGCCGTGGCGGGATCTACGTGTGAAGCGGAGTACATAGCTGCTTCGGAAGCAACAGATGAAGGAGTCTGGATGAAGGAGTTCATATCCGATCTAGGTGTAATACCTAGTGCATCGGGTCCAATGAAAATCTTTTGTGACAATACTGGAGCAATTGCCTTAGCAAAGGAATCCAGATTTCACAAAAGACCCAAACACATCAAGAGACACTTCAACTCCATCCATGATCAAGTCAAGGAGGGAGACATAGAGATTTGCAAAATACATACGGATCTGAATGTGGCAGACCCGTTGACTAAGCCTCTTCCACGAGAAAAACATGATCAACACCAAGACTCCATGGGTGTTAGAATCATTACAATGTAATCTAGATTATTGACTCTAGTGCAAGTGGGAGACTGAAGGAAATATGCCCTAGAGGCAATAATAAAGTTGTTATTTTATATTTCCTTATATCATGATAAATGTTTATTATTCATGCTAGAATTGTATTAACCGGAAACTTGATACATGTGTGGATACATAGACAAAACACCGTGTCCGTAGTAAGCCTCTACTAGACTAGCTCGTTAATCAAAGATGGTTAAGTTTCCTAACCATAGACATGTGTTGTCATTTGATGAACGGGATCACATCATTAGGAGAATGATGTGATGGATGATACGTCTCTAACGTATCTATAATTTATGAAGTATTCATGCCATGTTTACAACAATTTTATACGGTTTTGGTATGATTTGCATGGAACTAACCCGGATTGACGATGTTTTCAGCAGAACTACCATGGTGTTGTTTTTTGTGCAGAATGAAAGTTCTCCAAATAAGCTGAAATTTTTTGACAATTTTTTTTGAAACAAAAGAGACCCCCGAAGCTTCGTGGGAGGGCTAGAAGAGACACAAGGAGGGCACAACCCACCAGGGCGTGCCTGGTGGGCCTGGCATGCCCCGGTGGGTTGTGCTCACCTCGAGGCCCATCTTAGCATGAAACCAACGCCAAAAAATCCTATAAATAGAGAAACCATCAGAATTTCCGCCGCCGCAGGCCTCTGTAGCCACCGAAAACCAATCTAGACCCTTTCCGGCACCCTGCCGGAGGGGGGAATCATCTCCGGTGGCCATCTTCATCATCCCGGCGGCCACCACGATGAGGAGGGAGTAGTCCACCCTCAGGGCTGAGGGTTTGTACCAGTAGCTATGTGTTTAATCTCTCTCTCTCTCTCTCGTGTTCTTGAGATGTCACGATCTTGATGTATCCCGGGCTTTGTTAATATAGTCGGATCATATGGTGTTTTCCCCTCTCTATCTTGTTGTGATGAATTGAGTTTTTCCCTTTGAGATTTCATTGTTATCGGATTGAATACTTTTATGGATTTGAGAATAGTTGATATATGTCTTGCAATTGGATGCTCATGGTGACAACGGGGTATCGTATTGATTCACTTGATATATGTTTTAGCACTCAACTCGCGGATTCCGAGGTGACATTGGGGTAATCTATGCATAGGGGTTGATGCATGTTCTTGTCTTTGTTTCTCCGGTAGAAATGTTGGGGCACTCTTTGAAGTTCTTTGTGTTTGATTGAATATTATCAATCTGAACTTGCTTTGGTGTTATTTTAGTACGAACTCTTGGTTAGATCGATCGGAAAGAATAGCTTTGTGTTATTTTAGTACGAACTCTAAGATAGATTGATCGGAAAGAATAGCTTTGAGATGGTTTCATACCTTACAAACAATTTATTCTTATGTTCTCCGCTAGATAGGAACTTTGGAGTGATTCTTCATCGTACTTTGAGGGGTGGTTATATGATCCAATTAAATTAGCACTGTTGAGACATTGCACTAGCAAAAGTACGGACCATAGGCCTCATTTTCAAGCATTGCAATACCATTTTTGTGCCCGTTTACTATTTGCTACCTTGCTGTTTTTATTTATCTAGATTATAAAAATATATTTCTACCATCAATATTACACTTTTATCACCATCTCTTCACCGAACTAGTGCACCTATACAATTTGCCATTGTATTGGGTGTGTTGGGGACACAAGAGATTTCTTGTATTTGGTTGTAGGGTCGTTTGAGAGAGACCGTCTTCATCCTACACCTCTCCCGGATTGATAAACCTTAGGTCAACCACTTGAGGGAAAATTGCTACTGTCCTACAAAACTCTGCGCTTGGAGGCCCAACACATGTCTACAAGAATAAAGTTGTGTAGTAGACATCAATGGACAAGACCCATCCGTTAGCTTAGAATTATGATCGTTCAGTTTTATTGATATTGCTTTCTTCATGTCATATACATATTCCTTTGACTATGAGATTATGCAACTCTCAAATACCGGAGTAATACCTTGTATGCTATCAAACGTCACAACATAACTAGGTGATCATAAAGATTCTCTACAGGTATCTCTGTAGGTGTTTGTTGGGTTGGCATAGATCGAGATTAGGATTTGTCACTCCGAGTATCGGAGAGGTATCTCTGGGCCCTCTCGGTAATACACATCATAAGAAGCCTTGCAAGCAAAGTGAATAATGAGTTAGTTGCAGGATGATGTATTACGGTACGAGTAAAGAGACTTTCCGGTAACAAGACTGAACTAGGTATGAAGATACCAACGATCAAATCTCGGGCAAGTAACATACCGATGACAAAGGGAATAACGTATGTTGTCATTACGGTTCGACCAATAAAGATCTTCGTAGAATATGTAGGAGCCAATATGCGCATCTAGGTTTCGCTGTTGGTTATTGACCGGAGAGGTGTCTCGGTCATGTCTACATAGTTCTCGAACCTGTAGGGTCCGCACGCTTAACGTTCGATGACGATTTAGTATTATATGAGTTATGTGATTTGGTGGCCGAATGTTGTTCGGAGTCCCGGATGAGATCACGGACATGACGAGGAGTCTCAAAATGGTTGAGAGGTAAAGATTGATATATAGGATGATAGTATTCGGACACCGGAAGTGTTCCGGATAGTATCAGGTATTTATCGGAGTACCAGGGGGTTACCTGAACCCCCCCGGGGGGAATAATGGGCCTTATGGGCCATAAGAGGGGAGCACACCAGTCCACAAGGGGTGGTGCACCCCCACCTTTAGTTAGGACGCCAAATAGGAGAAGGAAAAGGGGGTTCGCCCCCCCTCCCTTTCCTTCCTCCCTTCCCTCTTCCCTTTTTCCCCCTTCCGGAAATAAGGAAAGGGGGGCGAATTGGGATAGGACCCCAAGTAGGATTCCTCCTACTTGTGGTGACCCATGGTTGTTCCCCTCCCCCTCCCACCTATATATATGTGAGGAGGGGGCGCCTAGAACACACACCAACAATTGTTAGCCGTGTGCGGCGCCCCCCTCCAAAGTTTACGCCTCCAATCATTCTTGGGGAACGCAGTATTCAAAAAATTTACCTACAATCACGCAAGATCTATCTAGGAGATGCATAGCAACAAGCGGGGAGAGTGTGTCTACGTACCCTCGTAGACCGAAAGCGGAAGCGTTTAGTAATGCGGTTGATGTAGTCGAACGTCTTCATGATCCAACCGATCCAAGTACCGAACGTACGGCACCTCCGTGTTCAGCACACGTTCAGCACGATGACGTCCCTCGAGCTCTTGGTCGAGTTGAGGACAAGGGAGAGTTCTGTCAGCACGACGATGTGACGATGGTGATGATGAAGTTACCGGCGCAGGGCTTCGCCTAAGCACTACGACGATATGACCGAGGTGTTGAATTGTGGAGGGGGGGACGTCACACGGCTAAGAGATTGTCTGTTGTGCCTTTGGGGTGCCCCTTGCCCCCGTATATAAAGGAGGGGAGGAGGAGGCCGGCCAACAAGGGGCGCGGCGCCAGAGAGAGGGGAGTCCTACTAGGACTCCAGTCCTAGTAGGATTCGGCCCCACTGATACGCCTCCGTCGTATCTACTTTTCCAAACACTTTTGCCCTTGTTTTGGACTCTAACTTGCATGATTTGAATGGAACTAACCTGGACTGACGCTGTTTTCAGCAGAATTGCCATCATGTTATTTATGTGCAGAAACAAAAGTTCTCGGAATGACCTGAAACTTCACGGAGATTATTTTTGGAAATAATAAAAAATACTGGCAAAAGAATCAAGGCCAGGGGCCCACACCCTTTCCATGAGGGTGGGGGCGCGCCTGCCCCCCTGAGCGCGCCCCTGCCTCGTGGGCCCCCTGGAGCTCCACCAACCTCAACTCCAACTCCATATATTCGTGTTCGGGGAGAAAAAAATCAGAGAGAAAGATTCATCGCGTTTTACGATACGGAGCCGCCGCCAAGCCCTAAACTCTCTCGGGAGGGCTAATCTGGAGTCCGTTCGGGGCTCCGGAGAGGGGAATCCGTCGCCATCGTCATCATCAACCATCCTCCATCACCAATTTCATGATGCTCACTGCCGTGCGTGAGTAATTCCATCGTAGGCTTGTTGGACGGTGATGGGTTGGATGAGATTTATCATGTAATCGAGTTAGTTTTGTTAGGGTTTGATCCCTAGTATCCACTATATTCTGAGATTGATGTTGCTATGACTTTGCTATGCTTAATGCTTATCACTAGGGCCCGAGTGCCATGATTTCAGATCTGAACCTATTATGTTTTCATGAATATATGTGAGTTCTTGATCCTATCTTGCAAGTCTATAGTCACCTACTATGTGTTATGATCCGGCAACCCCGAAGTGACAATAATCGGGACCACTCCCGGTGATGACCGTAGTTTGAAGAGTTCATGTATTCACTATGTGTTAATGCTTTGGTCCGCTACTCTATTAAAAGGAGGCCTTAATATCCCTTAGTTTCCGTTAGGACTCCGCTGCCACGGGAGGGTAGGACAAAAGATGTCATGCAAGTTCTTTTCCATAAGCACGTATGACTATATTCGGAATACATGCCTACATTACGTTGATGAATTGGAGCTAGTTCCGTGTCACCTTATGTTATGACTGTTACATGAGGAACCACATCCGGCATAATTCTTCATCACCGATCCAATGCCTACGAGCTTTTCACATATTGTTCTTCGCTTATTTACTTTTCCGTTGCTACTGTTACAATCACTACAAAACCCAAAAATATTACTTTTGCTACCATTATCGTTACTTCCATACTACTTTGCTACTAAATACTTTGCTGCAGATACTAAGTTATCCAGGTGTGGTTGAATTGACAACTCAACTGCTAATACTTGAGAATATTCTTTGGCTCCCCTTGTGTCGAATCAATAAATTTGGGTTGAATACTCTACCCTCGAAAACTGTTGCGATCCCCTATACTTGTGGGTTATCAAGACTATTTTCTGGCGCTGTTGTCGGGGAGCATAGCTCTATTCTTTGAGTCACTTGGGATTTATATTTGCTGGTCACTATGAAGAACTTGAAAGACGCGAAAACAAAAATTTATCCCTCAACTACGAGGGGAGGTAAGGAACTGCCATCTAGCTCTGCACTTGATTCACCTTCTGTTTTGAGTAAGCTTGCGACACCTAAACCTGCTTCTGCTATTAATTCTGATATGTCGCATGTTATTGATGATGCCACTTCTGCTATGCATGATACTTATGATGAAACTACTTCTATGCTTGATACTACTGTGCCACTCGGTGAATTTCTTGATGAACAACTTGCTAGGGCTAGAGAGAATGAAATTATTGAAACTGCCAATATTGATGAATGTGATGATGAAGACTCTCCCCCTAAATATGAATTGCCTGTTGTGCTTGAGGGCTATGTTATGGATGAAGAAACTGCTAGAGACTTTCTTGCTTGCAATGATAGAAGCGATCTTAAGAAATTATTAGCTAAGCTGAAACAAAAAACTCTGAATGCTAGAATGAAATATGATCCTGGTTATGCTACTTCACCTATCTTTGTTACTGATAAGGATTATGAATTCTCTATTGATCCTGATATAATTACTTTGGTTGAGTCTGATCCTTTCTATGGCTATGAATCTGAAACTGTTGTGGCACATCTTACTAAAATTAATGATATAGCCACCCTATTCACTAATGATGAGAAAACTCGCTACTATTATATCCTTAAAATATTTCCGTTCTCATTAAAGGGTGATGCTAAGATATGGTTTAACTCTCTTGATCCTGGTTGTGTGCGTAGTCCCCAGGATATGATTTATTACTTCTCTGCTAAATATTTCCCTGCTCATAAGAAACAAGCTGCTTTAAGAGAAATATATAATTTTGTGCAAATTGAAGAAGACAGTCTCCCACACTTGGGGGAGGCTTCTCCAATTACTTAATGCTTTGCCTGATCATCCTCTCAAGAAAAATGAAATACTTGATATCTTTTATAATGGACTAACTGATGCTTCCAGAGACCACCTGGATAGTTGTGCTGGTTGTGTTTTCAGGGAAAGAACACCAGATGAAGCTGAAATTCTATTGAATAATATGTTGACCAATGAAAATAATTGGACACTTCATGAACCAACTCCTAAGCCAACTCCAAAGAAGAGGGGTGTTCTATTTCTCAGTCCTGAAGACATGCAAGAGGCAAAGAAATCTATGAAAGAAAAGGGTATTAAAGCTGAAGATGTTAAGAATTTACCTCCTATTGAAGAAATACATGGTCTTAATTTCCCGCCTGGTGAAGAATTATATGGTCTTAATTCATCACCTATTGAAGAAACACATGGTCTTGATAACCCGACACAGGTAGTAAAGGTAAATTCTCTCTATAGATATGATAAAGCTGAAATCCCTCCTACCAAGTTTGCTAGCCAATGTTTGGATGAATTTGTTAATTTTATGGTTAAGCAAGAAGATTTTAATGCTTATTTTGGTAGACAATTAAAACACAATGCTTATATGATTGAACACTTGGGTGACTATATATCTAGAGTTAAAGGTGAACTTAAACTCATTAGTAAACATGCTTCTATGGTCACCACTCAAGTAGAACAAGTACTTAAGGGTCAGAATGATTCGCTCAATGAATTGAATAGTAAGAATAATGATTTTGCTGTTAGAGTGGCTACTAGAACTGGTAAATTAACTCAGGAACCTCTGTATCCTGAAGGCCATCCTAAGAGAATTGAGCAGAATTCTCAGAGAAATAATATTGATGCACCTAGTCCTTCTAAAAAGAAGAAAAATAAAAATGATAGGGCTTTGCATGCTTCTAGTGAACCTATTGCTGAACCACCTGAGAATCCAAATGATATTTCTATTTCTGATGCTGAAACACAATCTGGTAATGAACATGAACCTAGTGAAAATGTTAATGATGATGTTCATGTTGATGCTCAACCTAGTAATGACAATGATGTAGAAATTGAACCTGTTGTTGATCTTGATAACCCACAATCAAAGAATCAATGTTATGATAAGAGAGACTTTGTCGCTAGAAAGCACGGTAAAGAAAGGGAGCCATGGGTTCAGAAACCCATGCCTTTTCCTCCTAAATCATCCAAGAAAAAGGATGGTGAGGATTTTGAGCGCTTTGCTGAAATGATTAGACCTATCTTTTGTCGTATGCGATTAACTGATATGCTCAAAATGAATCCTTATGCTAACTACATGAAAGAAATTGTTACTAATAAAAGAAAGATACCGGAAGCTGAAATTTCCACCATGCTTGCTAATTATACTTTTAAGGGTGGAATACCTAAGAAACTTGGAGATCTAGGAGTACCAACTATACCATGCTCCATTAAAAGAAATTATGTTAGAACTGCTTTATGTGATCTTGGAGCCGGTGTTAGTGTTATGCCTCTCTCTTTATATCGTAGACTTGATTTGAATAAGTTGACACCTACTGAAATATCTTTGCAAATGACTGATAAATCAACCGCTAAACCTGTCGGTATTTGCGAGGATGTGCCTGTTGTGGTTGCGAATGTTACTATTTTAACGGACTTTGTTATCCTTGATATTCCCGAGGACGATAGTATGTCTATTATTCTTGGAAGACCCTTTTTGAATACTGCAGGGGCTGTTATTGATTGCAACAAAGGCAATGTCACTTTTCATGTTAATGGCAATGAGCATACGGTACACTTTTCGAGGAAACAACCTCAAGTCCACAGTATCAATTCTATTGGAAAAATTCCATCGATTATTTTTGGAGGTTTTGAATTTCCTCTTCCTACTGTCAAGAAGAAATATGATATTCTTATTATTGGGGACATTCATATCCCCGTTGAGGTAACATAGTGTTATTCGAAATTTCTCCGGTTCCATGTTATTCGGAATGAGCTTGTTAACAAGACTTGATCAACCTTGTTAGTGGATTCCTTTTGATGCGCATGATATGGATGAAGTTAGAAGGCACAACCTTCTGTACCCTCCTTTTACTTTCTGTTATTTAGTTGAAATAAAGTAAAATTAGTATTTTCTGTCTGTTTTCTGAATTATCGTGCAATAAAAAAAATACCCCAAAAATAAAAGTTCTCCAAATGCCCCGAAATTGAAATATGATTTTTTTTCTGGAATATTTGAGAATATTTGGCACTGAGAACACATCAGGGGGAGCTGGCACCTGGCCATGAGGGTCCAGGGTGCGCCCACCCCCTGGGCGCGCCCCCCTGCCTCGTGGGCCCACGGTGGCTCCACTCCACTTATTCTTGCACCCACACGCTTCTTCTTCCTCCCAAAAAATTCACCAACCAGCTCAAGCACGAGTTCTAGCTCATTTTGCTGCGATTTTCGATCTCCTAGCTCAAAGCACCTCTCACAAAACTGCTTTGGAGGATTGTTCCTTGGTATGTGACTCCTCCATTGGTCCAATTAGTTTTTGTTCTAGTGCTTTATTCATTGCAAATTTGTGCTGCCTAGGTGACCATGTTCTTGAGCTTGCATGTCAAATTTACATGGTTCCAAGTAGTTCTAATGCATCATATAGGCTCTAGGCACTTGTAGGAGTAGTTGCTATCAATTTTGTTGAGTTTGGTTCACCTTTATTTGAAGTTACTAAAATTTTCAGAAATTTTTCAGAGGAAGAAATATGTTTAGGAAGATGTACCAAGGTGGTCCTTCAAGGAAGCAAGGACCCAGGCTTGCAATGCGCTATGCTGATGATGAACCACCAAGGGACGCACCAGTACGGGCTTGTGAATGGCCTTCAGAGGACTTCATGGATCAAGCAGGAATCAAGGAAGAATTTAACGCATATGTGTGTAACGCTGATCTTGAGAGCTTCGAGGTAGATAAGTGCCGTCAGTACCACTATCTCACTAATTCCTTTGTGAGGAGGTTTGAATTTTCATCGTCACGCAATTCTCAAACTGTCCTGTTTGATCTTTATGAAAATTCTTATACTATGGATTTAGAGGATTTTAATACTGCTTGCAAACTTCCACAATGGGGTAGTCCTAGTGAACCTCGCAAATCTGAATTTAGAGATTTTCTTGCTAGTATAACTGTGGGGGTATCTAGAGATATAGCACAAGCTACAATAGGGAACATTCATTTTCCTGCTATACATTATTTTGCTCTCTTCATAGGTAGGTGCAAAAATGGTAAGGATGAAGCATGTCACATGTGTGTCCCTGACCTCAGTGTTCTCAGGAGTGCTGTGTTAGGAGATAAACATTATAATTTGGGAGCCATTGTTGCACGTAGATTGCATATTAATAGATTTAATGGAGATTTCTTTGGTGGAATTTATGCAACCCGTTTAGCTAATTTTCTTAATATACCCATACGTGAGTATGATGTTGAGTTGCATCCTGTTTATTTAGATTATGAGGCTATGGTTCATCATCAGTTTGTTGAGAGGAACGATCAGTTCCTCCAGTACCGACTAATCTTTGACAGACGACGCACCTATCACGTCGCTCTCCCTGCTTCTACTTTCTTTGACTTTCAGGCAAAAGGGAGATATTTTATAACCAGAGAGGAGGCGGACGAGTATAAGAGGAGGACGGAGACAGCCCGCCTCCAAGCCGCAACCCACGATGTGATAGCCGCTGCATCTCAGTATGACCCCAACTATAACTTTGGATATCCGCCAGGCCAGCCGTGGACATAGACCAACTTAGGCCAAAAGCCTAAGCTTGGGGGAGTACGTATTTCTCACCGACATTACATTCATGTTTACACACTCATTGCTAGATGTCGGTGCTCATACTCTTTCATTGTAATATACATGCTAGTTTATTTTCTTTTTATGCTTTCTTCTTGTGTGTTTGAAAAATCTTAAGAAAACCAAAAAAATTAGTAGTAGCTTTTAGCTAGTTTACCTTTCTTGATGTAGTAGTAATAATTAAAAGAAAACCCAAAAATATTTCCTTTTCTTCTTTGCTTGTTGGGAGCTTTCCCGTGCAAATAGTTTTATTTCTTTTCTTTTCTTTGGGGGTCGATAGGAGAAGACCATGATTAAATTGTTGAAGTGTCTCTTATATGCATTATTGTTGATTTAACCAAGAGCCCATATTGCCTTGTCTTCTCCTGTTTATTGAATGCTTGCAGATTCCAGCTTAGTCCAGTGCACGTGCACTATTATTATTATTCACATCGTTCGGTCGTGCAAGTGAAAGGCAATTATGACGATATATGATGGACTGATTGAGATGGGAGAAGCTGGTATGAACTCGACCTCTCTTGTTTTTGTAAATATGATTAGTTCATCATTCCTGATTCAGCCTATTATGAATAAACATGTTTGCAATGACAATTAGAGATTATAGTTACTTATGCCATGCTTAATTAGCTAGGAGCTTATAATGGTTTACCTTGCGTGCCAATATGCTATTAAAATGGTTGTCATGTGGTATGATGGGGTGGTATCCTCCTTGGAATGATTCAAGTGACTTGACTTGGCACATGTTCACGCATGTAGTTGAAACAAATCAACGTAGCCTTCATGATATTTATGTTCATGGTGGATTATATCCTACTCATGCTTGCACTCAATGCTCATTAATTTTAATGCATGTTCATGACTGTTGTCGCTCTCTAGTTGGTCGGTTCCCAGTCTTTTTCTAGCCTTCACTTGTACTAAGCGGGAATACTGCTTGTGCATCCAATCCCTTAAACCCCAAAGTTATGCCATATGAGTCCACTATACCTTCCTATATCCGGTATCTACCTGTCGTTCCAAGTAAATTTGTATGTGCCAAACTCTAAACCTTCAAATGAAATTCTGTTTTGTATGCTCGAATAGCTCATGTATCAACTAGGGTTGTCCGTATCTTCCATGCTAGGCGGGTTATGCTCAAGAGGAGTGGACTCCGCTCCTCACTCACAAGAAAATGGCTGGTCACCGGGATGTCCAGTCCCATGCTTAATGCAAATCAAATCAAAATAATTGCAAACAAAACTCCCCCGGGACTCTTGTTAGTTGGAGGCACTCGTTGTTTCGAGGAAGCCATGGATTGATGCTTGTTGGTGGAGGGGGAGTATAAACTTTACCATTCTGTTTGGGAACCGCCTATAATGTGTATAGCATGGAAGATATCGCCATCTCTTGGTTGTTATGTTAACAATGAAAGTATGCCGCTCAAAATATTATTTATCTCTATTTCAAAAATTGAGCTCTGGCACCTCTACAAATCCATGCTTCCCTCTGCGAAGGGCCTATCTATTTACTTTTATGTTGAGTCATCACCCTCTTATTAAAAAGCACCAGCTGGAGAGCACCACTGTCATTTGCATCCATTACTATTAATTTATATTGGGTATGACTATGACTGGATCTCTTTTACCATGAATTACAATGTTTAGTCAGTCCTTGATCTTTAAAGGTGCTCTGCATTTATGTTTTGCGGTCTTAGAAAGGGCTAGCGAGATACCATCATCCGAGATTTATTATTATTGCTCGCTAGTTGATTATGCCATTGACATGAGTAAACATGAGACCTAACTGTTATTGTGAATGTGGTTAGTTCATAATCTTTGCTGAAAACTTGAATGCTGGCTTTACATATTTACAACAACAAGAGCAAATAGAGTTTGTAAAAGTTTTTCTTTATCACTTTCAGTTTGTCAACTGAATTGCTTGAGGACAAACAAAGGTTTAAGCTTGGGGAGTTGATACGTCTCCGTCGTATCTAATTTTCCAAACACTTTTGCCCTTGTTTTGGACTCTAACTTGCATGATTTGAATGGAACTAACCCGGACTGACGCTGTTTTCAGCAGAATTGCCATGGTGTTATTTATGTGCAGAAACAAAAGTTCTCGGAATGACCTGAAACATCACAAAAATTATTTTTGGAAATAATAAAAAATACTGGCGAAAGCATCAAGGCCAGGGGGCCCACACCCTTTCCACGAGGGTGGGGGGCACGCCTGGCCCCCTGGGCGCGCCCCCTGCCTCGTGGGCCCCCTGGAGCTCCACCGACCTCAACTCCAACTCCATATATTCGTGTTCGTGGAGAAAAAATTAAGAGAGAAAGATTCATCGCGTTTTACGCTACGGAGCCGCCGCCAAGCCCTAAACTCTCTCGGGAGGGCTGATCTGGAGTCCGTTTGGGGCTCCGGAGAGGGGAATCCGTCGCCATCGTCATCATCAACCATCCTCCATCACCAATTTCATGATGCTCACCACCATGCGTGAGTAATTCCATCGTAGGCTTGCTGGACGGTGATGGGTTGGATGAGATTTATCATGTAATCGAGTTAGTTTTGTTAGGGTTTGATCCCTAGTATCCACTATGTTCTGAGATTGATGTTGCTATGACTTTGCTATGCTTAATGCTTGTCACTAGGGCCCGAGTGCCATGATTTCAGATCTGAACCTATTATGTTTTCATGAATATATGTGAGTTCTTGATTCTATCATGCAAGTCTATAGTCACCTACTATGTGTTATGATCCGGCAACCCCGAAGTGACAATAATCGGGACCACTCCCGGTGATGACCGTAGTTTGAGGAGTTCATGTATTCACTATGTGTTAATGCTTTGGTCCGGTACTCTATTAAAAGGAGGCCTTAATATCCCTTAGTTTCCGTTGGGACCCCACTGCCACGGGAGGGTAGGACAAAAGATGGCATGCAAGTTCTTTTCCATAAGCACGTATGACTATATTCGAAATACATGCCTACATTACATTGATGAATTGGAGCTAGTTCTGTGTCACCCTATGTTATGACTGTTACATGATGAACCACATCCGGCATAATTCTTCATCACCGATCCAATGCCTACGAGCTTTTCTACTGTTCTTCGCTTATTTAGTTTTCCGTTGCTACTACTACAATCACTACAAAACCCAAAAATATTACTTTTGCTACCGTTACCGTTACTTCCATACTACTTTGCTACTAAATACTTTGCTGCAGATACTAAGTTATCCAGGTGTGGTTGAATTGACAACTCAACTGCTAATACTTGAGAATTTTCTTTGGCTCCCCTTGTGTAAATTTGGGTTGAATACTCTACCCTCGAAAACTGTTGTGATCCCCTATACTTGTGGATTATCACCCACCCTTTTTTCCTTCTACCGGAGGGGGAAAAGGGGAAGGAGAGGGAGTAGGTGAAGGAAAGGGGGGTGGCGCCCCTTTCCCAAGTCCAATTCGGCATCCTCCCTTTTGGGGGTGCACTAGCCCCTCGTGGGCTGGTTAGCCTCCCTCCTATGGCCCATAAGGCCCATACCTTTCACCGGGGGGTTCCGGTAACCCCTCCGGTACTCCGGTATGTACCCGATACACTCCGAAACCCTTCCGGTGTCCGAATACTACCTTCCAATATATCAATCTTAACCTGTCGACCATTTAGAGATTCCTCGTCATGTCTGCGATCTCATCCGGGACTCCGAACAAACTTCGGTCATCAATTCACATAACTCATAGTACAAATCGTCATCGAACGTTAAGCGTGTGGACCCTACGGGTTCGAGAACTATGTAGACATGACCGAGACACATCTCCTGTCAATAACCAATAGAGGAACCTGGATGCTCATATTGGCTCCTACATATGCTACGAAGATCTTTATCGGTCAAACCGCATAACAACATACGTCATTCCCTTTGTCATCGGTATGTTACTTGCCCGAGATTCGATCATCGGTATCATCATACCTAGTTCAATCTCGTTACCGGCAAGTCTCTTTACTCGTTCCGTAATGCAATATCTCATGACTAACTCATTAGTCACATTGCTTGCAAGGCTTATAGTGATGTGCATTATCGAGAGGGCCCAGAGATACCTCTCTGATACACGGAGTGACAAATCCTAATCTCGATCTATGCCAACCCAGCAAACACCTTCTGAGACATCTATAGAGCATCTTTATAATCACCCAGTTACTTGTGATGTTTGATAGCACACAAGGTGTTCCTCCGGTATTCAGGAGTTGCATAATCTCATAGTCAGAGGAACATGTTTAAGTCATGATGAAAGCAATAGCAATAAAACTAACGATCATTATGCTAAGCTAACGGATGGGTCTTGTCCATCACATCATTCTCTAATGATGTGATCCTGTTCATCAAATGACAACACATGTCTATGGTTAGGAAACTTAACCATCTTTGATTAACGAGCTAGTCAAGTAGAGGCATACTAGGGACACTCTATTTTGTCTATGTATTCACACATGTACTAAGTTTCCGGTTAATACAATTCTAGCATGAATAATAAACATTTATCATGATATAAGGAAATATAAATAACAACTTTATTATTGCCTCTAGGGCATATTTCCTTCAGTCTCCCACTTGCACTAGAGTCAACAATCTAGTTCACATCGTCATGTGATTTAACACCAATAGTTCACATCACCATGTGATTAGTTCACATCGCCATGTGACTAATACCCAAAGGGTTTTACTCGAGTCAATAATCTAGTCCACATCACTATGTGATTAACACCCAAAGAGTACAAAGGTGTGATCATGTTTTGCTTGTGAGAGAAGCTTAGTCAATGGGACTGTCACATTCAGAGCCGTATGTATTTAGCAAATTTTCTATGTCTACAATGCTCTGCATGGAGATACTCTAGCTAATTGCTCCCACTTTCAATATGTATCCAGATTGAGACTCAGAGTCATCCGGATCGGTGTAAAAGTTTGCATCAGCGTAACTCTTTACGACGAACTCTTTATCACCTCCATAACCGAGAAATATCTCCTTAGTCTTCTAAGGATAATTTTGACAGCTGTAAAGTGATCCACTCCTGGATTAGTATCGTACCCCCTTGCCAAACTCATGGCAAGGTACACAATAGGTTTGGTACACAACATAGCATACTTTATAGAACCTATGGCTGAGGCATAGGGAATGACTTTCATTCTCTTTCTATTTTCTGCCGTGGTCGTGTTTTGAATCTTACTCAACATTACACCTTGCAATACAGGCAAGAACTCTTTCTTTGACTGTTCCATTTTGAGCTAGTTCAAAAATCTTGTCAAGGTATGTACTCATTGAAAAATCTTATCAAGCATCTTGATCTATCTCTATAGATCTTGATGCCCAATATGTAAGCAGCTTCACCGTGGTCTTTCTTTGAAAAACTCCTTTCAAACACTCCTTTATGCTTCCCAGAAAATTCTACATCATTTCCGATCAACAATATGTCATTCGCATATACTCATCAGAAAGGCTGTAGTGCTCCCACTCACTTTCTTGTAAATGCAGGCTTCACCGCAAGTCTGTATAAAACTATATGCTTTGATCAACTTATCAAAGCGTATATTCCAACTCCGAGATGCTTGCACCAGTCCATAGATGGATCGCTGGAGCAAGCTTGCACATTTTGTTAGCACCTTTAGGATTGACAAAACCTTCTGGTTGTATCATATACAACTCTTCTTTAATAAATCCATTAAGGAATGCAGTTTTGATATCCATTTGTCAGATTTCATAAAATGTGGCAATTGCTAACATGATTCGGACAGACTTTAAGGATCAATATGAGTGAGAAAATCTCATCGTAGTCAACATCTTGAATTTGTCAAAAACCCTTTTCGACAAGTCGACCTTTGTAGATAGTAACACTACTATCAGCGTCCGTCTTCCTCTTGAAGATCCATTTATTCTCATTGGCTCAACGATCATCAGGCAAGTCAATCAAATTCCACACTTTGTTCTCATACATGGATTCTATCTCTGATTTCATGGCCTGTAACACCCCGGATGTAAATTTCCATATTTGTAACTCCAACTCTTGCCATTTTCGGCCATGTGTTATGATATTCCCTCCGTGGTCGGGTTTTGTTTTTCGTTTTGCATTTTGTTCATGCCATGCATCCCATATCATGTCATCATGTGCATCTCATTTCCATACGTGTTCGTCTCATGCATCCGAGCATTTTCCCCATTGTTCGTTTTGCAATCCGGCACTCCCACCTCCTCCGGTGCACCCCTCTTGTTTCTTTTTGTGAGCGGGTGCTAAACATTCTCGGAATGGACCGAGGTTTGCCAAGTGGCCTTGGTATACCACCGGTAGACCACCTGTCAAGTTTCGTGCCATTTGGAGGTCGTTTGATGCTCCAACGGTTTACTGGGTAACCGCAGATGCCTTTTGTGTGTTGAAGCAAAACCCTCCTTCAAACAGCCCAAACCCCCTCTAAGTGTCTTCCATGCTCTAGGTCGTTCGATCACGATCGTGTGGGCGAAAACCGCACCCCGTTTGGACTCTCCTAGCTCCTTCTGCCTATATATTTGCACCTCCCTCCGAAATTTCGCGGATGAACCCTAGTCTTCTTCCACCTCCCGCCGCCGGACAAAATTCCCCCGTGTCGGACGTGTCCGCGCCGCCGCGCCCGGCGAATCCCGTCGCGCCACGTCACCCTCTCTCTCTCCCCCGCCGCCGCGGCCCGCGGAGCCCATCCGGGGCCCGCGCGGGCCCGAGCCGCCGCTGCCGCCCGTGGTCGCCGCGCGCGCGCCTCCTCCCCGCGGCCGCCCGCCGCGTCGCCGTCCTTCCGTGCCGGCGCCGCCGCGCCCGCCGTCCCGCGCCGCGCTGCCGTCCTCCTCCGACGCCGCCGCGCCGCCGCCTCCTCTTCCCCGCCGGCAACCGCGCCCCTCCTTGTCGCCGGCGTCCTCCCCGAGTCCTCCCCGCCGGTGCCTCCTCTCCCCCGTCTCCAGCAGCTCCAGCGAGCCTCGGCGTCCGAGCTCGGGCCCGATCCAGATCCACATTCGGTTGACTTTCCTCCCACCGATTTTTCCCGAGTCTTGAATTATTTACAATACATGCTCGTGTTCATCGCATCATAACTCACTGCATATAGCACCGTTTCGTGCGTGTAATATATCGACATGTTCGTCTCGTGATTCTCTTCATTTTGTTCCATTGTGCCATGTTCATTTGAATCCATCTTGATGACCAAATCTCTGGTGCAAGAGTGCTATATGCTGTTAACTGCTGTTACTTATCAGATCTTGGTGATTTGTTATTTTTTGTTTCATTTAATCAGTGCATCTTATGAGTATGAGCTCTACATGTGTTTTGATGTATGCCATGCCATCTTTACAGAGGTGTATGCCATGTATTTTTGTGATCTATGTCGTGACTAGCACAAGCATGCAAACTAGGCTTCGTGATGTTTCTGATTTCAGAGACGAGTAATTTTACCGTCTGTGACTGCTGTTAGTTTGTTGCTATGTATCCTTGTGGCTACTGAGAGATCCATGCTTATTTTGGTGATGTTCAATAAGGATGTTGTGTAGATATAGTTGTGCTCTATCCATTCATGCCTTTGTTTGCAATTATGGAGTGCCATAGCATGACTCAATCTTACTCTACTTTTGCTATAAATATTTCTGGCAGATTCTTAACATGATATTCAATTTTGCCAAGGTTGTTGTAGTTGTTTCATACATGCTATGTATTTTCTCTTGCCATGGGTAGCTTCATAAACATGCCTTCTTGCTATACGTATGCTTGTTTTGTCATGCATTACTTTGTGGTGAGTGCATCAAGCTCACCAAGATGCCTTCATATTATTGTTTCTGTCATTCTCTGTTTTCTGCTAAGTCTGAAACCTGTTAACGAAACTTGCTATGTTTACATGGTTGCCATCATATCTTCTGGTCCTTTTTGGCTTATGGTCAGTAAGGGACTTTTGTTACATGCATTTAGTAGATTAATGCCATGCCTTGTTTTGCTATGTTAAGTTCGTTTAGCATGTTTTTTTCTTGCTCTGAACATTGCAACCTGATACTGTTTATGCCATGTCCAGTAATTTCACCGTCTGTGAACCTGATATCTTTTGCACTTTTGCCATGCTTGTTTGAACCTGTTATGTTGTGATCTAGCCGTAGCTCAGTGTTCATCTTTTGTCAAGCATCTCCTGTAGATTACTGTCATAACCTTTGTTGCTATGTTGGGGTGCTGTAGCGTAGTTTGTTGTTGCATTCTAAGTGCTATCATGCTGTTAATCACAGATTCGTGTCATTCTTGTTTTGCTTGCCATTTGCAAACCGTGCATCCGTTTCCGGTGATCTTTATATCGATTTCAACCGAAATCATCTCATCTTTCCAGTGGCATACTAGGTTTGCCAATTTACTGCCTTGTTCATCATTTTTCTTCCGGAGCACGCATATGCATCGCATATCATATCTTGCATATCATTCGTGTTTTGCATCATGTTGCTTGTGCATTTCTCGTGATTGATTGTGGTTCCGTGCTTGTGTTCTTGTTTTGGGTAGAGCTGGGAGACGAGTTCGTGAATGAGGAACCTGTTGAGTACGCTTACGAGGATCAAGCTTTCGACAACTCTGAGAACCTTGCAGGCAAGATGACCATACCCTCGAAATCACTTCTATCTTTGCTTTGCTAGTTGTTCGCTCTATTGCCATGCTGCACTACCTACCACTTGCTATATCATGCCTCCCTCATTGCCATGTCAAGCCTCTAACCATCCTTTCCTAGCAAACCGTTGTTTGGCTAAGTTACCGCTTTTGCTCAGCCCTTCTTATAGCGTTGCTAGTTGCAGGTGAAGTTGAAGTTGGTTCCATGTTGGAACATGGATATTTTGGGATATCACAATATCTCTTATAATATTAATGCATCTATATACTTGGTAAAGGGTGGAAGGCTCGGCCTTATGCCTGGTGTTTTGTTCCACTCTTGCCGCCCTAGTTTCCGTCATACCGGTGTTATGTTCCTTGATTTTGCATTCCTTACGCGGTTGGGTGATTTATGGGACCCCCTTGACAGTTCGCCTTGAATAAAACTCCTCCAGCGAGGCCCAACCTTGGTTTTACCATTTGCTACCACCTATCCCCTTTTCCCTTGGGTTCTGCAGACTCGAGGGTCATCTTTATTTTAGCCCCCCGGGCCAGTGCTCCTTCGAGTGCTGGTCCAAACCGAGCGATGTCCGGCGCCCCCTGGGCAACCAGGGTCTATGCCAACCCGACGTCTGGCTCATACGGTATGCCCTGAGAACGAGATATGTGCAGCTCCTATCGGGATTTGTCGGCACATCCGGGCGGCTTTGCTGGTCTTGTTTTACCATTGTCGAAATGTCTGGTAACCGGGATTCCGAGACTGATTGGGTCTTCCCGGGAGAAGGTTTATCCTTCGTTGACCGTGAGAGCTTATAATGGGCTATGTTAGGACACCCCTGCAGGGTATAAACTTTCGAGAGCCGTGCCCGCGGTTATGTGGCAGATGGGAATTTGTTAATATCCGGTTGTAGAGAACTTGACACTTGACTTAATTAAAACGCATCAACCGCGTGTGTAGCCGTGATGGTCTCTTTTCGGCGGAGTTCGGGAAGAGAACACGGCTTTTGGGTTATGTTTGACATAAGTAGGAGTTCAGGATCACTTCTTGATCATTACTAGTTGACAACCGTTCCGTTGCTCCTCTTCTCGCTCTTATTTGCGCATGTTAGCCACCATATATGCTTAGTGCTTGCTGCAGCTCCACCTCATTACCCCATCCTTTCCTATAAGCTTAAATAGTCTTGATCTCGCGGGGGTGAGATTGCTGAGTCCTCGTGACTCACAGATACTTCCAAACAGTTGCAGGTGCCGAGGATACCAGTGCAGGTGACGCAACCGAGCTCAAGTGGGAGCTCGATGAAGCTCTTGTTCGTTGTGTTGTTTCGTTTCCTGTTGATCAGTAGTGGAGCCCAGTTGGGACGTTTGGGGATCTAGCAGTTGGGTTGTCTTCTTTTCTTTTGGTTCCGTAGTCGGACATATGTGTGTACTCTGATTGATGTATGATTTATTTATGTATTGTGTGAAGTGGCGATTGTAAGCCAACTCTTTATCCCATTCTTGTTCATTACATGGGATTGTGTGAAGATGACCCTTCTTGCGACAAAACCACAATGCGGTTATGCCTCTAAGTCGTGCCTCGACACGTGGGAGATATAGCCGCATCGTGGGCGTTACAAGTTGGTAATCAGATCCATCCCCGACTTAGGAGCCCCCTGCTTGATCGAATCGCTGGCATTGTTGAGTCTAGAACAAAAATGTTTTGAGTCTTAGGATTATATATATCGGAGAGTAGGATTCTTTTTACTCCTCAGTCCCTTCGTCGCTCTGGTGAGGCCTCCTGACGTAGAAGTTTTGACTCTTCTCTCCTCAAATTTCACTAAAAAAAATTTAGGATCACGCGGGTATCTTAGAATCGTTCCGATGGTTTTGTGACGAGAACATTGTTCTTGGTGCCTCCTGACATTTAGGGGTTGTGGCAGTGTCCCGGGGAGTTGAGCTCCGAGGTGTTGTCGTCACAATTTTATCGTTGCAGTTCTGGAATACCTGAGTTTCGCCGACATCGAAATCTCTTTTATGCAGTTGTTGGTGAGATCACCTCGACGCCACCCAGTACTGGGGCGGGAGTTCGGGAGTATTGCCATAACTCGTATAACGGATGCTTTTCGCAGGTTGAGGTAAATGATTTCCGAAGGTTTCTTGGTTATATGTTGAAGGATGGATACAGCTGGATCTAGGTATTGTTAGTTTGGGTGAGATATATTGTGTCCCCTGTATCCCTAACACCTGATTGCATAACCAGAAAGTTTCGGGAGTTTATAAGTGGGAATTCAAGTAGCTCCTAGGATATCTTTCCGACAGATGCATGATATGAGATTGGGGTTCGACATCTAGTGGTCCGCCTTTCCACGGTTGGTTTTACAGTGGTCTCGTAGTTTCTTAAAGAGTCCTTGGCTATGCCGACTCGGGGATGCTTCGTATGTCATGTGCACTGCCTTGTACATGATGGTGTTGCACGATCGAGCCCGTGTGGGCCCCACCACGAAAACTTCGGACGAAATCTCTATCAAATGTTTGTTCCGGCTTATTCTGCGAGCCAATCCTTTGTTTTGTTTTAAGTTGTGGTATTCGAGTTGCTTCGAAGTCAAATGTTGAATCCATACCTTTCCTAAACGGTGTTCTCATATTGCTATGTGAATACTAATCCTTCTTGATCATCGAGGTCGTCATGTTAATTCTTTTCCAACCGGCGTGTTTCTCTTCAAGTGCATCCAGTCATTCCAACATTCGCAAGATCAATTCTAACCTTTTCTCAACGGTGTTCGTTTCATCCGACCCAAGTTGCCTTTGTTTTCCCGCCCTCCCACCCTCTTTCTTCAAGGACTCAGATTTCTTAATCATGTATTCATCTTATGGATGTTAAGTTTCTCCATTCTTTTCCATCAATGTTCTAATCTGCTGGTTATCAGGAAGATGCTCAGGAAGTTTCAAGTTCATCAGTTCATCATTCTCTTTTCTTCTCCGGTGGATTAAATTCAAGCTTTGTTGATCATATCTTTTTCCTCGTTTCAAATGTTTTTCTCGTACCGGTGCACCTCTTAATCAGCCACTTCTCGCTATTCAATTGTTCCGGAGTGATGAAGATATCTCAGAAGATTCAAGTTTCCATTCTCAATTCACTCAAGTTCTTTTGAGGATGCTATCTCATTCAAGCCATTTAATTCAACTGGTGCGATCTCTCTTTTAAATCATTCCAACGGTGTATCTTTTGAGTGGGCCCTAACCCACATGTCTTTTCCCAGGATCTTACCTGACTCTTCTAATTTTCCCGGAGCTACTCCCAAATTCTTTTCAAAGTTTGACGTAAGAATGAGTCATCATTAGTCAAATGTCTTTCTCTAAGATCTTCCAAATTCTTTTCATCGTTGGTTCAACCTTTCTAATTTTCATCCCGGAGTATCTCAACAATTCATGGTAGTTCTCATCATCATTCTCAACATTTGAAGACCGAAGAAGAATTTCTCCTAAATCTTGGACCGTTCTCTTGAAGATTCATAGTTCTAGCTTATGGCATCCTCTCATAATTGTTTTCGATTGTGAGAATTCTTCTCATACCCATCCGGAGCAATTCATGAGTCTTTTTAGTTTGATTCTCCGAAGGCCATCATTTCAGAAGATTTATTCGTTCTCAACATTCAACTCTCGTTCTCCAAATCTTACCGGTGAATCGTTCAAGTATCCTCTAGTCAGCTCTTGATCTCTGCGTTCACTTGTATCTAAATTCTTTCAAGTATCTTCGTTCATTTTCTAATTCTTCCCGGTGTTTCTTTATCTTTTCTTCGTTCATTTTCAATTCTTACGGTGGTTCGTTCAAGATTTCTCTTCCTTCGTTATCATATAGATTCATTCATTCTTTCCAATCCTATCGGTGGTTCGTTGAAGACCTTCCCAAGTTTGCGCCATATCTATCTTAATCCTTTCTACGAGAATAAGTAGTATGCCAAATCCGTTGCTTGTCATCAATTTAAATTGGTGAAGGCTAAGCATATTGTAATTCTTATTCTTGTTTCATCCAAGTGATTAATCCCTTATTCCGGAGGTTCACCAAAATTCTTGATTTCATTTGTTCATCTTTCTTTCCGGAGTTCCAAGTTTTTCTCGGTTATATCATTTCAAAGCTTCATCTTATCACTGCAAGGCTTCACCTGGTGTTTTCAACTTCTCTTTCTTTCTATCATCCTTTTATTATCGGAGTTCTTCATGGAGGCTCTACATGATGGTTCATCAAAGATTTAATTCCTTCTCGAAGTGTTCATCGAGATTCTTTTCAGAGGAGCTCAAGTATTCTTCATCTTGCAGTCCGAAGTGCAATTCGTTCCACCTTATCATTTGAGGTGGTGTTATGTCATTCTTGACAATTTGAGTTTGCTTTTCATGATTCCCATGTTGCCAAGAATGAGATATTTTAAATCCACCAATCCCTTCGTTGGTTTTATCTTGTGTCATGTTTCACCTAAAGCCTCCCCTAAGGAATGTTGCTATTGCGGTGCTCATCAATGATCCAATTTTCTCCTTCTCATCTCGGTGAAGAAGTTTTCATCTCTTCGTTGCTCTCTAGCAAGCAATTGTTTTCGTTAGTGGCAGAATTTCACCTCAAGTTTTGAGATGTCTCCATAAGCCCACGAAGATCATATCCTTTCTTTGTTGATTTTTTTCAACAATTCCGTCATATCCTTCTTTTAAGGATGCTCTCTCAAATTCACTTAAGGTAGAACATGTTGTTTTCTTCTCCGTTCTTTTCATTGCATTCTTTCATTTCTACCGGAGGCATTGTGATATCGCTCTATTCGACCCATCTTCTTGTTTTGTCAAGATCATCTTCTTTCCTTGCTTATCCATTTAACCGGAGTGTTTTCATTTCGTTCATCTCCATGGTATTCTTTCTTTCAGATTGTTTAACCTCTCAAGGTTCTTTGGTTTCACTCGTTTGTCAAATAAGCAACTTTGTTTTACCTTTTCATCTTCCGTTTCCCTCCGGTGCCATCCTAGATCTCGGGACGAGATCCTCTCGTAGTGGTGGAGTGTTGTAACACCCCGGATGTAACTTTCCATATTTGTAACTCCAACTCTTGCCATTTTTGGCTATGTGTTATGATATTCCCTCTGTGGTCGGGTTTTGTTTTTCGTTTTGCATTTTGTTCATGTCATGCATCCCATATCATGTCATCATGTGCATCTCATTTGCATACGTGTTCGTCTCATACATCCGAGCATTTTCCCCGTTGTCCGTTTTGCAATCCGGCACTCCCACCTCCTCCGGCGCACCCCTCTTGTTTATTTTTGTGAGCGGGTGTTAAACGTTCTCGGAATGGACCGAGGTATGCCAAGTGGCCTTGGTATAACACCGGTAGACCACCTGTCAAGTTTCGTGCCATTTGGAGGTCGTTTGATGCTCCAACGGTTAACCGGGTAACCACAAATGCCTTTTGTGTGTTACAGCAAAACCCCCCTTCAAACAGCCCAAAACCCCTCTAAGTCTCTTCCATGCTCTAGGTTGTTCGATCACGATCGTGTGGGCGAAAACCACACCCCGTTTGGACTCTCCTAGCTCCCTCTGCCTATATATTTGCACCTCCCTCCGAAATTTCGCGGATGAACCCTAGTTTTTTTTCCACCTCCCACCGCCGGACAAAATTCCCCCGTGCCGGACGTGTCCGCGCCGCCGCGCCCGGCGAATCCCGTCGCACCACGTCACCCTCTCTCTCCCCCGCCGCCGCGGCCCGCGGAGCCCATCCGGGGCCCGCGCGGGCCCGAGCCGCCGCCGCCGCCCGTGGTCGCCGCGCGCGCGCCTCCTCCCCGCGGCCGCCCGCCGCGTCGCCATCCTTCCGCGCCGGCGCCGCCGCGCCCGCCGTCCCGCGCCGCACTGCCATCCTCCTCCGGCGCCGCCGCGCCGCCGCCTCCTCTTCCCCGCCGGCAACCGCGCCCCTCCTCGTCGCCGGCGTCCTCCCCGAGTCCTCCCCGCGGGTGCCTCCTCTCCCCCGTCTCCGGCAGCTCCGGCGAGCCTCGGCGTCCGAGCTCGGGCCCGTTCCAGATCCACATTCAGTTGACTTTTCCTCCCCCCGATTTTTCTCTTAAGTCTTGAATTATTTACAATACATGATCATGTTCATCGCATCATAACTCACTGCATATAGCACCGTTTCGAGCGTGTAATATATCGACATGTTTGTCTCGTGATGCTCTTCATTTTGTTCCATTGTGCCATGTTCATTTGAATCCATATTGATGCCCAAATCTCTGGTGCAAGAGTGCTATATGCTGTTAACTGCTGTTACTTATCAGATCTTGGTGATTTGTTATTTTTTGTTTCATTTAATATGTGCATCTTATGAGTATGAGCTCTACATGTGTTTTGATGTATGCCATGCCATCTTTACAGAGGTGTATGCCATGTATTTTTGTGATCTATGTAGTGACTAGCACAAGCATGCAAACTAGGCTTCGTGATGTTTCTGATTTCAGAGACTGAGTAATTTTACCGTCTGTGACTGCTGTTAGTTTGTTGCTATGTATCCTTGTGGCTACTGAGAGATCCATGCTTATTTTGGTGATGTTCAGTAAGGATGTTGTGTAGATATAGTTGTGCTCTATCCAATCATGCCCTTTTTTTCAATTATGGAGTGCCATAGCATGACTCAATCTTACTCTACTTTTGCTATAAATATTTCTGGCAGATTCTCAACATGATATTCAATTTTGCCAAGGTTGTTGTAGTTGTTTCATACATGCTATGTATTTTCTCTTGCCATGGGTAGCTTCATAAACAAGCCTTTTTGCTATAGGTATGCTTGTTTTGTCATGCACTACTTTGTGGTGAGTGCATCAAGCTCACCAAGATGCCTTCATATTATTGTTTCTGTCATTCTCTGTTTTCTGCCAAGTCTGAAACCTGTTAACGAAATTTGCTATGTTTACATGGTTTCCATCATATCTTCTGGTCCTTTTTGGCTTATGGTCAGTAAGGGACTTTTGTCACATGCATTTAGTAGATTAATGCCATGCCTTGTTTTGCTATGTTAATTTCCTGTAGCATGTGTTTCGCTTGCTCTGAACACTGCAACCTGATACTGTTTATGCCATGTCTTGTAATTTCACCAAGTCTGTGAACCTGATATCTTTTGCACTTTTGCCATGCTTGTTTGAACCTGTTATGTGGTGATCTAGCCGTAGCTCAGTGTTCATCTTTTGTCAAGCATCTCCTGTAGATTACTGTCATAAGCTTTGTTGCTACGTTGGGGTTCTGTAGCATAGCTTGTTGTTGCATTCTAAGTGCTATCATGCTGTTAATCACAGATTCGTGTCATTCTTGTTTTGCTTGCTATTTGCAAACCGTGCATCCGTTTCCGGTGATCTTTATATCGATTTCAACCGAAATCATCTAATCTTTCCAGTGGCATACTTGGTTTGCCAAGTTACTGCCTTGTTCATCATTTTTCTTCCGGAGCACGCATATGCATCACATATCATATCTTGCATATCATTCGTGTTTTGCATCATGTTGCTTGTGCATTTCTCGTGATTGATTGTGGTTCCGTGCTTGTGTTCTTGTTTTGGGTAGAGCCAGGAGATGAGTTCATGAATGAGGAACCTGTTGAGTACGCTTACGAGGATCAAGCTTTCGACAACTCTGAGAACCTTGCAGGCAAGATGACCATACCCTCGAAATCACTTCTATCTTTGCTTTGCTAGTTGTTGAGAATATAACCATTAGAGTCACCCGCCCAGGAGGGGCCGGGTTACGTTATAATGATCATCACGTGAAGCCCAGTACCAGGCTTGAAGATGGCGGATCAATAGTGGGCTTAAGACCCGGAGGCGGCTTACAGCCCATAGTGATAAACCGCCGTTATGGCAAGACTTGTAACGTAAGGCAAGAGTAGTTAAGAGTCCGAGCCGGATACTGTTATAAGCCGGCCGGGACTCTAAGAGCCGCGGGGCGCCAACCTCTCTATATAAAGGGACGACCTGGCGGCGGTTCAGGACGAGAGACAACAGATCGAGAGCCGGGCATAGCGATTTAGCTCCCTGGTCATCGAAACCCTAAGTAATACCATCTCAACTGGACGTAGGCTTTTACCTTCACCGTAAGGGGCCGAACCAGTATAACCCTCGTGTTCTTTGTCCCGTTTAACCCCTTTAAGCTTCCTAGCTGCGATGGCTCCACGACTAAGTCCTTGCACGAGGACATCTGCCGTGACAATTCTACGACAGTTGGCGCCCACCGTGGGGCCAGCGCACGGTGGATTTGAGTTCTTGAAGGGCAGCTTCGAAGGGCTCAAGTGATACGCTGTGGGCCGGATGACCAAGAGTCGTCGCGGCAAGCTCTACATCGACGATGCAAATTGGGGCCCCGACGCCGGCTCAATTGAGTACGGGTACCGGGTCCCCTTCGGCGGAATCCATCTCTTTATTGGCAAGATTGGTGAGCCGGGCCCTGAGCCGGACCTCGGCGCCGATCTCATCGAGACGGCTCAACGTGCATGACCCGCCCGGACTTTGCCTGCCTTGAAGCGTGCTTTCGTGGAATGCGTCCATGGAGAGCTCTCTGAAGGATCTGGATCTGGTGATGAGACGGCCGCCCGCTCTGACGGTGAGTCGTCCACGGATGAGTCAAACTCGTTGTATCAACTTCAAGATGGCAGGCTCAGGGGTTGTTCCGATGGCGACGATATTCCGGACCCCTTTGAGCCGCCGAGCCGGGTTGGAATCTTCATGGCTGGCGCACAACCTGTTCAAAACCCCACCGCCGGGGCAGGAAGCCCTGTGCCCTCGCCGGCTCAGGTGCTGATGGATCTCACAGACAAGATGACGGTCCTGTTAACCGCTACGGTCGCCCCGGCGGATCAAGCTCAGCATGACGCTGAGGTGGCACAGTTAAAGCTCGATCTAGCAAAGGCCAAGGAGGATCTGGCGGCGGAAGGGATCAGGATGGCTGCGGAGAGGGCGGCTCTCGACGCTCAGACTCAGATGATTCAAGCGCAGTCTTTCCGGCTCACGATGGATCAGAACGCGTCCAATGAGATCATGAGAAGGAGGCATCAAAAGGCCCAATCTCGACTCCCTCCGGTTTACGATCCTCGAAACCTCTTCAACACGCCCGGTGCAGGGCCCAGTAACCCGCCAGAGATCACGGCGCCCGGAGCTGGAATGCCAATCCAGCCCCAAGTGATGGGGCCTCCCAGGGTGAACACTACCCCGCCTCAGTACGTGCCAATACCACCGGGTCATTATGCCAACCGTTGGAAAACATGGTCGCTGCGGCGGCGCGACTGGCGGCTCTCCCAATCGATGGCGACTCTCCAACAGCGGTCAAAACCCGCCGGGTCAGAGAGCTCCTTCAGACGGCTCTGGCGCAACAGGAGGCATATTCTTATAGCCGGGACAGGATTCATTCAACTCCTCGTCCAGGCCGGAGCCCGAGTTATAGCAGGCGCATGGTCTCAGCGACCGGCTCAAGCAATGTCCGACGCCGTGACTTGTCTCCTTGCCACGGCCTGGTTCAAAATGAAGCTTTTAACGCGGTGGACGAAGACAGAGCACGGCAAGAGGCCGAGCGGGCGGCTCAGTTGACGGCTTACCAGCCACTCCCGGCTTATCCGACGGCTTCCATCGACGCGGGTATACCTACGAGGACCGAGGTGTTCCTTGTCTGGTGCCGGCTCTCCGTAATGAACGTCTGCCCAAGGATTTCAAGGGGCCTAGGAAGGTACCTAATTACACGGCTGATTTACAACCCGGAGCATGGATCGAGAGTTACGAGATGGCAATGTAGTTGCTGGAGGTCAGCGAAGCGGCAATGGCCAAGTACTTCACCATGATGTTAGATGGGACTGCCCGCACTTGGTTGAAAGGACTGCCACCGAACTCTATCGGGTCTTGGGCTGAACTAAAAGCCCGGTTCATCAAAAACTTCAAAGATACATGTAGGCAATCTATGTCAATTGTGGATTTGACTAATTGCAAGCAGCAGGAGGGTGAGTCTACGACCCATTGGGTTCGCCGGGTCAAAGAGATAATACATTCATCTGATAAGATGGATGCCGGCTCTGCAGTCTTAATGTTAGAGCAGAATTGTCGTTTTGCGCCCCTGAAGATGAAGCTCGGGCGGCTCAAGCGCGATTGCAATGATATGGGTACGCTGATGGCGACTCTGGTCAAGTATGCCGACTCTGATAGTACCAAGGATCCCGCGTCGGATGATGAAAGGACAGGGAAGGGAAAACAGAATGGCAATGGCAAGGGCCCCCAGCATAACCCGGCGAACCAAGGAGGTAACAAGCGTAAGGCTGATGGCAGTATGGAATTTGTGGCCAACACCAATTCACAGGGTAACAACCACCGGCGCAAGGGGAGACCACCTCCCCGAGCCGGCGGGTCAGGCCCGACGCTTGAAAAATTGTTAAATGAGCCCTGCCCGAGGCATGGCTCTGGGGAAAAGCCGGCCACTCATCTATGGAAGGACTGCGCAATCATGAAGGCCTTTAAGAATTCCAATTCTTTCAATGGTAATAATGGCCCGGGCGGCGGTTCAGGCGCCGGCGGCTTTCATGGCCCGGGCGGCGGCTCAAATTCCAATTCTCAGAATGTTCAAAGGGGCTTTAATCAGCAGTCCGGCCAGGGTCATCAGCAGCAGCAGGGGGATACCAGACCAATCCAAAGCAGCTCAATGGTGGACAGTATCATGTGTTTACCACCAGTCTGTGCAAGCGAGATCAGAAGCTTCATAAAAGGGTTGTGGATGCTGTTGAGCCGGCGGTTCCACGCTATTTAAGATGGTCTGAGCAGCTTATTGTGTGGAGTAGGGAAGATCACCCTCCCTGGGTTGATAATCCGGGTCACCTGGCCCTGGTGGTGGCTCCTCAGGTGGGGGGATATAAATTCACTAAAGTGCTCATGGACGGAGGCAGCAGTATCAACATCCTCTATTATGAGACCTTCCGTCGTATGGGGTTGATTGATAAGAACCTCAGCCAATCCAATACTGTTTTCCATGGTGTAGTGCCTGGTAAGTCGGCATATCCAGTTGGTAAGATCGAACTGGAAGTGGCTTTTGGAGATGAGTACAACTACAGGGCGGAAAAATTAACCTTTGAGGTGGTTAAAATAAGAAGTCCATATCATGCTTTATTTGGGCGGCCGGCTTACGCCAAGTTCATGGCACGGCCGTGTTACGTGTATCTGCAGCTCAAGATGCCGGGTCACAATGGGACCATTACGGTTCATGGCAGCCGAAAGATAGCCTTGGAGTGTGAGGAAGGTGACGCGGCTTACGCTGAATCTGTTTGTGTGACAGAGGGGTTGAAGTTCTACAAGGACAATGTTGACCCGGCAGATATGACGTCTTTGAAAAAGCCGACCACGGAGCATGAGCCGGCAATGAAATTTAAGTCAGCTGACGAAACTAAACTTGTTGACTTTGTTCCAGGTGACTCATCTCAGCAGTTCAGCATCAGTGCCAATCTGGATCCGAAATAGGAAGGCGCGCTCATCGAGTTCATCCGTGAGAACAAGGACATTTTTGCATGGAAACCTTCTGACATGCCAGTTGTACCTAGAGAACTCGCTGAGCACACTCTCAATATTGATCCGAAATTTAAGCCGGTCAGGCAATTCCTTCGGCGGTTTAATGAGGAGAGGCGGAAAGCCATTGGTGATGAGGTGGCCCGGCTCTTGGCGGCCGGGTTTATTGTTGAAGTTTTTCATCCAGAATGGTTAGCTAACCCGGTGCTCGTGCTCAAGAAGAACGGCACCTGGCGGATGTGTGTGGACTACACGGATTTAAACAAAGCTTGTCCGGCTGATCCTTTTGCTCTCCCCCGTATTGATCAAATTATTGATGCTACGGCGGGTTGTGAGCGGTTAAGTTTTTTGGATGCTTATTATGGGTACCATCAGATTAAAATGGCAGTTAAGGACCAGGAAAAGACGGCGTTCATCACTCCCTTTGGAGCCTTCTGTTATGTGTCTATGCCTTTTGGGCTCAAGAGTGCACATGCGACTTACCAGCGTTGTGTGCAGAATTGTCTTCATAACCAGATTGGGCGCAATGTTCATGCCTATGTGGATGATATCGTGGTTAAATCCAGGGAGAAGGAGACCCTGGTAGATGATCTTAGGGAAACTTTTGATAATCTCCGGGTTTACAAGATGATGCTTAACCCGGCCAAGTGTGTTTTTGGTGTTCCCGTAGGCAAGCTCTTGGGTTTTCTGGTTTCTCACAGAGGCATTGAAGCTAACCCGGAAAAGATCAAGGCAATCACCTCTCTGGATAAGCCGGCGTGCATAAACGACGTCCAGCGTCTGGCGGGCCGCATCGCTGCTTTAAGCCGGTTTATAAGCCGTTTGGGTGAAAAGGCCATGCCATTGTACCAGTTGATGAAGAAAACAGATGACTTTATCTGGAATGATGCTGTTAATGCTGCTTTTGAGGATTTGAAGAGATAGCTGGCTGAGCCCCCAGTCCTTGCTGCTCCTGTTGACAAGGAGCCCTTATTGCTGTATGTAGCCGCTAACACACGGGCCGTCAGTGTGGCTGTGGTGGTGGAGCGTAAGGAAGAGGGTAAGGAGTATCCGGTTCAGCGGCCGGTTTACTATGTCAGTGAAGTACTCATTGAGTCCAAACAGCGGTATCCACATTGGCAGAAGCTTGTTTATGGGGTATTCATGGCAAGCCGGAAGCTTAAGCACTATTTCCAGGGTCACCCTATCACTGTGGTTAGTTCTGCTCCCTTGGGAGATATCATTCAAAACAGAGAAGCCACAGGAAGAGTGGCTAAGTGGGCTATAGAACTTGGGCCTCATGGTCTGAAATACGTGCCACGCACGGCTATCAAATCTCAAGCATTGGTGGATTTCATCAACGACTGGACAGAGCTGCAGGTGCCTGAAGAGAAACCAGATAATACATACTGGACTATTCACTTCGACGGGTCTAGGCAATTGGAGGGCTCGGGGGCTGGAGTTGTATTAACTTCCCCTCGAGGTGACAAGTTTTGCTATGTGCTACGATTGATGTTTCCCTGTACTAACAATGCGGCTGAGTACGAGGCCTTGCTCCATGGTCTTCGGATGGCTAAGGAGATGAGCTTGAGCCGGGTAAGGTGCTTTGGCGACTCAGACTTAGTGGCCCAACAAGTGTCACGCAAGTGGGATTCCAAGGACCCTCTCATGGCGGCTTATCGCCGCGAAGTTGATGCCATTGCTGGACACTTTCAGGGTTACCAAGTAGAACACATCGATCGCAGGAAAAACGAAGCGGCTGATGCATTAAGCCGGCTGGGCTCTCAGCGAAAGCCGGTGCCGCCTAATACTTTCTTGGACATTTTGCATAACCCTTCCGTTAAGTTGCCTACAGAAGAAGACTTGGTTGTCCCTGACCCGGAGGCACAGTTGGTGGCGGCTCTCCACATCACCCCAGACTGGACAGTACCATACTTGGCTTACATGACCCGGGGAGAATTGCCTGAGGATGAAACTTTGGCCAGACAAATAACCCGGCGGTCTAAGTCAATGATAATTACCAATGGTGAGCTGCATCGTCGCAGTGTCACTGGAACTTTCCAGCGTTGTGTTTCCCCTGAGGAAGGTCAAGAAATTTTACGTGCGATTCACGAGGGGGATTGTGGCCATCATGCCGGCTCAAAATCCCTTGTGGCCAAGGCTTTTCGTCATGGTTTCTATTGGCTGACGGCTCATGCTGATGCAGAGGATTTGGTCAGTAAATGTGACGGTTGCCAGAGGTTCTCGCGACGGGCTCATGTGCCGGCTCAAGAATTGAGGATGATTCCAATTACTTGGCCATTTGCGGTCTGGGGGCTTGATATGGTTGGGCCTTTTAAATGGTCCAAGGATAAGAAGACCCACCTCTTGGTGGCGGTTGACAAGTTCACAAAGTGGGTTGAGGCAGAGCCAGTTAGCAAGTGTGACGCGGCCACAGCGGTTCAGTTCATGAAAAGGGTGATAATTCGCTTTGGTTTTCCACACAGCATTATAACTGACAATGGTACCAATCTGTCTAAGGGCGCCATGGAAGAGTTTTGTCAACGAGAACATATCCGGCTTGATGTTTCATCAGTGGCTCACCCTCAGTCCAATGGTCAAGCTGAGAGAGCCAATCAGGAAATCTTGAAGGGCATCAAGCCCCAGCTTTTGGTCCCTTTGCAACGGACGCCGGGTTGTTCGGTGGAGGAGTTACCCTCCGTGTTCTGGAGCATCAATACTACTCCTAACAGGTCTACGGGTTACACGCCTTTCTTCATGGTTTATGGAGCGGAAGCAGTCCTCCCTAGCGACATCCGTCATGACTCGCCTCGAGTGGCGGCTTATGTTGAGGCGGATAATGAGCGGGCGCGTCAAGATGCTCTTGACTTGTTGGACGAACAACGTGATGTGGCAGCAGCTCGCTCGGCGATTTACCAACAAGACTTGCGCCGCAATCACAGCCGCCGGGTTAAGTCCAGGGTCTTCCAGGAAGGTGATCTGGTGCTCCGGCTCATCCAAGATCAAACAGATGCACACAAGTTATCCCCGCCTTGGGAAGGGCCCTTTGTGGTCAGCAAGAACTTGCACAACGGGTCATACTACCTTATCGATGTACGGGAGCACAAAGATTAACGTAAGTCGGAGGAAGAGACCCGTCAGCCGTGGAACATAGCTCAACTTCGGCCTTATTACACTTGAGCCACCGGCTCTCATAATGTACATATTTCTATAGCCATGTATATATTATGATGAATAATAAAGCAGGACCTCTGTCCTTTTCTCCTCCAAAGGTAAATGTGATATTTCCGTTACAACATTACATGGTCACTTGGAGGTGGATCCGGCTTACGATCGTATTCGAATCTAGCCATTAACAATATGATCACCTGGGGGCTTCCTGTTCAAACATAGGTCGTATTCGAACCAAAGAGAACATAGCTGTCGATACCCACTTGATTGGCAAATCGCCGAGCTCATTGGGGAGTTTTTTCTTGATCATATTTGAATCATATCTCAACCCCCTTTGGGAACCGACGTGGATCGTATTCGAATCAGCGTCGTTAAACAACTCTCAAGGTCATTTGGGGGCTTCCTGTTCAAACATCGGTCGTATTCGAACTAAAGAGAACATAGCTGTTGGTACCCTCTTGATCGGCAACGCCAAAGCCACTAGGGGCTATATGATCGCATTCAAATCTTAGCTTAACCCCTTTGGGATGGTTCTCTGGTCGTATTCGAATCAGAAGCCCCTAAGTTTTTGATCTTTTGGTGTGCAACAAGTTCTTTTGATCATATCAACAGTGCGCAAGGGCGGTTCTTACTCCGCCGGCTTAATTTTGTTTAACAATGTTGATAGCACACAATAAGCATTATGGATGCTGGTGAACCAGAGTTGAGTTCTTGACCTTATTATTTGGGTTGCATAAACCGGAAGTGTGCTTGAAGGCTTGCAAGTATGCTGTTATGGTTACCTCGAGGGTATAATTGAGAGCCGGTCTTTTATGACTTTGGTTCATATTCCGGGTTATTTGTAAAATATATGTCTTTCAGTGCGGTAAGCCGCCTAAAAAGACTTGTGATTTGCTTTCTATGCAGGACAATTAAAAGATAGCTCTTTACGTTTAAGGAAAGTAAAAGAACAAACATAACCCGGAGGAATATAAAAGAGCAGCTTCAACACAGTTAAGCGCTGCACACATGCGCTATGGCACGGCGGAATTAAGTGTTTGTCCTACTCTATTACAAGACTCCCCGAGTCCAAAAGGTGAGGCATTGTTTTTACGGTGAAACCATGAGCCGCCTCAAAAATCAAGATGCTTGTTGGGTTGAAGCTCCCGGCTCATCCCTCTCCGCTCCTCCGGCTGTTCCCATGACCTGGAAGGTTGATGATTTCCAGTCAATGCCGCTCAAAGCTTCAAATTGAGCCTCATCATCAATTAACCTGGCCGGGTCAATTTCTGGGGCGAAGGTGTGCTTACGAGTCGGCGGGATCAGGCTGACTGCTTCATAGCGTGGAGTTGGGATCCTCTGATTCTCCGCGTCATAGCCCGACTGATACTTGGTAAGATCTGTGTCATTCCCAATCAAGGTAGCCACCGGGCGCACACTTTTCACACAGGCGGCAAAGTCTTTCTGGTCAAAGGGGGTCCCGTCTTCCTTCAGGCTGGGGTATCCAAGAGCGATGTCGGCCGGGTCTAGCTCCGGGAGAAAAGCTTTGGCCCGGCTCAGAGCAGCTATAGCTCCGGCTCTCGCAGAAGCCCGTCTCAGCTCTTGGAAGCATTGAGGAAGAACGGCAAGCCGCCTGAGTACGTCTGCCAGGTGAGTCGGAACTTCGTTGGACAGAGCCACAATGGCTAAAGCACGCTGTGACCCGGTGTAGAGTTGCTCCACCAAAGTGTAAACAGCCTTCAGCTTAGTCAGAACATTCTGATTAAGATTGGAGCTTCTGGGACCTGTATAGCAGAGTCAGGTGAGCTGATGGCAATGGTGGGATTTATGAGACATGAATGATGTAAACTTGTTAAAAGCTTGCAGAACGACTTACCGAAAATTGCGGAGACCGTCTGTGACACATGGCGTTTTAAGCCAGAGAGTTCGGCGGTTCTTTCAGTCAGAGCAGCCTCCGCTTGTTCGGCCCGGCTGAGCAAGGCAGTCTTCTCCTCGGCCCAAGTCTTTCTTTCTGTTTCAAATTTTTTCTTCAATTTTTCTTGTGCAGCAACACTGAACTCAAACTTGGCATTGGCCTTCCGGGTCTCAGTTTCCTGAGTCTTTAGACGGTTCTTCAGCTCAGAGATTTCCGACTCAAAATTCTTGCAGGTTTCCTGTACAAATTCCGGGTTACAGTTTGAGTAGTTATCATGCAACATTAAAGTCCCAAGCACTTTGCAAGAAAAGTCACTTGGCACTTGGGGGCTAATGTATGCTGAAGGATTCTATTTATAGTGCCGGTTCATGAAGGTAAGCCGGAATTAAGTCTACAACATATTTTATCATAAGTAATAGACTTGGGGGCTAGCATGGTAAGGATGACTATGGAGTAAGCAAGAGAGTTGTACCTCAGATTTTTGCTGTATCTGCTTCACCATGTCAATCTCCAGGTCCCGGCTGTTGTGCACTTGACCAATGTAACCAGAAACAATGTCTCCAATGCTCAAGTCAGCATAGTCAGTGATATCCAGTCTAGTCCTGCGGCGCTCCAGCAGTTCTTCTTTGGCAGAGCATCTGGCCAGCACAGTGGGTCTTCCCGGCTCAACATATTCGGTCCGGGTAATCACCACATCCGGGTCATCGGCCGGTTGAGCTGAGCTGGGAATCCCTGGGTTGTCAGAACCCACCATGGTTTGTTCTTCAGTTGGAATGGCGGTTTCTGGAGCTGGTGCAGATGGCGGCTCAGAGGCAGAAGTGTTGGGTTCAGTTAAGTCTGGCTCTTCGACCGGTTTACTTTTCTTTGCCTTCTTGCTAAGCTTGGCTTGGGCACTGAAAGTTAAAAGGTTAGTGCAAAAAACATAGATAAGATAAGCACAAAATTAGATGGTCATCATTACCCGGGGGCAGTCTTGAAAGCCGGCAAGTTAGATTGCATGGAGTCACCGGAGGAAGGTGAAGTTTCCTGATAGTTTGAACCAGAAGAATTGAGTGGTTGGCGAGTGATGCCCGCCAAAGGATGAAAAGGATATAAGTCGGAGATAACCTCGGTCCGGCGCTTCCTTGATGCTTCGGGTAAGCCGGAGGAGAGATCTGCATCCTTGCTGGCCCGGGTTTGCCTCCGGCTCTCATGAATCTGTTGCTTCAAAAGAAATTGAGGATCTTGATAAGCTAAAGGATGGGAAAATCTTACTTTCCAGGTTACTCTTCGGACTTTCAGCCTTGGCAAGGGGTCCGAGTCAGAGGAAAGTATAGTTACCTCTTCAATCACCGGGTTACTCGCTCCGGTGTCCTCCTGCTGATGATCAATGTCAATAAGGTGGTTAAGAACAAACAAAAAACAAGAGAAGAGCATAAGAATGAAGGGTTACCTCTGACTTGGAGGAGTCATCCAGCTGAAGCAGCTCTGAGGCGCTAGGCTTACTCCCCTTCTTGCGGGGAGCGGCTCTCCTGGCGGCCTTTTTAGCCTTCCTGGCTTTTTTAGCAGCCTCATGGTCATACCTGACCTTCCAGAACTTGTCATTAGCCTGAAAAATACAACAAAGATTTCTTGAAGTTAAGATGAAAATTGTTAAAATGGAAAGTAAAGTGCTCAGATCAGTAGCTCACCGCCGGAGCCGGGTTAGCTTTGCAGAAGGGATTTAAGCCGGTCCTCCCGCAGTCTGCTAAGCTCTCGTTCAGAAGGGCCTTGGACATGTCGTTAACGACGTCTTCAGGAAGGTCATTAGGGCTGTGCCGCAGAGGATCATCCTTCCGACCCGTGTAATCACACATTAAGCCGGGGCTGCGGCTTAGAGGGATCACCCGCCAAGAAATCCAGACCCGGACCAGATCAACACCGTTAAGGCCGTTTCCCAGAAGAGCCTTAATCTTGTTGATGGTGGGGATAAGCGGTTGACGCTCAGCTCGAGAGAATTTGTCTGGCAGGGAGTGGTTTGACTCCAGACGCAGGGCGCGAAAGCCGGGCAGGGGGCTCTCATCAGCCGGGGAAGTATCCTGGCAGTAGAACCATGTCTGATTCCAGTCCTTTGGGTGGCTTGGCGGCTCAGCGTAAGGAAAGAGAAAATCCCTCCATCGTTGAATTGATATTCCGCCAAGTTCCAAGCTAGGCCCGTTGGCACACTCGTTCTGGCGGTTCAAATAAAACAGTTCCCTAAAGAGCAGTAGGCTGGGCTCTTCTCCAAGGTACACCTCGCAAAATACTTGGAAGTTACAAATGTTCGACATGGAATTGGGCCCAATGTCTTAAGGTCGTAGATCGAAAAAGTTCAGAACATCTCTGAAGAATTTTGAGCCAGGAGGAGCAAAGCCCCGGCTCATGTGATCAGCAAATATAACCACCTCTCCGTCTCTTGGTTGAGGTCTCTCTTCGGACAGGTCAGGGGCACGATAGGACATGACCTCCTTCTTAGGCAGGTAACCCGTCTTCACGAAGTCATCTAAGGTATCATCAGTAACACTGGATCTCACCCAGTTGCACGTAATGGGTGCCTTGGGAGCTTTGGGTGGCATTGTGAAAGACGAAAGCCTATGACAAAAGAAAATGTCCGGTTCAAATATAAGCCGGAGGGAGATTCCAGTTCAGTATTCAAGATGGCATCTTATGAAGGGGCCTAATGATATATGGCTAATTGTGTCGGGTTATCTAAGCCGCTATGGATGTCATAAGTAATTCAAATCGTTTAAAACTCTATCATGAATGAGCCGGAAATTTCACAGCGCATGGCCTCCTCTAAGCCGGCGATATGAGCCGCCATAGCTAACAGATGCAATTTTTGACTAAGTGTGGCACAAACAGGTTTCACAGATCGCAGTAATTATTTTGGATCAAACGGTCGTCTAGAAAGAAAAATTTTCTAGACCTAAAAACTGGCACAGAGAAGTTCATAAGTTCTAATGAGGCCTTTTTGCAAGCAAGAGGGATCTGCTAGTATTGGAAATGGGTGCGAAACCACTACCGCGGCAGTTCTATCCTACTTTCCGGATCAAAGGAGGTCGCGGTGGCGGAACTGTGAAGAACTTGGGATGAACTATGAAGAACAAAGGAAGAACGACAGAACCCTAATGCGAATCTGCTGGAGGGAGGTGCAAGGACTTACTGGCGCTGATGAGATTCGGAGGTCGCCGCCGTTTCTCTGGACCAGTTCAGGGTGATGCAGCGGCCAAGGTTGAGGAAGACAAGGGGCGCGGCGGCGGCGGCGGAGCTCGAACTCTCGGGCGTCAGAGGAGGAAGACGATGGAGGAGAGGAGTGAATGAAGGATTATGGGCCCGGCCTATTTATAAGGGTGGCTGATAAATGGGCGCGAGAAACGAGGAGGCCAAGACGTGATTATCTCGCCACAGAAACGCCTTGATTTTCGGATGGTCATCAAAGATGAGATCCGTTGGGATATGACAGAATAGAAAAATGAATTTAATGGAAGATGACATCATGGCGGGTTACCAAGAATCCAGAAGATGACATCACGGCGGGTTATAACCTTCGCACAAGCAGAAGCCGGAAGATTTTCTTTCAAAGGGATTGAAAATTGACATGAACCGGTTCGAATCAATCTGGGGCCTAATGTTGAGGATATAACCATTAGAGTCACCCGCCCAGGAGGGGCCGGGTTACGTTATAATGATCATCACGTGAAGCCCAGTACCAGGCTTGAAGATGGCGGATCAATAGTGGGCTTAAGACCCGGAGGCGGCTTAAGGCCCATAGTGATAAACTGCCGTTATGGCAAGACTTGTAACGTAAGGCAAGAGTAGTTAAGAGTCCGAGCCGGATACTGTTATAAGCCGGCCGGGACTCTAAGAGCCGCGGGGCGCCAACCTCTCTATATAAAGGGACGACCCGGCGGCAGTTCAGGACGAGAGACAACAGATCGAGAGCCGGGCATAGCGATTTAGCTCCCTGGTCATCGAAACCCTAAGTAATACCATCTCAACTGGACGTAGGCTTTTACCTTCACCGTAAGGGGCCGAACCAGTATAACCCTCATGTTCCTTGTCTCGTTTAACCCCTTTAAGCTTCCTAGCTGCGATGGCTCCACGACTAGGTCCTTGCACGAGGACATCTGCCGTGACAATTCTACGACACTAGTTGTTCGCTCTATTGCCATGCTGCGCTACCTACCACTTGCTATATCATGCCTCCCTCATTGCCATGTCAAGCCTCTAACCATCCTTTCCTAGCAAACCGTTGTTTGGCTAAGTTACCGCTTTTGCTCAGCCCTTCTTATAGCGTTGCTAGTTGTAGCTGAAGTTGAAGTTGGTTCCATGTTGGAACATGGATATTTTGGGATATCACAATATCTCTTATAATATTAATGCATCTATATACTTGGTAAAGGGTGGAAGGCTCGGCCTTATGCCTGGTGTTTTGTTCCATTCTTGTCGCCCTAGTTTCCATCATACCGGTGTTATGTTCCTTGATTTTGCATTCCTTACGCGGTTGGGTGATTTATGGGACCCCCTTGACAGTTCGCCTTGAATAAAACTCCTCCAGCAAGGCCCAACCTTGGTTTTACCATTTGCTACCACCTATCCCCTTTTCCCTTGGGTTCTACAGACTCGAGGGTCATCTTTATTTTAGCCCCCCGGGCTAGTGCTCCTTCGAGTGCTGGTCCAAACCGAGCGATGTCTGGCGCCCCCTAGGCAACCAGGGTCTATGCCAACCCGACGTCTAGCTCATCCGGTGTGCCCTGAGAACGAGATATGTGCAGCTCCTATCGGGATTTGTCGGCACATCCGGGCGGCTTTGCTGGTCTTGTTTTACCATTGTCGAAATGTCTTGTAACCGGAATTCCGAGACTGATCGGGTCTTCCCGGGAGAAGGCTTATCCTTCGTTGACCGTGAGAGCTTATACTGGGCTAAGTTGGGACACCCCTGCAGGGTATAAACTTTCGAGAGCCGTGCCCGCGGTTATGTGGCAGATGGGAATTTGTTAATATCCGGTTGTAGAGAACTTGACACTTGACTTAATTAAAACGCATCAACCGCGTGTGTAGCCGTGATGGTCTCTTTTCGGCGGAGTCCGGGAAGAGAACACGGCTTTTGGGTTATGTTTGACGTAAGTAGGAGTTCAGGATCACTTCTTGATCATTACTAGTTGACGACCGTTCCGTTGCTCCTCTTCTCGCTCTTATTTGCATATGTTAGCCACCATATATGCTTAGTGCTTGCTGCAGCTCCACCTCATTACCCCATCCTTTCCTATAAGCTTAAATAGTCTTGATCTCGCGGGTGTGAGATTGCTGAGTCCTCGTGACTCACAGATACTTCCAAACAGTTGCAGGTGCCGAGGATACCAGTGCAGGTGACGCAACCGAGCTCAAATGGGAGCTCGATGAAGCTCTTGTTTGTTGTGTTGTTTCGTTTCCTGTTGATCAGTAGTGGAGCCCAGTTGGTCAGGGATCTAGCAGTTGGGTTGTCTTCTTTTCTTTTGGTTCCGTAGTCGGACATATGTGTGTACTCTGATTGATGTATGATTTATTTATGTATTGTGTGAAGTGGCGATTGTAAGCCAACTCTTTATCCCATTCTTGTTCATTACATGGGATTGTGTGAAGATGACCCTTCTTGCGACAAAACCACAATGTGGTTATGCCTCTAAGTCGTGCTTCGACACGTGGGAGATATAGCCGCATCGTGGGCGTTACATGGCCTCAAGCCATCTGTCAGAATTTGGGCTCGTCATCGCTTCCTCATAGTTCGTAGGTTCATCATGGTCTAGCAACATGACTTCCAGAATAGGATTACCGTACCACTCTGGTGCGGTTCGTACTCTGGTTGACCTACGAGGTTCAGTAGTAACTTGATCTCAAGTTTGATGATCATCATCATTAACTTCCTCACTAATTGGTGTAGGCATCACTGGAACTGATTTTAGTGATGAGCTACTTTCCAATTCGAGAGAAGGTACAATTACCTCATCAAGTTCTACTTTCCTCCCACTCACTTCTTTCGAGAGAAACTTCTTCTCTAGAAAGGATCCATTCTTAGCAACGAATATCTTGCCTTCAGATCTGTGATAGAAGGTGTACCCAACGGTTTCTTTTGGGTATCCTATGAAGACGCACTTCTCCGATTTGGGTTTGAGCTTATCAGGCTGAAACTTTTTCACATAAGCATCGCAACCCCAAACTTTAAGAAACGACAGCTTAGGTTTCTTGCTAAACCACAGTTCATACGGTGTCGTCTCAATGGATTTTTAGATGATGCCCTATTTAACGTGAATGCAGCTATCTCTAATGCATAACCCCAAAACAATAGTGGTAAATCGGTAAGAGACATCATAGATCGCACCATATCTAATAAATTACGGTTATGACATTTGGACACACCATTATGCTGTGGTGTTCCAGGTGGCGTGAGTTGCAAAACTATTCCACATTGTTTCAAATGAAGGCCAAACTCGTAACTCAAATATTCGCCTCCGCAGTTAGATCGTAGAAACTTTATTTTCTTGTTACGATGATTCTCAACTTCACTCTGAAATTCTTTGAACTTTTAAAATGTTACACACTTGTGTTTCATTAAGTAGATATACCCATATCTGCTCAAATCATCTGTGAAGGTCAAAAAATAACGATACCCGCCGCGAGCCTCAACACTCATCGGACCACATACATCGGTATGTATTATTTCCAATAAGTCAGTGGATCGCTCCATTGTTTCAGAGAACAGAGTCTTAGTCATCTTGCCCATGAGGCATGGTTCGCAAGCATCAAGTGATTCATAATCAACTGATTCCAAAAGCCCACTAGCATGGAGTTTCTCCATGCGCTTTACACCAATATGACCTAAATGGCAGTGCCACAAATAAGTTGCACTATCATTATTAACCTTGCATCTTTTGGCTTAAATATTATGAATATGTGTATCACTACAATCGAGATTCAATAAACAATCCACCTTGGGTGTATGACCACAGAAGGTCTTATTCATGTAAACAGAATAACAATTATTATTTGACTTAAATGAATAACCGTATTGCAATAAACATGATCCAATCATATTATGCTCAACGCAAACACCAAATAACATTTATTTTAGGTTCAACACTAATCCCGAAGGTAAAGGGAGTGTGCGATGGTGATCTTATCAACCTTGGAATCACTTCCAACACACATCGTCACCTTACCCTCAACTAGTCTCTGTTCATTTTATAACTCCTGTTTCAAGTTAAAAATAATAGCAACTGAACCAGTATCAAATACCCAGGGGCTACTATGAATACTAGTAAAGTACACATCAATAACATGTATATCATATATACTTTTGTTCACTTTGTCATCCTTCTTATCCGCCAAGTATTTGGGGCAGTTCCGCTTCCAGTGACCATTTCCTTTGCAGTAGAAGCACTCAGTTTCAGGCTTGGGTCTAGCTTTGGGCTTCTTCATGGGAGTGGCAACTTGCTTGTCATTCTTCTTGAAGTTCCCTTTCTTTCCCTTGCCCTTTTACTTGAAACTAGTGGTCTTGTCTACCATCAACACTTGATGCTTTCCTTGATTTCTACCTTCGCCGGTTTCAGCATCGTGAAGAGCTCGGGGAATCGTTTTCGTCATCCCTTGCATATTATAGTTCATCATGAAGTTCCAGTAACTTGGTGATAGTGACTAGAGAACTCTGTCAATCACTATCTTATCTGTAAGATTAACTCCCACTTGATTCAAGCAATTGTAGTACTTAGACATTCTGAGCACATGCTCACTGGTTGAGCTATTCTCCTCCATCTTGTAGGCAAAAATACTTGTCAGAGGTCTCATACCTCTCGACTCGGGCATGAGTCTGAAATACCAATTTCAACTCTTGGAACATCTCATATGCTCCATGGCGTTTCAAAACATTTTTGAAGTCCCATTTCTAAGCCGTAAAGCATGGTGCACTAAACTATCAAGTAGCCATCATACCGAGCTTGTCAAACGTTCATAACGTCTGCATTTGCTCCTGCAATAGTTCTGTCACCTAGCGGTGCATTAAGGACATAATTCTTCTATGCAGCAATGAGGATAATCCTTAGATCACTGACCCAGTCCGCATCATTGCTACTATCATCTTTCAACTTATTTTTCTCTAGGAACATATCAAAAAATAAGACAGGGGAGCTATACGCGAGCTATTGATCTACAACATAGATATGTAAAAACTAGCAGGACTAAGTTCATGATAAATTAAAGTTCAATTAATCATATTACTTAAGAACTCCCACTTAGATAGACATCCCTCTAGTCATCTAAATGATCACGTGATCCATATCAACTAAACCATGTACGATCATCACGTGAGATGGAGTAGCTTTCAATGGTGAACATCACTATGTTGATCATATCTACTATATGATTCACGTTTGACCTTTCGGTCTCAGTGTTCCGAGGCCATATCTACATATGCTAGGCTCGTCAAGTTTAACCTGAGTATTCTGCGTGTGCAAAACTGGCTTGCACCCGTTGTATGTGAACGTAGAGCTTATCACACCCGATCATTACGTGGTGTCTCAGCACGACGAACTGTAGCAACGGTGCATACTCAGGGAGAACACTTGTACCTTGAAATTTAGTGAGAGATCATCTTATAATGCTACCGCCGTACTAAGCAAAATAAGATGCATAAAAGATAAACATCACATGCAATCAAAATAAGTGATATGATATGGCCACCATCATCTTGTGCCTTTGATCTCCATCTCCAAAGCACCGTCATGATCACCATCATCACCGGCTTGACACCTTGATCTCCATTGAAGCATCGTTGTCGTCTCGCCAACTATTGCTTCTATGACTATCGTTGTCGCTTAGTGATAAAGTAAAGCAATTACATGGCGAATGCATTTCATACAATAAAGCGACAACCATATGGCTCCTTCCAGTTGCCGATAACTGTTACAAAACATGATCATCTCATACAACAATTTATATATCATCATGTCTTGACCATATCACATCATAGCAAGCCCTGCAAAAACAAGTTAGACGTCCTCTACTTTGTTGTTGCAAGTTTTACGTGGCTGCTACGGGCTTCTAGTAGGAACCGTTCTTACCTACGCATCAAAACCACAACAATTTTTCGTCAAGTTTGTTGTTTTAACCATCAACAAGGACCGGGCGTAGTCAAACTCGATTCAACTAAAGTTGGAGAAACAGACACCCACTAACCACCTGTGTGCGAAGCACGGCGGTAGAACCAGTCTCATGAACGCGGTCATGTAATGTCGGTCTGGGCCACTTCATCCAACAATATCGCCGAATCAAAGTATGACATGCTGGTAATCAGTATGACTATTATCACCCACAACTCTTTGTGTTCTACTCGTGCATATAACATCTACGCATAGACCTGGCTCGGATGCCACTGTTGGGGAACGCAGTATTTCAAAATTTGTACCTACGATCACGCAAGATCTATCTAGGAGATGCATAGAAACGAGTGGGGAGAGTGTGTCTACGTACCCTCGTAGACCAAAAGCGGAAGCGTTTAGTAACGCGGTTGATGTAGTCGAACGTCTTCACGATCCAACTGATCCAAGTACCAAACGCAGGGCACCTCCGTGTTCAGCACACATTCAACACGATGAACTCCCTCGACCTCTTGATACAGTTGAGGACGAGGGAGAGTTCCGTCAGCATGACGGCGTGGCGATGGTGATGATGAAGTTACCGACGCAGGGCTTCGCCTAAGCACTACGACGATATGACCGAGGTGTTGAACTATGGAGGGGGGCATCGCACACGGCTAAGAGATTGTCTGTTGTGCCTTTGGGGTGCCCCCCTTCCCTCGTATATAAAGGAGGGGAGGAGGAGGCCGGCCAACAAGGGGAGCGCCAGGGAGAGGGAGTCCTACTAGGACTCCAGTCCTAGTAGGATTCGGCCCCACCCTTTTTTCCTTCTACCGGAGGGGGAAAAGGGGAAGGAGAGGGAGTAGGAAAAGGAAAGGGGGGTGCCGCCCCCTTCCCAAGTCCAATTCGGCCTCCTCCCTTGTGGGGGGGCGCACCAGCCCCTTGTGGGCTGGTTAGCATCCCTCCTATGGCCCATAAGGCCCATATCTTTCCCCAGGGGGTTCCGGTAACCCCTCCGGTACTCCGGTATGTACCCGATACACTCTGGAACCCTTCCGGTGTCCGAATACTACCTTACAATATATCAATCTTTACCTCCTGACCATTTCAAGATTCCTCGTCATGGATCTCATCCGGGACTCCGAACAAACTTTGGTCATCAAATCAGATAACTCATATAATACTAAATCGTCATCGAACGGTAAGCGTGCGGACCCTACGGGTTCGAGAACTATGTAGACATGACCGAGACACCTCTCCGGTCAATAACCAATAGCGGAACCTGGATGCTCATATTGGCTCCTACATATTCTACAACGATATTTATCGGTCAAACCGCATAACAGCATACGTCATTCCCTTTGTCATCGGTATGTTACTTCCCCGAGATTCGATCGTCGGTATCTTCGCACCTAGTTCAATCTCGTTACCAGCAAGTCTCTTTACTTATTCCGTAATGCATCATCCCGTGACTAACTCATTAGTCACATTACTTGCAAGGCTTATAGTGATGTGCATTACCGAGAGGGCCAGAGATACCTCTCCGATACACGGAGTGACAAATTCTAATCTCGATCTATGCCAACCCAACAAACACCTTCGGAGACATCTGTAGAGCATATTTATAATCACCCAGTTACGTTCTGACGGTTGATAGCACACAAGGTGTTCCGTCGGTATTCGGGAGTTGCATAATCTCATAGCCAGAGGAACATATATAAGTCATGATGAAAGCAATAGCAATAAAACTAAACGATCATTATGCTAAGCTTATGGATGGGTCTTGTCCATCACATCATTCTCTAGTGATGTGATCCCGTTCATCAAATGACAACATGTCTATGGTCAGGAAACATAACCATCTTTGATTAACGAGCTAGTCAAGTAGAGGCATACTAGGGACACTCTGTTTTGTCTATGTATTCACACATGTACTAAGTTTCCAGTTAATACAATTCTAGCATGAATAGTAAACATTTATCATGATATAAGGAAATATAAATAACAACTTTATTATTGCCTCTAGGTCATATTTCTTTCAGTCATATCTTCGTAGTGCTTAGGCGAAGCCCAGTGCGGATCACTTCACCATGACCGTCACCACGCCATCGTGCTGATGGAACTCATCTTTTTCCTCGATACCTTCGCTGGATCAAGAGGACGAGGGACGTCATCGAACTAAATGTGTGCAGAACTCGGAGGTGTCGTATGTTCGGTGCTTGATCGGTCGGATCTAGAAGAAGTTTGACTACATCAACCGTGTTGTCAAACGCTTCCGCTTTCGGTCTATGAGGGTACGTGGACACACTCTCCCCCTCTCGTTTGTATGCATCTCCTAGATAGATCTTGCGTGAGCGTAGGAATTTTTTTGAAATTGCATGCTACGTTCCCCAACATATTGTCCATCATCAAGTTATAAAAGCCCACCACCGATAAATCAGTTTGTTTTGCTATTCTCAAAGCATTCAAACTCACTGGTAAAACGGCCTCTTGACCATATACGAGCTCATATGGAGTTACCTTTGTAGCACCATGCCTTGAGATTCTGTGTGCCCACAAAGCTTTAGACAATAGCTCATACCATCTCCTTGGATTATCCGCAATCTTCTTCTTGATGATCTTGATTCATATTTTATTGCTAGACTCAGCTTGTCCATTGGCTTGGGCATAATATGGAGAGGAACTGAGCAACTTTATCTTGTATGATTCGGCAAATTCTTTAACTTGATGTGACATAAAGGATGAACCTTGGTCCGTAGTTAATGTTTGAGGAATGCCGAATCTATGAATAATGCGCTCAGTTATGAATTGAATTACCTCTGTATGCGTCATATTTTTGAGTGGTATTGCTTCAGACCACTTAGTGAAATAATCAGTTGCCACCAACACAAACCGATGCCCCTTTGAAGAAGAAGGATGAATCTCTCCAATAAAGTCTAATCCCCAACCTCTAAAAGGACGCGGCTTGATAAATAGGATGTAACGTAGCAACAGGAGCCAGCTGAATATCACCAAAAAATTTGACAAGCTTCACATCCTTTATAATACCTGAAGCAATCATTAATCATCGTCGGCCAATAAAACCCAGCCTGTCGCAATAACCATTTCATCTTGGGAGCCGACTAATGAGTGCCACAAATTCCTCCATGAACCTCTCCCATAGCAACTCTTGCTTGGTCGTCGTCCAAGCATTTTAAAAGAATAGCATCAACCGTTCGGCGAATAAAGATCATCATCTCTCATTGTATACTTGAAATCCATACACCGAACGGTCATGTCACCCTTTTACTAGAATCACGCAAATAATCAATAATGGGTTTCCACTCGTCCTTGGTTTCTACTGCATTAAAATTTTCATTATTGGCCGAAATGGTGGGGTCCGGTTCAGCCTCCCCTACGTTGGCAAGACTAGACATCTGCCTTTGGGAAATATGAAACATGCCATGATCAATATGATAGTCGGATGCTTGTTGTGCCAACTCATTTGCTCTCCAATTGTCATGCCTAGATATATGAGCAATGCTAAAATAACCCAAAGTAGAAATTATATCTAGACATTTATCAAGATAAACATTAAGTGATTCGTCAAAACATTTAAAAACTTTGGATATTTGTTGCACCACTAAAAATGAATCACCAAAAACCTCAATGTGTAGTATCTATGGCAACCAAAGGCTTGTCTCACTTTCCAATCAAAGTAAGGACGATGTTATGATACCACACCAACCATGCTTTGACATATTCTTAGGATGATAGATAAATATCGGCCATTAACATAAGGTCCATGTAAACTTCATCCACCAAAGCAAGTATAGCCAAAATAAACAAATCAAATGACAAATCAAATATTTCGGCCCTTTGGATCAGCAATAAACTTGTAGCTAATCGAATATATAGTGATTTGGTAATACCCTTTCATGATATAAGAAATTATATTGCATCCATGGATCTAAATAAGCCCATGGAGGGTGACCGATCGTACCTGGGGATGTATTCCATGGCAAAGACATCAATGGCATGTTTGGCGAATATGGATGATGTGCTAACCGAAGATTTTGATAGGGTGATGCAAATCTTTGGCTTAATTGTTTTTGGATTCCATCCTTCTATTTCTTCACTTTTGTAGCACTTGTTGCAATAGAAGGTTGCACATCATTTTATTTTGGCTGCTCCTCTTGGGAACCCATGCCATGTTCTTCTTTTTCAGCTCTTGTGCACTAAGCTTTTGTAACTCTTTCTTTCACCAATACGATAAGCCGAGTGGACATCTCGGCTGTGACTCTGTTTCAACCAATGGCAACTTTTTTTGGCCTTATGCACCCTCAACTTCTTTTCTTCAGATTTGGCACTATGATTTGTAACAATTGATTGCTTCACTTATTTGCCTTTCGTAGACAGTGTCAACACTTTAATTGGCTCCTTGTTATTTGAGATCAAATCTGAAATAGCACACTTACGACCATCTTTCTTGACCCGGTATACTTGCTTGACCACCTCTTTCTTCTTCCTTGAGCTCTGGAACGATTCTTTATTATTGAAACGGTCTTCCACGTATGATTGTTTATCAAACCTTGACCTTCTTGGAGCTACAAAATGTTGGTGAGATGGTCTAAAGTAAGATGGAGAATGCGCTCTTGTATCATACCTGTCCCACAAAGGATATGGATTTACATGAGCATGGGGAGGCATCCACGGCATTGGCATTGGCGGCCCGAAATAAGGATATGAATATGTTGCATTAAAATTCTCACTTTGCTAATACTGACCCTCATATTTGCGCCTAGGGGGTGATCTTGATGCTTTTGCACTACTTGACCGATAAACACTCTTTCCTTCACTTGCGTTTTGATATTTAGCTAGTAACTCTGCAAAAGTGATTTTCGATCTCTTACCCTTGTGCTTATTTCGGCCTTTGTTTTCTTTGGTTGTGCTTGCGCCGATCTCTGAGTTTTCTTGTTGCCCCCAGTATTTGGCATTGCCTGTGCAACCTTGATGGAATTCCCGCCTTCAAGAATATCTTCATTATGCTCTTGAACAACTTCTTTACTTGAAAACTTGATCCCATCATCCACTATTTTTACCTTCTCATCATTTAATGAATCAACTTGAAGAAACCAATACAATTGTTTTTGCCATCAGCACCAATCAAAATAGATTGGCCATCCTTTGGTGTTTCAACAAATCTCAATCGTCCTTTATCAATGGCCGATTTAACTATTTGACGAAACATATTGCAATCCTCAAAATTATGTTTGAACGAATGACGCAACCTACAATACATTCATCTTTGGATAGATGGCTCGACATGGTGATAAAGAATTCTAATACAATTATTTCTCAACAACAAATCAAAGATTTGATCACACATGTTTGAATTGAAGGCATACATTTTATCTTCTAGCCGATCTTGCTGTGAGAACGGCTTTGGAAGTAAGGAAACAAATGGTTCAGACTTAGCATCCCCCTTATGACCCACAAGTATAGGGGATCAATTGTGGCTCTTTTCGATAAGTAAGAGTGTCGAACCCAACGAGGAGCAGAAGGAAATGACAAGTGGGTTGCAATATGTTCATGGTTCGCTTATGGTGGGTTGCGAGAGTGACAGAAACTTAAACCCGAGTAGGTGGGCTATGGTGTATGGGATTAAAGAGGACTTGATACTTAATGCTATGGTTGGGTTTCACAACCTTAATTAATGATCTTTAGTAGTTGCGGATGCTTGCTAGAGTTCCAATCATAAGTGCATATGATCCAAGTAGAGAAAGTATGTTAGCTCATGCCTTTCCCTCATATAAAATCACAAGAATGATTACCGGTACTTGTTATCGATTGCCTAGGGACAAATAACTTTCTTGTTGACAAAAGCTATCCACTTTTATTACCTTGCAATTTATTCGTAGTTTTATTCCCGCAAAGTACTCGTAGATTTATTCTTGCCAAATAGTTTCATACTTGTTTCCGGTAAAGCAAACGTCAAGTGTGCGTAGAGTTGTATAGGTGGCCGATAGAACTTGAGGGAATATTTGTTCTACCTTTAGCTCCTCGTTGGGTTCGACACTCTTATTTATCGAAAAAGGCTACAAACAATCCCCTATACTTGTGGGTTATCAACCACTAAGGGAATCACAACATACATACTATCAAAATATCAAACACATATCAACTTCACATGATTACTTACAACATGATTTCTCCCGTGACCTCAAGAACAAAAGTAACTACTCACAAATGATAATCATGCTCAAGATCAGAGGGGTATTAAATAGCATAATGGATCTGAACATATAATCTTCCACCAAATAAACCATATAGTAATCAACTACAAGATGTAATCAACACTACTAGTGACCCACAAGCACCAATCTATAGTTCTGGCAACAATATTGAACACAAGAGATGAACTAGGGTTGGAGATGAGATGGTGCTATTGAAGATGTTGATGGAGATTGCCCTCCCCAATATGGGAGAGTTGTTGGAGATGATGAGGACGATGATTTCCCTCCGGGAGGGAAGTTCCCCCGGAGTGTAAAAGTGCTCCTGCCCAAGTTCCGCCTCGAGACGGCGGCGCTCCGTCCCGAAAGTCCTCTCCTTATTTTTTCTAGGTCAAAATGACTTATATACCAGAAGATGGGCACCAGAGGTGGGCCTGGGTGAGCACAACCCACCACGGCGCGCCAGGGAGCCCTGGCGCGCCCAGGTGGGTTGTGCCCACATGGTGGGCCTCCTCTGGTACTTATTTGCTCCAATATTCATCATATATTCCATAAAAATTCTCTGTGAAGTTTCAGCTTGTTTGGAGTTGTGCAGAATAGGTAGCCTGACGTAGCTTTTCCAGGTCCAGATTTCCAGCTGCCGGAATTCTCCCTCTTTGTGTGTACCTTGCAAATTATGAGACAAAAGGCATAAGAATTACTCCAAAAAGCATTATTATGTATAAAAACATCATAAATAACAGTAAGAAAACATGATGCAAAATGGACGTATCAACTCCCCAAGCTTAGACCTCGCTTGTCCTCAAGCGAAACCCGAAATCGAAAAACATGTCCACATGCTTAGAGAGAGAGGTGTCGATAAAAACAAAATACTGACATAGAAGCATCATGTTCATTATTATAACAGCAACAAACTTAAACATAAGACTCTTTATCATAGACTTCTCACGAATAAGTGACAATTCATCACACTATTCAAGTAGAAAGCAAAAACTCTATTAGAAACCAGCAAACTATGTTCTCAGTCAACTTTGCAACTACAATTCATCATCTTTTCAGGAAGGGTCACGTATCGGAGCCTCTAGGAAAGTCCACATACTCAACCATCATATAGTCCTCTATGATTGCTAACACTCACTGGATACACATGAGCAAAACGTTTCAACCGGACACATAGAAAGATAGGGGCTTATAGTTTTGCCTCCCAACGTATTCACCTCAAGGGTGATGTCAATAATAATAACTCATGCTACCCATATTCAACTGGACATATGTGCCTAGATCTTTCCTCACCACATGATGCTTGCCAAAGGAGAAAATAAAAAGGAATAGAGAGATAACTTTGACTCTTTGCATAAAAGTAAATACATAAAAGTAAAATATAGGCCATTCGCAGAGGGAAGCAGAGGTTGCAATGCGCTTATTTGTTTGTATGCTCAACTCCTTAGTGCAAAATAACGTCGTGTTGTATTGCCCCTTATGATAGCAACCTTTATTATGCAGTCTGTCGCTTTTATTCTTCACCATCACAAGTTCGTACAATGCTCAATTTTCTTTTACACGAAATAATCTCACACTTTTAGAAGAAATTTTTATTGCCTTTTTGCACCGATGACAACTTACTTGAGGGATCTTGCTCAATCCCTAGGTAGTTATGGTGGACTCTTGAAAATAAGATTTGGGTTTAAGGGTTTTTGGATGCACAAGTAGTATCTCTACTTGGTGCAGAATTTTTGGCTAGCAAAGATAGGGGCAAGCACCACATGTTAAAGGATCTATGACAATATGACTTCTGTGTGAATATGAACAAACATAAATCATTAGGTTGTCTTCCTTGTCCAACGTCAACAATTTTGGCATACAATATTTTATGGGGGCTCACAATCACAAAAGATTTCTAGGATAATATATTTATATGGGAATCTTCTCGTCCCTTATTAATTCTTTCATGAGTTGCATCATTGACCAATGCTATGCTTGTCAATCTCTAATAAAATTTCCTACTTATACTTTTCCTTGTGTGGTGTCATCACCTACCATAAGATTAGCATATGATCTTTTTCATTTATTTTCCTTTCTTCTTGTTTATTTTCTTTCTTTTTGTTGCAACTTGAAAGTAAAGAAAGCAAAAACTCAAACTAAACCTTATTATATATCTCACACACGATTACAAGGATAGATCACTAAGCAAACTCTCGAAAATAAAGGATCGAACTAAACTTTTATTCATCTAAAGCAAAAGATCGAAGTAAAATAAGTAAAGCCAAAAGATAGTGGGGATGATACGATACCGGGGCACCTCCCCCAAGCTTGGCGGAAGCCAAGGGGAGTGCCCATACTCGATACTCAATTTTCTTTTGGTGATGAAGAAGAAGGTGGTTGTGCGAAGAAGACCTGTGAGGGAGTCCTGGATTAGGGGGTCCTCGGACGGCCGGACTATATACTTTAGCCGGACTGTTGTACTATGAAGATACAAGATTGAAGACTTCGTCCCGTGTCTGGATGGGACTCTCCTTGACGTGGAAGGCAAGCTTGGCAATACGGATATGTAGATCTCCTCCCTTGTAACCGACTCTGTGTAACCCTAGCCCCCTCCGGTGTCTATATAAACCGGAGGGTTTAGTCCGTAGGACAACAGCAATCATACCATAGGCTAGCTTCTAGGGTTTACACTACAAAAAAATACACTTCCGTGATGATACGTGTTTGTCACAGTAGGTCGCGTTTTTTGTCATGCATGTACATCCATGACGATTTTATGACAGAATCTAGATAGTCATACATGTGCTGTCGTAGAAGTGTTCCATGACATTACCAAAATTATCATCACGGAAGTGTCCACTTCCATGACGATAAATCGCGCGTCACAGAAGTGCTTTCGTCAAGGGTGACCGACACGTGGCATCCACCGTAACGGAACGACATTAAGCTATCGGGTCGGGTTTTGGATCCGATAACCCGTTAACAGCCTCGACCAATGGGGATTTTCCACGTGTAAAATCATCATTGGCTGGAGGAAACACGTGTCGGCTCATCGTTGGGACAGATGTCATCCACTCATTGGACGGAAGGCGCCTATGATACGTCGACACGTGGCACGGTCCAACAGAGGCCCATTCCTGTGAAAAGGCCGGCCCGTTTTACTTGGTCAAAAGGTAGCGGGCCGGCCCACGGAAAGCATGTTAACGGCATGTTCGCATATAGCCCATTTACAGCCTGCTAACCTAAGGCCCGTTACGCCCTATCCGAATTAGGCCAAGTAGCGTCATCTGGGCCATCCAATACGATTCCAGCCCGTTTCACTTCTGGCGCATGTATGGCCCATGACGTCTTTCGGCCCATATGAGGCCCTATGTAACTCTTGGCCTATTAACGGCCCGTGGTGAAACTGGCCCGTAATGAACAGTGTATCACTTTACACCCATTAACCGCCCGTGGTGAAACTGGCCTGTAATGAACAGTGTATCACTTTATACCCATTAACGGCCCGTTATTCCGTTAGGCCGTTTCCAGCCCATGTTATCTTTCGGCCTTCTCAGAGCCCATTTATTCTTGGGCTCATTTCCAGCATTTGTTTACTTACGGCCCGTTACTGTCATTTTCTGCTTGTGGGCCAAATTCAGCCCGTGGTTACAGTCGGCCCGTTTGTGGTCCGTTAATACGTTGGATCATTTTCATAGCGTCATCAAATACGACCTATTAACGATGGCCCGTTATGGTCAGCCCATGAACAGACGATTCCAACTCTAGCCCATTTACGGCCATAATGCGGTTTGTTTGGCCCATGTTTGGGCAATCGATCATACGGCCCGTATAAGGCCCATTGATGATACGGCCCGCAGAAGGCCCATTGTTTCTACGGCCCGTAGAAGGCCCACTATTTCTACGGCCAGTAGGAGGCCCAGTGTCACTATAGTAAATATTAGCCCATGGTTATTGTGGCCTAGTTTTAAAAAATAGGTTATTGCCGCCACTAGCTAACCGCGGAAAAAGAACTGCAATGACTACAAGCAAACAAATAAACAAGACAACAAGGAAATAAATAAGCAATCAACTAATGCTAGGCTATCACGGCTATTACACATATTACATCCACTGGGCATCAAAGTTCGCCACCAGTGCAAATATAGGGAACAAAGCAGCATATCATATACACTGGTTGTCAAAGTTGGCGACCAGCGCAAATAAACGCCGCAGCAAAACAAATCCAGAACTGAAACTACTTCAGAAGATCTCAAGAAACAATATCCTCGGTACCCATAATGCTGGCAAGATGCTTAGCAAGCTTATTAACTTTCTCTTGTTTGGCGCTTAAATCCTCCAGCGCTTGTTGTTGCACCAGAAAATATGCATCTGAATTCTGCAAGGACTTCCTCGGTCCTTCAGCTTCCTGTCGCAGCACATCTGATCGATGTCTTTCAACTTGAAGTTGAGACTCAAGAAGACGAACTAATTCAGGCAGCGAGTTCGAAGAGCTTGTGCCAGCAGTAGTGGCCAGTAACTCGAACACTACATCAAGACAGGAATTTTGGGTTCCCTCACTATCGTCAAGGTAGTTTTTATCAGCTTTCTTGGAGACCAACAGGGATGTCTCACTATCTTGAACCTTATCTGCATTACTTCCTTTACCATTGGATAACGCGGTACTGTTCTCCAATATTTTGTCCGCATTCTAAAAGAGAAACAAGTAGACACATCACATGTTTACCATGTTGTATATGAAACTCATTTTGTAAATGAGTTCAGTAGTAAAGTGGACAAGATAACAGCATGAAACAAACATATATCTATGTACCATGGTCACTTTATGGTCTATATCATTCTAGTTTTTGTTGCCAAATCAAGAGATAGACACAGTTCAAATAATATTTGTTCAAGACAAAGCAGAATAGACAGAATATAAGTGTGGGTAACTATAGAGCAATAACAACACTTGTAATGTGCATGACATGAGAACATAACTGTTTATTCAATTGAAACTGAAATCAACATAGAGCAGGTTACAACAGCAAACCAGTTAAAGAAACAGGTTTAAACAATACCTGTTGCGCCATTGGAGTTTCAATTCCATCCTTCAGATTTGAAAATAGTTGGTATGAGTAAATACAGTAATGCAAGAGCAAAGGAGTATGAACCATAGCTACAGAACCTGACCTGAGAACAAATCTTCTTCTCCTTAAGCGTTGAGTTGGGATTCAGAGTGGTGGTCCTCGTGCTTTGGGCACTGCAGTTCCCTTACTAACTGCTCGTGTTTGGGTGCTCTGTGGTGGAGACGGTGCTCTGTCAACTGGAACTGGGTTACTATCAGCCGGGGTTGGGGTTAGAAGGGGTGTAGCTGGTTCTCTGTCCAACTGGGTAGGGGTACAATCTGCGAGAGTCTGGGTTATGTGTGGTGGATCTGGTCCTTGGGCAAGTACAACCGTGGTTCTATCTGCATCAACTGGTAGCACTATCTTTTCTAAAGACCATGTTGTTACTCCCTTAGATACTGCCATCACGCTCTCCAATTCAAATGGCTGATAAACAAGAAAAGTAATTGAAAGTATAGACATTGTATGATAGACAGGTGCAATGGATAGTGGGGAATAAAAGAGGGCATGAAATAATTCATATTTATGTTGTCTAACCAAACAGGTTAGCATGACACAATTTCACATATATGATGGCTAACTAAACAGGATAGCATGACACAATTTCACATTATGATGGCTAACTAAAAAAGATGGAAAGACATAGTTCAAAATATGAGACTATGTAAACAGGATGACATGACATAACTATATAATGTGTTTATTAAATAGGTTGGCATGCCATAATTCACATACATTCACGGATAGAATGCCATAATTCAAAATATGATGACTGTAAACACTAAACAGGATGAGATGATATAACTATATGATGTCTTTATTAAATGGGTTGCCATGCCATAATTCAGATAGATGATGTGTATGTACTATGTAAACATGATGGCATGATATAATTCAAATATATGATTTATATAGTAAGCAAGTAAGCAGATGGCAATCCATATATGATGTAAAAACTAAGCAATGCAAGACAACATGCATGACATGGGTAATATAACCCTGCCAAGTTTGAGCACAGACCTCAGGGGGGGAAATAGGACTGGTCATCAGTCTCTGAATCCTCCTCTGAGGAGCTCTCTGTAACCAGCAAGATGTCTGCTTCAGCAGGTAGCATTGTCTGCTCTGAATACCTTGTTTTCACTCCAGATACTTCCATCACCGCTTCAAATGGCTGATGCACAGGAAGAGTAGTTGAATATACAAACGTTGTCGACAAATGGAACACGTAATACAAAAAAATGATAGCATCATATAATTCACATACATGATGATTGGCTAAACAACATGGCATTGCATAATTCACATATATAATGCCTTCGCAACAAGATAGCATTGTATAATTCACATATATAATGTCTTGCAACAAGATGGCAATGCATAATTCACATATATGGTAATTAGACACTGAACAGGTGGCATTCACACAAAGCATGTCTAAACTAATCAAATGACATAGCAATGCGAGACACCATACGCACGATATGATCAACATAACCCTGCCAAGCTAGAGCATACACCTCGGGGGGAATAGGACTGGTCATCTGTCTCTGAATCCTCCTCTGAGGAGCTATCCGTAACCAGCGAGATATGCGCTTCGTCAGATAGCATAGTCTGCTCTGAAGACCTTGTTTTCACTCCAGAATTTGCCATCACCGTGTCAAATGGCTGATGCACACGAAGAGCAGTTGAATGTACTAACATTGTTGACAAATGTAATATGTAACAAAAAAAGGATGGCCTGATATAATTTACATATAAGATGACTGGCTAAGCAGGATGGCATTGCAAAATTCACATATATGATGCCTGGCTAAACAAGATGGCGTTGCATAATTCACATAAACAATGAATAAACTAAACAGATGGCATTCGCACAAAGGATGTCTAAACTAAGCAGATGACATATTTGATGTATAAAGTAAGCAATGCAAGACACCATATGCATGATATAACCAACATCAGCATGCCAAGTTAGAGCGAAGACCTCAGGGGGTAAATAGGAGTTGTCTTCTCCTTCTGAATCCCCCTCAGAACAAATATCTTCCTCTCGATTACAATCCGAAATGTGTGGAGGGGGGCTGCCTTTGCGCCTACCATGGAGCGACGTCTGCATGAAATTTTATTGCCACGCAAGGCTCGTCTCTTTTGCTCTACATGTTCAGTTCCATTGTTTACAATAACTGTCATGCATAGGAATAAAACATAGTGAGATTATGTAAGGAGTGCATGCAGAAATCCAGAGTGATGGTAGCAACCTGTGGATAGACCCAGAACCAATAATAGCAGGCAGATAATGGCTTCAGTTAAAAAATACAGATAATGGCTTCTTTACTGTTTGTTTCCCACCCAACATGAAACTCATAGTAGACACCGGAGATTAACCAGATAGTAGATAGATACTATTGATAGAGGCCCCGATATGTACCCCACAACAATTTAAAAACTCAAGTTTGACCATTAGTTTGGAGCTGACTCAGAGTCTAATCGGTGAACAGGACGATAAAGTAGCATGTAATATTAAGCGATGCATAACGTAAGCAGACACGAAAGAGTGCGACCTCTCTTGCGGACCCGTGTAGTCCTCGAGGTCATCTGCTCGGTTGATGATGGTAATGCAGTTTTCATGGCTGCCAGCGGCGGGAAGAAGATCTGAGGCGGCGAAAGACAGTCTGGAGGCCGGATCCCTACCATGCTGGACCCTTCCGTCGTTGGAGCAGCTGTGCTAGGGTGGATGACGGCGCAGCAGGAGCGGGACAAACCACGCAAGGTTTTCTTTGACAACTATCTATAAGAGAAGTAATTCTGTAAGGGCTCGTTTGAATTGGAGGATTCCAACAATGCAGGGATAGGAAATAGACAGGAATAGGATAGGAATGCACGTGCAAAACAGAGAATTTAAAAACACAGGATTTCTGCCAATCTGGGTGTTTGATTCACAACAATTGGAAGATCACAGGATGCAAAGAAGCATGGTGAGATTAAGTCAAACCACAAGAAAATGTACGGTTATAATGCTATTATGCTACTATCTCTTAGTCTTGTGCTTCATGAATAGGAATTTGAAAAGGAGGACAAGTGAAAATTAAAATTCCTACGTTTTTTCTTTCAAGGAGATACTAAAGGAACAAATCCATGTGCTCAGTGGACAATATATATAACATGTAGAGTAAAAAAGAGATGCAACAAGTGTACAACCTCTTTGGCGAAGCCATGTCGATCTCAGCGTGATTGGGTTGGCCGGTGAGGATGCTCCAGCTGACTTTGCTGTCGGAGGAGGGGAAGAAGATCTTAGGCGTCTGGAGATGGAGCCCGAGGTACCGCTCCGCTGTGATGGAGGGTTTCGTCGTTGGAGTAGCTCCGGTGAGTTGTACGACGCCGAGGCTGAAGCAGGACAAGAGAGACAACGAACAACGTTAACCTGAGTGGAATTCTAATAGCATCTCCAATACATGACGTAAAATACATAACCAAAAAGTGCTAGATGTAAAATACATCAGCCGCTCATCTCTGAACTTAACTGTCGAAACTGAACTTAACTGTCGAAACTGAACTTAACTGACGAAACTGAATTTTGCTGTCGAAACTGAATTTTGCTGTCAAAACTGAACGCACTAGCAAGGTGAGGCTACACGTCGGTCGACTGACTTTTTCATCTCTGGTCAGTCGATTTTGCAGCCGTTGGATACGAAATCAAGGGCCTGCGGTTCATCTTCAACCTCCACCCCCCTGAGCCGCCAGCCACCACCGGCCAAACAACAGCTCCCCGCCGCTCGCGGCCGGCGGTGCGCCCTCCCGCCCGCCCCGAAAACACTCCCCACCGCCGCCCCAGCCATCCCTCTAGCCCCCCCCCGTGCCGAGCTTTTTCTCCAGCGATCCCCACGCCACCGCCACGCCACCGCCCCGCCAACGCCCCGCCACCGCCGGCGGCCACCGCCCCCATCCTGAACCCTAAGATAGATAGTGGGGTACCTCTCCGGTGAACCCCCCTCCCCGCTGCGGCTGGTTCTTCCTTCACCCCGGCAGGCCCCCTCCCCCCACCCCCTGAAAATCGACTGACCCAAAAGTCGATTCAGTCGACTGAAGTGTAGCTAAATCGGAGCAGCATCACAAGCAAGAGCAAGAGCGAGAGCAGCAGCGCGAACAAGAGCAATAGCAAGAGCAGACCAGGCAGGGGACCGAGAGCAAGAGCAGAGCAGCAGCGCGAGCGAGAGCTAAAGCAGCAGCAGCTCCTACTAATGTGGACGTCGCCGCCGAGGGAGCGACGCTGTGGAGGAAGTGGCCGGCGACGTCGCCGTGGATGGAGCCGCGCTGTGTCGGCTCGGGACCGAGCGCCGGCAGCACCGTGAGATCGAATCAAGAAGAAAATGCGGCGATTAGTGTACAACCTCTTTGGTGGCGCCGATTAGGCCGCAGCTTCATCCGAGGAAACGGTGATGATGATGCTCTTCCGGTGGTGCAGGTGAAGACGGCGGTGTGGGAATGGAGGTGGCGCGAAAGATGAGGGGAACATCGGGGCAGCTCCTTGGAGGTGGAGGACGGGGTGGCCGAACCGGCAGGACGATGAGATCGACGACGGATCCTCATCCGATACGGTGGATGAGGGACGTCGAGGTGTTGCTGTGGACAACGTCATCGGGGAAGAGGCTCCGGCTGGGTGGCGGACGGAGCAGGGTGTGGGGTTTCGTCGCGGGTTTTCGCGGCCTCGGTGTACGAATGGGTGGGCGGATGGGATGGCAGTGGGGAACCATGGCTTAGAGACGCGCTTGTCCGAAATGTGGGGTAAGTTACGAAAGTACCCCCACCGATTTGAGGCGATTCTTTCGGTTCAGGGGTACCACGGGCATTTCGCGTGTCAGGATTTCACAGGAGGTGGGAGTTTTCACGCGCGTTGTAATTTCGGAATAGCAAGGCGCGGGTTGAGATGGAGGGAGTTGTCGGAGCACAATGAGACAAAGATATATCTTAAATATTTCGGGCTAACAAGGCGCGGGTTGAAATTTCCCGACAAGCCTAACGTGTACTGTACCAAATCAATGCGCACTACAAATGTCATTCAAAACTTTGAATTCATGTTATGTTCAATTAAAATATTTCGCTACGTGTATAATGCATGCAACCTACTACTCAAATGAACGTTTTAGTGCATTCCAAACGTATATACTACCGCTTCAATATGAACTAAATTTGAATTCGTTTCTCTATTTGAATAAGATCTACAGTAATGATTGTTGTGAAGTCAAAGCATTTGAATTCGTTTCTCTGTTTTAATAAGATCTACAATCATCATTATTGTCAAGTTAAACCATCGTTTGTGTATTATCTTCACAGCACACCACATGATTAGTCTCGAGTTACATATGAACTATGTGTACTATATGAACTCGAACTAGATTTTTTGAACCCACTTTATTTTGATTTCAAATCACATTACATTTCTAGCTCTAGCTAGATCTTCATAATCTAAACCATGTCTCATATGTATAATGTGTTTATCACATTATGTATGGTGCCCCGCCCCCTACGCCTACAAGTATTTAGATGTGAGTTGCAAACACCACACATTACCACAAATTCAAATAAAATGTGAGAATGTTCGATATATAGTATTGTTTAGATTGTTCGATATTTAGTTGTAAGCTGCAAATGCCACACATTATCACAAATTCAAATAAAATGTGAGATTGTTTGATGTATAGTATGGTTTAGATTGTTCGGCATTTAGCTGTGAGTTGCAAACGCCATGCATTATCACAATATGGTATAACATGTGCACAGCACGTGTATCACCGCTATATTCATGCATGCAATGTTTAAAACACTATGATCTCCTATTCAAATATATGAATCCGCTTTCATATCAAATTATGATCTTTGTTAGTCTCTTACACCCACACAATCCTCTAACCTTTGTAGCTACCACTAACTTTCTCTCGTGCATGCACACGCCCTCCTCGCCCTCCCCCTCCCTCGGCATTCTATCCACCAGGCACATTCATTTTTTTCTTTAGGTCGTTCTCCCAGAGTCTCCAGAACTCCTTTCCAACACACACCGATCGATAAACCTCTCCAGCGATGCCTGCCTACAACATACACACACACCTTCAATCTCCTCCTTTATGTGTCCTTGCCTCGTGTCTCTCATACGGTCAGACACATGTGTAAACTCTCGCCCCTCTTTTCATCGATCTCACAACCGCACACTCCTCCCCCTGTCTAGCTAGTAGTTGGGCCTCTCGCACCACCTCCTAGCTCCATTCTCTCTGTCTATCCGTCTCGCTGGGCCTTATTTGCCTCTAACAAATGGACGTACACCGACCGATCTCTCGCTATACATATAGCTAGCTAGGTCCTTATAACTCGTTTTCACCCACATGTCAATCAATCTACCTCATTAGTTGTGTCTCTCCCTTCCTCCGACAAACAACAATTGATCTGCCGATCTAGTTAGGTTTGCTTACCAAACACATGGTTCCCCTTCATCATCCATGGATGTGTCCCGACAGATCTATCATGCACAGGCACACACAGAAACACATCCCCACTCTTATTGATAACATTGCAGTTCCACCCTCAGTTTGTCTAGTAGGCCTCTCCCACCATCTTCGAGAAGCAACTCCATCACCCATCCAGCACTCTACCCCTCTCCCTCCCTCTCCCTCCCTCTCTCTCCTCTCTCTCTCTCTATCCCATCATATTTCCCGTCCAACAGTTATGTATGGATGTCGACCGATCTCCCTCAAGACATAGCTGGGTCTCTCCTTCTCAACACATATACGAGTCGTTCTACCTCTATAGTTAGGCCTCTGCCTACCCCTCCCCCCACCCCCTCCCCCCACACACACCGATACATCGAGCGCTCTAGTCATGTCTCCCTGCCACACACAAACTTGACATGTGCCCTCTAACGTTCCGGTAGGCCAGTCGCCCTATATCTTTGACTTGCACACACACACAATTTCGATGGCTCTCTTCATCGATCTCGCACCCACCCACTTGATCCTCTCTTCGACTCTCTCGATAGCTATGACCCCTCCCTCTCTTCTCGTGGATTGCCCAACCCTCTATGTATGATATGGATAGGCCTGCATTTCACACACATTGCATGCAAAATTTTGTTTGAGATGTCATCGACACATATTCCCACAAATAATTCACGAAATCAACCCCCACCCCACACCCACCCCAAAACAAAAAACACTCACGAACGCGGTTTGTATCTCTCACACACACCCACGTAGGTGGGGGACGTGCACGAAGAGAAGAGGTGCATGCACGGCGCACGTACTCCCGTCTCTTCCCAACCACACCCGCGCGGGTACACGGTGGAGCTCATTTCTGTACGAAAAAGGCAGCCCACGTGGTAATTTGGCACGTGTACTGGTTGTCCACTTGGTGGAGGGAGGATCGTCTACCACGGGTGAACAAACAAATTGCGACTTGATGTGTTATGTTAAAAAAAGAGGCAAACCATGTGGGGCCTACCTTAGAGGCAAGGCTCAATACACTAGAGTACTTTTGATGTGTCCCGTCAACTCGTAGAACGAGGAGAAGCTTGCTTAGTACGCCGTCTCCCCCACCCACGGGCGCGGTGGCTCGCAGGATGAGGTGAAGCTTGCTCCACCTTACGCCCGCTCCCTCGCCCATGCGCGCGGTGGCTCGCAGGACGAGGAGAAAAATTTACTACTCCCTCTGTTTACTCCTTGTCCCTACTACCTTGGTTGTAGAGATTATATCATATTGTTTGGAATATATATGTCCTTTAGTAGATTTCAATATGAACTACTAGTACATACTCCAAACACTGATGTATATAGACGTATTTTAGAGTGTAGATTCACTCATTTTGCTCCGTATGTAGCACTCTCCCTCGCCCCTCGACCCTCGCCCACGTGGTGGACGTGCAGCAATTCATTCGGTCTCATATCGCCAGAACGATATATACTGCACTACCATTATTGCTCGACTTCCCGAAGAGGCGAAGAGCCAATCGCAAGGTTAATATTTGGAGATGCCAAGCGCAAGGTTATAGGAGAACGAGTAGTAGGTGCCGCGTCATTTATAAATAAAGTTTTTTTTCTTCAGTGGCACGTATGCAATATGATAGGTTCATATGGAGAGAAAAGGAAACCGCTCCACTATATACATAGTCAGGACGGGCCAGCCTACACGGTTGCTTGTTGGGGTTGCTCTCTTCACACTCTCTCGCACAAAACGACTGTGGCCACATCTCTAACATCCTGGCGGATCACGTCCGCTTGGGGAAGGGGTGGATGCTTAGTGTAGATGCGGTGGCCGTCGCCGACGGCGAAAACCAACTGTCGGCACGTCCCGATCAGGGGTCCCCGCCGTTCTCTCTCACAAAGCTGGTGAGGTTGACTTCGTCCCTTGCTCACTGCCGCGACGTGGGCAGTTGCCGCCTCCCGCCGCCCTCCTCAAGGTTGAGCTACGTCCCTCAGGTACAACTCCCTTTACAGCCGGCTTGCACCACTGCTCCAGCTACCCAGATCACTCCCTGTGGATATTTCTCTACTTCTTTGCCCCGCACATACCTCTACTGGCTTCTACGTACTGTATTTGTGATGAATTTATGTCTCATCAACTAGTCCCAGTAATCTTATTCTAATCACGCTTCTTCAATTTCTTTGCCACAGGGATGCTCATCTCGATTTTGGTGAAACTGCACAAAATGATCCGATGGTCAAGAGGTTGCAAACTTCATTTATTAGGAAGATCGAACGTTGCCAGCAAATTGAAGCCTGGTCGGGGTTCATGGTTCAAGGGCTAGGGACTGCATGGATCGTTTTTTTCTTTAGCTGCCTCTGTTCCAAAATAAGTGTCAACTTTAGTAGTAGTACAATTTGTACTAAAGTTTGCACAAAGTTGAGACACTTATTTTGGAACGGAGGGAGTACATATTTGCTATGATCTGTCAATCATTGAGATGCAATAGCATGCATGTTAGTCTCCTTTGTATTTGATGAAATGTTGCAACGGGCAACCTTGGATGCAAGATACATGTAACAGAAGCTGGAAGCTTCGTAGCATTGTACAAATTTATCTCATTGATAAATTACAGTACGTACTATACTAGTACTTCCTCCATTCCTAAATATAAGTCTTTGTAGAGATTTCACCATGAACCACATGCGGATGTATATAGATGCATTTTAAGTGTAGATTCATTCATTTTGTTCCATATGTAGTGGAATCTCTACAAAGACTTATCTACTAGTAATATCTAGCCCCTACTACTAGGAATTCTCTATCCTCTCCTTGAGCCACATCACCAAAATTGATGTACCATTAGATGAAGTAAATCAGTCCATAATAGCCGTCTGATCTAGACGTTGAGAGGCTCCGCACTAAGCCACATGCAAGCATGCAGAAATATCGTGGCACGTGCATGTGAGTGGTTTTAAATCACATCAACATGTCTTCATGCAAGCATGCACCGGTAGCATGCATGTAAGTGAGCTTTTAAGTCCCATTAACATGTCAAAAAGAAAAATATAATCCCATTATGCAGTAGGAGTTGGCTGATCTTTTTTCCTTACGTGGGATGATGTAAATGATGATGGGAGTTTATTTAGTTTGGCTACCACATTTGTCATGCGGTTATAGAGTTTTTTTTAGTTCTATGAAATCGATAATTTTGCGCAGAGAGATATACCGCTGTTCCGCGGCAACGCACGGGGACTCATCTAGTAATATTTAGGAACGGAGGGAGTACTATGTAAAGAGTTAGGTGTCGCACGGTGATAGTGTGAGGTGGGCCATATAATCACTGAGCCTGCATGTTTTCACTGCTCTTGCATGCCTCCGCTGTAAGAATGGAGAAAATTGTAATCTAGTAGTAGTACCTCCTTTCGCCGAAAGTGTGGGACATCCAGCAGTCCTACCACCTCAGTAATAAAGACCAATGAGCCGTCAAATCACATAGACCCAGCAGTAAGTTGGACAGACAAAGCAACCATCACTCTTGCGCCAGTGAGAGGTCGCATCCGCTCTGCCTGGGCATGAATGCGCGCCGATTCTTTGGAGTGGCGTGACCGTTTTGGGCGGGAAGCGCGCGCGGGCGATGGAGGGGCTTTGGGTGGGCCAGGCTGGTCAGGAGCGGGCGTGGCAGCTGTCCGCATGTCCCTACCGGACACGCCCAGAAACGAGAGGATGCACCGACTCTCGCGGCTAAACTCGTACACTACACAACATCTCTCTGTAGGAGTAGGTCGATCTGTCGCTCTCTCTAACACACACATGCTGTTAAACACACACACACGCACACGCACGCACCTTGGTCCTGTTGCACCTTCTAACGTGACTTATTACACCTAGACGGAGGGAGTAGTAAGTATACGAGATACGGTGGCACACTGACTTAAGTCGAATACAAGTGCCCAAACTTTGTGTGCATGTTATAATAAGGATTCACTTAAAATAGTACGTGAGCGAACAGAGGGATCAATTGGATAGTGTTCCCGAGCAGTAGCGAGATGTGTGAGGTAAGATACACCGCTGGCGCTTTTAATTTTTCTTATTAATTTGTTTGTTTCACTCTCTGACTGGTGGGACCCAACGTACTACGTGGAGAGAGGTAAGGTGACTAAGGCTACATTATTTCTGCACCACTGTGGATAGTCTTACCACCAAAGCCACATGACACGATTATGATTGAAATCCCAATGACTCCCCCACACAAAAAAAAAACATGGCATGCTTGTCACACGAATGCAGGAATGTATAAAAGGTTATTTCCCTCTCGTTGAACATAACGGGAGGGTTGTGTAGCTGGTTAGCCTGTTCGCTCATAAAACTTGAGGTCTCGGGTTCGATAACTACACTTGAGCATAATTTGTGCCAGGAGGATTCTTTGACTGGTCAAAATGTTTTCTAGGGTTTGCACGCTTCACACTCTCTCCAGTATATATATACACGCTGGAGCCTCAGCGCTTGTAGTTGCTCTCTTCACACTCTCTCGCCCTCTCCCACTAGAGCCTCAGCGCTTGTAGTTGCTCTCTTCACACTCTCTCGCCCTCTCCAGATCTAAACAAGACTTCGTTAGCCTCTCTCTCCCCTCACTGCTGCTCAAAGAGTCGACAGGATCCGTCCGCCGAGAAGGGAAGGAGGTTTAACGCTGTCGCCGTCGGCGAGGGACTATCGGCGTAGCTGTTCACTTTCCACCCAGCGGTGGCGCGGGAGGGCCTCCGACCCCTTCTTCTTCGCCGCCATCTCGTCGCCCACCGAACCACGCCCCAAGAACCTTAAGGTATAATTTACTTACTCCACATGCATTGCTCTAGCTGCATGTATACCATGAATCTAGGACGTGGTTCAAAGAGGAAAGGAGTGGGGGAAAGTAGTGGGAAAAGTTGTATATAGCATGAATCTAGGACGTGGTTCAAAGAGGAAATGAAGGGCGAAAGTTGTATAGCATGAATCTAGGACGTGGTTCAAAGAGGAAAGGAATGGGGGAAAGTAGTGGGGAAAGTTGTATCGCATAAATCTAGGACGTGGTTCAAAGAGGAAAGGAAGGGGCGAAAGTACTAGTTCAAAAAGGAAAGGAAGGGACAAGGCTATAGAGTTTGAGCAGGACTAGATTTGTTGCGCTCACATAGGGAAAGGTGTCTAAAGATAACAAAACTGGGACCAACACAAATATGCTCCTTGGTTGTTTGTTCTTTGTTGCAACAGACTGTGCATGACCACAGTACATCGGTAAATGCACATGGTGCTGGTGCGTCCACTGTCCTGTGCAACTCATTAGCTGTTGTTAATCTAAGGCCCTGTTTGGTTAAAAACTCCCTAGTCCCTACCTGCTTGGTTCCAGGGACTAAACATGGACTAGAGGTTATTAAATGACATGCTAAAAGACCATGTTACCCCTAGTAATGGACTTATAGAGACAAGGTGCGATGCGTGGCAGGGGCAACTGTTGGAAAAAGTCCCAAAAAGACTCCCTCGGGGTCTTCTTTCTTTAGTCCCAAATGCCCACTTTTAGTCCCTAAAAGTCCCTCCTCTTTGGTTTAGATGGGACTGACACGGAGTTTTTTTAGTCCCTACACCAAAATGTCCCTGTAAACAAACACCCTCTAATAATGCCGCTGGAAAATTGATGCAATGCCACAGTTAAAAGCAAATTACATGTTTAATGAATTTTATTGTTAATATAATCTCTATGTTAATATTAATCAATGCCACCGTTTGAGAAATGCTACTGTCTTGCTTTCTTTCCCATTTAGACAAGGTAGATGCTTCTTTTTGTTGGCTTCTGTGTCATCCACCGTTATTGACCACTAATTGTTTCCTTTGCACCTCTGTGTAAACAGGGTTATCTACTTCACCTCGTTGCCATTGTGACCTTTTGTTGCACTGCACAAAACACTTTTGTTTTACGAGTGTTTTGTGCAGTTCAACCAAAATGTCACACCAACAACGTTGCTTGATTGCTTGATCTTAGTGGAATTGCACAAGAGGAGATCTTACTTCCTATCCGTTAAGGCGAATTTGGTTCAGATCTTCTTCTTGTGAGTTGTTTGAATTCCGCATCATGAGAGGTCAGTACTAGCCTTCTTTCACATGATTCTGCAGTGTGCTTTTATATGTTGTGCTACTTGTACGATAATGTTGCTTGATTTTAGTGAACTGCACAAATGGAGACAAGACTTCCAATCTGTATGTGGACCGTAATATCCCATTGAGGTAAGATAAGGATATTTCACAACTGCTGGCCTGTATTTTGCCACTTTCATCAGAAAATTAAGTTTAGTACTATACTTGTGCTCCCTAATTGACATGCCAAATCTTACATTGAAGGAGAAGCTTGTCTGTTATTGAACCAAGTGATGAAGGGGGAGAACAAGCGGAAGAAAAACAAAAATCAACTCCCGGTGCTGTAATGAAGCACTGGAACTGTGATGACACAAGTAATGATATAGTTTTGCATCTTAATTTATTGCTATGGCTGGAACGAGCAATTGTTTTGCCACTGATTTGATGCCACTCTTAATGTAATATGTAATTATCTCTACTTGTGCAAACAGGGATCTTCTTTGAAGATACCATATATTTTAGTGGAACTGCACAAGAAGATGTTGGAAACATTAAACTAATCGAGGAGTATATAGTAAGCATGGCCACCACCGTAGATAGCAACAGATGGTTCCGGAGAAGTGCTTCATCTGTATGCTCTACACAATAAGCCTCCTGACAAAGGTTGGTACTCGCCCACTGATTTCACCCATATGATTGAGCTTTGTCATCTCTATTGGTGTTGTGCTACTGTTTAGATACTGTCATGAAAAAGTGGTATTGTCCTTGAGAAGTGCTTCATCTGTGCTGTTTTAAATATTTCCTTTCCTTTTTTTTGAGCAAACAGGGATGCTAGCATTTAGTAGTCCTCTTGTCTTTGCACAACAGGATCATCTTCCTCTGAAGAAGAATATGGAGCACGTGAAGTGACTAGTTCCGATTATGCCAGGATGAAGAAGCCTTGTCTATCTTCTCATCAGAAGGAGTAGTTGAAGGATGGTTACATTACTCCCCACAAGACCAAACTAACTTCAGCTCAGAAGGACTGACAAATCTCCATTTTTTTGCTGTGATGTGCGAGTACAATGTTGTTCTAGGATTCTTTCTGGTGAGTTCCATTTTTCTAAAAGTGTGCTCTACATGGACCATGTATGTGCCTGTTGAAACTGTCAATTCATAGTACAGTTTGCTTTATACTAATCACTTTTTTTGTATTTGTGCAAACAGGGGTGCTCAGCTTGATTTCAATGGGATCTGCACAAAATGTTCATGAATACATCGAATCATTCATTTCCACTACAAGAAAGGAGGTGCCGATAAGTTCAAGGTGTTGCAACATATAAGGGCGAAATCATACAAGCTACACGCGAATTTGGTTGACTTTGGTGGAACTGCACAAAAAGAACAGCTGGTTTATTTAGCACGAGGTGCCATGTCAATGTCCGAACTGATGGCAAACCCTGCCCATTCCACAATCATAGGCATTTGATATTTTGGAATGGGACAACCTTGTCAAATTTTGCTCATTGATTTTAGCAAGACATGTGTTTGATATTTTCGAATGGGACGCCCTTTGCTGTCAGCAGCGTTGATCAATTTTTTTCTTTATTCTTTAGTTGTGAAGTAAATATTGCCTCTGACATGTGAGTCGCTGAGATGCATAATCATCGATTGTTTTGAATGTTCTCTATGAATTGCCAGGCCTGTGTGTTTGATTGCAATATACAGAAACGCTAAAAAGCTGCTCAAACTCTTTGTACTCCTTCTGTTCCTTTTTACTTCGCACATTGTGAAAGTGCATACTTTTTTGTATAAGATTGGTCAAAGTAGAGATACTTTGACTGCAGACAAAACTTGTATGCAGACTAGAAAGGACCGGAGGGAGTACATGTGAAACTGCTGCAAACGAGTTGATCACCCTGGGAATAATGCTAGTACGTATTGTTTTGCATGTTCATCCAATGCCAGTGATACAGGAATTCGAACTAATCGAAATAAATTCATTCATACACGGTCGGATTTCATATAAACATGCCGGATTTCATTACATTTCATACATTCTTCAACTAAAAAGGGGTGCGATGGAGGTATAATTAATTAACCGAAGCTACCCACCTGTGTCCCGCTGAGCCAAACAGAAGCTTCAGTGACTTAACTGCATATGCAATTGCATAACTGACATGTGGCCTGTTGGGCCCATGTGTCAGTCAGCCAACTGCACCAGCAATTAAATAGAAGTAGTGTTCTTCTCCAGCGCAGCTCTCCGAGTCCACGTCGCCGCCAAGCAGCTAACCGGCCGTCAATGGTCAACCCGCCTAGCTTGGCTTCAACTGGAGGGTAGCAGCGGTGGCCTTACTTGGACCCGAGTGGCGGCGACCTACCGTGTTCTACTCTTTCTTGTTTTCTGTGTGGCGCGGCCTTGTTGGCAGCGGGGCGGAGCCGGTGATGTCCTCTGTCTTGTTGCCGGCGGGCGGCGCCTCAGCGGAGCGGTGGAAATCCTCCCCCACGTTGCCGGCAGGGTGGGGCCTCGGCTGAGCCGGCGATGTCCTCTGCCTCGTTGTTGGCGGGGCGGGGCCTCGGCGGAGCCGGCGGTGTCCTCTGCCTCGTTGTTGGCGCCGCGGGGCCTCGGCGGAGCAGGGCCTCGTCAACGCCAGCGGAGCGGGGACTCGTCAGGGCGGGCATTGTCCTCTGCCTCGTCCTCGGTCTCGCCAAATAGCGCCTCTCCCGCTTCATCGCCCTCTTTGCTAGCCTCTTTGTAGGCGGCCGCAGCCTCCGCCACCCGCATGCGGTACCGCCAGCGCTCAAGGCGGCCCTTGCGGGCGGAGCGGTATGAGTCGAGCAGCGCCTCCTGCTCCGCCCGCTCCGCGGCGATCTGCTCCTCCGCCTGCAGGTGCTCCTGGAGGAGATGGTGGTTGTAGGCGGCATCGGCCTGCGCCTCCCGGAACTGCTCCTCACGCATCTGCCTCACCCTGTCCATATATTGGGCATGGGCCTCGCCGATGGTCATGGTGCAATGCACCGGCGAGGATGGCGCGGAGGAGGGGGTTGGCGCCGGATCGTCGACTACCATGTTCTCCATTGGGACGTCGTCGTCCTCCGGCTGCCTGCCGGCCAGCCGGTCGGCAGCAATGGCTGCCATCTCCTTGTGGTCCGTCGTCCTCCCGTCCCGAAGAGCGCTGGAGCGTGAGGAAGCCATGGTGGGCAGTAGTGGTGTGGACAGGAGAAAGGGAACGGATGCGGATGACTGCGGCTATGGCCGGCGCAGCAGTTTATATAGCAATGGTGGGCGGGCGGAGGGACGGACGTGTGGCGCCGTAGTAGCCGCCTCAGCAACCGCGTATCATTAATGTGGGCGGCAGATGGACGGACGGATGGCACTTGTGTCGTTTGAAGGCGGAGCAATCGCCTGCACCGGGAAGCAGGGCGGGCGGCGCTGACTGTTTCGGGCAGGAAGCGCGCGCGGGCGAGGAGATGACTTTACTTGGAGAGGATGACAATGGGGACCCAACAGGTCCATAGCCTCACGTACGCAAGTGCCTCCTTATTTTATATATATATATATAACTATAATTTATTTTGCTTCCTCCTGGTTTCCTGACATCACGGTCCCACACCATTGTCAACCTACGTAGTAGTCAATAAAGGAGAGAATTGCACAAGAAGCGGCCGACGGCTGGGACCAAGCAGCTCGAGCAGTATTTGTGTTTTTGAGGTGTGAGCACTGCAGAGTTTTTCGATGTTTAGCCCAGATATTAATTTTTCTCCTCTGAACAACAACGAAAACATCGCTGCAGGTATTAACTGGGCGGGCTGTGGCCCGTCTAGCTCAGGCCAGATATCCAGCCCAGATATTAATTTTTTTCAGGCTGAAAATGGCTAGCCCAGCTATACTTTTTTTAGGAATACCCAGGAAAGGTCAAGTTGTTATTCTCCACCCCGCTGGGCTGCAAATCTTTCCTAGGAGGGATGCATTAGGCTTAACAAGAAAATGGGCTTTAAGAAATAATAAATGGGATGTAATTATAAAAACTGGGCAGTAACTATAAAAAATGCACCAAACACGTGATTACTTTATAAAATATTATTTTTGGATATTGAAAATTTTAATTTCATTAATTGTTGCGAGCGCAATGTTTCGTTGGATTTTTACGTAATATAAATTTATATTGAAATTGTATTTAATCTAACTAGAAATTTCGGGATAAAAATATTTTGGATCCCATCAAAATGTGGGAAATTTTACTGAATTCTGTTTTGAACGGTTGGTTGAAATGGGCTGTACTTTTAACAAACTGTAAATGGGCTGTAGTAAATTCCATTAGAATTCAAAAATGGGCTACACATTCTTACAAATCTCAAATGGGCTATAAGTTCTCTGCCACACACTTCTGGCCTTACTAAGTTGATGCGTCCCCTAAAAAAACAGAGTTGACACGTATGCAAGGCTTTGTCAACTTATAGTCAACACACGGTTCTAGCAGCAGTGGCCGTTGGATGTCCATCCAACGGATGCCGTGCTTCTTCTTCAATCTCAGATATTCTAGCTTCACCCACCCAAAAAATGATTCCTCCCCCTGACATCTGGGGCGCACCGTTTCGGAAGCTGACCTGTGGGCCTACTAAGTTGACGTACCAAGGGCTTTGTCAACTTAGTCAATATAAACGATTCTAGCTGCAGTGACCTTACGATGTCCATCCAACGGCCGTCGTGCTTCTTCAACCTCCGGTCTTCTTGCTCCAGCCGCCCAAAGCAGCGCCGGTCGTGCCGCCTGCTCCTGCCTCCCGTGGCTGGCTGTGCTGCCGCGGAGGCCTCAGCACTCCCTACTACTCCCACCGCTGGCCAGGCCATCCCTCCACTCACCCACACCCCCTGTTATTCTACGGCAACGGCAGCGCAGCCGAACCAGTGAACCCTCGTACTCCTCTCCGCGTGTGCATCCACTGTCGCGTCTTCCCCGGCTCCGCGTCGTCCCCTTCCTAGGCCTCGCCGTCGTCCACCGCCTTGGTGCTCTCGGCGCGGCATGGTCAACGTGGTCAAGGAACGACTTCCATCGGATGTGGACGGTACGTGGAGAGGCTGACAGCTGGGTCCACGGCAGCCGCAAGCAAGTGCCTCCTTATTACGCGGAAAATAATTATTCCTCCACCTGACAGCGGGGACCCACCGGACGGGCCACCAGTATTTTGCGAAAAAAATCATTTCCCCCTGACTGCTGGGACCCACCGGATGGGCCACCGTATTTCGTGAAAAAACGTTCCCCCCGCTGTCAGCTCGGACCCACCGGAAGTGCCTCCTTATTACGCACAAAAAAATGAATACTCCCCTGGCTAGCTGGGACCCACCTTGGTGGGAGGCTGACTGGTGGGCCTACTAAGTTGACGGGGACGAAGGGCTTTGTCAACTTAGTCAATATGAACGATTCTAGCTCCAGTGACCGTACGATGTCCATCCAACGGCCATAGTGCTTCTTCAACCTCTGGTCTTCTTGCTCCAGCCGCCCAAAGCAGCGCCGGTCGTGCCGCATGCTCCTGACTCCCGTGGCCGGCTGTGCTGCCGCAGAGGCCTCACCGCCCCCTACTATTCCCACCGCTGGCCAGGCCCTGCAGCGACGGCAGCCTCACACCGCAGCCGAACCAGTGAACCCTCGTACTCCTCTCCGCGCGGGCTTCCACTGCCGCGTCTTCCCCGGCTCCGCGTCGTCCCCTTCCTAGGCCTCGCCGTCGTCCACCGCCGTGGAGCTCTCCGCGCGGCGTGGTCAAGGAACGACTTCCATCGGAAGAGTATTGTACGTGGAGAGGCTGACAGTTGGGTCCACGGCCACAGCCCAGTTTTTTTGTGATTTGCCAAGTAAGTTGCTTTTTCAGGCCTGTTGGGTTGCAGATCTTTCAAGACGAGGAGAGCTTTCATTCGGTTGGCCGAGAAAATGGCCCATCAGTAATGAGAAATGGGATGTACATTTTTAAAACACATCAAACCGGCAATTAGTTTCAAATGTCTTTTTTTCATTTCAAGATTTTAAATTACATTAATTTTTATGCGTGGAGAATATGTTGGATTTTATATTGATAGACATTTATTTTTAAAATCAGTTTGAATGTGAGTCGAAATTTTGGGATTAAAAACAGTTCGGACCGCACCGAAATATGCAAAATTTCGTATAATTTTTTAACCGTGGCCACAATATGGGCTGTAATGCTAACAAAAAGAATATGGGCTCCAAAAAAACCTTAAGAATTAGCAAATGGGCTGTAAATTATTAGAAATAATGGCAGATGGGTTGTATGCTATTTTCCACAGATTTGAGGCTTTCCAAATAAAGGTTGACGCACAAGCACTGACTGTTGGATGTCCATCCAACGGCCGTCGTGCTTCTTCAATCTCTGCTCTTCCTGCTCCAGCCGCTCAAACAAGCGCCGGCGGGACTGCCTGCTCCCTCCTTCCCGCGGCCGGTTGTGCTGCCGCGCAGGCCTCACCGCCCCACCGTACTCCCATCGCTGGCCTAGACATCCCTCTACTCACCCACACCTGCTGTTAGTCTCCGGCGACGGCAGACGAACCAGTAAACCCTCGTACAGTCGTACTCCCCTTCGCGTGGGAAACAACTGCCGAGTCTTCCCTGCCTCCGTGTCGTCCCCTTCCTAGGCCTCGCCGTCGTCCACCGCCGTGGTGCTCTCGGCGCGGCGTGGTCAATGTGGTCAACGACCGACTTCCATCGGAAGAGTACTGTGCATGGAGACGCTGACAGCTGGGTCCACGGCCGCAGCAAGGAAGTGCCTCCTTATTACGCGCAAAATAATTATTCCTCCACCTGACAGCGGGGATCCACCGGACAGGCCACCTATTTCGTGAAAAAACGTTTCCCCCTTGACTGCTAGGACCCACCAGCTACACCTTCGCACGCAAGGAAGTGCATCCGGGCAAAAAAACAAAACCATTCGCCCCTCTGACTGCTGGGACCCACCAGCTACATCTTCCCACGCAAGGAAGTGCCTGACAGTCGGGACCCACCTGGTCGAAGCGTACGTAGCATTGTCATTCTGGTCGCGACTGTGTACGTACATATATACTGGTCGATGTAGAGGCACGCACGTGTCGTAGTAGAGGCGTGCACGTAGCATGTACACGTACGTACAGCGGCCAGGGTGCAAGAAAGAAAATACAGCCATGTATGTGTACATACGGGCGGGGTCTCGAACACCTACTCGCGCATACGTACGGCGAGGCCTCGTTGACATGGCTGGGTCGGAACGGAGAAACAGCGTCGTCGTCGTGTTCATGGGGAGGCAACGGAATGCGTCGTGTTCATGGGGAGGCAACGGAATGCGTCGTGTTCATCGAGAGGCAACGGAACGCGTGGGAGCCAACCGGCTGGGTCGGAACAGAATGCGGGGCCGTGTTCATCGAGAGGGCTTGGACGGAACAGACGATGGAAACGAGGCCTGGCGTACCGCAGAACGGAGGAAACGGCCTTGTGTTCGACCGGCCACGTTCGAAACGGGATCCTGTTCATCGGGAGGGGTGTGGCGTACCGCAAAACGGAGGAAACGGACCTCCTACGGTCGAAACGGGGGTCCTGTTGATCGGGAGGGGTGTGGCGTACCGCAAAACGGACAAAACAGACCTCCTACGGTCGAAACGGGGGTCCTGTTGATCGGGAGGGGTGTGGCATACCGCAAAACGGACGAAACGGACCTCCTACGGTCGAAACAGGGGTCCTGTTCATCGGGAGGGGTGTGGCGTACCGCAAAACGGGACTCCACGGGATACTGTTCATCTCCACCGTCGACCTCCTCCAGCCTCCACGGGCTACCGTCGACCTCCTCCAGCCTCCACGGGCTCCTGTTCATCCAGCCTCCACCGCGCGCTACTCCACCGGCTACTATTCAACCACCCCTCCACAGGCACCCCTCCACCGTCTACTATTCATCCAGCCCTCCACACCACGGGGTCCTGTTCAACAACCCCTCCACGGGCACCCCTCCACCATCTACTATTCATCCAGCCCTCCACACCACGGGGTCCTGTTCATCCAGAGGCAACGCCACCGCTCACTGTTCATCCAACCCACCCCCCCACCCCCCGCAACGCTCACTGTTCATCCAACCGATCGGCTTCAGTTAGCAGCAGTAGCGAAGGAATCGCTCGATCGGGTTCAGTTAACAGCCATCGATCGATCGCTCGGGTTCAGTAACGCGTAGCCTGCAGTGCAATCGCTCGGGTTCAGTTAGAGCCCAGCGCCTCGCTCGGGTTCAGTTAGAGCCAACGCCTCGCACACACGCGCGTACGTGTATGAGAGAAACGCGCATCGCTCGGCCCCCGACCTCCCACCGTAACCGGGAACTCCCCAAAATTTTCCTCGCCCTCGCTTCTATCACGGTTTTTTCCGTCATGGACGGCCCAAAGAATGTCATGCAGCTGCGTCTCCGGCCCGCCCAGGACGAAAAGCCCATTTTCTGTCATGATTTTTTGTCATAGAAGTAGGAGCCCACCACATCTATGACTATACCGGGTTTTGTCACAATTATCGTCATAGAAGTGTCATATGTATGACAGAAAAAAAATTCGTTCGGCCCAAAATGTCACGGATGTGTCTTTTTTTGTAGTGTTAGCCTCTACGATCTCGTGGTAGATCAACTCTTGTAATACTCATATCATCAAGATCAATCAAGCAGGAAGTAGGGTATTACCTCCATCGAGAGGGCCCGAACCTGGGTAAACATTGTGTCCCCTGCCTCCTGTTACCATCCGCCTTAGACGCACAGTTCAGGACCCCCTACCCGAGATCCGCCGGTTTTGACACCGACATTGGTGCTTTCATTGAGAGTTCCACTGTGCCGTCACCGTAAGGCTTGATGGCTCCTTCAATCATCGGCAACGATGCGACCCAGGGTGAGGTTTTCCTCCCCGGACAGATCTTCATATTCGGCGGCTTCTCACTGCGGGCCAACTCGCTTGGCCATCTGGAGCAGATCGAGAGCTATGCCCCTAGCCATCAGGTCAGGTTCGGAAACTTGAACTATACTGCCGACATCCGCGGAGACTTGATCTTCGACGGATTAGAACCCATGTCGGGTGCGCCGCACAATCTCGACGAGCATGTCGTAAATCTGCTATCGGACAGTGTTCGGGAGATCGCACCTGCAACTACTCCGGCCCTCAATCCGGAACAAATTGCGCCATCCAAGGACGGGTGGATAGACCCCGCCATGGAGGCCACACTCTTAGCGGCGATAGAGCCGAATACTGACTTCACCCCTTACGAGAGCCGTGTTGCGAAACCATTGGATTTGTCCCCGGCCACGGGCTCCGAGCCGCCTGCGGCCGTGCCTATCAAATCCGATTGGGCACCGATCATGGAGTTTACCTCCGTGGATATCTTTCAGCACTCGCCTTTTGGTGATGTGCTAAGTTCATTAAGGTCTCTCTCCTTGTCAGGAGAACCTTGGCCGAACTATGTCCGGCTAGAATGGGATGTGGACGACGAAGAAATTCGCGCCCCACCCACCACCCACTTAGTAGCCACTGTCGACGATTTAACCGACATGCTCGACTTCGGCTCCGAAGACATCGACGGTATGGACGACGATGCAGGAGACGAACAAGAACCACCGCCCACAGGGCGCTGGACTGCCACCTCATCATATGACATATACATGGTGGACACCCCCAAAGAAGGGGATGGCGATAAGACAACGTAGGATAACCCCTCCAAGAAGCAACCCAAGCACCGACGTCAGCGGCGCCGCTCTAAGTCTCGCCATAGCAAAAGCAGCGATACCGGCACAAGAGACAATAACGCTCCGGATAGTGCCGAAGACAACGATAATCCCCTCCAGCCAGACTTCGAGCGGGAGGATGAACAAGCTAGCCCTCCGGAACAGGCAACAAACGGAGAATCAGAGGACGACAATTACATGCCCCTCTCCGAAGACGAAGTGAGCCTCGGCGACGAAGAATTTAGCATGCCTGAGGATCCCGTCGAGCAGGAGTGCTTCAAGCGCCGGCTTCTAGCCACAGCAAACAGCCTGAGGAAAAAGCAACAACAGCTTCAAGCCGACCAAGATCTTCTAGCGGATAGATGGACTGAAGTCCTGGCAGCTGAGGAATACGAACTCGAGCGCCCAACCAAGAGTTATCCAAAGCGCGGGTTGCTACCTCACCTCGAGAAGGAAGCATTGAAACCTACATCACCAGCGTATGATGCGGCTGATCGGCCACCTCGTGGCCGAGACAGAGAGGCATTTCAGCCCGAAGTCCAGCCCGCACCTCTCCGCCAATCAAACAAAAATACCAAGGCCCGGGGCAACACGCGGGACCTGCGAGACATATTGGAAAACAAGGCAAAAAATGCAAGATCGATCTACGGATCACGGGGGCGCGCACCAACGCGGTACGATGACCGTCACGCCGGATACACTAAAAGTAAATCCGCCGGGCCGAATACAGCAGACAAGACTCATATGAACTGAGTCGTGATATAGCCCGGCACAGAGGCGCCGCACACCCCCTATGCTTCAGTGATGAAGTAATGGATCACGAATTCCCAGAAGGGTTTAAACCCGTAAACATTGAATCATATGATGGTACTACAGACCCCACGGTATGGATAGAATACTTCTTCCTCCACATTCACATGGCCCGCGGGGATGACCTACATGCCATCAAGTATCTCCCGCTAAAACTCAAAGGGCCGGCTCGGCATTGGCTCAATAGCTTGCTGGCAAACTCCATTGGAAGTTGGGAGAGCCTGGCAGAGGCATTCCTGGACAATTTCCAGGGCACTTATGTGCGACCGCCGGACGCTGACGATTTAAGTCATATAACTCAGCATCCAGGGGAATCGGCCAGGAAATTCTGGACCCGGTTCCTAACCAAGAAGAACCAAATAGTCGACTGTCCGGATGTAGAAGCCTTAGCGGCATTTAAGCATAATATCCGTGACGAATGGCTCGCCCGGCACCTCGGCCAAGAGAAGCCAAAATCCATGGCAGCCCTCATCACACTTATGACCCGCTTTTGTGCGGGCGAAGATAGCTGGTTGGCTCGTAGTACCAATATAGCAAGCAAACCTGGCATATCAGAAGCCAGGGATAGCAACGGAAAACCACGACGCAACAAACACAAGCGCCCGCAAATATGGTGAAAACGTCGAAAATACGGCAGTTAATGCCGGGTTCAGGGGATCAAAGTCCGGTCAGCGGAAAGGGCCACCCAAAAATAAAAATATGGGTCCATCCAGTCTGGACCGCATACTCGATCGCGAATGCTAAATTCATGGCACCCCAGAAACGTCGGCCACCCATACCAACAGAGAATGCTGGGTCTTCAAACAAGCCGGCAGGGCAGGCGCCAAAGACGAAGGGGGGTCTCAAAGCGACGATAGCAACGAAGAGCCCAGATCACCGAACACAGGAGGGCAAAGAAATTTCCCCCGCATATTCAATCGGTGAATGTGCTAAATACCACCCAAATTACCAACTCGGACCAGATATGCATCCTTAGGGATGGCGACTCAACGGAATTAGTTGTCCCACAATATAAACTAGGGCCGGTCACCTTCAACCGCACGGATCGTCCGGTTAACGCCAACCAGGGCAATCCAGCCGCACTAGTCCTCGACCCAATAATAGACGGGTTCCACCTCACTCGAGTCCTTATAGACGGAGGTAGCAGTCTAAATCTGCTTTACCAGGACACAGTGCGCAAGATGGGCATCAATCATTCGGCGATCAAACCCACTAAAGCCACTTTCAGAGGCATTATACCAGGTGTGGAGGTTAGCTGTACAGGCTCCATCGCCCTTGAGGTAGTCTTCGGATCACCAGAAAATTACCGTATCGAAGAGTTAATCTTCGAAATCGTCCCTTTCCGCAGTGATTACCAAGCACTGCTCGGATGAACCGCGTTCGCTCGATTCAACGCGGTGCCACATTATGCCTACCGTAAGCTCAAGATGCCCGGTCCACGCGGCGTCATCACGGTTCATGGCAAGGCCGAACCTTCCCTCGGCACCAACAAATACACCACTACCTTAGCAGCTGACACAACGAGCAGCACCTTGCAGCCGAACCTCGAGTCGACGTACAGGCTCCCGGACACCGTCAAGGGACTCTGAACTACTTCGCGGAAGGATAGCCCGGCTCGTCCAGAGCTCAACTAAACACTCCGGCGAAGGCCAGGGCAGGCTGAACTCAGCGGCTCAATCGCCCTCCGACATGTAAATATTTCTTACATTTCCTTCGCAGGTTCACCTTCGCGCCAACCAGGACGGGCTACACGGAGGTAGCTTGAACGCGTAAGGAATCCTTAGACATTCCCGCAGTGACCGTCCGGCTATATTACGGATCCGCACTCAGCCTCTTCCCCCTGGTCTCAGCAGGTTCCGCAATCATATTCGTTTTTTATCACATTACTTGTACCCATACGCATAGACGTACCATTCAAATACAACATGTGGATTTATATGACGTTTACCTACTGTTATTTCTTATTGAAATCATTTTGTCAAGTGGCATCCGTACACATTGATATGCCTTAAAATATGCCAGGGGCTTCGTTTTACCCATAACACGGCAATAAAGTCCGAACACCTTCATGGAAGTTCGGCACCCCGAACCTATAGCATTATATGCATCAGCTCCAAATCATGTCTTGGGTCAATAGATGGGTTTGCCCGGCTCCCATGTTTTGGTACCTTACGTTCCGCTATATCGGCTAAGGTAGCACTGGGAGAACTACTGCAATTGTGTCCCGGTTCTTCCGGACGAGCACCTTAGTAGAGAAAGCCGAAAACTGACTGTCATGATACGGCAAGAGCTGGTCAGCTGTTCGAGAGGTCACAAAATCTTTAAGGATTTCTCCCACATAAATGCCATAACCAATGTAGCGTGCGATGGATCGGTTTTTTCTCCGATCAGGTGCCTATAGAGCCCCTAGTACGGTCTTCCGAACACCAGGGGCTGCACCTACCATACTAAAGCTCCTATGGCTAAGTGAGAGTGATAAAGCCCTTTAGTCCGATTGCCTGGTTCGTTGTGCTGAGCACCTCCTTCGAAGGACCCAAAACTGGGATGAAGAGTGCTCAGGTTTATCCCGAACACCCCCGTACTTCTTACGTGGGGGCAGAAGCCGACGACTGGCCAACTCTCAGGTTTAACATATAAAACGGCCGCACAGGAGGGTAAACTTTTATATAACAGGAGACAAATAAATGACCTTATTCAAACATTACAAAGGACAACATGATTGACATTCATGGAAATATAATGTCCTTGGTGCATAACTCCGCTGCAAGGTAGGATCCTTTCAGGACACTCTCATAATATAATTCAGGCTTGCGGTGCTCCTTCCCCTCTCTAGCAGTCCTTCGGTCATCAGCTTTTCGGCATCCATCGTCCCCCAGTGCACTTTTGCGCGGGCGAAGGCCATTCGCGCACCTTCTATACAGACCGACCGCTTGATGACGTCAAGTCGAGGGCAAGCGCTTACAAGCCGCTTCACGAGCCCGAAGTAGCTGCTTGGAATCGGCTCGGCAGGCCATAGCCGGATAACCATATCTTTCATGTCTAGTTCCGCCGCCATATGCAGTTCGATCAACTGTTTCAGTTGATCGACAAAAGGCACCGGATAATTCGGCGCCAAATACTGCGACCAGAAGAGCTTATCTGCGGTGTTCCTTTCTTCGGCTTGGTAGAATTGGGCGGCATCTGATATGCTGCGAGGTAGCTCGGCAAATACCCCTGATAAATTCGGATTCAAAATAAGAAACATAGTTTTCCCCTCAAATACTTGCTTTACATGGAAAAGCCTTACCCGCCGCGATCTTTCTCGCCTCTTGGATCCCCTGCAGGGCGCTTTGGGTTTCCCCCCGGGCATCGCTCGTGGCCTGATGCGCCTTGGTGAGCTCGGATTCTTTCTTCGTTAAACTCTGCTCCAAGGTCTCGAATTTCATCGCGGCCTCTTGCAGCTCCTGCTCAGCTTTAATAACCCTGGCCTCGTGCTTCTCACGAAGAGCCTGCTCAGTGGCTGCCTTTTTCTCGGCCTCGGCCGCAGCCTTCTTAAGGGCCTCGACTTCGGTCATAACCCCTAGCACAAATTATGCAGCTTATTTCATACTGAAAATTTATTTCACAATAAATGCGAGCAAAGCTTGTGCATACCTTGTTTATCTCTCAACTGCATTTTCAATTGGCCAAGTTCTTCTATGGCCCGCTCTAGACTGTGATTCAGTCCGGAGATCTCCGCAGTACGAGAGGCAGCAGCCGCTACAGACGTCTGCTTGTAACAAAAGAGAAATCAATATCATTCAATGAGTCTTCCTGCGATCATCAATTCGATCCCCTGTCCGGTTCTTTCTTTCACCGAACAGTGTATCAGGGGCTACTATCTATACTATGACACTCTTCGACAACTCATAAAACATACCTCAAAGCCTCTAATAAGGCTGATACAGGCTTCGTTCAGTCCACTCTCAGTTGACTGAATCTTCTCAATCACTGCACCCTTAAGGGCACGGTGCTCATCAACGATGGAGGCGTCTTTCAACGCCACCAACAAAGCATCCGACACTTGTGGATGGACAGAGGGCTCCGATGGAACAGGCACGCCCCCTCCAGACGAAGGAGGCTGCCTGCTGGATTCTGGAGCTGTATAGGTCTCTGGAATCGCATCCGGCTGGGAGCCGAACTCAGGATCGCCCCCGCCGTCAGCCCCCATGGGAATCTTTTCCCCCACGTGTCTGGCCCCTGAGGTTTGACCTCCAGGCGCCGCATTCACGGCTTTTTCCTTTCCTCCTTGGCCGGGGTCCTTTTGGGACGAAGCCTTGGTGTTATGCACCTGTTTGGAGGAAGGGGCCTTTGGGGGCGTCCCGCTCTCCATAGCGTTTGAGCTCAGCAAGTCCTCTGACGAGGATTGTTCGGTACGGGACCTCGCCGGACTACAAAAAATATGGCTTGAGTTACAATACTAAGCCACGATGAGTCCGGACGCTTAAAACATACTCGGATTTTATATACTTACGATTTCACCAGGGGCTGGGCCCTGGGATCCCATGCCGGGCCGCTATCGGCGGCGGCAGTGGACTCCTCCGGAGGAGGAGCCTTTCCCCTTTTGGGCAGCTCGGCCTCCAAGTGTGCGGAGGCCGTCCTCTTCTTTCTTCCCCCCGCAGGGGATTCATCTTCCTCCTCCTCCTCGTCCTCTTCGGAGGCGGAATGGGCATTGGAGCCTTCGGATATTGTGTCCGAAGTGCCGCGGCAACGAAGGCCACCCCGGGTCTTTTTGGCCTCCTTCTCGACCGTCTTCTTCGGCACTTTGTAAGGCGTCGGGACCAGCATCTTCGTCAGAAGTGGGATGGCCGGTTCTTCGGGCAGCGGGGCCGGACAATGGATCCGCTCCGCCTTCTTCGTCCAGCCCTGGGAGAGTTGTATAAAACGTGTTAAGCGCTTCCCTTGGGTTACGCGGATAAAAAGTTTTGATGACTTACCGTACTTGCAGGGCGGGATAGTTGGTACCCGCGGTCCTCGACGGAGTCCGGCCATGATTTGTTGGACTTGAAAAGCACCTTCCAAATGTCCTTGTGCGAGGAGCCAAAAAAACCTCGCAAGGTTTGGTGCCTGGCCGGATCGAATTCCCATAGATTGCAAGTCCGGTGTTGACAAGGCAGGATCCGGCAGACTAACATCACCGGGACTACGTTGACAAGTTCAATGTTCTTGTCTCCCGTATCTTTGACGTGCGTCTGGAGCACCGATAGTTCGTCGGACGAGGACCAGTCCAGGCCTTTCTTAACCCAGGATGTAAGCCGCAAGAGGGCACCGGATCGAAACTCGGGAGAGGCGGCCCATTCCTTGCCGCGCGGCTCAGTAATATAAAACCACTGCTGTTGCCACTCCTTGACAGAATCATTAAAGGTTCCCGTTGGCCATATGACGTTGGGCATCTTGCTCACCATAGCGCCCCCGCACTCGGTGTGCTCGCCGCCCACCACCTTGGGCTTCACATTAAAAATCTTCAGCCATAAACCGAAGTGCGGCGAAATGCGGAGAAAAGCCTCGCACACAACAATGAATGCCGAGATGTTGAGGAAGGAATTAGGGGACAGGTCATGAAGATCGATCCCATAATAATACATGATGCCGCGAACGAATGGGTGGAGGGGAAACCCTAGCCCATGGACAAAGTGAGCGAGGAATACAACCCTCTCGTGGGGTTCCGGAGTAGGGACGATCTGTCCCGCCGTCGGGAGACGGTGGCTGATTTTCTTGGCTAGGTACCCGGCCTCCCGAAGCTTTTTGATATCCTTCTCTTGGACGGTAGAGGCCATCCATTTGCCTCCTGCTCCGGATCCGGACATCTTCGGAGGACCTTTTGTGGGCAGAGAAGATGAACGCTTGGGCGCTAGAGCTTGAGCAGAAGGGAATGAATCGTGAAGAAGGCGTGGGTGAAAAGAGTGAATCCTTGTCCCTTTATAAGGGCGGAAGAGGCGATGCGCCTCCCCACTCACCTGGTAAAACCTCTTATTCCCCAAGCACCGTAATTGATGGCGCGGTTAGGTTACCCGCACCCGTATTGATGAGAATCCCGTGATAAGGGGACACGATCTCTGCTTCAACAAGACATGCCAAGGAAACCGCCTCGCGATATGTGTAGTGGCTGGTTGTGAAAAATGGTTCGAATAATGACCGGGCCGTGGTGTGATGCCATGCTGCAAAATACGTCAGCAGATTAGATTTGTGGAAATATTATTCTCTCTGCGGTGGTATGTGGAGTTTGTTTTGCAGAGCCAAACACTATCTTTGTGTTCAAAATCTTCTATGGAGTATTCGGAGGAGGAACCCACCTTGCAACACCGACAACCTGTCCTTCAGGATTAAGAGATTCTCCAGTCTATGGATGACGCTCCGGAGGCGGATGATGTGCTCTTGATGCAGAATATTTTCACGAGTGAGATACTTATTTTGCACATGAACCGTTTCAATGATCCGAAAGGGTTCAATCTCAGTAGGGGTAAGGTAAGCATATTAAGGTTTAAGGATATCCTCTTCTTCTTCCTCTGCCGGCAGCGCTTGCTCGACCACCGGGACTTGATCTACGGAAACCTCCTTGCTCGTGTCTCCCTTAAAAACTTCTACGGGCTGTTCTCTCTTCAGCTCGATCTTCGTCAACCAAGCATCCTCTTCCACGTTGTTGGAGGAAGAAGAAGACATGATGCCTGGCTCAACAGATCTGACCGAAAATAGCAAGAAAAGAGAATAGAAGATCTCTCCGCGATACGGTGGTCAATAGGTTCAGGGGGTATATAAAGATTTTTTATCTTGGGAAACAAACAAACTGTAGAAAATGGAGTCCGGAAGGTACCCCAGGTGGGCACAACCCACCTGGGTGCGCCTGGCAAGCCAGGCGCGCCCTGGTGTCTTGTGCCCACCAGGGTACGTTTCCTGGAAGTTTCTTATTTTCCTAATTTTCTAAATATTCCAAAACTGACAAAAAAAATATTTTTGCGGATTTTTCGGAGTCCGTTTACTTAACGTATCACGTACCTCCTTATTTTCACGATTCTGGAGTGTTCCGGAAGGACTCTTTTATGTGTACTTCCGGTGTCAAAGTTTGGAAAATATTACTTTCAACATTAATGGGCGTACCTGAGATATAATCCAGATTACAATACCTTGTGAGCAGTTCTATCTCGAGCATGATGCCCTCCATAAGCTTCGGAGTGACACTTCTGTAGGATTTGTCCATGTTCATGCCAGGTACACAACGTCTAATAACACTAGTGCAGAACCGGGCTATAGCACCGGTTCGTTAGGCCCTTTAGTGCCGGTTCTGTAACCGGCACTAAAGGGTGGGGACTAAAGGTCCCCCCTTTAGTACCGGTTCAACACGAACCGCCACTAAAGGGCCACCACGTGGCACGAGCCAGTGGCGGGGGCTGGGAGACCTTTAGTACCGGTTGGTAACACCAACCGGTACTAAAGGTTTTTTTTGAATTGTTTGGAAAAAAATTGATTATGATTTTTTTCGATTTTCAATTTTCTGAATTATTTGACAATTTAGTCTCTAATCACCCCTCATAACTGCTCAAGTGTGGATCACTCATTCCAAATCGTCTAACTTCCCAGCCAGTCACCCATCCTCTCACTACTCCAGCCTGAGCACGCTTAACTTCCAAGTTCTATTCCTCCTAGTTTCCAAGTCTGCACTTGTTGTTTTGCTGACAATAGTAAGCTGTCAATCCTATTAACCATCAGGAGTTTAGCTTGAGCATGAAGTCACACGTTTCACCGTTTGAGTTTGAAACTATTATTCTAAAAAATAATTATTATTTAGTAACACTAATATTTCTTGAATAAGTAGTTTGACCATAGTTTGACCAGATTTGACCAAAATTCAAAAAAACGAAAATAATTATCTAGTAACACTAATATTCTTGAATAATTATTTAGTAACACTAATATTTCTTGAATAAGTAGTTTGACCAGATTTAACCAAAATTCAAAAAAACTGATATTTGAGCATATCTTTTTTCCTTTTAGAATTTGAGGATTCTAAAAATTTGCAAAACTGCCTATGGCCATCAAAATTAGATGCGGATTTTCGTGCTGAACATTTTGATATATTATACGTTTTTTTCGACATCGTATGCAAAAGATATAGTCGTTTTAGTTTTCCATCACACTTTTTTTGCAAAATATGTCGAAACTTATGTTTTTTAATTTTCCTAAGTAGTAGATGTAATAACATAAGTACTTCTCGAAGAATTTTAATTTTTGAAATTTTTCTCATTTTCTTTTGGTCTTTTTTCAAAACTGAAAAGGCCATACAGGGGGGTAGAGTTTGAAAATTGCCCTATAGTCCCGGTTTGTGTCTCCAACCGGGACTATGCGTTAAGACCCCTTTAGTGCCGGTTTGTGTCACAAACCGGGACTAAAGGTCTTTAGTCCCGGTTTATGACACAAACCGACACTAAAGGGGCTCGTGGGGCCCCGTTCTGACGCCAGCCTGCCACCACCCCTTTAGTACCGGCTCATGCCACGAACCGGTAATAAAGGTTCAGCACGAACCGGTACTAATGCATAGTCGTTCAAACCGGGACTAATGGTACCATTAGTACCGGGTCAAAATCAAACCGGGACTAATGTGTCTCACGTAACGTCATTTTTCTACTAGTGTAATACCATCTACTCCTTCTTTATAAAGATGTGAATCATCCCAAAAGTAATGTCTTAAATCATAGAAGAATTTTTTCTTTTGTTGGTATGTAAAGCTAGGTGGTAAATATTTAGCAACAATGTAATTAGCATAGTCAACATACCAAGGAGTGTTATGAGCAACATTTATTGCAGCTAACTTCTCATCAGGAAAACTATCATCAATAGGTAGTGGATCGTCAAGCACATTTTCAAGCCTAGACAAGTTATCGGCTAAGGGGTTTTCAGCTCCTTTTCTATCAGTGATATGTAAATCAAATTCTTGTAGCAAGAGAACCCAACGAATAAGTCTAGGTTTAGCATCTTTCTTTTCCATAAGATATTTAATAGCAGCATGATCGGTGTGAACAATTATTTTTGAATCAACAATGTAAGATCTAAATTTATCACAAGCAAACACCACTGCTAAAAGTTCCTTTTCAGTAGTAGCATAATTTCGTTGAGCACTGTCTAGAGTTTTACTAGCATAATGAATAACATTCAGTCTCTTATCAACTCTTTGCCCTAGAACAGAACCAACGGCATAATCACTAGCATCACACATAAGTTCAAAAGGCAAGTTCCAATCAGGTGGTTGAACAATAGGTGCAGAAATTAAGGCTTTCTTGAGTGTTTTGAAGGCTTCTAAACAATCATCATCAAAAACAAAAGGAACATCCTTTTGCAAAAGATTCCTAAGAGGCCTAGAAATTTTAGAGAAGTCTTTGATAAATCTCCTATAGAAACCAGCATGACCTAGGAAACTACGAATACCTTTGATATCTTTAGGACATGGCATTTTCTCAATTGCATCAACCTTAGCTTTGTCCACTTCAATACCTCTTTCGGAAATTTTATGACCCAAGACAATGCCTTCATTAACCATAAAGTGGCACTTCTCCCAATTCAAGACAAGATTTGTTTGTTCACATCTCTGCAAAACTCGATCAAGATTGCTTAAACATTCATCAAAATATTTCCTATAAACAGAGAAGTCATCCATGAAAACCTCAACAATCTTTTCACAAAAGTCAGAGAATATAGCAGTCATATATCTTTGAAAGGTAGCAGGTGCATTGCATAAACCGAAAGGCATACGTCTATAAGCATAAGTTATAAAGGGACAAGTAAAAGTGGCCTTTTCTTGATCAGGTTGGGAAACATGTATTTGTGAAAAACCAGAATATCCATCAAGGAAGCAAAAATGTGTGTGCTTAGATAATCTTTCTAGCATTTGATCGATAAAAGGCAGAGGGTAATGATCTTTTCTAGTTGCTTTGTTTAATTTTCTAAAATCAAATACCATTCTATAACCTGTAACAATTCTTTGTGGAATAAGTTCATTCTTATCATTAGGAACAACAGTAATACCTCCTTTCTTAGGGACACAATGAATAGGACTTACCCATCTACTATCAGCTATAGGATAGATTATATCTGCTTCCAGATGTTTTAAGATTTTCGTTCTTACCACTTCCTTCATTTTTGGATTTAACCCATGTTGGTGATCAACAACGGGTTTAGCATCAGGTTCCATATTATTTTTGTGCCGACATAGAGTGGGACTAATGCCCTTTAAATCATCAAGAGTATATCCAATAGCAGCTTGATGCTTCCTTAGAACTTTCAATAATCTTTCTTCTTTATGTTCTGAAAGGTTAGCACTAATAATAACAGGACATATCTTCTTTTCATCAAGATAAGCATATTTCAAAGTGTCTGGAAATTGTTTTAATTCGAACACAGGATCACCTTTAGGTGTAGGAGGACCTCCAAGAGTTTCAATTGGCAAATTTTGTTTAAGCAGAGGACGTTGTTCAAAGAAAATCTTGTCTATTTCATTTCTTTCATGCATATGTAAATCATTTTCATGGTCTAGCAAATATTGTTATAGTGGATCAGTAGGTGGTACAACAATAGAAGCAAGACCAATTATTTCATCCTCACTAGGCAATTCTTTTTCATGAAGCTTTCTACTAAACTTGGAAAATTTAAACTCATGAGATTCATCACCAAAACTAACACCGACAGTTTGTTTCTCACAGTCAATCTTAGCATTAATGGTGTTCAAGAAAGGTCTACCAAAGATAATGGGACAAAAGTCATCTTGCCAGAACCAAGAACAAGACAAATCAGTAGGGTATTTTAATTTCCCACACAAGATTTCAACATCTCTAACAATCACGATTGGTGATATAGTATCTCTATTAGCAAGTTTAATAGTAACATCAATGTCTTCTATTTCAGCGTGCTATGTCATTCATAATTTCTTGATATAAGGAATAAGGAATAGCACTCACGCTAGCACCTATGTCACATTAACCATGATAATAGTGATCTCCTATTTTAAATGAGACAATGGGCATGCCAACAACAGGTCTATGTTTATCCTTTTTATCAGGTTTGACAATTCTAGTAGCTTCGTTGCAGAAGTAAGTAACATGCCCATCTATATTTTCTTCCAGGAGATCCTTAACCATAGGAACACTAGGTACTACTTTGATTTGTTCATCAGATTTAGGTGTTCTAATATAGCTTTTGTTAACCACAGTTGAAACTTTAGCATGTTCCTTTATCCTAACAGGGAAAGCTGGTTTCTCAATATAAGCAGTAGGAACAACTGGATCAACATTATAAAGTATAATTTCTTCTTTAGCTAGTACCGATTCCTTAATTTCTTCTTTAATAGGTGGGTGATATTTAAACCACTTCTCTTTAGGGAGAGCAACATGAGTAGCAAATGATTCACAAAGGAAGGCTACTATCTCAGAGTCAAGTCCATATTTAGTACTAAACTTTTGAAAAGCATCGGTATTCATAAAAGATTTAACACAATCATACTTAAACTTAATACCTGACTCTTTACCCTCGTCGAGTTCCCAATCTTCAGAGTTGCATTTAATTATTTCCAAAAGATTCCACCAGAATTCAATAGTCTTCTTCATAAAAGAACCAGCACAAGAAGTATCAAGCATGGATCGATCATTATGAGAAAGTTGAGCATAAAAATTCTGGATAATAATTTCTCTTGAGAGCTCATGATTGGGGCATGAATATAACAATGAATTAAGCCCCCCCCCCCAAGCTAGAGCGATACTTTCTCCTTCACGAGGCCAAAAATTATATATGTAATTCCGATCACGACAAACTAGATGCATAGGATAAATTTTTTGGTGGAACTCCAATTTCAATCGATTCCAATTCCAAGATCCAATATCATCGCATAGCCTATACCACGCCAATGCTTTTCCTTTCGAAGATAAAGGGAAAACCTTCTTCATAACTTCATCTCTGGGTAAACCTGCAAGCTTAAACAATCCACAAATTTGTTCCACATATACCAAGTGCATATCAGCATGTTCGGTTCCATCTCCTGCATAAGGATTAGCTAGCAGTTGTTCTATCATACCCGAAGGAATTTCATATTCAATATCTTCAATAGGTGCAGTAGGTTGAGGGGTAGCTAATTGTGGTTCCGGTCGAGGTGAAGGTACCTCTAACAAACCCCTCAAAGGATTGTTCTCCATAGTAACAAGTGACAGTAAATTTTAGCACACTATCACTACAAAAAAAATACACTTCCGTGATGATACGTGTTTGTCACAGTAGGTCGTGTTTTTTGTCATGCATGTACATCCATGACAAATTTATGACAGAATCAAGATAGTCATACCTGTGCTGTCGTAGAAGTGTTCCATGACATTACCAAAATTATCATCACAGAAGTGTCCACTTCCATGACGATAAATCGCGCGTCACAGAAGTGCTTGCGTCAAGGGTGACCGACACGTGGCATCCACCGTAACGGAACACCGTTAAGCTATCGGGTCGGGTTTTGGATTCGATAACCCGTTAACAGCCCCGACCAATTGGGATTTTCCACGTGTAAAATCATTATTGGCTGGAGGAAACACGTGTCGGCTCATCGTTGGGACAGATGCCATCCACTCATTGGACAGAAGGCGCCTATGATATGTCGACACGTGGCAAGGCCCAACAGAGGCCCATTCCTGTGAAAAGGCCGGCCCGTTTGACTTGGTCAAAAGGTGGCGGGCCGGCCCATGGAAAGCCTGTTAACGACATGTTCGCATATAGCCCATTTACAGCCCGCTAAACCAAGGCCCATTACGCCCTATCCGAATTAGGCCCAGTAGCGTCATCTGGGCCATCCAATATGATTCCATCCCGTTTTCACTTCTGGCCCATGTATGTCCCATGACGTCTTTCGGCCCATATGAGGCCCTATGTAACTCTTGGCCTATTAACGGCCCGTGGTGAAACTGGCCCGTAATGAACTGTGTATCACTTTACACCCATTAACAGCCCGTGGTGAAACTGGTCCGTAATGAACAGTGTATCACTTTATACCCATTAACGGCCCGTTATTCTGTTGGGCCGTTTCCAGCCCATGTTATCTTCGGCCTTCTCAGAGCCCATTTATTCTTGGGCTCATTCCACCATTCGTTTACTTACGGCCCGTTACTGTCATTTTCTGCTTGTGGGCCAAATTCAGCCCGTGGTTACAGTCGGCCCGTTTGTGGTCCGTTAATTCGTTGGGCCATTTTCATAGCGTCATCAAATACGGCCTACTAACGATGGCCCGTTATGGTCGGCCCATGAACAGACGATTCCAACTCTAGCCCGTTTACGGCCATAATGCGGCATGTTATTGGCCCATGTTTGGCCAATCGATCATACGGCCCGTATAAGGCCCATTGATGATACGGCCCGTAGAAGGCCCATTGTTTCTACGGCCCGTAGAAGGCCCATTGTTTCTACGGCCCGTAGAAGGCCTACTGTTTCTACGGCCCGTAGAAGGCCCACTGTTTCTATGGCCCGTAGGAGGCCCAGTGTCACTACAGTAAATATTAGCCCATGGTTATTGTGGCCTAGTTTTAAAAAATAGGTTATTGCAGCCACTAGCAAACCGCGGAAAAAGAACTGCACTGACTACAAGCAAACAAATAAACAAGACAACAAGGAAATAAATAAGCAAGCAACTTATGCTAGGCTATCACGGCTATTACACATATTACATCCACTGGGCATCAAAGTTCGCCACCAGTGCAAATATAGGGAACAAAGCAGCATATAAACGCCGCAGCAAAACAAGTCCAGAACTGAAACCACTTCAGAAGAGTTCAAGAAACAATATCCTGGGTACCCATAATGCTGGCAAGATGCTTAGCAAGCTTATTAACTTTCTCTTGTTTGGCGCTTAAATCCTCCAGCGCTTGATGTTGCACAAGAAAGTACGCATCTGAATTCTGCAGGGACTTCCTCAGTCCTTCGGCTTCTTGCTGCAGCACAGCTGACTGATGCCTTTCAGCTTGTAGCTGAGACTGAAGAAGCCGAAGTGATTCAGGCGGCGAGTTCGAAGAGCTTGTGCCAACGGTACTGGCCAGTAACTCGAACACTACATCAACGCAAGACTGTGGGGTTTTCTCACTGTCTACAAGATCGTTGTTATCACCTTTCTTGGAGACCAACAGGGTTGTCTCACTATCTTGAACCTTATCTGCATTACTTTGTCTACCATTGCATAGTGGGGTGCTCTTCTCCAATATTCGGTTTGCATACTACAAGAGAAACAAGCAGACACATCACAGGTTTAGCTTGTAGTATACGAAACTCATTTTGGTAAACCGGTTCAGTAGTAAGGTGGACAGGATAGCAGCATGAAACAAACACATATCTATGTACTATGGTCACTGTATTGTCCATATCATTCTAGTTTATGTTCCCTAATCAAGATAGAGACACAGTTCAACTCATATATTTTTAAGACACAGCAGCATAGACAGAATATAAGTGTGAGAAACTACACAGCATTGGCAGCACTTGTAATGTGCATCACATGAGAACATAACTGTTTATACAACTTAAACTGAAATCAACATAGAGCAAGAAGTTAGAACAGCAATCCAGTTAAAGAAATAGGTTTAAAACATACCTGTTGCGCCATTGGAGTTTCAATTGGATCCTTCAAATTCGAAAGTAGTTGGTATGAGTAAATATAGTGATGCAACAGCAAAGGAGTATGGACCATAGCTACGGAATCTGACCTGAGAACAGTTGCTCTTTTGCTTTAAACATGGAGTTTGGGTTAGCTGTGGTGGTCTTCGTGCTTTGGGCACTGCAGTAGCTTTACAAACTGCTCGTGTGGGGGTACTCTGTGGTGGACATGGTGCTTTGTCAACTATAAGTGGGTTACTATCCGCTGGGGTTGCGGCTAGATGGGTTGTAGCTGGTTCTCTACCCAACGGTGTAAGTGTGCAATCTGGAAGAGTCTCGATTATGTGTGGTGGGGCTAGTTTGTGGGCCAGTACAACCATGGTTCTATCTGCATCGACGGGTAGCACTGTCTTTTGTGAAGAACGGGTTTTTGCTCCCTTAGATACTGCCATCACCCCCTCCAATTCAAATGGCTGATAAACAAGAAAAGAAATTGAACGTACAGGCATTGTATGATAGACAGATGTGGTAATTCACATATATGTTGTCTAACCAAACAGGACAGCATGACACAATTTCACATATATGATGCCTAACTAAACAGGATAGCATGACACAGTTTCAGATATAAGAGTACCTAAACAGGATGACATGACAAAACTATATGATGTCTTTCTAAAATAGGTTGGGATGAAATAATTCACATACATGTTGTCTAAGTATACAGGATGGCATGATATAATTGACATAATTGATTCATATACTAAGCAGCTGGCACTCGCATGTATGATCTCTAAACTAAGCAGATAGAATTCAATATTGTGCATATGATGTCTAAACTAAGCAATGCAAGACACCATATGCATCATATGAGAAATATAAACATTGCAACTTAGAGCATACACCTCAGGTGGGATATAGGACTGGTCATCTGTCTCCGAATCCTCCTCTGAGGAGCTCCCTGTAACCATCGAGATATATGCTTCAACAGGTACCATTGCCTGCTCTGAAGACCTTGTTTTCACTCCAGATTTTTCCATAACCGGCTCAAATGGCTGATACACATGAAGAGTAGTTCAATATACACAGATTGTCGACAAATGGAATACGTAATGAAAAAAAGATGGCATGAGATAATTCACATATATGATGCCTCGCTCCATGGCGGTGCATAATTCACATATATGATAACTGGCTGAAACACATGGCATTGCATAATTCACATATCTGATATAGAAAGCAAACAGGAGGCATTCACACAAAGCATGTCTAATCTAAGCAGATGGCATGGCAATGCAAGACACCATATGCATGATATGAGCAATATAACCCAGCCAAGTTAGAGCATGCACCTCGGGGGGAATACGACTGGTCATCTCTCTCTGAATCCTCCTCTGAGGAGCTATCTGTAACCAGCAAGAAATCTGCATCGACAGGTAGCACTGACTGCTCAGAAGACCTTGTTTTCACTCCAGATTTTCCCATGACCGACTCAAATGGCTGATGCACAGGAAGAGTAGATGAATGTATAAACATTGTTGACAAATGGAATACATTATGGAAAAAAATATGGCACAATACAATTCACATATACGATGACTGGCTAAACAGGATGGCATTGCATGATTCACGTATATGATGCCTGGCTAACGAAGATGGCATTGCATAATTCCCATATACTCCCTCCGTTCCTAAATATTTGTCTTTTTAGAGATTTCAAATGGACTACCACATATGGATGTATATAGACATATTTTAGAGTGTAGATTCACTCATTTTGTTCCGTATGTAGTCACTTGTTGAAATCTCTAAAAAGACAAATATTTAGGAATGGTGGGAGTATGATATAGAAACCAAATAGGTGGCATTCACACAAAGCAAATCTAAACTAAGCTGATGACATATAAGATGTATAATGTAAGCAATGCAAGGCGCCATATGCATGATATGACCAACATCAGCATGCCAGGTTAGAGCAAACACCTCAGGTGGTAAACAGGCGTGGTCGGCTCCTTCTGAATCTCCATCTGAATAGTTATCTTCCTCTGGAATAAATCTGGAAATGCAGGAGGGGGAGGGTCACTTCACCCACCATGGAGCGGCGTCTGCATGACATTATATTCGCACGCAACGGTCTTCTCTTTTTCTCTACATGTTCAGTACGATTGTGTACAATATCTGACATGCATAATAAAAAAATAGTTAGATTTTGTAAGGCCTAAGGGGTGCATGCAAAAATCAAGACTGATGGTAGCAAACGAGTGGATGGATCCAAAACTAATGATAGCAGGTAGATTATAGCTTCAGTTTAAAAAGATAGACAATGGATCATCTATTGTTTGTTGCCCACCCAACATGAACCACATAGAAGACCCTAGATGAACCAGATAGTAGACAGATACTATTTGTTGCTGGCTCGATATGAGACCCATGGCCAATTCAAAACTCAAGATTGAACGATAAAGTAGCAGGTAATAATAACCGATGTATAACGTAAGCAAACACGAAAGACTGCGACCTCTCTTCCAGAACTGTGTAGTCCTCAGGTTCATCTGCTCAGTCGATGATGGTAATGCAGTTGGCGTGGCTGCCGGCAACGGGGAAGATGATCTGAGGCGGCGAAAGGAAGTCTGCAGGGGGGATCTCTGCTGCAGTGAATGCTTCTGTCGATGGTGCACCTCAGGTGGGGTGGATGACGGCATGGCAGGAGTAGGACATAACACACAGAGTTTTCTTTGACGCCTATCTGAAAATGAAGTAAATCTGTAAGGGCTCCTTAGAATTGGAGGATTCTATAAATGCAAGGACAGGAAAAACACAGGAATAGGATAGGAATGCACGTGCAAAACAGAGCATTTGGAAACATAGGATTTCAGTCAACCTGGGTGTTTGGCTCACATGAATTGGAAGAACAGAGGAATGGAGAAACAAAGTGATGCGACGAGTGTACAACCTCTTTGGCATAGCCTTGTGGACCTCAGCATCATTGGGTTGGACGTGGAGGATGGTGATGATGCTGGTGTGACTGTCGGAGGCGGGGAAAAAGATCCGAGGCCTCTGGAAACGGCGCCGAGGGTACTGCTCCGCTGTGATGGACGGTTCCGTCGTTGGAGCAGCTCCGCTAAGGTGTACAGCGACGAGGCTGAAGCATCCCAAGACAGACAATGTTAATCTGAAGTGGGACCCTAATATCATCTGCAATAGATGATGTAAAATACATCACCAAAAAGTGCTAGATGTAAAACGCATCAGCCGCGCCACGGCCGCTCCGACAGATGCTGTAAGTACTGTTCACTCTGAACTTAACTGAAGAAAATGAACTTCACAGTCGAAACTGAATTTTACTGTCGAAACTGATTGAACTAGTAACAGAGCATTGCAATAGATGTTTAGGGCGTTCGAGCACTAGTAGCAGAGAAGCAGTGATCTAAATCAGCAGACGCTCGAGCAGGGAACGCACTAGCAGAGAGCAAGTCGTGCAGTAGCACCGCGAGCGAGTGCTAAAGCAGCAACTCCTGTAGCTGCCGGAGGTCGTGCAGTAGCAGCAGTAGCGCAAGCGAGAGCAAGAGTAGAGCAGCAGCACGAACGAAAGTAGGAGCAGTGCAGCAGCGCGACCGACAGCAAGAACAGAGCCGCAGTCCGAGCGAGAGCCGGAGCAGCTGCAGCTAGTGCCATTGTGGAATTCGCCGCCGAGGAAGCAACGACATGGGGGAGAGACGTCGTGGATGATGTGGCCGGCGACGGCGCCGTCGATGGAGACACGCCATGTTTGCTCGGTATCGAGCACCGGCAGCCCCATGAGATCAAATAAAAGATAAAATGCAGCGGTGAGTGCAGAACCTCCTTGGTGGCGCCGAGTTGGCCTCGGCTTCATCGGAGGAATTGGTGAGGGTGTTGCGGTTCCGGTGGGGCAGGTCAAGACGGCGCTGTGGGGATTGAGGTGGCGCGATAGACGAGGCGAACATCGGGGCAGCTCCTTGGAGGTGGAGGACGGGGCGGCTGATCCGGCGGGACGACGAGATCGACAACGGATCCTCATCCGGTGCGGTGGATGAGGGACGGCGAGCTGTTGCGGTGGACGACGTAGTCAGGGAAGAGTCTCCGGCTGGGCGGCGGTCGGGAGGCCGATGGAGGAGCGTGGGGTTTCGCGGGTTTTGGCGGCCTCGGTGTACGAATGGGGGCGAAGGGGGAGGGGGAGCCAAGCTTAGGGATGCTCTTGTCCAAAATGTAGGGTAAGTTACCAGCGTACCCCCACCGGTTTTGACACCGCGACGTGGAGCTTCATTTCCGGCTGAGGGGTAGAAGGGGGATTTCGCGTGTCTGGGCTGCGGGAGCGATTTCGGATGAGGAGGGAGTTCTCGCGCGCGTCCAAATTTCGGGATAACAAGGCGCGGCGCGGGTTGAAGAAGCGGGAGTTTCAAAGCAGGTGAGACAAAAGATACTCGAGCTTGAAAATTTCGGGATAACAAGGTGCGGATTCCTTGTTCGGCAGAACAAACTTAACGTGTAAAAAAACAATTCATACAAGACACAAGAGAGTCATGTCCCCTTTTACTATATTGCTATAGATGCCATTGAAAAAACTACAAGAAAAATGTGAAAAAATCGGGAGAACAAGATTACCCTGCACAGTACCAAATCGATTCGCACTTCCCTCAACAACAACAAAAAACAAATCAATTCCCACCAAAGAAAGAGTAATGTCCCTTTTTATATGATTATAGATGCCATGATCTCGAATTTCAATTTTTGAATCCACGTTATGTTGAATTCGAATATATCGTTAGGTGACCTTGCGGTTTATAATTGATGTAGTCGTACATTTTGATCTTCCATCATATATGAACATTTTACTCCACCATGTGAACATATATATTGTCATCTACCATATGGACTAAATTTGAATCAATTTTCCTTATTTGAATACGATTGTTGTCAAGTTATACAATAATTTAAATATTATCTTGATAACAAAAAACATACATATAGCAGTAATCATATTTCACTATGAACTACATGTACCATACGCTCTCCAATTCAAATATTTGTATCCATTTTATGTTGAATTCAAATCATAGTACATTATTGGTCTAGGTAGCGAGATGTTTGGGATAATCTAAACCCTGTTTTCATACGTATAATTTTTGGCTGAATTGGGACAAGTTTTGGTATAAGCCTCTTGCAAAACCGGAGATTCTCTCAACAAGCCTCGTGGTTCCGAGAGGGAACGTGTCACCTTTGTGTGCGAAACGATATACGCTGCCTCCCCCCTGATTTTATTTACAGAGGCAACATAGAACTATATAAGTGCCCTGTTAAATTTTGGAATTATTTCGGGTTCATTTGGCCTTTTTATACATTAATTGAGTTTCTGGACTTTTAATGTGCATAATCTAAATATGAATTGCATGCACATGCTCCGGTGCACCAAAGTGGGTTGAAAAATCACATGTGTGTCCTTGGTTGAATTTCTAGGTCGAAATGAGAATGAAATTCAAACATCTGGGCATCATGACTCGGCCGAGAACATCGAGAAACTTTGATTTTAAATTCATGTAAATCCAAAACTCGCCTGGAAATCATGAAACTTGGCATGGTGTCATGTCATGGCACTAACATGTTGTGGTAAAAAATTGGGCCGATTTGGAAGCTCGTGGTTCTAAGAGGGAACGTGCCACCTTTGAGTGTGAAACGATATATGCTGCCCCCCCTTGAGTTTCTTAACAAAGGCAACATAAAACTACATTAGTGCCCTATTAAATTTTGGAAGTATTCCGGGTTCGTTTGTCGTTTTTATACATTAATTGAGTTTCTGGTCATTTAATGTGCATAAGTCAAATTTGAACTACAAGCACATGCTCTCGTGCACCAAAGTTGGTTGAAAAATCACATTTGTGTCCTCGGGTGAATTTCTAGGTCCCATGCAAGAAATGAGAATAAAATTAAAACATATAGGCATCGTGGCTCGGCCGAGAACATTGAGAAACTTGGTTTTAAAATTCTTGTAAATCCAAAACACGTCTGAAAATCATGAAACTTGGCATGGATGTCATGTCATGGTACTACCATGTTGTGGTAAAAAAATTGGCCGAATAGGAACAGATTTTGGTATAAGCTTCTTGCAAACCGAAGCTTCTCTCAAGAAGGCTCATGGTTCTGAGAGGGAACGTGCCACCTTTGAGTGCGAAACGATATACGTTGTCCCCCTTGAGTTTATTTACAAAGGCAACATAGAACTACATGAGTGCCCTGTTAAATTTTGGAATTATTCTGGCTTCGTTTGGCCTTATTTACACATTAATTGAGTTTTTGGTCATTTAATGTGCATAATTCAAATTTGAACTACAAGCACATGCTCCCGTGCACCAAAGTTGGTTGAAAAATCACATTTGTGTCCTCGGGTGAATTTCTACTCCCTCCTTCCATCTATATAGGTCCTAATGCATTTTTCGAGGCTAACTTTGACCAAACGTTAGAGCAATAATATATGACATGCAACTTACACAAAGCATACCTTCAAATTTGTATGTCAAAGGAGCTTCCAATAATATAATTTTCATATTATACATCTCATGTGCTATTAATCTTGTCAATAGCCGAAGGTTGTCTTGAAAAACACATTAGGCCCTATATAGATGGAAGGAGGGAGTAGGTCCCATGCAAAAAATGAGAATAAAATTCAAACATCTGGGCATCGTGGCTTGGTCGAGAACATTGAGAAACTTGGTTTTAAAATCATGAAACTTGGCATGGTGTCATGTCATGGTAGTACCATGTCGTGGTAAAAAAATTGGCCGAATAAGAACAAATTTTGGTATAAGCTTCTTGCAAATCGGAGCTTCTCTCAAGAAGGCTCGTGGTTCTGGGAGGGAACGTGTCACCTTTGTGTGCATAATTCAAATTTGAAATACAAGCACATGTTCCAGTGCACCAAAGTTGGTTGAAAAATCACATGTGTGTCCTCGGGTAAATTTCTATGTTCCATGCAAGAAATGGGAATGAAATTCAAAATTCTGGGCGTCGTGGCTGGGTTGGAAACATTGAGAAACTTAGTTTTTTAATTCCCGTAAATCCAAAACACGCATGAAAATAATGAAACTTGGCTTGGTGCCATGACATGGCACCAACATGTTGTAGTAAATTTGCAGTTTGATTTGTGAATGCGCACACATTAACAATCAACAAAGTCATTTTGGAACAAGTGTTGTCCCGTTACAATCGGAAACACAAGTATTATTGAAACCATGGGCGTTCTACTTACTAGTACCATTTACGTGCCGCCACGCGTCCCCATTTTTTATTAGCTAGGAGGCGCCATGCAGGGTAGCTATTTGAGTACGAGAGGCGTGCAATCAGACCCCTACGCGTGCTTATCGGGAGGAGAGCCCTTTGACCTCCATCTGCCGTCCACCTCTCTCCCAAGGTCTCCATTAATGGTGCCCGAGCCTCTGTGTAATGGCGTGGCTATGTCTCACTCGACTGAGATTTATGAGAGAAAAAAGAAAATCTGAAAGCACGGATCTTGATGTAAGATCCGACGGACCTATATAGCATCTACTGCGACTTATAGCAAGATTGATGAATATATAAGGACGATTTTTTTTATCAAAGAAGGGCTTGCCCCTTCCGATTTTCATTACTGAAAACCACCACAATTCACAAGAAGTTCAGCACAACTCGTTGAGAAACCATAATTCAAGGGGCGGAGGCACAAGGGGCAGTGGAGCACGGTGAGGTCCATCGAGACCTTAGAGAGCTCCATCGTCGGGTCCTGTTCGGTCTGCATGATCTTGCCCTCCTCGTGCACAACCATCTCTCAACTTGGGCCGGGGTATTACAAAGCTTTACCGTCACATATTTTATACTACTTCCAGGTGCATTAAATCAACACATGCAAGTATCAAAAGGAGTGTCACAGCATGCATGCATGCGTTGTAATTAATGCATCGGTAAACGCAAATTATTGAAATATATCAAGTGCAGTGCTTTGATGTGTCGCGTCAACTCGTACATCAATGAGAAGTTTGATTATCCTCTCCCACGTGGACTTAACTGCACCTGCCTTTGGTTGTATGACAGGTTGGCCACACATCTGTCGGGCCCACCTGTCATACACGCAAAGGCAGGAGCATCCCTCCCTCGCCCATGAGCGTGGTGGCTGGCAAGACTAGGAGAAGCTTTCGCTACACGCTCTCCCTCCCGCACGCGGTGGACATGCAGCAGTTCAATCGGTGTCAGATGGCCAGAAGCGTACTGTAGTACTCCTCCAGTGCAGTAGTACTCCATCATTGTTCGACTTCCCGAAGAGGCGAAGAGCCAAGCGCAGCCCGGACGCTCGTGTGGCAGTTTCATGTGTAGAGTAGTCTAGGATAGCGTGTACCGTGCCTGTAAGCTTAAAATCGTTGGGGTCGGCTCCATGCTATGTGGCCGTCTTTTTTAAAAAAATTAAAATAGTCTTCTGGCCCTACCTGACACCTTGGTGATTGTAGTTTGCACGCTCATCTGGTCAAGACAGGAATATATATTTTAATTTGTTTTTTTCGAAAAGGGGGGACTCCCCGGCCTCTGCATCAGAATGATGCATACGGCCACGTATATTTTAATTTGTGGTGGGTAAATGTTAGAGGTTGCAGCAAATATATTGTACACTGCGGGTCTTTCAGCCAAGTTTAGAGGCAAGCATGTGGGGCCAGTGCTATGATGTGTCGCGTCAACTCGTACAACGAGGAGAAGCTTGATTTTACTACAGGCCTTCTCCCTCACCCATGCGCGCGGTTGCCCGCAAACGAGGACAGGCTTTTGCTTAGTAGTACTTCTACAACAAGCTATCCGTCCCGCTCGCGGTGGACGGACATGCAGCAGTGGATTCGACACTGTAGAAGCAGTAGTAGTAACATCATTGTTCGTCTTCTCGAAGAGACGAAGAGCCAAGCGCAAACCAAATGTTGCAGTTGCGAACATTGGAGCACGCATATAGCCAGGCTCTTGCATGAGACAAAATTGCTATGTGAGCCCACTATTGTACTAGTACGTACAACTACTTGCTAGTATAGCCCTGTAAACCAGAAAGGAGTATTTGCCCTTCTAGAGATTTCAACAAGTGACTAGACTACACCGAGACGGAGTACATATGGAGCAAAATGAGTGAATCTGCACCGTAAATAAATACGTACTAGTTCTATCGTTTTCCTCTCCGAGGTGCACAATATTGAGTATACTGACTAGTCTCTTTTTGACATGCATTTACGTTTTTTTACACAGTACAGATGCAAGCGCTCATATACACGCGCATACACTCACCCCTATCAACGCACACACGCACGGCACTATCATCTTGAAATTTACGAAGTCACCATAGGCACCTCGTCGTCGACAGGTCCATAGGTGCTTGAATGCCAAGGAGGGAGAGGGTAGCGGTTCCCGAGATGTTGAACGGTCAATGATGCATCCTCAATTACATTCAGTGGGAATTAATTGGAGAAGCAGAATAGAGCCAGCATGATGTGAATGCAACAGAGTTTGGACTCTCATATAATAAAGGCGCCCCACCACTCCAATCCATCTACTCCCAAGCCTCTGCGTAACACTGCTCACTCCAATCCAAGACCAAGTGACCAGAAGCCACAAGCACCTATGGAGGCGATGGACGCGAGCGGCAGTCGGCTGTGCCAAATCATCCAAGGCGCTGGCCTGCGGCCCCGCACCGCACAGCGTTTCCAGACGGTGCTGGCGACCGCAGGCATCGTAGCCCTCGCTGACGCCGGCTACGCCTCTCGCATGGACGACATGATGGTCAACTCCATCCGCAAGTTCACCGCCGTCAAGAAGCACGCGGACGACCTTGCCGTACTGCTCCAGCCCATGCGCCCAGGCTCCTCATTGCCTGCCACCCTCATCGGCCTCCATGGTGACGAACTCTTTCAAGCCCTGGTGGCCCTGCAGGTGCCGGAGGTCGCGACGAAGAATGTGCACCTCGAGGCCGCGCTCGCCGCGCAGCGCCTCGCCATGCAAGAAACCGTCGACCTGCACATCCACGTCTATGCCTCGACAGTGTAGAGTGCCCTGAGGTTGAGCACACAGATGATCTACGTACGTTCAAATACGATCAACCGTGCGACAGCAGTTCCAAATCGAGAGGGAAAGGCGAAGAGTCGGTGGACGGTTGCCAGTTTGCCACGGTACATGAAGAGGCGCCCCGGCCTACACGTCCTTTCGGAAATTGTACAAAAGGACTCGCCGTCTTCTCACTGACATGTTGGAACAGGACCACATGTCAACGAAACATGGTGTGTAATTTCTCGTGCAAAATGCGATCTAACCACATTGGCCCGAGGTGCCGCATTAGTTATCGACCTTTATTTTTTAACATACAATCTGAGTGGATAGCTCCTGTGGTCATCACACGTGAGCAGATATATAGGTGGGCTAGGTGGGCAGGCGGCAACAATCTAAGTGCTAAAAGAGTTGATCTGGAAAAAAGAGTTGATCCAATGCTTGGTTTTGTTTGGATTTTCCAACTATGACCATTGGATAGAGTGGATCAATGGCTTACGTTCAAAGTTATTCTCATTCTATAGAATGGTATAGGAACATGGAGAGATTTGGTTGATTTTATATCGCTGAATAATATAAAATATTATGAGTGCACACGCTCCACCCCGAGGTTTGTAGCTCCTTCTCGGCCATCGGGAATCTATGTTCTTCCACTCTTTCGTTTAAGACATGAGCTTTGTTCATCCTGTTGCCGACACGCGGGACATCTATATGCCTCCATTTTACAAAATCATACTATATGCCTCCATGACACGCGGGACATCTAGCATCAAGGTGGCGTGTCATGCAAGAAAATGGAGATATGCAGTGCGTAAGTGAGTCGTGCACTTCGATGGCACCTAGTACTACGCAATATTTTTTCTCCTCGATGGCACGTGAATAGTGCACGTACTCAATGACAGAGCGACGAGAGAACGACGAGAAGCTTGCTTACTACGCCTTCTCCCTCGCCAACGCATGCAGGGTGGCTCGCAGCACCAGGAGAAACTTTTGCTTACAAGCGGTGGACGTGCAGCAGTTCATTTGGTGTCAGATTGCCAAAAGTATTACTGTAGTACCATAATTATTGTTCACCTTCCGGAAGAGGAGAAGAGCCAAGCGCAAGGTCACCTACTAACCTAGTACAGTACTACTATAGCCAAAGCTGGTCCACCTTTTTAGAGCATGGTTAATTAATATAGGCGGCTCTTGGAGCGGCACATCATTTAGAGCAAGTAATCTCTTCGTAGGAACAAAGGAAGTGAAACAAAAGTTGGAGTGGATGCTAGATTGCCAATTAAAATATGATTACATAGGAAAAAATCCTATAGCATTCTATCCTATGAATCAAACGACCAATGTAGGAAAATTATGATGGGGGTCTCTCCAACAGTGTTCCTTGGCTCGCACCTAGCATCACGGTGGTCGAACTTGGAGTCATTCATCTGGTACACGTGGCATCTCAGATCTGGACACAAGGTGACACGACCTCTCACTTCCTCCGCCATTTGAAGCGGCGCGACGGTGGAGGGCTAGCATACTCCAATATTAGGTTGGCTCTATGTGATGTGGCAACTTCATATACTAACCGGATGCTGGCTATACTCCCTCTGTAAATAAATACATGGTGTATTGTTTTATTCCTATCGGCGAGGTAACTTAATGTCTTTTTGCTACTTAATAGGATTACATGCAATGAACTAACCACTGCATGTGATGTTTGGTAGTCTCAAGTCATTGAAAGCATGCACGGGCACGGAGGGGGACGCAGCTTCATTGACTTACTGCACCTGCCTTTGGGTGTATGACACGTGGGTCCAATGGGTGGCTGGCCAACTTGTCATACAGCCAAAGGCAGGTGCAGTAGAGGGGCGAGGAGTAGATGGCCAACACGCACGTGAATTCAATGCAGCCTGCACTTCTCATATAAAGGCTCCCGCCAGTCCAATCTACGAAATCCTACGCACCTACGCACCTAAGGGCAAGAGTGATCACTCCAATCGCAAGATCAGTTGACTAGAAGCTAGACCCATGGAGGCGATGAGCGCGAGCATCAGCCGGCTGTGCCAGATGGTCCCCGACGCCGGCCTGCATCCTGGCACCGAGGAATGTCTCCAGGTAGTGCTTGAGGCCGCCAGGGCGAGGGGCCACTTGGACGACAGCTTCGTCTCCTTGTTCGACGAGGTCCTCGTCGGCTTCCTCGACAAGTTCACCGTCGTCAAGAAGCTCGTGGATGACCTTGACGTACGCCTCCAGCCCACGCGCCCAGGCTCTGTGATTCCTGCCACCCTCAACAGCCTCTATGGTGACAACCTCTTCGACGCACTGGTGGCCCTGCGACTGCCCGCCGTCGCGCCGGAGAATGTCCACCTCGAGGTCGTGCTCGCCGCGCAGCGCCTGGCGCAGCAAGACACCATCGACATAATCACCCACGTCTACACGCAAATCGTCCACAAGGACTACTACATGCAAGAGGAGGACGATAGGACGCTGGCCTTCTTGGACCGCAGGGCAACCTTGGACGGCATTGTTTAGAAGCACGTTGAGCTTGCCGCCAACGCCGCTGCTCCTCACACGTCGGTTGGTGACCCGGTGCACTAGGGCGTGAGGATGTCGTTGATGGATCCGTATGTATCTTTATCTTTCCGTCAAATCCATGTAGTAGTATATGGTACTACTAGTAATTATCTTACCTTTCGCATCAACTTCATAATTTTCCTACATACTCCATGCATGAACCGTGCCAGAACCAAACTTCTCATTACTCTAGGGAAAATCATTATTTCTATCTATCGGTCGCCCCATGGAGCAGAACCAAATTTTACAAGTTCAAAAGGAAAAGCCTATCGTGTTCGCGTCGCACCCCCACACGGTTTGTCCGGCACGCCGCTCAAGGGGGAATGCGTGTTGTGTTGCATTTTCACTTACAAGTGGGACCGCAGTTGAGCAAACAGACTATCGGCAAACCCCCACCCCACCCACCGCGCGATGGCTGAGAAAACAGGAGGGAGAAGAGATGGCTGTAGCTAGCATGGACTCCAAGAAAATTGGTGTCGGATGGGACTCGTGTGGGTGGCGTGTGTCGTACTGCTAGACATGGATGCTAGTTATGGCCCATGCCACCCCACTATATCGAGGTGCTGGTTACTCCACTATATCGAGTACGTAGAACAAATTTCCTGGAGTCCATGCTCGGCCCTCCTCTATCTCTCTTCTCAGCCAGCCAGCAGACGCGCGGAGCCCATCGTCTGTTTACTCATATGCGGTCCCACATGTCAGTGAAAACGCAAGAGGACCCACTGAACCTGCACATCTTTCACCTCGATGTGCTGGTGATGAAAAACAAATCCAATAAAGACTTCGATGGCCGCTTTTGGAGTTACTCAAGAGTAGTAAGATTCTATTTATAGTTTAACCCAGGATGCACATCACGTGGCTTCACCTACCACTCTATTTTCTTGCATGACACGACCTGGATGCTGGATGTCCCACGTGTCGGCAAAAGGAGGAAGAACTCGACCAAATCTTCGGTTGTGCTCTCGGATTAGACTAGTTGTGCTAACTTAAAATTTTATTGTGTAGAATGGATGCAAGTTTTGGTATTGGGAAGAAGAGTACAATGATATATTGATAGAGCACAATTTAGTAGATGTTCTAGCACTTTTAACTAGCATAGAGGCTAGAGATGAGACTAGTGCACTTGTTGATAGAATAGAGGCTAGACACGTCTACTTCTTTACACTCGAAGAAGAAAGAAGCACGCAAGATCGAGCCTCCGCAGATCAACAATGAATGCATCGAGAAGGCACTAATCCAACTTACAGGAGCAGTTATGGAAGTTGGATATCTTCTAAAATGTATTCTTGTGGTTCTTGTTTTCTTTGGTCTTTCTTTTCTAGTCAAAATTTTGGTGATGTATTTCCATGTACCAAAAAATCAATGATGAAAAAAAGATATGTGTTTGCAAAGAAAAATGTACGCGGCCGGGATGCGGTCGCGCGTTCGGCGCACGACCACCGCATCCGAGAAATGGCCCGGACATGACCCCATTGCCCTACCCAAATGGACAGAATCCGGGCAAAACAGAGGTCCGTTTGGGGTCGTGTGTTGGATTTGGCCTTACAAGTGGGACCGCAGTTGAGGAAACCGACTATCGGCAAACCCCCACCTCGCCCTCCGCGCGATAGCTGAGTTAGAGAAACGACTAGGTTGAAGAGATTGATGTAGCACGGACTCCAAGAAATATGGTGTCAGATGGAAGTCGTGCTGGTGGTGTGTGCCGTACTCCTGGACGTGAATGCTTGTTCTGGCCCATGCCACCCTACTACTCCTAGTACTACTTATAGTAGTAGTATCGAGGATTCGAGGTGCTGGTTACGTATAGCGAACACATTAACATATGGCCCACCTCACACTGTGGCCAAATTTCCTGGAGTCTGTGCTAGGTTAAAAAGTGTTCTTTGTGAGGATGGGTGGCTGGTCTCAAGTTTAAAAATTGTTGTATTACGTACGTAGACGTAGAGATAGTGCAGCATGTGAAGCTAGTACAAATAGTGTACTATTGTTGATTGGCCTCATCCGATAACCTGTTGCAATGCATGTACAATTATGTATTCGGAAAATATATTTTTGCCTCGTCGCAGCACCCACTCAGAGAAGCGACTCGATAGCCATTCATAAATTTAGTAAGTTTATCACAGGCATATCATTTTATTACATAGAACAGGTCATCAACCCACAACAACAACGAGGATAGATTATAAATACTAAAGTTTTCATCACACAACAAATAACAAGCAATGAAATGAACTTCAACTCAACCAATCCTCAGCGTTGGAAACGCTTGCTTTGAACCACAAGTGATTCTCTGGGAAGGGCCGGCTATTGTAAATCTCGAGGCCAACGCAGGACTGATCATCTAGGCTGAAGCGGCCTACTATATCACGACCAGGGTAGGTGACCACCGAAATGTCCGATGTATAGATACAATTGCTTCTCATAAATGGTAGTAACGTTGTGTCAACAGCAGCTGGATCGGCTTTCACCATCATTGGATAGTTTTGTCCAAGGAAGAGCGAGTTTGCTCCAAGAGCAAGTTTACTCCAAGAGCCATGTCAATGAACATTGGATAGAGTGAATCAATGGCTTATGTTCAAAGTTATTCTCATACTATAGAATGGTATACGAACGTGGAGAGATTTGGTTGATTTTATATCGCTGAATAATATAAAATATTATGAGTGCAGACGCTCCACCCCTAGGTTTTTTGCTCCTTCTCGGTCGTCGGGAATCTTGTTCTTCCACTCTTTCGTTTAAGACATGAGCTTTGTTCATCCTTTTGCCGACACGCGGGACATCTATATGCCTCCATTTTACAAAATCATACTATATGCCTCCATGACACGCGGGACATCTAGCATCAAGGTGGCGTGTCATGCAAGAAAATGGAGATATGCAGTGCGTAAGTGAGTCGTGCACTTCGATGGCACCTAGTACTACACAAAAAAAATTCTCCTCGATGGCACATGAATAGTGCACGTAGTCAATGACAGAGCAGGGATGGTAGCCATGGACATGGTCGGCCCTTTTTGAAGAGAGTACTAATAAATAACTTTGATGTGTCCCGTCAACTCGCAGAACGACGAGAAGCTTGCTTACTATGCCTTCTCCCTCACCAACGCGTGCGCGGTGGCTCGTAGCACGAGGAGAAACTTTTGCTTACAAGCGGTGGACGTGCAGCAGTTCATTTGGTGTCAGATTGCCAGAAGTACTACTGTAGTACCATCATTATTGTTCGACTTCCGGAAGAGGAGAAGAGCCAAGCGCAAGGTCACCTACTAACCTAGTACAGTACTACTATAGCCAAAGCTGGTCCACCTTTTTAGAGCATGGTTAATAAATATAGGCGGCTCTTGCAGCGGCACATCATTTAGAGCAAGTACTCTCTTCGTAGGAACAAAGGAAGTGAAACAAAAGTTGGAGTGGATGCTAGATTGCCAATTAAAAGATGATTACATAGGAAAAAAAATCCTATAGCATTCTATCCTATGAATCAAACGACCAATGTAGGAAAATTATGAGGGGGGTCTCTCCAACAGTGTTCCTGGGCTCGCACCTAACATCACGGTGGTCGAACTTGGAGTCATTCATCTGGTACACGTGGCATCTCAGATCTGGACACAAGGTGACATGACCTCTCACTTCCTCCGCCATTTGAAGCGGCGCGCCGGTGGAGGGCTAGCATACTCCAATATTAGGTTGGCTCTATGTGATGTGGCAACTTCATATACTAACCGGATGCTGGCTATACTACTACGGTACTCACACTCCAAGAAGTGACTCGAAAACCATTCATAAATTGAGTCTATGACATGCATTCGCAACTGAAATGTCCATTCATTAAATACAAGAAGTCATCAACACACAGCGACAACGAGGATACATGTTGGATTATAGATTATTTCCAACAAAACATTCTAGAAAATACTAAAGTTTTCATCACACAACAAATAACAAGCAATGAAATGAACTTCAACTCAACCAATCCTCGGCGTTGGAAACGCTTGCTTTGAACCATAGGTGCTCTGGGAAGGGCCAGTTATTGTCAATATCGAGAGCAACCCAGGACTGATCATCCAGGCTGAAGCGGCATATATCAGGACCAGGGTAGGGAACCACCGAAATGTCCGAGGTATAGATACAGTTGCTTCTCATAAATGGTAGTAACGTTGTGTCAACAGCAGCTGGATCGCCTTTCACCATCATTGGATAGTTTGGTCCAAGGAAGAGCGAGTTTGTTCCAAGACTATCAATACTGAACCAGGGAGAAGGTGTTTGCGCTAGCACACTAGTATCCGTCCTGAATACCATGCAACGGGTGTTGGAATAGGTCAGGAGAGGGCGACCATGGGAGACAACACCTGCTTCCTCAGTAGTAACAGTCTGAGTGCACTGTATACAGACAAGAAGAGGTGATCCATCGGAATTAGTTGACAGGCGCCACTGAGTATATAAGTTCTGCTCCTCCTCATGCTCGTGATCATCACCATCATCATCTCCCCCTTGCTTATAAATTTTTTCAAGTATAGGTGGTGGAATGTTCACAGGACCTTGGAAACACAAGAAGAAGGTTAATTAGTAAAGGGAAACTTGCTAACCCGCATGCATGTGGATGAAAAAATTATAATTACAGTTGAAGACAAACGTACCAAAACTACGAGGATCCCATGCAAAAACAGTGCCACGAGTGGTGGCAGCAAACACAAGATCCTCGTATTCAATTGCATCACAGTACACATCCGTGTATAGAAACTGATTTTTGAGCAATATCCATCCAGTCGAACCACGAAGGACGGCAACAAGCTTGTCGAAGATAGCAACAACTTGATAGTTCTTGTAATTCCAAGAGCGGTTGGGAACTCGACAAATTGCTATCTTCAGTAGACGACAGTCACCATGATCGTATTTGAACGTACGTAGATCATCTGTGTGCTCAACCTCAGGGCACTCGGAGATTTTTGGAAGTGGAATCCGCTGACGAGTGTACACATTCACAAGTTCCCACTCGCAATTGTACCCAATATAAACAACCCAATCTCCATTTGTGCCAGCCCAGGACTTACCCTTAAGCGATGGCATCTTGACATCACACGTATCATTATCAAGCGGCATCAACATGCACAAGGCGAGGCCTCCGTCGTCCGCGCCCATGCGAACAGGCTTATAGCGAAGAAGATAAGGGAGATCAAACCGCTCCTGGACCCTTGGGTTCCTTGTAATGATGTTATTAGTTGAGTCGAGAATGGGCTTGAACGAACCTGCCATGCTAGCCGAGGTGATGACGTCGCACCGATCAATGAGTTCCCCCACCACGTCATCTTTCAGATCGGGGCAAGAATAACGGGGTCGTTTCCAGCTTGTTCCCTCCATGGAGAAGATGATCGAACAATGGCAGAAGGAAGGGTGAAGGCAAATGGAGGAGGGAGGAAGAGCGTGCGACGGCATTTCCAAATCGAGAGCGAAAGGCGAAGAGTCGGTGGATGGTTGCCAGTTTGCCACGGTACACGAAGAGGCGCCCCGGCCTACAGTCCTTTCGGAAATTGTACAAAAGGACTCGCCGTCGTCTCACTGACATGTTGGAACGGGACCACATGTCAATGAAACATCGTGTGTAATTTCTCGTGCAAAATGTGATCTGGCCGCGTTGGCCCGAGGTGCCGCATTATTTCTTGACTTTATTTTTTTAATGGCGTGCCGTTCAGTTTTGAAGCACGACTAACTGGTACTGTTTGCAGAGAAAATATAAACTACTCTACCACTACTCCACCTCTAGTACTAGTAGTATAAAAAAGATATATAGGCTGGAGCTTCAGAGCTTTCTTGCTAAGGGCTGCCCACTTGCTTCTCACACTATCACCCTCTCTCCAGATCTAAAAAAGACGGCCTCTCTCTCCCTCCTCACCGGTGGTCACAGATCCGCTGGGGGAAGAAAAGGACGTGCAGTGTTGACGCACTCGTCGTCGGCGAGCGAGGTCACGCACTGACGACAAGGCCGTCCTCTCAGACCTAGCGCCCGCGCGGGATGGCCTCCGTCCCCAAGCTCGCTGTCGTAGTGCGTGTGGAGGACGATGACCACGACCGAAGCCACTTCCCGCCGACCCTTAGGTATGCTACCTCTTTTCGAACCATACCCTTGTTCTATTGCCCCATCTGCCATGTCGCTGCATGTGGATCTTTTTCCACTCCACCATCTTCCCAATTTGCTATCCTCTACTCTGCTGGTCACGCAGACAAAAACCTTAATTTGCACTATTAAAGGAAACCCTACTTCATGCAGACTAATCCATGTCTGGGTTGAATAAGGAAAGGAAGGGAGGCTGTACTGTCCAAGAGAGTAGGCATCGAACCCGCATCTAGGTTGAGAAGGGGAAAATCAGTAGCTAAGGAACGAGCCTCGTGTCTCTTGGTTGAAGAAGGGTAGAAAGGCATGACACGCAATAGAGAATGACCAGGTCGATCGGTTTGTTGTCCTCACATAGGAAAAAGGTGGCTAAACATAACAAAAATGGGACGTAATCCACATATGCTGCCTGGATATTTGTTGCTCTAGGCAACCATACCTCCCTCACCACTCTATGTGTCCGTGGAGGTACATCGTACTGGTGCGCCCACTGTCCGAATGGGCCTCGCATGCTCCTAGTCTAACTTTTTTGCTGTTAGTATAACGCCAGCAGTCAAGTCAAGCAATGCTACTGCTAAAGTGATGCCACATTTAACTAATGCCGCACTCAGTCTAATGCCACCGATAAATTTAAGCAATGCCATTTAATGTCACTGGATTATTTCAGGGTTAGCTGTTGATTGTGGATGTATTAAAGATTTTTCAACTAAGGCATTCTAATGATGTTGCACAGTGTGGCACCCCGGCTCAGAGCGACCGGTTTACCCTGCATTGCCAGCCCAGAGATCATGTCTTCTGGCAACACACAACATATTGGTACAGAAAACAACCGCTTTATTGATGCTAGCGGAACAGAGTTCATATTACAACAGTGGTCGAGGCCAAGCGGCACACTCGGTGCGGCGGAACAATATGTACATTATTTAGTGAACATAAAGGGGCCTCGACTCAAAAACCTACGTGGCAGCGGAATAACGTCGTAGCGGAAGCTCCATATCACAGGGACACTGATGTGGACACGATCTAGACTCGAACAGCGCTCCTTTCCAACGAGACTTTCCTGAAATCTGGCATGACACGCCAGGTCAGTACATTGAATGTACTTGCAAGCTCACAACAAGCATAATCATAATGACAAACAATATCATGATATTTAACCAATTATTAATAATGCGACATTATATGTCAACATGCTGTGATCAAGCCTGAACGTCCCTCAGGACAGCTTACCAACTGTGATCATCTCTGGACCACAAACACACCACCATAGTGGTCTTTCTCAAGAACAACTCGTGATCCTTACGGCGATCACAACCACGACCATCATTTGGTCCCAGATACCTCGATGGCCTTTCTGCCATCCATTGACAATGCAAAGTTCATAGCTTAGTGTGCAATTTTTATTAAACGTTGACTCATGGTGGGACCTAGTACGAGGTGTCCGTGACCGTGGACGCGGCTATCGATAGATTATACACTCTGCGGAGGTAGCACACTGTACCCACACCATGGAACCCATGGCCTCGCATTCCCATTCGGGTGGACCAACGGCATTCCGATAAAACCCCTCCATTGCCACAGCACTCTCCCGGCCACTCCAACCCAAATCCCCAACGGGCTGGTCCTGGGTGGCCCCGTGTCTACCAAAGACACCCCGACCACCGTCGTGGTCAAAACACTCCCACTAGGGGACTCAGTACCATAATCTCATCAACGAGCACACAAGATTATGTGTGCTTACCGGGCCAGGGCAAACACGACATAATCTTCCCTAGATGGAGGCACCGACCAGAGGTCGTGTCAATGGACCGAATCAAGGCCTTCCCACAAGGCAAATGTGGTTGCACTGGAAACAAACTCGATTCAGCGGCACCATGACCTAGTCAACGGTATATTCAAGTTGAGTTATATTCAGGATTAACTTTAAACTAAAAATGACCGGTGTCATAGCATGCCATGAAATGCAAAACAACACATGCATCACATATTGATAAAAATGACCGACGTCATCCATATGCACACCAAGCATAAACGTCAACAACTCATATTACTCTACTTGCTCAAAATGACTCACAACTTAACCAAAATATTTTGCAACAAGTTTTATTAATTTCCTACGCAAGAAAGTAACTCCGATAAATTTTTCATATGCTTGACCAAAAGATATCATTATCAACAACTCTTAATTTCTTTATCACTAAGTTGGGTTCAAACATTCTGTAAGACAAGTAATATGATTAAACAAGTATTTAACAGAATATTTTCTAACAATTATCAATTTAAGAATGCAAACACAAAGCTTTAAATAATTACTAACATGCATAACAAAATTATTTCTAACATCACCTCAAATAAATTTTAACTTGCTTTATCCACTTAAACTAGTTTCAACTATTCTGTAAATCAAGCATAACAACTGACCAATACTTAACAGAATACAAATAATTCAATAATTATTTAAATGCATGGGTTAATCATTTCATTTAAGTGAGAAAATCACAAATATTGAAATGGCATCATAAAAATGTTGCTGTGGCTTGCCTTAGTGCAGATGAGGTTCACAAGCCTCCTGGTGATCCTCAAGACAAGCCTCACCTTCTGAAAATAATTTTAAACACAAAAAGAGAATATCAAGAACACTTCTGAAATTCACCAGAAATTCTAAACAGCTCAGAAAAATCTCATCTTTGGTGAGCTGTTAGATTTCCTTTCAAAGAACACAATGCAAAAAGAATCATCTCATTTGGACTTATGGTTAAAAAGTTAAAATTGTTTGAAGCTCTCTGGAATATAAATGAATTTGAATAAAAAGAAACAGCAGGGGGGTGACGTCGAAGGCGTAAAGCCCAGGGGCGCCACCACTCGTACCGCTTCGCGTGTGTACTGAGTGGCTGACTAGCGGGTCCCGCTAGTCAGGTGGGGGAAGAGGGAGAGAGAAACAGAGAGGGCCGCGGCTTCGCCGGAGCTCTCGCCGGCAACGAGGGCTCCTTGGCCCAAACGAGAGGGGGGATTGAGAGAGGGGACGATGGCGCACCTGCCCGTACCCGTAGCGTGGCTAGGGGTGGTCGGATGGCGTCGAAAACTAGCTCGCAAGCGGAGGCAGAACGTGGAGGTCGCCGGAGTTGAGGAAGACGGCAAGCAGAGGTCACTCCAGAGGCTCCAAGTGGGCGAGATGGCCTCACCGGAGAGAGGCGGAGGCCTTGGAGGGGTCGCCCAGGCCTGGGAGGGGCTGGAGCTACCGCAGCGACCAGAGGGGATCGCCGGCGAGCTCGAGCTCGGGGACGGCGGCCCGAGGCCTGCCCGGCCGGGCTACGGCTTCCTACTCGATCGTGGGGTGTGTGTGAGTGCTGGATGGTGCTCGAGGAGGCTGGGGGTGACTCTATTTATAGGCGAGCGGCGAGGGTGCTTCGGGCTCCGCCGGTGGACACCTGTCCACGGCGCCCGGCGACGAGCGGTGTCAGTGAGAGGGGGAGAAGGCGACGAAGGTCACGCGGCCACTGTGGGCTAGCGGAGACGAGCACAGTGCGCTCCGCACTGTTGGGCTAGCCAGATCTTGCCCGTGCTCGCTACAGCGAGCTCCGGCGTCGGCGAGTGCCAGGGAGGAGTTAAGGACGTCGAGACGATGATGGTGGCGGGGTTTGGCATGGTTGGGTAGGCGGGGGAAGCGAGCATGCTCGAACAGAGCGCTCAGCTTATGCCCCTAGTTGTGTCACACTCGGCAGGTTTACCCCTAGTTTCCGAAAACACTTGTTCTTGCCCAAACCACTTTGCTCCTCTTATGCTTTTGCCCTTTGACTGTTTGACCATCACTTTGAAAACTTCATAAAAAATTCATACTAACTCAGAAAAATTCAAATAAGATATCAAAATGTTCAGAAAAGCATCACCTATATGTGCATGTCATTTACATTCATGAAAAAAGTGTTGGCCAGTCCCAATCTTACTTTTAGCTCATATGATCTTAGCATGAACAGTAAAATCTAAAAAATTCTAAAAATTCTAAAAATAATTTGGTGGCAAACTTTGACCAATGTTTTGAGTGCTTGCCAAGTTCCATATGGGAATGACATTCGTGGAAGTCATGGCAAAAAAACAAAAATCAATGGTCCAAAATTTCATTTTTTTTACCACGACTTCCACGAATGCCATTCCCTTATGAAATTTGGCAAGCACTCAAAACATTGGTGAAAGTTTGCCACCAATTTGTTTTAGAATTTTTAGAATTTTTTTAGATTTTACTGTTCATGCTAAGATCATATAAGCTAAAACTTAGATGGGGACTAGCCAACACTTTTTTTCATGAATGCAAATGACATGCACATATAGGTGATGCTTTTCTGAACATTTTGATATATTATTTGAATTTTTCTGAGTTAGTATGAATTTTTTATGAAGTTTTCAAAGTGATGGTCAAACGGTCAAAGGGCAAAAGCATAAGAGGGGCAAAGTGGTTTGGGCAGGAACAAGTGTTTTCGGAAACTAGGGGTAAACCTGCCGAGTGGGACACAACTAAGGGCACCAAATTAATTATCCCTTTTTTAAATGGGTTGTATTTGTCCTCCACGGGTTTAGAGGCTGACTTGTGGGCCTACCAAGTTGACGCGTACACAACCAGGAGATGATTGTACGTGGAGAGGATGACAGCAGGGACCCGCCAAGGTCATGGCAGTACGCAAGCAAAGTGCCTCCTTATTTCAATCCAATAAAAAAATGGCTCCTCGTAATGGATTTCTGACATCTGGGTCCCATGCCATTGTCAACGTAGTCAATAAACAAGAGAGTTGCACAATGAGCGGCTGACATCAGGGACCCAGCAGCTCGCCCAGTTATTTTTGTTTTGGGTTAATTTGATAAATTCCACTCCAAATCTGGTGTTTCTAAGAAATGCCATTGCAATTTCCAAACTTTGAAAAAAGCCATTTCATGCCATCCCCAGTGGCATTTTTCGAAGTCTAGAGTGGCGTTTTTCAAAGTTTGCAAACTGCAGTGGCGTTTTCCAAAGTTTGCAAAAATTGCAGTGGCATTTTTCAAAGTTTGGAAATTGTAGTGGCATTTTTATGAATCGCCATATTTGTTGTGGCATTTATCTAATTTGTTTTTTAGATGGAAGCAGGATGTCAACTGGGCTGTGCGGGGCACTCTAGCATGTCTAGACAGCCTTCTCTTTTATGTTTACCACAGACCAGCCCACTAGTTTTTTTTTCTTTCTGAAAATGGCTAGCCCAGTTTTTTGTGATTTGCCAAGTAAGTCGCTTTGTCAGGCCTATTGGGCTGCAAATCAAGACGAGGAGAGCTTCATTCGGCTAGACGAGAAAATGGCCTATCAGTAATGAGAAATGGGTTGTACATTTTAAAACACATCAAACCGGCAATTACTTTCAAATTTCTTTTTTTCATTTCAAGATTTTAAATTGCATTAATTTTTATGCGTGGACAATTTGTTGGATTTTATATTGATATACATTTATTTTTAAAATCAGTTTGAATGTGACTCGAAATTTCGGGATTAAAAACAGTTCGGACCGCACCGAAATATGCAACATTTCGTATAATTTTTTAACCGTGGCCACAATATGGGCTGTAATGCTAACAAAAAGAATATGGGCTCCAAAAAAACCTTCAGAATTAGCAAATGGGCTGTAAATTATTAGAAATAATGGCAAATGGGTTGTATGCTGTTTTCCACAGATTTGAGGCTTTCCTAAAAAAAGGTTGACGCACAAGCAGTGACTGTTGGATGTCCATCCAAAGGCCGTCGTGCTTCTTCAATCTCTGCTCTTCCTGCTCCAGCCGCTCAAACAAGCACCGGCGGGACTGCCTGCTCCCTCCTCCTCGCGGCCGGCTGTGCTGTCGCGCAGGCTTCACCACCCCACCGTACTCCCATCGCTGGCCTAGCCATCCCTCTACTCACCCACACCTGTTGTTATTCTCCGGCGACGACAGACGAACCAGTAAACCCTCGTATAGTCGTACTCCCCTCTGCATGGGAAACAACTGCCAAGTCTTCCCTGCCTCCATGTCGTTCCCTTCCTAGGCCTCGCCGTCGTCCACCGCCCTGGTGCTCCCGGCGCGGCCTGGTCAACGTGGTCAACGACCGACATGCATCTGAAGTGGACTGTACGTGGAGAGGCTGACAGCTGGGTCCAGGGCCGCACGCAAGGAAATGCCTCCTTATTACGCGCAAAATAATGATTCCTCCACCTGACATCTGGGACCCACCGAAAGGGCCTCTGCATTTCGCGAAAAAAATGTTACTGCCGCTGATAGCTCGGACCCACCAGCTATATCTTCGCACGCAAGGAAGTGCGTCCTTATTACGCACAAAAAAATGAATACTCCCCCTGCTAGCTGGGACCCAGTATAGTGGCAGGCTGACTTGTGGGCCTACTAAGTTGACGGGGACAGAGGGCTTTGTCAACTTAGTCAATATGCACGATTCTAGCTCTAGTGACCGTATGATGTCCATCCAACGGCCGTAGTGCTTCTTCAACCTCTGGTCTTGTTGCTCCAGCCGCCCAAAGCAGCGCCAGTCGTGCCGCATGCTCCTGCCTCCCGTGGCCGGCTGTGCTGCCGCGGAGAACTCACCGCCCCCTACTATTCCCACCGCTGGCCAGGCCCTGCGGCGATGGCAGCCTCACACCGCAGCCGAACCAGTGAACCCTCGTACTCCTCTCCGCGCGGGCTTCCACTGCCGCGTCTTCCCCGGCTCCACGTCATCCCCTTCCTAGGCCTCGCCATCGTCCACCGCCCTGGTGCTCTCGGCACGGCGTGGTCAACGTGGTCAAGGAACGGCTTCCATCGGACGTGGACTGTACATGGAGAGGCTGACAGCTGGGTCCACAGCCGCAGCAAGGAAGTGCCTCCTTATTACGCGCTAAATAATTATTCCTCCACCTAACAGCGGGGACCCATCGGACGGGCCATCGTATTTCACGAAAAAAATGTTTCCCCCTGACTGCGGGGACCCACCAGCTACATCTTCGCACGCAAGGAAGTGCGTCCGGGCAAAAAACGATTCGCCCCCCTGACTGCTGGGACCCACCAGCTACATCTTCGTAGGCAAGGAAGTGCCTGACAGTTGGGACCCACCTGGTCGAAGCGTACGTAGCATTTTCATTCTGGTCGCAAACGTGTACGTACATACTGGTCGATGTAGAGGCGCGCACGTGTCGTAGTAGAGGCGCGCACGTAGCATGTACATGTACGTACAGCGGCCAGTGTGCAAGAAAGAAAATACGGCCACGTACGTACATACGGGCAGGGTCTCGAATGCCTACTCGCGCATACATACGGCCGGGGCTCGTGTACATGGCTGGGTCGGAGCGGAGAAACAGCGTCGTTGTCGTGTTCATGGGGAGCCAACCGGCTGGGTCGGAACGGAATGCGTCGTCGTGTTCATCGGGAGGGCTTGGACGGAACAGCCGATGGAAACTAGGCCTGGCGTACCGCAGAACGGAGGAAACGGCCTTGTGTTCGACCGGCCATGTTTGAAACGGGATCCTGTTCATCGGGAGGGGTCTGGCGTACCGCAAAACGGAGGAAACGGACCTCCTACGGTCGAAACAGGGGTCCTGTTGATCAGGAGGGGTGTGGCGTACCGCAAAACGGAGGAAACGGACTTGTGTTGGAGCGCTACGGTCGAAACGGGGGTCCTGTTCATCGGGAGGGGTGTGGCGTACCGCAAAACGGGAATCCACGGGACACTGTTCATCTCCACCGTCGACCCCCTCCAGCCTGGGCTACTGTTCATCCACCGTTGACCTCCTCCAGCCTCCACCTGCGACTGTTCATCCACGGGCTCTTGTTCATCCAGCCTCCACCACGCGCTACTCCACCGGCTACTGTTCAACCAGCCCTCTCCACGGGCTCCTGTTCAACCACCCCTCCACGGGCTCCTGTTCAACCACCCCTCCACGGGCTACTGTTCATCCAGCCCTCCACCGTCTACTGTTCATTCTGCCCTCCACGGGGTGGTCCTGTTCATCCTGCCCTCCACGGGGTCCTGTTCATCCAGCCCCAACCGCCTCGATCGATCGGGGTCCTGTTAATCCAGAGGCAACACCATGGGGTCCTGTTCATCCACCCCCACCAGGAACTGTTCATCCAAACACCCCCAGCAACGCTCACTGTTCATCCAGAGGCAGCATCGATCGGCTTCAGTTAGCAGCAGTAGCGAAGGAATCGCTCGATCGGGTTCAGTTAACAGCCATCGATCGATCGCTCGGGTTCAGTAACGCGTAGCCTGCAGTGCAATCGCTCGGGTTTAGTTAGAGCCCAACGCCTCGCACACACGCGAGTACATGTACGAGAGAAACGCACATCGCTCGGCCCCTAACCTCCCACCATAACCAGGAACTCCCCGAAATTTTCCTCGCCCTCGCTTCTACCACGGTTTTTTCTGTCATGGACGGCCCAAAGAATGTCATGCAGTTGCGTCTCCGGCCCGCCGAGGACGAAAAGCCCATTTTCTGTCATGATTTTTTGTCATAGAAGTAGGAGCCCACCACATCTATGATGATACCGGGTTTTGTCACAATTATCGTCATAGAAGTGTCATATGTATGACAGAAAAAAAATTCGTTCGGCCCAAAATGTCACGGATGTGTCTTTTTTTTGTAGTGTATATAAATGTTTCCTTACCAAAGGCGCTTCACTCCCCAGCAACGGCGCCAAAAAATAGCCTTGATGACCCACAAATATAGGGGATCAATTGTAGCTCTTTTCGATAAGTAAGAGTGTCGAACCCAACAAGGAGCAGAAGGAAATGACAAGTGGTTTTCAGCAAGGTAATGTCTGCAAGTGCTAAAATTGTAAGTAACAGAGTAGTTTGATAGCACGATAATTTGTAACGAGCAAGTAACGATAAATAGTAGCAAAAGTGCAGCAAGGTATCCCAATCCTTTTGAGGCAAAGGACAGGCCAAAATGGTCTCTTATGATAAGCAAAGCGTTCTTGAGGGTACACTGGAATTTCATCTATTCACTTTCATCATGTTGGTTCGATTTGTGTTCGCTACTTTGATAATTTGATATGTGGGTGGACCGGTGCTTAGGTTCTATTCTTACTTGAACAAACCTCCTACTTATGATTAACCCTCACGCAAGCATCCGCAACTATGAGAGAAGTATTAACAATAAACTCTAACCATAGTGTTGGGGATATTACTACTGGGTATAAACCGGCAGGGAGAGGCCGGGTTATCCCCATAACGAGTTATTTATATTTGTAGCCCATGAAGACAAGGAATGTGGCGCCTTACGAAGGCCCAGGGCCCAAAGGCGGATTAAAGCCTGTAGACATAAACCGCCATTGATATGTAAACTTGTGTTGTAAGATAGAAAGAGTAGAAACCGAGCCGGACACGTTTATGAGACGGCCTCGGGATTCTGTAAACCGAAGGGCGTCAACCTATGTGTATATAGGGACGACCCGGCGGCGGTTTAGAGACAACAACAAACAATAACTCGAGAGCCAGGCATAGCGGATTCGCTCCCTGGTCATCGAAACCCTAGCAATTCCACATAAACTGGATTAGGCCTTTACCTTCACCGCAAGGGGCCGAACCAGTATAAACTCTCCGCGTAAATCGTCTGCTTTAACCCCTTTAAGCTAACGCGTCGTGATGGCTCCACGACTAAGTCCTTTCACTAGGACATCTGCCGTGACAAAACCACAACAGTTGGCGCCCACCGTGGGGCTATCGCACGATGGTTTCGAGTTCTTAGAGGGCAGCTTCGAAGGGCTCAAGGGATACGCTGTGGGCCGGATGACTAAGAGTCGTCGCGGCAAGCTCTACATCGACGACGCAGGCTGGGGCCCCGAGGCCGGTTCAATTGAGTACGGGTACCGGGTCCCCTTCGGTGGCATTCACGTTTCATTGGCAAGATCGGCGAACTGGGCCCTGAGCCGGACATCTGCACCGACATCGTTGAAACGCTCAGCGTGCGAGACCCGCCAGGGTTCAGCCTGCCATGAAGCGCGCCTTCGTGGGAGTCATCCACGGAGCAGAATCTGAGGTTAGATCGGCATCTGGTGGTGAGACCGTCATTTACTCTGATGAAGACTCATCGACCGGAGAGACCGAGTCGTTGTACCAGTTGCAAGATGGCCGGATTGGGGGCTGTTCCAATGGCGACAGTATTCCGGACCCCTTCGATCCGCCAAGCCGGGTTGCGATCTTCATGGCCGGTACACAGCCAGCGCTTCACTCCTCGACCGCTGATAACCCACAAGTATAGGGGGTCGCAACAGTTTTCGAGGGTAGAGTATTCAACCCAAATTTATTGATTCGACACAAGGGGAGCCAAAGAATATTCTCAAGTATTAGCAGTTGAGTTGTCAATTCAACCACACTGGATAACTTAGTATCTGCAGCAAAGTATTTAGTAGCAAAGTAATATGGAAGTAACGGTAATGGTAGCAAAAGTAATATTTTTGGGTTTTGTAGTGATTGTAACAGTAGCAACGGAAAAGTAAATAAGCGAAGAACAATATGTGAAAAGCTCGTAGGCATTGGATCGGTGATGGAGAATTATGCCGGATGCGGTTCATCATGTAACAGTCATAACATAGGGTGACACAGAACTAGCTCCAATTCATCAATGTAATGTAGCATGTATTCCGAATATAGTCATATGTGCTTATGGAAAAGAACTTGCATGACATCTTTTGTCCTACCCTCCCGTGGCAGCGGGGTCCTAATGGAAACTATGGGATATTAAGGCCTCCTTTTAATAGAGTACCGGACCAAAGCATTAACACATAGTGAATACATGAACTCCTCAAACTACGGTCATCACCGGGAGTGGTCCCGATTATTGTCACTTCGGGGTTGCCGGATCATAACACATAGTAGGTGACTATAGACTTGCAAGATAGGATCAAGAACTCACATATATTCATGAAAACATAATAGGTTCAGATCTGAAATCATGGCACTCGGGCCCTAGTGACAAGCATTAAGCATAGCAAAGTCATAGCAACATCAATCTCAGAACATAGTGGATACAAGGGATCAAACCCTAACAAAACTAACTCGATTACATGATAAATCTCATCCAACCCATCACCGTCCAGCAAGCCTACGATGGAATTACTCACGCACGGCGGTGAGCATCATGAAATTGGTGATGGAGGATGGTTGATGATGACGACGGCGACGGATTCCCCTCTCCGGAGCCCCGAACGGACTCCAGATCAGCCCTCCCGAGAGGTTTTAGGGCTTGGCGGCGGCTCCGTATCGTAAAATGCGATGAATCCTTCTCTCTGATTTTTTTCTCCCCGAACACGAATATATGGAGTTGGAGTTGAGGTTGGTGGAGCAACAGGGGGGCCACGAGGCAGGGGGACGCGCCCAGGGGGCAGGCGCGCCCCCACCCTCGTGGACAGGTGGAGGCCCCCCTGACGTGGTTTCTTCTTCCAGTATTTTTAATATTTTCCAAAAATAAGTTCCGTGGAGTTTCAGGTCATTCCGAGAACTTTTGTTTCTGCACATAAATAACACCATGGCAATTCTGCTGAAAACAGCTTCAATCCGGGTTAGTTCCATTCAAATCATGCAAGTTAGAGTCCAAAACAAGGGCAAAAGTGTTTGGAAAAGTAGATACGACAGAGACGTATCAACTCCCCCAAGCTTAAACCTTTGCTTGTCCTCAAGCAATTCAGTTGATAAACTGAAAGTGATAAAGAAAAACTTTTATAAACTCGGTTTGCTCTTGTCGTTGTAAATATGTAAAGCCAGCATTCAAGTTTTCAGCAAAGATCATAACTAACCATATTCACAATAACATTTAGGTCTCATCTTACTCATGTCAATGGCATAATCAACTAGCGAGCAATAATAATAAATCTCGGATGACAACACTTTCTCAAAACAATCATGATATGATATAACAAGATGGTATCTCGCTAGCCCTTTCTGAGACCGCAAAACATAAATGCAGAGCACCTTTAAAGATCAAGGACTGACTAGACATTGTAATTCATGGTAAAAGAGATCCAGTCATACCCAATATAAACTAATAGTAATGGCTACAAATGACAGCAGCGCTCTCCAGCTGGTGCTTTTAATAAGAGGGTGATGACTCAACATGAAATTAAATAGATAGGCCCTTCGCAGAGGGAAGCAGGGATTTGTAGAGGTGCCAGAGCTCGATTTTGAAATAGAGATAAATAATATTTTGAGCGGCATACTTTCATTGTCAACATAACAACCAAGAGATGGCGATATCTTCCATGCTACACACATTATAGGCGGTTCCCAAACATAATGGTAAAGTTCATACTCCCCCTCCACCAACAAGCATCAATCCATGGCTTGCTCGAAACAACGAGTGCCTCCAACTAACAACAGTCCCAAGGGGAGTTTTGTTTGCAATTATTTTGATTTAGTTTGCATAAAGCATGGGACTGGGCATCCCGGTGACCAGCCATTTTCTCGTGAGTGAGGAGCGGAGTCCACTCCTCTTGAGAATAACCCACCTAGCATGGAAGATAAGGACAAGCCTAGTTGATACATGAGCCATTCGAGCATACAAAACAGAATTTCATTTGAAGGTTTAGAGGTTGGCACATACAGATTTACTTGGAACGGCAGGTAGATACCGCATATAGGAAGGTATGGTGGACTCATATGGAATAACTTTGGGGTTTAAGGGATTGGATGCACAAGCAGTATTCCCGCTTAGTACAAGTGAAGGCTAGCAAAAGACTGGGAAGCGACTAACTAGAGAGCGACAACAGTCATGAACATGCATCAAAATTAATAAACATTGAGTGCAAGCATGAGTAGGATATAATCCACCATGAACATAAATATCGTGAAGGCTATGTTGATTTGTTTCAACTACATGTGTGAACATGTGCCAAGTCGAGTCACTTAAATCATTCAAAGGAGGATACCACCCCACTATACCACATCACAACCATTTTAATAGCATGTTGGCACGCAAGGTAAACCATTATAACTCATAGCTAACCAAGCATGGCATAAGCAACTATAATCTCAAATTGTCATTGCAAACATGTTTATTCATAATAGGCTGAATCAGGAACGATGAACTAATCATATTTACAAAAACAAGAGAGGTCGAGTTCATACCAACTTCTCTCATCTCAGTCAGTCCATCATATATCGTCATAATTGCCATTCACTTGCACGACCGAAAGAAGTGAATAATAATAATAGTGCACGTGCATTGGACTAAGCTGGAATCTGCGAGCATTCAATAAACAGGAGAAGACAAGGCAATACGGGCTATTGGTTAATTCAACAATAATGCATATAAGAGCCACTTCAACAATTTAATCATGTCTTCTCCTATCAACCCCAAAGAAAAGAAAAGAAAAAAACTATTTACACGGGAAAGCTCCCAACAGGCAAAAGAAGAACGGGAAATCTTTTTGGGTTTTCTTTTTAATTATTACTACTACAGCAAGAAAAGTAAACTAACTAAAAGCTACACTAATTTTTTGGTTTTTTCTTAAGGTTTATCAAACACACAAAAAGAAAGCAGGAAAAGAAAATAAACTAGCATGGATATTACAGAGAAAAAGTATGAGCACCGACATCTAGAAATGAGTGTGTGAACATGAATGTAATGTCGGTGAGAAATACGTACTCCCCCATGCTTAGGCTTTTGGCCTAAGTTGGTTTATTGCCACGGATGGCCTGGCGGATATCCATAGTTATAGCCGGGGTCGTACTGAGATGCAACGGCTATTGCATCGTGTGCTGCAGCTTGGAGGCGAGCTATCTCGGCCCTCCTCTTATACTCCTCCGCCTCCTCTCTGGTTATGTAATATCTCCCCTTTGCCTGAAAGTCAAAGAGAGCAGGAGCAGGGAGAACAATATTGACAGTGTCACGCCTGTCAAAGATTAGTCGGTACTGGAGAGGTGGCTCATTCCTCTTGACAAACTGATGGTGAACCATAGCATTAAAGTCTAGATAAGTAGGAGGCACTTCAATATCATCATCACGTATGGTTACACCAAGAAAATCAGCTAAGCGGGTTGCATAAATTCCACCAAAGAAATATCCATTAAATCTATTGTGATGCAACCTATGCGCAACAATGGCTCCCAAATTATAAGATTTGTCTCCTAACACAGCACTCCTAAGAATGCTGAGGTCAGGGACACACATATGACATGCTTCATCTTCACCATTTATGCACCTACCTATAAAGAGAGCAAAATAATGTATAGCAGGAAAATGAATGCTCCCTATGGTAGCTTGTGCTATATCTCTAGATTCCCCCACAGTTATACTAGCAAGAAAATCTCTAAATTCAGATTTGCGAGGTTCACTAGCACTACCCCATTGTGGAAGTTTGCAAGCAGTGATAAAATCCTCTAAGTCCATAGTATAAGATTTTTCATAAAGATCAAACATGACAGTTTGAGAATTGCGTGAAGATGAAAATTCAAACCTCCTCACAAAGGAACTAGTGAGATAGTGGTACTGGCGGCACTTTTCCTCCTCGAAGCTCACAAGATCAGCGTTACGCAAATATGCGTTAAATTCTTCCTTGATTCCCGCTCGATCCATAAAGTCCTCTGAAGGCCATTCACAAGGCCGCATTGAAGCATTCCTTGGTGGCTCATCGTCAGCATCACGCATTGCAAGCCTGGGTCCTTGCTTCCTTGAAGAACCACCTTGGTACATTTTCCTAAGCATATTTCTTCCTCTGAAAAATTTCTGAAAATTTTAGTAACTACAAATAAAAGTGAACCAAACTCAAAAAAAATTGATAGCAACTACTCCTACAAGTGCCTAAAGCCTATATCATGCATTAGAACTACTTAGAACCATATAAATTTGACATGCAAGCTCAAGAATATGGTCACCCAGGCAGCACAAATTTGCAATGAATAAAGCACTAGAACAAAAACTAATTGGACCAATGGAGGAGTCACATACCAAGGAACAATACCCCCAAGCAGTTTTGTGAGAGGTGCTTTGAGCAAGGAGATCGAAAATCGCAGCAAAATGAGCTAGAACTCGTGCTTGAGCGGGATGGTGATTTTTTGGGAGGAAGAAGAAGTGTGTGGGTGCAGGAATAAGTGGAGGGGGGCCACCGTGGGCCCACGAGGCAGGGGGCGCGCCCTGTAGGAGTGGGTGCGCCCTGGACCCTCGTGGCCAGGTGCTTGCTCCCCTGCTGTGTTCTCAGTGCCAGATATTCTCAAATATTCCAGAAAAAATCATATTTTAATTTCGGTGCATTTGGAGAACTTTTATTTTCGGGGTATTTTTTTATTGCACGGATAAATCAGAAAACAGACAGAAAAATAGTATTTTTACTTTCTCTCAACTAAATAACAGAAAGTAGAGAGAGAGTACAGAAGGTTGTGCTTTCTAGTTTCATCCATCTCATGCTCATCAAAAGGAATCCACTAATAAGGTTGATCAGGTCTTGTTAACAAACTAATTCCGAATAACATGGAACCGGAGAAATTTCGAATAACACTATGTTACCTCAACGGGGATATGCACATCCCCAATAATAAGAATATCATATTTCTTCTTGACAGTAGGAAGAGGAAATTCAAAACCTCCAAAAATAATCGATGGAATTTTTCCAATAGAGTTGATACTATGAACTTGAGGTTGTTTCCTCGGAAAATGTACCGTATGCTCATTACCATTAACATGAAAAGTGACATTGCCTTTGTTGCAATCAATAACAGCCCATGCAGTATTCAAAAAGGGTCTTCCAAGAATAATAGACATACTATCGTCTTCGGGAATATCAAGAATAACGAAGTCCGTTAAAATAGTAACGTTTGCAACCACAACAGGCACAGCCTCACAAATACCGACAGGTATAGCAGTTGATTTATCAGCCATTTGCAAAGATATTTCAGTAGGTGTCAACTTATTCAAATCAAGTCTACGATATAAAAAGAGAGGCATAACACTAACACCGGTTCCAAGATCACATAAAGCAGTTCTAACATAGTTTCTTTTAATGGAGCATGGTATAGTGGGTACTCCTGGATCTCCAAGTTTCTTTGGTATTCCACCCTTAAAAGTGTAATTAGCAAGCATGGTGGAAATTTCAGCTTCCGGTATCTTTCTTTTGTTTGTAAACATATCTTTCATGTACTTAGCATAAGGATTCATTTTGAGCATATCAGTTAATCGCATACGCAAAAAGATAGGTCTAATCATTTCAGTAAAGCGCTCAAAATCCTCATCATCCTTTTTCTTGGATGGTTTGGGAGGAAAAGGCATGGGTTTCTAAACCCATGGTTCTCTTTCTTTACCATGTTTCCTAGCAACAAAGTCTCTCTTATCATAACGTTGATTCTTTGATTGTGGGTTATCAAGATCAACCGCAGGTTCAATTTCTACATCATTATCATTACTAGGTTGAGCATCATCATGAACATCATCATTAACATTATTACTAGGTTCATGTTCATTACCAGATTGTGTTTCAGCATCAGAAATAGAAATATCATTTGGATTCTCAGGTGGTTCAGCAATAGGTTCACTAGAAGCATGCAAAGTCCTATCATTTTTTCTTTTCTTCTTTTTAGAAGAACTAGGCGTATCAATATTATTTCTCTGAGAATCTTGCTCAATTCTCTTAGGGTGGCCTTCAGGATACAAAGGTTCCTGAGTCATTTTACCAGTTCTAGTAGCCACTCTAACAGCATAGTCATTATTCTTATTGTTCATTTCATTGAGCAAATCATTTTGAGCTTTAAGTACTTGTTCTACTTGAGTGGTAACCATAGAAGCATGTTTACTAATGAGTTTAAGTTCACCTTTAACTCTAGACATATAATCACCCAAGTGTTCAATCATATAAGCATTTTGTTTCAATTGTCTACCAAAATAAGCATTAAAATCTTCTTGCTTAACCATAAAGTTATCAAACTCATCCAAACATTGGCTAGCAAACTTAGTAGGAGGGATTTCAGCTTTATCATATCTATAGAGAGAATTTCCCTTTACTACATGTGTCGGGTTATCAAGACCATGAGTTTCTTCAATAGGTAATGGATTAACATCATATATTTCTTCAACAGGCGGTAAATCAAGACCATGTATTTCTTCAATAGGAGGTAAATTCTTAACATCTTCAGCTTTAATACCTTTTTCTTTCATAGATTTCTTTGCCTCTTGCATATCTTCAGGACTGAGAAATAGAACACCCCTCTTCTTCGGAGTTGGTTTAGGAATAGGCTCAGGAATTGGCTCAGGAAGCGTCCAATTATTTTCATTTTTCAACATATTATTCAATAGAATTTCAGCCTCATCCGGTGTTCTTTCCCTGAAAACAGAACCAGCACAACTATCTAGGTAATCTCTGGAAGCATCAGTTAGTCCATTATAAAAGATATCAAGTATTTCATTTTTCTTAAGAGGATGATCAGGCAAAGCATTAAGTAATTGGAGAAGCCTCCCCCAAGCTTGTGGGAGACTCTCTTCTTCAATTTGCACAAAATTATATATTTCCCTTAAGGCAGCTTATTTCTTATGAGCAGGGAAATATTTAGCAGAGAAGTAATAAATCATATCCTAGGGTCTACGCACACAACCAGGATCAAGAGAATTAAACCATATCTTAGCATCACCCTTTAATGAGAACAGAAATATTTTAAGGATATAAAAGTAGCGAGTTCCCTCATCATTAGTGAACAGGGTGGCTATATCATTTAATTTAGTAAGATGTGCCACAACAGTTTCAGATTCATAGCCATAAAAAGGATCAGATTCAACCAAAGTAATTATATCAGGATCAACAGAGAATTCATAATCCTTATCAGTAACACAGATAGGTGAAGTAGCAAAAGCAGGGTCAGGTTTCATTCTAGCATTAAGAGATTGCTGCTTCCATTTAGCTAATAACTTCTTAAGATCATATCTATCATTGCAAGCTAAAATAGCTCTAGCAGCTTCTTCATCCATAACATAACCCTCAGGAACAACAGGTAATTCATATTTATTAGGGGGGAGTCTTCATCATTACTATCTTCAATATTATCGGTTTCAATAATTTCATTCTCTCTAGCCCTAGCAAGTTGTTCATCAAGAAATTCACCAAGTGGCACAGTAGTATCAAGCATAGAAGTAGTTTCATCATAAGTATCATGCATAGCAGAAGTGGCATCATCAATAACATGCGACATATCAGAATTAATAGCAGAAGCATGTTTAGGTGTCGCAAACTTACTCAAAACAGAAGGTGAATCAAGTGCAGAGCTAGATGGCAGTTCCTTACCTCCCCTCGTAGTTGAGGGATAAATTGTTGTTTTTGCGTCTTTCAAGTTCTTCATAGTGACCAGCAGATATAAATCCCAAGTGACTCAAAGAATAGAGCTATGCTCCCCGGCAACGGGGCCAGAAAATAGTCTTGATAACCCACAAGTACAGGGGATCGCGACAGTTTTTGAGGGTAGAGTATTCAACCCAAATTTACTGATTCGACACAAGGAGAGCCAAAGAATATTCTCAAGTATTAGCAGTTGAGTTCTCAATTCAACCACACCTGGATAACTTAGTATCTGGAGCAAAGTATTTAGTAGCAAGGTAATATGGAAGTAACGGTAACGGTAGCAAAAGTAATATTTTTGGGTTTTGTAGTGATTGTAACAGTAGCAACAGGAAAGTAAATAAACGAAGAACAATATGTGAAAAGCTCGTAGGCATTGGATCGGTGATGGAGAATTATGTCGGATGCGGTTCATCATGTAACAGTCATAACATAGGGTGACACAGAACTAGCTCCAATTCATCAATGTAATGTAGGCATGTATTCCGAATATAGTCATACGTGCTTATGGAAAAGAACTTGCATGACATCTTTTGTCCTACCCTCCCGTGGCAGCGGGGTCCTAATGGAAACTAAGGGATATTAAGGCCTCCTTTTTAATAGAGTACCGGACCAAAGCATTAACACATAGTGAATACATGAACTCCTCAAACTACGGTCATCACCGGGAGTGGTCCCGATTATTGTCACTTCGGGGTTGCCGGATCATAACACATAGTAGGTGACTATAGACTTGCAAGATAGGATCAAGAACTCACATATATTCATGAAAACATAATAGGTTCAGATCTGAAATCATGGCACTCGGGCCCTAGTGACAAGCATTAAGCATAGCAACATCAATCTCAGAACATAGTGGATACTAGGGATCAAACCCTAACAAAACTAACTCGATTACATGATAAATCTCATCCAACCCATCACCGTCCAGCAAGCCTACGGTGGAATTACTCACGCACGGCGGTGAGCATCATGAAATTGGTGATGGAGGATGGTTGATGATGACGACGGCGACGGATTCCCCTCTCCGGAGCCCCGAACGGACTCAAGATCAGCCCTCCCGAGAGGTTTTAGGGCTTGGCGGCGGCTCCGTATCGTAAAACGTGATGAATCCTTCTCTCTGATTTTTTTTCTCCCCGAACACGAATATATGGAGTTGGAGTTGAGGTCGGTGGAGCAACAGGGGGGCCACGAGGCAGGGGGACGCGCCCAGGGGGGCAGGCGCCCCCCCCCACCCTCGTGGACACGTGGAGGCCCCCCTGACGTGGATTCCTCTTCCAGTATTTTTAATATTTTCCAAAAATAAGTTCCGTGGAGTTTCAGGTCATTCCGAGAACTTTTGTTTCTGCACATAAATAACACCATGGCAATTCTGCTGAAAACAGGGTCAATCTGGGTTAGTTCCATTCAAATCATGCAAGTTAGAGTCCAAAACAAGGGCAAAAGTGTTTGGAAAAGTAGATACGACGGAGACGTATCAACCGCAGCGGCGATGGTTTCCAGATCAGTAGCGGCGACAGCAGCCGGGGCAGGAGGCCCTGTGCGACCGCCGGCTCAGGTTTTATCTGACTTATTTGACGCTCTTGCAACGCTGATGGCGGAAGTTAACCCGGCGAATCAAGAGGAGCATAACGCGGAAATCGCGAAGGTGAAGGATCAAATAACTCAGGCCAAGGCAGACCTGGCAGCCGAGGATACCAGGATGGCCGCAGAGCGGGCCGAGTTGGAAGCACAGGCTTACCGGCTTATGTTGGATCAGAGCGCGTCAAACGATTTCATGAGGAGAAGGTACCGGTCTCACCTGCCTCCGGTTTATGAGGCCCGGAATCTCTTTGATACCCCAGGAGCAGGAACCAGTAATCAGCCAGTGGTAAACCGGATGGAGGCACCTGGAACGGGGGCGCCGGTTCAGCCACGTCCAATAGATCAGCCTCGTCAGAACAACGTCCTGTCACAGCACGTCCCAACACCACCGGGTCATTACTCTAACCCGTTGGATAACATTGTTGCCGCCGCTTCACGATTGGCAGCTCTCCCGATCGAAGGCGAGTCTCCAGTAGCGGTCGAGACACGACGGGCTAGGGAGCTCCTTCAGACAGCCTTAACTCAGCAGCAGGCTTATTCACACAGCCGCGAAAGGATTCATTCTACTCCCTGCCCGAGCCGGAGTTACAGCAGGCATATGGATGAACCGGCCGTGTCGAGCAGTGCGCGAAATCATAATCCGCCCCATGGCTATAACCCGGCGGGTGGCGGTGGTGATGCTCAGGATGTGGTGGATCGTGCTAGGGCACGTCGAGAGGCCGAGTTAGCGGCGCAACATGAAGCCCGCCAACTTACTCCGATTCGTCCAACAACTTCGGTGGAACCAGGGGTTGCCTCCAGTTCTTTGGGGGTGCCGTGTCTCGTCCCAGCGCTGCGCAATGTACGGCTGCCCAAGGATTTCAAGGGCCCACGTAAGGTGCCGAATTACACTGCCGATTTATCCCCGGAGTCATGGGTTGAAAGCTATGAGATGGCAATGGAGATGCTGGATGTGGACGATGCGGCGTGTGCTAAATACTTCACCATGATGTTGGAGGGAACAGCTCGCACATGGTTGAAAAACCTGCCAGCTAACTCCATTGGGTCATGGGCTGAGTTAAGGGCCCGGTTTATCCAGAATTTCAAGGATACGTGCAAGCAGCCCATGTCAATTGTGGACTTAGCTGCCTATGTCCAGGAGGAAGGAGAATCAACGACCCACTGGGTGCGCCGGGTTTCGGAAATCTTGCATTCATCGGACCGTATCAACACTGATACAGCGGTTTTAACATTAGAAGGCAATTGCCAGTTTACGCCTCTGAAGTTGAAATTGGGACGGCTCAAGCGTCACTGCAATGACATGGGGACTCTTATGGCAGCTCTGGTGAAGTATGCCGACTCTGATAGTACCAAGGACCCCGAGTCTGACGACGACAAGACAGGGAAGGGAAAGAAGAGCAGTAGCACCAAATGGCAGCAGCATAACCCGACGGGTCATGGAAACAGCAGCAAGCGTAAAGCGGATAACAGTTTAGATTTTGTGGCTAATACCAATTCGCAGGATAATGGTCAGCGTCGTAAGGGTAAACCGCCCCCGCGTGGTGGAGGACCAAGTCCCAATCCGGAGCGCCTGTCTTACCTGTTAAACCAGCCTTGCCCAAAGCACGGATCGCGGGATAAGCTGGCCACGCACCTCTGGAAGGATTGTTTTATCATGCGGGAGTTCAAAAATTCAGATTTTTTCCGGAATGATCATGGACCGGCCGGCGGTTCAGGCCCCGGATCTCATGGGCTGGGTTACGGTGGAGGCAGTTCCGGTTCGGGTTTTCACGATAATCAAAGCGGACATGGCAATCAAGGCAATCAGGGCAACCAAGGTGGTTATAATCATTAGGAGAGTCAGCAGCAACAGCAGCAGTCGGGTTACCAGAGCAACCCGAAGCACTTGAATAGTGGGCAGTACCATGTCTTCACCACAAGCCTGTGCAAGCGCGATCAGAAGCTTCATAAAAGGGCAGTGAACTCCGTTGAACCGGCGGTGCCCCGTTACTTGCGCTGGTCTGAACAGCCCATTGTGTGGAGTCGAGAGGATCATCCACCTCGGGTTGATAATCCGGGTCATCTAGCATTGGTGGTGGCACCTCAGGTTGGAGGATATAAGTTTACCAAGGTACTCATGGATGGAGGGAGTAGTATCAATATCCTTTATTATGAAACTTTCCGTCGCATGGGGTTAACAGATAAAAATCTTAAACCGTCAAACACCATTTTTCATAGTGTGGTGCCTGGTAAATCGGCGTATCCAGTTGGCAAGATAGCTCTGGAGGTTACTTTTGGAGATGAGCATGACTCAAGATCCGAAACCCTGACTTTCGATGTGGAGAAGATCAAGAGCCCATATCATGCCCTATTTGGACGGCCGGCTTATGCCAAGTTCATGGCAAGGCCCTGTTATGTTTATCTACAACTCAAGATGCCGGGCCATAAGGGGACCATCACAGTGCATGGGAGCCGCAAGATCGCTTTAGAATGTGAAGAAGGTGATGCGGCATATGCTAAGTCGATTTGTGCGACAGAGGAGTTGAAGTTCTACAAAGACAATGTTGATTCGGCGGATATGACCTCTTTGAAGAAACCAACTACAGAGCATGATCCGGCCTTGAAGTTTAAATCGGCTGATGAGACTAAGCTGGTTGAATTTGTTCCTGGCGATTCATCCCAGCAGTTTAGCATCAGCGCTAACTTGGATCCGAAATAGGAAAGCGCGCTCATCGAGTTCATCCGTGAGAATCGGGACATCTTTGTATGGAAACCCTCCGACATGCCAGGTGTACCGAGGGAACTCGCTCTCTTAATGTTGATCCCAATTTTAAACTGGTCAAGCAGTTTCTCCACCGCTTCAATGAAGAAAGGCGCAAGGCTATTGGTGAGGAGGTAGCCAGGCTCTTAGCGGCTGGGTTTATCGTCGAAGTATTTCATCCTGAGTGGTTGGCTAATCTGGTGCTGGTACTTAAGAAGAACGGCACTTGGCGTATGTGTGTGGATTACACAGATTTGAACAAGGCTTGTCCAGCAGATCCTTTTGCTCTCCCTCGTATTGATCAGATCATTGATGCTACGGCGGGTTGTGAGCGTTTGAGCTTTCTGGATGCATACTCTGGTTACCATCAGATCAAAATGGCAGTTAAGGACCAGGAGAAGACAACTTTTATAACTCCCTTTGGAGCCTTCTGCTATGTGTCTATGCCTTTTGGGCTCAAGAGTGCCCAGGCGACTTATCAGTGATGTGTGCAGAATTGTCTTCATAATCAGATCGGACGCAATGTTCATGCTTATGTGGATGATATTGTGGTGAAATCCAGAAAGGAGGAGACATTGATAGATGACTTGAAGGAGACCTTTGACAACCTCCGGGTTTATAAAATGATGCTTAATCCGGCCAAGTGTGTCTTTGGTGTACCGGCAGGCAAACTCTTGGGCTTTCTGGTGTCTAACAGGGGCATTGAAGCTAATCCGGAGAAAATCAAGGCTATAACTTCTTTGGCTAAACGGAAGTGTATTAATGATGTTCAACGTCTGGCAGGCCGGATTGCAGCCTTGAGCCGGTTTATCAGTCACCTTGGGGAGAAGGCCATTCCTTTATATCAGATGCTGAAGAAGACGGATGACTTCGTCTGGAGTAATGCCGCCAATGAAGCGTTTGAGGACTTGAAGCGGCAGCTGGCCGAGCCGCCGGTCCTTGCTGCTCCTGTTGATAAAGAGACCTTGTTGTTATATGTGGCTGCTAATGCCCGAGCTGTTAGCGTGGCTATTGTGGTGGAACGCAAGGAGGCCGGAAAGGAGCATCTGGTTCAACGGCCGGTTTATTATATCAGTGAGGTACTTATTGAGTCCAAGCAGAGGTACCCACATTGGCAGAAGCTGGTGTACGGAATTTTTATGGCGAGCCGGAAGCTTAAGAAATATTTCCAGGGCCATCCTATCACTGTGGTCAGTTCTGCTCCTTTGGGGGATACAATCCAGAACAGAGAAGCAACTGGCCAGGTTGCCAAGTGGGCTATTGAGCTTGGGCCTCACGGGTTAAAATATATGCCTCGGACGACGATCAAATCTCAGGCACTTGTGGACTTCATCAATGACTGGACAGAGTTACAGGCGCCAGAAGAGAAGCCGGATCATACTTATTGGACTATTCATTTCGATGGGTCCAGGCAATTGGAGGGCTCGGGGGCTAGAGTCGTATTAACTTCCCCGCGAGGTGATAAGTTTTGTTATGTTCTCCGTTTAATGTTCCCTTGCACTAACAATGCAGCTGAATATGAGGCTTTACTCCACGGTCTTCGGATGGCTAAGGAGATGAATGTAAGCCGGGTTAAGTGCTTCGGTGACTCGGACCTGGTGGCTCAACAAGTGTTTGGTACTTGGGATTCCAAGGACCCACTCATGGTAGCATATCGTCGAGAGGTGGATATTGTTGCTGGTCACTTCAAAGGTTATCAGGTTGATCATGTGGACCGGCGGAAGAACGAAGCGGCAGACGCTTTAAGTCGCTTGGGTTCCCAACATAAACCGGTTCCACCCAACGTCTTTCTGGATGTGCTACATAATCCGTCGGTCAAGCTTCCTACAGAGGAGGATTTGGCTGTTCCTGATCCGGAGGCTCAGTTGGTGGCGGCTCTTCATGTCATCCCAGATTGGACGGTCCCATATTTGGCATATATGAACTGGGGCGAGTTACCGGAGGATGAAACCTTGGCCAGGCAGATAATCCGGCGGTCCAAGTCCATGACTATTGTCAATGGAGAGTTACATCATTGCAGTGTGACAGGGGTGTTTCAGCGTTGCGTGTCTCCTGAAGAAGGCCGTGAGATTTTGCGTGAGATCCACGAAGGAGATTGTGGTCACCACGCCGGTTCAAAGTCTCTGGTAGCCAAGGCTTTTCGTCACGGTCTTTATTGGCTGACGGCTCATGCCGATGCTGAGGACTTGGTCAAAAGGTGTGATGGCTGTCAAAAATTCTCGCGACGCGCTCATGTAGCGGCTCAAGAATTGAGGATGATTCCAATCACTTGGCCATTTGCAACTTGGGGGCTGGATATGGTCGGGCCCTTTAAGAGATCCAAGGATAAGAAGACCCACCTATTGGTGGCAGTTGACAAGTTCACTAAGTGGGTGGAAGGAGAGCCAGTCAGTAAGTGTGATGCAGCCACGGCGGTTCAATTCATCAAGAAGGTGATTTTCCGGTTTGGTTTTCCACACAGCATCATAACTGATAATGGCACTAATCTGTCCAAGGGTGCTATGAAAGAATTTTGTCAACGTGAGCACATCCGGCTTGACGTACCATCAGTGGCTCACCCCTAGTCTAATGGTCAAGCGGAGAGAGCCAATCAAGAGATCTTGAGAGGCATAAAACCCCGGCTCATGGTTCCTTTGCAACGGACGCCGGGTTGTTGGGTGGAGGAGTTACCTTCTGTGTTATGGAGCATCAATACCACACCCAACAGATCTACGGGTTACACGCCTTTTTCATGGTTTACGGAGCAGAGGCGGTTCTCCCTAGTGACATCTGTCATGACTCGCCTCGTGTGGCGGCTTATGTCGAAGCTGACAATGAGAAGGCACGACGGGAAGCACTTGACCTGTTAGATGAGGAGCGTGACATTGCAGCAGCCTGTTCGGCGATTTATCAGCAAGATCTGCGTTCATTATCACAGCCACCGGGTTAGAACCAGAACTTTTCAAGAAGGCGATCTGGTGCTCCGACTCATCCAGGATCAGACTGATATGCACAAGTTATCCCCGCCGTGGGAAGGACCCTTTGTGGTCAGCAAGAATCTGCATAATGGGTCATACTACCTTATAGATGTTCGAGAGCACAAAGACTCACGTAAATCGGAGGAGGAGACCCACCGGCCGTGGAATATCGCTCATCTTTGGCCTTACTATACTTGAGCCACAGGCTCTGCTCATGTACATAGTTATGACAATGTATATATTATGATCAATATAATAAACCGGAGCCTCAGCTAAAGCGGGGTATCTGTTGTTTTTCTTACATCATGTGTGGTTACATGGGGGCTTTTGTTTATAAAGCGGAGTCCGGTTTATCCCTTGATTCAGCTTATAAAGCCATATATAAAAATCACTTGGGGGCTTGGTCATATTCGAACCATAGCTACACCTCTTGATCGGTGCAAGGCCACCAGGAAAATCACTTGGGGGCTTGGTCGTATTCGAACCATAGCTACACCTCTTGATCGGCTCAAGGTCAAAAGAAAATTACTTAGGGGCCAAAGAGAGTGTTGCAAAAGCACAACTCAAACATAGGCACCCACTGAGCACAGCTCAAAATATTACTTGGGGATTCTTTGCTTCACAATGAACAAAGAATCTACACTTGTAATAGGCTATCAAGCCACGGCTTGGAAGCCAGGTGTATTCACCTAAAACCCCAGGTTATCCTGCCTTTTTAAGTAAGCCACTCCGTCCAGGTAAACCTGGTATGACCCGCCGAACTTTTGACAAGTCAATCTCATAGACCCTGAACTTGTCAAAGTTAAAATGACGATTGGTTAAAGATTGAGGTCCATCTTAAAAGGCTTTGTAAAATGGTTTAACTCAGTGGCCTGGCAGCCCATGAAAAGCCTCGATTTTGGGCTTGGCAGCCCATGAAAAGCCTCGACTACAAGTTTTCATATGCTTTTATTTGCCAAGTTTTTTCTCCTTTGATGAGATTTATAATGTTTTTTGATAAACCGGCGTTCATTAACCCGGCTCGGCTTTCAACTACAAGTTGTCAGTACATGATCGGTTATAATCTGGCGCTTATTAACCCGGTCTGGTGTCGACTATAAGTCGCCAGTGTTATATATGGATAATCCGGTGTTTATCACAACACGGTACGGTTTTATCATAAGCCGGCACAATATGGAGGGAGTTATCAGTACTCATGATTAGGGTTATCACCCTTACTACACAAGTTGGTCAACCAACGATGTAATGCAATGTCACATGTATCATTTATTTTCATATTTGATTATCTTTTAAAAGCCTTGGTTATAAACCCTGGCTAGGTATTTGGGCATCATGACCCGTCTGACGGTAAACCGCCAGGACACTTTCAACTTCTTGTATGCAGGAGCAGCTACGGATTATGAACGTCACATATCTTAAGCATGCGGATTAACAAGTATCAGGCAAAATAAATATGCATGATGGCATAGCAGACCAAGTGTTTGAACTAGCCTATTACAAGGCGTTTCAGTGCCCAAAAGAATAATTGTTTTCAACAAGTGTTGCAGTATGCAGAAGGCTAAACCGGCCTATGGATCATGACTCATCACCAGGCTGACTTGACGGTTGCGGATCATCTTGCGCCGGTTCATCCTCCTCTTCTCTACCCAGCAGCTGGAAGTCAATGGTTGCCCAATCGATCCCAGTTAGGGCTTGGAGTACAGCTTCATCGCTTATAAGTGTGGACGGTTCAACTTCAGGGGCATAGGTGTGCTTACGAATTGGCGGGATAAGATTTTGAGCCTCAGGAGTTGGTGCAGCAACCCGTTTGTTGTTGACGTCATAACTCGCCTGGTAATGTGAAAGATCAGCTTCTTCAGCCAATTGGCAAGTTAGTGAACGTACTTCCCGGTTTATGGCTCGGAGGTCATCATTGCCAAATTCTGATCCGTCTTCTTTTAAGCTCGGATAACCTTTACCCACATCCACCGGATCAAGATCAGGCACCCATGCTTTTGCCCGGGTTAGCGCGGTCAGAGCACCAGCCCTTGCAGCAGATCTTTTTAGCTCTTCTACCCGGGCAGGCAGCATTGACAACCTTTCTAAGGTCTCCTTGATAATAGTTGGGGCGGCTTGTTGTGAGAAGCAGTGCAGATGATCCGTTGTGCGCCAGTACATAATTGCTCTATAAGAGTATAGGCAGCCTTCAACTTCTTCTGCATGTCAGAACCCAGATGGGTAATGCGAGTCCCTGCATCATTACAAAACATCAGTAAACCGGCAACGTATGGGATGTTATGTTGAAAATTTAAAGCAAGGAGACTTACCAAATACAGCAGTGGTCATAGCATTGATCTGCCGCTTTAGACCAGTCAGTTCTTCCGCCACTGGTTTAAGGGCTGCCTCTGCATCCTCGGCTCTTTTTTGCAATGCGGATTTTTCTATGTCCCAATCCGCCCGCTCCTTATTGAAACCCTCCTTCAGCTTTTCCATGGCGGCTAAGGCACTGGTCAGCTCATCTTTCGCTTTGGAGGTTTCTGCTTGCTGGGACTTGATGTTTTCTTGCAGATCAGCGGTTTGAGCTTCCTTTTTGCTCAGCTCAGCCTATAAGACACAGACATATCATGAGTTGGCAGTACATATTTGAAGTACCAAGCGCATAACAAGTTATACAACTGATACTTGGGGGCTAATGCCTATTTGCTCGTTATCAGAAATTTCTACAAGTCCCAAGCATAATACAAGTATTATTCTTGGCACTTGGGGGCTAATGTATGATTGCTCAAAGTAAAATTATGGGTATTTTTTCTAAAAAGTCCCGGTTCATCTTCCTAAGTTAAACCGGCCCTTGGGGACTATACTGGCGAAAGTTACAATATTACAATTCTAAAGTACCGGTTCATCTTGAAAAGGTAACCCGGCCCTTGGAGGCTAAGCATGCAAAGTTGAAATATTGCAAAGTCCCGGTTTAGATTGACATCATAAACCGGCCCTTGGGGCTACTGGAGTTGATATTTGAAATTGAACATAAGAGAGAAACAGTTATGTAGTTACCTCATATGGCTCCTTCATCAGATTTACTAAGCCGGCTTCATAGTCGCGGCTTGTGTATAGATGGTTCAAGAAGCCAGAATGAATATCTTGGGCATTGAGATGAGCATAGCTTGATAAATCGGCATTCCACTTGCCTTTGCCCATAGCAGAAAGCTCGTCCTTGGCATTATGCTTTGACAAGGCAACAGGATTGCCAGGGGCGGTGTGGCCGAAGCCAGTAATCATAATGTCATCCTCCTTGTCATCAGCAGCCTTCGATGGAGTGGACGGTTTATCAGCAGCCTTAGCTGGGCTGGACGTTTATCATCAGTTCGGATCGGGCTTGTCGGTTCATCAGCATGGCCCATTGTATCAGCTTCTACTTCTCAGCAAAGAAGTCATGATCTTGTGGTGGCGGATCATCAAGCATGGCATCAGCATTTGTTCCTTCTGGGTCTGGAGTTTTTTCCGATTCAATAACTACATTATCGTCCGCCAGTTTATTTAACCGGGCCTTCTTGCTGGGTCTAGGCTTGGCGCTGCAAACAAACATGAAGATCAATAAATCGGACAGATATAATGTAGTAAGGATAAAATCAAAACATAACTCACCCAGGAACTATCTTGAGGGGTGGAAGTTGTGTGGCCATTGACTCGCCAGAAGATGAATGAGGTGTGCCCTGATAATTTGAATCAGACGGATTAAGAGGCTGTCGGAAACAACCCGCCTTGGGGCAAAAAGTGTCAAGAATATAAGAGACCTCTGATAGACATTTCTGAACTGGAGTGTTCGGTAAACCGGCTGAGGTAACTACCTGGCCACTGTGCCGGGTTGTGCGACGCGCTTCGTGTTGCTGCTTCTTCAAAAGAAAGTTTGGATCCAAGTGAGCTAGGGGGTGAGAAAATTTTACTTTCCGGTTTGCTTGACGGATTTTTTGTGTTGGCAGAGGATCTGAACCGGAGGATCCTCAGCTTGGCTTCCTTCAGCGTCGTCCTGATAATAGTCATTGTCAATGAGGTGTATGAAAAAAGAACCAAGAGAGTCAAGTTCTACCTCTGAATCCGGATTAGCCAGATCAGCATCAGCATTTGGTTCAGAGGACTCAGTGGTCCTCTTCTTGGCAGTTTTTTTGGTAACCTTGGTCTTCGGGCGAGGTGTTTTTGCCGGTTTATCCTGGGGTTTTTTCTTCCAGAACGGATCATCGCCCTGTCAAAGATGGATAAAATTTTGAGACAATATTAAAAAAGGAGCAAGCTAAAACAAAAAGTCGTGATTCTTACAGTTGGCGGTTTATTGGAAACGCAGAAGGGACTTAATCCGGTTTGGCTACAGATAGCTTCCGGTTCATTCAGTATTTTCTTGACAGATTCAGTAACTTCAGCTTCTGTTAGCTGAATATCAATATGTCGTTGAGGATCTTTCAAACTCCCTGTGTACTCACACATTAAGTCGGGGCACTGGCTTAAGGGCAAAATGCTCCAGGTTATCCAACAGCGAGCAAAATCAACACATGTTAAACCGTTCGCCATAAAGGCTCTGACCTTTGACAGTTGTGGAGCGTAGTTGGACCTTTCCTTTGCAGTTAATATCTGAGGAAAGGGATGTGTGTTACTAAGACGGTGAGGGCGGTAACCCGGCAGAGGATTTTCATCAGTTGGAGATGTGTCTTTGCAATAAAACCAAGTCTGATTCCAGTCCTTGGGGTGACTATGAAGCTTGGCGTGAGGGAAGCTGACATCTTTCCTCTTTTGAATAGCCATGCCACCGAGTTCAGTGTTGGGTCCGTCTATAAACTCTGTACGACGGTTTAAATAGAAGAAATCCCTAAACAGTTCAACTATGGGTTCCTCTTGAAGATAAGCCTCGCAAAATACTTGGAAATGGCAAACATTGGACACAGAGTTTGGGCCAATGTCTTGAGGGTGGAGTTGGAAGCTAGCAAGTACATCTCGGAAGAATTTTGATTCGGGAGGGCTAAACCCTCGGCTCAGGTGATCAACAAACACGACTACTTCTCCATCCTTGGGCTCAGGAGGATTTTCTGGACCGGGGACCCTCCACTGGATAACTTCTTTCTTCGCTAAAGTGCAGTTGCGACACATCCCTCTAGTTGCAGTTCCGTAACCCGGGAAGGGACCCAGTTACAAGCATAAAATTGTTTGGCCATTTCAATGAAAAGCTGGAAAAAGATCAATGCCGGTTTAAGATTTATGACGGACAAGTATAAAGCGACGCAAGATCAGAAGCAGAACAGAGGCATATACACATTGTTAAACTGGAGTCTGGCATTTGTTAAACCGGAGTCTGATATTGGAGGAGTTACAAAAATAAGTGCATTGGCGGTTTAAGAGGGGACTAATGGTACCTACCGGATTATCAGTTTCTAGAAAGCTAAACCGCCTATATTGGTATGAAAGGTACAGATCTAAAATAGCTAAGTAAGGGGAAAACAGGTCTCACAGACTGGTATGATAAATTCAGATCTGCGGCGTGTCAGAAAACCAAAATATATTCAGACCTAAAATACAGGTGCTTCAACAGTTCATCAGATTCAGATGAGTTTTTTCTATACGAAGGGGATGCTATAATGAGGAAAAAGGGAACTATGGCTACGGCCGCACAAGAAATATCAGATCCAAACTAGCCATTTATGCTACTAAGAAGAACAGGGAAGAATAGCGCCGGAGCTTCGATGAACTCCGATGAACACCGAAACCCTAATGGTGGATCTAGAGCAAGGAAAGGAGAAACTTACTGATGCTGATGGAACAGCGGAGGAGCACCGCGTTTCTCTGGTACGATCAGGTTGATGCAGCGGCCGGAGTTGAAGTCAAGGGCAGAGCTTGACGACGACGGCTGCGTGTGACGGTCAGGTCGGCGCAAGGAAGAAGAAAGACGAAGAGGCAAGGGGGGAAAATGAAAAGGACCCCCCCGGGCCTTATTTATAAAGGTGAAAGGATAAGTGACAAGCGCGAGAATCGAGAAGCCCAAAGGTTGGATATGTGACAGAGTTGTCGCCTCGATTGTCGGAGGCTCATTAATGAAGGTGAGATATATGCAATCTTTAATAACAGGTGACGTCATGGCGGTTTATCATGATCCTGGAAGATGACGTCATGGCGGTTTACAAGATTTACGCGAAGGTGCTGAAGGAGGAATTTTTCTCAAGTGTTGAAGATTGACATGAACCAGTTCAAATCAATCTGGGGCCTAATGTTGGGGATATTACTACTGGGTATAAACCGGCAGGGAGAGGCCGGGTTATCCCCATAACGAGTTATTTATATTTGAAGCCCATGAAGACAAGGAATGTGGCGCCTTACGAAGGCCCAGGGCCCAAAGGCGGATTAAAGCCTGTAGAAACTAAGCCGAACACGTTTATGAGCCGGCCTCGGGATTCTGTAAACCGAGGGCGTCAACCTATGTATATATAGGGACGACCCGGCGGTGGTTTAGGGACAACAACAAACAATAACTCGAGAGCCAGGCATAGCGGATTCGCTCCCTGGTCATCGAAACCCTAGCAATTCCACATAAACTGGATTAGGCCTTTACCTTCACCGCAAGGGGCCGAACCAGTATAAACTCTCCGCGTCCTTCGTCCGCTTTAACCCCTTTAAGCTAACCCGTCGCGATGGCTCCACGACTAAGTCCTTTCACTAGGACATCTGCCGTGACAAAACCACGACACATAGCATTAAACTTTTGGATCCAATTGGTCCCTTACGGAATAGCGCATAAACTGGGGTTTAAGTTTCTGTCACTCTCGCAACCCATCATCTAATTGCTACTCCACAATGCATTCGCTTAGGCCCAAATATGGTGAAGTGTCATGTAGTCGACGTTCACATGACACCACTGATACGTCTCCGTCATATCTATAATTTTTGATTGTTGCATGCCAATATTATACAACTTTCACATATTTTTGGCAACTTTTTATATGATTTATTGGACTAACCTATTGATCCAGTGCCCAGTGCCAGTTCCTGTTTTTTGCATGTTTTTGTATCGCAGAAAATCCATATCAAACGAAGTCCAAATGCAATAAAATTTCACGGAGAATTATTTTGGAATATATGTGATTTTTGGGAGTTGGAATCACCGTAAACGGAGGCCCGAGGTGGGCACAACCCACTAGGGCGCGGTCCCGGAGCCAGGCGTGGCGTGGCGGGTTGTGCTCACCTCGTACGTCGGTTGGGGCTCTACTTCGGGCGCAAGGGCTTCCTGTACGGGTGGTGGTGGGTTGTGCTCACCTCGAAAAAAATCGTGTTACAATCTCAGCGCAATCAGAGTTACGGATCTCCAGGAATATAAGAAACGGTTTTCGGCCAGATCTGGGGAACGCGAAACAGAAGAGAACAGAGAGGGAGATCCAATCTCGGAGGGGCTCCCGCCCCTCCGGCGCCATGGAGGCCATGGACCAGAGGGGGAACTCTGCTCCCATCTAGGGGGGAGGCCAAGGAAGAAGAATAATAAGGAGGGGTGCTCTCTCCCCCTCTCTCCCGGTGGCACCGGAGTGCCGCCGGAGCAACGATCGGGACGACGATCTACATCAACAATCTTGCTACCGTCAACACCAACTTTCTCCCCCTCTATGCAGCGGTGTAACATCTCTTCTCCCCACGGTAATCTCTACTTAAACATGGTGCTCAACTCCATATATTATTTCTCAATGATCTATGGTTATCCTATGATGTTTGAGTAGATCCATTTTGTCCTATGGGTTAATCGTGATCTTGGTTTTGTATATTTTATTTATGGTGCTGTTGTGACGCCCGGATAATCAAGCTACAGTAAAACTCTGCTAATGATGCCAAGTCACCTCTGTTGCTGTTTCTAATCCTTCGTTAGTTCAAAACCGATTCAAAAATCAATTCAAAATATAGCAAACAATAAAACTTTTCAAATGTCAAAACTAAAATGTTCTAAAAGTGACAAATAAATCGTAAGCAATTATGGTGGAGAAACCAAGCTTTGACAAAATGTTTAAAGGCTCTAAAACAATTAAAACAATAGTGAAAACAATTAAACAAATGCCTATTGAATTTATAAAATGCTAAAACTATTTTATTATGGGTTAAGGATTAATCTCACAGTAGTTTGTTGATAAATACAAATTTAGGCACTAGTGGTAATTTTTTTTGTAAAACAAGAAAATAAAAGAAACTACAAATAAAAAATAGAAAAGAAAAGGAAAAGAAACCCCCCTCCCCGCTGGGCCTCGGCCCAGCTGGCCGTCGACCCACCCTAGCCGGCCGAATCGGTCCAGCGGCCCAGCACCTCCCCCTCCCCTTGTCGTCTTCCCCCTCCTCTTCTGTTCAACCGACCGAGGGCGCACGCCCCTCGCCGCCCCCGCCTGACCTGCTCGCCGCCCCACGCCGCCACATCACCGAGGGGATAAGGACGAGTCCCCTAGGCCTCGTCGACAACCCTCGAGATCTTTCTCCCCCGCCTGCTCCTCTCCCTCGCTTTTCCATCTCGCCCGAACACCATCATCGCCGCCGTTCACCATTAACGCGGCCACCATGCTCCCCGCGCCTCGCCGAGGAGTCCAACAGCTCCGCCTGCTTCCTCTACTCCATCTCTGACCAAGGGTTCGAGCTCGGTGCCACCACAGCCCCGGAATCGAGCTCTTCCGCGCCTACGGTCGCCGGCGCTCCTCCGCCGATTGCCGACGCCCTGCGGCCTCCGTGTGCCTCCCCGGTGAGCAGTCTCTCCTTTCCCCTCTCTCAGCGCTGCTCGTAGATGCCCGTAGCCGCCACTTCCATTTTTCACCCGAGCTTTACTCCGCCGCGGTGCTCGTCGCCGTCGCTACCGACGATAAAGTGCTCAACCGAGCTCGTAGTCGTGCTCCGGGCACCTCTAGGACCCCGTCGGACCCCTCTTTTGGGCATGTCGCAGCCTCTGTCGTTGTTCGCGATGACACCAGAACACCGGCGTCCGCCACGGTCGACACCGCCGTCGATGTAGTGCGCCACTCCGGTCGAGTTAGCCCACGGGACCGACGTAGATCGATGCGGCGTCGGACGCTCGATCGAACGCGCCTAGCCGCACCTCTCCCCGTGCCCCGTAGCGTTTTTCCGGCGAAGTCCGGCGATGCTCCGCCGCGGAGATGGTCGCCGGCGTGTCTCCGGCGCCGCCCGCCGACGTGGCCCTTCGGGCCCCATCTCACAGCCACTAAACACGGGCCCCAGGGCCCCACTTGACTTGTTGACCGCGGTCAACGTGCTGACTGGGCGGCCCCCAGCCACTGACATGCGGGCCCCCCTTCTGTTAATTAGTCTAACAATTGGTTTATAGATAAAAATAATTAGATTAACTAATCACTCACTGACATATGGGGCCCACCCCTCTAATTAGACTGTTAGTTTAGTTTAAATTACTGTTAGATTAACAGAGGCTGACATGTGGGTCCCACTGGACCCACCTGTCTGGTTTGACCCTGGTCAACGAGTCTGTTGACTGCTGACGTCATCCCCACGCAATGCTGACGTCATATTCCTTTTCTGTTAATATAAATAATTCCAGAATATTGTTAAATCTTTCAAAAATCATATAAAATAATCCGTAGCTCGGATGAAAATGTTTTCTATATGAAAGTTGCTCAGAAAAATCCAACGAATCCAAATATGCGGTCCGTTCGTTTGTCACATGCCTCTAGCATGCTGAACATGGAACTTTCCCCCTCCGGTCATCTGTCTGGCACAGGTCCGGAACCGGGAAAACATTCCCGGTTGAATTTCCCCCTTCACCTATTCGTGTAGACATACGTTAGGTCACACCCGACACGTCGTATTACCACGTTATGCTTTGTGATGCTATGTTTGCTTTATATTTACTGTTTCTTCCCCCTCTTCTCTCCGGTAGACCCCGAGACCGATGCTGCCCCTGTGATCGACTACGTCGACGACAACCCCCTCCTTGCCAGAGCAACCAGGCAAGCCCCCCCCCCTTGATCACCAGATATCGCCTTTTCTTCTCTATACTGCTTGCATTAGAGTAGTGTAGCATGTTACTGCTTTCCGTTAATCCTATCCTGATGCATAGCCTGTCATTGTTGCTACAGTTGTTACCCTTACCTGCTATCCTACTGCTTAGTATAGGATGCTAGTGTTCCATCAGTGGCCCTACACTCTTGTCCGTCTGCCATGCTATACTACTGGGCCGTGATCACTTTGGGAGGTGATCACGGGTATATACTATATACATTATACATGACACTTGTGGTGACTAAATTCGGGTCGGCTCGAGGAGTACCTGCAAGTGATTCTGATGAGGGGGCTGAAAGGACAGGTGGCTCCGCCCCGGTAGAGGTGGGCCTGGGTTCCTGACGGCCCCCGACTGTTACTTTATGGTGGAGCGACATGGCAGGTTGAGACCACCTAGGAGAGAGGTGGGCCTGGCCCTGGTCGGCGTTCGCGGATACTTAACACGCTTAACGAGATCTTGGTATTTGATCTGAGTCTGGCCATTTGGTCTATACGCACTAACCATCTACGCGGGAGTAGTTATGGGTATCCCGGCGTCGTGGTATCAGCCGAAGCCTTCTTGACGTCAGCGACTGAGTGGCGCGCGCCGGATTGGACTGGAACGCCACTAGGCTAGGTCTGCTTCCGGCCGCGTACGCAACGTGCAGGTGTGCATAGGGCGATGGGCCCAGACCCCTGCGCGCATAGGGTTAGACCGGCGTGCTGACCGCTCTGTTGTGCTTAGGTGGGGCTGCGACGCGTTGATCTTACGAGGCCGGGCATGACCCAGAAAAGTGTGTCCGGCCAAATGGGATCGAGCGTGTTGGGTTATGTGGTGCACCCCTGCAGGGAAGTTTATCTATTCGAATAGCCGTGTCCCTCGGTAAAAGGACGACCCGGAGTTGTACCTTGACCTTATGACAACTAGAACTGGATACTGAATAAAATACACCCTTCCAAGTGCCAGATACAACCCGGTGATCGCTCTCTAACAGGGCGACGAGGAGGGGATTGCCGGGTAGGATTATGCTATGCGATACTACTTGGAGGACTTCAATCTACTCTCTTCTACATGCTGCAAGATGGAGATGGCCAGAAGCGTAGTCTTCGACAGGACTAGCTATCCCCCTTTTATTCTGGCATTCTGCAGTTCAGTCCACTGATATGCCCCTTTACACATATACCCATGCATATGTAGTGTAGCTCCTTGCTTGCGAGTACTTTGGATGAGTACTCACGGTTGCTTCTCTCCCTCTTTTCCCCTCTTTTCCCCCCTTTTCTTTTCTATCTGGTTGTCACAACCAGATGCTGGAGTCCAGGAACCAGACGCCACCGTCGACGACGACACCTACGACACTGGAGGTGCCTACTACTACGTGCAGCCCGCTGACGACGATCAGGAGTAGTTAGGAGGATCCCAGGCAGGAGGCCTGCGCCTCGTTCGATCTGTATCCCAGTTGGTGCTAGCCTTCTTAAGGCAAACTTGTTTAACTTATGTCTGTACTCAGATATTGTTGCTTCCGCTGACTCGTCTGTGATCGAGCATTTGTATTCGAGCCCTCGAGGCCCCTGGCTTGTATTATGATGCTTGTATGACTTATTTATGTTTTAGAGTTGTGTTGTGATATCTTCCCGTGAGTCCCTGATCTTGGTCGTACACATTTGCGTGCATGATTAGCGTACGGTCAAATCGGGGGCGTCACAGCTGTCCTACGGTGCCCTCCGTCTCGCACAAACGTGAGGGGCCCTCGTTTAGGGTGTTGCAATATGTTCATGGTTCGCTTATGGTGGGTTGCGGGAGTGACAGAAACTTAAACCCGAGTAGGTGGGCTATGGTGTATGGGAGTAAAGAGGACTTGATACTTAATGCTATGGTTGGGTTTCACGACCTTAATGATCTTTAGTAGTTGCGGATGCTTGCTATAGTTCCAATCATAAGTGCATATGATCCAAGTAGAGAAAGTATGTTAGCTCATGCCTTTCCCTCATATAAAATCACAAGAATGACTACCGGTACTTGTTATCAATTGCCTAGGGACAAATAACTTTCTTGTTGACAAAAGATATCCACTTTTATTACCTTGCAATTTATTCGTAGTTTTATTCCCGCAAAGTACTCGTAGATTTATTCTTGCCAAATAGTTTCATACTTGTTTCCGGTAAAGCAAACGTCAAGTGTGCGTAGAGTTGTATCGGTGGTCGATAGAATTAAGGGAATATTTGTTCTACCTTTAGCTCCTCGTTGGGTTCGACACTCTTATTTATCGAAAAAGGCTACAAACGATCCCCTATACTTGTGGGTTATCAACCACTAAGGGAATCACAACATACATACTATCAAAATATCAAACACATATCAAGTTCACATGATTACTTGCAACATGATTTCTCCCGTGACCTCAAGAACAAAAGCAACTACTCACAAATGATAATCATGCTCAAGATCAGAGGGGTATTAAATAGCATAATGGATCTGAACATATAATCTTCCACCAAATAAACCATATAGTAATCAACTACAAGATGTAATCAACACTGCTAGTCACCCACAAGCACCAATCTATAGTTCCGGTAACAAGATTGAACACAAGAGATGAACTAGGGTTTGAGATGAAATGGTGCTGTTGAAGATGTTGATGGAGATTGACCTCCCCAAGATGGGAGAGTTGTTGGTGATGATGAGGACGATGATTTCCCCCTCCGGGAGGGAAGTTCCCCCGGCGGAATCGCTCCGCCAAAGGGCAAAAGTGCTCCTGCCCAAGTTCCGCCTCGAGACGGCGACGCTCCGTCCTGAAAGTCCTCTCCTTATTTTTTTTCTAGGTCAAAATGACTTATATACCAGAAGATGGGCACCGGAGGTGGGCCTGGGTGAGCACAACCCACCAGGGCGTGCCTGGGCTCCCTGGCGCGCCCAGGTGGGTTGTGCCCACCTGGTGGGCCTCCTCTGGTACTTATTTGCTCCAATATTCATCATATATTCCATGAAAATTCTCCGTGAAGTTTCAGCTTGTTCGGAGTTGTGCATAATAAGTAGCCTAACGTAGCTTTTCCAGGTCCAGATTTCCAGATGCCGGAATTCTCCCTCTTTGTGTGTACCTTGCAAATTATGAGAGAAAAGGCCTAAGAATTACTCCAAAAAGCATTACTATGTATAAAAACATCATAAATAACAGTAAGAAAACATGATGCAAAATGGATGTATCTACCCCATTCGACCATGCATCGTGTTTTGCAATCTATCTCCAATGTCTTTAAATAAGAAACTATACTTGCATCGGTTTTCTCAGAAGAATCCAAACTTGGCTTTATGTTTCTGAAACAAGAATATTTAGAATATACATGCCTCAATTGAGAAAAAGTGTAAGCCAAATAAGAAATAAGAAAAGCTACCCAATTAGATATGAACTTTAGATAAAGCAATGGGGAAAGCCTTGACTGCAACAATAAGTCACTATCGATCTTTATAAATGGCGCAATGGGTTGACCGATATGCTTTATAACAATTTTATTGCTAACAAGTAAATTACCCTTCTTCATTGGTCTTTCAAAATTACTTATGAGAATTTTTCTAATAGATGCATCAACACTAAAGTTGTGACCAAATCTGAAAACAGGTAAATTACTTGCTAGACATCCCTCTTCAAATATGTTGGGAAAGCATGATGGTGGTGTGACTTGAACAATATCGTTTTTCGCTTCTGGATGGCTTCCCAACAACTTGTCGCCCTCTTTTTCTTGATTCAGTGCATCATTACATTGAAGATCTTTGTCAACCTAACTTTGTTCGCTATATTTTCTTGCTCTTGAAGCTCATAAATTTCTATGGCACGAAACCCATAGGGCATGAAGTTGGTTCCATTAACATAAAATAAGTCAAGCATGGTTGAAAGAACATGCGGTGCCCCCATGTTTGGTTTTGGTAGTTGATGACAATCTCTATGGACTAATGGTTGCGTTGAGTTAAGTTATATTCGTAGGTTTTGTCCATAGGCTTTTCTTGAAGTCCATTTGTTGGTTTCAAGGAGTTTATGTGTTGACCAAGGTGGTATCCAAGGATCTATCCAAAGATTGGTCTAGTGAGTGTTGAACTAATTGCTAGCATGTCTTGAAGAAGATTGTGTGAACATTCATGTGTATCTTCAAGACATCATCTTTATGAAGAGATAAGATTTCACACAAAGCGTAGAAGATACACCAAGTGGGATCAAGTGATCTCACGGTTTGGTAAGCATTGTCCATTGCACTTTGTGTACTAACCCATGGTCTTTGTGAGAGTTCTGTGTGGGGTTAGGTTTGCTTCCATGGGCTTGCGTCAAGAGGAAGATCACATACAACCCATGGAGGATGACATCAAATCAAGGTAGTGTTGTGCAAGTTCAAGTGGAGCATCACGAAGAAATCATGCTTGTAGCTTGCCGTCCATTATGGTGACAATGGACTTGTGAAGGTCTGCCGAAGAGTGACTCACCCATAGTGGAGTATGGGGGAGCAATCAACTAGCCTTCATCGAGCCAACGCGATCACGAAAGGTGGTCCAACTTGAGGGAGTCAAGATCATCATCATCTAGCTCAAGTGGACTTCGTGCAAGGCAAAGGTTTTCCCTTGATAGGTTTTCTATTTTACCGGTCTCATGATGATAGTTTGGACACTGGGCTATAGGATCGATAGCCGTACTATCAAGAGGGGGCTCTCAAGTGAGTACCTTGATCGTATCATTCGATGAGAGCTCAAACCATTGCATCCTCGCATCATCTTTCTTGATTCTTATTTGTATTTTCTCTTTTTTTAGGTTTTAGAGCTTGTGGTTATCTTTGTGATAAGCTCTAGTACATCGAAAACGAATTTCATATGCTTCTTCTATTGCGTTTTCGGTGTTGGAGGTTTTACCGGTCTTATTCAAGGAAGGGTTCTCACCTTTTTCTTATGGTCCTTTTATCATTTGCTTCTTATTGTTATTTCTATCAAGATTGTGTTAGCCCATGTCGTTAGCTTTCCAACAAACTTGGTTTCGTTGAATTCGAAGTCCGTTTGCAGAAGTTGTGGCAGTTTTGGTGTCCTTAAAGGGCTGCAGCGGTACTACCGCGGCTACTACCGCTTGGAGCGGATGTAATTTTTTACTACCGCGACCACTACCGTGGCTACTTCCGCTCCGGACCAAAATCTCGTATTAAGTCCAGGGGTGGTAGGCACAGATGTATTTTTTTGGTACCGCTGCCCTTAGGGTAGTACCGCTACCCCTAGCGGTAGTACCGTGAGGACGAGCGATAGTACAGCTCCGGCGGTTCTACTGGCCCTTTGCCTCCTCGTTGTTGTTTTTCAAAGGGCTTCCACCGCCCTAGCGGTAGTACCGCTCCCATGAGCGGTAGTACCGCTCTGTGCAGGCTGTGAGCATAACGGTTGGATTTTCCCCCACCTATAAAAGGGGGTCTTCTTCCCCAATGAACCTTATCCTTTGAGCTCGTGTTCTTCCCCCATTGTTGACCTTCTTCAAGCTTGCTATCTCTCAATCCCTCCATGGATTCTTGCTAGTTTTGGGGGGGGGGAAGAGAGAGGAGATCTAGATCCACATTTCCACCAATCACTTTCTCCTCTATGTGAGGGGAACCCCTTGGATCTAGATCTTGATGTTCTCCTTCTTGTTCTTCCTCTCATTTTTCTCCCTAGCATTAGTTGCTTTGATGGGATTTGGGAGAGAAGGACTTGGGCACTCTGTGTGCCCTTTCCATTGCATTTGTTACATCGATTTGAGTTCTCCACGGTGATACGTGGAAGTTACAAGTTGAGAAGCTTATTACTCTTGGGTGCTTGGTACCCTTGAGCTTGTTCCTCTTGGGTGCTTGGGCGCCCTAGACGGTTGGTGGTGTTCAGAGCTCAACCTTTGTGGTGTAAAGCTCCGGCAAGCGTCGGGGTCTCCAATTAGGTTGTGGAGATCACCCCGAGCAATTTGACGGGTTCCGGTGACCGCCCCAAGGGTTGCCAAAGTGTACGGGTTCGGTGACCGCCCCCAAGGGTTGCCATTTGTACGGGTTCGGTGACCGCCCTCAAGGGTCCCTTAGTGGAATCACGACATCTTGCATTATGCGAGGGCGTGAGGAGATTACGGTGGCCCTAGTGGCTTCTTGGGGGGCATTGTGCTTCCACACCACTCCAAACAGAGATTAGGATCCGCAAGGGTGTGAACTTCGGGATACATCGTCGTCTCCGCGTGCCTCGATTATCTCTTACCCGAGCCCTTTACTTTGTGATAGCCATATTGTTTCTTCTCATATATCTTGCTATCACCTAGGTGTTTATCTTGCTTAGCATAAGTTGTTGGTGCACATAGGTGAGCCTAGTTGTTGTAGGTTTTGTGCTTGACAAATTAACCGCTAGGTTTATTCCGCATTTGTTCAAGCCTAAACCATAATTATTTTAAAGCGCCTATTCACCCCCCCCCCCTCTAGGCGACATCCTCGATCTTTCAATGGTCGTTTTGCCATGCTTTCCATGCCCTTTCTCAATAATACTTGCCTCTTTGGATTTGATGGATTCGAAATATATACTACTTGATTAGGCTTTTTCAATCGAAGCACTTTCATGTTCCGAATCATCCTTCTTTTCATTGATACTACCAATTGGCAATACTTCTTTTATCTGAGTCAATTCTTTTTCTATTTGTTTCTGGCGGCGAGCGACAAAATCGGCTTTAAGCTTTTTCTCAATTTCAGCCCACTCCGGATATAGGGGTGGATTAACGAGCAGCTCGGCTCGTTAAGCTCGTACTCGTTAAGCTCGTGCTCGTTAAGGCTCGGCTCGTTAAGCTCATTAAGATTAACAAGCAGAAAACCCTGCTCGGCTCGGCTCGTTTGAAGCTCATTAAGCTCGCGAGCGCTCGTTAACAGATTATAATGTGTTACGATATACATGATGAATGTGTAGATATGGTTTTGAAGATGAAATATGGTGACTATAAAAAGAAATGCAGTAGTTTGTTGCCTCATATGTCGATTAGATTAAATAGATGAACTGAGGTGCTACAGAAAGTTCGTCACATAAGATGAAAATATGTGTTATGTTCTTACTAACGAGCTTAACGAGCTACTCATGAAACTCGTCAGCTCGCTCGTTAAGCTCGTTAAGCTTAACGAGCTGAAATCAATGATTGGCTCTGTTCATTAAGAAGCGAGCTACGAGCTTAACGAGCCGAACTATCGAGCGCTCTTTAAACTCGCGAGCAACGAGCTTTTGGTCCAGCCCTATCCAGATATGATTGCCCCCCAATGCTTTTAGATTCTTTAGGCAATGACACATGGCTATTTCTGAAACTTTGCAATTGTGTAGGGGTGTATAATATGATGTAGTACTAGGTGAAGGCATATGCATTGTTGTAAAACCATATGTTCTTTTGCCAATTCTATCAATTGATGAAGTTTCATCTCCTTGCAAAACTCTAGCCTTTATTGTAGCATAATCTGGAAACGACCCCTTTTCATATTGTTCAAGGCAAAGAGCACTAATCCTCTTGTTTTGTGCCAAACTCTTTTTTAACGCAGCCACAACCGCTTTTGGAAGGGATTACTCCATAATACTTTCAGATTCTTTCGGCAACGATTTGTGAGTGTTGCCGAAATTCTTGAATTGCGTAAAGCATGCATTATATGCTACAATATTAGATGAAGGCATGTGTGTTCCTGCAAAATTTTCACTTATTCGGTTATGACCATGAAGGTGTGGGGCCGAATTATGAACATCTACAGTTGCGTACGGTGCTGAAAATTACTAATAAGAGGTGTAGCATATGATGGTTGAGAGTAACTATCTGAATAGCTAGTAATAGCATGGCCAATTCTCCCATCCATCGGCATGGTTGAACTAGTATATTGCAAATTAGTTGCCGATGAATAAAAAGGTGAAACACTTTGCCGCATGCTATTGGAAGTTCCTACACGAGGTATTTCAACTTGATCAGCCAAACTCATCATGTCGTTCATCGGAATAAGGATTTGTGGGGTTGCCGATGCATGAGAGTTGGAGTACATATGGTGCATCTTACTAGTATCATAAGAAGTTGAAGCATGTAAATTACTTTGAATCGGCCTTTGCACATAATTAGATGCATGATTGAAAAAATTAGGGCTGACCTATAGAGTATACTCACTGAACGATCTAGTAACACCATATAAATTATTTGCATCTACAGTAGGGAATTGGGTATTCATATTACCTTTGTAGATTGCAAACCCTAGATGACAATCTCTTTGTAGCAAGAACGGGCTGGAGACTGTTCGGAGCCTCTTCCCCAGCGGAGTCGCCAAAAAGTGTGTTCGCACACGAACACGTCACCGTGTACCCTCGGCGTCGGGGGTGATGCACTGCAGCTCGTGTCGAAGGAGACCCGTCCGGAAGCATGGTACGCAAGCAATTCGGTGAGCGCTTTTGTACACCAGAAACCCCACCCGCCCGGGAGGGCCCCGTCAGGTCATGGGGCGGCTAAGGGCTGCCCTAGGTCGACCTGATCGCCCCTAGGGCCTCGAGGTTCGTCGTCCTGCAAACGAAGAACGAGAATAAGAAGAACTAGGGTTAAGGAGAAAAGATAAAAAATAAAAAGTAGCAAACAAATTGATCGGTTGTGTGTTGTTCAATCGTCTGTCACCTCTTGTCAATATAAGAGGCGGATGGGCTTCATGTACAAGAAAATGACTCCAAATCACGTCCAAATCTTTCCAAAATTAACCGAACTCGGATTTAGGTAAGTCTGGGATAACAGTTCGGTTGTTAGGTCCCACAGGCCACAAACGACGTCGGATGAAGATGAGCCCAAAAACTAATTTGACCGTTTCGACGAGACAAACAACTCCCGTGTTGAACATTTTTCGATTCAACGTCGTCTTGTGGGCCGAAACGCTCGTGCAATATAACCAATTGGTGGCCCTACCTATCCGACACAATGTCTGATTGGGTGGACGACTTTTTGCTTGCTCTAACTTTTACATACGACTTTGTATTAAGACGATTTTTATACCCAAATCGACCATTTCGATGAGAGGAAGACAATTCATGTAGAAAGTTTTCTCATTTGAGGCCGTCCTTGAGGATTAATCGGCCGAACAGTGCTCTGGATACAAAATTTCAGTATTTCAAACACAAATTCGGCCTTCGAGATGAGATCGGATGGCGATGTCCCAAACTTCAAAGGTGTTTATATTGATAATACAGAACATTTTCATGTAGATCAATTCTCCGTTTGAGACCATCTTAATTGCATTTCGTACCATGCTAAAATCTGGTGTCAACAGTGTAGAAGTACCACCTGCTATCCTTGCTAACATTTGAGACATGTGCAATGCATTAATGTCAACTATGAGATCAAGACAACACAAAGTAGCAATGTCAAATCCACAAATCCTGATAGGCGACCGCTTTTTGAAATAATTGTTAGATCATGGCAATGCCCAATGAATCAATAGTGCCAAGCTGCAAGGCTCTTCCATCTCCAATGCATACAATCAACACTCGACATCCTAGGGCAACCTCTTGATGCATTCATCATTAGAAGCCTCACTATGCCCTCAACATTGGGTGCTTGCAAATAGTGCTCTCACTATAGTATCAGTGAACACATTCATGCACTTTATGATTGAATCTCCAGCCATTCAAAGATACTCATACAAGGCATATGTAGGAGTGCCATATGCAATCAACCGAAGTGACACAGTCACCTTCTCGAAACAAGAAAAAGCAAGAAGGTTGGCGGCATTTCTTGGTTGCTGGAAGAATGGTTCATTGACTTTCCTGTCGTCGACAATTTGATGGAACAACCATTAGATTGTGCTAAAGCGTCGCCGGATTATGTAGACAGGGAAGGTACAACCAAACAAAAAGTAGTCGGGAATGAGCTCACGTGGCCTTCGATTTAGTTCCGGTGAATGTCAAATGACCAACCAACGATCCTGCATGTTTATCTTCGTTCCGATGGCGCTATCTATTCAGCAACCATCAACACAACCTCATCTTCTTCAGAGTCCATGATCTCACTCTCGGGTTCTGAGCTCGAATCTGACGAAGAATCGTTAAAAACAACTCTAGCATCGTACACATATACACAAAATACGAATAATGTCATCTACACAAATCTATGAACTGCTAGACCAAATCTACAACAATAAAGTCGGGGAAATTACCTCCGGGTAAGTCGTCGAACACCTTAATGACAACGGAAAGCAAATGTAGGGATGCGGTCAAGTGTGTGAGGTCCGAAAACGGCTCAACGGAGACGACCGGAGTCAAATCACGGTGGTCCGGATGGTGAAGGTAGCACCAAACGACTGCGGTGCAGGGATGTGGGTGACGACCGAAGGAAGAATGCATCCTGAAATGTCCGTGGTACCAAGATTTAAGGATGGGGCACACTATATCGCCTCACCCAACTGTCAAATATGGAGACTCACTGACTGATTTGGAGCGTCTTCAAAAATTACGTGAGTCGAGCGGATGACAATTCTACTAGACCTGTTTTTTTAGCCAAAATCGTTATATTGATGGTTATTGTGATGATTGGATCGATACGATGCATCTGTTGTAGAGGTTTTTTTTTTTTGAAAGGTGCCGGAGAGTTGTTCTAACATAACACACTTGTCAACCAAATTCATTTGCTTTAGTTTTAGTTTATGTAGGCTTGTTTGACAAGGAACACACTTTGAATTGTAGACACCATCTAAAAGGGGCCGACGGATTAGTCAAAGGAAAACGAGGAAATCCCAACACCAAAGTCTACTTCCCCCGGTTCCGTTCCGTTCCGTTTCTCAGGTTCTCTTTCCTCACACCATCGACACGAATCGACCCTGAGTCCCGAATCGAATCTCACTGAGTCCCGAGTCGGTCGAACCGAATCCCTCTCATCCCCGTTGATCGCCCACGCCCAACATTCGGGGAGGAGGAATAGCGGAGGAGGAGGCCAAGGACCGCCGCCGCCGCCGCCGCCATGGCCGCGCTGCCGGTGATGAAGCTGGGGACGCTGCTCCTGCGGACGCTGTCCAAGCCTATCGCTAACCGCCTCAAGAGCCAGGCCGCCGTCCACCCCAAGTTTCGCGACTTCATCATCAGCATCGCCCAGGTTCGATTCTCTCCGCCCTCCCGCATCTCCTTTCCAGGGCAAGGACGCCGCAGAACGAAGCTGTTGGGATGCAAATGGTCTGCTCCTAGTTGGCCCATGGGAGGAGATCTGATTAGGTCTTTACAGATTTGAAAAGTTTGGAAACTGATGAATTAGCACTTTGCAGTGTTGCTGCGGCCTGACGACACTTTTGTGCAGTGATTAACTCAGGATGACAATGGTTTCTAATCCCATGACAATGTGCCTTTTATGTGACTTGGGAAAGCACAGTTATGTAAGGTGGTTCAGAAAAGAACTTTCGGGTTGTACATCTATCAATCAGGCTTACTTAGTTTATTAGAATTTCATCAGGAATTAATTAGTGTTTTCTTTATCGGTAAACCCAGATATTCTTTATGATAGATTTGATGTCTGTAAGAGCAACTCTAGCAGATGTGCCATATCCGCAGCCTCCAAAACCGTTTTGGACGGCGCTCCATAAATTATTGGAGGCTGCGGAGACTCTTCGCAAACACTGAGCCTCCATAACATTTCCCCTCTTTATTTGTTTATTTTGGTTGGATCAACTCAATAATACTTCTAATTGGAGGGGTTCAAACAGTAAAACTTGATTAAATTCGAACACCGTTGAAATACAAAGTTCTTATATCGAGGGGAAATGTCGATAAATATATTAGAAGTATGGGGGTGGGGCGGGGGGATTCGTCGCTTTTTACATATTATGTAGCAATTATAGCTGGGGGAAATGTTGATAAGCGGCATTTTCATAGAAACGTAGACTGGATTAGTAGTCTGCGGCGGGTCGAGGACTAGGTGCGACGGGCAGGCCGGCGTGGGACTTGTAGGGGATAGGATCGGCCTCGTAGACGCGGCCACTGTCCCTGGTAGCGTGGTAGCGCGGAATTGGCAAGAGCGCCTACATCCCATGTCGCCTGGGAATCGTCGTTGTTGTCGGGCGCGGCTTGGCCAGCGGGCCATGGTCCCAGATGGCGTGCTCCATCTCCGCGGTCATCACGCGTGCTGCCGCCACCACATTGTAGTCAGCCCAGATGGCGTGCTCCCTCTCTGTTGCCAACGCCCGTTCTACCACGGTCTCCTCGAAAACTACGCCGGCACAGGCGGCATCTTGGACGTAGGGGTCGTGAGGCATCCCAAGCCTCCCTAGCAGTGAGGGAGTGGTGGGAAATCGGATGTGGCCGGGCATCGGTGCGGCGTCAGGCTGCCTTTGACGCGGCTGTGTTGTGGGATTCATCGAGGACGGACTGGAGGAGGGAATCATCGACCTCGGGTCGTCCTCACAGTCAGCATGCTCCCGCATGTTGTGGGACTCGTCGACGACGGATTGAAGGAGGGGGTCCTCATCCTCGGATTCAGTGTGCTCCAGCGCATACCAACGGTCCCACTACTACTCTTTGATGTCGTTGGCCTCCTCCTGCATGTCCTCCTTACCCAACTGCCTTGCCTCCTGCACCGTGAGCTCGACCCAGTCTGGCCTTGGGTGAAGTGACACGGTCTCCTCGAAGACTACACCGACACCGGTGGTATCTTGGAGGTAGGCAGCGTGGCAGGCTTCCCAAGCCTCCCTAGCAATGAGGGAGCGGTGGGAGGTCGGGCGTGGCCGGGCATCGGCACAGGGTCAGGCAGCCTTTGACGCGGCCATGTTGCGGGACTCGTTGAGGACGGACTGGGGATCCTCGGCCTCGGGTCGTCCTCTGAATCGGCGTGCTCCAGCGCGTACCAGTGGTCCCACTACTACTCCTTGATGCCGTCGGCCTCCTCCTGCGCGGCCTCCTTACCCATCTGCCTTGCCTCCCAAACTTCCCTAGCAATGAGAGAGCGGTGGGAAGTCGGACATGGCCGGGCATCAGCGTGGCGTCAGGTAGCTTTTGACGCGGCCGTGTTGCCGGACTCATCTAGGATGGACTGGAGGGGATCCTCGACCTCAGGTTGTCCTCGGAATCGGCGTGCTGCACTGCATACCAGTGGTCCAACTACTCTTGATGTCGTCGGCCTCTTCATGCGTGCCTCCTCGTCCAACTGCCTTGCCTCCTTCGCCGTGAGCTTGACCTAGTCTGGCCTTGGGCGAAGTGACATTGGGAGAACGAGAAGTGGTGTAACCGGAGAAGGAAAGGGAAAGGGAGAAGGTGGAGAGGGGAAGTGGAGTAGTGGATAGGGACAGGGAGGCGCCAACCTCTTAATGTTGTGGGCGGGAGGCCGGCGGGAAAATGTGGCGGGAACGGGCGCATGCAGTTGGACACGTGGTGGCGGCCATTAAATGGCTCGTTTCCCTGTGATATAAGTGGCTACGAGATTCGTACGTGCGACTGCACCATTGGAACAGAAAGAAGAGAGAGGAAGAGGCCGCGTGGGCGGGTGACGAGAGAGGTGAAACTTCCCGCACGAGTGGTTAGGTTTGGATCGTGCTCCAAAACACCAAAACATCGGCCCCAACCTCCAAATATGGAGGCTATGAACCTGGTTTTGGAGTGCGTTGCATATTTTGGCGATCCAGAACCATATGGCGACTGGTTTTATCTGTTGTTTCGCCGTAAACGCGGTTATTTTGGTAGTCGGATCCTTTTGGCAACTCTGCTAGAGTTGCTCTAAGTTCAAGTATTGTTTGAATCATTTGAAATGTGAGAGTGAACCTCAAGCAGATTTTCTGCCTCAGGGTTATGTGTTTTGGTAGCTGTGAACAACTAGCTATTCCTAGTTACTAGAACAAATGATCTGGAACTAATTATACTCTAGGTCCTCATATTTGTTTTTGCGTGGACGCCTGAAAGGAAGGATCATTCCTTCTCTTTTAGTTGTCAAAACAAAGTGAACTGACAATCCCTATAACACATATTGCAGACAAACCATCGTATCACTACAAGGATACAAAGGCGCATTTATGGGCATGCTACTAATGTGGCTATCAGACCTTTAGATGAGGAGAAGGCAGTACAAGTTGCTACAGATCTCATTGGAGAAGGCTTCATCTTTTCGGTATTTTCTAAGCCATTGTTTAACTTTATGTACCTTGCTGTAATACAAGCAATTGAAAATTCACCAAACAGTAATAGCCTTATGCTATGTCTCTGGTTGTAGGTTGCTGTCGCTGCTTTAATTTTCGAGGTGCAAAGAAGTGCTAGGTCAGAGGCTAGAAAGGAGGAAGCTCGTAAACAGGAACTTGAGGTAGTACTGTATATATTTTTCACTTTATTATATTATTTCTCTACATTGTCTTACTTCTTTGCTTAGTTCACTGAAATCAGTTAAATGGACTATGCTAACATGTCCATGCATGCCACGTTCGCTATTCAGTCCTATAGCGGTTAATTTTTATCTTGAGAAACACCGCACACCAGAAAACCGTATCTATAAGCCCCTATTGTGTAGCCATCGGACAGACTCAGTGCTAGAAGCTCCCACACCAGGTGGAATCTGGGGAAGGATTATACAAGGCAAGCCATAGAAATAGAAGAAGTTATACTTAAATTCTTCAGATAAAGCTCTTTCCATTGCACATTTTGTGTTAACCAAGTTTATTAAATGCACAATTTGATACATTCGCAGATATTAGGATGTCTCTGGTGTCTTAAGAACACAGGATTTTACTAGGGATATTTTTGAACTAAATCTCAAGCAACCCCTCATCCAAACATCCTGATTAAGTCACTACCAGAAACTGATCATATTATCATTCCTAATTTGTTGTATCAGGTGATAGTTCGTACATGTTATGTTACTATCAGCCTATCAGGTCAAAATTCATACATGGAATGGACATGCAGATACTAATTTAATATGCTAGAAGATTTTATTCAACCATCTCGCCACCATCTTGAACGCCTCTCTTCTGAAAACATGTGGAAGTATGTAAATACCTGGGAGGCTAGGAATTAACCCAATAAGCATACAAAAGGTACTAATGACGACGACCACAGGCTGTTCTTTCCATTTCCATCTGCGTTGGTCATAGTTATAGAGAATGGCTAGGGCCTACAAAATTTAATCTAGCAAATCATATTACCTTTATATGGTTGACAAATATATTTTCGATGGGTGGAATGTACAAGTTGGAGAATGATGGGGTTGATAAGATAAGTGCAACTATCACATGTTATAGATTTTGCAACTTATTGTTTAATTGGCATTTGCTCAAATATGGGGGGAGAGGAAATCAAATTGATGAAGCTGCACAAAACTGAGCAAATTCAGAATTATGCTAATTACGAAAGAGATTTCTGCAATTTCTATTTGTTTCGTATATTCTTTTAAATCCCATACAGTCGATTAGAATGTTGGTATATTAAAATAATAGCATTTTGGGTAATCGACAGTAGAGTAGTTTATTAAGTTAATGCCTCGTGGCAAGTTAATGTTGTACACATAGGTTTCGATTAGAACACATATGTTCAATTGTTTTCCTTCCCAGTTTATAATGTTTTTCACTCATCATAGGTTTGATTATATACATAGGCTTCGATCATATGATTTAGCTTAATGTTTTTCACTGATCCACAGGAACTGAGACAAAAGGAAGAGATTTTAGCTAAAGATTTAGAAGATCTCAAGCTGAAGCTAGCTGAACTTGAGCGCCTCGCCAAAGGCCGGGGCCTTTCTGGAATATTGAACTTCAAAGGTGTCAATGCAGCAGATAGCAGCAAGGAAGCAACACCTGCTTGATTTATCGATTCAACTTTGGTCAGGAGAAAGGGGGATGTTGTGTTGTTGAGTTTATGCACAAAGCACCTCACAATTGGCTAATTGGTTTCTTCTGTCACAGTTCTTTGATATTATAGCCATGCCCATTCTTTGGGTGAATGGATCAAATTTTATGGTGGTTGATCCATTAGACATCCTGAAATAATAGAGTGATTGTGTGAGGAAAAAGCCCGGGTACTTTTGGGTAAGTGACCGCAGAACAAGATATAAAGATGAATGTATTCTTACTTTGGGCCTTTGGCTCGCTAACACATAAGTGAGAAGTATGATTGTGCTGTGGGCTCCCAACAGATTATTATCCGAAATTTCTCCTCAACCATGTATGTCGGTGGTCCATTGTGAGAGACTGATACCAAGGCAGAATGAAACGGTTTGTTTCACCTGATTCTATTTTTTTTTTGCTGAACACATATGTGAGCCGTGGACTTGTAAACGATTAATCATAATGTTGTGTTGTACGGAGTATAATTGAAGATGGCCTCTCCATTTTTCTGAAGAAGACATGTACAACTGATGTCATGTTCTTTTCTGCTGATGCATTCTGGAAGGATTGCTGTTCAGGTACAAGATGTACACATCAGTGCTTTCTTATTTTCTTAGTTTAGTGGATCACACATGTCTCATCTTGCAGTGTTTCCTTGAATAAAAATGCATTTTTGTATTGCATAGAAACTGAAGACACGTGTTGCATGAGTTACTCCATGCATGCGTCACGTGACATAATTGCATGGTCTGTGAAATGAAACTACTACGTGTACTGAACTACTGATTATATGTGTGGTTTTGCGCGTATGCTTTTGTACAATGTATCAGTAGAAGTTTCCATGGGCCTATCTATTTGTTCGGTGAAATCTTCCTGTGAGCAACCTACAAAACCGCAAACCCTACTTCCACCTTACTATCTTTGGGAGCGCATATATACGCGTAGAATCGTACACACGCATCTCTCTCCTCTCTACACTGTGTTGCGTAGCCCGGACCGACATGACCGGCGGCGTGAACGGCAACGGCGGAGGCGGTGGGGGCGGCGGCGGGGCGTGCGCGGTGTGCAAGCACCAGCGGCGCAAGTGCGAGCCCAACTGCGAGCTGGCCGCCTACTTCCCGGCCAACAGGATGAACGACTTCCGCGCGGTGCACCTCGTCTTCGGGGTGGCCAACCTCACCAAGCTCATCAAGGCCAACGCCACCGAGGCGGCGCGCCGCCGCGCCGCCGAGACGCTGACGTGGGAGGCGCGGTGGCGCGAGCGCGACCCCTCCGAGGGGTGCTACCGCGAGGTCTCCTGCCTCCGCCGCGAGAACGCCGTGCTGCGCGCCGAGAACGCCGCGCTCAGGCGCCGGGCCGACCAGTGCGCGTGCTGTGTCACCACGTTGCAGCAGCAGCAGCAGCAGATATTGCTCGTCTCGGCTTACAACAACGGCGCCCGGCCCCCCGGCGGCGTGCTGCACGGGGCCAGCGCCGGAGTCGTGCCCGGCGGCTTCTACAGCGGCAATGCCGGCGCCGTCCGCGCCGCCAATGGCAACGGGGCGATGCCCGCGCGCCCTCACGTGTCAGCTCCGGCGCCGCAGACGACGATGGTCGGATGCGCGCAGGGCGACCGGCACCACGCCGCGTCCGGCGGAGCGAACGGCGCCGGCGCGCCGAGGCCCGGGGCAGCTGGTCAGGCGGAGCCCAGGGAGAAGAGCAGCGCGAGGTAAGTTGAGGACGCTTCTCATTCTTCCGTTGAGGTGGAGGTTTGCATTGCATGGTGGATATATATATGGGCTTCTTCTATGCGTTGTGTTTTTGCAACTGCAGGTGTGACGCTCAGCGCACAGCTAGCTAGCAGTGGGCTATGGGAGAAGATGAAGGCAGAAATTCAACCGTTTCATATGAAATTCATGTCCTAAGTAGGAAAAAGCCCTAAGTGTTGGTTTTGGAATAAAAAGTACTCCCTCCGTCCCATAATATAATAGTGTCAAAAACGTTCTTATATTATGGGACGAAGGGAATACTAGCTTTACTCTTTTTTTTCTTCTTCTGCTTGAGCAGGACATCTAAAGTTCAAAGTGTAAAAACTCAGCTTTGTATAACTGGTGATTCATTTAATTAGAAGCCAGAAGATGATTCATGCAGTTTAGAGACTTTCAAGCTATACTTGTTGATTTAAGCAGCTGGTCATCCTGCTGCAAATCTAGAACCTCAGTTGCATTCAGTATTATCCATTCAGGAAAAGCACATGAACTGGAGTAGTACACCTCACAAGTCACAAATACTATAGGGACTAAAAACACAGGAACGGAGAGAGTAGCTTTGGAGGGACAGGAGGAGAGGCATTGCCTTAATGTATTGCTACTCGATGAAATCAATAAGATTATCTAAACTCCTGAGTACGGGCCCTGGTGAAACTGATAAAGATTTCTCCCCAAATGTGACCGAGAAAAAACTTATGAGCGCACAAATTCTATGTCGGCACAAACTGGAGATGACTCACGATAGCAAAGCGCTCAGACCGGTTGGATCAAACTGAGAGTGCATGACAAGGGTCATGGTTCATTCAAATCAACAATGACACAAATAAATGTGTCCAATATTTTCTCAAGTAGTATCAAATATCAGCATGCGGATGGAGATGCATGTTATATTCGATATTTCTAATAGGAACAGAATATTAGGATTCCTTGTGCTACAACCTCAAAAGAAACTGAAAATTCTACACTCAAGCCATATAACTCAGATGTTCACCAAAACCAAGCAGGATACTGCGGGAACAGCCATAGGGATTTAACGAGTCTCATCGGGTACTGCTGCTTCACCCTCTCTTACCAAACCAGCATCACCATTGCTAATCAAGAGGAACCAAGATAAATATATCAGTCAATTCATATGAGCATGACATTATAACCAGCAAGATTGCAACAAAACATCACAGTAGGTTTAAGCTAGGAGACCTCACCTTGACTGACCAGAGCCTTGCAGTGAGGGTGAGTCAACTTGCATTGTTACAGGGCCATCATTTACCAATGAAACCTGCAAAAGTTCCCAATTGACATGCATTCTGGAAAGTGTAATGTGAGACAAGTCAGTTATAGCATCTGTTACTGGGGGGCACCTTCATCATTGCTCCAAAAATGCCATCTGCCAAGAAGAGATGAAGTAGGGACAATTGTCAGGAATAGGTTCAATGCGACAGTGACTTCTAGCAGGGATCCTTCAAATGTACAGGAACAGATAGCAAAAAAACAGAAATAGCAGCCTCAATATTGTATTATGCGAAAACCATATAATCAATAAACTGGCATACTCATGGCAAGGTATCAGGGGAGTACAAATCTGAACAAGAAGAAAGTATTCTTAACTTACTAATAATATAACAGAATATGCCGTAAATTGAGTTTTTACTTTATAATGGAACAGTCGGACAGTCCGTGCAGGAACATTGAGAAATATGAGAAAGTATCCATACATCGGTTACCATGTGAAAACCTCAATAGGAATACAGGTGAACTTATGTAAAGAAGATCGATTTGATGATGAAGCACTCAAGATGGCCAACTTCATAAACGTATTATGCAATATTAGAAGCATGAACATATTACCTTTAACTGAATCAGTTTTGTACGACTTTTGAAACTTCTCGACCAAAGAAGCGTAGAAAGGTTTTGCTTTCGCAGGTGGCATAGCCACATGGAAATCTGGCTTGTTACCCTTCAGGATTCCATATAAGGTAAATTGGCTCACTGAATAGGATAACAACTTAGAAAAAGAATAAATAACAACATATCAACTGTTAAAGGTTATGCCATTGCAGATACAGAAGTAGAGAGAGCAAGTTGCATTGTATTACCTAACAGGACTTCAAAGTTCCGCTGCATAACCTGCAGAAAGTGAAACGCAAAATAAAGTTCAGGGGGTAATCAACATGCTGAATGCTCTCCTAAGCAGAATTGCTTATAGATGACTCTGAGGCTTACGCTCTGATCCCATGCTTTTCCAGTCTTCTCATTAGTAAACAGCCTCATATTCAGGACCTTCCGACAGCTACGGAAATAGAGTGTTAGCATGAAACAGACACCATCACAACGAGATATATTTACTGGACATTTCAGTATAAACAAATTCTCTGTTGTCAGAAAAGTAACGGTGACAAGTGAGTCACTGGTACATGAATTGCACAAAAGTTAAGCAAAACTTTCCAAATTACAGAGTGTCACAACAGAATCCTTCAAGCACCAGAATACAGCACCAAGTACACATCACTATTTATTGATACGCTAACGATTGTCATCTTAATCACTCAATCCACCAAAAGGAGTAATCAATTACACATCATTCACCCAGATTCCGGTGGAATACCTCCCTGCGAGAGGGAGAGGGTGCCGAGGATTAGGAGGGAGAGGTCAGAGGTGGGTTCATTACATGTAGTCGGCGTCGGAGCTGGTGTCAGCCTCGTGAACGCCGACGAGGACGAGGAGGCCCGGGCCGATCGCCGACACCACTTGCCCTTCCACCTGCTACCCCCGCAAAGACCAATCAGCGCCCACCTCTCCCAATGATTCCGTGCAGGATACAGCGGATGTGGCGAACTGAAGAGGAAGCGGTCACCTCGACGCTGGCCGAGAGGACGCGCTGCACCACGGCCCTCATTCCCTTCCTTCTGGCCTCCGCCGCGGCGAGGCTCCGAGCTTCCTGCGAGTGGGCGAGTCGCCGGAGACGGCAGTCGGCGACTGTGGTGGGCGGGTGGGCGGAGTGAGCAGCGGAGGCCTCAGCGAGGGTCGACGGGCCGGTAAAAATGCCCATGATTTATTGGGTCTAACAGGCCGGGCTTTGCCAGGATCACATTTTGGACCGGGCTTTGCCAGGATTTGCACTCTTGACATTTTTTTTTCCTGTTAGAGCTTGGCATTTTTTTGCCACTTGTTAGAGCTTGACTTAGAAATATCCAATTGTATTGTTTACTTGTTGTCAAAACACTATTTTCTACTCCCTCAGTCCCATAATATAAGAGCGTTAGTGTCAAAAACGCTCTTATATTACGGGACGGAGGGAGTATTTTCTAGGAGTAGAAAAATAGTGTTTGACTTTTGACAACATGTAAAAGATAACAGTATCATCACCAAATTTATCTCACGGCCATGAAATTTACGTGGAAAATAGCACTAATTCCATTAACATACATGAGTCTGGGTATATATATACGTACAGATTGTTTGGGAATCTTACATCTTTACACCTGATTTGTCCAGAAATCCATCTTACAACATGGTCACTCACCTAGCTACGAGTGCAGAGGCGCACAGCACACTGCTGTTCGTCACATTCTACAACCACCTCTAAGTTCTTTATTCTTCACCCATATGGACAACAAGCACAGAGAATTTTTGTACCAATTGCTGATCTTGCATCCACTCTTCTGATTTATGAAGCCCGAGTAGTATTTTCTGCCTCCACGGCAACATCCTGCACATTGCCATCTTCCGTTGTGGGATGGACATCCATCGGCTTACCCTCTATTGTAACAGGCCCTTCATTCACCACCAACTCACGTCCATACGCATCGGCCTGCTCCGGGACATCCGGCGTCTTGTCGTCCCGTCTCTTCATGGAGATCTTCCTGCTCAGTGTGCTTGTCAGTGATCTACCCGGCTCCCCTGCGTTCTTCTCCACCACCTTCACCATATCTTCTGTCAAACTTCCCGCGTCTCCTCCTTTGCTTGCATCGTCGCTGACCACAATCTTTATCGATGTCCGCTTCTCGCCAAGCTCCTTCAGGTTGGGACGTGGGGTTCGGGGGAGCTTCGGATCAAGATCCGGCGAACCTTGACGCGGGGTCCGCGGGAGGTTCGGATCAAGCTCTGGTGCACTCTGAGGACCAGGACTTGTGGGGATGCTAGGGTCAATGAGATCGCGAGAGCTCCCCTTCTTCGAGTTCCTCCGGAAAAATGAGCCCATATTGAACATACCGCCACGACCACTCTTTGGGGTAGGAGTAGGAGGGGCTTCCTTTGATATGTCAACCTCTTGGAGGATCTCCGTGTCTGGATTACGTGCCCGTCCTTTCCTGGATTCCCATGTCTGGGGAACACCAGTTCCAGGGCGATGTACATATACACCTCCAGGTTGCTCTTGTCCATCAAAGTCAATGTGCTCAACTTCATCCAGTATAACTTTCCTTTCTTCAAGCAGCTTAGCAGCATCCGACTTGCTATCAGCAGAGGTGGGCAGTGGCAGTTTCGCATCAGTTTTCGCTGGTGATTCTTCCAAACTCGTTGTTGCCTCCGTCTCCTTCAAAAACATTCGGGATAGAGTTATTCTACAATAATCATGTCCTTGTGAAGAGATGGTAATCTAGTTTTACCATTCATTGAGGTGCTACCTTGCTACCATCGTCAGATGACCACCAAAAAGGTCTTAAAAACTATGGCCTAAAAGTTAAGAATGTTATCACCAACCTCTGATACATCTTCAATCGTTATAGCCAGGTGGATCCTTCCTTTCTTGACATTCTTCAGCGATATCCATTTGTCATGTCTTTGTCCACCTCTCAGTTCATTTACGTCTACGGTACATTCTCTGTAAACAAATTGGAATTCATCATGTATTTATTTTTCTTTCAGTAAAGGACCAAATATATCTGTTCAGTAAGAAACAGCACACAAGGGCCAATTTTCAAGCCAAGATAAAACAAATGCCAGAACTCATCTTTTAGGGACCACAGCAGAATCACAACACTGCTCATTGCAAATATTTTTTTTCGAGAAAACGCAAGAAGCTTTGCATATCGATGCATTGATAGAAGAAAAGGTTATGTACATGTTCATTGCAAATATAGTTCTACAGAAAATTAAGGATCAAATGTCCAAAGATTGGCATTTAAAGATTTGCTAATTGCTCCTCCATGTCTCAAATACAAGACAATACATATGTTATCCTATGGATCTCCTGGTTAGAGTTTCATATAGCAAGATGAGTTCAGAAAAAAGAACATACCCAAGCGAGTCATCAAACATGTGGTCCTTATCGCGAACTTCCATAACAAGTTCATTTGATGCTTCCCACGACGTGATGGGTATCTTGAATTCCTCAAACCATTTAGGAGATAATGTTTTCCTCTGTATTTGAGTTTGGAATTTAAAAAGACCAATACGACCTCTGACATAAGGGTCCGACAGCCCTATAAAATAGAACATTAAATGTTTGAAACAAAGGATGAATAATGCAAACATTTCGACAGGGGCAGCCACAGCCGCAGGTAATTCTCACCGTTTATATCAGCTGGTTTCATGTCAAGCCCTTCCAAAATCTCAAGTTTCACATATGCAACAGGAGGTCTCTCCTCAATGTTGAACCAGTTATTTTCTGCAGAATGTTAGATATTAATGGAAAGCAAGTAGATAACATAGCAGAAAAGGGTTAGAAGATTTATCATCACAAAAAGTATTAAAATGAGAAGTATCATTCTTCCAAAAAGTAGGACAAAGTACAGATGTTATTTAACTTTAAGCACGATCATATTAGTTTTACTTGTGCCAGCACACTCAACTAAATAAACGAGTGAAAAAATGTTGGTTCATATTAACTCTACACCATAGGGCGGGCCTGGCGCAGTGGTAGAGTCTCTCCACTTGTGGCCTGGAGGTCCTGGGTTCAAACCAGCCTCCTTGCAGAAATTCCCTTCCCCAGACCCCACCTTGTGTGGGAGCTTTCAGCACTGGGTACGCCCTTTATTGACTCTACACCCTATCTGAACTACTTGATACTACTAGTATTTAGTGAAGTAATATTTCTGAAACTGTAATATTTAGACCAGCAGGAAGAAAAGACGATTTCTGATGGTGAAAGGGTCGGATGAGGATATTCAGAACCTCAAGTTCCTCCTCCTTTGCTTTCAGGAAATGTCGGGTCTCACAATTAATTTTGCCAAGAGCGAGGTAATGATCTTGGGATATTCTCAGTCGGAGGCCCAGCGGATTGCTAATCGTTTAAATTGCCACTTGGGATCCTTCCCGACGACTTACCTTGGCATGCCACTTAGTGACACACGCCTCCTGGAGAAGGATTTCCGTCCAATAATCGCCAAGCTCCAACCTAGGATGGAGCCATGGCAAGGGAGATGGCTTTCCAAAGCCGCTCGAGTGATTCTGATGAACTCCTTCCTTATCAGCCTATTGATGTATATCATGGGATTCTATAGTTTACATGAATCCCTCCATCATGAGGTCAGTAGACTCCTTTCCCGATTCTTCTGGGCGGGAGAGAACAATAAACAGAAGTACCATATGGTGAAATGGTCCGAGATCTGTAAACCTAAGGACCAAGGAGGCCTTGGGGTCATTTCCTCCAAGCGGATGAATATTGCCCTCTTATCCAAATGGCTTTGGCGGATCCAGACTGATGAAGGTGGCCTGTGGCTTGAGATTATCCGTGCGAAGTACCTTCGCGGGCAACCGCTGGCTTTCGCGCCTAGGTCTGGAGGGTCCCAATTCTGGCAATCGGTGATTCGTCTGATGCCGGTCCTGCGCATTGGGACTTCCATCAGAGTAGGTACCGGATCAGCCACCTTATTTTGGCTGGATAGATGGGCTGGTACCCGCCCCTTTGCGGAACGTTTTTTTGCGTTATTCTCGATCTGTGTCCGCCCACAGATCTCCGTGGTTGTGGCCTTGGCTAACTTAGGTGCGATTGCCTTCCGCCGTACCTTCAGGGCGGTGGAACTTGAGCAATGGGATGAATTGCTCGAGTGTATTGCCCTCCACTCCCCCTCTCTGGAGCCCGATGCGCTATCTTGGCACCTCGAGCCAAGCGGCAGATTCTCGACTAGATCCCTGTACCAGGCGATTGTTCCCACTCCTGGTCCGGTGGAACTAGCGGTGCTTTGGGAGATCAAACTCCCCTTGAAGATCCGCATATTTCTCTGGCAATGGGTTAGAGGTCACCTTCCCTCGGGCACAGAGGTCCGTAAACGTAATGGCCCTGGGGATGGCCTCTGCCCCATTTTTCTGGTACCGGAAGACTGCAACCACATCTTCTTCCGGTGCCCGGCGGCACAGTTCTTATGGAGTTGCTTCCGGGAGGTGGTTGGTGGCAGTTGGTGCCATGACAACCTCCCGGATTTGTTCGGGGAGGTCCTTAGACTCCCCTGCACTAGTCGCGCCCCCATTTGGGTGGCTTTGGGTACCCTTGCTTGGTCCCTTTGATGTACCCGTAATAAACTAGTCATCGAACGCGTGATTCCGTCTCGTGTGACTGATGTGATCTATAAAATGTGTGGCTTCTTACAGCTCTGGAGACCGCTTAGCAAGCGGCGCGACCGAGACGTCATCGACTACATTAGGTCATCGACAACATCATGGCGGGTCTTCGTTCCTCGGCGGCGGCTTTTGCTCCTCCACCTCCACCACCACCGCCGCCTCCCGAGCCGGATTAGCGGTTCTTTTTAGCTTTCTTTGGGGCTTGTTTTGCTGTGCCCCCAGCATGACTCTATGACTTGATTGTACTTTGTACTACTATGTTGGATGCTCGGTTCTTTGCTTTATAATTAAAGCGGGGGGAAACCCTTTTTCGTAAAGACGATTTCTGAAACACAAGCATGAAACGGAAGGTTACTTCTTACCAGAAGGAGTAGATGAGAACTTTTCCATGTTGATGACAAGCATATTGGGCTGGAAAAAGAAAAGATGCATCAGCAGTTAAAATATCATAATTAAAGGTAAGATCTGTATTTCTGAATGGGGCAGAGTGATCTAACCTCAACTAATGTCTGCCCAAATGCAGTATCCATCAACTTATCCTGGACAAAGAAATAGAGGAGACCAAGTGAGCACTAAGAAACATATTCAACAATGTCACCAAAAGGTCTAGAAAAAGGAAAAGTATGACATGTGGGGCAGTTACCAGCCATCCTGAAATTCCTGGAAACTCAGTGACATCAAGTCCGTGGCCAACGAGTGGTTTTACCGTCATTTGAAAATAAGGAGGCTCCACAAAGCATAGTCTTAGACGGCCAAGAAATGGCCAACTCCGAACAAACTTCACACCAAGTAAAACCTGCAGTGAACATATTTTTGTACTGAGAACAAGGTAAGGATAAGGGGAACAAACTGACTGGTGTCTCTAATGAATGATAATTTACTGAAATTCAGATTGAAACCTTTTCTTCTCTTCTCTTTACTCCAGAAGGATTTTGCATATCTTTTACAACTACATCAGTACACTTTTAACAGTTGAGGATCTCTTCTTTTTTTTTCCCTTTTTTAAGAAGATACATGTAGGCCACTGCTGGCTCCAAAGTTGTCGTTGGCTTCATTAGGATTATATCAGTACTAGCAATCTACCTACAGATGCAAGAATAATATTTGTTTCCATTCACTCTACAGGGCAGCCACTGAGCAAACTAGCCTCCACCATGGTGAGAAATGGTCATTCCATTCCTCCACTGAGCAAACTAAATCTAGGTGTTGTGTCTATTTTGAGTAAGGAAAAACAGGCAGCCTTAACCAATTTTGAGCAAGAGGTATAATAAAAAATAATGTGTTATTTTTAAGGAGCAAAAGAATTCTGCTATACATGTGTATTTGCTTAGTCTTGTACATTTTCTCCATATAATATCCGAAGAACCAAGTTGCCAATCACTTGATTAGTGATAGAATGATGGTGCTAACTAGGTGACTTGCCTTTCCTTCGACATGCATCCTAGTCAAATGCATGTTTGCGGTCATTCCAAGTCCCACACTCTTATGCAGCTGCATGGCAAGCACAACACTCATATCTTCAGCAGATAGGAAGTTCATCCCTAGCTCCAAAACCTGGGTCAATCGATCGGATGGCATACAGATCATTACAAATGTACATCCCACGGAAGGGAAAGGAAAGAATCAGATCAAAAGAAAGTAACGCCCACCAAATGGTCATCATCTGATGTCTCAGGCAGAACTCTCATCGAGGTAAATATTGGTGAATCCCTACCCATGTAAAGCTCCTGGACACTTGCTTTACTCTGCACAAAAACTACATGAATTGAGCCATACTCACTTAAGGTGACTTCAAAAAACAAGGTTGAACTAGCAGTTTTAAGTTAAAAGCCATGCAATAGAACCTCATCATGAATGTAAGACATTAGTGGAAAGGACGTAGATATAGCAGGAAGATATAAAACATACAACTATCCAAGGTTTGAACTTATCCAAGAACCACGGTATGATGGGCCGTAAAAGTTGTGAAACAATCTTCTCCATACAGATAGGCCACATCTTTTTGACTGCATGATTTAACCAACGTACTGATTCTCCATCAGAAAGCAGCTGATAGAGAAAACAAAATGAGTTTAGTGTGGCCACAGATCACAACAAAGTTAAAAGCAAGAAAGGGTATGCTAGCCTAGTCAACCAAGTTCATCCTTGTAATAATTGACACAAACATTGATTTTGGATTGCAGAAAAGGTGCATACTCTTTGTTGGTAGGCAGATTTCATTTCCGCATGTTGTATTCGCTTCCGCAGTCTCATTGCGCAGCGGGCATTTACCTACAATAAAAACAAGCATAGTTTAAATTTTAGTTCTGGAACCAAACAGCCATGATAAAGTCATACGTATTTAGTTCAGATTTTCTGGTATCTAGCCATATTCATGCAAACATCTAAGCCATTATCTGGAAGGTTAAAATTTGTGCATCTGAAGCTAGAACTTAGTAGTAACAAAAGTCATATAGAAGAAAAAACATTTCAAATGGAAACAGGGGGTAAAATAAGGAAAGAAAATTAGTGCAGTAAAGACAGCTCAAAGCAACTACTGATTGGCATTGATTGGCAATACCAGGGAAATATTTAATAAAGTGACAAGGCGGCGTCTATCTCAAATACATTACATGCTTTAATTATTAAAGTGAGGTTAGTCGAGAGAAATCTTGTTGGAAATTCATTGATCCTGCTCAATGCTTATGAAATTATATTGTGATTTACCAATCCCTAAAAGTTGGTGCGTTGCTGAGCTGCATAGAAATCCTAGGGAGTAGGGACACTAGCTCACCATATCAAATTGTTGTAGCCACAAAACATGGATAGATGATAAATTTTGCTCGAACAACTAATATTTCTCAAACGAAGACATAACTTTCGTGAATTACGAATTTATATGCTTATATTCCATTTAAGGCAACAAAATTTCCACTGTATCATGTAACATGTTTAATAACTTTTTCCCCAGAAATCTAAAAGGAAGTATTCAACAAACTAAAAGTCAAATTCACATTTTCCCTGGAAGCATAGAACCATCAGGTTACAATTTATTAAAAAAAAACATCATATATTGCAGAAGCTGGGCTACAGCGCGGCGTCCCCAATAAATGCCCAAGAAAACGCATAACAGTATGTCTGTCGCCTGTTCCAAGTACTCCTACACATATGGAGAAATCATCGGTACTATGCCCAGCCATAGTATCCTACAAACTCAATTTCACAAAGCATCAGAAACATCATACCAGACCAAATATAATTCCAATAAAGAAAACCAGGTCAAACCGGGCGGCTATAACCCGCAAGCGCAGCCAGGATCATGCACGGTGTGCCTTATAAAGCTCTGTAACCACCAGCTACGTCAGCAGAGACGAGTCCAAGGCACCGGAGAAGTGGGGAAAGAGCAGGAATCTGGGAGCCAAAGCGACGCAGAATAACGGTGCGGTATAAACCCGGATGCAGCAGGCGAGCACGCAGTTCTAGGAACGAAGCCGTATCCCGGGATGGGCGAGGCGGCGGGGCTGAGAGAAGCAGCAGCAGCAGCAGCATACTTGCCATGTATAGGTAGAGGAAGGCGATGAGGAAGACGACGGAGTGGCAGCAGCCGAAGGAGGCGGCGGCCCACAGCGCGAGCAGCACGAGGCCGATGTGGTGCACGATGGAGAGGTCGCCCGCGTCCATCGCTGCGCCGCGCCGCGCCGGCCGGCGATCTTGTTTGCTGCCGCGAAAAGGAGTTGCAGTGGCGGGTTTGTGAATCTGGGTGGAACTGGAACGGACGAGGGGGGCGAGGCGAGGCGAGCGAGCGGGTGCGTGTCCCGGGAAAGGGATTTCTGAAAATGACGGGGTGGTGAGTGAGAGATTATTGTCATCCATGACTGACCCGAGCCGACACGTAAGAAAGTGGCAAGTGGCGTGGTGGTACAGGAGCCCCGCACGCGCATCGTGCTCCGGCCCGGTGGGTATATCGGCCGTCGTCACTCCTATGCGAGTGTGCGACGTTTATGGTCATGGCATGGGTGCTAAAAAAAAAATCGTCGTGCCTATTTTTGTAATTTTCTCATATAAAAAAACAACCACTCGTAATATGTAAGTAGCTGGTTATATCTTCTATATTGTACTCTCTTCGATCCAAAATAAGTGTCATGATTTTAGTTTAATGATAGTGACACAAATGATAGCTGACGTAACATGGCTTTCTAATAAATGAAAGATATGTGCATATAACTTTTTTAAAGAAAATGGTCACCTCGTTAAATGGAACCAAGTTTGAACATGAAGCGTACAACTTATCTTGGAAAAATTCAAGCGCGTCGAAGGCGGAATACAATTTCATGCGTATCTCGGTACTAAATCGTTCACTTAAGCCACTACACTCAATGGCGGATCCAAGAATTTAAGTTACCTGGAGCGAAAAATTAACTTGAAAAATATGAAGCCACACGAACTCTGAAAATAAACATAACTTAAGAAATAATACAAAGCTACATGCACTCTACAAATCTACTAATTATCCAATATACTTCAAGACCCCCCTCCCCTCCCATCCCCGACGACCACCCGCTGGGCTTCCCTGACAACTGCTACAAGAACGTTAACACCCACATCGCCTGCTTTATCACTTTCCCATCGCCCATTTCGCCAGCCTTTTTGACTTACACTACTAGGGAAAACCTTATACACAAAATCTTAACAACGGCGCGGTTTAAAAACAGACGCTACTGCTAATTAGCAGTAGCGTGCTTGAGGAAACCACGCTACAAATAACCCGGTAGCAGTAGCGCTCTAGGTGAAACAAGCGCTACTACTATAATTGCCACGGCGTTGCCTCCAGGCTCGGTATAGTAGTAGCGCCCTTCCCTGGACGCGCTACTGCTAAAGTACTTAGTAGCAGTATTTTTCTTTAAAACTCGGTGCTGCTAACTATTGCACCTAATTAAGTTTAGTCCCATACTGCTAAGCGATCAAGGTGTTTACCACCTTAAATATGTTACTTCTCAAACTATCTCGAGCACTTGGTCTTCATTGAACTATATATGTAGAATTTGTGCGTGCAATATGAATCCTCGCCTGTACCTATACAGGTATAGTGAGGATTCATGTTGACTATTTAGATTCTACACAAAAAGATCAATGATGATCAATGTATATTTTTTATGCGTGCTTAGACTTAGCAGTAGCGTTTTTATCTAAAACGCGCTGTAGCTAATTTAGCTATAGCCCGTTTCCTAAAGTGCGCTACTGCTAGTTCGACTTAACCACCCGCGGGCTTAAAATTTCACTAAGTCCTGCTTCCCCCCTCTTCCCCCCCTGTTCCCCTAACTCCTCTGTCGCCGCCGCCCGAGCCCGAGCCTGCCCTCACCGCCGCCGCCCGAGCCCGAGCCTGACCTCACCGCCGCCGCCCTCGACCTCACCGCCGCCGCCCGAGCCCGCCCAGGACCGCCGCCTCCCGATCCCGAGCCCGCACTCGCCGCCCCTACCTCTCCATCGCCGAGCACCTCCCCGCCGCCGTCTCTCCCCTCTCTGTAAGCCCCCCACCCCTCCCCCACCCCCTCTCTCTCTGCTTAGTTAGTAGATGTTTTTTAGTAGTAGTAGATGTTAATTTAGGGTTCATAGATAATGATTTTTAGTAGTAGTAGATGTTAATTAGTAGTAGTAGATGTTTTTTACTATTGTATAATGTAGTTTTTTTTACTGTTTTTAGTAAGTGTTTAAAATAGTTAGTAAGTAAATTAATAAAGTAGTTGAACTAGTTTAGTTTTAGTTGAACTAGTTTAGTAAGTAAATTAATAAACTAGTTGAACTAGTTGAATTAATAGAACTAATGTATTTTTTGTAAGAAAATTAATATAACTAGTTGAACTACTTTATTTTTAGAAAGAGCTAGTTTTTTTATTTATAGTAAGTTTATATTTAGTAAGAACTAGTTGAATTAATAGAACTAGTTGAACATGTCATATTTGTTGTTATTTTTTTAGTTTAAGCAATTATTCGGGATGTATTAGTGATAACTTATAGGGTTTTTGCTTTTGCAGAAATCAAGGAGCCCCTCCATCATCCTCGCCGTCGTCCCCGTCACCGACCCCCTCCGACCTCGAGGTGAGACCAGCCAAATCTCCATGCCAAACATGTATATCTTGTGTTGCTCAAATAGGATATGTGGTTGCCCAAGTGGCCGGTCATGTTCAGGTTACACCTCCGAGTGGCCTATGTTTTGCCGGAGTGTTGATTAATTTCCGTTCCGGCAAATTTCAGGCGCTCGATATGTCCTTTTTTAGCAAAGGTCAGATTTTTCCGTGAATTCTGGCATGACTTGTGCTAGAATATGTAGGAAATATCGAGTGGCCTGGATTTTCTCGAAAAATAATGATCTAATTAAGGTTTTTTAGTACATATATTTAATTGTACAAGTTTAATCTTTGAATTATGAACGTAGGAAATGTCATACTCGGACGACGACAGTCTCCCGGGGGAGTGCAGCTGGTGCCACGATGATCGAGGCCTGTGCGACAGGTGCCCTCACCTGGACGAAGATCGGCACTTCAGCATTAAGCTCGAGGAGACCTTCGATGTTGAACCGGTACGCAACGACGACAAGTGTTTTTTTCGTAATTAAGCACGACTTCAACTATTTCAACGTCTAATTTTCATCTTTTACAATTCGACTAGCTTATCCCATGCCATGCAAGACGCTGTGTCTTGGAGAGGATGGGTTTTGAAGACCATGAAAATTTTGAAACAAATAAAATACACCTAAGGACCCATCATGATATGGATTTTGAAGTAAATCTGTACAATTCTCAGAGCGTAACCCATTTTGGTTGCCCAAATTGGGAAGCACTTTGCAAAATGTATGGTTTTTATGAGGGTATGATTGTCACCATGGATCTTGGTGATCCTGACATCGAGCAAGACAATATGGACATTTGGGTCCTTGTTGATACGCTTCTGATTCTACCGCTATGTGAGTTTCTCAAACATAGTTATTAACTAATTTGTATTGTTTATTTCAAAATAGTTGACAGCTTATTTTGATTCTTCAAACAATGTGCGGAAGATGGTAGACAAAACTCACTACACCGATGGCTCCGAATTAACTTATAAGGAGAAAAATCATCTGATCGCATTTTGTACTTATCTTGAGAATTACAATACCTATTATCGAACTCCTCCAAATTATGGTGAATATGTGCCACTAGTGCACGTGTTGAACCACGATAACTTCTATGGAGATACCCTGGTAAGATTTTTTACTATTACGACATCCGTGCATCTTTTGCATACTTCTAAAACCAGTACATCATTGCTAACTACGAAGTTATTACTATGTTTTTTAACAAAAAATCCTGATGGATTGTGTGCCTCATCTGATGTATCAGAATGGTTGCCTTGAAGTTCTGAACATACAGCCAGGTCATCCTACGGATCTCACCTGTGCATATCGGATTTCTAAAACAGGTGAACACATGCTAATCAAAGAATGGAAAAATGTTTGGACATTGTAAGGAGGTTCTTGGAAGCAACATTAAGCGAAAGGCAAGAATTGGAGACAGAATAATCTCCATTCTCCATAATGGAGAGTCAGGGGCTATCTTGTTTTTTGCTATTTTACCTTAGAGAATATAGTAGGTCCTATGAGGTACAATATGTTTATTATGTGGTACAATGTGTTAGAGTTGATGATGAGGAGTAGTTGTGATTATGACTAGTGACCAATTTGCTATGTGATGTCTCATTGATGAAAACGATGATCTTGAGGAGGTGTTATATGACAATGATGTATTATGATGATAAGTTGTTAATGATATGATGATGATGATATTTATTATATCATTGGGTGAAAGAACCGCGGATTAGTTTCAGGTGGATGTCCATCCACTTGAAACTAGTCCACGGTTCTTTCACCCCGTGATGTAATAACTTATTATGATGTAAAAACAATCTCTAAATTCCTGTTGTATGAAAACTTGTATAAAGGTGTATGAATACAACATGAAATAAAAAAGAAATAAAATGCGAAATAATAGTAGTAGCGCGGGCAGGGAGAAGCGCTACTAGTAATTACCAGTAGCGCTCTCCTGAGAAAGCGCTACTACTAAGTCGATATAGCAGTAGCGTGGGTTAAAGCACGCTACTGCTAACCTTTAGCTGTAGCGCCGTACCAGTAGCGCTGCTGCCCGCGCTACTGATAGGCCTAAAACCCGTGCTGCTGCTAGGCTTTTCCCTAGTAGTGCTAGAGGGCTCGCAGACCTGCACTGCTAATCTTATGAATTGTAAGTTGGGTTCCTTCCCCGCTACTTATCTCGATGTCCCAATCTCCCCTCTTAAACTCCTTGCGGCCAATTTTAAACCCACCGAATCAAAGGTTGGAGCTAGGATTCCTCCTCGCGGGCAAAGTAATATGATTAACTCTTGCCTATCTAGCCTTCGTACTTTCATTATGAGCTTCTACCGCTTATACGACAGCAATCATGCTAGCTTTGATAGAGATAGTAGGCTACTAAGACGATGTAACCACCAAAAAACACAAAATATGATATAGATGTCATGGAGGACTTCTAAGATGGACTCCTGCTGCTTGAATCATTCATTCTCTAGCCCAAAATGTCCAGTTCTGGTTTGTACCTGAAAGTGCGTTATATCGACTGGAGGGGGGTGAATAGGCGATTTTTATGAATTCTTCACTGAGGAATTTGCCAGTGAGGAAATTCCTTAGCGAAGAACTACTTGCAGCGGAATAAGTACTCAAAAGTATGCATAGCAGAACACAAGCATGGTCATCATGATGAAATGAAGACAAGCACAGAGTACAGAAAGCGTAAACACAGGATAACACAGGATGAAGACAAACAGACTGAAGAAATTGAACTGAGGAAATTGAGAAAGTCTTCAGTCAAAGTCTTCAAACACAGATATGAACAAGTGCACAACACAGTTATGAGGAAATGAAAGAGTTGAGGAAATAGAACCAGTTGGCTTGGTGAAGACAATGATTTGGTAGACCAGTTCCAACTGCTATCTCAGTTGTACATCTGGTTGGAGCGCCTAGGTATTTAAACCTGAGGACACACAGTCCCGGACACACAGTCCTCACCGTATTCTCCTTGAGCTAAGGTCACACAGATCTCGCCCAATCACTCGTGGTAAGTCTTCAGGTGACTTTCGAACCTTCACAAACTCGGTCACTCGGCGATCCATAATTCCTCTTGGATGCTCTAGACCATGACGCCTAACCGTCTGGAAGAAGCACAGTCTTCAAAGGTAACAAGCGTCGGATCCACGCATGATCAATCTCTTCAGTGATGCTCAATCACTTTGGGTTTGTAGGTGTTTGGGTTTGGGTTTTCCTCACTTGATGATTTTCGCTCAAAGTCCTCGGAGGATGGGATGCTCTCAAATGACAAGTGTCAGTTTCTCTCGGAGCAGCCAACCAGCTAGTGGTTGTAGGGGGCGGCTATTTATAGCCTAGGGAGCAGCCCGGCATGATAAGACATAAATGCCCTTCAATGATATGACCATTAGGTGGGTAGATATTTTGGGACAGCTGGCGCATAGCACAGCAACGGTCGGAAATTTGAGTATCAAATTCCTCAGGGCTATCATGTTCCTCACTGTGTAGGCAATCCACACTGGCGAATTCCTAACTCCTCAGTCAGAACAAATTCCTCAGAGACCAGAAGAACTTCGTCTCTGTCACTGAAGAATATGACTGAACTGTATGATATTTCCAATGGCTTCACTCAAAGGGATTGGTAGGTGTAGGATTTTGAGTTGAGCATCACATGGAAATTTTTCCTTACTATTTCCTCGACCCCCTTTAACAGTACGGTGTTTCCTATGACTCAAGAAAGGGAAAATGAAACTACGAAAACAAAAGTCTTCACGCTTCATGTTCCTCAAATGAATATCAAGTTTTCAAGGTCACACCACTTTCTTCACTTTCAAAGTCTTCAGAAAGTCTTCAGAAATCCAAAGTCTTCAGTCGAAGAATTTCATTTTTAGGGGTCAACTTTCTCTGTAAATATCAAACTCCTCATAGACTTATAGACCTGTGTACACTCATAAACACATTAGTCCCTTAACCTATAAGTCTTCAATACACCAAAATCACTAAAGGGCACTAGATGCACTTACAGTACCTACAAACTGTGACTGCCTGTTTGTTTGGGCTTGATGTCGTGCCACCGTGTTGCCGCCTAGTAGGCTATGCCCAGGGCTGCTTCTTGTTCTTCCTTTCGCCTGGTGCCCGATGACCAGCAATGGCACGAGGGTGAGGCGGAGCTCTGTGTGATGGCTAGGTTAGGAACCACTCGAATTGGGGGGGGGAGGAGGTGTTCGGTGTGTCTGGGTGGCTGCTAAGGTCGAGTTTTTTTTAGTCGAAGCTAATGTCGACTCAATTTGTTTTTGAGACACGGGTCGAGTTAGGTGGAATTGATAGGCTAGACCGCTTGGGCTGCAATTGGGCTCTCGTTTGGAATGCCTTTCTTCCACTTAGGTGTTGACCCACTCAAAACGAACTGTTTTATTCTTTGTGTTCGTTGCCTGCGGCTTGTGTGACAACCGTTGGCCGTTGCTCCCATGTTTCTGAAACTAGGCGAGCACATTTGAGCCACCCTGGGCGGCCGCCCATACTAGGCCCTACAGCGGCGCTGCCCCTGGTTGCACTTGTTCTTCTCAAATGCTGACTTCATGAAAGTACTTTGTGCCATTTTAGATCCATTTGGATCAAAGGGGACACATGTAACTTTGGAGGAGGGGGTTCATGTAGTAAGACTCCTTCGGTTCATAGGATAGGAATATTAGAGGAATAGGCAACTTGTAGGAAATGAGATGCCATGCATCTATTCCTTAAAAAAAGATGTCATGCATCTCAAATCTTATAAATAAGAATAGAAAAAGAAATGTCCTTTGGCTTATATCATAGATTTTTTTTCATAAAGACTAGGTTGGTGTTTATTTTCCTATGAAATATGGAGGATGGGAACCAAAGGATAGTAAAAGAATTTTTTCTATAGAAATCATATCATACAAAATTCCTCCAAACGAAAAAAGGCCTAATTTTTTGTTGGTGCGTCTGAAAATAACAAGTATATAAATCAAACATGGGCTAGGACGGAAGTTTTTAATGTTTGTGCACACGGTATTATACTTGAAATTCAAAACGACATTTTTGAAGAAAAGAAATGATGACATGCCAACTGTTGTCATTTTTTTTCATACCAGGCTTTGTTTTTCTACATTCTTTCAGAAAAAAGTCTAAAAAGATGTCCCTGAAAATGACGCGATGTATTCCCCCCGTTTAGAAATACTTGTCTTATAAATGAATGGTTAAGTATTTCCGAACGGAGGGAGTACTAATTTAGACAACTAGTGTCGAACTGACAGTACGAGGTCCAATTGTCCGCCCGGACCGTGCCGACGCGGATTGGATGCAAGTACCGTGGAAGCTGCTACCTTTCCGTGCCGACACTGGGGAAGGGCAGCCCACCTGACCTGTTGGATCTAGATCTGACAGCAGGGACCACGTTTAGCAGAGTGCCGCCTGTTAGGGATAGCTCATTTTGTTTCTCCGTCCAAACAGGCGCACGAGGCTTCAGTTCCTTTGGCCAAACAATCATCCAACGTGAGGTTTACTATCATCAATCGTTTCGTCCATGTGAGGGTGAGGCCCACGCGATCCCTTGATTTTTTTTTACATGGTAATACATGTTTCATTTATAAAATAAAGATCTGGTTACAAGACACGTCACCACCGACATTACAAGACTGAAAATATAGGATAATCCTATGCAAAATACCAGCACCTGTTCCTCTCCTCCGACACCATCAAAGCGGCCACAAAGAAAAAGAAAACAGATCACCTCTTCACCCGAGCTCGACGTGGCTCCATCGCCGATCAGCAGCTTTACGGACCTCGAAAGTAGTTTATCAGAAGCAAAACCATTGTCATTGAAAGAATCAGACTAGGGCAACATGTCCCCGGACACGCCATCGAACTCTAGATCTGACACCCCGCACGACAACGACTTCGAAGGAGGAAACCAGAACTGTCAGCCACCAACCACAAACCCAACACGGGATGCACCATATTCCAGCTGTCACTCGCAGACAATCGTCTGCGCGTACTCCTGGATGATAAAACCTCCCTACTCCATCATGACGTCGGAGACAACGCCACAGCAACGGGGACAGAGCAGAAGGAGACACACCTGATGGAGTCACCGCCGCCACTTCGCCGACACCATCCATGAACCTTAACACAGCCGATCTTAAGGATCGGCAAACACACGATGCCATCAACTCTGAGACGCCGCCATGAAGAGCATCGTCGGTGTGGGAGTGAAGCTGAGGCAGATTTATTCGTCCGGGCGTCGCTCCCATCACCCCAACGACGCACCACGATCTATAAATCCAAAACCTAACTACAGAGCGGAGGAACGGGGTCCCCTTCCCTCCTGCCGCCGGAGCAGCAGAAGGGAGAGGGGGCCAACGCCCTTGCCGGCTGATATCGGAGGAAGAAAATCGCTTCCTTAGTCGCCTGGCGTGGCGGTGGCTAGGGTAGGGAAGTGCTGTCTCGCGATCCCTTTGATTAGCTACGAAGTTTCTACCGCGCGCGGTGAGCTACGAGTAAAGTACTACTCCCTCAGTAAACTAATATAAGAGCATTTAGATAGTTTACAGAGGGAGTAGTCTGGACGCTGGAGATACTCCATCACCACAATCAGAAAACGACGGAAAGTTGGACTTATACGCGTGCCGCAGGGAACCAACCATTCACGCGCAAAACTGTTTCTTGTGAGTGATCCATCAGCAGTGGATTCCCGTTGATGGCGCCGTCTGGCGGTACGTCGTTGCATGCTGAAAAGGTTTTCTGTTATTGGCACTTTTTTAAGTATACAATACAAATCCAGCAATCCTATCGCTTTCTTCTTCTCATCGCCAAACGATCCCGCGGAGACAAGTGGCATATTGTTGGTAGTAGATCTCAAGCAGTCTTGGGTTATCTGGTTGGCGCTCTCTCGGTGATCTCATCACACGGTTTGTACGTCTGCTCAGTGAATAGTATAACCTCGGTTTCAAGGTCGGTCATGGCATCCCAACATAAATTTCCTCTTGCATCCGTCTACGGACGGGGGACCAGTCTGTGGACACGGATGCGGGAGCCGGCCATCTAATGTTGTCCGCATACATTTCAAATGACTTTTCGACAAACCGGACGAAGTTCATGTAAACATGGCGGATTTTCATATAAACCGGACAAAACTCATGCAGACACGTTAGAACAAACCTAGGAATCAACTATGATAGAACATGAATGGAATACAATAAGGCAGCTGTGCTAGATGGGTTTAATATAGAGTTTTATCAGCACTCCTACTCCTAGGACACTGTAAAAAAATGATTTATTTGCCTTGCTAGAAGATTTTTATGATAACATCTTGGATATTGACAGAATCAATTATGGTGTGATAACTTTGATCCCAAAAGGTAGTGATGCTGATAGGATTCAGAAATACAGACTCATCTGTCTTTTGAATGTCATCTTTAAAATCATTACAAAAAATTTGGTCAACAAGTTGATTAGGGGGTGATTAGAAATACCCAGTCTGCTTTCTTGAAGGGGAGATATATCTTGGAGGGTGTCTTAAATTGACATGAAACTTTGAACTCCTTGCATAAAGAAAAGAAACCAGGGATGCTTTTCAACATTGATTTTGAGAAAGCCCTTGATAAAGTCTAATGTCATTTCCTTCTTCAGACCTTGCAAATGAAAAAAATTCCCGAGAATGGAATGATTGGATTATGAAAACAATTTCTGGCGGGAGTGTGAGTGTTAAAGTAAATGGAGAGGTGGGACCTTTTTTCAGGATCCATCAGGATTTGAGACAAGGGAGATCCACTCTCTCCTCTTTTTTTTATTTGGCAGTAGATGTTTTATCTATCTTGGTGGGGCGGGCTGTTGAACATGGTCTGATCTCCTTGCAAAAGATAACAAAGAAGGGGATATTGCCATATTGCAATATGCAGATGATACAATATTACTCTTAAAAGATGATCTAGAACCGTCAAGAAATCTAAAATATCTGCTATGCCTCTTTGAGATGATGTATGGATTAAAGATAAACTTCCATAAAAGTGAGGTGATTGGGATTGGGGTAGATAATGATAGAGTCGGTTTGTTTGAGGAGATATTCACTTGCAAAAGGGGGGTGTTGCCTCTAAAATATTTAGGAATTCATGTAGTTGAAGAAAGATTGAAGAACAGTGATTGGGATCTTTCTGTTGGTAAGATGAAAAAAGGATGGTTTGTTGGCTGGGCAGATTTTTGAACATAGTTGGTAGAAGCACTTTGGTGAATTCTTCACTATCTAGTCCGCCCCTTTATATGTTATCATTTTATGGTCTTCCAAAAGGGATCAAAAAGAAGTATGATAGATCTAGATCTTGTTTTTTATGGAATGGGGAGAAGGAGAAGAGGAGATACCATCTAGTTGCTTGTCCCTTTGTCTGTCTACCTAAAGATTTGGGTGGCCTTGGGATTTTGGATTTGGAATTGGTGAATGTCGCTTTGTTAGCTAAATATCTTTGGAAACTTTTTAATGAACATGGCCCGTGGCAAGATTTTTATGGGCAAAATATGTTATTGGTACTACTCTTGGTCAGGTTTTACAGAAACAAGGGGATTCACAATTTTGGTTTGCTAAAATTTAAAGAACTCTTCCTGCCTTGGTGTAAATTTTGTGTTGTAAATGGAGAAAAACCCACGTTTTGGAAGGGTAGATGGCTGCTGTTGGGGAACGTACTAATTTCAAAAAAATTCTACGCACACACAAGATCATGGTGATGCATAGCAACGAGAGGGGAGAGTGTTGTCCATGTACCCTCGTAGACCGAAAGCGGAAGCGTTAACACAACGCGGTTGATGTAGTCGTACGTCTTCACGATCCGACCGATCAAGTACCGAACGCACGACACCTCCGAGTTCAGCACACGTTCAGCTCGATGACGTCCCTCGAACTCCGATCCAGCCGAGTGTTGAGGGAGAGTTTCGTCAGCACGACGGCGTGGTGACAATGTTGATGTTCTACCGACGCAGGGCTTCGCCTAAGCACCGCTACGATATTATCGAGGTGTAATATGGTGGAGGGGGGCACCGCACACGGCTAAGAGATCAATGATCAATTGTGTGTCTAGAGGTGCCCCCCTGCCCCCGTATATAAAGGAGCAAGGGGGGTTCGGCCGGCCAAGGGGAGAGGCGCGTCAGGAGGAGTCCTACTCCTACCGGGAGTAGGACTCCCCCCTTTCCATGTTGGACTAGGAGAGAGAGGGGGGAGAGGTGGAGGGGAGGAAGGAAAAGGGGGGGCGCTGCCCCCCTCTCCTTGTCCTATTCGGATTGGGGGGGGAGGGGCGTGCGGCCCTGGCCTGGCCTCCTCTCCTCTCTTCCACCTAGGCCCACTAAGGCCCATTAAGTTACCGGGGGGTTCCGGTAACCTCCCGGTACTCCGGAAAAATCCCGATTTCACCCGGAACACTTCCGATGTCCAAACATAGGCTTCAAATATCAATCTTTATGTCTCGACCATTTCGAGACTCCTCGTCATGTCCGTGATCACATCCGGGACTCCGAACAACCTTCGGTACATCAAAACATATAAACTCATAATATAACTATCATCGTAACGTTAAGCGTGCGGACCCTACGGGTTCGAGAACTATGTAGACATGACCGAGACACCTCTCCGGTCAATAACCAATAGCGGAACCTGGATGCTCATAGTGGCTCCCACATATTCTACGAAGATCTTTATCGGTCAGACCGCATAACAACATACGTTGTTCCCTTTGTCATCGGTATGTTACTTGCCCGAGATTCGATCGTCGGTATCTCAATACCTAGTTCAATCTCGTTACCGGCAAGTCTCTTTACTCGTTCCGTAATACATCATCTCGCAACAAACTCATTAGTTGCAATGCTTGCAAGGCTTAAGTGATGTGCATTCCCGAGAGGGCCCAGAGATACCTCTCCGACAATCGGAGTGACAAATCCTAATCTCGAAATACGCCAACCCAACAGGTACCTTCGGAGACACCTGTAGAGCACCTTTATAATCACCCAGTTACGTTGTGACGTTTGGTAGCACACAAAGTGTTCCTCCGGTAAACGGGAGTTGCATAATCTCATAGTCATAGGAACATGTATAAGTCATGAAGAAAGCAATAGCAACATACTAAACGATCAAGTGCTAAGCTAACGGAATGGGTCAAGTCAATCACATCATTCTCCTAATGATATGATCCCGTTAATCAACTGACAACTCATGTCTATGGCTAGGAAACATAACCATCTTTGATCAACGAGCTAGTCAAGTAGAAGCATACTAGTGACACTCTGTTTGTCTATGTATTCACACATGTATCATGTTTCCGGTTAATACAATTCTAGCATGAATAATAAACATTTATCATGATATAAGGAAATAAATAATAACTTTATTATTGCCTCTAGGGCATATTTCCTTCAGTCTCCCACTTGCACTAGAGTCAATAATCTAGTTCACATCGCCATGTGATTTAACATCAATAGTTCACATCACCATGTGATTAACACCCATAGTTCACATCGTCATGTGACCAACACCCAAAGGCTTTACTAGAGTCAATAATCTAGTTCACATCGCTATGTGATTAACACCCAAAGAGTACTAAGGTGTGATTATGTTTTGCTTGTGAGATAATTTTAGTCAACGGGTCTGTCACATTCAGATCCGTAAGTATTTTGCAAATTTCTATGTCTACAATGCTCTGCACGGAGCTACTCTAACTAATTGCTCCCACTTTCAATATGTATCTAGACCGAGACTTAGAGTCATCTAGATTAGTGTCAAAACTTGCATCGACGTAACCCTTTACGACGAACCTTTTGTCACTTCCATAATCGAGAAACATATATTTATTCCAGTAAGGATAATTTTGACCACTGTCCAGTGATCTACTCCTAGATCACTATTGTACTCCCTTTCCAAAATCAGTGTAGGGTATACAATAGATCTGGTACACAGCATGACATACTTTATAGAACCGATGGCTGAGGTATAGGGAATGACTTTCATTCTCTTTCTATCTTCTGCCGTGGTCGGGCTTTGAGTCTTACTCAATTTCACACCTTGTAACACAGGCAAGAAACCCTTTCTTTAACTATTCCATTTTGAACCACTTCAAAATCTTGTTAAGGTATGTACTCATTGAAAAAACTTATCAAGCGTCTTGATCTATCTCTATAGATCTTGATGCTCAATATGTAAGCAGCTTCACCGAGGTCTTTCTTTGAAAAACTCCTTTCAAACACTCCTTTATGCTTTGCAGAATAATTCTACATTATTTCCGATCAACAATATGTCATTCACATATACTTATCAGAAATGTTGTAGTGCTCCCACTCACTTTCTTGTAAATACAGACTTCACCGCAAGTCTGTATAAAACTATATGCTTTGATCAAAGCGTATATTCCAACTCCGAGATACTTGCACCAGTCCATAGATGGATCGCTGGAGCTTGCATATTTTGTTAGCACCTTTAGGATTGACAAAACCTTCTGGTTGCATCATATACAACTCTTCTTTAATAAATCCATTAAGGAATGCAGTTTTGTTTATCCATTTGCCAGATCTCATAAAATGCGGCAATTGCTAACATGATTCGGACAGACTTAAGCATAGATACGAGTGAGAAACTCTCATCGTAGTCAACACCTTAAACTTGTCGAAAACCTTTTGCGACAATTCTAGCTTTGTAGATAGTAACACTACTATCAGCTTCCATCTTCCTCTTGAAGATCCATTTAATCTCAATGGCTTGACGATCATTGGGCAAGTCAATCAAAGTCCGTACTTTGTTCTCATACATGGATCTCATCTCCGATTTCATGGCCTCAAGCCATTTTGCGGAATCTGGGCTCACCATCGCTTCTTCATAGTTCGTAGGTTCGTCATGGTCTAGTAACATAACCTCCAGAACAGGATTACCGTACCACTCTGGTGCGGATCTTACTCTGGTTGACCTACGAGGTTCAGTAATAACTTGATCTGAAGTTCCATGATCATCATCATTAACTTCCTCACTAATTGGTATAGGCGTCACAGAAACTGGTTTCTGCGATGAACTACTTTCCAATAAGGGAGCAGGTACAATTACCTCATCAAGTTCTACTTTCCTCCCACTCACTTCTTTCAAGAGAAACTCCTTCTCTAGAAAGGATCCATTCTTAGCAACGAATGTCTTGCCTTCGGATCTGTGATAGAAGGTGTACCCAACAGTTTCCTTTGGGTATCCTATGAATACACATTTCTCCGATTTAGGTTTGAGCTTATCAGGATGAAACTTTTTCACATAAGCATCGCAACCCCAAACTTTAAGAAATGACAACTTTGGTTTCTTGCCAAACCACAGTTCATCAGATGTCTTCTCAACGGATTTAGATGGTACCCTATTTAATGTGAATGTAGCTGTCTCTAATGCATAACCCCAAAACGATAGTGGTAGATTGGTAAGAGACATCATATATTGCACCATATCTAATAAAGTACAGTTACGATGTTCGGACACACCATTACACTGTGGTGTTCCAGGTGGCGTAAGTAGTGAAACTATTTCACTTTGTTTTTACTGAAGGCCAAACTCGTAACTCAAATACTCTTCTCCACGATCAGATCGTAGAAACTTTATTTTCTTGTTACGATGATTTTCCACTTCACTCTGAAATTATATGAACTTTTCAAATGTTTCAGACTTCTGTTTAATTAAGTAGATATACCCATATCTGCTCAAATCATCTGTGAAGGTCAGAAATTAATGATACCTGCTACGAGCCTCAATATTCATCGGACCACATACATCTGTATGTATGATTTCCAACAAATCAGTTGCTCTCTGCATAGTTCTGGAGAACGGCGTATTAGTCATCTTGCCCATGAGGCACGGTTCGCAAGCATCAAGTGATTCATAATCAAGTGATTCCAAAATCCCATCAGTATGGAGTTTCTTCATGCGCTTTACACCAATATGACCTAAACGGCAGTGCCACAAATAAGTTGCACTATCATTATTAACTTTGCATCTTTTGGCTTCATTATTATGATATAACAAGATGGTATCTCGCTAGCCCTTTCTGAGACCGCAAAACATAAATGCAGAGCACCTTTAAAGATCAAGGACTGACTAAACATTGTAATTCATGGTAAAAGAGATCCAGTCATACCCAATATAAATTAATAGTAATGGATGCAAATGACAATGGTGCTCTCCAGCTGGTGCTTTTTAATAAGAGGGTGATGACTCAACATAAAAGTAAATAGATAGGCCCTTCGCAGAGGGAAGCAGGGATTTGTAGAGGTGCCATAGCTCAATTTTGAAATAGAGATAAATAATATTTTGAGCGGCATACTTTCATTGTCAACATAACAACCAAGAGATGGCGATATCTTCCATGCTACACACATTATAGGTGGTTCCCAAACAGAATGGTAAAGTTTATACTCCCCCTCCACCAACAAGCATCAATCTATGGCTTGCTCGAAACAACGTGTGCCTCCAACTAACAAGAGTCCCGGGGGAGTTTTGTTTGCAATTATTTTGATTTGATTTGCATAAAGCATGGGACTGGGCATCCCGGTGACCAGCCATTTTCTCATGAGTGAGGAGCGGAGTCCACTCCTCTTGAGAATAACCCGCCTAGCATGGAAGATACAGACATCCCTAGTTGATACATGAGCTATTCGAGCATGCAAAACAGAATTTCATTTGAAGGTTTAGAGTTTGACACATACAAATTTACTTGGAACGGCAGGTAGATACCGCATATAGGAAGGTATAGTGGACTCATATGGAATAACTTTGGGGTTTAAGGGATTGGATGCACAAGCAGTATTCCCGCTTAGTACAAGTGAAGGCCAGCAAAAGACTGGGAAGCAACCAACTAGAGAGCGACAACAGTCATGAACATGCATTAAAATTAATAAACATTGAGTGCAAGCATGAGTAGGATATAATCCACCATGAACATAAATATCATGAAGGCTATGTTGATTTTGTTTCAACTACATGTGTGAACATGTGCCAAGTCAAGTCACTCGAATCATTCAAAGGAGGATACCACACTATCATACCACATCACAACCATTTTAATAGCATGTTGGCACGCAAGCTAAACCATTATAAACTCCTACCTAATTAAGCAAGGCATAAGCAACTATAATCTCTAATTGTCATTGCAAACATGTTTATTCATAATAGGCTGAATCAGGAATGATGAACTAATCATATTTACAAAAACAAAAGAGGTCGAGTTCATACCAGCTTTTCTCATCTCAATCAATCCATCATATATCGTCATAATTGCCTTTCACTTGCACGACCGAACGATGTGAATAATAATAGTGCACGTGCATTGGACTAAGCTGGAATCTGCGAGCATTTAATAAACAGGAAAAGACAAGGCAATATGGGATCGTGGTTAAATCAACAATAATGCATATAAGAGCCACTTTAACATTTTCAATATGGTCTTCTCCTATCGACCCCCAAAGAAAAGAAAAGAAATAAAACTATTTACACGGGAAAGCTCCCAACAAGCAAAAGAAGAACGGGAAATCTTTTTGGGTTTTCTTTTATTATTACTACTACAGGAAGAAAATAAGCTAGCTAAAAGCTACTACTATTTTTTTTTGTTTTTTCTTAAGGTTTTTCAAACACACAAGAAGAAAGCATAAAAAGGAAAATAAACTAGCATGGATATTACAGTGAAAAAGTATGAGCACCGACATCTAGCAATGAGTGTGTGAACATAAATGTAATGTCGATGAGAAATACGTACTCCCCCAAGCTAAGGCTTTTGGCCTAAGTTGGTCTATTGCCACGGCTGGCCTGGCGGATATCCAAAGTTATAGTTGGGGTCGTACTGAGATGAAGCCTCGGGTTGCCACTGGTTGCAAACTCCTCCGGATTCCACTGGTAAACAGACTGGCGTGGGGGAAAAATTGTGGTGTCGGATCTGGCTCTGTAGCTGACGTGGGGTTCCGGTAGGCGTGAATGGCCTCCAACGGAACAAGGTACTCGCCTGCAGTTAAATCAAACAAGGAAGGAGCAGGCAAGGTAATAGTCTCAGGGTGATTTTTATCAAATAACAATCTATAGTTAAGCTCCTTTTTCCTGTTCTTAACAATGAAATCATGTGCAACCATACTCTTGTAATCTAAAAGAACAGTAGGCAACAATTTTTCTTCCTTCTCTAATGCCTAATAGGTATGTTGTAGTATGCAGCGAGGCGCGAGGCGAAGATGCCTCCCAAGATGGGGCCCTTAGTGCGGTTAAGATTTAACCGCTTTGCAACAATAGCGCCCATACTGAATGAGTCATCACGAAACAAGGCATGGCACAAAATAACAATATTTGGGGTACTTAGGTTGCCACAGTTTCCGTGACCAATTAAGCATCTACTAGCAAATAATGCAAAGTAGCGTAAAACAGGAAAATGTATGCTAGTGATTCTTGCATCGGAAACTTTTCTAGTTTCCCCTACAACAATTGTATCAATAAACCCCTCCACATCGTCACGATGTGGTTCCTCTACGCTGCCCGGAAAAGGCAACTTGCAAACCTCACAAAATTCACGAAGGGTCATCTCCTTATACTCATCATATAAATAAAAATCTACCGATTTTGCACAAAGATATTGGTGAGTAAGAGATACTGTTTGCGTTGGTCGTGGAGGAAGTCGGTGAGGCCTGCATTCTCAGCCAATTCATAAAAATCATCATAAATCCCGGCTGCTCTCAAGAAATCATCACAAGGCCATTCACACGGCCGAACTTCCGTGATGTGAGGGAGATTATACTTGGGCCTCTCTTCTTCTTCACTTTGCTTATCCTTCGAGCTTCGGCTCGAAGAGCCCCTCAAAAATCTCTTCATTATTTTCTAAAAATTCAAAAATCTCTTCATTATTTTCTAAAAATTTCTGAAATTTTTAGTAACTTCAAATAAAAGTGAACCAAACTCAACAAAATTGATAGCAACTACTCCCACAAGTGCCTAGAGACTATATCATGCATTAGAATTACTTGGGACCATATAAATTTGACATGCAGGCTCAAGAACAGGGTCACCTAGGCAGCAAAAATTTGCAATGAATAAAGCACTAGAACAAAAACTAATTGGAACATTGGAGGAGTTACATACCAAGGAACAATCCCCCAAAGCAGTTTTGTGAGAGGTGCTTTGAGCAAGGAGATCAAAAATGGCAGCAAAATGAGCTAGAACTCGTGCTTGAGCTGGTTGGTGATTTTTTTGGGAGGAAGGAGGAGTGTGTGGTGGCTGGAATAAGTGGAGGGGAGCCACCATGGGCCCACGAGGCAGGGGGCGCGCCCTGGACCCTCGTGGCCAGGTGCTTGCTCCCCCTGCTGTGTTCTCAGTGCCAGATATTCTCAAATATTCTAGAAAAAAAATCATATTTCAATTTCGGGGCATTTGGAGAACTTTTATTTTCGGGGTATTTTTTTATTGCACGAATAATTCAGAAAACTGACAGAAAATACTATTTTTACTTTATTCATTCTAAATAACAGAAAGTAAACGGAGGGTACAGAAGGTTGTGCTTTCTAACTTCATCCATTTCATGCTCATCAAAAGGAATCCACTAACAAGGTTGATCAGGTCTTGTTAACAAACTCATTTTGAATAAAATGAAACCGGAGAAATTTCGAATAACACTATGTTACCTCGACGGGGATATGCACATCCCGAATAATAAGAATATCATATTTCTTTTTGACAGTAGGAAGAGGAAATTCAAAACCTCCAATAATAATCGATGGAATTTTTTCAATAGAGTTTATACTGTGGACTTGAGGTTGTTTCCTCGGAAAGTGTACCGTATGCTCATTACCATTAACATGAAAAGTGACATTGCCTTAGTTGCAATCAATAACAGCCCCGGCAGTATTCAAAAAGGGTCTTCCAAGAATAATAGACATAATATCGTCCTCGGGAATATCAAGAATAACAAAGTCCGTTAAAATAGTAACATTTGCAACCCCAACAGGCACATCCTCACAAATGCCGACAGGTATAGCAGTTGATTTATCGGCCATTTGCAAAGATATTTCAGTAGGTGTCAACTTATTCAAATCAAGTCTACGATATAAAGAGAGAGGCGTAACACTAACACCGGCTCCAAGATCACATAAGGCAGTTCTAACATAATTTCTTTTAATGGAGCAAGGTATAGTAGGTACTCCTGGATCTCCAAGTTTCTTAGGTATTCCACCCTTAAAAGTATAATTAGCAAGCATAGTGGAAATTTCAGCTTCCGGTATCTTTCTTTTATTTGTAACAATATCTTTCATATACTTAGCATAAGGATTCATTCTGAGCATATCAGCTAATCGCATACGCAAGAAGATAGGTCTAATCATTTCAGCAAAGCGCTCAAAATCCTCATCATCCTTTTTCTTGGATGGTTTAGGAGGAAAAGGCATGGGTTTCTGAACCCATGATTCTCTTTCTTTACCGTGCTTCCTAGCAACAAAGTCTCTCTTATCATAACGTTGATTCTTTGATTGTGGGTTATCAAGATCAACAGCAGGTTTGATAACCCACAAGTATAGGGGATCAATTGTAGCCTCTTTCGATAAGTAAGAGTGTCGAACCCAACGAGGAGCTAAAGGTAGAACAAATATTCCCTCAAGTTCTATCGACCATCGATACAACTCTACGCACGCTTAACGTTCGCTTTACCTAAAACAAGTATAAAACTAGAAGTACTTTGTAGGTGTTTTTGGATAGGTTTGCAAGATAATAAAGAGCGCGTAAATAAAAACTAGGGGCTGTTTAGGTAAAGAAGCAATAAAGTAAATATAGCGAGTGTGGAAAAGTGGTGGTAGGAGTTGCAAAATTGTCCCTAAGCAATTGACTACTTTACTAGACCGATAGCAAGTTTTATGTGGGAGAGGCCACTGCTAGCATGTCATCCCTGACTTGGAATTCTATGCACTTATGATTGGAACTATTAGCAAGCATCCGCAACTACTAACGTTCATTAAGGTAAAACCCAACCATAGCATTAAGATATATTGGCCCCCCTTCAATCCCGTATGCATCGATTTCTATGCTAGGTCGAAGCTTCTGTTAATCTTGCCCTCCAATACATAGTCCCATCAACATACAACTAACCCTATGGTGTGATCCACGCGCGCGCTCATATGACGGGCACCAAAGGACAGCAACATAACCACAAGAAAATTAAATCAATCATAGCAATTCATCAACCACCGATAGGACAACGAAAATCTACTCAGACATCATAGGATGGCAACACATCATTGGATAATAATATGAAGCATAAAGCACCATGTTCAAGTAGAGGGTACAACGGGTTGCGGGAGAGTGGACAGCTATAGATAGAGGGGGAAGGTGATGGAGATGTTGGTGAAGATGGCGGAGGTGTTGGTGTAGATCGCGGTGATGATGATGATGGCCACGGCGGTGTTCCGGCGCCACCGGAAGAGAGGGGGAGAGGGGCCCCCTTCTTCTTCTTCTTCCGTGACCTCCTCCCTAGATGGGAGAAGGGTTTTCCCTCTGGTCCTTGGCCTCCATGGCATGGGAGGGGCGAGAGCCCCTCCGAGATTGGATCTGTCTCTCTGTCTCTCTCTGTTTCTGCGTTTTGGTATTCTGCCTTTTCACCGTTTCGTACATATATGGAGATCCGTAACTCCGATTGGACTGAAACCTTCGCCGTGATTTTTTCCCAAAAATTAGCTTTCTTGCGGCCAAAGAAGAGCAGCAACCGCCTTACGGGTGGCCCACGAGGGTCAGGGGCGCCCCAGGGGGGCAGGCGCGCCCCCTACCTTGTGGCCACCTCGGGCACCGTCTCGCGTTGATTCTTCTTCCCATATTCTCCAAATATTCCAAAAATATTATCCATCCGTTTTTATCCCGTTTGGATTCCGTTTGATATGGGGTTTCTGCGAAACATAAAACATGCAACAAACAGGAACTGGCACTGGGCACTGGATCAATATGTTAGTCCCAAAAATAATATAAAAAGTTGCCAAAAGTATATGAAAGTTGAATAATATTGGCATGGAACAATAAAAAATTATAGATATGACGGAGACGTATCAGCATCCCCAAGCTTAATTCCTGCTCGTCCTCGAGTAGGTAAATGATAAAAAAGATAATTTTTGATGTGGAATTCTACCTAGCATAATCTTGATCACATAATCTAATCATGGCATGAATATTAAGATACGAGTGATTCAAAGCAATAGTCTATCATTTGACATAAAAACAATAATACTTCAAGCCTACTAATAAAGCAATCATGTCTTTTCAAAATAACATGGCCAAAGAAAGTTATTCCTACAAAATCATATAGTCTGGCTATGCTCCATCTTCACCACACAAAATATTCAAATTATGCACAACCCCGATGACAAGCCGAGCAATTGGTTCATACTTTTTAACGTGCTTCAGCCTTTTCAACCCTCACGCAATACATGAGCGCAAGCCATGGATATGGCACTATGGGTGGAATAGAATATGATGATGGGGGTTATGTGGAGAAGACAAAAAAGGAGAAAGTCTCACATTGACGCGGCTAATCAACGGGCTATGGAGATGCCCATCAATTGATGTCAATGTGAGGAGTAGGGATTGCCATGCAACGGATGCACTAAGATCTATAAGTGTATGAAAGCTCAAACTAAAACTAAGTGGGTGTGCATCCAACTTGCTTGCTCATGAAGACCTAGGGCATTTGAGGAAGCCCATCGTTGGAATATACAAGCCAAGTTCTATAATGAAAATTCCCACTAGTATATGAAAGTGATAACTCAAGAGACTCTCTATCATGAAGAACATGGTGCTACTTTGAAGCACAAGTGTGGTAAAAGGATAGTAACATTGCCCCTTTTTTTGAATGGGCTTCTTTGGCCCCCTTTTTTATTTAGGCTTCTTTGGCCTCTTTTTTTTTCTTGGGGCAATGCTCTAATAATGATGATCATCACACTTTTATTTACTTACAACTCGATATTACAACTCGATACTAGAACAAAGATATGACTCTATATGAATGCCTCCGGCGGTGTATCGGGATGTGCAATGATCTAGCGTAGCAATGATATAAAAAAAACGGACAAGCCATGAAAACATCATGCTAGCTATCTTACGATCATGCAAAGCAATATGACAGTGATTGCTCAAGTCATGTATATGATGATGATGGAAGTTGCATGGCAATATATCTCGGAATGGCTATGGAAATGTCATAATAGGTAGGTATGGTGGCTGTTTTGAGGAAGATATAATGAGACTTATGTGTGACAGAGCGTATCATATCACGGGGTTTGGATGCACCGGCTAAGTTTGCACCAACTCTCGAGGTGAGAAAGGGCAATGCACGGTACCGAAGAGGCTAGCAATGATGGAAGGGTGAGAGTGCGTATAATCCATGGACTCACATTAGTCATAAAGAACTCATATACTTATTGCAAAAGTTTATTAGCCCTCGAAGCAAAGTACTACTACGCATGCCCCTAGGGGGATAGATTGGTAGGAAAAGACCATCGCTCGTCCCCGACCGCCACTCATAAGGAAGACAATCAATAAATACCTCATGCTCCGACTTCGTTACATAACGGTTCACCATACGTGCATGCTATGGGAATCACAATCCTCAACACAAGTATTTCTACAATCCACAACTATCCACTAGCATGACTCTAATATCACCATCTTTATATCGCAAAACTATTGCAAGGAATCAAACATATCATATTCAGTGATCTACAAGTTTTATGTAGGATTTTATGACTAACCATGTGAATGACCAATTCCTGTCATCTCTCTAAATAGATATAAGTGAAGCAAGAGAGTTTAATTCTTTCTACAAAATATATGCCCACGCTCTAACAAATATAAGTGAAGCAAAAGAGCATTCTACAAATGGCGGTTTTCTATGTAAAGAGAAACAGGCAATCCAAACTTCAAATGATATAAGTGAAGCACATGAAGCATTCTATAAAGCCATACTCAAAAGATATAAGTGAAGTGCATAGAGCATTCTATAAATCAACCAAGGACTATATCATACCAGCATGGTTCATAAAAGAAAAATGAAAACTAAATGCAAAAGACGCTCCAAGATCTGCACATATCACATGAATGAAACGAATCCGAAAACATACCGATACTTGTTGAAGAAAGAGGGGATGCCTTCCGGGGCATCCCCAAGCTTAGACGCTTGAGTCTCCTTGAATATTTACTTGGGGTGCCTTTGGCATCCCCAAGCTTGAGCTCTTGCCTCTCTTCCTTCTTCTCATATCGAGACCTTCTCGATCATCGAACACTTCATCCACACGAAACTTCAACAGAAAACTCGGTAAGATCCGTTAGTATAATAAAGCAAATCACTACTCTAAGTACTGTTGCAAACCAATTAATGTTTTTTTGGAATTGTAGCTACAGTAATATAACTTTTTCATGGCTTAATCCACTGATATAATTCGATAGTTTCATCAAAACAAGCAAACTATGCATCAAAAACAGAATCTGTCTAAAACAGAACAGTCTGTAATAATCTGAACATTCACCATACTTATGATACTTGAAAAATTCTGCCAAAATTAGAAAAAATAAAACATTTGTATAGAAAGACAGTGCAAAAAGTTTCAGAACCATTTGACGTTCCACTAAAAAATGTAAAATCGCGCACTACAGCCAAAGTTTCTGTCCTGCACCGTACAAACCAACAAGCATTGTAAACATCCTAAAGGCAAACCTTGGCACATTATTTTTATAATACAATGGAATTGTACAAGGGGATAATTATTTTTTTTGGAAAGTTTCTGTAATTAAGATTCACAAAGTTTCCGTGGGCATGAACAAAGTTCAAGGACGTCCCCCACTTTCACAATGCTCGTCTATCTCACTTTCACTTTTCTTTTTGAAAAGTTTTGGGTTCCCCTCTTTATTTTTTTTGTTTTTAAACTACATGAAAGCACTCAACAGAAATAAACGACTCTCTAAAACTTCTGGGTTGTCTCCTGACAGCGCTTTCTTTAAAGCTATTTAAGCTAGGCATATAGTGCTCAAGTAGTGAATCCACCCGGATCCCAAGGTATATCAAAGACAATTTTAATTAGCAATGATTTGGCATTTAATAGTGAGCACAAGGTAACATATATCATATAATGACGAAGTCTAACTCTCTTCCTATGCATCGGCATGTCATAAAAGAACAATTCATGCACACCTAGTAAAGGCCAATGCATAGTATAAACAGTTTCTTGCAATTTTATCATGTGGGAAACATAGAGAGGTGGAGATATAGTTCCTCTCTCATAATAATTGCAAGTAGGAGCAGAAAGCACATGCATATTATATTCATCAAAATCATCATGTACAACAGTAAAAGGCAACCCATCAATATAATCCTTAATAAGGGCAAACTTCTCTGATATAGTGTAGTCGGGAGAATTCAAAAAGATAATAGGACTATCATGTGTGGGTGCAATAGCAACAATTTCATGTTTAACATAAGGAACGTACGGCACCTCCGAGTTCAGCACACGTTCAGCTCGATGACGTCCCGCGAACTCCGATCCAGCAGAGCTTCACGGGATAATTCCGCCAGCACGACGGCGTGGTGACGGTAATGATGATGGTACCGACGCAGGGCTTCTCCTAAGCACCGCTACGATATGATCGAGGTGGAATATGGTGGAGGGGGGCACCACACACGGCTAAGAGATCAAGAGATCAATTGTTGTCCCTAAAGGTGCCCCCTTGCCCCCGTATATAAAGGAGTGGAGGAGGGGGGAGGGCCGGCCCTCCTATGGCGCGCCCTGGAGGAGTCCTACTCCCACCGGGAGTAGGATTCCCCCCTTCCAAGTAGTAGGAGTAGGAGTCAACGAAAGGGAAAAGAGAAGAGAAGGAAGGAGGTGGCGCAACCCCTCCCCCTAGTCCAATTCGGACTAGGCCTTGGGGGGCCGCGCAACCTCCCCTCTCTCTTTCGCCTAAAGCCCAATAAGGCCCATATACTCCCCGGCGAATTCCCGTAACTCTCGGGTACTCCGATAAATACCCGAATCACTCGGAACCTTTCCGATTTCCGAATATAGTCGTCCAATATATCGATCTTTATCTCTCGACCATTTCGAGACTCCTCGTCATTTCCCCGATCTCATCCGGGACTCCGAACTACCTTCGATACATCAAAACACATAACTCATAATATAAATCGTCACCGAACGTTAAGCGTGCGGACCCTACGGGTTCGAGAACTATGTAGACATGACCGAGACACATCTCCGGTCAATAACCAATAGCGGAACTTGGATGCTCATATTGGCTCCCACATATTCTACGAAGATCTTTATCGGTCAAACCGCATAACAACATACGTTGTTCCCTTTGTCATCGGTATGTTACTTGCCCGAGATTCGATCGTCGGTATCTCAATACCTAGTTCAATCTCGTTACCGGCAAGTCTCTTTACTCGTTATGTAATGCATCATCCCGCAACTAACTCATTAGTCACATTTCTTGCAAGGTTTATAGTGATGTGCATTACCGAGAGGGCCCAGAGAGACCTTTCCGACAATCGGAGTGACAAATCCTAATCTCGAAATACGCCAACTCAACAAGTACCTTCGGAGACACCTGTAGAGCACCTTTATAATCACCCAGTTACGTTGTGACGTTTGGTAACACACAAAGTGTTCCTCCAGTAAACGGGAGTTGCATAATCTCATAGTCATAGGAACATATATAAGTCATGAAGAAAGCAATAGCAACATACTAAACGATCAAGTGCTAAGCTAACGGAATGGGTCAAGTCAATCACATCATTCTCTAATGATGTGATCCCGTTAATCAAATGACAACTCATGTCTATGGCTAGGAAACTTAACCATCTTTGATTCAACGAGCTAGTCAAGTAGAGGCATGCTAGTGACACTATGTTTGTCTATGTATTCACACATGTATTATGTTTCCGGTTAATACAATTCTAGCATGAATAAGAAACATTTATCATGAAATAAGGAAATAAATAATAACTTTATTATTGCCTCTAGGGCATATTTCCTTCAGTCTCCCATTGCACTAGAGTCAATAATCTAGTTCACATCGCCATGTGATTTAACACCAATATTCACATCTGTATGTGATTAATACCCATAGTTCACATCGTCATGTGATCAACACCCAAAGGGTTTACTAGAGTCAATAATCTAGTTCACATCGCTATGTGATTAACACCCAAAGAGTACTAAGGTATGATCATGTTTTGCTCGTGAGAGAAGTTTAGTCAATGGGTCTGTCACATTCAGAGCCGTATGTATTTTGCAAATATTCTATGTCTAGAATGCTCTGCATGGAGCTACTCTAGCTAATTGCTCCCACTTTCAATATGTATCCAGATTGAGACTTAGAGGCATCTTGATTAGTGTAAAAGCTTGCATCGATGTAACTCTTTACGACGAACTCTTTTATCACCTCCATAATCGAGAAACATCTCCTTAGTCCTCAATAAGGATATTCTTGACCGCTGTCCAGTGATCTATGCCTCGATCAAAATTGTACTCCCTTGCCAAACTCAGAGCAAGGTATACAATAGGTCTAGTACACAGCATAGCATACTTTATAGAACCTATGACTGAGGCATAGGGAATGACTTTCATTCTCTTTCTATTTTCTGTCGTGGTCGGGATTTGAGTCTTACTCAATTTCACACCTTGGCAACACAGGCAAGAACTCTTTCTTTGACTGTTCCATTTTGAACTAGTTCAAAATCTTGTCAAGGTATGTACTCATTGAAAATCAAAAGAAAGACCTCAGTAAAGCTACTTACATATTGAGCATCAAGATCTATTGAGATAGATCAAGATGCTTGATAAGAGAACTCCTTTCAAACACTCCTTTATGCTTTCCAGAAAGTTCTACATTATTTCTGATCAAAAATATTTCATTCACATATACTTATCAGAAAGGCTGTAGTGCTCCCACTCACTTTCCTGTAAATACAGGCTTCAGCGCAAGTCTGTATAAAACTATATGCTTTGATAACCTCATCAAAGCGTATATTCCAACTCCGAGATGCTTGCACCAGTCCAGAGATGGTTCGCTGGAGCTTGTACATTTTGTTAGCACCTTTAGGATTGAAAAAACCTTCTGGTTGCATCATATACAACTCTTCTTTAATAAACACATTAAGGAATGCAGTTTTGACATCCATTTGCCAGATTTCATAAAATGTGGCAATTGCTAACATGATTCGGACAGACTTAAGCATCGATACGAGTGAGGAAATCTCATCGTATTCAACATCTTGAACTTGTCATAAAAAAATTGCGACAAGTCGAGCTTTGTACACAGTAACATTACCATCAGCGTCAGTCTTCTTCTTGAAGATCCATTTATTCTCGATGGCTTGCCGATCATCAGGCAAGTCAACCAAAGTCCACACTTTGTTCTCATACATGGATCCCATCTCAGATTTCATGGCCTCAAGCCATTTAGCGGAATCTGGGCTCATCATCGCTTCCTCATAGTTCGTAGGTTCATCATGGTCAAGTAATATGACCTCCAGAACAGGATTACCGTACCACTCTGGTGCGGACCATACTCTGTTGACCTATGAGATTCGGTAGTAACTTGATATGAAGTTTCATGATCATCATCATTAGCTTCCTCACTAATTGGTGTAGGAATCACTAGAACTGATTTCTGTGATAAACTGCTTTCCAATTCGGGAGAAGGTACAATTACCTTATCAAGCTCTACTTTCTTCCCACTCACTTCTTTCGAGAGAAACTCCTTCTCTTGAAAGGATCCATCTTAGCAACGAATAACTTGCCTTCGGATCTGTGATAGAAGGTGTACCCAATAGTTTCCTTTCGGTATTCTATGAGGATGCACTTCTCCGATTTGGGTTCGAGCTTATCAGGTTGAAACTTTTTCACATAAGCATCGCAGCCCCAAACTTTAAGAAACGACAATTTTGGTTTCTTGCCAAACCAAAGTTCATAAGGCGTCGTCTCAACGGATTTTGATGGTGCCCTATTTAAAGTGAATGCAGCTGTCTCTAATGCATAACCCCAAAACGGTAGTGATAAATCGGTAAGTAACATCATAGATCGCACCATATCCAATAAAGTGCGGTTACGACGGTCGGACACACCATTACGCTGTGGTGTTTCATGTGGCGTGAGCTATGAAACTATTCCACATTGTTTCTAAATGAAGGCCAAACTCGTAACTCAAATATTCTCCTCCACGATCAGATCGTAGAAACTTTATTTTCTTGTTACGATGATTCTCCACTTCACTCTGAAATTCTTTGAACTTTTCAAATGTTTCAGACTTGTGCTTCATTAAGTAGATATACTCATATCTGCTCAAATCATCTGTGAAGGTCAGAAAATAACGATACCCGCCACGAGCATCAACACTCATTGGACCGCATACATCGGTATGTATTATTTCCATCAAGTCAGTAGCTCTTTCCATTGTTCCGAAGAACGGAGTTTTATTCATCTTCCCCAAAAGGCACAGTTTGCAAGCATCAAATGATTCATAACCAAGTGATTCCAAAAGTCCATCCTTATGGAGTTTCTTCATGCGCTTTGCACCGATATGACCCAAACGGCAGTGCCACAAATAAGTTGCACTATCATTATCAACTTTGCATCTTTTGGCATCAATATTATGAATATGTGTATCACTACGATCGAGATCCAACAAACTATTTTCATTGGGTGTATGACCATCGAAGGTCTTATTCATATAACAGAACAACAATTATTCTCTGACTTTAAATGAATAACCGTATTGCAATAAACATGATCAAATCATATTCATGCTCAACGCAAACGCCAAATAACATTTATTTAGGTCTAACAGTAATCCCGAAAGTATAGGGAGTGTGTGATGATGATCATATCAATCTTGGAACCACTTCCAACAGACATCGTCACTTCACCCTCAACTAGTCTCCGTTTATTCTGTAACTCCTGTTTCGAGTTACTAATATTTAGCAACCAAACAAGTATCAAATACCCAGGGGCTACTATAAACACTAGTAAGGTACACATCAGTAACCTGTATATCAAATATACCCTTGTTCACTTTGCCATCCTTCTTATCCACCAAATATTCAGGGCATTTCCGCTTCCAGTGACCATTTCCTTTGCAGTATAAGCACTCAGTTTCAGGCTTTGGTCCACCTTTGGGATTCTTCACGGGAGTGACAACTTGCTTGCCATTCTACTTGAAGTTACCTTTCTTTCCCTTTGCCCTTTTGTTGAAACTAGTGGTCTTGTCAATCATCAACACTTTGATGCTCTTTCTTGATTTCTACCTTTGTCGATTTCAGCATCATGAAAAGCCCCTTGCATACTATAGTTCATCACGAAGTTCTACTAACTTGGTGATGGTGACTAGAGAACTCTGTCAATCACTATCTTATCTGGAAGATTAACTCCCACTTGATTCAAGCGATTGTAGTACCCAGACAATCTGAGCACATGCTCACTGCTTGAGCTATTCTCCTCCATCTATTAGCTATAGAACTTGTTGGAGACTTCGTATCTCTCAATTCGGGTATTTGCTTGAAATATTAACTTCAACTCCTGGAACATCTCATATGGTCCATGACATTCAAAACGTCTTTGAAGTCCCGATTCTCAGCCGTTAAGCATGGTGCACTAAACTATCAAGTAGTCATCATATTAAGCTAGCCAAATGTTCATAACGTCTGCATGTGCTCCTGCAATAGGCCTGTCACCTAGCGGTGCATCAAGGACATAATTCTTTTGTGCAGCAATGAGGATAAACCTTAGATCACGGACCCAGTCCGCATCATTGCTACTATCATCTTTCAACTTAGTTTTCTCTAGGAACACATATAAAACATAGGGAAGCGACAACGCGAGCTATTGATCTACAACATAATTTGCAAAATACTATCAGGACTAAGTTCATGATAAATTAAAATTTAATTAATCATATTACTTAAGAACTCCCACTTAGATAGACATCCCTCTAATCATCTAAGTGATCACGTGATCCAAATCAACTAAACCATGTCCGATCATCACGTGAGATGGAGTAGTTTTCAATGGTGAACATCACTATGTTGATCATATCTACTATATGATTCATGCTCGACCTTTCGGTCTCCAGTGTTCCGAGGCCATATCTGCATATGCTAGGCTCGTCAAGTTTAACCCGAGTATTCTGCGTGTGCAAAACTGGCTTGCACCCGTTGTAGATGAACGTTGAGCTTATCACACCCGATCATCACGTGGTGTCTCGGCACGACGAACTTTGGCAATGATACCTTGAAATTTAGTGAGAGATCATCTTATAAAGCTACCGTCGAACTAAGCAAAATAAGATGTATAAAGATAAACATCACATGCAATCAAAATATGTGACATGACATGGCCATCATCATCTTGTGCCTTTGATCTCCATCTCCAAAGCATCGTCATGATCTCCATCGTCACCGGCATGACACCATCATCTCCATCATCTTGATCTATATCAAGGTGTCGTCACATGGTCGTCTCGCCAACTATTACTCTTGCAACTATTGCTATCGCATAGCGATAAAGTAAAGCAATTATTTGGCGCTTGCATCTTATGCAATAAAGAGACAACCATAAGGTTCCTGCCAGTTGTCGATAACTTCAACAAAACATGATTATCTAATACAACAACTTATATCTCATCACGTCTTGACCATATCACATTACAACATGCCCTGCAAAAACAAGTTAGACGTCCTCTACTTTGTTGTTGCAAGTTTTACGTGGCTGCTACGGGCTGAGCAAGAACCGTTCTTACCTACGCATCAAAACCACAACGATATTTCGTCAAGTTAGTGTTGTTTTAACCTTCAACAAGGACCGGGCGTAGCCACACTCGATTCAACTAAAGTTGGAGAAACTGACACCCGCCAGCCACCTGTGTGCAAAGCACGTCGGTAGAACCAGTCTCACGTAAGCGTACGCGTAATGTCGGTCCGGGCCGCTTCATCCAACAATACCGCCGAACCAAAGTATGACATACTGGTAAGCAGTATGACTTGTATCGCCCACAACTCACTTGTGTTCTACTTGTGCATATAACATCTACGCATAAACCTGGCTCGGATGCCACTATTGGGGGACGTAGTAATTTCAAAAAAAATCCTACGCACACATAGGATCATGGTGATGCATAGCAACGAGAGGGGAGGGTGTGTCCACGTACCCTCGTAGACCGAAAGCGGAAGCGTTATGACAACGCGGTTGATGTAGTCGTACGTCTTCACGATTCGACTGATCCAAGTACCGAACGTACGTCACCTCCGAGTTCAGCACACGTTCACCTCAATGACGTCCCGCGAATTCCGATCCAGCAGAGCTTCACGGGAGAGTTTCGTCAGCATGACGACGTGGTGACGGTAATGATGATGCTACCGACGCAGGACTTCGCCTAAGCACCGCTACGATATGATCGAGGTGGAATATGGTGGAGGGGGCACCGCACACGGCTAAGAGATCAAGAGATCAATTGTTGTCCCTAGAGGTGCCCCTTGCCCCCGTATATAAAGGAGTGGAGGAGGGGGGAGGGCCGGCCCTCCTATGGCGCGCCCTGGAGGAGTCCTACTCCCACCGGGAGTAGGATTCCCCCTCTTCCAAGTAGTAGGAGTAGGAGTCAAGGAAAGGAAAAAGAGAAGAGAAGGAAGGAGGGGGCGCAGCCCCCCCCCCCCTAGTCCAATTCGGACTAGGCCTTGGGGGGGGCGCAGCCTCCCCTCTCTGTTTCCCCTAAAGCCCAATAAGGCCCATATACTGCCCCGCGAATTCCCGTAACTCTCCGGTACTCCGATAAATACCCGAAGCACTCGGAACCTTTCCGATGTCCGAATATAGTCGTCCAATATATCGATCTTTACGTCTCGACCATTTCGAGACTCCTCGTCATGTCCCCGATCTCATCCGGGACTCCAAACTACCTTCGGTACATCAAAACACATAACTCATAATATAAATCGTCACCGAACGTTAAGCGTGCGGACCCTACGGGTTCGAGAACTATGTAAACATGACCGAGACACATCTCCGGTCAATAACCAATAGCGGAACCAGGATGCTCATATTGGCTCCCACATATTCTACAAAGATCTTTATCGGTCAAACCGCATAACAACATACGTTGTTTCCTTTGTCATCGGTATGTTACTTGCCCGAGATTCGATTGTCGGTATCTCAATACCTAGTTCAATCTCGTTACCGGCAAGTCTCTTTACTCGTTATGTAATGCATCATCCCGCAACTAACTCATTAGTCACATTGCTTGCAAGGTTTATAGTGATGTGCATTACCGAGAGGGCCCAGAGATACCTCTCCGACAATCGGAGTGACAAATCCTAATCTCTTAATACGCCAACTCAATAAGTACCTTCGGAGACACCTGTAGAGCACCTTTATAATCACCCAGTTATGTTGTGACGTTTGGTAGCACATAAAGTGTTCCTCCGGTAAACAGGAGTTGCATAATCTCATAGTCATAGGAACATATATAAGTCATGAAGAAAGCAATAACAACATACTAAACGATCAAGTGCTAAGCTAACGGAATGGGTCAAGTCAATCACATCATTCTCAAATGATGTGATCCCATTAATCAAATGACAACTCATGTCTATGGCTAGGAAACATAACCATCTTTGATTCGACGAGCTAGTCAAGTAGAGGCATACTAGTGACACTATATTTGTCTATGTATTCACACATGTATTATGTTTCCGGTTAATACAATTCTAGCATGAATAATAAACATTTATCATGAAATAAGGAAATAAATAATAACTTTATTATTGCCTCTAGGGCATATTTTCTTCAGTCTCCCACTTGCACTAGAGTTAATAATCTAGTTCACATCGCCATGTGATTTAACACCAATATTCACATGTGTATGTGATTAATACCCATAGTTCACATCGTCATGTGATCAACACCCAAAGGGTTTACTAGAGTCAACAATCTAGTTAACATCGCTATGTGATTAACACCCAAAGAGTACTAAGGTATGATCATGTTTTGCTCGTGAGAGAAGTTTAGTCAATGGGTCTGTCACATTCAGAGCCGTATGTATTTTGCAAATATTCTATGTCTATAATGCTCTGCACGGAGCTACTCTAGCTAATTGCTCCCACTTTCAATATGTATCCAGATTGAGACTTAGAGGCATCTCGATTAGTGTAAAAGCTTGCATCGATGTAACTCTTTACAACGAACTCTTTTATCACCTCCATAATCGAGACACATCTCCTTAGTCCTCACTAAGGATATTCTTGACCGCTGTCCAGTGATCTACGCCTAGATCAAAATTGTACTCCCTTGCCAAACTCAGAGCAAGGTATACAATAGGTCTGGTACACAGTAGAGCATACTTTATAGAACTTATGACTGAGGCATAGGGAATGACTTTCATTCTCTTTCTATTTTCCGCCGTGGTCGGGATTTGAGTCTTACTCAATTTCACACCTTGGCAACACAGGCAAGAACTCTTTCTTTGACTGTTCCATTTTGAACTACTTCAAAATCTTGTCAAGGTATGTACTCATTGAAAATCAAAAGAAAGACCTCAGTAAAGCTACTTACATATTGAGCATCAAGATCTATTGAGATAGATCAAGACGCTTGATAAGAGAACTCCTTTCAAACACTCCTTTATGCTTTCCAGAAAATTCTACATTATTTCTGATCAACAATATGTCATTCACATATACTTATCAGAAAGGTTGTAGTGCTCCCACTCACTTTCCTATAAATACAGGCTTCACCGCAAGTCTGTATAAAACTATATGCTTTGATCAACTCATCAAAGCGTATATTCCAACTCTGAGATGCTTGCACCAGTCCATAGATGGATCACCGAAGCTTGTACATTTTGTTAGCACCTTTAGGATTGACATAACCTTCTGGTTGCATCATATACAACTCTTCTTTAATAAATCCATTAAGGAATGCAGTTTTGACATCCATTTGCCAGATTTCATAAAATGTGGCAATTGCTAACATGATTCGGACAGACTTCAGCATCGATACGATTGAGAAAATCTCATCGTATTCCACATCTTGAACTTGTCGGAAAAAATGCGACAAGTCGAGCTTTGTAGACAGTAACATTACCATCAGCGTCAGTCTTCTTCTTGAAGATCCATTTATTCTCGATGGCTTGCGGATCATTAGGCAAGTCAACCAAAGTCCAGACTTTGTTCTCATACATGGATCCCATCTCAGATTTCATGGCCTCAAGCCATTTAGCGGAATCTGGGCTCATCATCGCTTCCTCATAGTTCGTAGGTTCATCATGGTCAAGTAATATGACCTCCAGAACAGGATTACCGTACCACTCTGGTGCGGGCCATACTCTGTTGACCTATGAGATTCGGTAGTAACTTGATATGAAGTTTCATGATCATCATCATTAGCTTCCTCACTAATTGTAGTAGGAATCACTAGAAATGATTTCTGTGATAAACTACTTTCCAATTCGGGAGAAGTTACAATTACCTTATCAAGCTCTACTTTCCTCCCACTCACTTCTTTCGAGAGAAACTCCTTCTCTAGAAAGGATCCATCTTAGCAACGAATAACTTGCCTTCGGATCTGTGATAGAAGGTGTACCCAATAATTTCCTTTCGGTATTCCATGAAGACGCACTTCTCCGATTTGGGTTCGAGCTTATCAGGTTGAAACTTTTTCACATAAGCATCACAGCCCCAAACTTTAAGAAACGACAACTTTGGTTTCTTGCCAAACCACAGTTCATAAGGCGTCGTCTCAACGGATTTTGATGGTGCCCTATTTAAAGTGAATGTAGCTGTCTCTAATGCATAACCCCAAAACGATAGTGATAAATCGGTAAGATACATCATAGATCGCACCATATCCAATAAAGTGCGGTTACGACGGTCGGACACACCATTACGCTGTGGTGTTTCATGTGGCGTGAGCTGTGAAACTATTCCACATTGTTTTTAAATGAAGGCCAAACTCGTAACTCAAATATTCTCCTCCACGATCAGATCGTAGAAACTTTATTTTCTTGTTACGATGATTCTCCACTTCACTCTGAAATTCTTTGAACTTTTCAAATGTTTCAGACTTGTGCTTCATTAAGTAGATATACTCATATCTGCTCAAATCATCTGTGAAGGTCAGAAAATAACGATACCCGCCACGAGCATCAACACTCATTGGACCGCATACATCGGTATGTATTATTTCCATCAAGTCAGTAGCTCGTTCCATTGTTCCGGAGAACGGAGTTTTAGTCATCTTGCCCAAAATGCACTGTTTGCAAGCATCAAATGATTCATAACCAAGTGATTCCAAAAGTCCATCTTTATGGAGTTTCTTCATGCGCTTTACACCGATATGACCCAAACGGCAGTGCCACAAATAAGTTGCACTATCATTATCAACTTTGCATCTTTTGGCATCAATATTATGAATATGTGTATCACTACGATCGAGATCCAACAAACTATTTTCATTGGGTGTATGACCATCGAAGGTTTTATTCATATAATCAGAACAACAATTATTCTCTGACTTTAAATGAATAACTGTATTGCAATAAACATGATCAAATCATATTCATGCTCAACGCAAACGCCAAATAACATTTATTTAGGTCTAACACTAATCCCGAAAGTATAGGGAGTGTGCGATGATGATCATATCAATCTTGGAACCACTTCCAATAGACATCGTCACTTCACCCTCAACTAGTCTCTGTTTGTTCTGTAACTCCTGTTTCAAGTTACTAATATTTAGCAACGAAACAAGTATCAAATACCCAGGGGCTACTATAAACACTAGTAAGGTACACATAAGTAAACTGTATATCAAATATACCCTTGTTCACTTTGCCATCCTTCTTATCCACCAAATATTCACGGCATTTCCGCTTCCAGTGACCATTTCCTTTGCAGTATAAGCAATCAGTTTCAGGCTTTGGTCCAGCTTTGGGCTTCTTCACGGGAGTGACAACTTGCTTGCCATTCTACTTGAAGTTCCCTTTCTTTCCCTTTGCCCTTTTCTTGAAACTAGTGGTCTTGTCAATCATCAACACTTTGATGCTCTTTCTTGATTTCTACCTTCGTCGATTTCAGCATCATGAAAAGCTCAGGAATCGTTTTCGTCATCCCTTGCATACTATAGTTCATCACGAAGTTCTATTAACTTGGTGATGGTGACTAGAGAACTCTGTCAATCACTATATTATCTGGAAGATTAACTCCCACTTGATTCAAGCGATTGTAGTACCCAGACAATCTGAGCACATGCTCACTGCTTGCGCTATTCTCCTCCATCTTTTAGCTATAGAACTTGTTGGAGACTTCGTATCTCTCAACTCGGGTATTTGCTTGAAATATTAACTTCAACTCCTGGAACATCTCATATGGTCCATGACGTTCAAAACGTCTTTGAAGTCCCGATTCTAAGCCGTTAAGCATGGTGCACTAAACTATCAAGTAGTCATCATATTAAGCTAGCCAAACGTTCATAACGTCTGCATGTGCTCCTGCAATAGGCCTGTCACCTAGCGGTGCATCAAGGACATAATTCTTCTGTGCAGCAATGAGGATAAACCTTAGATCACGGATCCAGTCCGCATCATTGCTACTATCATCTTTCAACTTAGTTTTCTCTAGGAACACATATAAAACATAGGGAAGCGACAACGCGAGCTATTGATGTACAACATAATTTGCAAAATACTATCAGGACTAAGTTCATGATAAATTAAAGTTTAATTAATCATATTACTTAAGAACTCCCACTTAGATAGACATCCCTCTAATCATCTAAGTGATCACGTGATCCAAATCAACTAAACCATGTCCGATCATCACGTGAGATGGAGTAGTTTCCAATGGTGAACATCACTATGTTGATCATATCTACTATATGATCCACGCTCGACCTTTCGGTCTCCAGTGTTCCGAGGCCATATCTGCATATGCTAGGCTCGTCAACTTTAACCCGAGTATTCTGAATGTGCAAAACTGGCTTGCACCCATTGTAGATTAACGTTGAGCTTATCACACCCGATCATCACGTGGTGTCTCCGCACGACGAACTTTGGCAACGGTGCATACTCAGGGAGAACATTTATACCTTGAAATTTAGTGAGAGATATAAAGCTACCGTCGAACTAAGCAAAATAAGATGTATAAAAGATAAACATCACATGCAATCAAAATATGTGACATGATATGGGCATCATCATCTTGTGCCTTTGATCTCCATCTCCAAAGCATCGTCATGATCTCCGTCGTCACCGGCATGACACCATGATCTCCATCATCTTGATCTATATCAATGTGTCGTCACATGGTCGTCTCGCCAACTATTGCTCTTGCAACTATTGCTATCGCATAGCGATAAAGTAAAGCAATTATTTGGCGCTTGCATCTTATGCAATAAAGAGACAACCATAAGGTTTCTGCCAGTTGAGGATAACTTCAACAAAACATGATCATCTCATACACCAACTTATATCTCATCACGTCTTGACCATATCACATCACAACATGCCCTGCAAAAACAAGTTAGACGTCCTCTACTTTGTTGTTGCAAGTTTTACGCGGCTGCTACGGGCTGAGCAAGAACCGTTCTTACCTACGCATCAAAACCACAACGATATTTCGTCAAGTTAGTCCTGTTTTAACCTTCAACAAGGACTGGGCGTAGCCACACTCGATTCAACTAAAGTTGGAGAAACTGACACCCGCCAGCCACCTGTGTGCAAAGCACGTCGGTAGAACCACTCTCGCGTAAGCATACACGTAATGTCGGTCCGGGCCGCTTCATCCAACTATACCGCCAAACCAAAGTATGACATGCTGGTAAGCAGTATGACTTGTATCGCCCACAACTCACTTGTGTTCTACTCGTGCATATAACATCTACGCATAAACCTGGCTCAGATGCCACTATTGGGGAACGTAGTAATTTCAAAAAAAATCCTACGCACACACAGGATCATGGTGATGCATAGCAACGAGAGGGGAGAGTGTGTCCACGCACCCTCGTAGACCGAAAGCAGAAGCGTTATGACAACGCGGTTGATGTAGTCGTACGTTTTCACGATCCGACCGATCCAAGTACCGAACGTACGTCACCTCCGAGTTCAGCACACGTTCAGCTCGATGACGTCCCGTGAACTCTGATCCAGCAGAGCTTCACGAGAGAGTTCCATCAGCATGACGACGTGGCGACGGTAATGATGATGCTACCGACGCAGGGCTTCGCCTAAGCACCGGTACGATATGATCGAGGTGGAATATGGTGGAGGGGGGCACCGCACACGGCTAAGAGATCAAGAGATCAATTGTTGTCCCTAGAGGTGCCCCTTGCCCCCGTATATAAAGGAGTGGAGGAGGGGGAGGGCCGGCCATCCTATGGCGCGCCCTGGAGGAGTCCTACTCCCACCGGGAATAGGATTCCCCCCCTTCCAAGTAGTTGGACTAGGAGTCAAGGAAAGGGAAAAGAGAAGAGAAGGAAGGAGGGGGCGCAGCCCCTCCCCCTAGTCCAATTCGGACTAGGCCTTGGGGGGGGGGGGGCGCAGCCTCCCCTCTCTCTTTCCCCTAAAGCCCAATAAGGCCCATATACTCCCCGGCGAATTCCCGTAACTCTCCGGTACTCCGATAAATACCCGAATCACTCGGAACCTTTCCGATGTCCGAATATAGTCGTCCAATATATCGATCTTTATGTCTCGACCATTTCGAGACTCCTCGTCATGTCCCCGATCTCAACCGGGACTCCGAACTACCTTCGATACATCAAAACACATAACTCATAATATAAATCGTCACCGAACGTTAAGCGTGCGGACCCTACGGGTTCAAGAACTATGTAGACATGAACGAGACACATCTCCGGTCAATAAGCAATAGCGTAACCTAGATGCTTATATTGGCTCCCACATATTCTACGAAGATCTTTATCGGTCAAACCGCATAACAACATACGTTGTTCCCTTTGTCATCGGTATGTTACTTGCCCGAGATTCGATCGTCGGTATGTCAATACCTAGTTCAATCTCGTTACCGCAAGTCTCTTTACTCGTTATGTAATGCATCATCCCGCAACTAACTCATTAGTCACATTGCTTGCAAGGTTTATAGTGATGTACATTACCGAGAGGGCCCAGAGATACCTCTCCGACAATCGGAGTGACAAATCCTGATCTCGAAATACGCCAACTCAGCAAGTACCTTCGGAGACACCTGTAGAGCACCTTTATAATCACCCAGTTACGTTGTGACGTTTGGTAGCACATAAAGTGTTCCTCCGGTAAACAGGAGTTGCATAATCTCATAGTCATAGGAACATATATAAGTCATGAAGAAAGCAATAGCAACATACTAAACGATCAAGTGCTAAGCTAACAGAATGGGTCAAGTCAATCACATCATTCTCTAATGATGTGATCCCGTTAATCAAATGACAACTCATGTCTATGGCTAGGAAACTTAACCATCTTTGATTCAACGAGCTAGTCAAGTAGAGGCATACTAGTGACACTATGTTTGTCTATGTATTCACACATGTATTATGTTTCCGGTTAATACAATTCTAGCATGAATAATAAACATTTATCATGAAATAAGGAAATAAATAATAACTTTATTATTGCCTCTAGGGCATATTTCCTTCATCTTGGCCACAAGCATAGCAAGCATCATCAAAAAGGGATATTTCAAGAGAATCAACGGGATCATAACAATCATCATAACAATCATCCTTCGGTAAGTACGAAGGGAAATTAGACAATGTATGAGTTGAAGAGTTACTCTCATTAGAAGGTGGGCACGGGTGATCAATCCGCTCTTCCTCCTGTTGTTCTTCGCTCTCCTCCTCATCTTTTTCATCCAATGAGCTCACAGTTTCATCAATTTCTTCTTCCATAGACTCCTGCAAAATGTTAGTCTCTTCTTGGACAGCGGAGACTTTCTCAATAAATTCATTAATATCGGAATTGAATTCATAATTCTTATAGCAATATTTAAGGATAGCTAAATTTTCAGGTCTATAAAGTGAATCATCAAAATCTTCAAACTCTTTAAACATAGATTCAATTTCATAAGCACCCATAAAAGCAACAAATTCTTCTATTTGTTCCACACCATAGTAATCATATATACCATTAGCATAAGAAGCTAAGGTTTTATTATCATTAAATTTGCATGAAAAGGGAAGGTGTGGAGACTTCATCCTAGAGCAACAAGTATAATCATATCTCAAGCATAGTTGCCTAGCATACCACTTCAACATATGAATTTGATCCCATAATAGTTTTCCTTTTTGAGTCAAGCGATAATACCTAAAGTATTCACGTTGATCCAACGTGTCTCCCATTACATAATTGAATGGGGTTTTCTCGGGATTATCAAAGTAGTACATAATATTTGTCACATAACGAGCATCGAGGGTTTTAGGAGGTTCCCCATCTCCATGAGTAGCAAGTACACCTAATTTTTTTGGTATTTCGTGTTCCATATCCATAACTAAAGATAAAGAACAACTAAGAACAGCAAATAAAAATTACTTAGTGCCGAACCCAACGAGGAGCTAAAGGTAGAACAAATATTCCCTCAAGTTATAGCGACCACCGATACAACTCTACGCATGCTTAACGTTCGCTTTACCTAAAACAAGTATAAAACTAGAAGTACTTTGTAGGTGTTTTTGGATAGGTTTGCAAGATAATAAAGAGCGCGTAAATAAAAACTAGGGGCTGTTTAGGTAAAGAAGCAATAAAGTAAATATAGCAAGTGTGGAAAAGTGGTGGTAGGAGTTGCGAAATTGTCCCTAAGCAATTGACTACTTTACTAGACCGATATCAAGTTTTATGTGGGAGAGGCCACTGCTAGCATGTCATCCCTGACTTGGAATTCTATGCACTTATGATTGGAACTATTAGCAAGCATCTGCAACTACTAACGTTCATTAAGGTAAAACCCAACCATAGCATTAAGATATATTGGCCCCCCTTCAATCCCGTATGCATCAATTTCTATGCTAGGTAGAAGCTTCTGTCACTCTTGCCCTCCAATACATAGTCCTATCAACATACAACTAACCATATGGTGTGATCCACGCGCGCGCTCATATGATGGGCACCAAAGGACAACAACATAACCACAAGAAAATTAAATCAATCATAGCAATTCATCAACCACCGATAGGACAATGAAAATCTACTCAGACATCATAGGATGGCAACACATCATTGGATAATAATATGAAGCATAAAGCACCATGTTCAAGTAGAGGGTACAGCGGGTTGCGGGAGAGTGGATCGCTGTAGATAGAGGGGGAAGGTGATGTAGATGTTGGTGAAGATGGTGGAGGTGTTGGTGTAGATCGCGGTGATGATGATGATGGCCACAGCGGTGTTCCGGCGCCACCGGAAGAGAGGGGGAGAGGGCCCCCCTTCTTCTTCTTCTTCTTCTTCTTCCTTGACCTCCTCCCTAGATGGGAGAAGCGTTTCCCCTCTGGTGCTTGGCCTCCATGGCATGGGAGGGGCGAGAGCTCCTCCGAGATTGGATATGTCTCTCTGTCTCTCTCTGTTTCTGCGTTCTGGTATTCTGCCCTTTCACCGTTTCGTATATATATGGAGATCCGTAACTCCGATTGGACTGAAACCTTCGCCGTGATTTTTTTTCGAAAATTAGCTTTCTTGCGGCCAAAGAAGAGCAGCAACTGCCTTATGGGTGGCCCACGAGGGTCAGGGGCGCGCCCCCTACCTCATGGCCACCTCGGGCACCGTCTCGCATTGATTTTTCTTCCCATATTCTCCAAATATTCCAAAAATATTCTCCGTCCGTTTTTATCCCGTTTGGATTCCATTTGATATGGGGTTTCTGCGAAACATAAAACATGCAACAAACAGGAACTGGCACTGGGCACTGGATCAATATGTTAGTCCCAAAAATAATATAAAAATTTCCAAAAGTATACGAAAGTTGAATAATATTGGCATGGAACAATCAAAAATTATAGATACGACGGAGACGTATCAAGGTTCAATTTCTACATCATTGTTATTACTAGGTTGAGCATCAACATGAACATCATCATTAACATTATCACTAGGTTCATGCTCATTGTCGGATTGTGTTTCAGCATCAGAAATAGAAATATCATTGGGATTCTCATGTGTGTCTACAACAGGTTCACTAGAAGAATGCAAAGTCCTATCGTTTTTCTTTTTCTTCCTTTTAGAAGGACTAGGTGCATCAACATTAATTTTTTGAGAATCTTGCTCAATTCTCTTAGGGTGGCCCTCAGGATACAAAGGTTCCTGAGTTATTTTACCCCATCTAGTCATAACTCTAACAGCAAAGTCATTATTCTTACTATTTAATTCATTGAGCAAATCATTCTGAGCTTTAAGTACTTGTTCTACTTGAGTGGTAACCATAGAAGCATGTTTACTAATGAGTTTAAGTTCACCTTTAACTCTAGACATATAATCACCCAGGTGTTCAATCATATAAGAATTGTGTTTCAATTGCCTACCAACATAAGCATTGAAGTTTTCTTGTTTGACAATAAAATTATCAAACTCATCTAAGCATTGGCTAGCACACTTATAACGAGGAATATCACCTTCATCAAATCTATAGAGAGAATTTACCTTTACTACCTGTGTCGGGTTATCAAGACCACGTGTTTCTTCAATAGATGATGAATTAAGTCCATATATTTCTTCAATAGGAGGTAAATTCTTAACATCTTCAGCTTTAATACCCTTTTCTTTCATAGATTTCTTTGCCTCTTGCATATCTTCAGGACTGAGAAATAGAACACCCCTTTTCTTCGGAGTTGGCTTAGGAGTTGGCTCAGGGAGTGTCCAATTATTTTCATTAGCCAACATATTATTCAATAGAATTTCAGCTTGATCAACAGTTCTTTTCATGGAAACACAACCAGCACAACTATCCAGGTGGTCTCTGGAAGCATCGGTTAGTCCATTATAAAAGATATCAAGTATTTCATTTTTCTTGAGAGGATGATCAGGAAAAGCATTAAGTAATTGGAGAAGCCTCCCCAAGCTTGTGGGAGACTCTCTTCTTCAATTTGCACAAAATTATATATATATCCCTTAAAGCAGCTTATTTCTTATGAGCAGGGAAATATTTAGTAGAGAAGTAATAAATCATATCCTGGGGACTACGCACACAACCAGGATCAAGAGAATTAAACCATATCTTAGCATCACCCTTTAATGAGAACGGAAATATTTTAAGGATATAATAGTAGCGAGTTTTCTCATCATTAGTGAATAGGGTGGCTAATCATTTAATTTAGTAAGATGTGCCACAACAGTTTCAGATTCATAGCCATAAAAAGGATCAGATTCAACCAAAGTAATTATATCAGGGTCGACAGAGAATTCATAATCCTTATCAGTAACAAAGATAGGTGAAGTAGCATAAGCAGGATCATATTTCATTCTATCATTCAGAGTTTTTTCTTTAAGCTTAGCTAATAATTTCTTAAGATCACTTCTATCATTGCAAGCAAGAAAGTTTCTAGCAGTTTCTTCATCCATAACATAGCCCTCAGGCACAACAGGAAATTCATATTTAGGGGGAGAATCTTCATCATCACTTTCATCAATATTATCAGTTTCAATAATTTCATTCTCTCTAGCCCTAGCAGGTTGTTCATCAAGAAATTCACCAAGTGGCACAGTAGTATCAAGCATAGAAGTAGTTTCATCATAAGTATCATGCATAGCAGAAGTGGCATCATCAATAACATGCGACATATCAGAATTAATAGCAGAAGCAGGTTTAGGTGTCGCAAGCTTACTCAAAACAAAAGGTGAATCAAGTGCAGATCTAGATGGCAGTTCCTTACCTCCCCTCGTAGTTGAGGGATAAATTTTGGTTTTCTCGTCTTTCAAGTTCCTCATAGTGACCAGCAGATATAAATCCCAAGTGACTCAAAGAATAGAGCTATGCTCCCCGGCAACGGCGCCAGAAAATAGTCTTGATAACCCACAAGTATAGGGGATCGCAACAGTTTTCGAGGGTAGATTATTCAACCCAAATTTATTGATTCGACACAAGGGGAGCCAAAGAATATTCTCAAGTATTAGCAGTTGAGTTGTCAATTCAACCACACCTGGATAACTTAGTATCTGCAGCAAAGTATTTAGTAGCAAAGTAATATGGAAGTAACGGTAACGGTAGCAAAAGTAATATTTTTGGGTTTTGTAGTGATTGTAACAGTAGCAATGGAAAAGTAAATAAGTGAAGAACAATATGTGAAAAGCTCATAGGCATTGGATCGGTGATGGAGAATTATGCCGGATGCGATTATTCATGCAACAGTTATAACATAGGGTGACACAGAACTAGCTCCAATTCATCAATGTAATGTAGATATGTATTCCGAATATAGTCATACGTGCTTATGGAAAAGAACTTGCATGACATCTTTTGTCCTACCCTCCCGTGGCAGCGGGGTCCTAGCGGAAACTAAGGGATATTAAGGCCTCCTTTTAATAGAGTACCGGACCAAAGCATTAACACATAGTGAATACATGAACTCCTCAAACTACGGTCATCACCGGGAGTGGTCCCGATTATTGTCACTTCGGGGTTGCCGGATCATAACACATAGTAGGTGACTATAGACTTGCAAGATAGGATCAAGAACTCAGATATATTCATGAAAACATAATAGGTTCAGATCTGAAATCATGGCACTCGGGCCCTAGTGACAAGCATTAAGCATAGCAAAGTCATAGCAACATCAATCTCAGAACATAGTGGATACTAGGGATCAAACCCTAACAAAACTAACTCGATTACATGATAAATCTCATCCAACCCATCACCGTCCACCAAGCCTACGATGGAATTACTCACGCACGGCCGTGAGCACCATAAAATTGGTGATGGAGGATGGTTGATGATGACGATGGCGACGGATTCCCCTCTCCGGAGCTCCGAACAGACTCCAGATCAGCCCTCCCGAGAGAGTTTAGGGCTTGGCGGCGGCTCCGTATCGTAAAACACGATGAATCTTTCTCTCTGATTTTTTTCTCCCTGAGCACGAATATATAGAGTTGGAGTTGAGGTCGGTGGAGCTCCAGGGGGCCCACGAGGCAGAGGGGCAGGCACGCCCCCACCCTCGTGGCTAGGGTGTGGGCCCCCTAGCCTTGATTCTTTCGCCAGTATTTTTTATTATTTCCAAAAATAATCTCCGTGAAGTTTCAGGTCATTCCGAGAAGTTTTGTTTCTGCACAAAAATAACACCATGGCAATTCTGCTGAAAACAACGTCAGTCTGGGTTAGTTCCATTCAAATCATGCAAGTTAGAGTCCAAAACAAGGGCAAAAGTGTTTGGAAAAGTAGATACGACGGAGACGTATCAAGGCGCTGAAGCAGAGCCAGAGCGGCGCCGGCGCGGGCATGAAGACGACGGCGTGAGGATCTGGAGCCCGAGCAGGTGGAGGTGGAACCGCATCTGGACCTTGTACTGCATCAAGGTCTGACCATGTCTCCTCTTTGATGGAACATATTCTTCTTCTTCTTCCCTTTGAACAAGACCTTTGAACTTGATAACCTGCCGGCCGGAGCAGTTATTAGTTAAACTGTAGATTGGTTGAATTTGGGTGCATGGTAACTGCGGCTTGTTTTCCTCTTACCATGGGGCTGAGTCAACTGCAGTTATTAGTTAAACTTCCCTGATTTGTTTTCCGCTTCGATTTGGCCAGATGGATGGAGTAGAGAGCCTAGAGTAGGCAAGAGCCTTGGACAGGAGCCATGGACAGCGCATGACAGAGCCATGGACAATGCAGCATCACAAACTTCATTCCTATAGAGCCTGATGCAGCGCAGCATCACAAACTTGATGGTAAACTTTATTGTGTTGTGCCAGGAGTAGATTCCTGTACTGTTCTTTCCTGTAGTGGAGCTAATTTTGTGTCTTTGTTAATCTTCTCATGAACTTTTGTAGCTTCTGTTCCCTAGTCTTGATCATGAATCTGCAGCTTCACCTAGTTACCTTGTGCTGCAATTTTTGTTATAAAGTGATTCTTGCTGCTGGTAACTTGGTATAGCTTTCGATTTATGTAACTGCATCAAATGTACTGAAACTCTGCTTGTAAAGTGATTCTTGATTCAAATTACAATGATTTGCCCAGCATCAAATGTACTGAAACTCTACTTATAAATGTACCGAAACTCTACTTAGCTAGTGGTTGGTTCTCTATAATGATTGACAGTTGCAATGGAGTGAAAGGATCTTTTGACTTCACTTTTCTTTTCAGAAAGTAGGTAGCCAAGCAACCAAATGTGGAAGGAGTAATTCGTGAGATATTATCATAAAAGCAGGTTCTGAAGAATGGTGTGGATGTGAAGTTGCAGAGGAATGCCCTGAGTGTCTTGGAAGATCCAACTACTGTAAGACCATGCCATCATTCACAATGTGTGTAGCCAAAATGCTTTAAACTATCAATAGCACAATCAGACTAAATGTGTTCATCTTGTTTGTTTTTTGAACTTGCCACCAAAATTTGCAGTAGTAAGTGCAGTAGTAAACTGAAAAAGTTTGGTGGTACTGTGGGATGTTAAATTGTCTTCTGAACTTGCCAGCAAAATTTGCAGTAGTAAGTGTAGTAGTACTTTAGTTAAAATTAAAATTGACTAAAACCTTTAATTTCCTCTAATTTAAATTAATTGAAACCTTTTCCTTTAGTTAAAATTAACACAAATTCATTTCTGAACCAAGGAGTACCTGCTTTCTTTTCTGATTGCATGCTTGCACACACATTAACTGAAACATTAACACACACAAACTTGTTGATGATGATTGCTGATGCTGTTCAGTTTCAGTCAATCAACTTAACTGAAAAAGTTTCAGTTACAGTATACCATTGACTTAATTTTTTTGGCTGTATACATCAACATTGGATGCTATTACTTCATCGGCATACCCCTTGGCGCGCTCCTCGGGTTCAAGTTTGCAAACAGTAGTTTTAGTAATTTAGTGTAGGACTTGCAATAAGAGGAGAGCTACTGTAGTGCCCTCCATATTCTTGCTCTCTTCTTTTTCTTTTCTCTTCTCTTTCTTCTGTCTTCCCTTTTACTCGGTCTCATTGTTGTTAAAGTTATCTTGCATACCTAAATCAAATGAAACTTTCAGTTCCCTAATGGAGTACTCCTCTTTCTCTCTTCTTTTCTCTTCTTTCTTTCTTCTTGGAGTGCTTGATTATCTTCTAGTTCCCTCTCTTCTCCTCTCTCTCTCTCTCTCTGTGTGTGTGTGTGTGTGTGTTGCCCTCTCTTCTTTCTCTCTCTCTCTTCCAGTGCCCTATCCTCTTCTCTCTTAATTAAACAAAAATGATCACACAAATGATGCACTCCACACAAAATTAAATGAAACTTTTCAAACAAAAATGATCATATATATGGAGTAAAATCCAGTCCATAGAAGCCTTTTGCAAACATATGGAGTAATTTCACATGGGGTTTTCCGAAAATGATCATACAGATGATGCACTCCACACATGTCTCTTCTCGAGGAGTTACATATACTCCACACAAGCATCTTAACAAGTAACTCCTCAAGCATCTCAACAAGCAACTCCTCAAGCATCTCAACAAGCATCTCGACAAGCAACTCCTCAAGCATCTCAACAAGCAACTCCTCAAGCATCTCGACAAGAATCTCAACAAGCAACTCCTCAAGCATCTCAACAAGAATCTCGACAAGCATATCATCAAGCATCTCAACAAGCAACTCCTCAAGCATCTCAACTAGCATCTCAACAAGCAACTCCTCAAGCATCTCAACTAGCATCTCAACAAGCAACTCCTCAAGCATCTCAACTAGCATCTCAACAAGCAACTCTCTCCATTATCCCAAGATTGTGCAGGGCATTTGCATATACCTCTTGAGGGCATGTAAGTCTTGGAGGTAGCATCCCAAGTTTCTCTAGCCTTTCCTTGTTCGCATGGGGTATTTTATACCCATTGCCCCTGCATGCTTCAAGATTTCAATCATGCAAGCTTGTAGAGATAGGAAAACTCTGTTCAGCTTGTAAACCTCATAGTTTTCAAATTCATCAAGCACACCCTTGATAAGATCCTGAAGCGTTCTAGGGCTTAAAAAATATGTCAAAGATTGTAACGAGTTGAAGAACCCAAGGTCAAGCCCATTCAAATCAGGGCTATTGGTGGGCTGTTGGATTATTCTGATGTCGAGTCCGGTTCTTTTGATAGCTGCTACAAATTCTGGGTCATTAAGCAAGATATGGGGCTTAGCGTTGTCTTGTTATATGTAGATGATTTGCCCAGCATCATTCTCAGGCCAAGATGCTTGTATTGCTGGCAGTAGGTTCTCTATCATGAACTCTCTCATTACTTGCCTGTTGACTTTTATGGACTTTGTCTCCAATGTTCCTCTTGGCCTGTTGTCGTTTCTCCTCTGAGCCGGAATTTCTTTCACAAACGACCAAATTCCAATTTTTCCAGAGAAGGTCACATTTCCTTCACTATCCCACCTCGGCCTAGCAACAGCTATCAAGAACATGACCTTTCCAATACAACTATTGTTTTGTATACTTCTCGTAGGCTCTTCCTCCCCATACAACAGATAATAGTTCCTTTTTTTCTTGGTCATATAGAACCATTTCTCGTGAATATGAATAATGTTGTGCATGGCTTGAATTTTGGCCTTTCCGTTTGTGTTGTTGTCTCATCGAGCATTGACAAGCAAAATTTCATTCTATCCTTCTTGTTCTTTTCTTTCAAAACTGGCTTCAAACAGTTTGTATGCCTCTTTATCAACTTCAGCATGAACTTCCGGTGGAGTGTCGTAGGGCTGCACCCGAGTTGCCAAGCAAGTGACCTGATAGTAGACCTCCTGTTCAGTGGGATGTTAGGTGTTTGCTCTAGATTGATGTCTTTCGGCTTTCTTCCACAGTTTCCTTTCCTCTGACTTGAAACATCTACCTCCAGACCTTTAGCAATTTGCTCCATGGCTTTCTTCCAAATTCTTTGTATATTCCAGACACCCACTCCAAAGAAATCAGCAATATTTTTCTTGTCATCTCTCTTAAACTTCCCCCCTCTACTCATGCACAATGTATGCATTGCAACATAAGCAACATATCTTTGCTTGTCATCTAGGATATCCCTTTTCTGAACTGCTTGCTCAACACCTGCACAAAGAAAATTTTTGATCAAATGGAGTACAACAATGCATTTACACAAGTCATTTGGGTCGTTTACTCTCTACTCATGATCATTTGAGTCATTTACCTGCATGTTGAACAATTTCATCTCCTATATCTTCGTCCATTTCATCTCTTACATCTTCGTCCATTTCATCTCCATCTTCTGCAGGTGGGGTGTAGTTGAGGTCTGGGAGATCCATGTTCTCCAGGCAACTGAAAAGAACTTTCGAGGTAAGAGGTTGAACTTTCAAGATGCACAACAGTACATTTTGGAAATGAAAATGATCAAATGGAGTAGTACAAACATTCTTGCATACATTGTGGATATGAGGATGGTACTGCTTGTTTGCAGTATTCTTTTGCTTGCACTATAATTGGAGTAGTTTCAGTAGTTTAGTGTTGAACCAGGAGTAGTTTTAGTAGAGCACTTGGAGCTCTTAGTTATAGGTCTAGGAGTATGATTTTCTGTTAAATGCTTCAAAATGCTACAGTGACAACAACCATTTTGAAGTATTATTTGTTGTTAAATGCTTCAAAATGCAAGACTAGGAGTACATTTGATGACTGATTTTGAAGTAGGAGCTCTTAGTTATAAGTTCTCTCTTTTTCATCTACTCCATCTACTCAATCTAGGAGTATGATTTGCCTGAAATGCTATAGTGAAGTCTAGGAGCATGCCTGAAAATACCTGAAATGCTACAGTGAAAGTCTATGAGTAGCAGTTAAATGCTTAGATTTGCCTGAAAATGCGTGAAATGTTGTCATCAGATTTAATGCAGTACTCTCTTTTTTCCAGCAAAGGTTTGCCTGAAAGGCCTGAAATATTGTTAAATGATGCAGGTTCTCTCCTGGCCATGGAGCCAAGTACTAAAACATGGGTCTGCTTTCCTCTTAAGCAGAGTAAGTACTCCATTACTCCACTCGTAGATAAACATATCGACATGATGCAAATTGTTGGAGTAAAAAGCAAAATGGTACTGTAATTTCAGTACATTTAATTATTTCAATCATCTTCAGTGTACTCCAAGTCAGTGGTACATCATATCTTTGTCAGTACTCAAATGATCATTTAATTATTTCTAGACAATCTGATCTCCAGGAGTTGATAAAGGTATGCTGACATAGATATTTCAGAATTAGGCAATATTCTCTTGCAGTACTCTCTCTGTCTGCATATCTTTATCAACTTCAGCATATCAAAAGAATCACTCCTACTCCTGATGACAACTTTAACATATCCATCTTCAGCATATCTATCGTCAGGAGTAGATCTTTAGTATACTAGGGACAACATATCTATAATCTCCTGGAGATGACTCAAATACTGTCCCCAATGTGTTTCTGATGACATCTGATGACAGTATGTTTGCAGTAATCATGACAATATGGTTCCGATGACAGCATATCTATGTACTCCTGGAGATGATATCCTCAATTTGTGTTTGCAGTAATCATCAATTTGTTTGTTTGTGTTCATGTCTGCAGTATGATCATCAAACTGTTTTCAGCGACAGCAGCGGAGCCTGGGGAGAGGAGATGAACCTGGGGTGAGGAGAGCCTGGGCAGCAGCCGAGCCCAGCTCCAACTCGCCTCAACCTGGGTGGACTTGAAGAGGAGGAGGAGTCCCTGGAGATGGAGAGGAGTCCCTGGGCGTGGAGAGGAGGAGCACCTGGGCGTGGAGAGGAGGAGCGCCTGGGCGCCTACGTTGGTCTGGACGGAGGTGGAGCACCCCTCGAGCTGTGGCGCCTGGAGCTCTGGAGTGGAGCGCCTGGAGGGCAGGGCGGAGGTGGAAGACGGGCTGATTCAAATTATGAATTGGGGGTATTAAGGTCCATTTGCACAATTTCACCTGGTCGGAACATGTTCCCCAGCGACATACATTTAGGAACAGAGGGAGTACTCGCTGTTACAGAGATAAGCATAGCTCAGATGATTTTATTTTTTGTGTCTGAACCGCTCCTTCAAGATTTAAGTTCTAGACCCTGCCCGACTGGTCATAATTTTTTGAATTAGCATCTCGAAAACGCTCATGGAGGTATGGTGTGCATGTATGTGTATATGAGCATCCACGTTTGTAATGTGTTAACAAAAGTAAAAAGATCGTCTTCCACATAGGCCAAGTTTTAATGCACACTAGGACACTTTCATTAGGATTACATAAGTCTAAGCTCGCAAGTTTTTGCATCAATACATGCAACACCAAACTTCTTGTTCGTGTGGTCGCATGCGAAAGAAGTTCACATAACCCCCTGGCGTTTCACGAAACGGACAATTTACCCCCCGAAGTCTAAAACCGGGTAAATAACCCCCTAATCTTTCCCAAACCAGGTGAATCACCCCCTCACACCTTTTAGACTGGTTTTTCAAGCGGTTTTCGTGACTGGGCAGATTTCAGATGCCAGTTCGGCACGGTTACTGTCCTCCTCTGATCCTTCTGCCATCGCGCGTCGTGCCCAAAGCACTCGTTGACTTCACGGCAGCACGAACTAGCAGCCGGCCACGAGGGAGCCAAGCCCAGCATGGTACATGAAGCACCTTGTGTCGCATGATGTGCTACGGTTGCGCCCACTCTGCGTGACCCCTCCCCTTTGTCCTCTCCTTGAACCCCGATGGGATGGCTTCTCGAGCTCCGTCCGCCTCTGTACAAAAATTGATGCGTCAACCGGATAGCAAAGGCTCCCGGCTCCTAGCAAGTACTCCCTCCGTTCGGAAATACTTGTCCTAGAAATGGATGTATTATATTTCTAGGACAAGTATTTCCGAACGGAGGGAGTATCCGCCATCTAGGCCTCATGCAAATCCCGGCTAGCCATCGTGTCGCTCGTGCGGCGTTCGCTTTGTCCTCAAGTCGACAACAGCTCACGCCTTCACCACATACCGAGCTCGCGCCCATGCCACCTGCGGCTGGGGCTGCCGCCGGCAGGTGACGACGTCCACCATTAGAGCTAATCACGATTAGAATAGTCATGTAGTACTCATGTACAGCTTGTACATGGTGGCACGTACTTCATGTGTGTACGTGTGTGTGTACTTGTCCAGGAGGGAATCGATCCAACAGCAGTATGTACGTGTGTATTGTCTCCGGCGGAGCTTGAGTTCACGATCACGTGCCATTGGGACCTCATGCCTACGTCCACAAGAGCACGCGCCTCGTCGCTTCGGGCGCTCATGTCCTGCTCGTCACCGTCGTAGAGACGACCTGGATAGCTCGACCACCGTCCGCCTCGGAGAGCTTGAGTATGACTGTACCATCCACTGGTCACTCGTGGCGCTTGCTAGGACTTGCGTCCATCGGCGGGTTATACCCGCGCGGGTGCGCAGCCGGAGCGCTGGCGCAGACGGCCATAAGGATCCCTCAGACCTTTGGGTGCATGCACTGGGCCGGAGCGGCAGGTTCAACGACGTTGGCCTGCCTGGTCGAGGGGATGCCTTTGGATGCAAGACGCTGCTGGCTTCGTGCAATGCAGGCAGCAGGACCTGGAGATGGGAAGGCTCACCGCCAAGCTCACAAAGTTAGAAGTGTGGGACTCAGCGAGGCCAGGTGCATGTCAGGAACGAGGAGCACCACACCACGTCATCAAAACCACCTCGAAACCCACTCTAACCAGGGGAAAAAAATTGTATGAGACCGGGTCTCATAGACCAACTTGTGAGACCCTATCGGATGAGCGACATGTGGCATCGACAATCTTAGAGCACCCTAATCCCACTTCACGTCTGATCTCAATCCCAACAGCTGATTCCCGATTCCAGAACCCCACGTACGCACGTACATACTTCATCGCTCTAATAGGTACGTGGGACTAGGGTTTTCTTTATTTTCCTTGCGTCTATGGCGGCCACGCCCAAGGGCTTCGACGGCGGCGGCCAACCGGCACGACGCAGCAGCGACGACCTCTCTTCCATGACCTCGCCGAAGAAGCTTGTCGCCGGCGGCCTGTCGGACGACTCGTCCATGGCGGATGCATGCCACGACGTTGGCCCGGCGGACACCACGTTCATGGAGGCCGTGCGCCAAGGCGTCGTTGCGGACGGCCGGACCGACTCCTCGTAGAGACGCGTCTAACTGCTCCTTGCCAGTGCACTTGCTTGTCTCCGTCGCCGCGTTCCAAAACCCCAAGGGCCTTGACGGCGGCGGCCAACCGGCATGACGCAGCAGCGACGACCTCTCTTCCATGACCTCGCCGAAGAAGCTCGTCGCCGGCGGCCTGTCGGACGGCTCGTCCATGGCGGATGCATGCCACGATGTTGGCCGGGCGGACAGCACGTTCATGGCGGCCGTGCGCCAAGGCGTCGTTGGGGACGGCCGGACTGACTCCTCGTAGAGACGCGTCTAACTGCTCCTTGCCGGTGCACTTGCTTGTCTCCATCGTCGCGGCGAGACAGACTGCTTGGGCTCGACCATGGCGGCCGTATGCCATGATTGCTTTCTGGCCGGACTCGACGGTCATGTTGCTGCACACTAAGACGCCGTGAGTGGTCGTAGCAACTCGTTTTGTCCACAGCAGCGCCGAGACGTATCAAGCTGGATTCCGTTACGTGCTTGTATATCACAAGTTCGTGCCCACCGATCGATCCCATGTACTGATTCCCATGAAATTATATTGTTCATTGCCCAAACTCCATGATGATTTTGTGAAACAAATACATTTATTGCCATGATGATTTTTTCAATGAAGTACTACACAAATTTGGTTTGCTCTCCTCAATGAACCTATGCTTTGATCTAAGTGTGGATGTACAATATCTGTTTACATCTTTATAAGGTACAATCCACACATGAAAAAGAAAAGGACGCATGAGCTCATTTGGCACAACTGAAATGCATAGAATGGTTTTCGAAGCATGAGAAACAAATATATGTTCATCTCGGTGTGTTTTGTTGGCCTGATGGTCCAAAGAACAACCACTAAAATTAATATATTTGTTTACAGGTCCGTAAGAAAAACCCAGACAATAAAAATGAAAAGGACACATGAGCTCGTTGCCTCCTGTTCTTGTGGTTTATGTGATGACTAGAACAGATGTCACCACTGAAACCTGCTTGTACTTGTACCTTCGTTGAAATCCAATCGCCGAACGGTAGACAGTGTTGGGTTTTGTTCATCAGCTTGAAGCAACAAACTTGTAAATTCCCCTGGAATACGTGGTGGAGCATGGAAAGCAGAATAATCACCAAATGACATGGATGTCGCCAATGATGGAGCTATATTTTGAAAACAAGCATTCGGATTCGATGACCCCTGTTTCAGTAAGAGGAATAAAATAAATTATTTGACCATGTCAAAAATATGAACCGCATAGTATAAAACATTATTCATATGCTTACGGGAAATTCTGAATGTCCAATCAGATTTGTTGTTAATTCCGTTGTATGATCGAATGACCCCTATTATAAATAAATTAATGGGATAAATTATGTCGCCATGTCAAATATGAATCATATAGTATAAACTTTTACTGATATGCTTATGGGGAATATCGAAGGTCCAATCGGATGTGTTGTTAATTCCCTTGTACGTGACACTGACGAATGTCCTATACCTCTCCCTGCACATTGTGTTTTTTATGTGTTTGTATACAAAAATGCGAGATTACAGGGAAAATAAATAATAAACATACCCGTCTCTGATCTAAGTTCCAATGACCCCTGTTTAAATAGAATGAATATAATAAATTATGTCCGGAGATACCATGTGATGATTGTGCTCATTGACAGCCTTCTGAATCAACCAAACACCCGCCGGAGTAATATGGAACTGAACACGAGCTTTGCAAGATGTCCTCGTAGAAGCCCGTTCTTTCCTCGTCTCATGTGTGCTATGTTTACCCTTTACTCCTTCCTTACTGCAAACTAAATACCTAGCAGATAAGGTATCATCTGCTCTTGCTTTTCTATGTGTCCATCTGACACTAAATCCTTTACTTTTGGCATACACGTTATAGAACTTGTATGCCTCTTCTTCAGAATCAAAACTCATTCCCTTCTTTGGCACAATCTGCTTTGAAGATGCATTCGGATTATCCTGTTACACACATGAAATACACCAACACCATCAGCATTGTACTATAATTATTGTAAAATCAATCGATACATATTTTATATTAAAAGATAGGTTCATATTGTATTATTTACCTTAGTTACACAATTTTCTTCTCCTTTATCAACTCCCACAAACTCCAAGCCAGTATCATGGGTAAACATATTTCTCGGCGTCATAGGCTCACGGATCGACTCGCCCATTGCACTGTTTGTCGATTTACAGAATTCCATATTTTCCTCCTGGCGTTCGAACAACATAATTCAACATTATTAATTTACATATTTTCAAGTTCAGTTCTACAACTAATGCTATATATAACAGTGGCTAGCATCGAATGTATGAACCAAGCTAGCACAGAACTATGCACATGTATATTCTGAATACTTATGTACCCATGCATCTCACACGCACCGTGATAGGACAAGTCCTAGACCGACAGATCGCCGTCGCTGCCGCTGGCGCCGGCCTGACTGAATGCATGACGGAGCTGCTGGACGCGCCTTGACGCGTCGCCGCGGTTGACGAGTTTGTCCGGCCGGCCAGAACGATGTCTTGACGCACACCCACCATCTGTTCTTCTTGGCTTCCGGGTTGCATAAGCTTCATAGTTCACGAGTTTCAGTGTAAGCAATCAGATAGTTGCCAAGCACTGGACTAGTGCAATCACTCAGCCAGCTTGGCCGCATGGATCACTTACCGGGACAGGAAGAGTTATAGATGGATGTGGCGCCTTAGCTAACATTGGAACCACCGGCCGGGAGTTCGCCGCCGTGGAGGACTGCGGTATCACATAGCAGCTGGATGCATCTTGCTGCACGGCCGCCGTGAACGTGGTGTCCGCCGGGCCAACATCGTGGCATGCATCTGCCATGAACGAGCCGTCCGACAGGCCGCCGGCGACGAGCTTCTTCGGCGAGGTCATGGAAGAGAGGTCGTCGCTGCTGCGTCGTGCCGGTTGGCCGCCGCCGTCGAAGCCCTTGGGCGTGGCCGCCATAGACGCGAGGAAAATAAAGAAAACCCTAGTCCTGCGTACCTATTAGAGCGATGAAGTATGTACGTACGTACGTGGGGTTCTGGAATCGGGAATCAGCTGTTGGGATTGAGATCAGACGTAAAGTGAGATTAGGATGCTCTGAGATTGTCGATGCCACATGTCACTCATCCGATAGGGTCTCACAAGTTGGTCTATGAGACCCGGTCTCATACAATTTTTTTTTCTAACCAGGGTTAGGAGGTGATTCACATAGTTTACAAAAGATCAGGGGTTATTATTTACCCGGTTTTAGACTTCAGGGGTAAATTGGCCGGCTCGCAGCGTCAAATATCCACGATTACGTAGCTAAGCACGAATTTCATGGATTATGCTCCGGTAAAGAAAGGATCGACCGCGGATCAAGCGACGCACTGTTCCTTGTCGCGAGAAACTGAAACCAATATTTTCTCTCCGTCGATCGCACGCGTCCACGTTTCCATCAGACGGACCACAGCGCGCCAATCTTCCTTCTCCTCCTTGACCCGTAATAACTGTTGATACGAACGGAGTGAGCAGTTACGAGCGGAGTGAGGCGAGGCAGGAGGAGAGATGAGCGGGGACGAGGTTGCGAAGGCCAAGGCTGCCGCCGCCGGCGTCGGCGGCGTAGGGGAGTACGGGACGTTCCATGGTCCGCCCAGCTACCCGCCCCCGCGCCCGCCCGTCGGGCACCCGCAGCCCGCCCCGCCGCCCGGCCTCCACGGCCAGCGCGAGCCCAACTCGCGCCACCGCGGCGGGTACCAGGCCGGGAACGGTAAATTTCCCGATCCTTGCTTCTAATCGGCGGTTCTCTTGGGGAGGGAGGCGCGGAGGAGGGAGATATCGGGGTTAGGAAGTAGAATTTTGGTGTTGTGATCGGGATCGAATCCCTCGGGATTTAGTTGATCCGACGCGGGTCGTTGAATGCCGATCGGAGTTGGGCGTGGAACCGGTGGGATCAAAGGCGGAATTCCCCTGCGAGATCTCTAGCAGGATGCAATAGGGGTCACAATTTTGTGATGTTTGATCTAATTCTGTTTCGTCTTTTGGTGTCAAAACTCTGATTGCCGTGACTGATGGAATCAGAATTCCTGTTACGACCCTGCAATGTTTCTTTCAGTTTCTTGATGATGTCTTGATCCAAATTGGCATGTATCGTGCAGTCCTGTTTGATGTAGGTGATGTCCTTCCGTCGTATGCTGGTTGTTTCATTACCAAATGATTTCTACCCAGTTGCTCTATATCAAATCTGAAAAATAAAGGATCAACTATGACTGAGCCACCCTGGCTAGATTGTGTAATAAGTGGTGCTAAAGCTAGCATGCATTTCTTAGCATGGCATGGAGATCAATTGTCTCATCAGCTTCCCCCGGTTAGCATTGATGCATTTCTTAGCACAACATGGGGTTTGAATGTTTGATAGATCTGAAAATCTGATATAAGATAGTTCTGCCCTTTTGATTGCATTGACCATTTGGCAAATATACAGAAGTAATGGATGTAGCAGTCTACTACTCATGTTCTTGTCTTTGTCCTTGATGATTTTAGGGAGTCCCCATGCTTACGTTGGTTGTTGCAGCTTCTAATTGCACCGAGGCTGAATATGACGATCGTAATTTTTCCTAGTTGTTTCACTTGCTGTTTATAAGAATTTTACGCGCACACTTAATCTTGCTATTTCTGTTTTCAGCTCAAGATTACGAAGCAGGTGCCCGTGGACATAAACATGACCGCCTTCCATGCTTTGGTATTGGCATGGGATGGTTTCTGTAAGTGATCATTGTTTTAAATTTTGTCTTCTGATCTTAGTTTCATGTACAGCAGCATTGTACCTGAATAATTACTCTGACATAGATTATTGTGAACTATGCTGTTGCTTTAGCTATATCCGAGTAATCCTAACGACAAATTTCTTGTTCTGAAGATTCGTACTCGGTTTCTTTCTTGGTGCCATCCCCTGGTATGTCGGAGCATTTCTGTTGTGGTGTTCCAGAGTGGATTACAGGGAGAAACCAGGATATGTGGCATGCACAATAGCGGTGAGTAAAGAATTTAGTGTCGAGTTAAAAACAAGCCTTGCTTGTTCCAATTGCTGATATGGCGCTTGTGCTTTCTATACCATGTGTCACTGAACTTGTGCTATGATTGTCAGTATCTAGGAATGTACAGGCTATGAGAAGGTGCTATTTTCATGTTGTTGTTTTTGCGTTTTGAAATGTTTTTATGACATGCTGATGTGACTCTTAACAATGGTCCAAACATATGGAGCTCAGGATTATATATGAAATTTCTGCATGTTGTCTTCTTTGTACCTCATTTATCTGTTTTCAGAAACAATATTATACCAGAAAACCAAGAATTGTTGAGCATAACATATTGCCTATTATGTCACTATTATTCTTGCATGATTTATGAACTTTTTCATGTGTAAGTTTGAATCATGTATCAGGAGCACTTAGTGAATAAAGAATCATATTGATGTTCATGTTAGCTCAAACAGAAAAGGCTAATGAGAATAATTAGTTTAGTACAATGAAGTTGGATCTGATTATTCAGAAGTATTTAAATATCAGATTCAAATGATAAAGTATAGCTAATCCAGTCACATATAGGGTATCTAATTAGGTGGGTGTTTCGGCATACTTCAGCTGTTGCACAACATATCATTTTAAGTTCTGCATGAACTTTTGGACACTTAAGTAGCTGAAGCATATCTATGGAGTGATTCAGAGAACATGGGCACCCTCATCAAAGAATGCATTAAATGTTGGCATATATGCAGCTAGGGTATATCTGTGTTATTACAATAACAAAGACTGATCCAGAGAGTAAGCACACTTGATAAAAACATGCATGATGGTAGTGTCATATACAGTACTAGTTAGTATAGTTTTATGTTATGTAAAGTCTTCATGTAGAAACCTTCTGGTGAAGTCCAGAGTAGACCACTTTTCTGTCAGTGACTTGCCACCTTTATTTTTCAAATTCTGAAGATCCTAATGAGAACCATTTGCTGTAACAGGCTGTCCTTGCTACAATTGCCGTCATCATCGGGGCAACTGCTGGAGCTCACGTTTATTGATGTCAGTCTACATTGTGTCACTGTACATATTGTACATTTCATGGATGAAGAAAGATGTCATGTCGCGTCTTCTGCACTGTATTTGATTATTAACTTTGAATATTCAATGCATGACAAGGAGAACCAAGTCCTTGTTATGGTCACAAATAAATCAGATTGAGACTACCTTGCCTTGTGCATGCTTGGGACTACCTTGCCTTGTGAATGCTCAAATAACCTTGATTTTGAAAACAAATGATGTAGCTTCGCTTGGCGAGCAACGGCTTTCTTATACTGTACTAGCAATGGCTTCCTTGTACTGTACTTATCTTCTGAATAATAAGCCCCAGGTTCTGGTTCAGGCAGCAGGGCGATTTGCCAAAGGAACCACCATTGTGGTTGCTCTCTGCTCAACGCCATTCCACGCACTTGTACATCTGCATTAGGCATTATTCAAGTGTTGAAATGTGATTGGGGGATCGATGCCACAAATTACAGTTCTTACGGTTCTACTCCCTCCACTCACATATATAAAATGTTCAGGGTATTTCAATATGAACTACATGCGGACAGAAATGAGTGAACAAGCACACTAAAATGGGCCTATATACATCTGATTCAGAAAAAAGGTTAGAACATCCTATGATTTGTGAACGGAGGGAGTAACATTCTATGTTTCCTTGTATTATGGTTCTGAATATATCATATGTTTTTCTGGTTCAGCGATAAAGAGAACTTGCATCGCATGTCTCGCCAGAGGCAAATCAACACAACAGTAGAACGCCTGATCCTTCAGTTGAAGGTAGTAGTAGATAATGTAATACTCACATTTCATACTGACAGTTAATTTGGATACGAGTTAACTGACTAAAAGGTTTGCAGGAACTGGATAGCTTCATGAGAGCTTTAAAAGTTTACTTGGCTACAGAACAGGAGACAACAGGAGACAGAGATCACAATGATATTGGTTTCGCTACGTTTCTTTCACATACAGGGACTTGAGGTGCTTATACATGAGCTTGCTCTCATTCACAGCCAGATGGAGCTCGGAATCATCCATCCACCATTGCTGCAGCCCATGAGCTTTTAGAAATTTCTGAGGACCTTTAGCAATCACAAAAACCTTGGCACGTGCCTCAGGGTGACCATCGCCACGCTTCTCTGCAGTAACAGTGGGTACGCCACTACGGTCAACGTAGAAGCAGCAAATGTAGTCGCTGTTGTTGATGTACAGGTTGGGCACCCATCTCTTCACCTCCTTGATCAGATTCTCTTCTCCAATTTCAGAGACAGTTTCCCCCTTCTCTCCCGGGTGAGAAATTTCACCGGCGTTCGAAGAGCTGCCGCTGATGTATCGCTTCAACACCTTGTCGACTTTATCCTGAAGCTTCCTCAGGCCCAGGCCGAGTGACACTGATGGTGGGTTAAACAAGTGGCATTCTACGAAGACTCCGTCCTTCGCCAAAGTCTTACCAACCTGCATCGCATATCCGGCCCCTAGGGAATGCCCAGCAACGCACACATTGTTGCTTCCATGCTTATCGATTGCCGACTTGAGCACCTCCAGTGCTCCAGCGAACCTGACAGAACCCCTCAAGCTCTCCTGAGCAAAGTACCTGAGGTCATCCTCCAAGTCTCTCGCAACAGTTGACTGCTTCAGGACAGTTCCCCTCAGTGCCAGGACAGCCTTTGGAGCACCAACAGGTCTCCGCATTATCCAGTCTGATAGTGCAGCAACCTGGTCCCATTCTAGAAGTGCCCCATATATGGATCCGTCTCTGGAATCAATTAGAAGGCGCACCAGCTTGTATTTAAATGGCTTCCACCAGTTAGGAGCAATGGCAGTTTCACCAGTTCTGTTCTCTTGCCTGTCAAACTCCAATACGTACGCTGCCTGCACTAAACATGAAATTGCAATTCTTCTGTAGTTGGGATTTTTCCTGCGGAGTCATTATATTTGCTCATCAGTACTACACACATCACTAGCCTTGTTGTAAAAAGGCATGGCCTCCAGCAATGGCTGAAGTGACCAAAAATACAAGCAGAGTAAGATATCGGAAGAATAACACTCCTTAGATTAAACACTAAGTTTAGGTATATTTCAACAGCATTTATTTACATAACATCTACAACAAATTATATGGAGAGCAAGAACCATGCCATCCTTTTATTTACTAATCTTATTTTTTCTTAACAAGTGATACTAAGGCCTTAAAAGCTCATGACACGCTCATGACACAATTCCCTGTCACACAACTAATAAAGTCTAACGTGGCAAAAAGTTAAAACTTATATAATGCATTAATACTGATTCTCCTTCAGTCAACGTGTTGGCAGCCTTGACCAGTGAGAAAAACATGCTTTCTACACTCATGACACTTAGATGATGGAAATTTAGAGTAAAACATCGACACTGACAACATACACTGGGCACAAAAGAAATCCTATAGGGCTTGGGTCCTATGAAAAGGTGTGGTTGGGCCCTATTCTGAGTAGTATAACATGTCGCATCTATTTTGATCAAGTACACTGTCCCTTATCACCAACAATAGGTACTGCTTCCACTTGTAATCCTTTGAACAGGATCCGATATCACACTCATAGGGCCTGAATTCTACAGGATTACCTGCCCATTGGCCATCGGCCCTGCTAGTTTGTTGTGAAAACTCTTTACGCCCCATTCCCCATATCGATGCCAACCAGTGTCATATGAAACAACGCCTTTTGCATCCCAGCTGACTCAAACAAAACAACAGGCAAGATAGACAGCCACGGCCAAGACAGTATTTCAGCTTCGACAGAGGGCGAGGCGAGAAATAGGGATAACATGAGTGGGCATTTCAGCGGACGGCAGACAGCGAGGGTGGCTTTGACGGCGTGCTCAGACAGACTACGCTAAGAATCCCCAAACCTAGACTTGCAAATCAAGACGACATAGTTCAGATTTGGAATAACCCGCACGCAGATTGTTACCAACAGTACGCGGCGGCGGCGGCGGACAGTACGCGCTATCGTGCCATGCGTTCTAGGGGGGAGGGGAAGGGAGGAGGGAGTGGGAGTGGGAGCGAACCAGGCAGAGCGGCCGGGGCTGGAGAGGTTGCGAGGCCCCGTGGCGTGGAACTCCCACGCCGGCGGCTTGGCGCCGCCTCCGTTGCTGCCCATCGCCTGCGCCTCTTGGGCGGAGGAGTGGCGGTGCATTAGCGGTGAAGGAAAGGGCGCCGAGGAAGGAAGGCGTAGGGTACTCGGTTTCGTCAACGGCTGGGTTCCGCACGGCGCTTTTCTTTGCTACTGCTCACGCGCGACGCGCCAGCCACTGGTCATTTCTTACTGCGAACCTCTTTTGTCTGCTTATTACGAGCCGAAGCGTGTCGTAGGGGATCTCCTTGTATTATTTTAGGAAAAGAAAGAAAGTGACGGCAATTTATTTATTTATTGGCATACAGAAGTGGTAGCGTGGCATCCTCGAAAAAGAGTGAGGGCCAAACGGTCTCCTACCGTCGTACGGTTAGAGCATCTCCAACAGGCGCCGAACGCACCGCGCGCTAAAAACTGCTTTGTCGCGCGCCCATCGTCTGGTTTGGCGCGGCGCGCAGCGCTGGCTCCAGCAGCCGCGCTAAAAGTAGCGCGCGCAGCTTCAGCAGTGCGCAAAAATGCAGCGCGCGCGACTCTGGCACAAACAACATATGCATTCCAAAACAGAAGCAAAAAGATCAAACACAAACAAAAACAAATCAAAATAAATAGTTCAATTTCGTTATTACAACTCAAACAAACAGTTTATCGTTCAATATAACAAATAGTAAACACAACAAATAGTTCAACAATACAATATCGAACGCACAAATCATGATGCTCTTTGTCGTCCATTCCATGCCTACCACTCCTCAATGAGATCCTTCTGAAGATCATTATGCGCTGCGGGACGTCGAATGGCATGATAGGAGGCAACAAAACGGGCCACCCTTTCAGCCTTCCGTCGCACTCGCACGGGATGTCCCAAGAGCTCATACTGAGAGTAGTCTACATCTTGCCCACGCTCATTCTCGATGATCATGTTATGCATGATCACACAAGCGTGCATGATGTACCAAAGCATTTTCTGATCCCAAAATCTAGCCGGTCCTGTCACAATAGCAAATTGGGCTTGCAAAATCTCAAAAGCTCTCTCCACATCTTTTCTAGCCGCCGCCTGAGCATTGTGAAAATCAAGATTTTTCTTACCTTCTGGCTTTTTCAACAGCTTGACAAAGGTTTGCCACTTTGGATAGATGCCATCCGCTAGATAATAGCCATAGTTGTATGTACGGTCATTTGCTACAAACTGCACCGGTGGCAACTCACCATTTGCAATCTTATTCATCAGTGGTGACCGGTTGACAACATTGATGTCATTCAAAGATCCAGGCATTTCAAAGAATGCATGCCAAATCCAAGTCTCTTGATCGGCCACCGCTTCAAGGATTATAGTGGAACCCTTTTTTTGGCCGTGGAATTGCTCATGCCATGCCTTTGGACAATTCTTCCAACTCCAATGCATGCAATCTATTGAGCCAAGCATGCCAGGAAAGCCGCGAGCTTTGTTCATTGCCAATAGCCTTGCGGCGTCTTCAGCATTGGGAGATCTCAAATACTCCTCGCCAAACACTTGCACAATTCCGACTGCGAAACGCTTGACACACATGATGGCTTGGCTCTCACCCATAGCCAAGTGATCATCAACTAGATCAGCCGGTATACCGTATGCCAACATACGCAAAGCGGCTGTCACCTTCTGAAAGGTGCTATGCCCGAGCTCTCCGGCGGCATTCCTCCTTTGCTGAAAAAAGCGGTCATGGCTCGCTAGTTTCTCTGCAATGCGCCTGAACAACTCGGTGCTCATCCTAAACCGGCGACGAAAATACGACTCGGGGTATGTGGGATTTTCCGCAAAATAATGCCTGATCAATCTGTTGTGGGCATCGATCCTATCCTCCAAATTTTCTGCCGACCCATAACCCAACCACCGTGCTTCGGTTTTTTATTGATATGCATAGCTAGGATCATTGCAAGATCCTCCTCCTCTTCCATATTAAATTCTTCATCGGAAGAATCATACGACGAACTCATCTACAATGTTCAATACTATGCTATAAAAACTGCAATCAACATGCACGAAATTCATGGCTTTTGAGCAATACATACCTTCTAGGCGTTTTGTCGAACACCTTGCGGGCGCCGAGCGCGCGGGCGCTGTTCGTCGGAGGACGGACGCGCGCGAGGGGCGGCGGGACTAGAGGGGGGGCGGAGAAGCCGCCGCGGGGCGGGGATAGGCCGGGGAAGCGCTGGAACGGTCGCCGGGTGGCGCGGTCAGCGGCGGCGGCGCGACTGGATGGGGGGATGGGGGGTGGGAGTTGCAAGCGAGCGCGCGAGAGTCCAGCGCGCGGGAGCGGGCACCCAAAATACACCGCGCGAGATAGCGAATCCGACCGCGCGCCCAACTCCTTATATCGCGCGCGCGGTTATTGCACGCCCGCTGAAGCCACCCGCCGGGTTGCGCGCGCGCTAAACTGGCTAAATTTGCGGCGCGGCGATTGTTTAGCGCGCATGTTGGAGATGCTCTTAAGGAAAGTGACAAGATACTGCGCTGAAATCAAACAAACTTTGGCAGCTCGCCAGAGACAAAAAAGAATGGAGTTAAAAGCACCGGGAGTCCTACAACTTGCACCGAATGTGATGATTTGGTCTTAGAACTTGCATTTTGACCCTACCCAATCCCAGAACTTGCATCAAATGTGCAAATTTGGTCCCGACGAATCACATAGCGCCATGTGGACGCGTGGGTGCCGACCCGGTCAGTGCGCGGCATTTTGCAAAGAGGCCCCTGCCTTTCGTCTGAATCAACCCGCACTACAGGTTGCTTCTATGGTAAGTTTCTTTTCGGCCCATAACTGTCACTTAGTAAACGGTAGTCACTTCTCTGCTCACTGCGTGGTGTGCCACATTGTAGTTGCTGCAAAGAGTGAATGACATGGTTACCTTAATAGATGTGCATCAATGATACACTAAAAAATGCGGAAATTTAGAGGAGCGGACGAGCTCGCCCGCTCTCGTTATCAGCAACCACATCGTCGTACTGGGATGAGAGTCACGACAGGTATTGCCTTTTTTTGCGGTACACGACAGGTATTGTCTTTTTTTTGCGGGTACACGACAGGTATTGTCAGGTGTATAAAAGGTAGGAAGAAACGTATTTTAAACCATATAGTGTGCTGGGGGACCCACCGCAACAGCAAACGTCCGTTTGGCACATGACGGATCCGTGGTCATGTGGCCTACGTGCGACCCACCACTCATGACACCTACTACTAGTAGGAGTAATTAGCAAGGCTTGGTTAATACAGTTCTATCCAATATTTTAATACTCAACTACGCGTGTTGGGCTGAGACACATGGTTACAATCACGGTAACCCCACTGATCTGTCTTTTTTTACAGGGACCCACCGATCTGTCACGCACACTGATACACTACAACACGAACTACTAAAGTTTGACCTTAAATTTTATTGAAACAGAAATTATATGCCATAAAAATTATATTGATAGATTCATATTTAAGTAGTTTTCGATGATATTATTATTTGTTACATGTAAATTATATCTTGCTAGCTAAATCTGTATTCAAATATTGACTCAAAATATGAGAGGGTGCTAATAAACCCAGATAGAGTTAGTAGTAAATAATTATCATTAGACGCGAATACGCTTTTGTTCAAGCTCGAATATCTCCCAGCGCGACCCCAAATCCAGTCCTCTCCCTAAAATGGGCCAAAAGAGGCCTAACTTGAGCATCATAAGTACCAGGTCTTCACAAGCTGATATTTTGCATTTGACTTAATTAGCTAGAAAACTGTCGCCCTTTTAAAAATAAAAGTACCACATAGTCAGGATTTCAAAATACATATGCATGGAAAAAAAAAGAAATAGACATGTCTATATGATAAAATTTGCCACAAACATATACTTTTTTCATATATTTATATCTCTCTAGCACATTTTTTTAGCTATGCTCTAAAATAAATAAACTACCACAAAAATTGCCATGTCTAGATGATAAATATTGCCACAAAAAAACATGTAAAACTCATTTCATATATTTATATATATCTAACACCAAATAGCTCCCATGTTACAAAAAAGTACAAGTACTGCATATCTATGGTTTCACGTACGTAGTTAACACATGTAAGTTGTCATGCTCTAAATAACAAAATTGTCATGCGTTAATTGATGAATTCACCATACTATAAATAATAAACCCACCACGCATACATGATTGCAAAATTTTAGGGATAACATATAAAAGTGGATGTGATTCTAAATTCAAAATGTATCGCATGTATAGGAACTTCATACGTATGGATACACACCAAAAAAACATTTGTATTGTTTTGCCATGGCGACATAATTTAAGCTGACATGGCATCAAATTTTAAGTTTCCATGGTGTACACAATAAATTTGCCATGGTCAAATAGAAAAAAAAACTACACACAAAAAATTGTCATTGTACAATACAAAGGTGAAATATGGTTACACACACAGGTGAATAGTAATTTTCACAAAAATAGTAGAATATTATAAAAAATCGAAAATTGTGATGTATCAAACCTAGTCGACTATTCTACTCATGTGTGAAGTTAAGTAAAGTATTAAATCCCATGGTATTGTTGGTGAAGAAAATACAATTGGGACAATACTATTCATCAACAGTGTCTTTTTGGGGTAAATAAAACAGTGTTTTTTATATAGCTTCGATTTTCTCTTTTTGCCTAGATTACCACCGTTGTGATTTATTGGTGAAACTTCGTACGCGAGTATACCGGTTGACTATACATATTAGATAAAAAGTGTTTTTTTCTTTTTTTTTCTTCTGAACTTACTATTCAATAAGGGGCACGTATGGAACCATGTTCACAAAATCCGCATCTTGGCAAACATACATTTATAAAACATATGTGAAGTTTCGATGGCAAAATTTCATTTTGAAAACATATACAAAGTAATAAACAGTTGCCATGGAAATATTAATTTTTGAAACATATGCCTCTAATAATAGGTGCAATGGAAAAATTCGTTTCAAGACCTATCTTGTAACATATACTCCCTTTGTCCAGAAATACTTGTCGGAGAAATAGATGTATATAGACGTATTTCAATTCTAGACACATCCATTTATATCCATTTCTTTAACAAGTATTTTCAGACGGAGGGGTAATTGCCATGGCGAAACTCATTTTCAAAAGATATGCATTGTGATGAAAGTTCCCATGGCAAGAACCATTCGATCGTATCATTTTCGAGAGATTTGATGATCCGCGATGAAGTTGTGCGAAGAACAAGAAAATGGTATTCTCGGCTCACCCAACGCAAGCGACTGGGCATGTCATATTTTTGCCTAACAAATTGTGAGCCTTTTTTTCACAGGGACGGATCTGCGTGCTGCTCCTCGCTAGCTGTCAATCTGAAGCATATTCAGGGAAACATTATTTAATTAGTTTGCATGCAAACAAAAAAATAGATATACGAGATACTGAAGCTACTCACTCTGACCGCTGCATGCTGCTCCTCGGTAGCTATCCCGTCACGTTAGCGGTCTGCCAAATGACACACCATCAGATATCTCCCCTATCGCATAGCTTCCCGTTACCGCTCTAGAAACCTACTAAGTTCAAAACAACAGATGATTCCAATTTTATGCTTGTGCTACTGTTCTACAAATGCAATCAATACAGCGTGCGGGCGCAACTTGATTCCAACGAAAGGCAGGGGCCTCTTTGCAAAATGCCGCGCGCTGACCGGGTCGGCACCCACGCGTCCATATGGCGCTATGTGATTCGTCAGGACCAAATTTGCACATTTGATGCAAGTTCTGAGACTGGGTAGGGTCAAAATGCAAGTTCTAGGACCAAACTATCACATTCGATGCAAGTTGTAGGACCCCTGGGGCTTTTAACTCAAAAAATGCTGATGAATACTGTGCACCACCTCATCCATTTAAGGCCAACTCCACCGCACGAACCCAAACGGACGTCCGATTTTGCCGGATTTCGTCCTTTTGGGGCGGCAATGGGTTCGCCCATGTCCGCTTCTGTCCGTTGGGTCGTGGGTGCGTCCAACGCACGGCCGCACCCCAAATCATGTCCGTATTGGACGTGATTAAAAAATAAAAAACCTTAAATAAAATGCCTAAAAAAATAAACTCAAATAAAAAAACATAAAACATAAGTTAGGGTTCACGGCCACAAAACGGCCCAGTTTCACAGTTACATTGCCATAATTATACTAAACAGTATAACTCAGCTAGCTAGGAGCCTCCACAGCGATTTGATGCTTTTAGCCATCGGATCGCTGTTATGTACGCACAAGATTTTCCCAGGTCATTGACGCGCTCGCCCAGGTCGTTCACGTACTCAGGCCGTTTCACGGGCCGCTGCTCCGCGGAATGAGCTCGGGCTTCTCTCCATAATCGGGCCCATAAAATCAGAGGCCCAGGTCAGTTAAACGTGCAAACACTTCTTCGTTGACATGTTAACAGGCCTGGTCCTCCAAGGTTTTCGGCTGCTCAGCACTCCATCCCTCTTTTTGTTCGTCTGCGATGCGCCGCTGCCGCCCTCCGTCCCGTCTGTGCTGCTCTGTTCGTTCGCTCATTCGCGAAGCGTCGCGGTCGTATTCCGTCTCACCTGCAAGCTTGTCCTCTGTGTCGGTGCCCTCCTCCCGTGATGCACTCTTCCTCCGCGGTGTTTTTTAATGTCGTGTCTTGCAGCGTTCCTCCCTGGTGGCTGTGATGGTCGCTCAACAAGCCGTCGGCGTCCATCACTGGCTGTCCTCCTCCTTAATCTGCCTCCATGCCCTTGCAGCTGTACCGCGACCCGACTCTGAATCTTGATCTGAATTCAAGGATAAGGTAGACCTTCTCCCCACCTTTGTTGTAGTTTTCATATCAGCCGAGCCTCTACAGGTGAACTGAAGCATTTCTTAATCTTCCACAAGTATCCAGCTTGAAGCCTAGCCATGCAGAAGATTAATGAGACAGTTTCTGACAATAATTTGACAGGAACCATGCAGGCAAGTTCAGTTGCAGGGAAGCACTGCATGGATGTAAAATTCTGTAGTCATGAAGTAGTATTTTGCATGACATAGATAATGTGACATTTACATTCGTTCTTCCAAGTGTTTTCTAATAAGTTATCCTTTCAATGTGATAGTTTGAGTCTTCAGTTTGTGGCCTTATGCGCCATCGTACATATTCTGTACTGGGTTGGAGAAGAGAGTGGCCGATGGAGTAAAAATTATTCCATGAATGCCCCCTTGATGCATCAGACTAAAAGTTATTTAAATGGTACATAGAGACAATAACTGAGATAAGCATTGTTTTTTTTTTCCTTATTAGGATTCTACCCGGAGTCCCTGACCCATGCTGTGAATCACGATGTGTTGTCAAAAAAATAAGGGCGAGCGCTGCAACGCGCGTCACCATGATCTAGTTAACATTAAAAAAAACGCAGCCCGCGCGCTCCTGCCGTGCCTGTCGATGTCATGGCCGTCACCGTCTTCAGTGGCCGCCGGTGTCGCCGTCATCGCTGACGAGATCGACGTAGTCCGGCGGCGTCCAGAGGTGGGCCGGCGGTCAGTGGTACGCGGGGGCGGGCTGGAAGGCGGTAGGTGCCCGCACCACCTCCTCCCGTGGCGACGCATCCCGCTCCGGTGACCGCGGCGGCGTGGGGCACCAGTTCACGCCTCCTACGGCGTCGGCCATCTTCGGAGCCATGCACGACCAGCTCCACTGCTGGCCCACCAGGCCCGGGTGGAACGCGGCCACTGGCTCCTCCTCCACCACCTCCTCCGCGCCCACCATCTCCAGCTCGGGGATGGCGACGTCGCCGCCCGCAGAGAGGGCCATCATCTCCTCGAGGCCCTCCCATTGGCGCTCATCGTGCGTCTTCATGGAGTTCTCCATGACACGCGCCATGAGACGGGCCTCCTCCTTCGCTGTCATGCGAGGAGGTGGTGGTGGCGACGGAGAGGGTGAAGGCGACGGCGTGGGCGTGAGGCCGCGCACCCGCGTACGCCCGCGCACTTGGGGAGCGGCCGCTCGGCGCTCTGGACGTGGCCGCCGCGGCCCCGTCGAAGTGCTGGCGATGAAGGACGCCCGTCGCGTGTCGTGCTCATCCCGGAACCACGTGTCCCACAGGTCCGAGTCAGGGGCGTACCTGGGGTCGTAGTAGAGGTCGTCCGGGAGGAGTCGGCGGCGGCACTCGATCTCCTCGCGGCGTGCACGGCCGCTCACCGGGACCGGCGGGATCGGCACGCGGTCGGCGGACAAAGGCCAGTTGTTGGGGAGGTGGACGCCGCTCCAGGGGGAGCGGCGTCCTCGTCTCCCAATAGCGGCGGCATACATCCGCGTGGATGTAGTGCCGGTCGCGCTCGCCGGCGGCCGTGGGGGCGATGGAGAACGAGGGCGGCGCGGGGGCCTGACGCGGTGGTGATGCGGGCTCCTCCTTCACGCCGCGGCGTCGGCGGCCCTTGGACGAGCCAGCCTTGCGGTCGTAGTTCCAGAGCCCCATGGCTGCGAGGCGGCCGACCGATGAGTTCGAGGACGGGGAGAGGCTAGGGTTTGGGTGTGTCGGGTTTCGAGGAGGCAGCGGGCTGGAGTGGGGAGTGTGGACGACGACCGGTCCATGGCTTCCCCATTTAAGAAGGACGACGACCGTTCGCCTGGGCGGATGACAGGTGGGGCCGACCGCGCGTGCGCATTTATGTCGGGTGGTGGGAGGTAGGTGGCCGCCTGCCACGCGGCCCTGACGCGGACGAGAGACGCGTCCATTTGCTGTCCGCCGCGACCCAAACCCAGCGCATTTTGCGCTCGAAATGGGTCGGCCCGGACACAAAACGGACCAGATGGGTCCAGGCCGTCTGGTTTCTCCCTTTTACCCCAAACGGACGGGGTCGCGCGGTGGAGTTGGCCTAAGTAGGATGAGGGTTGGCATGGCTTCATTTTTTAGGTAAATAGAATAATAGATTGAGGGTCTTAGAGCATCTCTAGCCGCGCCCCCAACAACCTCCCCAAGGCGTTTTTTTAGCGCCGTCGGCCAAAAATTGGCCCAGTTGTAAGGGCTTATTTATCCCTAAGTTGTTTTGGTGATTGATGACAATGTTTTTACGGACTAATCGTGTGCCTTTAGTATTTCAGACGTTTCGTCAGTAGGCACAAGACGGTTTAGAGCCCCTCGAAGACTATTGAAGACGGCGTTTTTCTACGTTTCTTTTCGGTGGACTTGAGTCGTAGGAAAGCCGTACTATTAAGAGGGGGTCCGCTTTGGAAAGGTTTGGGTGGAATCATCACGTACACATCTACTCCTTTGCACCGCCTTTCCTTTAGCCCTTTGGAGCATCCTCCGTTTTATCCTATATGCATTCTGTCTTGGTTGCTGAAATTGGGCTTGCGGTAGTACTGCTCCCTGGAGCAGTAGTACCGCAGGCACTTGCGGTAGTACCGGACCTTGGTGCGGTAGTATCGCAGGAGCCCATGGTAGTACCGCTCCTCAGGAGCTGTAGTACCGTGGCCCCCAGGCCAAGTGCTGCTGCGCCGCGGTAGTAGGGGCGGATGTATTTTTTTACATCCGCGCCCTCCGCGGTAGTACCGCTCCTTGTGCGCGGTAGTACCGCGCACCCTGGCCTGGCTCAGCCGCCACGCGGTAGTACCGCTCCTCCTGCTGTACTACCGTGTTGGATTTGTGCATCGACTCCAACTTAGTGGAAGTTGCTACGGATGTAATTTTTTTATGTCCGTGCCTCCCCGTTCTCTGGACCTTCCCTGCCTTGCGGTAGTACCGCAAGGTGATGCGGTAGTACCGCTCGTGCGGTTCTACCGCTCTCCACTTCAGTGCGGTTGGGCTGGCCAGGTCTGTGCCGTTCAGGCGGTAGTACCGCATGGTCCCACGGTAGTACCGCTTGGGCCTGCGGTAGTACCGCAGCTCAAGCGCGGTAGTACCGTGCTGCGTAGAATGGGTTGGTGGATAACGGTTGGATTTGTCTCTCCACTATAAAAGGGGTGTCTTCTTCCCGAGTTGACCACCTCTTCCAACCCCAAGCTCCATTGTTGCCCCAAGCTCCATTTTCGCCCGATCTCTCTCCCTAGCCAATCAAACTTGTTGATTTGCTCGGGAGTGGTTGAGAAGGCCCCGATCTACACTTCCACCAACAGAAATTTGATTCCCCACACTAGTCCCTTGCGGATTTTGTTACTCTTGGGTGTTTGAGCACCCTAGATGGTTGAGGTCACCGCGGAGCCATAGTCCATTGTGGTGAAGCTTCGTGGTGTCGTTGGGAGCCTCCAATTAAGTTGTGGAGATTTCCCCAACCTTGTTTGTAAAGGTTCGGTCGCCGCCTCCAAGGGAACCAATAGTGGAATCACGGCATCTCGCATTGTGTGAGGGCGTGAGGAGAATACAGTGGCCCTGGTGGCTTCTTGGGGAGCATTGTGCCTCCACACCGCTCCAACGGAGACGTACTTCCCTTCAAAGGGAAGGAACTTCGGCAACACATCCTCGTCTTCACCGGCTCCACTCTTGGTTATCTCGTGCCTTTACTTGTGCAAGCTTATTTGTGTTATATCTCTTGCTTGCTTGTGTGCTTGTTGTTGTTGCATCATATAGGTTGCTCACCTAGTTGCATATCTAGACAACCTACTTTGATGCAAAGTTTAAATTGGTAAAGAAAAGCTAAAAATTGTTAGTTGCCTATTCACCACCCCCTCTAGTCAACTTATCGATCCTTTCACCAGTCGCGCCCCCAGGATCTCATTTAGCGCCGGTTTGGGCCGAAATAACAGCCGGCGAACCCGAGCCGAACCCAAGCGCCCGTGGATCGCCCGGGGGCGCCGGCAGAAGCGAAAAGGGGCGTGGGGCCGCTCTGTCGGCGAGAGGAGGCCCTTCCCCCCGTTTCCTCCCGCTTTCCCCCTTAGCTTCCCTATCATTCTCCATTCCTCCTGCCAATCTCCTCCTCCTCCACTCCCAGCCGGCCGCCATGGCGCCGAAGAAGTACGTGGCCCCCCGCGCCGCGGCGGATGCCACCGCCGCCGCCACCCAACAGAAGCAGAGGAAGCCGAGGGCGCCGTCGTCCAAGCCCCCGGGCATGTCCAACGCCGACTGGAGGACGGAAGTTCAGCGTCGGGAGGCTATCACTACCGACCGGCGGAACAGGGCGAACACCAAGAAGGCCAGGGACGGGGCGGCGCTCGCGGCTGCGGTGGTGGCTGATGACCCACAAGTATAGGGGATATATCGTAGTCCTTTCGATAAGTAAGAGTGTCGAACCCAACGAGGAGCAGAAGGAAATGACAAGCAGTTTTCAGTAAGGTATTCTCTGCAAGCACTGAAATTATTGGTAACAGATAGTTTTATGATAAGGTAATTCATAACGGGTAACAAGTAACAAAAGTAAACAAGGTGCAGCAAGGTGGCCCAATCCTTTTTGTAGCAAAGGACAAGCCTGGACAAACTCTTATATAAAGGAAAGCGCTCCCGAGGACACATGGGAATTATCGTCAAGCTAGTTTTCATCATGCTCATATGATTCGCGTTCGTTACTTTGATAATTTGATATGTGGGTGGACCGGTGCTTGGGTACTGCCCTTCCTTGGACAAGCATCCCACTTATGATTAACCCCCCTCGCAAGCATCCGCAACTACGTAAGAAGAATTAAGGTAAACCTAATCATAGCATGGAACATATGGATCCAAATCAGCCCCTTACGAAGCAACGCATAAACTAGGGTTTAAGCTTCTGTCACTCAAGCAACCCATCATCTACTTATTACTTCCCAATGCCTTCCCCTAGGCCCAAACAATGGTGAAGTGTCATGTAGTCGACGTTCACATAACACCACTAGAGGAAAGACAACAAACATCTCATCAAAATATCGAACGAATACCAAATTCACATGACTACTTATAACAAGACTTCTCCCATGTCCCCAGGAACAAATGTAACTACTCACAAATCATATTCATGTTCATAATCAGAGGGGTATTAATGTGCATAAAGGATCTGAACATATAATCTTCCACCAAATAAACCAACTAGCATCAACTACAAGGAGTAATCAACACTACTAGCAACCCACAGGTACCAGACATGAACTAGGGTTTGAAAGGAGATGGTGCTGGTGAAGATGTTGATGGAGATTGACCCCCTCCCGATGAGAGGATCGATGCTGACGATTTCCCCCTCCCGGAGGGATGTTTCCCCGGCAGAACAGCTCCGCCGGAGCCCTAGATTGGTTTCGCCAGGTTCCGCCTCGAGACGGCGGCGCTTCATCCCGAAAGCTTCCTTATGAATTTTTCGAGGGCAAAAGACACCTTATACCAGAAGATGGGCATCGGGGGGCTTCCAGGTGGCCCACGAGGCAGGGGGCGCGCCCAGGGGGGTAGGGCGCACCCTCCACCCTCGTGGACAGTGGGTGGCCCCCCTCTGGTGCTTTCTTCGCCCAATAATTTTAATATATTCCAAAACTGATTTTCGTGGAGTTTCAGGACTTTTGGAGTTGTGAAGAATAAGTCTCTAATATTTGCTCCTTTTCCAGCCCAAAATTCCAGCTGCCGGCATTCTCCCTCTTCATGTAAACCTTGTAAAATAAGAAAGAAAAGGCATAAGTATTGTGACATAATGTGTAATAACAGCCCATAATGCAATAAATATCGATATAAAAGCATGATGCAAAATGGACGTATCAACTCCCCCAAGCTTAGACCTCGCTTGTCCTCAAGCGGAAGCCGATATCAAAAAATATGTCCAGATGTTTAGAGATAGAGGTGTCGATAAAATAAAATACGGACATGAGGGCATCATGATCATTCTTAGAATAGCAACATATTTATATTGTCATATGATTTATTATGCTGAAGTAACAATCTATTCACAATGTAAAGTATGAATCAGAAACTTCACTGAAAAACTAGCAAACTATAATCTCAGTCAATGAAGCAATTGCAATTTATCATAACATCGGAAAGGGTCAATATAAGAGCTTTTCAGCAAGTCCACATACTCAACTATCATTAAGTCTTTCAAAATTGCTAACACTCACGCAATACTTATGGGTATGAAGTTTTAATCGAACACAGAGAAAGATAGGGGCTTATAGTTTTGCCTCCCAACCTTTTACCTCAAGGGTAACGTCAACAATAATGCTTTATGAAAACCCACATCCAATTGGATATATATATCAGGATCTTTCCAACACATAGTGCTTGCCAAAGGATAAAGTGTAAAAAGGAAAGGTGAAGATCACCTTGACTCTTGTATAAGGTATAAGATAAAAAAAGATAGGCCCTTCGCAGAGGGAAGCAGAGGCTGTCATGTGCTTTTATGGTTGGATGCACAAAATCTTAATGCAAAAGAACGTCACTTTATATTGCCACTTGTGATAGGGACCTTTATTATGCAGTCCGTCACTTTTATTTCTTCCATATCACAAGCTCGTATAAAGCTTATTTTCTCCACACTAATACATCATACATATTTAGAGAGCAATTTTTATTGCTTGCAACAATGACAACTTACTTGAAGGATCTTACTCAATCCATAGGTAGATATGGTGGACTCTCATGGCAAAACTGAGTTTAAGGATATTTGGAAGCACAAGTAGTTCCCTACTTGGTGCAAAGAATTTGGCTAGCATGAGGGGGAAATGCAAGCTCAACATGTTGGATGATCCATGACAATATATTTATTTCGGATATAAGAAAACATAACCCATTACGTTGTCTTCCTTGCCCAACATCAACTTTTTAGTATGTCATATTTTAATGAGTGCTCACAATCATAAAAGATGTCCAAGATAGTATATTTATATGTGAAAACCTCTCTTTCTTTATTACTTTCTATTAATTGCAACGATGACCAAAACTATGTTTGTTAACTCCCAACAACTTTTATTCATCATACTCTTTATATGTGAAGTCGTTACTCTCCATAAGATCAATATGATCTCTTTATTTCTTTTTATTCTTTCTTTTTTCTTTTATTCCCTCAAGATCATAGCAAGATAACCAAGCCCTCGAATCAAGACTAATCTTTATTATATATAGCTCACGGACTCGATTACATAGATAAGGATCAACACAAAAACTCAAATCTAGATCATACTAAACTTTATTCTACTAGATCAAGATATAACCAAAAGGATCGAACTAAGAAAAACGATAAAGATAGAAGTGTGATGGTGATACGATACCGGGGCACCTCCCCCAAGCTTGGCAGTTGCCAAGGGGAGTGCCCATAGCCATGTATTTATGTATCTTTCTTTGATGGAGTTGTTGATGAAGTCATGTCACACATCGAGCGTAGGATATTCTCCAACTTGCGAATAATGCCCTTGAGTGCGGTGATGTATTCTTGCAACAAAATATTCTCACGAGTGAGATACTTTTTTTGCACCCAAACTATTTCAATCATCTCGAAAGCTTCTATTTCAGTAGGGGTAAGATGGTTATATCAAGGTTGAAGGGTGTCTTCTTCTTCTAGTGCCGGATCTTGATCCTCCATGGCCTTCTTGATCCTATCACCCTTGTTTACCTCCCCAAGTTCTTCTCTCTTCATCTCTATCTTCATTAGCCAAGCATCATCGCCCGCGTTGTTGGAGGAGGGGGACGACATGATGCCTGGCCTTGAATACTCTGGCAGAAAACAGCTCGGGACAAAAACAGGAGATATTTGCGTGGTACGATGGTCAAAACCTTCGGGAGATTATATAGCGAATTTTTGCCGACCAAAAGACGCATCGTGCAAGAAAACGGAGTCCGAAGGGCACACGAGGTGCCCACGAGGCAGGGGGCGCGCCCAGGGGGTAGGGCACACCCTCCACAGTGAATGCCTCGTGTCCCTTTCGGACTACTTCTTATTTTCCTATTTTCTTAAATATTCCAAAACGGAGAAAAAATTGCTATTAGAACTGTTTTGGAGTCGGTTTACTTACCGTACCACATACCTATTCCTTTTATGAGTCTGAAACGTTCTGGAAAGTGTCCCTTATGTACTCCTCCGGGGTTACGGTGTCAATAACATTGGTTTCAACATTTATGGGATTACCTGAGATATCATGTTTGATTCTTTGACCGTTCACCACCTTTGGATTTGTGCCTTCGAAGTTGTTGATTTTTATGGAACCAGAACGATAGACCTCCTCGGTAATGTAAGGACCTTCCCATGTAGAGAGGAGTTTTCCTGCAAAAAATCTTAAATGAGAGTTGTATAACAAAACATAGTCAGCTACATTAAACTCACGCTTTTGTATCCTTTCGTCATGCCATCTTTTAACCTTTTCTTTAAACAATATGGCATTCTCATAGGCCTGGGTTCTCCACACATAGAGTGAGCTAATGTCAAATAGTCTCTTCTCACCGGCAAGTTTGAAATCATAATTGAGATCTTTAATGTCCCAATATGCCTTGTGTTCTAGTTCGAGAGGTAAGTGACATGCTTTTCATAAACCATTTTATACGGAGGCATACCCATAGGATTTTTATATGCAGTTCTATAGGCCCATAATGCATCATCAAGTTTCTTGGACCAATTCTTTCTAGATCTATTAACAGTCTTTTGCAAAATTAATTTAATCTCCCTATTACCCAGTTCTACTTGACCACTAGACTGTGGGTGGTACGGAGATGCAATTCTATGATTAACATCATACTTAGCAAGCATTTTACGAAAAGCACCATGAATAAAATGTGAACCACCATCAGTCATTAAGTATCTAGGGACTCCAAACCTCGGAAAAATAACTTCTTTAAGCATCTTAATAGAGGTGTTATGATCAGCACTACTAGTTGGAATAGCTTCTACCCACTTAGTAACGTAATCAACAACAACTAAAATATGTGTATACCCATTAGAGGAAGGAAACGGTCCCATATAATCAAAGCCCCAAACATCAGATGGTTCAATAACAAGTGAATAATTCATAGGCATCTTTGAAGAGAGTAGGCCAATAAAAACCAGATTGCAATACCTTATGTGCAGTTCTATCTCCAACGTGGTGTCCTCCATAAGCCTCAGAGTGACACTTGCGTAGGATCTGTTCCTGTCATGCTCAGGTACAGAATGTCTAATAACACCATCTACTCCTTCTTTATAAAGGTGTGGGTCATCCCAGAAGTAATGTCTTAAATCATAGAAAAACTTTTTCTTTTGCTGGTATGTGAAACTAGGTGGTATAAATTTAGCAACAATGTAATTAGCATAATCAGCATACCATGGAGCAGTACGAGAAGCATTTATGATAGCTAATTGTTCATCAGGAAAGCTATCATCAATAGGTAGTGGGTCATCAAGAACATTCTCTAACCTAGATAAGTTGTGTGCAACGGGGTTCTCAGCTCCCTTTCTATCAATAATATGCAAATCAAATTCTTGTAGCAAGAGAACCCATCTAATAAGTCTAGGTTTAGCATCTTTCTTTTCCATAAGACATTTAATAGCAGCATGATCAGTATGAATAGTTACTTTAGAATCAACTATATAAGGTCTAAACTTATCACAAGCAAATACAACTGCTAAAAATTCTTTTTCAGTAGTAGCATAATTTCTCTGGGCACTGTCTAGAGTTTTACTAGCATATTGGATAACATTTAATTTCTTATCAAATCTTTGTCCTAGAACAACACCTACAACATAATCACTAGCATCACACATAATTTCAAAGGTTAAGTTCCAATCAGGTGGCTGAACAATACGTGCAGAAATCAAGGCTTTCTTAAGTATTTCAAATGCTTCTACACAATCATCATCAAAGACAAAAGGAACATCTTTTTGTAAGAGATTAGTCAGAGGCCTAGAAATTTTTGAGAAGTCTTTAATGAACCTCCTATAAAACCCGGCATGACCAAGGAAACTTCTTATACCTTTAATGTCCTTAGGACACGACATTTTTTCAATAGCATCAACTTTAGCTTTATCAACCTCAATACCTCTTTCAGAAATTTTATGCCCCAAGACAATACCTTCATTAACCATAAAGTGGCACTTCTCCCAATTCAAGACAAGATTAGTTTCTTCCCATCTCTGCAAAACTCGATCAAGGTTCACTACTGCAGGATAGTCCAAACGCGACACTATGATCTGAGGCCCTTCGACGAAACTGTGTGCAATGCCATAATCGCAAGCGGTGGTGTAAAAAACCCGTAAAAAAGGTGCAAAACGTTTGCGATGACAGATGCATCAAACATAGTTCAGAATTTAGTTGCGTGTGCGATGCAGGGCATACGGTTCAACTCAATTAACTGTTTGGGATGAGGAGGCACAAAAGAAACGGGCAGCCAGATGAAGGCGTGTGTGATATACAACATACAGTTCACTGGGATGAACTGTGTGTGATTAGGCAACACAATGGAAACGGTTCTACTGAACAAGATGTGTGTGATACGCGGCAAACAGGTCCGTAATCTGAAATGTGTGCGAAGACCAATAATAACACAGACGATTGCTGCTAATAAGCTGTGTGAATTGCTCTGTCTACAGTAGAATAACATGTATATATATATATATAACTAAAATAAACATCCAATTACATAAGTGACTATACAGATCATTCGCACACACCTCAATAAACAATTGCATGCATTCTAAAGTAGGAGAAATGATCATCTAGTCATCTACTTCTTGTGACGCTCCCGCCACTGCTATGTGGCTCGATCCCTCATCTTTGTCAGGAAGAAGACAATTCTTCATGTCAACGATCCGCCTGTACATCTCCTAGCTTGTGTACGCATCCATGGCCGCGTACTTGACATGTTGTTCATCCAGTCTCTTATGCCACACAGTGTGCCATGTGTTCTTGTCCTTATTGCTCTCTTCCTTCATCTTCGCGTAGTAGGGGTCGATGATGGCCGAGGCGAGGTCAACTAGGGAGTTTAGTTTGTTTTTGTCGCTGCCCCAGACCTTGTAGTGGTGCTGGATGTTGACAAGATTCGTGCATTTCAAGTCCGAAACCTTGAGCGCTTTTAGATCGTTGGTGGTGTCCACCGTAGCGAAACTATAGTCGGAACTGTTGATAAACCTAGAGAAATGCTCGCAAGGCCTTGTGGCAAGGTGGAAGTGGTAGACGAGGACGTCATGTCGCATGCACAACTGGGCGACGACAACCTTCTGATCGTGCCCGGCACGACCGATGGTGTACTCGAGGTCGAAGCCGACCACTCGGTACTTGTCCTCGGCAAGGAACTGCTCCATAGTTTCGATGGAGCTCTCCACCGAGACCGGATTGTTCGTGTACACCACCGAGAGGGCCTTCCCCATCACGTGGGTGTCCACTACGTGATGCGTGGTGAACTGCCCGCCATTGTCATCGTCGGCCGTTGGGAGCGCCATTGGAGCCACGGGGAGCGCCATTGGAACCGCTGGATGTCCTCTCTGTATGTGTCCTCGTGGGTGTGCTTATTGTGTCGTGTGAGATGAGAGACGAAGTTAAATGGCCGCAGGAATAAAAGGGGGCCGAGCGGCGTGGATTCTCGGCGCGTCCGCATGCCAGTTTTTGCAGCGCGTGACTGCGTCGTGCCGCGCCCGGTGCAACCGCTTGCACACGAATGTGCGTGATCGTGCGCCGGCCCCAAACACTGGCAGCCGCCTGAACCGCAAGCAACCACACGCATAGAGCAGTTGAACACGCAGGAAATGGTCGCCTACAAGCCGGCCGATAGTTGCGTCGCTGCGTAGAGAGCGGCTGTGTGGTACCACCTCCGTCTAGTCTATAGTCTCCTTTATATTCCGTCCCATACTTTGCCCTCAAATTTAACCAACAAAATGTTAATGCATGTTTTAAAAATTATATAATTGGAAACTATGTTCAAATACAAATCCAACTATATAATCTTTGGCGACATGCATTCGTATTTTATTAGTTAAATCATACTTATAAACCAGGATGGTGGTATAGTAGGTAATTAAATCGCAAACGTTTGTTTATTAACCGTATGTGTACGTGGCCTTTCGTCCTCCTCTCACACGTCTTGTCACCCCGCTGCCGCAGACGGCTTACAACGCAAGCTTGCGTAGCGCGCGGAGGCGTTCTTTTTTCCAAACGGTGGAGCTAATGAATCGCCGGTGAGCCCGTTCTCGCGCAACCTCGCAGGTTCCCGCGCAAGCTTCCCGCCCGACTCGGTGAAATCCCCCAAAATCCCAATGCTTACCGGCCTGCTATAAAAACCCTCATGGCCGGTGAGTCCTGCGTCGCATTTTCCCCTCCATCCCTGTAGCTCATCTCGTCTGCTTCTCCCACAATCGCCAATGGCACCGGTCCGTCGTCGTCGCTCAGCCACTCCGCCGTCATCAGAGACCAGCTCCAGCTGGGGGGCTACACCGCAGCGGCGGCGCAGTCCCCAGCGTAGTGTAGTGCGTGTGGCGTCCATGTTGGGTGTCCGTGGAACACCCACCACACGCTCCGCCGCCGGTGCCCGTCGGCAGCTGTTGCCGGCCGCCGTTACCGCCACACCACCATTGAAAGCCAGGGCCATCGCCCGCTCCGCCGCCGCGGCCCGAAGGCGGGAGGTGGCCGTCGTGGCCGCCATCCCACTGCCGGCCACTGTGGCCATCACCCGCTCCGCCACCGCGGCCCGAAGGAGGGAGGTGGTGGTCGTGGCCGCCACCCCGTCGTCGGCCGCCGTGGCCGCCAGCCAACCGTCAACCGCCGGGGTCATCACCCGCTCCGCCACCGCCGCCCGAAGGCGGGAGGCGGAGGTGGATGCCCACACGTGCGTCAGCGACCTTGCGCGCTACATCGAGTTCCTGCGGGAGGAGGAGGAGCGCCTCGTCGAGCACGCAAAGAGCCTTACCGCCGCCGTGGCCGCGACACACGCCGCCTCAGAGGCGAGGAATCAGGAGATCTACGAGGAGAACCACCACTTCGAGAGGGGTCGTCTGGGGCGACAGAGGGTGTTCGAGGTGAGCGTCGCTGAAGCTGCATTAGCGGCAGGCACCGCATTGCGGTTGCCCAGCTCGTCGGTAGGCTCCTCCTCCTCTGCCTCTTACTGAGCGCGCTCGACAAAGGAGAGGCAGCCGGAAGTAGTACAAAGCCCCTCCGCAGTAGTAGTAGTATTTAGGGTCTATTTTGTTCAGTTCATCTGACTATAGATGTGGTGGAACTGTACAATGTACTTAAAATTAGCTAGTATATATAGTCGAACTAGCTATTTCAGTACGTGGTTGGCAACAATTGGGGAAAAGTTTGGTCGGTTCAGCTGTCGAGTTGAACTGTTTGTATAAATTAAGAATGACTGCTTAATCTATGAATGAAATCTATGCTTAATTACTGAATTTTAGTTGCAAAAATTAGATACTGCTATTGATTTTTAACTTCATATTTTGACAAATCGCAGTGTTACAAGGATTGACAAATCTTACCAAATTGTTTGTACGTGGTTGCACACGGGTCATCCAAAACAACCGTTTGCGTTGATGGGATGCACAAATACCGCGCTGCTCTCACTTTGCATACGGGTGTTCTATCTAAAACGTTTGTGATCAAGAGCTGCAGAAATCCTGCTCGACACATTTTCTCTTGGCATCAAGGGGAAGCTGTCGGTTTGCATACGGATGTTCTAACTAAAACGTTTGCGATGAGTGTTTTATATTTAAAAAGCAAATTAAACTGCAGCTTGGGCGCCATTAATGGAGAGGATGCGATCAAGGCGGGCGGCCATGGAAGTCAAAGGGCTTGCTTCCCAGTGAGCCTATGCAGCGTACAGCTCGCATGCTTCCCGATGAGCCTGCGCACTCGAGGACAGCTTGCACACTTCTCGGTCAGCCTGCGCACCAGACGGCGCTCGCACGCCTCCCGTTCAGTCAAGGTCAAGCAGCTGTCTCCACGACACCTCCTACAACCATTAAAACCAATACATGTGGTGTCACCTGAATGGTCAACAGAATTTTGGATTTACTAGAATTTAAAAACCAGGCATCTCAATGTTTTATCGGCAATCAACGGTGCCCTGGTGTTTGAAACTCATTCCCATTTCTTGCATGGGACCTAAGCATGCACCCAAGGACACAGATTTGATTTTTCAACCAATTTATATGCACTGGAGCATGTGCATGTAGTTCAAACTTGAATTATGCACATAAATGCATTGAAAACTCATTTAATGCATAAAAATGTCCAAACGAACCCCGAAAAATCACAAAAATTCACACAACACTCTTGTTGTTCTATGTTGACATGAGAAAAAAAATTTGAAAGCAATAAGAGGCAATGGATATCATTTCGTCCCCAAAGGTGGGACGTTCCCTACCGAAAACCATCATGCTTGTTGTGAGAAGCTCCAGTTTGTGAGAAGCATATACCCAAACCTGCCCCAAATGGGACAAATTTTTTACCATGGCATGTTGATGCCGCTCCATGATAGCATTCAAAGTTTCATGAATTCCAGATGAGTTTTGGATTTACTATAATTTAAAAACCAGGCATCTCAATGTTTTGCCGGCAATTAACATTTCCCTGGTGTTTGAAATTCATTCCCATTTCTTGCATGGGACCTAAGCATGCATCCAAGGACACATATTTGTTTTTTCAACCAATTTATATGCACTGGAGCATGTGCATGTAGTTCAAATTTGAATTATGCACATAAATGCATTGAAAACTCAGTTAATGCATAAAAATGTCCAAACAAACCCTGAAAAATCACAAAAATTCACACAACACTCCTGTTGTTCTATGTTGACACGAGAAAAAAATTGAAAGCAATAAGAGGCAATGGATATCGTTTCGTCCCCAAAGGTGGGACCTTCCCTACCGAAAACCATCATGCTTGTTGTGAGATGCTCTGGTTTGTGAGAAGCATATACCCAAACCTACCCCATATGGGTCAATTTTTTTTACCATGGCATGTTGATGCCGCTCCATGATAGCATGCCAAGTTTCATGAATTTCAGACGAGTTTTGGATTTACTATAATTTAGAAACCAGGCATCTCAATGTTTTGCCGGCAATCAGCGGTGCCCTGGTGTTTGAAATTCATTCCCATTTCTTGCATGGGACCTAAGCATGCACCCAAGGGCACATATTTGATTTTCCACCAATTTATATGCACTGGAGCATGTGCATGTAGTTCAAATTTGAATTATGCACATAAATGCATTGAAAACTCAGTTAATGCATAAAAATGTCCAAACGAACCCCGAAAAATAAAAAAAATTCACACAACACTCTTGTTGTTCTATGTTGACACGAGAAAAAATTTGAAAGCAATAAGAGGCAATGGATATCGTTTCGTCCCCAAAGGTGGGACGTTCCCTACCGAAAACCATCATGCTTGTTGTGAGAAGCTCCGGTTTGTGAGAAGCATATACCCAAACCTGCCCCAAATGGGACAACAATTTTACCACGGCATGTTGATGCTGCTCCATGATAGCATGCCAAGTTTCATGAATTTCAGACGAGTTTTTGATTTACTAGAATTTAAAAACTAGGCATCTCAATGTTTTGCCGGCAATCAACGGTGCCCTGGTGTTTGAAATTCATTCCCATTTCTTGCATGGGACCTAAGCATGCACCCAAGGACATAGATTTGATTTTTCAACCAATTTATATGCACTGGAGCATGTGCATGTAGTTCAAATTTGAATTGTTCACCTGAAATGGCTAGAAAACCAATTTAATGTATAAAATGTTCAAACGAACCCTGAATAATTCCAATTCTTTTACGACACACATATAGTTGCATGTTCACTGCAGATAAAAGGTCTAGCAATTCAAACACCGTCCATTGCCGCTGTGACCCCATTATGTAATTCAAATCAAGATGAAAAATCAAGTAGATCGCACACAGTTTATTATCAGCAACTGTCTGAGATGCAGCACAAAATATCCTGGAGCACCGTCGGTGTATAGTACGCCTATGGCTTACGTGAGAAGGTGCGTCGGCTACAGTCCATAGCCGGCGTCTCAAGTACACTAGCTCACTCCCCAAATATCATTTCACTGTTCAATCGTCGCCGGTGAAAGATGGGCACGTGGACTCGTGTCATGAGGGCAACTTCGGTGGCCCACTCCGACGAGAGCGCGACCGCAGCCGCCATGCGCGTGCTAACAAGGTGCATGAGCGCGGCCGCAATCTGCGACCGGGCGGCAAAGGCAGCCCAAATGGCCGCTATTGCTTCTCAGGTGGCGGCAGCAACATCTGCCTTGGGGAGAGAAACTGGCGAGAGCGGCACAACAGCTGTCCGTTCAGCAGCGGCGGCCTTAGCCCTGATGGAGGCCGCCCATGACCATGTCGAGGCCGCCCACGCCCAGCTCCCGGCGGTCTCCGCACAAATCGAACGAAGCTTCTCCGACAACGGTCGGCAACCCACGGCCGAAAAGCTGGCAATCACTGAGAGCGTTCGAGCAGCCGCCCGTTCCTCCGCCGCATACCTTGCAACGACGAAGCCCGACCAAGCCCAGATCGCGTCCGCCCATGCCCAGCTCGTGGCGGCCTTTTCCAAAGAGATGGCGGACGCGGATGGCAAGATGCTTGCCGAGTATGGTGCGATGGATGCCATGAAGCCCCTTCCCCAGGAGACCGTCGGGCGCGAGCTGGACATGGAGGCGGCGGCGGAGATCGATGAGCACCAGCCGTAGTAGTACTCTTTGTTTTGTTTAATTAAGAGAGCCGGTCTTTAATTTGTTAGAGTAATGTTTAGGTCAGCTAGCTCTGTTTAATTGCTGAACTTGCTCGATTAAGAAGTGTGGGTGTGCTGTAGTCTCCTTTGTGTACACAAATTATGCAATGACGTGGATGGCCACTGTAACCATGGAAATTCGAACCAAAACTTTTGACGTTCAAACTCATCACACACAGGTTAAGCTATCTGAATCGTTTGTGATGTCCATATATCGTACACAGTTCTGAATAAGGGACCATGTCTGATGACACTTTGAGCGCCAGTTTTTTCGCTGAAGCGATTCCAAATTTTCGGCTTCCGCGGAAATATCTACCTCCCCACCCCCTCCTCCTTACCAAAAGCCACATTTCCCCTCTTTCCGCCTTCCTTTCCAAGTTGAAACCTTCACTCCTTGCTTGCAGCGCCGCCTCCTCGTCGGCGACCCTCCTTCACGCTGCCCGGCCTCCTCTATCCAGGTAGGTAATCCACACCCGACCCCCATCCTCCTCCTCCTTCCACATCCCACATGCCCCGACCGCCGGCGCGAGCGCGACACCTTCCACCCAAATCACCGACCCCTCCACCAAAATAGCGCCGGCCTAAGCCATGGTGCACGCAGTATAGCCAGGACCTCAAGGAGCATTTGGCAGCAGAGTTGCGGCCGCACACGCGGATGAGGTCGCAATGGCTGCCATTCGTGCCGACCCCCAGATCTTGAAGGAGCACCTTGACATTTGCTAGCTACGCCGGTTATGCATGCTCTGTTTACCCGTTGCATGTGCTGCTCCTGCCTTTCCTTCACAAATTTAGTGAATTGTGCTATCTAATTTTACCATGCAATCTGTTGCTCTAGTGTATATGTTCTATATGTCCTGCAGTGTGGTGCTCACTTATTAACTGTTTTGTTAATTAGTTGTCATCTTCAGTTAACTGTTTGGCTCAATTCTGCAAATGTGATGTTCAATTCTTCAGGCTGCAATTTTGTATTGTCTTCCATGTGAGAAATAAATCGAATTTATCTTTACAAAATTGTGGGTGCATTCTGTTATTGTATACCATGTGAGGAATAAATTGAATTTGGTTGTAGTAAATACATGAGAAACAAATACAATTGCTACAATTGGCTGTAGTTAACTGTTTGGTTAACTGTCTGATCTTCTATTAGGAGTATGTTATATTGTGCAATGTGGTGCTCAGTTAATGTTTGGTTCATTTGTTGTGGTTTTTAGTTAACTGCTTGGTTCAATTCTGCAATGCAATGTCCAATTGTCGTGGGTAGAATTTTGTATTGTTGTGCATGTGAGGAATAAATCGAATTTGGCTGCACTTAATACATGAGAAACGTATACAAGTGCTATATTTCCTAGTTCTTAATCATGCTTGGTTTGGGTAAATGGGTTTTCCGTGTGGCTTGAATTAATCTGATGAATCTGCAATGTGCTTATTTTTCATCAAGATATTTTACTGATAGCATGCGAACCCTTACTTAACCTGATGACTAACTACCTTATATGTGTTGCAGGGAAACAATGGGAAGCACTGAGGTTTACAATCGAGGTTAGCACGTGCATGGTCTGTTGTCTAATAGCACATTATTGTGCAATTGCAGGAACCATTCTAATATTTTGATTTTTAACAATTTGGTCTTGCACATGTAGGTCCTGCTGTCAGAGGTTTTGACCCACAGTTCGACCCTTTTTGCATATGGGGAAATGAGTTGTCCATTAATATAAATCAAATCAAGAAACTCAGAAAGATTGTTAGGATAAAGAAATTAGCGACAAAAAACAACAAGATCTTTGTCTGCACAATGAAGAAGACATCAATTCACTACAAGATGGTACTAACTATTATACCTTGCCTTTTTTTTATTCCTTTGCCCCATTTCCAATATAGAGAAGATATTTATGTACATCCTTGTTTTCAGGCCTTTCCAAAGCAGTTCATTGATGATTACCTCTCAAACCACCTCTATGGTCAGGAGGCGAGGAAGGTTTTCATACAGCACCCACGGTTCAATATTGAAGTGTTCCTGAAGAGGACGTAGGACGGACGGTCAATCATCCACAGGCACTGGCCTAAAGTCTCAATATTCGCCTTCTGCTTCAGCAGTTTTCCAAATGAGATGCATCTGTCTATATACCGTCTATGATGCTAATTTCGAAAGTTTCTACATGTTGCATGTGGAACTTGCTGCTGGTGTAGTTGTGTAATGGGGTAGCTGAGTGTTGAAGCTATATCATGTTGTACTCTGATGTATTTCAATATGAAATTCTGCTTCCTTAGCCAAGCATCGTCGCTCGCGTTGTTGGAGGAGGGGGACGACATGATGCCTGGCCTTGAAAACTCTGGCAGAAAACAGCTCGGGACAAAAATAGGAGATATTTGCATGGTACGGTGGTCAAAACCTTCGGGAGATTATATAGTGAATTTTTGCCGACCAAAAGAAGTATCGTGCAAGAAAACGGAGTCCGGAGGGCACACGAGGTGCCCACGAGACAGGGGGGCGCGCCCAGGGGGGTAGGGCGCCCCCTCCACCCTCGTGGATGCCTCGTGTCCCTTTCGGACTACTTCTTATTTTCCTATTTTCTTAAATATTCCAAAATGGAGAAAAATTGCTATTAGAACTGTTTTGGAGTCGGTTTACTTACCGTACCACATACCTATTCCTTTTCGGAGTCTGAAACGTTCTGGAAAGTGTCCCTTATGTACTCCTCCAGGGTTACAGTGTCAATAACATTGGTTTCAACATTTATGGGATTACCTGAGATACAATGTTTGATTCTTTGACCGTTCACCACCTTTGGATTTGTGCCTTCGAAGTTGTTGATATTTATGACACTGATGTCTACTACGCAACCTTCTTCTTGTAGACGTTGTTGGGCCTCCAAGTGCAAAGGTTTGTAGGACAGTAGCAAATTTCCCTCAAGTGGATGACCTAAGGTTTATCAATCTGTGGGAGGCGTAGGATGAAGATGGTCTCTCTCAAACAACCCTGCAACCAAATAACAAAGAGTCTCTTGTGTCCCCAACACATCCAATACAATGGTAAATTGTATAGGTGCACTAGTTCGGCGAAGAGCTGTGAGACAAGTGCAATATGGATGGTAGATATAGGTTTTTGTAATCTGAATATAAAAACAGCAAGGTAACTAATGATAAAAGTGAGCGTAAACGGTATTGCAATGCTAGGAAACAAGGCCTAGGGTTCATACTTTCACTAGTGCAAGTTCTCTCAACAATAATAACATAATTGGATCATATAACTATCCCTCAACATGCAACAAAGAGTCACTCCAAAGTCACTAATAACGGAGAACAAACGAAGTGATTATTGTAGGGTACGAAACCACCTCAAAGTTATCCTTTCTGATCGATCTATTCAAGAGTCCGTAGTAAAATAACACGAAGCTATTCTTTCCGTTCGATCTATCATAGAGTTCGTACTAGAATAACACCTTAAGACACAAATCAACCAAAACCCTAATGTCACCTAGGTACTCCAATGTCACCTCAAGTATCTGTGGGTATGATTATACGATATGCATCACACAATCTTAGATTCATCTATTCAACCAACACAAAGAACTTCAAAGAGTGCCCCAAAGTTTCTACGGGAGAGTCAAGACGAAAACGTGTGCCAACCCCTATGCATAAGTTCACAAGGTCACTGAACCCGCAAGTTGATCACCGAAACATAAATCAAGTAGATCACGTGAATATCCCATTGTCACCAAAGATAAGCACATGCAAGACATACATCAAGTGTTCTCAAATCCTTAAAGACTCAATCCGATAAGATAACTTCAAAGGGAAAACTCAATCCATTACAAGAGAGTAGAGGGGGAGAAACATCATAAGATCCAACTATAATAGCAAAGCTCGCGATACATCAAGATCGTGCCAAATCAAGAACACGAGAGAGAGTGCAAACACATAGCTACTGGTACATACCCTCAGCCCCGAGGGTGAACTACTCCCTCCTCGTCATGGAGAGTGCCGTGATGATGAAGATGGCCACCGGTGAGGGATCGCCCCTCCGGCAGGGTGCCAGAACAGGGTCCCGATTGGTTTTTAGTGGCTACAGAGGCTTGCGGCGGCGGAACTCCCGATCTAGGTTACTTTCTGGAGGTTTCTGTATTTATAGGAGCGTAGGTCTCACGTCAGGGGGGTCTCCGAGCCGTCCACGAGATAGGGGGGCGTGCCCAGGGGGTAGGGCGCGCCCCCACCCTCGTGGGCAGCCCGGGACTCTTCTGGCCCAACTCTTTTACTCCGGGGGCTTCTTTTGGTCTATAAAAAATCATCAAAAATTGGCACGTGAGTTGGACTCCGTTTGGTATTCCTTTTTTGTAAAACTCAAAAACAAGGGAAAAAACAGAAACTGGCACTAGGCTCTAGGTTAATAGGTTAGTCCCAAAAATCATATAAAATAGCATATAAATGCATATAAAACATCTTAGATGGATAATATAATAGCATGGAACAATAAAAAATTATAGATACGTTGGAGACGTATCAAGCATCCCCAAGCTTAATTCCTGCTCGTCATCGAGTAGGTAAATGATAAAAACAGAATTTTTGATGTGGAATGCTACCTAACATATTTATCAATGTAATCTTCTTTATTGTAGCAAGAATATTAAGATCCATAAGATTCAAAACAAAAGTTTAATATTGACATGAAAACAATAATACTTCAAGCATACTAACAAAGCAATCATGTCTTCTCAAAATAACATGGCCAAAGCAAGCTATCCCTACAAAATCATATAGTCTATCTATGCTCTATCTTCATCACACAAAATATTTAAATCATGCACAACCCCGATGACAAGCCAAGTAATTGTTTCATACTTTTGATGTTCTCAAACTTTTTCAATCTTCACGCAATACATGAGCGTGAGCCATGGACATAGCACTATATGTGGAATAGAATGCTGGTTGTGGAGAAGACAAAAAGGAGAAGATAGTCTCACATCAACTAGGCGTATCAACGGGCTATGGAGATGCCCATCAATAGATATCAATGTGAGTGAGTAGGTATTGCCATGCAACGGATGCACTAGAGCTATAAGTGTATGAAAGCTCAACAAAAGGAGCTGAGTGGGTGTGCATCCAACTCGCTTGCTCACAAAGACCTAGGGCATTTTGAGGAAGCCCATCATTGGAATATACAAGCCAAGTTCTATAATGTAAAATTCCCGCTAGTATATGAAAGTGACAACATAGGAAACTCTCTATCATGAAGATCATGGTGCTACTTTGAAGCACAAGTGTGGTAAAAGGATAGTAGAATTGCCCCTTCTCTCTTTTTCTCTCATTTTTTCTTTTTTTTCTTTTTTTGGTGGGCTTCTTTGGCCTGTTTTTTATTTGGGCTTCTTTGACCTCTTTTATTATTATTTTCGTCCTGAGTCTCATCCCAACTTGTGGGGGAATCATAGTCTCCATCATCCTTTCCTCACTGGGACAATGCTCTAATAATGATGATCATCACACTTTTATTTACTTACAACTCAATACTTAGAACAAAATATAAATCTATGTGAATGCCTTCGGCGGTGTACCGGAATGTGCAATGAATCAAGAGTGACATGTATGAAAGAATTATGAACGGTGGCTTTGCCACAAATACGATGTCAACTACATGATCATGCAAAGCAATATGACAATGATGGAGCGTGTCATAATAAACAGAACGGTGGAAAGTTGCATGGCAATATATCTCGGAGTGGCTATGAAAATGCCATAATAGGTAGGTATGGTGGCTGTTTTGAGGAAGTTAATGGTGGGTGTTATGGTACCGGCGAAAGTTGCGCGGCACAAGAGAGGCTAGCAATGGTGGAAGGGTGAGAGTGCGTATAATCCATGGACTCAACATTAGTCATAAAGAACTCACATACTTATTGCAAAAATCTATTTGTTATTGAAACGAAGTACTACACGCATGCTCCTAGGGGGATAGATTGGTAGGAAAAGACCATCGCTCATCCCCGACCGCCACTCATAAGGAAGACAATCAAATAAATAAATCATGCTCTGACTTCATCACATAACGGTTCACCGTACGTGCATGCTACGGGAATCACAAACTTGAACACAAGTATCTCTCAAATTGACAACTACTCAACTAGCATGACTCTAATATCACCATCTTCATATCTCAAAACAATCATAAGGAATCAAACTTCTCATAGTATTCAATGCACTCTATATGAAAGTTTTTATTATACCCATCTTGGATGCCCATCATATTAGGACTAAATTCATAACCAAAGCAAATTACCATGCTGTTTAAGACTCTCAAAATAATATAAGTGAAGCATGAGAGTTCATCAATTTCTTCAAAATAAAACCACCGTCGTACTCTAAAAAGATATAAGTGAAGCAATAGAGCAAATGACAAACTACTCCAATAGATATAAGTGAAGATCAATGAGTAGCCGAATAATTATGTAACTATGTGAAGACTCTCTAACATTTAAGAATTTCAGATCTTGGTATTTTATTCAAACAGCAAGCAAAACAAAATAAAATAAAATGACGCTCCAAGCAAAACACATATCATGTGGTGAATAAAAATATAGCTCCAAGTAAAGTTACCGATGAACGAAGACGAAAGAGGGGATGCCATCCGGGGCATCCCCAAGATTAGGCTCTTGGTTGTCCTTGAATATTACCTTGGGGTGCCTTGGGCATCCCCAATCTTAGGCTCTTGCCATTCCTTATTCCATAGTCCATCGAATTGTTACCCAAAACTTGAAAACTTCACAACACAAAACCCAACAGAAAACTCGTAAGCTCCGTTAGTATAAGAAAATAAAACCACCACTTAGGTACTGTTGTGAACTCATTCTAAATTCATATTGATGTAATATCTACTGTATTCCAACTTCTCTATGGTTCATACCCTCCGATACTACTCATAGATTCATCAAAATAAGCAAACAACACAAAGAAAACAGAATCTGTCAAAAACAGAACAGTCTGTAGTAATCTGTATCATTCGAATACTTCTGTAACTCCAAAAATTCTGAAATAAATTGGTGGACCTGAGGAATTTGTCTATTAATAATCTTCAAAAATAATCAACCTAAAAGCACTCTCAAGTAAAAAATGGCAGCTAATCTCGTGAGTGCAAAAGTTTCTGTTTTTTACAGCAAGATCGCAAAGACTTCACCCAAGTCTTCCCAAAGGTTCTACTTGGCACAAACACTAATTAAAGCATAAAACCACATCTAAACAGAGGATAGATGAATTATTTATTACTAAACAGGAGCAAAAAGCAAAGAACAAAAATAAAATTGGGTTGCCTCCCAACAAGCGCTAACGTTGAACGCCCCTAGCTAGGCATGATGATTTCAATGATGCTCACATAAAATATAAGAATTGAAACATAAAGAGAGCATCATGAAGAATATGAATAGCACATTTAAGTCTAACCCACTTCCTATGCATTGGGATTTTTTGATCAAACAATTTATTGGAGCAAGAATCAACTAGCATAGGAAGCCAAAACAAGCATGACTTCAAAAATTTCAACACATAGAGAGGAAACTTGATATTATTGCAATATGTAGAAGCATATGATCCTCTCTCATAATAATTTTCAGTAGCATCATTAATGAATTCAACAATATAACTATCACATAAAGCATTCTTTTCATGATCTACAAGCATAGAAATTTTATTACTCTCCACAAAAGCAGATTTGTTCTCATGAATAGTAGTGGAGCAAACTCAACAAAATAACTATCATCTGAAGCATAATCCAATTGAAAATTAGAATCATGATGACAAGTTTCATGGTTATCTTTATTATTTATAGCATACGTGTCATCACAATAATCATCATAAATAGGAGGCATGCTTTCATCATAATAAATTTGCTCATCAAAACTTGGGGGACAAAACATATCATCTTCATCAAACATAGCATCCCCAAGCTTGTGGCATTGCATATCATTAGCATCATGGGTATTCAAAGAATTCATACTAACAACATTGCAATCATGCTCACCATTCACATATTTTATGCCAAGCATTCTATGTAATTCTTCTTCTAGTACTTGAGCACAATTTTCCTTTCCATCATTTTCACGAAAGACATTAAAAACATGAAGCAAATGAGGCAACCTTAATTCCATATTTTTTAGTTTTCTTTTATAAACTAAACTAGTGATAAAACAAGAAACTAAAAGATTCGGTTGCAAGATCTAAAGATATACCTTCAAGCACTCACCTCCCCGGCAACGGCGCCAGAAACTGCTTGATGTCCACTACGCAACCTTCTTCTTGTAGACGTTGTTGGGCCTCCAAGTGCAGAGGTTTGTAGGACTGTAGCAAATTTCCCTCAAGTGGATGACCTAAGGTTTATCAATCCGTGGGAGGCGTAGGATGAAGATGGTCTCTCTCAAACAACCCTGCAACCAAATAACAAAGAGTCTCTTGTGTCCCCAACACACCCAATACAATGGTAAATTGTATAGGTGCACTAGTTTGGCAAAGAGATGGTGATACAAGTGTAATATGGATGGTAGATATAGGTTTCTGTAATCTGAAAATATAAAAACAGCAAGGTAAATAGTAACAAAAGTGAGCAAAAATGGATTGCAGTGCTTCGAAACAAGGCCTAGGTTTCATACTTTCACTAGTGCAAGTTCTCTCAACAATAATAACATAATTGGATCATATAACTATCCCTCAACATGCAACAAAGAGTCACTCCAAAGTCACTAATAGCGGAGAACAAACGAAGTGATTATTGTAGGGTACGAAACCACCTCAAAGTTATCCTTTCTGATCGATCTATTCAAGAGTCCGTAGTAAAATAACACAAAGCTATTCTTTCTGTTCGATCTATCATAGAGTTCGTACTAGAATAACACCTTAAGACACAAATCAACCAAAACCCTAATGTCACCTAGATACTCCAATGTCACCTAAAGTATCCGTGGGTATGATTATACGATATGCATCACACAATCTCAGATTCATCTATTCAACCAACACAAAGAACTTCAAAGAGTGCCCCAAAGTTTCTACCGGAGAGTCAAGACGAAAACGTGTGCCAACCCCTATGCATAAGTTCACAAGGTCACTGAACCCGCAAGTTGATCACCAAAACATACATGAAGTAGATCACGTGAATATCCCATTGTCACCACAGATAAGCACATGCAAGACATACATCAAGTGTTCTCAAATCCTTAAAGACTCAATCCGATAAGATAACTTCAAAGGGAAAACTCAATCCATTATAAGAGAGTAGAGGGGGAGAAACATCATAAGATCCAACTATAATAGCAAAGCTCGCGATACATCAAGATCGTGCCAAATCAAGAACACGAGAGAGAGAGAGAGAGCGAGAGAGAGAGAGAGATCAAACACATAGCTACAAGTACATACCCTCAGCCCCGAGGGTGAACTACTCCCTCCTCGTCATGGAGAGCACCGGGATGATGAAGATGGCCACCGGTGAGGGACCCCCCCTCCGGCAGGGTGCCGGAACAGGGCCCCGATTGGTTTTTAGTGGCTACAGAGGCTCGCGGCGGTAGAACTCCCGATCTAGGTTATTTTCTGGAGGTTTCTGTATTTATAGGAATTTTTGGCGTAGGTCTCACGTCAGGGGGTCTCCGAGCCGTCCACGAGATAGGGGGGCGCGCCCAGGGTGGTAGGGCGCGCCCCCACCCTCGTGGGCAGCCCGGGACTATTTTGGCCCAACTCTTTTACTCCCGGGGCTTCTTTTGGTCCATCAAAAATCATCAAAAATTGGCACGTCAATTGGACTCCGTTCGGTATTCCTTTTCTGTAAAACTCAAAAACAAGGAAAAAACAGAAACTGGCACTGGGCTCTAGGTTAATAGGTTAGTCCCAAAAAATCATATAAAATAGCATATAAATGCATATAAAACATCTTAGATGGATAATATAATAGCATGGAACAATAAAAAATTATAGATACGTTGGAGACATATCAGGCACCGGAATGATAGACCTCCTCGATAACGTAAGGACCTTCCCATTTAGAGAGGAGTTTTCCTGCAAAAAATCTTAAACGAGAGTTGTATAACAAAACATAATCAGCTACATTAAACTCACGCTTTTGTATCCTTTTGTCATGCCATCTTTTAACTTTTTCTTTAAACAGTTTGGCATTCTCATAGGCATGGGTTCTCCAGTCATCAAGTGAGCTAATGTTAAATAGTCTCTTCTCACTGGCAAGTTTGAAATCATAATTGAGCTCTTTAATGGCCCAATATGCCTTATGTTCTAGTTCGAGAGGTAAGTGAGATGATTTTCCATAAACCATTTTATACGGAGACATACCCATAGCATTTTTATATGCAATGCTAGAGGCCCATAATGCATCATCAAGTTTCTTGGACCAATTCTTTCTAGATCTATTAATAGTCTTTTGCAAAATTTATTTAACCTCCCTATTACTCAGTTATACTTGACCACTAGACTGTGGGTGGTATGGAGATGCAATTCTATGATTAACATCATACTTGGCAAGCATTTTACGAAAAGCACCATGAATAAAATGTGAACCACCATCAGTCATTAAGTATCTAGGGACTCCAAACCTCGGAAAAATAACTTCTTTAAGCATCTTAATAGAGGTGTTATGATCAGCACTACTAGTTGGAATAGCTTCTACCTACTTAGTAATGTAATCAACGGGAACTAAAATATGCGTATATCCATTAGAGGAAGGAAACGGTCCCATATAATCAAAGCCCCAAACATCAAATTGTTCAATAGCAAGTGAATAGTTCATAGGCATTTCTTGACGTCTACTAATATTACCAATGCTTTGACATTCATCACAAGACAAGACAAACTTACGGGCATCTTTAAAATGAGTAGGCCAATAAAACCGGATTGCAATACCTTATGTGCAGTTCTATCACCAGCGTAGTGTCCTCCATAAGCCTCGGAGTGACACTTGCGTAGCATTTGTTCCTGTTCATGCTAAGGTACACAACGTCTAATAATACCATCTACTCCTTCTTTATAAAGGTGTGGGTCATCCCAGAAGTAATGTCTTAAATCATAGAAAAACGTTTTCTTTTGCTGGTATGTGAAACTAGGTTGTATAAATTTAGCAACAATGTAATTAGCATAATCAGCATACCATGGAGCAGTACGAGAAGCATTTATGACAGCTAATTGTTCATCAGGAAAGCTATCATCAATAGGTAGTGGGTCATCAAGAACATTCTCTAACCTAGATAAGTTGTCTGTAACAGGGTTCTCAGCTACCTTTCTATCAATAATATGCAAATCAAATTCTTGTAGCAAGAGAACCCATCTAATAAGTCTAGGTTTAGCATCTTTCTTTTCCATAAGATATTTAATAGCAGCATGATCAGTGTGAACAGTTACTTTAGAATCAACTATATAAGGTCTGAACTTATCACAAGCAAAAACAACTGCTAAAAATTCTTTTTCAGTAGTAGCATAATTTCTCTGGGCACTGTCTAGAGTTTTACTAGCATATTGGATAACATTTAATTTCTTATCAACTCTTTGTCCTAGAACATCACCTACAGCATAATCACTAGCATCACACATAATTTCAAAGGGTAAGTTCCAATCAGGTGGCTAAACAATAGGTGCAGAAATCAAGGCTTTCTTAAGTATTTCAAATGCTTCTACACAATCATCATCAAAGACAAAAGGAACATCTTTTTGTAAGAGATTAGTTAGAGGCCTAGAAATTTTTGAGAAGTCTTTAATGAACCTCCTAGAAAAACCGGCATGACCAAGGAAACTTCTTATACTTTTAATGTCTTTAGGACACGACATCTTTTCAATAGCATCAACTTTAGCTTTATCAACTTCAATTCCTCTTTCATAAATTTTTATCCCCAAGACAATACCTTCATTAACCATAAAGTGGAACTTCTCCCAATTCAAGACAATATTAGTTTCTTCACATCTCTGCAAAACTCGATCAAGGTTGCTTAAGCAATCATCAAAAGAAGTTCCATACACGGAGAAATCATCCATGAAAACCTCAACAATCTTTTCACAAAAGTCAAAGAATATAGCAGTCATACATCTTTGAAAGGTAGAAGGTGCATTACATAAACCAAAAGGCATACGTCTATAAGCAAAGGTACCGAAAGGGCAAGTAAAAGTGGTCTTTTCCTGATCCTCTTTTGACACAGGTATTTGAGAGAAACCAGAATAACCGTCTAGAAAGAAAAAATGCGTATGTTTGGATAATCTTTCTAGCATTTGATCAATAAAAGGTAAAGGGTAATGATCCTTTCTAGTAGCTTTATTTAATTTGCGGAAGTCAATTGCCATTCTATAACCTGTAACAATTCTTTGTGGGATCAATTCATCTTTATTATTAGGAACAACAGTAACACCTCCCTTCTTAGGGACGCAATGGACATGACTTACCCACTGACTATCAACAACGGGATAAATTATACCTGCCTCCAGAAGCTTTAGTATTTCATTTCTTACCACTTCTTTCATCTTAGGATTTAACCGTCGTTGGTGATCAACAACCGGTTTAGCGTATTTCTCCAATTTTATTTTGTGCTGCCATGGAGTGGGACTAATGCCCTTAAGATCACCGAGAGTATATCCAATAGCAGCACGGTGCTTATTCAGAGTTTTCAATAATTTCTCTTCTTCCTGCTCTGAAAGGCTAGCACTAATAATAACAGGATATATCTTCTTTTCATCAAGATAAGCATATTTAAGAGTACCAGGTAATGGTTTAAGCTCAAACACGGGATCACCCTTAGGTGGAGGAGGATCCCCTAAAATTTCAACAGGCAAGTTGTGTTTCAAAATAGGTCCGTGTTTAAAGAATACTTCATCTATTTCCCTTCTTTCATTCATAAACATATCATTTTCATGGTCTAGCAAATACTGTTCTAAAGGATCATTAGGAGGCATGGCAATAGAAGCAAGACCAATAATTTCATCTTTACTAGGCAATTCTTTATCATGGGGTTGTCTACGAAATTTAGCAAAATTAAAATCATGAGACATATCCCCTAAACCAACAGTAACAATATCCTTTTCGCAGTCTATCTTAGCATTAACAGTATTCAAGAAGGGTCTACCAAATATAATGGGACAAAAGTCATCTTGTGGGGAACCAAGAACAAGAAAATCAGTAGGATATTTAACTTTCCCACACAAGACTTCAACATCTCTAACAATCTCAATTGGTGAAATAGTATCTCGATTGGCAAGCTGAATTGTAACATCAATACCTTCTATCTCGGCAGGTGTAATATCATGCATAATTTCTTCGTATAAGGAATGAGGTATTGCACTCGCACTAGCACCCATATCACATAAGCCATGATAGCAATGATCTCCCATTTTAACAGAAATAACAGGCATGCTACAACAAGTCTAAGTTTATTTTTAGTATCAGGTCTAGCAATTCTAGCAGCTTCATTACAGAAGTAAATAACATGCCCATCAATATTATCGACCAAGAGATCTTTAAACATAGCAATAATAGGTTCAACTTTAATTTGCTCAGGGGATGTAGGTGTTCTAGCATTACTCTTACGAATCATAGTTGAAGCTTTAGCATGATCCTTTATACTAACAGGGAAAGGTGGTTTCTCAATATAAGCGGTAGGAACAATAGGATCAACATTTAAGTGATAGTCTTTTCTTCAACTTTAATATGTCAACTACTTTTACTTCAATGGGAGGATGATATTTAAACCACTTCTCCTTAGGGAGATCAACATGAGTAGCAAATGATTCACAAAAAGAAGCTACTATCTCAGAGTCAAGTCCATATTTAGTCCTAAATTCACGAAAAGCATCGGTATCCATAAAAGATTTAACACAATCAAACTTAGGTGTTATACCTGACTCCTTACCTTCGTCGAGTTCCCAATCTTCAAAGTTGCATTTAATTCTTTCCAATAAATCCAATTTGAATTCAATAGTCTTCATCATAAAAGAACCAGTACAAGAAGTATCGAGCATGGAGCGATTATTGAGAGAAAGCCGAGCTTAAAATTTTTGAATAATAATTTCTCTTGAGAGCTCATGATTGGGGCATGAATATAACATTGACTTAAGCCTCCCCCAAGCTTGAGCGATACTTTCTCCTTCGCGAGGCCAAAAATTATATATATAATTACGATCATGATGAACCAGATGCATAGTGTCGGGGATATACCCTGCAGTATGACCCGGCCGGAGTTATGACCCGGCTGGGATAGTTAAGTCAGATCATAACCTGGCAGATGTTAAGTCAGATCATAACCCGGTAGATGTTAAGTCAGATCATAACCCGGCACATGATAAGGAAGATGTTAAGTCAGATCATAACCCGGCAGATGTTAAGTCAGATCATAACCCGGCAGATGTTAAGTCAGATCATAACCCGGCAGATGATAAGCCAGATGGTAAGTCAGATGGTAACCCGGCAGACAGTCATAACCCAGCAGACAGAGTCGCCTGGGATTAATAAGCCCGAGACATTAAGAAGCCCAAGATGTTAAGAAGCCCATGAAGAGAAGTCAGAATAGTTTAAGTCTTAGTCCGAGATGGACTCTACATGTAACCCGCCCCTTCAACTTATATAAGGAGGAGCAGGGCACCCCAAGAGGGGAGAGGAATAATCTTAAGGCTAGACATAACTAGGAGAGCCGGTTTACGGTGACTCCTCGTGATGATAATGAGACCTAGCCACAAATAGCATGTAGGGTTGTTACCGGATTATGTTTCCCGGGGCCCGAAGCTGTCTAAACCCTTGTCTTGTGTGTTGATCCGTCTCGCGTATCTCATCCCGATCAACCCATCTCAAGCTACCACATAGATGCGTTGGCCTCACGACTAAGTCCTCACACTAGGACATCTACCGTGACAAATCCACGACACATAGGGTAAAACTTCTGATGAAATTCCAATTTCAATCAGTTGTAGTTCCATGATCCAATATCATCACATAGCCTAAACCATGTCAATGCCTTTCCCTTCAAAGATAAGGGGAAGAACTTCTTCTTCATAACATCCTTGGGCATACCTGCAAGCTTAAATAATCCACAAACTTCATCCACATAGATTAGGTGCATATCGGGATGTAATGTTCCATCTCCTGTAAAAGGATTAGCTAGCAGTTTCTCTATCATACCCGAAGGAATTTCCAAGTAAACATTTTCAGTAGGTTGAGGAGCAAATCTTTGCTCTACTGGTCGGGGTGAAGATACCCCGAACAAGCCCCTCAAAGGATTATTTTCCATAGTAACAAGTGACAGTAAATTTCAGCACACTATATAATTTTTCCTACCAAATTCCACCTACCAAAGGCACTTCACTCCCCGACAACGGCGCCAGAAAAGAGTCTTGATGACCCACAAGTATAGGGGATCTATCATAGTTCTTTCGATAAGTAAGAGTGTCGAATCCAACGAGGAGTAGAAGGAAATGACAAGCAGTTTTCAGTAAGGTATTCTCTGCAAGCACTGAAATTATCGGTAACAGATAGTTTTAGATAAGGTAATTCGTAAGGGTAACAAGTAAAAAAAGTAAACAAGGTGCAGCAAGGTGGCCCAATCCTTTTTGTAGCAAAGGTCAAGCCTGGACAAACTCTTGTATAAAGGAAAGCGCTCCCGAGGACACATGGGAATTACCGTCAAGCTAGTTTTCATCATGCTCATATGATTCACGTTCGTTACTTTGATAATTTGATATGTCGGTGGACCGATGCTTGGGTACTGCCCTTACTTGGAAAAGCATCCCACTTATGATTAACCCCCCTCGCAAGCATCCGCAACTACGAAAGAAGAATTTAGGTAAACCTAACCATAACATGAAATATATGGATCCAAATCAGCCCCTTACGAAGCAATGCATAAACTAGGGTTTAAGCTTCTGTCACTCTAGTAACCCATCATCTACTTATTACTTCCCAATGCCTTCCCCTAGGCCCAAACAATGGTGAAGTTTCATGTAGTCGACGTTCACATAACACCACTAGAGGAAAGACAACATACATCTCATCAAAATATCGAACGAATACCAAATTCACATGACTACTTATAACAAGACTTCTCCCATGTCCTCAGGAACAAACGTAACTACTCACAAATCATATTCATGTTCATAATCAGAGGGGTATTAATGTGCATAAAGGATCTGAACATATAAACTTCCACCGAATAAACCAACTAGCATCAACTACAAGGAGTAATCAACACTACTAGCAACCCAGAGGTACCAATTTATGGTTTTGAGACAAAGATCGGGTACAAGAGATGAACTAGGGTTTGAGAGGAGATGGTGATGGTGAAGATGTTGATGGAGATTGACCCCCTCCCGATGAGAGGATCGATGTTGATGACGATGGTGATGATTTCCCCCTCCCGGAGAGATGTTTCCCCGGCAGAACAGCTCCGCCGGAGCCCTAGATTGGTTTCACCAGGTTCCGCCTCGAGAGGCGGCGCTTCGTCCCGAAAGCTTCCTTATGATTTTTTCCAGGGCAAAAGACACCTTATACCAGAAGATGGGCATCGGGGGGCTTCCAGGTGGCCCACGAGGCAGGGGGCGCGCCCAGGGGGTAGGGCGCGCCCTCCACCCTCGTGGACAGTGGGTGGCCCCCCTCTGGTGCTTTCTTCACCCAATATTTTAATATATTCCAAAACTGGCTTTCGTGGAGTTTCAGGACTTTTGGAGTTGTGCAGAATAGGTCTCTAATATTTGCTCCTTTTCCAGCCCAGAATTCCAGCTGCCGGCATTCTCCCTCTTCATGTAAACTTGTAAAATAAGAAAGAAAAGGCATAAGTATTGTGACATAATGTGTAATAACAACCCATAATGCAATAAATATCGATATAAAAGCATGATGCAAAATGGACGTATCAGTGGCGGAGCAGGCAGAGCGCTCGGCCGAACAAGCCGAGGCGGCTCGCGTGGGGATGATGAATCCACCCGGCGGCCACGCCCCTGATACGTCTCCAACGTATCTATAATTCTTGATTGTTCCATGCTGTTATATTATCAATCTTGGATGCTTTATAATCATTTTATAGTCATTTTATATAATTTTTGGTACTAACCTATTGACATAGTGCCAAGTGCCAGTTGCTGTTTTCTGCATGTTTTTTACATCGCAGGAAATCAATACCAAACGGAGTCCAAATGCAACGAAACTTTATGGAGATTTTTTTGGACCAGAAGACACCTAATGGGCCAAGGCTGCGCCTGGGGGTGCTCCGAGGAGAGCACAACCCACCAGGGTGCGCCAGGAGGCCTAGGCGCGCCCTAGTGGGTTGTGCCCACCTCGGGTGCCCCCCGGACTGCCTCTTTGCTCTATAAATACCCCAATATTCCAGAAACCCTAGGGGAGTCAACGAAAATCAATTCCAGCTGCCGCAGAGTCCAGAACCACCAGATCCAATCTAGATACCATCACAGATGGGGGCCTATCTCTACATAGATAGATCTTGTCTACATCATGTTATCATTCGTATTGCATTACTCCGTTTCTCCATGAACTTAATACACTAGATGCATGCTGGATAGCGGTCGATGTGTGGAGTAATAGTAGTAGATGCAGGTAGGAGTCGGTCTACTAATCTTGGATGTGATGCCTATGTAATGATCATTGCCTGGATATCGTCATGACTATTTGAAGTTCTATCAATTGCCCAACAGTAATTTGTTTACCCACTGTTTGCTATTTTTATCGAGAGAAGCCACTAGTGAAACCTACGGCTCCCGGGTCTCTTTCTCGTATTATTTGCCTTTGCAATCTACTTTTCCTTTGCTTTTATTTTCAGATCTGTTAAACAAAAAAATACAAAAATACCTTGCTGCGTTTTATTATTATTTATTTTATTTGGTGTTCGATCTATCAATCTACTACAATTTTATCTCACGTCCATTTGCCATCTGGGGCGCCGCTACCCGAAATGGATTGACAACCCTTTTTACACGTCGGGTTGCGAGTAGTTGTTATTTATGTGTAGGTGTTGTTTACGTTGTGTTGCTTGGTTCTCCTACTGGTTCGATAACCTTGGTCTCAACTGAGGGAAATACCTACCGCTGATGTGCTGCATCATCCCTTCCTCTTTGGCGAAATACCGACGTAGCTTCAAGCCGCATCAAAAGGAATTTTTGGTGTTGTTGCCGGGGAGGATCAAGTCAAGATAGTCTCCCGGCCACGTGCCAGTTTCTGGCGCCGTTGCCGGGGAGGATCATCAACATCTACCAGGTTCCTAATCACAAATCTCATCTCCCCGCAATTTACATTATTTGCCATTTGCCTCCCGTTTTCCTCCCCCCACTTCACAAAAATCTGCATTTTTATTCGCTCTCTTTTTCGTTTGCCCTTTTCTCGTTTGATCTTTCGTTTGCTTATATATGTTGTCATGTGCCTTCTATTTGCTTGCATCTTCGCTTGCTAAAAATCTATTGATATGGATCCCCATCCACTTGCTAATCTTTTTAAAAGATCCAATCATGATGAACCAATTGCTAGTGAGTTGAGTGCACTAGATTATCTTTATGAGGTTTTGCTTGAGATTCGTGAATCTAAAAATTGTGTTGAAGAAAATTATGAAGTGATTCATGATAGCTCCTTGAATGAAAAGCATGATTGCAATGATTTTACAATAAATTCTATTAATGTCAATTGTGCTAATAATATGCAAAACCCCAAGCTTGGGGATGCTAATTTTGCCATCTCCACTACTTGTTGCAATGATCATGATTGGGGTGATAATGACTCTTATGATCTTGAAAGTTTATTTAATCCTCGTGATGAATATGATTGCAATAATATTGAAAGTGTGTTTGGAAGAGCGTCAACTTTAGGTAAAAATAATCCCACATATTTGGAGAGTGTTCAATCTTATGAAATTTTTCATGAAAGTGGGTTCGGAGAGGTCATGACTTTATTTGATGATAATCACACTATTTTGGAAGAGTGTCAACTTTGCATGCATGTGGATCATGAAGAGAATATTTTACATGATAGTTATATTGTTGAATTTGATTATGATCCTACATGTAATTATTATGAGAGAGGAAAATATGGTTGTAGAAATTTTCATGTTACTAAATTACCTCTCATTATGATGAGATTGCTATTGTTTCTTTCTTCCTTGCATATGCTAGTTTTTGCTTGTCTTGATAATTTGTTTTCCTATAAAATTCCTATGCATAGGAAGTATTTTAGACTTAAATGTGTTTTTTCATATGTTTCATGATGCTCTCTCTTTGTATCTCAATTATTATGTTTCGTGTGAGCATCGTTGAAATTTTATGCCTAGCTAAGGGCGTAAAACTATAGCGCATGTAGGGAGGCAACCCAATGAATAAAATGTATTTTTTGCTTTTTGCTTTCTGTTCTTGAGTGTTAGCACAATTATGCTACTATTATGATTGTGTTTTTTGTGTTTTAATTAGTGTTTGTACCAAGTAAAGCCTTTAGGATCTTCTTGGGTGATAGTTGTTTGATCTTTGTGAAAACAGAAACTTTTGCTCTCACGAAAACAATTCTCATTTTTTACCAGAGCGTGCTAAAATGCCAATTCTTTTTGCAGTGGGTTAATATACAAATTGCTCAGGTCGTCCTAATTTTCAGAATATATAGAGTTTCAAAAGTATTCGAAATAGTCAGATTGCTACAGACTGTTTTGTTTTGACAGATTCTATTTTCTTTGCGTTGTGTGCTTGTTTTGATGGCTCTATGGTTTTCTTTGATGAGTTTTTCCCATGGAAAAGTTGGAATATAGTAGATATAATGCAAAAACAAAATATGAATTGGTTTGATATAGTACTTATAGTAGTGATTTGCTTTCTTTTACTAACGGATCTCATGAAGGTTTTGTTGAGTTTTGTGTGATTGAAGTTTTCAAGTTTTGGGTTATCTTATGATGGATGAAGGAATAAGGAGTAAGAAGAACCTAAGCTTGGGGATGCCCCGGCATCCCAAGCTATTATCCAAAAGAGAGCAAGCAACTAAGCTTGGGGATGCCCCGAGTGGCATCCCCTCTTTCTTCTAACGACCATCAGTATTTTACTCGAAACTATATTTTTATTTGACACATACTATGTGTTTTGCTTGGAGCGTCTTGTATGATATGAGTCTTTGCTTGTTTTATTTTGTGTTTTAAGTCTTGATTCCTTGCTGGACACACCTATTTGAGAGAGCCAAAATTATGTCATGACTTGTTAGAATTGCTCTCTATGCTTCACTTAAATTTTTATGAGCTATGGACTTGCTCTAGTGCTTCACTTATATCTTTCTGAGCACAGTGTGCTTTGGTATTTTTGAAGAAATGCTCTCTTGCTTCACTTAGATTTATTTGAGAGTTAGTAAAATTTTCAAGAAATTCTCTCTTGCTTCACATAAACTAATTTGAGAGAAAGAAAGTAATATTATGCTCATGATCTTCACTTATATTTGTTTGAGCTTATCAAAAGAAACACATGAAAATTAGTTCCAAAGTGATAGATATCCAAGAAGGATATAATAAAAACTTTCATGAAGATCATTGGATGAAATAAACTTGATTCTTAGAATAGTTTTGAGATATGATGATGTGATATGTGAGTCAACTTGATGAGTAATTATGCTTTAGTAAGAATATTGGTGTTAAGGTTTGTGATTCCCTATGCAAGCACGAAAGTCAATAATTATGCAATGAAATTATATCCTACTTGTGGTGCATTATTCGGTGTTAATTATGCTTAATGCTTGCTTATGGGATTATTCGTTTCTTGGTTGGTCGCTTCTCAATCTTTTGCTAGCCTTCATTTTGCACTAAGTATGATCACTACTTGTGCATCCAAAAACCTTTAAGCTAGTTTTGCCACATGAGTCCACTATATCTACCTATATGTGGTATTTTTTTGCCGTTCTAAGCAAATTTGTATGTGCCATCTCTAATTTTCAAAATAAACTTCTCTTTTGTGTGTTCGTACCGCTCGCAGAGCGGTGAGGGGTGGCTAATATTTTCCATGCTAGATGTGTTATTCTCACGATGAGTGTTTATTCACTTGTCATTGCACGAGAGTAAGGCAAATGTTTTAGGGATGCCCAGTCCCGAAATGAAAAATGAATTTACTTTATGTTGTCAAATAATAAATTCCTTGGAAAGTGTTGGTATGGAAGGCAACCGTGGATACGGCTAGCCATGGAAAGTGAAAGTATGGTTGAAAAAGGAATAAACTTTATTTTCTGTTTGGGAAGCACCTATGATATATCTAGCATGAAAGTGTTGGGAATTCTAAGTCGTTTTTGTTGGTGGGAAGGACACACCTCCCAAAATGTTTTTTATCACTAAGTTTTTCGCTTTGAGCTCTGGCACCTCTACAAATCCCTACTTCCCTCTACGAAGGGCCTTTCTTTTACTTTATGCAATTTTTATTTTTGAATTTGAGTCTCCATCTTCTCTTAGAAAAGCACCAACTAGGAGGCAATATGATCGTACTTGAGCATTGGGTGTAGCTAATATGAGAGTGTGTTTCATGAATGGATCAATGATTGAGCATGATGGGCTAGGGATAGCTTATTTTAGCGTTGATATTTTGAAAGACATGGTTGCTTGTTGATATGCTTGAGTATTTAAGTTGTCCTGTCAAAACTAGAGTATTGCTTTGAACAATATAAAAGTCCAAATGTCCATGCTATAAACAAAAGAATATGATATGACATGATAGGCAGCATTCCACATCAAAAATTCCGTTTTATCACTTACCTACTCGAGGACGAGTAGGAGTTAAGCTTGGGGATGCCGATACGTCTCCAATGCATCTATAATTTTTTATTGTTCCATGCTGTTATATTATCAATGTTGGATGTTTTATATTCATTTTATATCATTTTTTGGTACTAACCTATTGACATAGTGCCAAGGGTCGGTTGCTGTTTTCTGCATGTTTTTTACATCGCAGGAAATCAATACCAAACGGAGTCCAAATGCAACAAAACTTTACGGAGATTTTTTTTGGACCAGAAGACGCCTAATGGGCCAGGGCTACGCCTGGGGGGGTGCTCCAAGGAGAGCACAACCCACCAGGATGTGCCCTGGTGGGTTCTGCCCACCTCGGGTGCCCCCGGACCGCCTCTTTGCTCTATAAATACCCCAATATTCCAGAAACCCTAGGGAGTCGACAAAAATCAATTCCAGCCGCCGCAGAGTCCAGAACCACCAGATCCAATCTAGGGGAGTCGACAAAAATCAATCCTCTCGCTGAATTCTCAATACAATGATCTCTTGGAGATCCATATGATGTAACTCTTTTTGCGGTGTGTTTGTTGGGATCGGGAACTTTGAGTTTATGATCAGATCTATCTTTTTATATTCATGAAAGTATTTGAGTTTCTTTGATCTCTTTTATGCATTATTGCTTATAGCCTCGTATTTCTTCTCCGATATTTGGGTTTTGTTTGGCCAACTTGATCTACTTATCTTGCAATGGGAAGAGGTGCTTTGTAGTGGGTTCGATCTTACGGTGCTTGATCCCAGTAAAGGAAATATGCCCTAGAGGCAATAATAAAGTTGTTATTTATATTTCCTTATATCATTATAAATGTTTATTATTCATGCTAGAATTGTATTAACTGGAAACATAGTACATGTGTGAATACATAGATAAATAGAGTGTCCCTAGTATGCCTCTACTTGACTAGCTCGTTAATCAAAGATGGTTAAGTTTCCTAACCAAAGACATGTGTTGTCATTTGATGAACGGAATCACATCATTACAGAATGATGTGATGGACAAGACCCATCCGTTGGCTTAGCATTATGATCGTTTAGTTTTATTGCTATTGCTTTCTTCATGACTTATACATATTCCTCTCACTATGAGATTATGCAACTCCCGAATACCGGAGGAACACTTTGTGTGCTATCAAACATCACAACGTAACTGGGTGATTATAAAGATGCTCTACAGGTGTCTCCAATGGTGTTTATTGAGTTGGCATAGATCGAGATTAGGATTTTTCACTCCGTGTATCGAAGAGGTATCTCTGGGCCCTCTCGGTAATGCACATCACTATAAGCCTTGCAAGCAATGTGACTAATGTGTTAGTTACGGGATGATGCATTACAGAACGAGTCAAGAGACTTGCCGGTAATGAGATTGAACTAGGTATGATGATACCGACGATCAAATCTCGAGCAAGTAACATACCGATGACAAAGGTGATGACGTATGTTTTTATGCGGTTTGACCGATAAAGATCTTCGTAGAATATGTAGGAGCCAATATGAGCCTCCAGGTTCCGCTATTAGTTATTGACCGGAGATGTGTCTCGGTCATGTCTACATAGTTCTCGAACCCGTAGGGTCCGCACGCTTAACATTCGATGACGATTTGTATTATGAGTTATGTGATTTGATGACCGAAGTTTGTTCGGAGTCCCGGATGAGATCACGGACATGATGTGGAGTCTCGAAATGGTCGAGAGGTGAAGATTCATATATTGGAAGGTTATATTCGGACATCAGAATGGTTCCGAGTGATCCGGGTATTTTTCTGGAGTACCGAGGGGTTACCGGAACCCCCGGGGAAGTTAATGGGCCTTAGTGGGCTTTAGTGGAGAGAGGGAAGAAGGGCCACGAGGTGGCGCGCGCCTCCCCCTGCCCAAACCGAATTGGACAAGGGGTGGGGGCGTGGCCCCCTCCTTCCTTTCCCTCTGGTGGAAGAAAGGAAAAGGGGGGCAAATCCTACTTGGACTAGGAGTCCAAGTAGGAATCCCCCTTGGCGCGCCCCTCCTGGCCGCCGGCCTCTCTCCTCCCTCCTTTATATACGTGGCCAGGGGCACCCCAATAGCACAACATACAATCTCTTAGCCGTGTGCGGTGCCCCCTCCACAGTTTAACACCTTGGTCATATCGTCGTAGTGCTTAGGCGAAGCCCTGCGCCGGTAACTTCATCATCACCATCACCACACCGTCATGCTGATGGAACTCTCCCTCATCCTCAATTAGATCAAGAGCTCAAGGGATGTCATCGTGCTGAACGTGTGCTAAACACGGAGGTGTCATACGTTCGGTACTTGGATCGGTTGGATCGTGAAGACGTTCGACTACATCAACCGCGTTACTAAATGCTTCCGCTTTCAATCTACGAGGGTACGTAGACACACTCTCCCGTCTCGTTGCTATGCATCTCCTAGATAGATCTTGCGTGATCGTAGGAATTTTTTTGAAATACTGCGTTCCCAACACCCAGTGACAGAAGGGGAACCGACACGTATGTATCGTTGCTACTAAGGATAAAACGATGGGGGCCTATCTCTACATAGATAGATCTTGTCTACATCATGTCATCATTCTTATTGCATTACTCCGTTTCTCCATGAACTTAATACACTAGATGCATGCTGGATAGCGGTCGATGTGTGGAGTAATATTAGTAGATGCAGGTAGGAGTCGGTCTACTAATCTTGGATGTGATGCCTATGTAATGATCATTGCCTGGATATCGTCATGACTATTTGAAGTTCTATCAATTGCCCAACAGTAATTTGTTTACCCACCGTTTGCTATTTTTCTCGAGAGAAGCCACTAGTGAAACCTACGGCCCCCGGGTCTCTTTCTCATATTATTTGCCTTTGCGATCTACTTTTCCTTTGCTTTTATTTTCAGATCTATTAAACCAAAAATACAAAAATACCTTGCTGCGTTTTATTATTATTTATTTTATTTGGCGTTTGATCTATCAATCTGCTATAATTTTATCTCACGTCCGTTTGCCATCTGGGGCGCCGCTACCCAAAAGGGATTGACAACCCCTTTTACACGTCGGGTTGCGAGTAGTTGTTATTTGTGTGCAGGTGATGTTTACGTTGTGTTGCTTGGTTCTCCTACTGGTTCGATAACCTTGGTCTCAAATGAGGGAAATACCTACCGCTGCTATGCTGCATCATCCCTTCCTCTTTGGGGAAATACCGACGTAGCTTCAAGCCACATCAGCCCCGTACGCGTCCTGGAGCCAGCAACGCATCGGGTCTCCGGCCGGCTTCTCGTCGCCGCCACAACCCTGGGGCTACGCGCCATCGCCGGGCTATGCCGACGGCGACGCGCATGGCGTGTTCAACCCGAACATCACCTTTCCCCATGGTCACCCGGCCCAGCGCACGCCCTCGCCCGCCTTCGCCGGCATGCAATACCCACCGTACACCTACTCGCCGCCAGCTTACGCAGCCTCTCCGACGCCGCCTCTCCGCCGTGGTGCGCTGCCCTTCTCACAAGCCTCCTCGTCGCATCTCGGTGACACCGACGCGACGGAGGCTGACATGGACGACATCATCACGGTCGGATCGGCCGCCGCGGCCGCCTCCCCAGGGTTCACTTCCCAAGACGATACAATGGACCTCAACGGCGGCATGGACTGCGAGCTTGACTATGGCGAGGAGGAGCCAGAGGAGGAGGAGGAGGAGCCGGTGCCTTCTCCGACGAGGAAAGGGAAGAAGAAGAAGAAGCGGGCGGCCAGGACCGGCGAGCCGTGCATCAAGTGGGCGTCTAAGGAGCAGAGTGCCTCGCCGAAGCGTGGAAAGTCGTCTGCCTCGACCCGATCACCGGCATGAACCAGAGCATCGACATGTATTGGGAGTGCATCAAGGCCGAGTTCGATGAGCGCAAGCTCGTTGACCCCTACTTCAAAGGCGATTACATGCAGCACGGGTCGAAGGCAATGGCGAACGATTGCGGGCTCATCCAAACGGCGTGCAACAAATGGCATGGGATCCTCGAGGATATCGCGGCTCACCCAGAGAGCGGCGCCAGCATGGAGGATCAGGTATGGCACGTCCGTCTCCCACTTTTTTTTGCCGTGTGCGGGCCCACCAACTGTTTGTTCCTCGGCGCAGCTGCTGCGGATGTTCGCCCTATATTGCCAGGACAACAGCGACCAAGATTTCAAGTACCTCCATGTCTTCAAGCATATCGACAAGTGCGAGAAGTGGGCGGATACCCGGCGCACCCTCGCCAAGGCCAAGGAGTCCTACAAGCCAGACGCGCCGACACCGGGCGCGGGCGACGGGCGCCTGGAAGGCAACAAAGGGGACAAGAAGGGGAAACATGTCAACTCGGCTACCGCATGAGTCCAAGAGTCCATTGAGCATTGCCTTGCCGACGCACAGGCCCGGGCCGCCCTGCGTGAAGAGAAGACCAAGGCGCGGTGGTTGGCGTTGATGACGAACAGCGCTATCAAGCTCGACCTACTCCGGACCAACGTCACCGCGAAGACGAGGAACACCGACCTGTCTTTCTTGATGGGCGGGCGGACATGCTCCAGAGCAATGACGAGCAGCTCAAGGCGTGGTATCTAGTGGAGCGTGGCCTCATCCTGAACCAGCTGTCGTCGACGGTGTCGGTGTCAAAACCGGCGGATCTCGGGTAGGGGGTCCCGAACTGTGCGTCTAGGGTCGATGGTAATAGGAGATAGGGGACACAATGTTTACCCAGGTTCGGGCCCTCTCTATGGAGGTAATACCCTACTTCCTGCTTCATTGATCTTGATGAATATGAGTATTACGAGTGTTGATCTACCACGAGATCGTAATGGCTAAAACCCTAGAAGTCTAGCCTGTTTGACTATGATCGTCCCTTCGGACTAAGCCCTCCGGTTTATATAGACACCGGAGGGAATTAGGGTTGTACAAAGTCGGTTACAGAGAAAGGAATCTTCATATTTGGACGCCAAGCTTGCCTTCCACGCCAAGGAGAGTCCCATTTGGACACGGGAGAGAGTCTTCGGCCTTGTATCTTCATAGCCATTAGTCTGGCCCATGTCCAACAGGCCGGACGCCCGAGGACCCCTTAGTCCAGGACTCCCTCAGTAGCCCCTGAACCAGGCTTTAATGACGAGGTGTCCGGTGCATAGATTGTTTTCGGCATTGCAAGGTGGGTTCCCCTTTCCGAATACTCCAAGATAGTCTTCGGACGCAACGAACGTGTCCGGATCTGCAACACAAGTACCACACACAACCGCAGAGAGTATAATATTTCATGAGTCCAATCCGCTGACAACTTTTTGTAATGTGACATCACGTCTGCCCGGTCATTATTTCGAACCGTTTTCGTCTGCCGTTCCACGTTTTGAGACGTGGTTTTCATTGGCACGTCTTGTCGAAGCAGAGATCGTGTCCCCTTATTGCGGGATTCTCATCAATACGGGCGTGGGTAATCCAACCGTGCCGTTTGCACAGCCCTTGGGAACAGGCGAGTTTTAAAGCGAGTGGGGAGGCGCTTGATATTCACTGCCTTTATAAGAAGATAAGGATTCCTTCCTTCCACCCACACCTTCTCTCTTTCTCTGCCCTTCCATTCTTGAGCTCCAGCGCCCAAGTCCTCATCTTTTCCGTCTCAAGAAAGCACTCAACCATGTCCGGATCTAGAGCGCAAGGCAAGTGGAAGGCCTCCTCCGTTAAGGAGAAGGACATCACCAAGCTTCGAGAGGCCGGGTATTTGGCGAAAGAAATCGCCCACCGGCTTCCGGCCATGGGGCAAATCATCCCCACTCCGAAGCCCAATGAGAGGCTGGTGTTCATCCCCCATTTCGTCTGCGGGTTTGGGTTTCCTCTCCACCCTTTCATCCGCGGACTCATGTTCTATTACGGGCTAGATTTCCATGATCTAGCCCCAAACTCCTTCCTCAACATCTCCGCATTCATTGTCGTGTGCGAGGCCTTCCTCCGCATTCCTCCCCACTTCGGACTATGGCTCAAGATATTCAACATGAAGCCGAAGGTGGTGGATGGTCAACACGCAGAGTGCGGAGGCGCCATGGTGAGCAAGATTCCCAACGTCACATGGCCCAAAGGTACCTTCGTGGAGACTGTCAAGGAGTGGCAGAAACTGTGGTTCTATATCACAGAGCCTCGCGACGCCACTTGGGCCGCGGCTCCCGAATTCAAGTCCGATGCCCCAATGCGGCTCACCTCCTGGCTAGAGAAGGGCCTGAATTGGTCTTCGTGAGACGAGCTGATAGCGCTGCAAATGCGCATTAAGAGCATGGTGGACAAGAACATCAAGCTCGTCAACGTGATCCAGGTGATGCTAGTTCGCCGGATCCTTCCATGCCAGAGCCGGACTTGCCATTTATGGGAGTTCGATCCGGCCAAGCACCAGACTCTGCAACAGTTCTTCGGAAATACGCACGAGGACATCTGGAAGGTGCTCTTCACGGGCAAGGAGACGCCGCCGGCGACGACCGAGGACCGTGGGCACGCCCTAGCCCATCCCGCCAGTCCGGTAAGTTTTTCCCGTTCCAAGATGCATCCTTTACTTGCTTGTTCAGTGAAGATACTTAAGCTTCACCGTGCATCTTTCAGGGCTGGACGAAGAAGGCGGAGTGGATTCGGTGTCCGGCTCCGTGATACGTCTCCAACATATCTATAATTTTTGATTGTTCCATGCTATATTATATTCTGTTTTGGATGTTTAATGGGCTTTATTATACACTTTTATATTATTTTTGGGACTAACCTATTAACCGGAGGCCCAGCCCAAATTGCTGTTTTTTTTCCTATTTCAGAGTTTCGCAGAAAAAGAATATCAAACGGAGTCCAAATGGAATGAAACCTTCGGGAACGTGATTTTCAGAACAAACGTGATCCAGAGGACTTGGAGTCCACGTCAAGAAATCAACTAGGAGAGCATGAGGCAGGGGGCACACCTACCCTCCTGGGCGCGCCCTCCACCCTCGTGGGGCCCACGTTGCTCCACCGACGTACTTCTTCCTCCTATATATACCTACGTACCCCCAAACCATCAGAGGCATCCACGAAAACCTAATTCCACCACCGCAACCTTCTGTACCCATGAGATCCCATCTTGGGGCCTTTTCCGGCGCTCCGCCGGAGGGGGCATTGATCACGGAGGGCTTCTACATCAACACCATAGCCTCTCCTATGATGTGTGAGTAGTTTACCTCAGACCTTCGGTCCATAGTTATTAGCTAGATGGCTTCTTCTCTCTCTTTGGATCTCAATACAAAGTTCTCCATGATTCTCGTGGAGATCTATTCGATGTAATCTTCTTTTGCAGTGTGTTTGTCGAGACCGATGAATTGTGGGTTTATGATCAAGTTTATCTATGAACAATATTTGAATCTCCTCTGAATTCTTTTATGTATGATTGGTTATCTTTGCAAGTCTCTTTGAATTATTAGTTTGGTTTGGCCTAGTAGATTGATCTTTCTTGCAATGGGAGAAGTGCTTAACTTTGGGTTCAATCTTGCGGTGTCCTTTCCCAGTGACAGCAGGGGCAGCAAGGCACGTATTGTATTGTTTCCATCGAGGATAACAAGATGGGGTTTATATCATATTGCATGAATTTATCCATCTACATCATGTCATCTTACTTAAAGCATTACTCTGTTCTTATGAACTTAATACTCTAGATGCATGCTCGATAGCGGTCGATGTGTGGAGTAATAGTAGTAGATGCAGAATCGTTTCGGTCTACTTGTCGCGGACGTGATGCCTATATACATGATCATACCTAGATATTCTCATAGCTATGCTCAGTTCTATCAATTGCTCGATAATAATTTGTTCACCCACCGTAATACTTATGCTCTTGAGAGAAGCCACTAGTGAAACCTATGGCCCCGGGGTCTATTTTCCATCATATTAATCTTCCAATACTTAGCTATTTCTATTGCCGTTTATTTTACTTTTCATCTTTATTTACTCTTTATCATAAAAATACCAAAAATATTATCTTATCATATCTATCAGATCTCACTCTCGTAAGTGACCGTGAAGGGATTGACAACCCCTTTATCGCGTTGGTTGCGAGGTTCTTATTTGTTTGTGTAGGTGCGTGGGACTCGAGCGTCGTCTCCTACTGGATTGATACCTTGGTTCTAAAAAACTGAGGGAAATACTTACGCTACTTTACTGCATCACCCTTTCCTCTTCAAGGGAAAACCAACGCAGTGCTCAGGAGGTAGCAAGAAGGATTTCTGGCGCCGTTGCCGGGGAGTCTACACACAAGTCAAGACATACCAAGTACCCATCACAAACCCTTATCCCTCGCATTACATTATTTGCCATTTGCCTCTCGTTTTCCTCTCCCCCACTTCACCCTTGCCGTTTTATTCGCCCTCTCTTTTCCGTTTGCCTCTTTTTCGCTTGCTTCTTGTTTGCTCGTGTGTTGGATTGCTTGCTTGTCACGATGGCTCAAGATAATACTAAATTGTGTGACTTTGCCAATACCAACAACAATGATTTTCTTAGCACTCCGATTGCTCCTCTTACCGATGCTGAATCTTGCAAAATTAATGCTGCCTTGTTGAATCTTGTCATGAAAGATCAATTCGCCAGCCTTCCTAGTGAAGATGCCGCTACCCATCTAAATAGCTTCGTCGATTTGTGTGATATGCAAAAGAAGAAAGATGTGGACAATGATATTGTTAAATTTAAGCTATTTCCTTTTTCACTTAGAGATCGCGCTAAAGCTTGGTTTTCATCTTTGCCTAAAAATAGTATTGATTCATGGAATAAGTGCAAAGATGCTTTTATCTCTAAGTATTTTCCTCCCGCTAAAATCATCTCCCTTAGAAACGATATCATGAATTTTAAGCAACTTGATCATGAACATGTTGCACAAGCTTGGGAGAGGATGAAATTAATGATACGTAATTGCCCTACACATGGTTTGAATCTTTGGATGATTATACAAATTTTTTATGCCGGATTGAATTTTGCTTCTAGAAATCTTTTAGATTCGGCTGCGGGAGGCACTTTTATGGAAATCACTTTAGGAGAAGCTACTAAACTCCTAGATAATATTATGGTTAATTATTCTCAATGGCACACCGAAAGATCTACTAATAAAAAAGTGCATGCGATAGAAGAAATTAATGTTTTGAGTGGAAAGATGGATGAACTTATGAAATTATTTGCTACTAAAAGTGTTTCTTCTGATCCTAATGATATGCCTTTATCTACTTTGATTGAGAATAATAATGAATCTATGGATGTGAATTTTGTTGGTCGGAATAATTTTGGTAACAACGCGTATAGAGGAAACTTTAATCCTAGGCCGTATCCTAGTAACTCCTCTAATAATTATGGTAATTCCTACAACAACTCTTACGGAAATTTCAATAAGATGCCCTCTGAATTTGAGACTAGTGTTAAGGAGTTTATGAATTCGCAAAAGAATTTCAATGCTTTGCTTGAAGAAAAATTGCTCAAAGTTGATGAATTGGCTAGAAACATTGATAGAATTTCTCTTGATGTTGATTCTTTGAAACTTAGATCTATTCCGCCTAAGCATGATATCAATGAGTCTCTCAAAGCCATGAGAATTTCCATTGATGAGTGCAAAGAAAGAACCGCTAGGATGCGTGCTAAGAAAGATTGTTTTGTGAAAGCGTGTTCTTCTAGTTTTTGTGAGAATAAAGACAAAGATCTAAAAGTTATTGATGTGTCTCCTATTAAATCTTTGTTTTGCAATATGAATCTTGATAATTATGGGGCTGGAGATGAGTCACCTTTACCTAGAAGGCGTCCCAAAAATTCGGAGTTTTTAGATCTTGATGCAAAAATTGGTAAAAGTGGGATTGAAGAGATCAAAACTTTAGATATTAATGAACCCACTATTTTTGATTTCAAGGAATTTAATTATGATAATTGCTCTTTGATAGATTATATTTCCTTGTTGCAATACGTGCTAAATTCTCCTCATGCTTATAGCCAAAATAAAGCTTTTACTGAACATATCGTTGATGCTTTGATGCAATCTTATGAAGAAAAACTTGAGTTGGAAGTTTCTATCCCTCGAAAACTTTATGATGAGTGGGAACCTACTATTAAAATTAAAATTAAAGATCATGAATGCTATGCTTTGTGTGATTTGGGTGCTAGTGTTTCCACGATCCCAAAAACTTTGTGTGATTTGCTAGGATTCCGTGAATTTGATGATTGTTCTTTGAACTTGCGCCTTGCGGATGCCACCATTAAGAAACCTATGGGAAGAATTAATGATGTTCTTATTGTTGCAAATAGGAACTATGTGCCCGTAGATTTCATCGTTCTTGACATAGATTGCAATCCTTCATGTCCTATTATTTTTGGTAGACCTTTTCTTAGAACGATTGGTGCAATTATTGATATGAAGGAACGGAATATTAGATTCCAATTTCCATTAAGGAAAGACATGGAACACTTCCCTAGAAAGAAAATAAAATTACCTTATGAATCTATTATGAGAGCCAGTTATGGATTGCCTACCAAAGATGGCAATACCTAGATCTCTCCTTGCTTTTATGCCTAGCTAGGGGCGTTAAACGATAGCGCTTGTTGGGAGGCAACCCGATTTTATTTTAGTTTTTTGCTTTTTGCTTCTGTTTAGGAATAAATATTTTATCTAGCCTCTGGTTAGATTTGTTTTTATGTTTTAATTAGTGTTTGTACCAAGTTAAACCTATAGGATCTTCTTGGATGATAGTTATTTGATCTTGCTGAAAATTCCAGAAACTTTCTGTTCACTAAAACAATTATTAAAAATCACCAGAACGTGATAAAATACTGATTCCAATTGCAGAAGATCAATAAACAAATTTCCTAGGTCTTCCTATTTTGGTAGATGTTTCTGAGTTCCATAAGTTTGCGTTAGTTACAGATTACTACAGACTGTTCTGTTTTTGACAGATTCTGTTTTTCGTGTGTTGTTTGCTTATTTTGAAGAATCTATGGCTAGTAAAAGAGTTTATAAACCATAGATAAGTTGGAATACAGTAGGTTTAACACCAATATAAATAAATAATGAGTTCAATACAGTACCTTGAAGTGGTGTTTTGTTTTCTTTCACTAACGCAGCTCATGAGATTTTCTGCTAAGTTTTGTGTTGTGAAGTTTTCAAGTTTTGGGTAAAAGATTTGATGAATTATGGAACAAGGAGTCGCAAGAGCCTAAGCTTGGGGATGCTCATGGCACCCCAAGATAATATAAGGACACCAAAAAGCCAAAGCTTGGGGATGCCCCGGAAGGCATCCCCTCTTTCGGCTACTTCCATCGGTAACTTGGAGCTATATTTTTATTCACCACAGATATGTGTTTTGCTTGGAGCGTCTTGTATGATTTGAGTCTTTGCTTTTTAGTTTACCACAATCATCCTTGCTGTACGCACCTTTTGAGAGAGACACACATAAATCGGAATTTATTAGAATAATCTATGTGCTTCACTTATATTTTTTGAGCTATATAGTTTTTGCTCTAGTGCTTCAATTATATCTTTTAGATCACGGCGGTGGTTTTGTTTTATAGAAACTATTGATCTCTCATGCTTCACTTATATTATTTTGAGAGTCTTAAAACAACATGGCAATTTGCTTTAATTATAATATCATGAGAAATTTGATGCTTGATAATTGTTTTGAGATATAAAGGTGGTAATATCATAGTTGTGCTAGTTGAGTAATTGTGAAATTGATAAATACTTGTGTTGGAGTTTGTGATTCCCGTAGCATGCACGTATGGTGAACCGTTATGTAACGAAGTCGGAGCATGAGGTATTTATTGATTGTCATCCTTTGTGTGGCGGTCGGGATCGCGCGATGGTTAACTCCTACCAACCCTTCCCCTAGGAGCATGCGTAGTAGTACTTTGCTTCGAGGGCTAATAGATTTTTGCAATAAGTATATGAGTTCTTTATGACTAATGTGAGTCCATGGATTATACACACACTTACCTTTCCGCAATTTTCTAGCCTCTTCGGTACCGTGCATTGCCCTTTCTCACCCTGAGAGTTGGTGCAAACTTCGCCGGTGCATCCAAACCCCGTGATATGATACGCTCTATCACACATGAACCTCCTTATACCTTCCTCAAAACAGCCACCATACCTACCTATTATGGCATTTCCATAGCCATTCTGAGATATATTGGCATGCAACTTTCCACCGTTTCGTTTATCATGACACGCTCCATCATTGTCATATTGCTTTGCATGATCATGTAGTTGACATCGTATTTGTGGCAAAGCCACCGTTCATAATTCTTTCATACATGTAGCTCTTGATTCATTGCATATCCCGGTACACCGCCGGAGGCATTCACATAGAGTCATATCTTGTTCTAAGTATTGAGTTGTAATTCATGAGTTGTAAGTAAATAAAAGTGTGATGATCATCATTATTAGAGCATTGTCCCAAGTGAGGAAAGGATGATGGAGACTATGATTCCCCCACAAGTCGGGATGAGACACCGGACTAAATAAAAAAAGAGGCCATGAAAAAAAGGAAAAGGCCCAAAAGAAAAAAAATGAGAGAAAAAGAGAGAAGGGACAATGTTACTATCCTTTTACCACACTTGTGCTTCAAAGTAGCACCGTGATCTTCATGATAGAGAGTCTCTCATTTTGTCACTTTCATATACTAGTGGGAAATTTCATTATAGAACTTGGCTTGTATATTCCAATGATGGGCTTCCTAAAATGCCCGAGGTCTTCGTGAGCAAGCAAGTTGGATGCACACCCACTTAGTTTCTTTTGTTTGAGCTTTCATACACTTATAGCTCTAGTGCATCCGTTGCATGGCAATCCCTACTCCTTGCATTGACATCAATTGATGGGCATCTCCATAGCCCGTTGATTAGCCTCGTTGATGTGAGACTTTCTTCTTTTTTGTCTTCCCACATAACCCCTATCATTATAACTTATTCCACCATAGTGCTATATCCATGGCTTGCGCTCATGTATTGCGTAAAAGTTAAAAAGGCTGAAGCGCGTTAAAAAGTATGAACCAATTGCTTGGCTAAAACCGGGGTTGTACATGATATGAATATTTTGTGTGGGGAAGATGGAGCATAGCCAGACTATATGATTTTGTAGGGATAACTTGCTTTGGCTATGTTATTTTGGTAAGACATAATTGCTTGGTTAGCATGCTTGAAGTATTATTGTTTTTATGTCAACATCAAACTTTTATCCTGAATCATATCGAATCTGAACATTCGTGCCACAATAAGAAGAATTACATTGAAATTATGCTAAGTAGCATTCCACATCAAAAATTCTGTTTTTATCATTTACCTACTCGAGGACGAGCAGCAATTAAGCTTGGGGATGCTTGATACGTCTCCAATGTATCTATAATTTTTTATTGTTCCATGCTATATTATATTCTGTTTTGGATGTTTAATGGGCTTTATTATACACTTTTATATTACTTTGGGACTAACCTATTAACCGGAGGCCCAGCCCAAATTGTTGTTTTTTGCCTATTTTAGAGTTTCGCAGAAAAAGAATATCAAACGGAGTCCAAATGGAATGAAACCTTCGGGAACGTGATTTTTGGAACAAACGTGATCCAGAGGACTTGGAGTCCACGTCAAGAAATCAACCAGGAGAGCATGAGGCAGGGAGCACGCCTACCCCCTGGGCGCGCCCTCCACCCTCGTGGGGCCCATGTTGCTCCACCGACGTACTTCTTCCTCCTATATATACCTACGTACCCCAAACCATCAGAGGCATCCACGAAAACCTAATTCCACCGCTGCAACCTTCCGTACCTGTGAGATCCCATCTTGGGGCCTTTTCCGGCGCTCCGCCGGAGGGGGCATTGATCACGGAGGGCTTCTACATCAACACCATAGCCTCTCCGATGATGTGTGAGTAGTTTACCTCAGACCTTCGGGTCCATAGTTATTAGCTAGATGGCTTCTTCTCTCTCTTTGGATCTCAATACAAAGTTCTCCACGATTCTCGTGGAGATCTATTCGATGTAATCTTCTTTTGCGGTGTGTTTGTCGAGACCGATGAATTGTGGGTTTATGATCAAGTTTATCTATGAACAATATTTGAATCTCCTCTGAATTCTTTTATGTATAATTGGTTATCTTTGCAAGTCTCTTCTAATTATTAGTTTGGTTTGGGCTACTAGATTGATCTTTCTTGCAATGGGAGAAGTGCTTAGCTTTGGGTTCAATCTTGCGGTGTCCTTTCCCAGTGACAGCAGGGGCAGCAAGGCACGTATTGTATTGTTGCCATCGAGGATAACAAGATGGGGTTTATATCATATTGCATGAGTTTATCCCTCTACATCATGTCATCTTACTTAAAGCATTACTCTATTCTTATGAACTTAATACTCTAGATGCATGCTGGATAGCGGTCGATGTGTGGAGTAATAGTAGTAGATGCAGAATCGTTTCGGTCTACTTGTCGCGGACGTGATGCCTATATATATGATCATACCTAGATATTCTCATAACTATGCTCAATTCTATCAATTGCTCGACAGTAATTTGTTCACCCACTGTAATACTTATGCTCTTGAGAGAAGCCACTAGTGAAACCTATGGCCCCCGGGTCTATTTTCCATCATATTAATCTTCCAATACTTAGCTATTTCTATTGTCGTTTATTTTACTTTACATATTTATTTACTCTTTATCATAAAAATACCAAAAATATTATCTTATCATATCTATCAGATCTCACTCTCGTAAGTGACCGTGAAGGGATTGACAACCCCTTCATCGCGTTGGTTGTGAGGTTCTTATTTGTTTGTGTAGGTGCGTGGGACTCGAGCGTGGTCTCCTACTGGATTGATACCTTGGTTCTCAAAAACCGAGGGAAATACTTACGCTACTTCACTGCATCACCCTTTCCTCTTCAAGGGAAAACCAACACAGTGCTCAAGAGGTAGCACTCCGTTGGCCGAGGAACCAGCAATTCCGCTTCTGACGAAGATTAATTCAGGCCAAGGGGGTCAGGAGTGGCCCCCGCCGCAAGGGAGCTTCGGACGTGTCGTCCGAAGACAACAAGACTCACTCCTCTGCCGCCGAGGACGACGACGAGGAGGAGTAAGAAAGCAACTCTCCCTCTGATGGGGGAAGGAAGAAGAGGGCGGCCTCCACAAATCTAGAGGTGAAGGCGCCCAAGAGGGGGAAGGGCCCCCTCGCGGATAACTCCGCGTGGGACATCGACAGCAGCTCACAGCGACGCCCTCGAAGCAAGCCCCCAGCTGACTCGTGAGTACTAAAAACCCGTATACGTCCATGTATCCGGCCTCTCCACTTCATGGTATTAATATGTTAACTTATGGTATTGTAGTGCGGCCCATGACAGCTCCCTGCGATCATCATCAGGAGGTTCGCTGGATTCAAAGGCGATGGCCAGCGAGTCACCGCCGGCCGCTCACTCTCCCAAGTCCAAGGGCGACGCCAAGGTGCTATTCCGAAGGACCTTCCCAGGCCAGGGGAAGGTTCAGGAGGCTGTCAGGGAGGCGCCGGAGGGCGAAACCTCAGTCGTCGGACACACAGGGGAGCAGATCCCCATGGAGACTGGCGATGGGGGCCATGTTCAGTTCGGCCCCAACTGAATATGGTTCCGGAGACCTATATGGCTCCAGAATCCGGCGAGAAGCCTCCTTCGAGAGGAGGAGGTGTGCCTATCCCGCCAGTGTCCTCTGTCCAACCAGAGGCACTGGATAATCTGCTGGAAGCGCTACGAGGCGCTTCCATTGTGGAGGAACACCGTATCCTTATGGGTACGGTGATTGAGAGGGTTCAGTCCATCAAGAGCGGACTGGCCGAAGCCTGCAGCAGCCTGGTGGCAGGCTTTGAGGTAAGGGATGCAAAAAAGAAAGTCCTAGTATAGACAGTTGCCCCTGAGACACTGTCTGGTGTTCGGAAACAAAAGCCGGACAGAGGATCAAGTATTTTCGTAGGAAACTAACTAAATATGTCTTATGTGAATAAGCAGGCGTCGTTGCTGGCCGCGACCTCGCATGCTCCTGAGGTCTCCGGACTAAAGCAGAGTCTGGAGCGGGCCGAAGAAGAGCTCGGCCTTGTAAAAAGGCAGCTAGAGGATAAGCAAGGTATGTTGTGAATTGTTGTATATTCGGAAAGAATGAATGACGTGTATTGACCGTAGTGCCATGATATTTGTAGGCGCGGCGACCGAGATCGAGGTCCTTAGAAAGGCCCTGGCTGAGGCCGAGGAGAAAGTTGCCAAGGAACAAGCCGCTCGTAAGAAGCACGAGGCCAGGCTTGATGAGGTCCGGCAAGAGCTCCAGGATGCCGTGAAGAAATGCGAGTCCTTGGAGCGCGATGTTTCGGCTCAAGAGACCGAGCTCGCTAAGGCTCGCCGAAGTGCACAGGAGGCCCGGGTTGAAGCCCAGGGCCCTCCAGGAAATCCAGGAGGCCAAGAAGATTGCGGCAGGTAAGGCTTTTAGTATGCAAAGCAAGTATGTGAAGAAGAGGTATCTCTTACTAACCCGGATTTGGAGTTCTCCAGGGGCATTTGCGGATCTGCCGCGCAGTGTTTCTGATGCTGTGGAGTTCTTCCGAGCCGAAGAAGGGAGTTCAACGGAGAAGCTGTTCTGGTCACAATACCTTGCGCCAGAGCATCTGGTGCCCTTTGGCGATTAGCTAAAACAGCTGGTCGAGCTGCATAGGGTGGCCGAACTGTCCATGAAGGACTTAATAATCCGGCTGTGGCCTGCCGAAGCTATACCTAGCAGCTACTTCAGACTCGTGAAGCGGTTGGTGAATGCTTGCCCTCGGCTGGACGTCATCAAGCGGTCGGTCTGCATCGAGGGCGCGTGTATGGCCCTCGCCCGCGTCAAGGTGCAGTGGGCGAAGATGAACGCCGTCAAGCTTGTGACCGAGGGACCGCCAGAGGGCAAGGAGCACCGCACGCCCGAGCGGTATTTTGAAGATGTCCTGGAGGGGTCCTGTATTGTGGCGACGCAATGTGCTCAGGACATTATCTTGGAATGAATACATTCATGTTGTCAATGCCTTGTATGATGAAACAAAGTCGTTATGTAATATAATGTTTGTTTTAAAAATTTCACCTCCTGTGCGGCCGTGTTTTGTGAAATCTGAGAGTCGGCCAGTCGGCGGCTTCTGCCCCCACTGTCGGGGGTTGGGTGCGACATATGCCAATGGATGGCTTATCATGGTGGGAGCGAGTAGAACGTCGCCGGTGCCTGGAAGCGGGATGAGGCGTAGACACGAACGCCGACGCACTTTACCCACGTTCGGGGCTCTCCTAGGAGATAACACCCCTAATCGTGCTCTGCGGGGTCTCCGCATGATCACTAAGACACTAGTGGTACAATGGTGCTCCTCGAGCTGTTTGCTAGAGGTGGGAGAAGGCAGGCAGGCTCTCTCCTCCTCTAGATATGAGTCTAATTCTAACAGGTTGGAACCCTTTGCATGGGTGCCCTGGGGGGTTTATATAGGCCTCCCCCCAGGGGTATATTGGTAATCCGCCGGGTGTAGGACCTGGCTGTCAGTGTCTCTGGTCGCCGGCTTCTCCGTCGGCTGCTGGGGCCCGTCGCCTGGTGGGCCCCGCCGACTGGTCTGGTACGGAGCCGACAGGCCGCTCCCGCCGCTCACGGGTCTTGCCGGTTGCTGATCACTGTAGCCGTGATGCTAATGACGCAGGCTTGGTCGGGGGAGTGTGGCTACAGTCCCGCCGCCTGGTGGGTGATCACTGTAGCCACTCTGTGTCTCATCTGGTTGATGGCGCACGGGGCCCGAGGGAGGGATAAGCCGCCTGCTGGAAGCCGGCCTCCCTCGGGTCCGGCTGGCCTGGCTTCCTCCGTCTCCAGGGCTCTCACTGCCTGGTAGGGCCCGCCGCATGCAAGCCGTACCGACAGGCCGTCGTGGGAACAGGGCTCCGCCTGTCAGGAGTGACGTCTAGGGGGAGTGGCAACAGTGTCGCGTCATGCGGAGATCTCCGCCCGTACGAGGCGCTGTGGCCACGCCCAGCCCTGGATTCAGGGGGATGGCCTATGCTGTAGCCACATCCTGTCTTGTCTTCTTGATGAGGGCGCAGACTTTGAGGGCGCCACGGGCCGACTGCTAGGGGCCGGCCTCTCTGGAGGCCGCCCACTAGGAGTCGGCCTGTTGTGATGCCGTCTTCTGGAACTCGGCCGCCTTCTGATAGTCGGCCGTTCGGCCAACCGGCCGCCAGAAGGCGGAGATCTATCTTGACGTCTTGAGGGGCGCAGCCGGCCTCGATGTATTGAAAGGTTCGGGGCCACGGGTTAGGCTACCCGTGGCCCATTACTCCGACAGTAGTCCCTGAAGCTAGTGAGGCGCCGCGGCTGAGGAGCTAAGGAGCCTCAGCAGCTTCCTTCTCCAGGTGCATCTGGCGGTAGCTTCGCCCGGCTTCTAGGAAGCCGGTCGGCGGGAGTCGGGTGCGTCCAGCCGGATCTTTCTAGAATTTTGAATGCATCGGCGGGAACCAGGTGGCGTGCTTGCTAAGATTCTCGGCCCGCCGCCCATCGTGGGCATGCCACATGGTGCCAGCCAGCCGGGTCGGCCTGCCAGCCCACGCGCAAGACGGGACGCGACCGCAGGCTGGGCCCGCCACCACCGGGCCTCGGCATGCGAGCGGATCCGCTGCGGCCGAGGCAGGCGGTTGGGTTTCCCCGCGGAGTTACTGCGCCTAGTTACTCGTGCGGTAAAGGCGGGAGCGTGGGGTCGTGGGCACAGTTAATCCCACGATCCCACGCCCGCCCCCTCGGCTTCGTAGCCCGTTGGCTATAAGTAGGGAGGGGAGGGGGAGCGGCGAAAGCACGCACGCCACTCATCCCCATTCTCCCTCCTTCTTCTTCCTCTCGCCGCAGTGCCCCGAGCCCCGCCGAAGCGCTGCCGCAGTTCGTCTCCGTCGAGTTCGTCCGTCAACTTCTCGCCCCCATGGCGCGCTCCGGAGCCTGGGACGGCTCCACGGTCCATGAAGACCACATCAACTTCCTCCGCCAGACGCGGCGGCTGCCCAGCAAGGACTACGTGAAGGTTCGCCTCACGCCGGAGGGTGAGCGGGTCGTCTTCCGCTCGCACTGCCTACGCGGCCTCGGCCTGCCGGCGAGCGGCTTCTTCCGGGCCTTCCTCGAATTCTACAACCTCCAGCCGCACCACCTCACCTCGAACACGGTGGTGCTGCTGTCCGCCTTTGTCACTCCGTGCGAAGGCTTCCTCGGCGTCCTCCCCACTATCGAGCTTTGGGGGGAGTTTTTCTACACCAAGCTTGGCACCGTCGTCGCGGGCGTGCCGGCTCAATGCGGCACCTTCATCGCGGTGCGGAGGCCGGCAGCCGACAATCCATTTCCTCCTATCACGCTGATCCAGTCGGTGAAGATGTGGCAGCAGTCGTACTTCTACGTGAAGAGCATCTTCGCGGAGGGTGACTGGGTTAACCTGCCGGCTTATGCAGCCGGCCCGCCAGCCGGGAGGTGGCCCAACTGGTCGTCCCGGGCCAAGACACTGTCGCCGTCTGGAGCCGCCGCCATCGCGCGGCTCCGGGTGTTGGTACAGTCGGAGGGCCTGACCGAGCCCGACTTGCTGTCCGCCTTCGTGGCGCGTCGGGTGCTCCCGCTCCAGGGCCGCCCTCACATGATCTGTCAGATGAGCGGGCACCAGGACCCAAGCCGGCTGTGCACCAAGGAGATGCCTCACACAGAGGTAGCTCATATGGTGAACTACCTTGCGAACTGCAAGCTCACGGAAGAGTGGTGGTTCGGCAAGGAGCCGTATTCTCGCGCTGACCCCCCGCCTATGGTAAATTACCCTTCCTTCTCTTTCTCTTTCTTGTTGCCGAGTTCTGCTTGTCCAACCCGACCAATTGGCTTTTTGAACAGAGCCCCCTCCTCCAGTCGGCAGCCGGCGCCGCGGGGCCGGAGCGTCAATTTCTCCCTGACCGGGCGGAGAGCGACGTAGATGACCCCGACTTGGGGGCGGCGGCCTTGGAGGACGACACCGAGGGAGGGGGCGGCGAAGCAGGCGGCTCAGGGCTCGGAGCCGGCCTCGAGGACTGGTCAGACGACGACGCGGGGGAAGTCGTCCCGCGCCGCCAGCCGGGGTCCGACCAGCAGGGCGCGAGCTCGTCTATCGCTCAGGTAGCCCGAGGTGGTGCGCAAAAGCGCATGGCCGTGCCGAGCCTGTTCGGCAGCCTGCCGAAGAAGCCCAAGGGCTCGGCCGCAGTGACCAAGCGGGGTGAAGCGGCCGCGAAAGCCATCCGCTTCCGCAAGGCGGTGAAGGAGCCACAGCTGGTTTCCGCGTAAGCACTGTCTCCCTCTCGTACTTTCTCCTTCCTTGCTGATCTTGTCTGAGTTTCTTCGCTTTGCTTCCTTTGATCTAGGGCCCCGCTCTCTCTTGAGAAGTCGGCCGCCGCCTCCATCGTGGGGTCGGCGGAGACTTCCACCACCACCCGGCGAATCGATCCGGCCGCCGACCTCCGGGAGGCGATGGAGCGGAAGGCGCGCGGAAGGCGCGCAAGGAGCAAGAAGGCGCCCGCCTGGAGAAGGCGGAGGCGGACAGGGCGGAGGCCGCCGCTTTGAAGAAGCTGGCCGAGGCCGAGGCTACCACCGCGACGAAGAAGCAGGCCGGGGAAGCCGCACGCCGCCAGTCGGCGATATTCGTCACCCCCCTGAACTCCGCGCCGCCACCACCGGAATTCGTGGCGCGGACTGGGGGAGCCGGCGGCGAGCACCCTATTATGGAGAGGGACAGCGGCGACATCGCCATGCCGGACGTAATCGTGCCCCCGCCACCACCTTCTGAGGAGGCTGATAGCCCACAAGTATAGGGGATCGCAACAGTTTTTGAGGGTAGAGTATTCAACCCAAATTTATTGATTCGACACAAGGGGAGCCAAATAATATTCTCAAGTATTAGCAACTGAGTTGTCAATTCAGCCACACCTAGATAACTTAATATCTGCAGCAAAGTATTTAGTAGCAAAGTAATATGATAGTAGTGGTAACGGTAACAAAGCTAACGGTAGCAAAAGTAATATTTTTGGTGTTTTGTAGTGATTGTAACAGGAGCAACGGGAAAGTAAATAAGCGGAGAACAATATATGAAAAGCTCGTAGGCATTGGATCGGTGATGGAGAATTATGCCGGATGCGGTTCATCATGTAACAATCATAACATAGGGTGACACAGAACTAGCTCCAATTCATCAATGTAATGTAGGCATGTATTCCGAATATAGTCATGCATGCTTATGGAAAAGAACTTGCATGACATCTTTTGTCCTACCCTCCCGTGGCAGCGGGGTCCTAATGGAAACTAAGGGATATTAAGGCCTCCTTTTAATAGAGTACCGGAACAAAGCATTAGCACATAGTGAATACATGAACTCCTCAAACTATGGTCATCACCAGGAGTGGTCCCGATTATTGTCACTTCGGGGTTGCCGGATCATAACACATAGTAGGTGACTATAGACTTGCAAGATAGGATCAAGAACACACATATATTCATGAAAACATAATAGGTTCAGATCTGAAATCATGGCACTCGGGCCCTAGTGACAAGCATTAAGCATAGCAAAGTCATAGCAACATCAATCTCAGAACATAGTGGATACTAGGGATCAAACCCTAACAAAACTAACTCGATTACACGATAGATCTCATCCAACCCATCACTGTCCACCAAGCCTACGATGGAATTACTCACGCACGGCGGTGAGCATCATGAAATTGGTGATGGAGGATGGTTGATGATGACGACGGCGATGGATTCCCCTCTCCGGAGCCCCGAACGGACTCCAGATTAGCCCTCCCGAGAGGTTTTAGGGCTTGGCGGCGGCTCTGTATCGTAAAACGCGATGAATTCTTCTCTTTGATTTTTTTCTCCCCGAAAGCAAATATATAGAGTTGGAGTTGAGGTCGGAGGAGCTCCAGGGGGCCCACGAGGTAGGGGCGCGCCCTAGGGGGGAGGGCGCGCCCCCCACCCTCGTGGCTAGGGTGTGGGCCCCCTGGTCTTCATATTTTGCAAGGATTTTTTATTATTTCCAAATAGACGTTCCGTGAAGTTTCAGGTCATTCCGAGAACTTTTGTTTCTGCACATAAAAAACACCATGGAAAGTCTGCTGAAAACAGGGTGCAAGTTAGAGTCCAAAACAAGGGCAAAAGTGTTTGGAAAAGTAGATACGACGGAGACGTATCAACTCCCCCAAGCTTAAACCTTTGCTTGTCCTCAAGAAATTCAGTTGACAAACTGAAAGTGATAAAGAAAAACTTTTACAAACTCTGTTTGCTCTTGTTGTTGTAAATATGTAAAGCCAGCATTCAACTTTTCAGCAAAGATTATGACTAACCAAATTTGCAATAACTCTTAGGTCTCATGTTTACTCATATCAATGGCATAATCAACTAGCGAGCCATAATAATAAACCTCGGATGACAACACTTTCTCAAAACAATCATGATATGGTATAACAAGATGGTATCTCGCTAGCCCTTTCTGAGACCGCAAAACATAAATGCAGAGCACCTTTAAAGATCAAGGACTGGCTAGAAATTGTAATTCATGGTAAAAGAGATCCAATCATAGTCATACCCAATATAAATTAATAGTAATGGATGCAAATGACAGCTGCGCTCTCCAGCTAGTGCTCTTTAATAAGAGGGTGATGACTCAACATAAAAGTAAATAAATAGGCCCTTCGCAGAGGGAAGTAGGGATTTGTAGAGGTGCCAGAGCTCGGTTTTGAAATAGAGATAAATAATATTTTGGGCGGCATACTTTCATTGTCAACATAACAACCAAGAGATGGCGATATCTTCCATGCTACACACATTATAGGCGGTTCCCAAACAGAATGGTAAAGTTTATACTCCCCCTCCACCAACAAGCATCAATCCATGCCTTGCTCGAAACAACGAGTGTCTCCAACTAGCAACAGTCCCAGGGGGAGTTTTGTTTGCAATTATTTTGATTTAGTTTGCACAAAGCATGGGACTGGGCATCCCGGTGACCAGCCATTTTCTCGTGAATGAGGAGCGGAGTCCACTCCTCTTGAGAATAACCCGCCTAGCATGGAAGATACGGACAGCCCTAGTTGACACATAAGCTATTCGAGCATGCAAAACAGAATGTTTATTTGACGGTTTGGAGTTTGGCACATACAAATTTACTTGGAACGGCAGGTAGATACCGCATATAGGAAGGTATAGTGGACTCATATGGAATAACTTTGGGGTTTAAAGGATTGGATGCACAAGCAGTATTCCCGCTTAGTACAAGTGAAGGCTAGCAAAAGACTGGGAAGCGACCAACTAGAGAGCGACAACAGTCATGAACATGCATTAAAATTAATAAACATTGGATGCAAGCATGAGTAGGATATAATCCACCATGAACATAAATATCGTGAAGGCTATGTTGAATTGTTTCAATTACATGTGTGAACATGTGCCAAGTCGAGTCACTTAAATCATTCAAAGGAGGATACCACCCCACTATACCACATCACAACCATTTTAATAGCATGTTGGCACGCAAGGTAAACCATTAGAACTCATAGCTAATGAAGCATGGCATGAGCAACTATAATCTCTAATTGTCATTGCAAACATGTTCATTCATAATAAGCTGAATCAGGAACGATGAACTCATCATATTTACAAAAACAAGAGAGGTCAAGTTCATACCAGCTTTTCTCATCTCAGTCAATCCATCATATATCGTCATAATTGCCTTTCACTTGCACGACTGAACGATGTGAAAATAATAAGAGTGCACGTGCATTGGACTAAGCTAGAATCTGCGAGCATTCAATAAACAGGAGAAGACAAAGCAACGTGGGCTCTTGGTTAAATCAACAATGATGCATATAAGAGCCACTTCAACAATTTAATCATGGTCTTCTCCTATCGACCCCCAAAGAAAATAAAAGAAATAAAACTATTTACACGGGAAAGCTCCCAACAAGCAAAAGAAGAACAAGAAATCTTTTTGGGTTTTCTTTTTAATTATTACTACTACAGCAAGAAAAGTAAACTAACTAAAAGTTACACTAAATTTTTTGTTTTTCTTAAGGTTTATCAAACACACAAGAAGAAAGAAAGAAAAAGGAAAATAAACTAGCATGGATATTACAGTGAAAGAGTATGAGCACCAACATCTAACAATGAGTGTGGGTGAACATAAATGTAATGTCGGTGGGAAATACGTACTCCCCCAAGCTTAGGCTTTTGGCCTAAGTTGGTTCATTGCCAAGGATGGCCTGGCGGATATCCGTAGTTGTAACCGGGGTCGTACTGAGATGAAGAGGACTCTGACTGCCACTGGCTGGCAGTCATCTCCGAATCCCAAAAGTAATCAGATTGTCGTGGAGGCTCAAATTGCGGTTCCGGCTCCGGGGCTGGTGTAGGGTTCCGGTAGGCTTGAATGGCCGCCCACAGAACGAGATACGGACCTTCAGATAAATTAAACAAGGAAGGAGCAGGTAAGGTAATAGTCTCAGGGTGATGTCTATCAAAGAACAATTTGTATTTAAGCTCCCCTTCCTTATTCTTAACAATAAAGTCATGCGCTAACATACTCTTATAATCTGAATAAGCATTGGGCAGCAATTTTTCTTCTTTCTCATAGAGCCTAATAGGTATATTATAATGTGCATCAAGGCGTGAAGCGTAAATACCTCCAAAGATGGGACCCTTAGTACGGTTCAGACTTAACCGTTTAGCAATAATACCGCCCATACTAACAGTGTTATCAGAATATAAACCATGGAGCAAAATGATAATATCAGGAACACTAAGGTTTCCATAGTTTCCGCGGCCAATTAAGCAACGACTAGCAAATATAGCAAAGTGGCGTAAAATAGGAAAATGTATGCTAGTGATTCTTGCATCGGAAACCTTCCTAGTTTCCCCTACAGTAATAGTGTCAATAAACCCGTCCACATCCTTAGGATGTGGTTCATCTAAGGTACCCTCGAAGGGTATTCTGCAAACCTTGCAAAATTCATCTAGTGGCATCTTCTTAACAACATCATATAAATGAAACTCTACGGAAGGAGGTGTTTCTTTAGGAAAATAGTAGAAGTTTTGCACAAAAGTATTGGTGAGTAAGAGATACTAATGACGTTGGTCGCGGAGGAAGTCGGTGAGGCCAGCATTCTCAGCCAATGAATAGAAATCATCATAAATCCCGGCTTTTCTCAAGAAATCATCGGAAGGCCATTCACACGGCCGGACCTCCGTGGTGCGAGGCAAATTATATTTGGGCCTCTGTGCTTCTTCATTTTGCTTTTCCTTCGAGCTTCGGCTCGATGAGCCCCTAAAAAATCTCTTCATTATTTTCTGAAATTTTTAGTAACTTCAAACAAAAGTGAAAACCTTAATAAAATTGATAGCAACTACTCCTACAAGTGCCTAGAGACTATATCATGCATTAGAACTACTTGGAACCATATAAATTTGACATGCAAGCTCAAGAACATGGTCACCTAGGCAGCACAAATTTGCAATGAATAGAGCACTAGAACAAAATCTAATTGGACCAATGGAGGAGTCACATACCAAGGAACAATCTCCCCAAGCAGTTTTGTGAGAGGTGCTTTGACCAAGGAGATCGAAAATCGTAGCAAAATGAGCTAGAACTCGTGCTTGAGCTGGATATTGGTGTTTGTGGGAGGAAGAAGGAGTGTATGGGTGCAGGAATAAGTGGAGGAGGGCCACCATGGGCCCACGAGGCAGGGGCACGCCCTGGGGGGTAGGGCGCGCCCTCCACCCTCGTGGTCAGGTGCTTGCCCCTTCTGCTGTGTTCTCAGTGCCAGATATTCTCAAATATTGCAGAAAAAATCGTATTCCATTTTCAGGGCATTTGGAGAACTTTTATTTTCGAGGTATTTTTATATTGCATGGATAAATCAGAAAACAGACAAAAAAATACTATTTTTACTTTATTTCAACTAAATAACAGAAAATAGAGAGAGGGTAGAGAAGGTTGTGCCTTCTAGTTTCATCCATCTCATGCTCATCAAAAGGAATCCACTAACAAGGTTGATCAGGTCTTGTTAACAAACTCATTCCGAATAACATGGAAGCGGAGAAATTTCGAATAACACTATGTTACCTCAACGGGGATATGCACATCCCCAATAATAAGAATATCATATTTCTTCTTGACAGTAGGAAGAGGAAATTCAAAACCTCCAAATATAATCGATGGAATTTTTCCAATAGAGTTGATACTATGAACTTGAGGTTGTTTCCTCGGAAAGTGTACCATATGCTCATTACCATTAACATGAAAAGTGACATTGCCTTTGTTGCAATCAATAACAGCCCCTGCAGTATTCAAAAAAGGTCTTCCAAGAATAATAGACATACTATCGTCCTCGGGAATATCAAGAATAACAAAGTCCGTTAAAATAGTAACGTTTGCAACCACAGCAGGCACATCCTCACAAATACCGATAGGTATAGAAGTTGATTTATCAGCCATTTGCAAAGATATTTCAGTAGGTGTCAACTTATACAAATCAAGTCTACGATATAAAGAGAGAGGCATAACACTAACACCGGCTCCAAGATCACATAAAGTAGTTTTAACATAGTTTCTTTTAATGGAGCATGGTATAGTAGGTACTCCTGGATCTCCAAGTTTCTTTGGTATTCCACCCTTAAAAGTATAATTAGCAAGCATGGTGGAAATCTCATCTTCCGGTATCTTTCTTTTATTAGTAACAATATCTTTCATGTATTTAGCATAAGGATTCATTTTGAGCATATCAGTTAATCGCATACGCAAAAAGATAGGTCTAATCATTTCAGCAAAGCGCTCAAAATCCTCATCATCCTTTTTCTTTGATGGTTTGGGGGGAAAAGGCGTGGGTTTCTGAACCCGAGGTTCCCTTTCTTTACCATGTTTCCTAGCAACAAAGTCTCTCTTATCATAATGTTGATTCTTTGATTGTGGGTTATCAAGATCAACAGTAGGTTCAATTTCTACATCATTGTCATTACTAGGTTGAGCATCATCATTAGCATTTTCACTAGGTTCATGTTCATTACCAGATTGTGTTTTAGCATCAGAAATAGAGATATCATTTGGATTCTCAGGTGTTTCAGCAATAGGTTCAGTAGAAGCATGCAAAGTCCTATCATTTTTATTTTTCTTCTTTTTAGAAGGACTAGGTGCATCAATATTATTTCTCTGAGAATCTTGCTCAATTCTCTTAGGGTGGCCTTCAGGATACAAAGGTTCCTGAGTCATTCTACCAGTTCTAGTAGCCACTCTAACAGCATAATCATTTTTCTTACTATTCAATTCATTGAGCAAATCATTTTGAGCCTTAAGTACTTGTTCTACTTGAGTGGTAACCATAGAAGCATGTTTAGTAATGAGTTTAATTTCACCTCTAACATTAGCCATATAATCAAGTGTTCAATCATATAAGCATTTTGTTTTAATTGTCTACCAAAATAAGCATTGAAATCTTCTTGCTTAACCATAAAGTTATCAAACTCATCCAAGCATTGGCTAGCAATTTTAGTAGGAGGGATTTCAGCTCTATCATATCTATAGAGAGAATTTACCTTTACTACCTGTGTCGGGTTATCAAGACCATGAGCTTCTTCAATAGGTAATGGATTAAGATCATATGTTTCTTCAACAAGCGGTAGATTAAGACCATGTATTTCTTCAATAGGAGGTAAATTCTTAACATCTTCAGCTTTTATACCTTTTTCTTTCATAGATTTCTTTGCCTCTTGCATATCTTCAGGACTGAGAAATAGAACACCTCTCTTCTTCGGAGTTGGTTTAGGAATAGGCTCAGGAGCTGGCTCAGGAAGTGTCCAATTATTTTCATTTGTCAACATATTATTCAATAGAATTTCAGCTTCATCCGGTGTTCTTTCCCTGAAAACAGAACCAGCACAACTATCCAGGTAATCTCTGGAAGCATCGGTTAGTCCATTATAAAAGATATCAAGTATTTCATTTTTCTTAAGAGGATGATCAGGAAAAGCATTAAGTAACTTGAGAAGCCTCCCCCAAGCTTGTGGGAGACTCTCTTCTTCAATTTGCACAAAGTTGTATATTTCCCTTAAAGCAACTTGTTTCTTATGAGCAGGGAAATATTTAGCAGAGAAGTAATAAATCATATCCTGGGGACTACGCACACAACCAGGATCAAGAGAATTAAACCATATCTTAGCATCACCCTTTAATGAGAACGGAAATATTTTAAGGATATAGAAGTAGCGAGATCTCTCATCATTAGTGAACAGGGTGGCTATATCATTTATTTAGTAAGATGTGCCACAACAGTTTCAGATTCATAGCCATGAAAAGGATCAGATTCAACTAAAGTAATTATATCAGGATCAACAGAGAATTCATAATCCTTATCGGTAACACAGATAGGTGAAGTTGCAAAAGCAGGGTCAGGTTTCATTCTATCATTAAGAGATTGCTGCTTCCATTTAGCTAACAATCTCTTGAGTTCATATCTATCTTTGCAAGCTAAAATAGCTAAAGAAGCTTCTTTATCAAAAACATAACCCTCAGGAATAACAGGCAAGTCTTCATCATCACTTTCATCAATATAATCAGTTTCAATAACTTCTTTCTCTCTAGCCCTAGCAATTTGTTCATCAAGAAATTCACCAAGTGGCATAGTAGTATCAAGCATAGAAGTAGTTTCATCATAAGTATCATGCATAGCAGAAGTGGCATCATCAATAACATGCGACATATCAGAACGAATAGCAGAAGCAGGTTTAGGTGTCGCAAGCTTACTCAAAACAGAAGGCGAATCAAGTGCAGAGCTAGATGGCAGTTCCTTACCTCCCCTCGTAGTTGAGGGATAAATTGTTGTCTTAGCGTCTTTCAAGTTCTTTATAGTGACCAGCAGATATAAATCCCAAGTGACTCAAAGAATAGAGCTATGCTCCCCGACAACGGCGCTAGAAAATAGTCTTGATAACCCACAAGTATAGGGGATCGCAACAGTTTTCGAGGGTAGAGTATTCAACCCAAATTTATTGATTCGACACAAGGGGAGCCAAAGATTTCTCAAGTATTAGCAACTGAGTTGTCAATTCAGCCACACCTAGATAACTAAATATCTGCAGCAAAGTAGTTAGTAGCAAAGTAATATGATAGTAGTGGTAACGGTAACAAAGGTAACGGTAGCAAAAGTAATATGTTTGGTGTTTTGTAGTGATTGTAACAGTAGCAACGGGAAAGTAAATAAGCGGAGAACAATATATGAAAAGCTCGTAGGCATTGGGTCGGTGATGGAGAATTATGCCGGATGCGGTTCATCATGTAACAATCATAACATAGGGTGACACAGAACTAGCTCCAATTCATCAATGTAATGTAGGCATGTATTCCGAATATAGTCATACGTGCTTATGGAAAAGAACTTGCATGACATATTTTGTCCTACCCTCCCGTGGCAGCGGGGTCCTAATGGAAACTAAGGGATATTAAGGCCTCCTTTTAATAGAGTACCGGAACACAGCATTAGCACATAGTGAATACATGAACTCCTCAAACTATGGTCATCACCGGGAGTGGTCCCGATTATTGTCACTTCGGGGTTGCCGGATCGTAACACATAGTAGGTGACTATAGACTTGCAAGATAGGATCAAGAACACACATATATCCATGAAAACATAATAGGTTCAGATCTGAAATCATGGCACTCGGGCCCTAGTGACAAGCATTAAGCATAGCAAAGTCATAGCAACATCAATCTCAGAACATAGTGGATACTAGGGATCAACCCCTAACAAAACTAACTCGATTACATGATAGATCTCATCCAACCCATCACCGTCCAGCAAGCCTACGATGGAATTACTCACGCACGGCGGTGAGCATCATGAAATTGGTGATGGAGGATGGTTGATGATGACGACGGCGATGGATTCCCCTCTCCGGAGCCCCGAACGGACTCCAGATCAGCCCTCCCGAGAGGTTTTAGGGCTTGGCGGCGGCTCCGTATCGTAAAACGCGATGAATTCTTCTCTCTGATATTTTTCTCCTGAAAGCAAATATATAGAGTTGGAGTTGAGGTCGGAGGAGCTCCAGGGGGCCCATGAGGTAGGGGGCGCGCACTAGGGGGGAGGGCGCGCCCCCACCCTCGTGGCTAGGGTGTGGGCCCCCTGGTCTTCATCTTTTGCAAGGATTTTTTATTATTTCCAAATACAAATTCCGTGAAGTTTCAGGTCATTCCGAGAACTTTTGTTTCTGCACATAAATAACACCATGGAAAGTCTGCTGAAAACAGCGTCAGTCCGGGTTAGTTCCATTCAAATCATGCAAGTTAGAGTCCAAAACAAGGGCAAAAATGTTTGGAAAAGTAGATACGACGGAGACGTATCAGAGGCACGAGACAAGCAGCCGGCCGACCCGCCGGCGCCACCACCCGGAGACGAGATGGTGACGGGCCCGACTCCCGGGGTCCGCACACCCTTACGCCGCCGGATCGCGAAGGCGGCCTCGGCGCCACGCCCGCTGGAGACCGGCGCCGCAAGCTCTTCAATCCCAGACGCCGAGGCAACCAGCACCGCGCTCACTGGGTTGGTGCGGGGAGGCGGGACGAGCCCTCTGAACAAGGCGATCCTGGACGTTCAAGCCAAACTCCGCGCCGAGGCCGACGCTCTCAAGCACTGCAACAAGGCGTTCCTGGAATCGCAAGAGGCCATCCGGGTATGCCTCTTGCTTCTTCGTTTTTAATTCTTGTATTGTTTCATGGGAGCACGCCAGCTCTGAGTACTAATATCTTTGCTGCAGGACTATCATAACCTCCGTGCGGCCGCCTTCAACTCCAAAGTCCAGGAGTTGGATCAACGTGTCGTCGACTTGTCGGAGAGCCGGAGTAAGTCTTCTTCTTTCTCTGCGGGGGCGCGCTGGTGCACCCGCGGGCTGTAGTCCCCGAGATTCGGGCCGGCTGCTGAGCAGTCGGGCCGGATCTTCCTGGCAACTGCCCTTCTTTTTGTTGACATTCGGTAGCTTCTTTCTCCGCGGGGGCGCGCTGGCACACCCGCGGGCTGTAGTCCCCGAGATTCGGGCCGGCTGCTGAGCAGTCGGGCCGGATCTTCCTTGCAACTTCATCTTTCTTTGCTGATTGTTGATGTCCTTTTCTTCTTCTTCTTTTGCAGAAGCCAACACCACCTTGCAGCAGCAGCTGGGAGAAGCTAACACCGCGCTGCATGCCAAGGAGGCAGACTGCAACAAGCTGGACGAGGAGCGTGACTGGCTAGTCACGCAGCTGGCGGAGCAGGCGGAGCTTCTCAAGAAGACCCAGAAGGAGGCGGAGGACAAGGAGACCGGCCTCCTTGCTGAGTTCACGGCCAAACGCTCCTCCTGGACCGACAAGGAGGCAATGCTGACTGACAGCTTTGGCGAGGTTGAAGACATGGTCGACGGTAGGCTGCCTTCTTTACTCTTTCTTTAAACTGCCGGCCTCTGATCAAGCCGACTTCTTATTTTTGATCTGACTCTTTGCTTTTTTGTCCGAGCAGATTTCTTCCCAGGTCACTCTAGTGCTGCCAACTAGGCTATCGAGGCCGATCGCGAAGGACAGAGGGCAGAAGGTGAGCAGATCGCTGTCGACGCCCCCACACTCTTGGCGAGTAGCTTCTCAGCATCCAGGCTCCTCTTCGGCCGGCTCATCGGATGTTGCGCCGCCTTCAGCGTGTCGGCGCCCAGGTGATCGCCGCCCTGTGGCAAGGCATGCCGGCTCCGCGCACACCTAGCCGGACTGCCGACTGACTGGAGGTGGCGGCCGGTCGCCTTGAGGCGTGGAAGGGCTCCTTGGCCCGGGCCGGAGCACGCCGGACCTTGGAGTTCGTCAAGGCGTGGTACCCTGGGCTAGATCTAGCCCAGTTGACCATGTTTCGACTGGAAGCCCAGGAGGAGCTGGTGGCGGTGGAGGATGATCTTGTCAAGCAAGCGGCGGCAATCTCCGAGTACACCAACACCAGCATCTTCGTCCCGGAGCTGGCCGAGAACGGTGTCGAGGCGCCATCGGAGTGGTTTGGGCTGAACCCGGAGGATGACGAGGACTCGGCCGAGGTGATCGACTCCAGCAATGAGGGAGAAGACGAAGAGGAGGAGGAAGGTGAAGAGGAGGCGCCAGATGTCAGAGCGGACGACCAGCCTCAACCTGACCGCGCCTCAGCAACGAGCCGCGCCCGAGCGAGCTGGCTGCTGTTGAGGGCGACCAAGCGGAGACCGACCAGCCGGCCGCCCAACCAGCCGGCACCACCGACTCCACCATTCCGCCGACTCCGTCTGCTGCTTCCTAGGCTGCCATTTACCTTTGTTTCTTCCTGCTTATCGGTCTCGACAAACTTTGTTAATTTCACACAATTCCACCCGTGGGGTGTATTTCAAACTTCCATTGAATGTCGGCCGAGGGCCTTTTGATGTGTAAATATCTTAGCCGAGTTCTATCTTTCCTTGCTTTCTGCTCTTTTGGCTTTTTTCCTTTGCCGCCTTCCCTTGGTTGCCGTCTTGCCAGCCGAACAGCCGCTCTGCGGACTGTGGCTGGGTCAAGTACTTAGCCGCTTTCGGGAAGGCAAGTACTTAGCCGACTAGAGTTTTCTAGCAAGTTAAGTAGAAACCGGCCGGCCGACTGGTCGATAGCCGGTCGGCGAGGCGAGAAGCCGGTTTGGACTATGTGTATGCTTTAGGTCCTTAGCCATTTTTCATGTAGACACCCTTTTCGCCTTAGCTCCTGCCGACCGAACAGTCGCTCTGCGAGCTGTGGCTTCTGGCAGGAGAAAGCTTAAGTACCAACACATTACTTGTCCGGCTGCAGGAAGCATTTCATAGTACAAAGCGGCAAGTCCCCGGGTCGACTGGTCGAACCCGGTGCCAGACGGACTAATGGGATAACACAAATGGCAGGCGTAATACTTATCATATAGATAAAAGAGGGCAGTCCCCGAGCTCTTCTCGGGGGACCCAGAGTCTTCGTACTTAATACAAAAGTTGGCGTGGTACATACTGCTTTAACTGTAAAACCTTCGAAGGAGATTCGCATTCCATGGTCGCTCCATCTCCTTGCCGGAGTCATCTCTTTTGCGTGCTCGAGGCTTCTGAGCATCGATGAGGTAGTAGGAGTCATTTCCCAACACCTTGTTGATGATGAATGGGCCTTCCCAAGGTGCCGAGAGCTTGTGCTGGCCGGCTGTTCGCTGGATCAGCCGGAGCACAAGGTCTCCTTCTTGGAAGGATCTTGGCTTGACCTTTCGGTTGTAATATCGGCGCAGGATCTACTGGTAGATGGTGGACCGGCTGAGTGCAAACAGCTGGCCCTCTTCCAGCAGATCGACGCCGTCTTGTTGTGCTTCTTCTGCCTCTTCCTCGGTGTACATGGTGACTCGAGGGGAGTCGAATTCTATATCCGTCGGGATGACGGCTTCGGCACCGTAGAGGAGGAAGAAAGGCGTAAAGCCGTTTGACTTGTTCGGAGTTGTGCGCAGGCTCTAGAGGACGGCCGGCAGCTCGTCGAGCCAACAGCCGGCCGACCGCTCCAGAGGCTCGACCAGTCGGGGCTTGATGCCGGATAAGATGAGGCCGTTTGCTCGCTCCACCTGGCCGTTTTACTACAGATAGGCAACGGACGCTAGATCCAGTCGGATGCCCTGCATCACACAGAAACGGGCCAAGGCGCCTTTGGTGAAGTTTGTGCCATTGTCGGTGATGATGCTGTGTGGTATGCCATACCGGATGGTGATGTCGGAGATGAATGTCACAGCAGTCGGACCATTCAACTTCTTAATTGGCTTTGCTTCTATCCACTTGGTGAACTTGTCCACCGCGACGAGCAAATGAGTCATGCCGCCTCGTGCCGTCTTGAAAGGTCCCACCATGTCCAAGCCCTAGACGGTGAAGGGCCAGGCAATGGGAATAGTCTTCAGTGCAAAAGCCGGCTGATGTGGCTTGGAGCGGAACTTCTGGCACCCCTTGCACTTTTGGACCAAGTCTTTGGCGTCTTCTAGAGCAGTCGGCCAGAAAAAACCGTGGCGGAAAGCTTTGGCAACAAGTGCTCTTGTAGCCGCGTGGTGACCACACTCGCCTTGATGGATATCTTTGAGGATTGCTTGGCCTTGCTCCGGCTCGACGTAGTGCTGGTAAACGCCAGTGACGCTGCGCCTCACGAGTTCTCTGTTGACGATGGTGTATGCTGCTGCCCGGCGTTGCACTTGTCGGGCCGAGATCTCGTCAGTCGGCAGCTCTTTGTTCACCAAAAAATTGAGGATGGGCTGAGCCCAGGAAGGTGCTGCAACTTCTTCAACTGCTAGGACTGCTACTTGCACGAGAGCGGTTGGGCCGGGAGGCGGCGAGTCAGAGTCGGCTGCCACTTGCTTAGTCGATGAAGTCCCCGGGCCGACTGCTGCAGTCCCCGGGTCGGGTTCTGAAGTCCCCGAGCCGGGTGCGTCTGCTACAGTCCCCGGGTCGCCTGCCAAATTCCGCGTGCCGGCTGCTGGGGTCCTCAAGTCGGATCCGACTAATTCGGGAGGAGCCGGCACAAAGATGGAATCCGACTCTGGCGATGGCTTGACAGATGGCCTGAGGAGGCGTTGCAGAGCGACGCCGGCTGGTATTGCTTGTTGGGTGGAGCCGATTCGTGCCAAGGCGTCTGCTTGCTCGTTGTCATTTCTTGGCACATGGAGGAACTCGCACCCTTCGAAGTATCCACTGAGTTGCTATACGAGGAAGTGGTAGCTTGCCATGTTTGAATCCTTGGCGTCCCAGTCGCCTGACGACTGCTGGACCACCAAGTCAGAATCACCGTAGCACAAGATCCGGCGAATGCCGAGTTCCTTGGCAAGCCGGAGCCCGTGAATGAGTGCTTCGTATTCAGCAACGTTGTTAGAAGCGGTGAAGTGAATTTGCAGCACATATCTGAGCTTGTCGCCTTTGGGAGAGGTGAGGACGATGCCGGCTCCCAAACCGGTGCGCATCTTTGAACCATCAAAATGCATTCGCCAATGGGTGGAATCTAGCGCTGGCGGCAGGTACTGGGTCTTGGCCCAGCCGACGAGGAAGTCAGGCAGTGCTTGTGACTTGATGGCGGTGCGAGGCTGGTAGTAGATGGTGTAGGGGGCCAAATCTATGGCCCATTTGGCCACTCGGCTTGAGGCATCTCGGCTTCCAATGATCTCGGCAAGTGGAGCTGTGCAGACCACAGTGATTGGGTGCTCTTGGAAGTATGGCTTCAGCTTCTTGGCAGCAAAGTGCACGCCATAGCACATCTTCTGGTAGTGGGGGTAGTTTTGCTTGGAGGCGGACAGCACTTCACTCAGGTAATACACCGGTCTCTGGACGGGTAGTGCTTTGCCTTCTTCTTTGCGTTCCACCACTATGACTGTGCTGACCACCCGGCTGGTGGCGGCGATGTAGAGGAGCATGGGCTCCTTAGGAGTCGGAGCCGCCAGGACAGGCGGAGCGGTCAACATCTTTTTGAGCTGGAGAAAAGCTTCATCTGCTTTGTCAAGCAGCCGGTGAATTTTTGCACGTCCAGCTGTCGGGTGGGCACCTCCATCCTCTCGATGGCCTTGATCTTCACAGGGTTGCACTCTATGCCGCGTTCTGAAACCAGAAAGCCAAGAAGCTGGCCGGCTGGCACTCCAAAGATGCATTTCTCCGGGTTGAGCTTGATCTGAAATCAGCGCAAATTCTCGAAGGTCTCCTTGAGGTCCTCTAGCAGCGTTCCACACTTCTCCGTCTTCACCACCACATCGTCCACATAGACATGGGCATTTCTGCCGAGTTGCTTGAGGAGACACTTCTGCATGCAACGCTGGAACGTGGCGCCGGCATTTCTCAAACCGAACGTCATGGTCAGGTAGCAGAAGGCTCCGAATGGCGTGATGAAGGTGGTCTTCAGCCTGTCGGCCGGGTTCAGCTTGATCTGGTGATACCCTGAGTATGCATCCAAAAAGCTCAACAGCTCGCATCGGCTGTGGAGTCAATCACTTGGTCGATTCTTGGTAGGGCGAGTGGATCTTTGGGGCATGCTTTGTTGAGGCTGGTATAATCAATACACATGAGCCACTGCTTGTTCTTCTTCAGCACTAGGATCGGGTTGGCTAACCACTCTGGAAAGAACACTTCCATGATGAAGCCGGCTGCTAGAAGCCGGGCTATCTCTTCTCCAACGACTCTTCTCTTCTCCTCCGACAGGCGGCGCAAGGGCTGCCTGACTGGCTTGGCATCTGACCGGACGTGTAGCTTGTGCTCAGCGAATTCCGTCGGAACACCCGGCATGTCCTTGGGAGACCATGCAAAGATGTTCCGATTCTCATGGAGGAAATCGACGAGCTTGCCTTCCTATTTGCTGTCAAGGTTTGCACCTATGACAGCGTACCTCTCCGGGTGCTCCGGGTCCAAGGGTATCTTCTTCATTTCTTTGGCCGGCTTGAACGAGCCCTCGGCTTCCGACTCCTTGGGGTTGGGCGACATTTCCGGCTGCTTGCCTGCCATTGCCACAACCTGGTTAAGGAGCTGCTTCTCAGCCACGATTACGAGGGACTCGGCCAACCGGCTGCTCTCTACTACGCAGGCAGACGACTTCTTGTAGTCTCCTGCTATGGTCAGGATTCCCTTGGAGCTCGGCATCTTCATCTTCAGGTAAGCATAGTGGGGGACCACCATGAACTTGGTCAGGGCAGGCCGGCCAAGTAATGCGTGATAGGGGCTCTCAAGGTCTAGCACCTCAAACTAGACTGGCTCTCGGCAGAAATGATTTGTGTCCCCGAAGAGGACATCTATCTGAGTCTTGCCGATTGGTGAGCAGGAAAGGCCAGGAACTATGCCATGGAAAACGGTCCGGTTGGGCTGAAGATGTCTCTGCTTGATCCCCAACTTCTCCATGGTGTCTTTGTACAGGATGTTGATGTTGCTGCCGCCATCTATCAGGACTCGGGAGAAGCGAGCAGCTCGCCTCTCCGTAGCAAACGTGGCATCCAACACCAGGGCATAAGAGCCGGGATTGGGCATCACCTCCGGGTGGTCGGCTCTGCTCCAGCTGATGGTCTTCTCAGACCAATGCATGAACTCGGGGGTCTTTGATGCTACCGCATTTACTTCTTGTTGCTGCTGTCGTCTACTGCGCCTGTCGTCGGCCACGCTGGTGAACACGACATAAGCTCCATGCTCTTCAGGATAATCATCTTGTATGGCGCCGACTGGCCGAGCCGCCGGCTGCTGGGGAGGAGGAGGCGGCGGGCCGGCTGGCGGTGGAGGCTGGAGTCCATCACCCTTGGCGATCCTGGTGAGCCAGTGGCACTTCCGAGTGGTGTGATTGGACAGCTTCGCACCGCTATGGAACTTGCAAGGCGCATCGAGAGTCTGCTCGTACGAGAAGGCGGGTAGCCAGTTGGGCTTGCCACCCTTCTGATGTTTGGGAGGAGGCTGCCCCTCTGGCTGGTGATCTTCAACTATCGCCACCTGTCGGCTCATGGAAACCGGCTGCATGACCTTGCGCTTGTTGTCGTTCAGTTGCTGTCGCCGACTGGGGTCACCAGCCGGGGTCCGAGGAGCTTGAGGGGCCACCTTGCCCGACACGTTGACTTGAATCTCCGCCTTCATCGAGGAGTCGCCCGTGGCGTACTTATCTGCTATGATTAGCAGTTCGTCGAGGGTCGCCGGCTCGTCGCAGAGAAGCTTGTGTTTGAGGAGGGTGCCCTCTCGGCACCCGGCAGTGAAGTACTCGATTGCCTGCACCTCGTGCACACCCTCGCACGAGTTACGCAACTCGGCCCATCGCGTAAGATAGTCGCGAATCGACTCGTTGGGGCCTTGGACGCATAACGAGAGTTGGCGAGGCTTGGGCGGCCACTTGTACGTGCTGGTGAAGTTGCGGATGAACGCTTCAGTGAAATCAACCCAGCTGTTGATGCTGCGGGGCTTCAGGCTGTTCAGCCATGTCCGGGCCGTGCCCTGGAGCATGAGCAGGACGTACTTCACGGCAATGCGCTTGTTGCCGTTGGCGATGCTGACGGCTGTAGAGTAGTCGACGATCCAGTCCTCCGGCTTCACGGAGCCGGTGTACTTGGGTGTGTCTCTCGGGAGAGTGAATCCTTTGGGGAAGGGCTCATCTCGAATGCGGGGGCCAAAATAAGGCGGGCCCAGCTCATCTTCCTCTTCTAGTGCCAGGGATCAATTGAGGCGATCGATCCGGTGGTGGGCATCGTTTTCTCCGATTCCTTCTCGGCGGCCAAGGCGGTCGCCGAGTGATGGATGATCAACAGGCGGCGAGGAAATGCGCCTCTCCCTGCGAGGAGGAGGAGGCGGACAGTTGTCTCGCCGCCGCACTGCTCTTGGGCGACCGTCTTGGTCGCGCTCGATGGTGATGTGAGTCCGGCTGCGGCTGGCAGCCGGCTCCTTGTCTTTTCTGTCGCGGACGCCACCAGTCGGTGTCCGGGACGTCGTGCCTTGGTCTCGTCGAGGAGGCAGATCGTCGTTTCGCCGGTTGGGCGCTTCAGTCCGGCACCCGACATCTTGCTGCTCAGCAGCCGCGTCAAGGAGCGGCTGAACTCGCTCTGTCATGTGGCAATGCTCGTCGCCCTCGAGCTTGTCTAGCTCGTCTGCTGCCGCCTGGGCAGCTCGTATGTTCTCCGCAGGCGTGGCGTAGATGGGACGATCTGTTCCGAACATGCTGGCGATGGTCGTGCCGCGTTGTTGGACCAAGCCAATGAGGCTAGGCCCACCAGGAGCCGGCGTGCCGCCGACGGCACGGTCCATCTCGCGCTGGTAGGCCTCCGAAAGGCGTCTCATGCTGGCCAGCCGGTTGGCGCTCTCGATGAGCTGGACGCGGCGTGCTTCCAGCGTCTCAGCGTCGGCATCTTCCGGGATAGGCGCAGCCAGGTCTTGCATTGCCACCTGCAATGGATCCTGGCCTCCTCCGCCAGAGTGCTCGCCGTGGCTGATGACGAGCACCTCCATGATGGTGCTGCCACCGCTATCCGTGCGAGGAAGCGGCTCATCGTAGACCACCACGTTGGAGGGGAACACGTCAAGCGACGTTGTGTCGGAGTCGACCAACATTGGTTCGGTGGAGCCAACCGACTCCAAGTCGGCAGCAGGCTCGCCGGTGACGTGGAGCTGATCGAGGAGGCTCACGAGGCGGCTCTCGGGGCCATCGGTGCCCGCATCGGACGCGGGCTCGTCGGAGAGGCGAATCTCGCCAACAAGATCAGCGAGGCAGCTGGCCGCGCAGGCGACCTCCGCACCACGCAGCGCGTCGATGCAGACGCCGTCTGGCGTGCCGGGCTGGCTACGCTCGCCAGGAAGGAACAAGGTTCCCGTCCAGAGCAGGTCTCAGGGAGACGGTGCACCTCGCCCCATGGTGGGCGCCAAATGTCGGGGGTTGGGTGCGACATATGCCAATGGATGGCTTATCTTGGTGGGAGCGAGTAGAATGTCGCCAGTGCCTGGAAGCGGGATGAGGCGTAGACACGAACGCCGGCGCACTTTACCCACGTTCGGGGCTCTCCTAGGAGATAACACCCCTAATCCTGCTCTACGGGGTCTCCGTATGATCACTAAGACATTAGTGGTACAATGGTGCTCCTCGAGCTGTTTGCTAGAGGTGGGAGAAGGCAAGCACGCTCTCTCCTCCTCTAGATATGAGTCTAATTCTAACAGGTTGGAACCCTTTGCATGGGTGCCCTGGGGGTTTATATAGGCCTCCCCCCAGGGGTATATTGGTAATCCACCGGGTGTAGGACCCGGCTGTCAGTGTCTCTGGTCGCCGGCTTCTCCGTCGGCTGCTGGGGCCCGCTGCCTGGTGGGCCCCGCCGACTAGTCTGGTACGGAGCCGACAGGCCGCTCCGCCGCTCGCGGGTCTTGCCGGCTGCTGATCACTGTAGCCGTGATGCTAATGACGCAGGCTTGGTCGGGGGAGTGTGGCTACAGTCCCGCCGCCTGGTGGGCGATCACTGTAGCCACTCCGTGTCTCATCTAGTTGATGGCGCACTGGGCCCGAGGGAGGGATAAGCCGCCTGCTGGAAGCCGGCCTCCCTAGGTCCGGCTGGCCTGGCTTCCTCCATCTCCAGGGCTCTCACTGCCTGGTAGGGCCCGCCACCTGCAAGCCATACCGACAGGCCGTCGTGGGAACAGGGCTCCGCCTTTCAGGAGTGACGTCTAGGGGGGAGTGGCAACAGTGCCGCGTCGTGCGGAGATCTCCGCCCGTACGAGGCGCTGTGGCCACGCCCGGCCCTGGATTCGGGGGGATGGGCTATGCTGTAGCCACATCCTGTCTTGTCTTCTTGATGAGGGCGGTCTTGTCTTCTTGATGAGGGCGCGGACTTTGAGGGTGCCACTGAACGACTGCTAGGGGCCGGCCTCTCTGGAGGCCGCCCACTAGGAGTCGGCCTGTTGTGATGCCATCTTCTGGAACTCGGCCGCCTTCTGACAGCCGGCTGTTCGGCCAACCGGCCGCCAGAAGGCGGAGATCTATCTTGATGTCTTGAGGGGCGCAGCCGGCCCCGATGTCTTGAAAGGTTCGGGGCCTCGGGTTAGGCTACCCATGTCCCATTACTCCGACACCCACGTAGGTAGTACGGGGGTGTTCGGGATGGAATCTAAACACTCTTGATCCAATTGTTTGGTCCTTGAGGGAGGTGTTTAGCGCAACGAACCAGGCAATCAGACTATGCGGCTTTAGGACCCTCACTTAGCCATAGGAGTTTGACAATAAGATTTTAGGCGCAGCCCCTAGTATCCGAACTAGGATGCTGTAGACACCTGATCGGGTAAGTACCAATCCCTCGCATAATGCGGAAAAAATCGCTAAAGATTTGAAACCTCCGAAGAGCTGACCGGCTCTCGCCGCATCATGACAGTCAGTTTTCGGCTTTCTCTACTGAGGTGCTCATCCGGGTAAACCAGGGCACAATCGCAGTAGTTCCCCCTTTACTACCTTAGCCGATATAAAGGAACGTAAGAAGCAAACACAGGAGCCGGGCAACCCAACTATTGACCAAAGACATGATTCGGAGCCAATGCATATAGTGCTAAATTCAGGGTGCCGAACTATACTGTAAAAAGTGTTCGGACTTTGTTGTCGTATTGCTGGGCGCTATGAAGCCCCTGGTAGATTGAAAACGTACCAAAGTGTACGGGTGCTATTTGATAAGGTTATCAAAAAAGAAAAGAGGAAAGGGTAGTAAGCTAGAGCCGCAAAATTTGGGCCGCAAACTGTTTCCATTATAGTTTGATTAATACGTCAAAGCGCATTCGTACAAGTAGTGCAATAAGCAACAGGCTATTTAATATGTCACAACCAAGGGAGAGCTGCGTGTGGGTCCTGAAGACAGGTAGAGTGATCGTTAAAGAGACCACCTAGAAATTCGCCTGTACGTCCTTGCTTCTTGCCCTCTTGGTGTATTTATCCTTCGAAAGGACCGGTGATCAAGCCGTCAGGGAAGGCCTGTGAAAAAGAAACCTGAAAAAGGAGAAAAAGGAAACAGTGGAAGTATGTGTGTCCGGGGTCGGTCGAGCCGTGTTGTGGATCACAAGCTAGTTATGCCTCCGTCTATGTCCATGGTATTTTGAGTGCGTAATTATGTACGCGTGGTACGAATGCTGCCACTTGGTTGGGACTGGGACGGAGGCCAAATTGCTAGTCGAGCTCTTGACGAGCTAGACTGTCCTGCTGCAGAATAGTCCGGACTTTCTTGACAGTGTCCGGGAGCTCGGCCGCCGAGTTAAGGTTCTGCTTGAAAAGGCCGCTCTATACTTCTGCTGCTAAGGCAGCGGTGTGCTCCTCGGTGCGGAGGGAGCGTTCTGTGTTTCCATTAACTGTTATGACGCCACGTGGTTCGGGCATCTTGAGCTTGAGATAAGCATAGTGCGGCACCGCGTTGAATTGAGCGAATGCGGTTCGTCCAAGCAGTGCGTGATAGCCGCTGCGAAAGGGGACGATGTCGAAGATTAACTCTTCGCTTTGGAAGTTGTCCGGAGATCCGAAGACAACCTCTAGTGTGATTGAGCCCGTGCAGCGGGCCTCTACACCTGGTATGACTCCTTTAAAGGTAGTCTTTGTGGGCTTGATCCATGATGGATCAATGCCCATTTTGCGCACTGTATCCTGATAGAGCAGGTTGAGGCCGCTGCTACCGTCCATGAGGACTCGCGTCAGGTGGAATCCATCAATTATAGGGTCAAGGACCAGTGCGGCTGAACCACCGTGACGGATACTGGTCGGATGATCCCGACGATCGAAGGTGATCGGGCATGACGACCATAGATTAAATTTTGGGGCGACTGGCTCTATCGCACAGACGTCCCTGAGTGTGCGCTTGCGCTCCCTCTTGGGGATGTGGGTAGCGTACATCATGTTCACCGTTTTGACCTGAGGGGGAAACTTCTTCTGTCCCCCTGTGTTCGATGGCCGGGGCTCCTCGTCATCATCCTCGCTTTGCGATCCCTTCTCCTTGTTTTCGGCATTTCACTTGCCGACCTGTTTGAAAACCCAACAATCTCTGTTGGTATGGTTGGCTGGTTTTTCTGGGGTGCCATGGATCTGGCACGGACGATCGAGTATGCGGTCCAAGCTGGATGGTCCCGGATTGTTTCTTTTATATGGCTTCTTCCGTTGACCGGCCTTGGAACCACTGAATCCGGTGTTGACTGTAGTGTCATCGGTGTTACCACCATTGCTTCGACATTTGTGCTTGTTGCGTCGGAGCTTGCCGTTGCTGTTTTTGACCTCGGAGGTGCCCGCTTTGCTGGCCGTGTTGTTGCTACGGGCCAGCCAACTATCCTCACCCGCGCAAAAGCGGGTCATGAGTGCCGTAAGGGCAGCCATGGACTTCGGTTTTTCTTGGCCGAGGTGGCTGATAACCCACAAGTATAGGGGATCGCAACAGTTTTCGAGGGTAGAGTATTCAACCCAAATTTATTGATTCGACACAAGGGGAGCCAAAGAATATTCTCAAGTATTAGCAGTTGAGTTGTCAATTGAACCACACCTGGATAACTTAATATCTGCAGCAAAGTATTTAGTAGCAAAGTAATATGGAAGTAACAGTAACGGTGGCAAAGGTAACAGTAGCAGTTTTGTAGTGATTGTAACAGTGGCAATGGTAAAGTAACTAAGCGGAGAACAATATGTGAAAAGCTCATAGGCATTGGATCAGTGATGGATAATTATGCCGGATGCGATTACTCATGCAACAGTTATAACATAGGGTGACACAGAACTAGCTCCAATTCATCAATGTAATGTAGGCTTGTATTCCGAATATAGTCATACGTGCTTATGGAAAAGAACTAGCATGACATCTTTTGTCCTACCCTCCCGTGGCAGTGGGGTCCTATTGGAAACTAAGGGATATTAAGGCCTCCTTTTAATAGAGTACCGTACCAAAGCATTAACACTTAGTGAATACATGAACTCCTCAAACTACGGTCATCACCGGTAAGGATCCCGATTATTGTCACTTCGGGGTTCACGGATCATAACACATAATAGGTGACTATAGACTTGCAAGATAGGATCAAGAACTCACATATATTCATGAAAACATAATAGGTTCAGATCTGAAATCATGGCACTCGGGCCCTAGTGACAAGCATTAAGCATAGCAAAGTCATAGCAACATCAATCTCAGAACATAGTGGATACTGGGGATAAAACCCTAACAAAACTAACTCGATTACATGATACATAGCGATGTCTCCTCCTTCTTGATCCAGCAAGGGGGAAGGAGAGGTTGATGCAGATCCAGCAGCACGACGGCGTGGTGGTGGATGTAGCGGGTCTCCGGCAGGGCTTCGCCGAGCTTCTGCGAGAGAGAGAGAGGTGTTGCAGGGGAGGAGGGAGGTGCCCAAGGCTGGTGGTTGCTGCCCTCCCTCTCCCCCCCCTTTATATAGGCCCCTGGGGGGCGCCAGCCCTGGGAGATGGGATCTCCAAGGGGGGGCGGCGGCCAAGGGGGGAAGGGGTTGCCTTGCCCCCCAAGGCAAGGGGAAGCCCCCACCCTAGGGTTCCCAACCCTAGGCACATGGGGGGAGGCCCATGGGGGGCGCCCAGCCCACTAGGGGCTGGTTCCCTTCCACTTTCAGACCATGGGGCCCTCCGGGATAGGTGGCCCCACCCGGTGGACCCCCGGGACCCTTCCTGTGGTCCCGGTACAATACCGGTAACCCCCAAAACTTTCCCGGTGGCCGAAACTTGACTTCCTATATATAATTCTTCACCTCCGGACCATTCCGGAACCTCTCGTGACGTCCAGTGACCACTTCCCTTGCAATAAAAGCACTCAGTCTCGGGCTTGGGTCCATTCTTTGACTTCTTCCCAGTAACTGGTTTACCGGGCGCGGCAACTCCCTTGCCGTCCTTCTTGAAGTTCTTCTTGCCCTTGCCCTTCTTGAACTTAGTGGTTTTATTCACCATCAACACTTGATGTTCTTTTCTGATCTCCCCTTCCGCTGATTTCAGCATTGAATATACCTCGGGAATGGTCTTTTCCATCCCCTGCATATTGTAGTTCATCACGAAGCTCTTGTAGCTTGGTGGAAGCGACTGAAGGATTCTGTCAATGACCGCGTCATCCGGGAGATTAACTCCCAGCTGAGTCAAGCGGTTGTGCAACCCAGACATTCTGAGTATGTGCTCACTAACAGAACTGTTCTCCTCCATTTTACAGCTGAAGAACTTGTCGGAGACATCATATCTCTCGACCCGGGCATGAGCTTGAAAAACCAGTTTCAGCTCCTCGAACATCTCATATGCTCCATGTTGCTCAAAACGCTTTTGGAGACCCGGCTCTAAGCTGTAAAGCATGCCGCACTGAACAAGGGAGTAATCATTAGCACGTGATTGCCAAGCGTTCATAATGTCTTGGTTCTCTGGGATTGGTGCTTCACCTAGCGGTGCTTCTAAGACATAATCTTTCTTGGCTACTATGAGGATGATCCTCAGGTTCCGGACCCAGTCCGTATAGTTGCTGCCATCATCTTTCAGCTTGGTTTTCTCTAGGAACGCGTTGAAATTGAGGACAACGTTGGCCATTTGATCTACAAGACATAGTGTAAAGATTTTAGACTAAGTTCATGATAATTGAGTTCATCTAATCAAATTATTTAATGAACTCCCACTCAGATAGACATCCCTCTAGTCATCTAAGTGAAACATGATCCGAGTTTAACTAGGCCGTGTCTGATCATCACGTGAGAAAACTAGTCAAGATCGGTGAACATCTCCATGTTGATCGTATCTTCTATACGACTCATGCTCGACCTTTCGGTCCTCCATGTTCCGAGGCCATGTCTCTACATGCTAGGCTCGTCAAGTCAACCTAAGTGTATTGCGTGTGTTCCGAGGCCATGTCTGTACATGCTAGGCTCGTCAACACCCGTTGTATTCGAACGTTAGAATCTATCACACCCGATCATCACGTGGTGCTTCGAAACAACGAACCTTCGCAACGGTGCACAGTTAGGGTGAACACTTTCTTGAAATTATTATAAGGGATCATCTTACTTACTACCGTCGTTCTAAGCAAATAAGTTGCAAAAACATGATAAACATCACATGCAATCAAATAGTGACATGATATGGCCAATATCATCATGCTCCTTTGATCTCCATCTTCGGGGCACCATGATCATCTTCGTCACCGGCATGACACCATGATCTCCATCATCATGATCTCCATCATTGTGTCTTCATGAAGTCGTCACGCCAACGATTACTTCTACTTCTATGGCTAACGCGTTTAGCAACAAAGTAAAGTAAATTACATGGCGTTATTCAATGACACGCAGGTCACGCAAAATAATAAAGACAACTCCTATGGCTCCTGCCGGTTGTCATACTCATCGACATGCAAGTCGTGATTCCTATTACAAGAATATGATCAATCTCATACATCACATATATCATTCATCACATCTTCTGGCCATATCACATCACATAGCACTTGCTGCAAAAACAAGTTAGACGTCCTCTAATTGTTGTTGCAAGTTTTTACGTGGTTTGTAGGTTTCTAGCAAGAACGTTTTCTTACCTACGTATGACCACAACGTGATTTGCCAATTTCTATTTACCCTTCATAAGGACCCTTTTCATCGAATCCGTTCCGACTAAAGTAGGAGAGACAGACACCCGCTAGCCACCTTATGCATCTAGTGCATGTTAGTCGGTGGAACTTGTCTCACGTAAGCGTACGTGTAAGGTCAGTCCGGGCCACTTCATCCTACAATGCCGCCGAAACAAGAAACGACTAGTAGCGGCAAGAAGAATTGGCAAACTCAACGCCCACAACTGCTTTGTGTTCTACTCGTGCATAGTAACTACGCATAGGCCTGGCTCATGATGCCACTGTTGGGAATCGTAGCATAATTTAAAATTTTCCTACGCTCACCAAGATGCATCTATGGAGTATACTAGCAACGAGGGGAAGGGAGTGCATCTACATACCCTTGTAGATCGCGAGCGGAAGCGTTCCAATGAACGTGGATGACGGAGTCGTACTCGCCGTGATCCAAATCACCGATGACCGAGTGCCGAACGGACGGCACCTCCGCGTTCAACACACGTACGGTGCAGCGACGTCTCCTCCTTCTTGATCCAGCAAGGGGGAAGGAGAGGTTGATGGAGATCCAGCAGCACGACGGCGTGGTGGTGGATGTAGCGGGTCTCCGGCAGGGCTTCGCCGAGCTTCTGCGAGAGAGAGAGAGAGAGAGAGAGGTGTTGCAGGGGAGGAGGGAGGCGCCCAAGGCTGTAGGTTGCTGCCCTCCCTCCCCCCTTTATATAGGCCCCTGGGGGCGCCGGCCCTGGGAGATGGGATCTCCAAGGGGGGGCGGCCGCCATGGGGGGAAGGGGTTGCCTTGCCCCCCAAGGCAAGGGGAAGCCCCCCACCCTAGGGTTCCCAACCCTAGGCGCATGGGGGGAGGCCCATGGGGGGGCGCCCAGCCCACTAGGGGCTGGTTCCCTTCCACTTTCAGACCATGGGGCCCTCCGGGATAGGTGGCCCCACCCGGTGGACCCCCGGGACCCTTCCGGTGGTCCCGGTACAATACCGGTAACCCCCAAAACTTTCCCGGTGGCCGAAACTTGACTTCCTATATATAATTCTTCACCTCCGGACCATTCCGGAACCTCTCGTGACGTCCGGGATCTCATCCGGGACTCCGAACAACTTTCGGGTTTCCGCATACATATATCTCTACAACCCTAGCGTCACCGAACCTTAAGTGTGTAGACCCTACGGGTTCGGGAGACATGCAAACATGACCGAGACGCCTCTCCGGTCAATAACCAACAGCGGGATCTGGATACCCATGTTGGCTCCCACATGTTCCACGATGATCTCATCGGATGAACCACGGTGTCGAGGATTCAATCAATCCCGTATGCAATTCCCTTTGTCAATCGGTATGTTACTTGCCCGAGATTCGATCGTCGGTATCCCAATACCTTGTTCAATCTCGTTACCGGCAAGTCTCTTTACTCGTACCGCAATGCATGATCCCGTGACTAACGCCTTAGTCACATTGAGCTCATTATGATGATGCATTACCGAGTGGGCCCAGAGATACCTCTCCGTCACACGGAGTGACAAATCCCAGTCTCGATCCGTGCCAACCCAACAGACACTTTCGGAGATACCCGTAGTGCACCTTTATAGTCACCCAGTTACGTTGTGACGTTTGGCACACCCAAAGCACTCCTACGGTATCCGGGAGTTGCACAATCTCATGGTCTAAGGAAAATATACTTGACATTGGAAAAGCTCTAGCAAACGAAACTACACGATCTTTCATGCTATGCTTAGGATTGGGTCTTGTCCATCACATCATTCTCCTAATGATGTGATCCCGTTATCAATGACATCCAATGTCCATAGTCAGGAAACCATGACTATCTGTTGATCAACGAGCTAGTCAACTAGAGGCTTACTAGGGACACGTTGTGGTCTATGTATTCACACATGTATTACGATTTCCGGACAATACAATTATAGCATGAATAATAGACAATTACCATGAACAAAGAAATATAATAATAACCATTTATTATTGCCTCTAGGGCATATTTCCAACATCACCGTCCAGCAAGCCTACGATGGAATTACTCACGCACGGCGGTGAGCATCATGAAATTGGTGATGGATGAAGGTTGATAATGACGACGGCGATGGATTCCCCTCTCCGGAGCCTCGAACGGACTCCAGATCCGCCCTCCCGCGAGAGTTTAGGGCTTGGCGGCGGCTCCGTATCGTAAAACGCGATGAATCCTTCTCTCTGATTTTTTCCTCCCCGAACGTGAATATATAGAGTTGGAGTTGAGGTCGGTGGAGCACCAGGGAGCCCACGAGGCAGGGGGCGCGCCTAGGGGGTAGGCGCGCCCCCACCCTCGTGGACAGGGTGTGGGCCCCTGGCCTTGATTCTTTCGCTAGTATTTTTTATTATTTCCAAAAATATTCTCCGTCAAGTTTCAGGTCATTTGAGAACTTTTATTTCTGCACAAAAATAACACCATGGCAATTCTGCTGAAAACAGTGTAAGTCCGGGTTAGTTCCATTCAAATCATGCAAGTTAGAGTCCAAAACGAGGGCAAAAGTGTTTGGAAAAGTAGATACAACGGAGACGTATCAACTTCCCCAAGCTTAAACCTTTGCTTGTCCTTTGACAAACTGAAAGTGATAAAGAAAAACTTTTACAAACGTTGTTTGCTCTTGTTGTTGCAAATATGTAAAGCCAGCATTCAAGTTTTCAGCAAAGATTATGAACTAACCATATTCACAATAACACTTAGGTCTCATATTTACTCATATCAATGGCATAATCAACTAGTGAGCAATAATAATAAATCTCGGATGACAACACTTTCTCAAAACAATCATAATATGATATAACAAGATGGTATCTCGCTAGCCCTTTCTGAGACCGCAAAACATAAATGCAGAGCACCTTTGAAGATCAAGGACTGACTAAACATTGTAATTCATGATAAAAGAGATCCAGTAATAGTCATACTCAATATAAATTAATAGTAATGGATGCAAATGACAGCGGTGCTCTCCAACTGGTGCTTTTTAATAAGAGGGTGATGACTCAACATAAAAGTAAATAGATAGGCCCTTCGCAGAGGGAAGCAGGGATTTTTAGAGGTGCCAGAGCTCGATTTTGAAACCGAGATAAATAATATTTTGAGCGACATACTTTCATTGTCAACATAACAACCGAGAGATCTCGATATCTTCCATGCTACACACATTATAGGCGGTTCCCAAACAGAATGGTAAAGTTTATACTCCCCCTCCACCAACAAGCATCAATCTTGGCTTGCCCGAAACAACGGGTGCCTCCAACTAACAATAGTCCCGGGGGAGTTTTGTTTGCAATTATTTTGATTTGATTTGCTTAAAGCATGGGACTGGGCACCCCGGTGACCAGCCATTTTCTCGTGAGTGAGGAGCGGAGTCCACTCCTCTTGAGAATAACCTGCCTAGCATGGAAGATACAGATAGCCCTAGTTGATACATGAGCTATTAGAGCATACAAAACAGAATTTCATTTGAAGGTTTAGAGTTTGGCACGTACAAATTTACTTGGAACGGCGGGTAGATACCACATATAGGAAGGTATGGTGGACTCATATGGAATAACTTTGGGGTTTATGGAAGTGGATGCACAAGCAGTATTCCCGCTTAGTACAAGTGAAGGCTAGAAAAAGACTCGGAAGCGACCAACTAGAGAGCGACAACAGTCATGAACATGCATTAAAATTAATAAACATTGAGTGCAAGCATGAGTAGGATATAATCCACCATGAACATAAATATCGTGGAGGCTATGTTGATTTTGTTTCAACTACATGCGTGAACATGTGCCAAGTCAAGCCACTCGAATCATTCAAAGGAGGATACCACCCTATCATACCACATCACAACTATTTTAATAGCATGTTGGCACGCAAGGTAAACCATTATAAACTCCTAGCTAATTAAGCATGGCATAAGCAACTATAATCTCTAATTGTCATTGCAAACATGTTTATTCATAATAGGCTGAATCAGGAACGATGAACTAATCATATTTACAAAAAAAAGAGGTCGAGTTCATACCAGCTTCTCTCATCTCAATCAGTCCATCATATATCGTCATTATTGCCTTTCACTCGCACGACCGAACGGTGTGGAAAATAATAATAGTGCACGTGCATTGGACTAAGCTGGAATCTGCGAGCATTTAATACAAGGGAGAAGACAAGGTAATATGGGTTCTTGGTTAAATCAACAATAATGCATATAAGAGCCACTTTAACATTTTCATCATGGTGTTCTCCTATCGACCCCCAAAAGAAAAGAAATTAAATAAAACTATTTACACGTGAAAGCTCCCAACAAGCAAAAGAAGAACGAGAAATCTTTTTGAGTTTTCTTTTAATTACTACTACTACAGGCAAGAAAAGTGAACTAGCTAAAAGCTATAACTAATTTTTTTGGTTTTTCTTAAGGGTTTTCCAAACACACAAGAAGAAAGCAAGAAAATAAAGTCAACTAGCATGGATAGTACAATGAAAAAATATGAGCACCGACAACTGGCATGAGTGTGTGAACATGAATATAATGTCGGTGAGAAATACATACTCCCCCAAGCTTAGGATTTTGGCCTAAGTTGGTTTAGGGCCAGAGATCAAAGTTGTAGCTGGGGTCGTACTGAGATGCAGTAGCTATTGCCTCGTGAGCTGCAGCTTGGAGGCGAGCTGCCTCCGTCCTCCTTTTATACTCGTTCGCCTCCTCCCTGGTTATAATATATCTCCCTTTTGCCTGAAAATCAAGAAAGTAGGAGCAGGGAGAGCAACATGGATAGTGCGGCGCCTGTCAAACATTAGTCGGTACTAGAGAGGCTGTTCATTCCTCTCAATAAATTGATGGCAAACCATAGCACCATAATCTAGATAAACGGGAGGCAATTCCATATCATTTTCATGTATGGGTATCTCAAGATAATTAGCCACTCGGGTTGCATAAATCCCACCAAACAAGTCTCCACTAATACTGTTATTATGCAACCTACGTGCAACAATGGCCCCCAAGTTATATTGTTTATCTCCTAACACAGCACTCTTGAGAACACTAAGATCTGGAACACACATGTGGCATGCCTCATCCTTACCATTTATGCATCTACCTATAAAGAGAGCAAAATAATGTAGCAGGAAAATGAATGCTCCCTATGGTAGCTTGTGTTATCTCTCTAGATTCCCCCACAGTGATACTAAAAAGAAAATCTTTAAACTCGGATTTGCGAGGTTCACTAGCACTACCCCATTGTGGAAGTTTACAAGCAGTATTAAAATCTTCTAAGTCCATAGTATAAGATTTACCATAGATATCAAATAGGACAAAATGAGAATTGTGTGAAGATGAAAATTTGAACCTCCTCACAAAGGAATCAGTTAGGTGATAATACTGAGGGCACTTATCTAGCATGAAGCCCTCGAGTTCAGCATTACGCACATATGCGTCAAATTCCTCATTAATTCCTGCTCGAACCATTAAATCTTCTGACGGCCATTCACAAGGCCGCACTTGAGCTTCTCTTGGTGGTTCATGGTCCGGCTCACGTATTGCGGGCCTGGGTCCTTGCTTCCTTGAAGAACCACCTTGGTACATTTTCCTAAACATATTTCTTCCTCTGAAAATTTTAGTAACTTAAAATAAAAGTGAACCAAACTCAACAAAATTGATAGCAACTACTCCCACAAGTGCCTAGAGACTATATCATGCATTAGCACTACTTGGGACCAAATAAATTTGACATGCAAGCTCAAGAACAGGTTCACCTAAGCAGCAAAAGTTTGCAATGAATAGAGTACTAGAACAAAAACTAATTGGACCATTGGAGGAGTCACATACCGAAGAACAATCCCCCAAAGCAGTTTTGTGAGTGGAGCTTTGAACAAGGAGATCGAAAATGGCAGCAAGATGAGCTAGAACTCGTGCTTGAGCTGGTTGGTGATTTTTTTGGGAGCAAGAAGGAGTGTGTGGTGGCTGGAATAAGTGGAGGGGGCCCACCAGGGGCCCACGAGGCAGGGGGCGCGCCCTGGACCCTCGTGGCCAGGTGCTTGCTCCCCCTGATGTGTTCTCAGTGCCAGATATTCTCAAATATTCCAGAAAAATCATATTTCAATTTCGGGGCATTTGGAGAACTTTTATTTTTGGGTACTTTTTTATTGCACGGATAATTCAGAAAACAGACAGAAAATACTATTTTGCTTTATTTAATCTAAATAACAGAAAGTAAAAGGAGGGTACAGAAGGTTTTGCTTTCTAACTTCATCCATCTCATGCTCATCAAAAGGAATCCACTAACAAGGTTGATCAAGTCTTGTTAACAAACTCTTTTCGAATAACATGGAACCGGAGAAATTTCGAATAACACTAGGTTACCTCAACGGGGATATGCACATCCCCAACAATAAGAATATCATATTTCTTCTTGACAGTAGGAAGAGGAAATTCAAAATCTCCAATAATAATCGATGGAATTTTTCCAATAGAGTTGATACTGTGGACTTGAGGTTGTTTCCTCGGAAAGTGTACCGTATGCTCATTACCATTAACATGAAAAGTGACATTGCCTTTGCTGCAATCAATAACAGCCCCTGCAGTATTCAAAAAGGGTCTTCCAAGAATAATAGACATGCTATCGTCCTCAGGAATATCAAGAATAACAAAGTCCGTTAAAATAGTAACGTTTGCAACCACAATAGGCACATCCTCACAAATACCGACAGGTATAGCAGTTGATTTATCGGCCATTTGCAAAGATATTTCAGTAGGTGTCAACTTATTCAAATCAAGCCTACGATATAAAGAGAGAGGCATAACACTAACACCGGCTCCAAGATCACATAAATCAGTTCTAACATAGTTTCTTTTAATGGAGCATGGTATAGTTGGTACTCCTGGATCTCCTAGTTTCTTTGGTATTCCACCCTTAAAAGTATAATTAGCAAGCATGGTGGAGATTTCAGCTTCCGGTATCTTTCTTTTATTTGTAACAATATCTTTCATGTACTTAGCATAAGGATTCATTTTAAGCATATCAGTAAAACGCATACACAAGAAGGTAGGTCTAATCATTTCAGCAAAGCGCTCAAAATCCTCATCATCCTTTTTCTTGGATGGTTTAGGAGGAAAAGGCATGGGTTTCTGAACCCATGGTTCTCTTTCTTTACCGTGCTTCCTAGCAACAAAGTCTCTCTTATCATAATGTTGATTCTTTGATTGTGAGTTATCAAGATCAACAACAGGTTCATTCTACATCATTGTTATTGCTAGGTTGAGCATCAACATGAACATCATCATTAACATTATCACTAGGTTCATGTTCATCACCAGATTGTGTTTCAGCATCAGAGATAGAAATATCATTGGGATTCTCAGGTGTGTCAACAACAGGTTCACTAGAAGCATGCAAAGTCCTATCATTTTTCTTTTTCTTCCTCTTAGAAGGACTAGGTGCATCAACATTAGTTCTCTGAGAATCTTGCTCAATTCTCTTAGGGTGACCTTCAGGATAGAAAGGTTCCTGAGTCATTTTACCTCCTCTAGTTGCAACTCTAACAGCAAAGTCATTTTTCTTAATATTTAATTCATTGAGCAAATCATTTTGAGCTTTGAGCACTTGTTCTACTTGAGTGGTAACCATAGAAGCATGTTTACTAATAAGTTTAAGTTTACCTTTAACTCTAGACATATAATCACTCAAGTGTTCAATCATATAAGCATTTCGCTTCAATTGTCTACCAACATAAGCATTGAAGTTTTCTTGTTTAACAATAAAATTATCAAACTCATCTAAGCATTGGCTAGCAGACTTATACCGAGGAATATCACCTTCATCAAATCTATAGAGAGAATTTACCTTTACTACATGTGTCGGGTTATCAAGACCATGTATTTCTTCAACAGGTGGCAATTTAAGACCATGTATTTCTTCAATAGGAGGTAAATTCTTAACATCTTCATCTTTAATACCTTTTTCTTTCATAGATTTCTTTGCCTCTTGCATAACTTCAGGACTGAGAAACAGAATACCCATTTCTTCGGAGTTGGTTCAGGAAGTGTCCAATTATTTTCATTAGTCAACATATTATTCAATAGCAATTCAGCTTGATCAACTGTTCTTTCTCTGAAAAATCAACCAGCACAACTATCCAGGTGGTCTCTGGAAGCATCGGTTAGTACATTATAAAAGATATCAAGTATTTTATTTTTCTTGAGAGGATGATCAGGCAAAGCATTAAGTAATTGGAGAAGCCCCCCCAAGCTTGTGGGAGACTCTCTTCTTCAATTTGCACAAAATTATATATATCCCTTAAGGCAGCTTGTTTCTTATGAGCGGGGAAGTATTTAGCAGAGAAGTAATAAATTATATCCTGGGGACTATGCACACAACCAGGATCAATAGAATTAAACCATGTCTTAGCATCACCCTTTAATGAGAACGGAAATAATTTAAGGATGTAGTAGTAGCGAATTTTCTCATCATTAGTGAATAGGGTGGCTATATCATTTAATTTAGTAAGATGTGCCACAATACTGATTCATAGCCATAAAAAGGATCAGATTCAACCAAAGTAATTATCTCAGGATTGACAGAGAAATCATAATCCTTATCAGTAACGCAGATAGGTGAAGTAACAAAAGCAGGGTCATATTTCATTCTAGCATTCAAAGATTTTTTCTTTCAGCTTAGCTAATAATTTCTTAAGATCACTCCTATCATTGCAAGCAAGGAAGTCTCTAGCAGTTTATTCATCCATAACATAACCCTCAGGCACAACAGGCAATTCATATCTAGGGGAGAATCTTCATCATCACTTTCATCAATATTATCAGTTTCAATAATTTCTTTCTCTCTAGCCCTAGCAAGTTGTTCATCAAGGAATTCACCTAGTGGCACAGTAGTATCAAGCATAGAGGTAGCTTCATCATAAGTATCATGCATAGCAGAAGTGGCATCATCAATAACATGCGACATATCAGAATTAATAGCAGAAGCGGGTTTAGGTGTCGCAAGTTTACTCGAAACAGAAGATCAAGTGCAGAGCTAGATGCCAGTTCCTTACCTCCCCTCGTAGTTGAGGGATAAATTTTGGTTTTCTCGTCTTTCAAGTTCCTCAGAGTGACCAGCAGATATAAATCCCAAGTGACTCAAAGAATAGAGCTATGCTCCCCGGCAACGGTGCCAGAAAATAGTCTTGATAACCCACAACTATAGGGGATCGCAACAGTTTTCAAGGGTAGAGTATTGAACCCAAATTTATTGATTCGACACAAGGGAGCCAAAGAATATTCTCAAGTATTAGCAGTTGAGTTGTCAATTCAACCACACCTGGATAACTTAATATCTGCAGCAAAGTATTTAGTAGCAAAGTAATATGGAAGTAATGGTAACGGTGGCAAACGTAATAGTAGCAGTTTTGTAGTGATTGTAACAATGGCAACGGTAAAGTAACTAAGCGGAGAACAATATATGAAAAGCTCGTAGGCATTGGATCGGTGATGGATAATTATGCCAGATGCGATTACTCATGCAACAGTTATAACATAGGGTGACACAAAACTAGCTCCAATTCATCAATGTAATGTAGGCATGTATTCCGAATATAGTCATACGTGCTTATGGAAAAGAACTTGCATGACATCTTTTGTCCTACCCTCCCGTGGCAGTGGGGTCCTATTGGAAACTAAGGGATATTAAGGCCTCCTTTTAATAGAGTACCGGACCAAAGCATTAACACTTAGTGAATACATGAACTCCTCAAACTACGGTCATCACCGGTAAGGATCCCGATTATTGTCACTTCGGGGTTCACGGATCATAACACATAATAGGTGACTATAGACTTGCAAGATAGGATCAAGAACTCACATATATTCATGAAAACATAATAGGTTCAGATCTGAAATCATGGCACTCGGGCCCTAGTGACAAGCATTAAGCATAGCAAAGTCATAGCAACATCAATCTCAGAACATAGTGGATAATGGGGATAAAACCCTAACAAAACTAACTCGATTACATGATAAATCTCATCCAACCCATCACCGTCCAGCAAGCCTACGATGGAATTACTCACGCACGGCGGTGAGCATCATGAAATTGGTGATGGATGAAGGTTGATGATGACGACGGCTACGGATTCCCCTCTCCGGAGCCCCGAACGGACTCCAGATCAGCCCTCTCGAGAGAGTTTAGTGCTTGGCGGCGGCTCCGTATCGTAAAACGCGATGAATCCTTCTCTCTGATTTTTTCCTCCCCGAACGTGAATATATAGAGTTGGAGTTGAGGTTGGTGGAGCACCAGGGGGGCCACGAGGCAGGGGGCGCGCCCCCACCCTCGTGGACAGGGTGTGGGCCCCCTGGCCTTGATTCTTTAGCCAGTATTTTTTATTATTTCCAAAAATATTCTCCGTGAAGTTTCAGGTCATTCCGAGAACTTTTATTTCTGCACAAAAATAACACCATGGCAATTCTGCTGAAAACAACGTCAGTCCGGGTTACTTCCATTCAAATCATGCAAGTTAGAGTCCAAAACAAGGGCAAAAGTGTTTGGAAAAGTAGATACGACGGAGACGTATCAGTGGCGGGCGAGCCATTCATCGCGGATGCTATGTTTAAAGGCCGCTAAGGCTTCGGCATCCGGACAATCGATGATCTGGTTCTTTTTGGTTAGGAACCTAGTCCAGAATTTCCTGGCTGACTCTCCGGGCTGTTGAACTATGTGACTTAAGTCATCAGCATCTGGAGGTCATACATATGTGCCTTGGAAGTTGTCGCGGAAGGCGTCTTCCAAGTCCTCCCAGCTGCCAATAGAGTTTTCAGGCAGACTGTTTAACCAGTGCCGAGCTGGCCCTTTGAGTTTTAGCGGGAGGTATTTGATGGTGTGAAGGTCATCTCCGCAGGCCATATGGATATGGAGAAGAAAATCCTCGATCCATACCGCGGGATCAGTTGTTCCATCATATGATTCGATATTCACGGGTTTAAACCCTTCTGGGAATTCATGCTCCATTACTTCGTCAGTGAAGCAAAGAGGGTGTAAGGCGCCTTTATATCGGGCCACATCGCGACGTAGCTCAGATGGAGTCCGCCTGCGGTTTTCGGCCCGGGCGTGACTAGGCTTGTCACGTCCAAATAGATAGCCGTCGTCGCGTGTCGGGGCGCGTCCTTGAGATCCGTAGATCGATCTGGTATGTCCTGCTCTACTGTCCAGGTCCTGCCGAAGGTCATATGTATAACCTCGAGCTGTTTTATCTTTGCCTTTATGGTGAGGTGGGGCGGGCTGGTGTTCGGCTTGAGTTGCCGCTTTGTCCCGACCACATGGTGGTCAGTCAGCCGCATTGCCCGATGATGGTACGGGCTCCGGTGCCTCATCATCGAACTGAGGTAGCAATTTGCGCTTCGGGTAACTTTTGGCTGGGTGCTTGAGGCCGTATTCTTCGGCTGCCCAGGACATCAGTCCATCTATCATTGAGCAGATCTTGGTCAGCCAGAAGCTGCTTCTTCTTCTTTTTCAGGCTCCTTGCAGTGGCTACTAGCCGGCGCTTAAAGCTTTCCCGCTCGAGAGGTTCCTCAGGCACGATAAAATCCTCGTTGCCGAGGCTCACCTCATCCTCGGAGAGCGGAAGATAATTATTGTCCTCCGAGTCATCGTGTATGGCCTGTTCATCAGGGCTAACTTGCCCGTTTTCCCGTTCCTCCTGTTCAGAAGCTACCTCAACAGGGTCTTCATTATCTTCGGCATCATCCAGAGTATTGTTTTCTCCCGTGCCAGTATTGCTGTCTTTTCCCCGACGTGACTTAGAGCGGCACCGCTGACGCCGGCGTTTTGGCTATATCTTAGGAGGCTCATCCTCAAATGGATCTTCTTTGTCATCGTCGTTAGTTCTTTTAGGTGTGTCCACCATGTACACGTCGTAAGAAGAGGTGGCCGTCCAGCATCCGGTAAACGACGGATTTTGGCCATGCTCCTCATCGGCATCATCGTCCATACCGTCGATGTCTTCGGAGCCGTAATCGAGCATGTCGGTTAAGTCTTCGACGGTGGCTATGAAGTGGCGGTGGGTGGGAAACGAAATTCTCCGTCATCAGCCTCCAGTTCGAACCGGATATAATTCGGATGTGAGCCCCCCGCTAAGGATAGTGCTTTTAACGAGTTTAACACGTCGCCCAAAGGCGAGTGCCGAAAAATGTCCGCGGAGCTGAATTCAACGACCGATGACCGATCAAGCTCGACGTATGCGGACGCACATGGTTCAGAACCTGTGGCCAGAAACGAGTCTAAGGTTCCGGTGAAACAGATGTCACTCGAGGTTAGGTCTGTGTGCGGCTCCAACGCTGTTGAGTCTGCGGCTTCCGTGGCGGGGCTAAGCTTCCCGTCCTCGGATGGCGCGATCTGCTCCAGATCTAAGGCCAGAGCAGCGACAGGTGCTATTTCCTGAATATGGTCCGATGACAGATTTAGGTCATGTTCATCGTGGTGACAAGGAGCGGCTGCCATAGTCTCGAATCTGTCAAAGATCATGTCTCCGTGGATATCTGCGACGTAGTTCAAGCTTCCAAATCTGACCTGATGGCAGGGGCGTAGCTGTCGATCTGCTCCAGATGGCCAAGCGAGTTGGCCCGCAGTGTGAAGCCACCAAACACGAAGATCTGTCCGGGGAGGAAGACTTCCCCTTGGACATCACTGTTGTAGATGATTGAAGGAGCCATCAAACCTTTTGAGGAGGGCACAATGGAACTCTCAATGAAAGCACCAATGTCGGTGTCAAAACCGGCAGATCTCGGGTAGGGGGTCCAGAACTGTGCGTCTAGGGTCGATGGTAACAGGAGACAGGGGACACAATGTTTACCCAGGTTCGGGCCCTCTCTATGGAGGTAATACCCTACTTCCTGCTTCATTGATCTTGATGAATATGAGTATTACAAGAGTTGATCTACCACGAGATTGTAATGGCTAAAACCCTAGAAGTCTAGCCTGTTTGACTATGATCGTCCCTTAAGACTAAGCCCTCCGGTTTATATAGACACCGGAGGGAATTAGGGTTGTACAAAGTCGGTTACAGAGAAAGGAATCTTCATATTTGGACGCCAAGCTTGCCTTCCACGCCAAGGAGAGTCCCATCCGGACACGGGAGAGAGTCTTCGGTCTTGTATCTTCACAGCCCATTAGTCCGGTCCATGTCCAACAGGCCGGACGCCTGAGGACCCCTTAGTCCAGGACTCCCTCAGACGGCACCTCCAACACCCACGCCCACGCGCCGCCACCGCCAAGCCCGAGCGCCTCCACGATGCCCAGCAGCACAGAAGCCGCGCCGACGCCGCCCAGCACAGAAGCCGCTCCGACGCCGCCCAGCCCGCGTACGTTGACTCCGCCGACGCCACAGGCCGACACCGCCGTTTGATGCGTTGCCCACGCATCCTTTCTTTTTGTACGCCGAACTTTTCATTTGATCGCCAAACTGTGGCAAGGTAATTGCCGAACTGGGCCGCTGATCGCTGGACTTGTGGCGTTATTTTGGGAGCAGGAATGACTAAGTTTGAATTTGGCGCTCCTTGGGGGCGGCACCTGGGGGCGTGGCTGGGACCTAGATCGCCCCTAGGGTCTAAAAAGCGCCGGGCGAGCGCCCGAAAGAGCGCCGGCCTATGCGCTGGGGGCCGAATGAGTGGAGATGCTCTTAGAACTTGCACACGTGAGTGGATAGGCAGGCTAGTGTACCGGCGCTGGGTCGTCCATTCGAGCTTGGTATTTCGTGTTAGTTTTCGCTTTTGTATGTTATATGCAGGACCCATCAGTTGTTGGCATGTTTTTTTATCAAAAGGGGTTTCCCCCTCTCCATTTTACTGATAAAACGGAGAACATCATCCAAACACTTAAAAGCTCTCGGACCTAACCAGAGTAGCAGGCCAGAATTTAACTACCACTTACAAACCGAAAATAAAACCGCCCGCAACAACAAATAGTTCAGTAGTATCTAAAGCCAGTAGTCAAATGAGAAGGGAGCCTAGCCTATTACATCTTCCTCATGCAGGAGGGGGTAGGATCATCCTAGAGTGCGCCTTGAGCATGAGGCCAGTTAGTCCCTTCTTCGATCCAGCCCTGGTTCTTCCTACCACGCGATGCGCCGCAGCTCACCTCTTCGCCGGTCCAGCAAGAGGAGACAGCGTCGCAAAAGCACCGACTGATCCCCTTTGCATAAGATCTTCCACTGGTGTAACAAAGCACAAGCTCTCCCCAAGATCACTGTTATACTTGTCCATGGCACGCCCTGAAAACAAATGTTGTTACGCATAGTCCAAATGCTCCAAATGGTAGCAACACAAGCAGTGTTAATGACAGTTTTTTTATTATTAGCATTCCAAAGTTCGGACAGGGTCATCATGCATTGTGGGTATTTGAAATCAAAAGATTCAGCAACGATTTTCCAAATCTCCCTCCCAACCACACATTCAAAAAACAGGTGGTTCACAGATTCATTTTCATAGCAAAATAGGCAGGTCTTGTCATTCACAGGGCGTCTTTTGGCAAGGTTATCTCTAGTGAGAATTTTGTTATGAAAGGCTAACCAGATAAAAACCAGGTATCCATGTGGTACCAAAATCTTCCAGAAGTTCTTCCAAACAGCGGTAGACCCCCCCCCCCCAATTGATCATCTTATAGAAAGATTTAACAGAGTAAATCCCAGATGCCTCGAGCATCCAAATAGGGTGGTCCTTTTCATCGCGGGGAATGTTATTAGAAAGTAATTGAAGCAATTCCTGCCATCTGAGCAGGAATTGTGTGTCCACACACTGCTTGAAAGTAAGGTTCAATGTTACCCCATCCCAGACCTGAGCCACAGTGCATTCTTGCTGTTGACAAATGTCATAGACCTCCCAGAATTGGGTTTTTAGGCATGAGTCGCCAGCCCAGGTATCATGCCAAAAACTTATGTTTTGGCCATTCCAAAGATTCCATTTGTAAAAAGGTCTAGCACCAGCCAAGGCCCATGTTACTCCTTTCCAAAAGGGGGGGGGGTCCTACATTGGTGTTGGCCCAGAGCATATTAGGCTTCTATGTCTTGTATTTGTGCTTAACTAAGGTTTTCCAATCTTTATCTTCACCCAAAAGGAATCTTTTAGACCAAGAAGCCAATAGTGCCATGTTAAATTCCCGTAGATTAACTACACCCAGACCACTAAAAGCCTTCTTTTGGGATACAACCCCCCAGTTAGCTAGGTGATATTTATGGTTATCACCCAAGTTCCCCCAGAAGAAACGAGCCATTTGTGAAGGAATGGCCTTAATAGCCCATTTTGGAAATTTTATAACATACATTAGGTATGTGGGAATGCTAGCAATACATGTTTGTAACAGCACCAGCTTAGCCTCATAACTAAGCAGCCGCCCCCTCCACCCACAGATTCTTTTAATGATCTTGTCAATAATGGGTTGGAGATCCTCCCTCCTTAATTTTAAATAATGCAGGGGAACCCCCAGATATTTAAGAGGGAAGGACCCAATTTTGCAGCAGAAGATCTGCGATAAAATTTTACTTTTTGCTTCACCCAAATTAATGGGGACCAACTCACACTTGTCATAATTGATCTTCAACCCAGAAAGGTTCTCAAAACAGGCTAACAACCACTTGAGGTTTTTTGCATGGTCAATGTCAGGATCCAAGAAGAGGACAGTGTCATCAGCGTACTGTAAGCTAATCAGGCTTTTCGGAATAATATGAGGAATAATCCCCGAGATTTTTTTTCCTTAATAGCTTTGGCCAAAATTCTAGAGAATACATTGGCAATTAAGTTGAAAAGAATGTGGGAGATGGAATCCCCCTGTTTTAATCCTTTACCATCCACAAAATATGGGCCAATAGTATCATTAATCTTAACAAAAAAAGAGCTGTTTTGGAGGATAGACAAGGTCCAACTTATCCATTTAGTCCCAAAACCTCGAGAAGTTAACATTTCAACCAAAAATTCCCAGTTAACCCTATCATACGCTTTCTCGTAATCCAATTTGAGGACAACCCCAGACTTGCCCGATTTGTGTAGCTCATGGATAGCTTCATGAGCAGTGACAACGCTTTCTAAAATAAATCTGCCCCTCACAAAAGCAGATTGGCATGGTGAGAGCAGTCTATCTCCAATGGGAGACACTCTGTTGCACATGGCTTTACTAAAAAAATTGATTGAGCAATTACTCAAACAAATAGGTCTAAATTTCTTCATATGCCTAGCATCTGGCTCTTTCGGGATGAGAGTAACAGTAGAGTAGTTAAGTATTTGTATGTCTAGAGCACCACATTCAAAGTCTCTAACCATAGCCATAAAATCTTTTTTAATCACTTCCCAAAAGGTTTGATAAAAAAGAAAAGATAAGCCATCAGGGCCAGGAGCACCATTGGCTGCTCACAGGGGCGAGCACAACACATGTTCGATAGTGGCTGCAGCGCGGAGAGCCCCAACCCAATGGTGGCAGTGGCCAATGCCACCTCTTTTTCGGTCGTCGAAGGCTAGGGAGAGGTTTCGAGAGACGATTTGGAGATGACATCGTCCATTTCTGGCAATGCAGCCGCTGGATAGCGGTAACGTGGATGGAGAGGACGGTCAGCTGGAGTCAGAGGATCCTTCCTCCTCTATTTTGGCGATAGGTTTTGGAACAACTTTTTGGGCCGAGGGGGAGTTTCTGTGGAGCTCAAATAAAAGGAGATTGATGGTTTATCATGATAGGTTAGATGTTTATAACTACATGTATGACAGTTCCCCTTAGAGCAACTTTAATAGGTCCCGCAAAAATGCGTCCTGTAAAAACATTATATAGTCCCCCCCCCCCCCCCGCCACGAATTTACGGTACCACATGACATGGGACTGAACAGACCCCATAAACTCATACCGTAGAAAAGTTTCCGACCAGAATGCATGGCCACATGCATGCTCCGGTCAGCCGCTCACGCATGGAGCTAGCGCATGAAGGCTTATGATTCCCTCAAATAGACTCGAAAACTGCAAATATGAGGTATGCTGGCGATAATATACAGGACCTGTAATTTTTGCGGTTATGATAAGTGCCTCAATCAGTGCATGGCACTCCACCCTGACATTTTTTTATGGCAACTCTAGTCACGTAAGGATGACAAAATTCAATGGCAACGATAAGTTTCTGCCAAAAAATAAATTGAAGCACGAAAGTTGCCATGTTAAACTTACCTTCGAAGACGTTTGGAGTTGCCATGACGTGTGACATTTGTTAGGATCAATTTTTTTTTCCGAATATGCTATTTTACGGGATGTATTTTTTTAACCTACACTACAAATTTAAAGGTTTGACCACTTTTGGTCGTTGCTTTGCCAAACGCTGCCCAACAGCGCCGCCTTTCCCCCCTGCTTGGTGGTAATTGTACTCTCATGATTATTCGCACGCAGCTACGCGACGGCGGCTGGCTGGCGGAGAAACAAATTTGCGACGGCACGCTTGAGGAAGAGAGTTGCAACGTAGCGGCGGCGCGGAGGAGGCTTGCTGCGTGCGGCCTACCGGGACGCATCGGCCTCGAGATCGCAAGGTATCTCGCGCACTTGATCACCCGGGAGCACTCGAGAAGAACACAGCGCCCGACGAATTTCCCCTTTCGATTCGGCCCCCTCTTTTACCTAAACTGCTGAATTCGGTGTGATTTCGTATCCCCTCCATTGTTAAACTCTCAATCTGTGATCAAATTAGGTTTTAAAAAATCGGTTATCCCCAATATATAACCACGCGCTCTAAATCGTCTCGTGCGAACCGATTTTCAGATGAGGCTGGTCGGCTTGACGGGTGGAATTGCTTCGGGGAAGAGCACCGTCTCTGGCCTCTTCAAATCCGCCGGCGTCCCTGTGGTCGATGCCGACATTGTGGCTCGGGTAAGCATCCAGCACCCAACATCGGTGTGCCGAAATATTCGCTTGTTGCTGCTATCATGCTGTGCCTTTGCAAGCAATGTTGTTGTTTTATCCGATTCAGTCACAACTAACTACAAAAATAGAATGTGACTAATTACTTTTATTTAACAGTTTTATAACATGCAAGTAGGCTGCTCACATCAGCATTTTGGGGATAAATAGTTCTGTAAAAAAATCTAATCTCGTGCTAATCAATGTGATCAGTACAGAACTGTGTCCATTTTATTGCATTGTTATTACCTTTTCTCTTCTCCCTGAGAACTGGCGGCAACACTTGGTAATTTGGTATTGATTTTAACTATGTAATAAAGTTCTACAACATGGAATCAAACTGCTCAATTTAGCTTTATGTTGAGGGCAAAGGCGTATACTGGTTTTCACAGTGGTGTTTTTTCATCCCTACTGCTACTCGCAGACTCGCAGTAACGAGGAACAGAACTGGGAGTTCTGTTGGGCAGTTAAGAAATGTGAGGGGGATGGCCCAATGTAGTCATACTCCGTTTTTTGTTGTCAGTATGGATTATAGGATCGGAAAGCATGTGCATTTTGCAGAGTAAAGAAGTAGCAGCCGAGAGAATTTTATTTTTTGTCGTATATGGATATAAGAAGGAAGTTAAGGCCTCAAATTCCTAATCACATGTTCAAATCCATGTGGGTAGATTGGCGAGATTTGAGGTTAAAATTCTCTATTCCCTGTCTAATTGCAACTCTGAATCTGTCAGCATGAATGTCTTACCGTAGCTGGGATATCTCTTGAATAATATTACATTGACTGTTACTCCCTCCATAAACAAATATAAGAGCGTTTAGAATACTAAAATAGTGATCTAAACGCTCTTATATTAGTTTACAGAGGGAGTACAACGCAAGATTAACTATGTTTTATCTTTGGGGCTTCTGGGTGGTGTATGACCATAAGAACTGACATGTTTAATATAGCGTTTTTAAGGTATTACCTGCATTTGAAAACAGTCACTTGAGCAAACGTGATTTTAGCCAATTGTATGTATGCATTGCTTATTTTTATCCTAAATGTCTGGGATGAAAAAAAATTCAATGGTAGAACATTATTACAATCCCTGGTATGATGCGATATTAATTATGTTAGACTAGGGGCTTTGGACTAGTAGGATGTACATGGCACTTTGCTTTCATAATTTAGTAATTGAGCTTCAAACTGCAAAGAATGCTTTTTGCTGTTGTAGACTTATTAAGTTATTATGTGTTGTGAAATTCTCCCAGACACTGACAATCGACTTCCTTGTTTTTGTTTGAATTTTATGCTGATTATGGAGACATGCATTTACAGAATGTAGTGCAGAAAGGTACTGGAGGTTGGAAGAAGATTGTAAAAACTTTCGGAAATGACATATTATTGGAAAATGGAGAAATTGACAGGGCTCTCTTAGGTCAGATTGTTTTCTCTGACCCGGCAAAAAGGAAACTTCTAAACCGGTACAACTCCTACTAACATACATATTGCATCCTGTTTCCTTTCTTTTTGCTATGGTTAGTCAATAGGTATGTGATCCAGTTTATATATATGGCAATTACTACATAATTACTGCTTTAAGAAAACAACTCCACCTATTTCTGGTATCACATCTTGCCTTGTTCTGGTTTCTAGAAAAATGTCATACTAACATTGGATATTCAGTTCACATTAACTGAGTGCATAAATTTCGAGTGACGTTTCATACATGGATGATGAAATGTGATAAGGTTCACCTTTAACAATAGTAATTATGTCATATGTAAAATAAAAAAACCACAGCAAAAGTGGTACAGCAAGAAATTTACATTTCCTTGCATGTTTATACTTTGTCATCAATAGTCCCTGGCTCCCTGCGATATTAAGGATTCTTATTTTTCTACATTACTCCTCGATCCTGGGCCCTGACTGAATTTTGGTTTGTTCATTGTGACTACTTTTAGTCTTCTGGCCCCACATATTTCATGTGGTATATTTTGGGAGATTCTAAAACTGTGGGTGAAGGGATGCACGGTTATCTCTGTCGACATCCCGCTGTTGTTTGAGACAAAGATGGACCGATGGACGAACCCAGTGGTTGTTGTATGGGTGGATCCCAAAACACAGATTGAGAGGCTCATGTTAAGAAATGGGTGCAGCGAGGAACAAGCTCAGAACAGGATCAGCGCGCAGCTTGCACTTGACTGGAAGAAGTCCGAAGCAGATATAGTGATCAACAATTCTGGCTCACTGGAGGACACGAAAGAACAGTTCCGAGAAGTGTTGGAGCAAGTCTCTGCTCCCTTGACATGGAAGGAGCGCATGAGATCCAGGGATGGCTTTCTGTCTATCGTCATGTGCACGGCAGCGGGGGTTTTACTTGCTCAGAAGAATCTGTTATGATCTTTGCATCGTTAGGAAGTTAGGACTGAACTAGGTTGATTTTTTGAAAAATTGGGAGTGTCGTTGCAGAGCACTAGACCATCAAGATTATGGTTGTGTCATATCATGTTTTGGAGTCACCGCAAGTGCTGAATTTTGAGTGAATTTTGTTTTTTGTAACCGCAAGTGCTGAATTTTGAGTGAATTTTGTTTTTTGTAACCGCAATTGCTTGTCGCTACAGAGCACTGCTTGCTTGTGTTGTCTCTGTTGTGAACCTTGATTCACTACGGAATAATGGTATGGCTTTTGAGGGGCGGTTAGACATTGACTGATACCAGAGAGCAGCAAGAGAGAATATATTTCCTCCGTTTGAGTAAGACGTACTGCTTATAGTACCTTGGCAAATAATCACTCTATTAATATTTTGCTTATACGATAAGATCTCAATGAACAACCCTTTCTTTTGAGCATTTGTGAGTAAGATCTTCGGCATAGGCCGGTGATGTTGGCGTTCAGATACTCGGATGCACTTGAATGTAAGGATGCAGACGGAAGCATTCGCATTAATCATTTTTACATTAGAATGTTTATTAAAGTAGCATTGATTAGCTTATTCTGGGCCTCGCAGATGTGTCCGCCTGCATCCTACATGGATGTGGCTTCAATGAGAATTTTGGTTGTAATTTCACCTTTGTTTAGTGTTGTTTATGCATCTACGGGTTTAGTTACCCCATTATCCGGTTGTGTTTTAGTTTATCTTTATCTAATACAATATGAAATTGATTTTGAAAAGTAAGTATTTTCAATATGAAGCATTGGCAATCAAAACAAAACAACACGAAATCGATGACCGACCAAAGTTGACATGCATTTGGAGATCAATGATGGTGACAGGCAAATGACACTGGGAACAAATTTGGGCAAGAGTGAGCGAGTGGTATGAATGGTTGTCTAAATATTCAAAGTTTGCGTGACTGAATGGAAGAAACATAAGGCGTTAAGTTTTCAAAAAAGTCGTTTAAGACATGTCGACAAAGAGTACTTACCTGCAGTAGCCTAGTTGGTCAAGTGTCAATAGCGAAAACCAATGGCAAGTCCGGAGCCAAAAGATAGACCTTTAGAGGTATGAATGAAACATGCTCCACGGCTCTAAGCCAACTCATGTCAACCTATCCTAAAAGCTTGGAAACTCCGAGTGACACCACTCAAAGTGTTTGAATAAAATATAGGGTTTTTGGTAGTTCACAAGTCCTAACTTGGAGGCTCCAACAGCTCTCTTGGGAGGGTTCAACTATATTGGAATTTGAGTTTGGCTACCGACCATTCTCGGAATGTCCTGGCGGATATGACTAGGAGTGTCTGAGCTGACCTTTTGATACAAACTTCACTAGCGTTGAGGTTCTAGACAAAAATCACTAAGAGAAACCAAATGAGAGCAGGAAGGTTATGTAATATCCCAGAAGATTCGAACATGTCAATCGAAGTGTTCGAACCGCAATTAGTCTACCTGATGCACTCTATCTCCAAGACTTGGAGGGTCTAGAGATAAGCCTCTCGGCGACCAGGCCTCCTCAAGGTGTTGAGAACCGAGACCGACGGGCTTACGAGCGGAAGGTCAAGGGTCCTGACCCTCACATCCAAAATGCTAGGTCAAGACCCTTGACCCTTCGTCGCACAAGCTAGGTATCCGCTCGTGGACTACCACACTGCGTGTGTCATCACTGGTGGGGATGACTACATGACCGCGAGGCACCCCCCGCACCCTGGTAGAATCCCCGTGTGCCTGACTCAACAACCTTCCAGCTGGATGCACCTAGAACTAGAAGGACCATGAGAAACTGGTCGTCAATCCTCAATCTCCCCAAACTATTTTTTGGATATTTTGGGAGTTTTCCTGAAAATACAAGAACACCAGAAAATAGAAACTAGAACTCACACTAGATTAACATGTTAGTCCAACAGAAGTTAATAAAAAATATCCCAAAGTGTTTATAATTGATATCAATATAGCATGAATCATACAAAAAAATATCCATACGTTTGAGACATATCAACCCTCGGAACAAATCTGGTTTTCTGGCGGTGCCCTCCCTCCCTCTCTCTTTGCATAATTCTGCACTGCCGCAAGGCTGCTCCACCTCATCGTCCTCCGGTTGTTCTTCCTTCTGGACGGCAAAGTGCTGTTGAACGTTTGATACGATATGCGCGGATACCACAGAGGCATCGTGCTTCCGGTGCTTGATCGATGGATCACTTCATGGGAGAAAAATTCTTGCGGCTGGGAGGTAATACCTAGCTACGGGAATCTGCACATCATCACCGACGTTTTCTTCTCCGCTGTGTTCGTTGGTGAGATTGATCTACTCCTTGCATCTTCATAGTAATCCTAGGCTTGTATGTAAGTGTGATTTTTTATTACTTTGTACTATGTTCCCCAACAAAGCCCCGCTCAAGGAAAGGGCCAAAGACCACCATCTCCCCCTTCTTGCACTCTTCATCATCGATTGAGCCATAACTCTCCGATCTCTACCAGCTTTCGTATTTTCAAGGCTGCCACTCTTGAAGGGCACCAAGTTGCCAGATCTTATTCCTCCCCCTGCTGGCAACCTGCCATACCTGGAATCCCCAGCGCTCCCCCTGTCGTGTCAGACGGGGAACTTCTACTCGTCCAAGCAAGTGGCCTTTACAAAATCATCCCCTAAGATGACATGGCTGAAGGCGGCGGGTCCACGAAGACCAGTTCCACAGATGAAGCGTAAGGGGAATACAATAGAAGTGTCCTAACAGTGCATACCACACTTGAAATTGAGATACAACAGGGGAGAAGGAGGCACGACAAAGAAGACAAGAGGTGATGAAAGCTAGATGACTTCTCTGCGGCCCTGCTCCCCCCTCCCCTCCCCCCCTCCCCCCGAGCACATATTCAAAATCAGGAGAGAGGCCCAAACTCCTCTCCCTTCAGGGCCTTCGTGTCAATGCCAGCGCGGTCCTACAAATTGACAAGCTCTAAGAGACTCCAGGCAAGCAAGTCACACAACACTCAGAGGCTACTAACGAGGATGTATTTCACAGAGTTGTTAGAGCATGGCCCAAGAGGGCCCCCGATCAGAGGCCGGGATATCTTCTCAAGTCCAGCAAACATCCCAAGTAACGTGCCATATTGGAGGACCTGAGAGGTTACGGGCGACTGCCTGTGGCATGATCCAGCGTGAACCAAAGGCGTGAACCCAACAATGATCCGGCCCGAGTCATGTAACCCTAACTTGTCCATGTATATAAGACAAGAGAGGGATTTTGTCGGGGCATCGAACACATTTTAGAGAATCCTAGAGCTAGGTTTCCCCACCTACCTCCATCTTCTTCCTCTCTATCGCCAGGCCGAGAGCCTGTAATCCAAGAAACATATCTCCACAGAAATGTTCGCGGTCATCGACGAGAAACCAAGCAACACAAACACCAAAGGCAGGAGTAGGTATTACCTCCTCCCGGAGGGCCTTGACCTCGGTAAATTCCTTGTTTCGCGCCTCACCATATCGATATGCTGCTTGCACGCCCCTCCGTACAAATACTTTGTCACTGGATGACACTGCCAATACAAAACACCGACACAAGACGGTGAAGGAGAGTATGTCACTACTCCCAGGATCTCATGACGAGTTCGTCACGTTCATGTACCTACAAGCGTATATCTTTGATGCTCTTGACATGTTTGATGTTGATCTTACCTTCTTCAATTTATTACCGGTGTTTTGGGTTGATACATCTTGCTTTTGGCAAGTGGAGCTCGAATTTTGGTTGATACTTGATTAGGCGGGGCCATCTAGCTTCTCTGGCTTTATGTGATGGTTGGTCTCCCCCATGGGCGGCGACACTATTTGTCACTAGCAATGTAGCCAGAACAATGATTAGTAGGGGTGTACGATAGCCTTATAGCGAAGTTTGTCATACATTGAGACTCTGGTATTTTCTTGAATGGGTTCAGTTGTCTCGGCACAACGCGACTTAGTCCTGTATTAGGAAGGTATCGAGGGAGGCTTAGTCAGCGATAGTCATACGCAAATCCTCGAGGCCAACTCCAAACTTCTGTTCCTTGACATCGAGCTGAGTCATTCAAGACTCCTCGGGCTTCTCGAGTGAATCTTCGATATCCAGCGCTCTCCCCTTGGTTGTATTCAAGTGAGAGTGAATAAGGGTACATACACATGGGGCCAATTAAGGTTAGGCTTGCTTGGCAAATGAATAGGGCTACCCTTGTGGTAGTAGGTTGGAGGGCTAATCTTCGACTGACTAGGTTGATGTGGTGCATAGTACATGATGGACTAGCTCACCTAACTTCGACTGACTTGGTAGGAGTGGTGCATAGTACATGATGGACTAGATCACCTAACCTCCTACTAGTGGACTTTGTGCTGGGACATTTATTCTATTGACTTGTTCTTTACCTCTCTTCTCATTTGACTTATTAATTATGATTAGTCGCTCATACTTTCGTTGATTCGACTTGATTTTGATAATTTGTGACGTAAATACTAAGCGGGACTCCACTAGAAGTAACTATTCACACAATGATGATAAAAATACTCTTTGATTTTTTAGAGTGTTCATGTATCCTTTTTCATAAAGAAATCTTGTCACGTCTCAGCAGGTGGTGTGGTAATTCCGAGGACTGGTTCAACACCAAACTGATGAAGGTGGGACGTTGCATCTGTGAGCTCAAGGTGATGCCAAGTCCCGCAAGTGGGTGGCATGAGAACTTAAAGGATAATTGCAACACAAAGTTGGAGAAGGTGTGGCGTCATGGCTCTAAGCTCGAGGCAATGCCAAGGCTTACACGTGTTGCATGGGAAAACCAGGGATCCTCACGGCTTCAAATTGGCAAAGGTGTAGTGCGCAGCTCCAAGCTTTAGGCGATATCAAGGTCCGAAACTCAGAAGCGAGCAAAGTGGTGACTCTGAAGATCAGCATGACTTCAAGTTGGTGAAAGCAAGGTGTCATGGCTCCAAGCTCAAGGCGATGCTAAGACTTAGAAGTGGGCAGCACGCAAACTCCGAGGCTCGTGGGTCACCAAGTTGACGAAGGCATGACATCATGTCGTCGAGGCTCCAAGGATCTCTTGAGAGGTCCTCGCCTTCATGTAGTTGCAAGGTTTTTTTTATACTCTTGAGATGTTCGATGTATATTTTACCTTCTTTGTTTATTTCTGATGCATTAGGTTGTTACGTCTTGCTTTTGGCAAGTAAATTTTTGAAATTTGGTTGGGACCTGATTAGGTTGGCCTGATTACATTGGGACATCTAGCTTCTTCGGCTTTACATGATGGTTAGTCTCGTCCACGGTGATGTCTCCAACGGACGGGAGAAAGAAGGGGGATGTCTCCAATGGCTCCTGTACGGAGTGGCGATCCAGAAGGCGAAGGTGAGTGCGATGCGGGCGCGGAAGTGGCAAGCCAGCAGGGCGTGGAGGAGTGGACGCTGGTCCAATCGGGCGCGGCGCCGGCGGGTCCTGCGCTCAGGGAGGGGCGGCGGGATGCTCCGGTGGGCGCTGGAGGCTGGTCCGGCAGCCGCTTTTGGGCTCTGGAGGGGGAGGAATCTGCGGATGAGGCGGATGCGGTCGATGACGGTGAGGGGACGGCTTGTGGCCCGTCCCAAAGTTCGGTGGGGGATTTCGTAGCCAGGGCGGTGGAGCTCGGGGGTTCGCTCCACCCTGGTCGGCGGCGGGCGTTCGCGCTAGGTGGTCGTGGCCCCCGTCGGCGTGGACCTCAGGCTGGGGCGGCGCGCCGTGCGGCCCGGTCGGTGTCCCCGCGTCTGCGGTGGACAGACCTTGCAGCCCCGGAAGCGGAGGCTGGTCTCCTGCTTCGGGCGGATCCGCAGGGCCCAGGGGTGGCTGCTGCGTCAGCGACGGTGGCCCTGGCGGCAGCGGCGGCACCGGGGTCGCCTGGCCCTAGGGCAGGGGTCATGGCGCTGGAAGGCCAGGTGGGCCGGGGCGGTACCCAGGCAGATCGGCCCTCTACGGGCTCGGCTTCGGCCCAAGTGGCTGCGGACAGTTCGGGGCAGCGCTGCCTGGTGCTTTTCTGGGCCTGCGGGTGGCTCGCACGGCCCGGTTGGCCCAAGCCCAGCGGCGCGGGTACTTAAGTGGCGGTGGCTGCCCAAAGGAACCCTAGATCCGTCGCTAGGGTTTCCAGCCACCAAATCGGAGGCGAGACGCTTTGGTCACTCCGCCCGCTCCCTCTTCCCCATTCCCCCTCTGCCGCCCCTCGTGCGCTCCTTCGCCGAGGTGGTGGCCATGGGTTCCAAGGCCGACCGGCGGGCGGACAAGTGCCCCCTTCCCCCTCTCGATCCGGTAGAGCGCGGTCGCGAGCGAGAGCTTCGGGCGCAGGCCAAGGCGCAAGGCGCGGCGCGCGATGGAGAGTCGGGCGGCTGGGGGCCGCCGCCGGCGTGGTGGTTGAAGGACCAGGAGCGTAAGAAGCGGAAGAAAGAAGAGCACAAGCGGAAGGGGCTCGAGCTCAAGCGCATAGAGGAGATGCCGCAGTTCCAAGGCGACCGAATCGGCGACCCTTTCGTGGCGAAAAAGAAGAAGTACAAGGCCGCGGGGCAGCAGGGCTCCAAGCCGTTGTCTGCGCTGTAGCCGGGGTCATCCAAGGGCACGGCGGCCGAGCCAATCCTGGTGGAGGAGGTCGACGACAGAGAGTGTTTCAAGTGCGGCCGGGCGGGGCACTTCCAGAGTGCCTGCAAGTTCGCGCCCCTCTGCATTCTCTGCTCCCAGGAGGGCCATGTCTCGGCGAACTGCCCCTCCCGTGGCAAGCCGCTCCTTCTCCAGACCATGGGGCAGGCCATCCCTGAAGGGGGTTTCTTCTGCTTGCAGCTCCCTGACGACGTCGATGATGCTCAGGGCGGGTTCGGAGTCAACGCTGCTATCCTTTCCACGGCCCGGGCGTGCTGTCGAAGGAGCTCCTGGAGGTGGAGCTGCCACATCTGTTTGAGGGGGAGTGGGAATGGCAGGTCGCCCAGATTGACGCTGACACCTACTCCGTGGTCTTCCCAGACCCGTCGATGCTGCGCATGGCGACCCGCAGCGGGAAGCTGTTTCTGTCCATCAACAACATCACCGCCCTCATCCGCGACGCCATGGCTGACGAGCCCAAAGGAGAAGCGATGCCTGAGGTTTGGGTGAAGCTCTGGGGCATCCCTCCCAAGCTCCGTAAGGTGGACCGGCTGATGGCGGGGCTGACGATGCTGGGTCGCCCTTTGGTGGTGGATGAGCTGACCTTGATCCGCTCCGGCCCGGTGCGGATGTGCTTTGCATGCCGCAAGCCAGAGAAGATGCGGGGCTCGGTCCAGCTCTGGCTCAACGGGGAAGGCTTCCTCATCAAGCTCGAGCCGGCACTGCCTCCACCCCCGCCTCCAAGCCACAACAAGAGCCCGGATCACGGCGACAAGGACAAGACTCAAGACAAGGAGCACGACAAGGACCCAGACGCGAGCATGGAGGACGACTCCATCGACACGGCGGCTTGGAAGAAGCTCGACATCAGGCGTGCAGGCTCGCCGCCGGCCCAGAAACGTCAAGCCCTCGCCTCCACTGCGGTGGTGGTGATGGAGGTCGAGGTGGCCAACCAATATGGCTCCAACTTGGGCATGGTGTCCCCCCAGGCTGCGGCTGTGCCCGATAAGGGGATCACGGCATCATGTGACACAGGAGTTCCTGCGAGCGAGCGCACGCTGATTCAGCTGTCTGCGAGCACCGTCCTCCCATCCTGGGCCGGATCGCCGGCTTCGGGTGGGCAGGGAGGTAGCAAGAGTGGATCCGTGCGGCAGGCGAAGAAGCTCGCGGGGCACAAGGTGGCCACGGACGGGATCAGGTCCATGGAGTCGCTGGGCGCACCGCCGACGCCGCGCCAGTCGGTGATGGCACTCGCTGCTCCCCTTGCGCAGCCCATCGGCGACGCCCTGTTCCAGGAGGCTTCCAAGGTGGCCCCGATCATGCAGGCCAAGCGGTCCAAGGCGGTGGCCGCGGCCCCTGTCCGCTCTAGCTCGCGCTCCAGGGGCGCTAAGGCTGGCCTCCCGGCGATGCAGCGGGCCCAGCTCATTCAAGCGCAGGAGAATCTCGAGACGTCAGGTAACCCTCCCCCTCGCTTTATGATTTTGCAGTCCTTTTCCGATGACCGTCTTAGCGAGGTGCTGCGGGAGAGTGGTGTAGACGCGTTGTGCTCGGGGGGTATGCGTGAGCTGTTGCCTCTGTTGCGTGCGACAGAGCAGGCGCAAGCGGCGATCGCAGTTGCGGCTGACGCGCGCGCTGACCAGCTAGAGCAGGAGGCGGGGGCCTCACAGGCTCTAGCGTCTCGGCCCAATGAGGTGGTGTTGGCAACAGGGGTTGCCCCCCCTCCCTCGCCTTGCAGGGTCAAGGCGAGGTGCATGGCCAAAGCGGTGTCCTTTAGGGGCATCCGTCTCCGTAACAGAATTCTTTAGATGCGGGCTATCTTTTGGAACATTTGTGGGTTCGGCCATGTGGGTCGGCGATCCCAGTTGAAGGAATACATGCGTAGAGAAGGGATTGATATAGTAGCTTTGCAGGAAACCATTAAATCTGACTTCCAGCACCACGATCTGTTGTCGATCGATCCCCTGGAGAGGTTCTCATGGTATCACCTTGCTACTAATGGGCACTCAGGGGGTATGCTGCTAGGTTTTGATCAAGCAGTCTATGAGGTTCTCGCGTGGGATGCGGGCACCTTTTTCCTGGTCGGCCACATTCGCCACTGTCAGTCTCAGAGGGAGCTGGTGGTGATCCAGGTCTATGGGCCAGCGGATCACGCGCGTTCGGCGGAGTTTTTGTCCGAACTGCAAGTGAGGGTGCTTGCGGTAAGGACTACGCTCACGCCCCTGGTGGTGGGGGAGATTTTAATCTTATCCGTTTGGGTGCGGATAAGAACAACAGCAACATTAATTGGTCCAGGGTATCCATGTTCAACAATGCGATCGCCTAGATGGCTATTAGGGAAGTAGCCAGATCTGGGGTATGCTACACTTGGACGAACAAGCAATTGGATCCGGTGCGATCGGTGCTTGACAGAGTGTTCATCTCCCCCGAATGGGAAGTGATGTACCCACTATGTTCGCTAGTTGCTGAGACCAGGATAGGGTCGGATCACGTGCCTCTAATCCTTGCCTCAGGGGAGGAAAGGATTCGGCGTAGTCCTCGGTTTTACTTCGAGACGGCGTGGTTTGAAAACCCTAATTTCGACTCCATTTTAGAGAGAAGTGGCTGGCCTGTGTTAGCCAGGTGGGCCAACAGCGGGGCCCCATGGATCTCTGGATCGCGGCAGGGAGCCGCCTTCGGGCCAGGCTCAAGGGCTGGGGAGCCAACTTGGGCAGGCAGGACAGAGCGCTAAGAGAGGGCATTTTAGCCGAGATCGCGAGCCTCGACCAACAGGCGGATGCGCGGCCGTTCTCTGAACAGGAGTGGGCTCGACGCTACGCATTGGAAAACCAAGTTCAGTCCTTGCTGCGGGCGGAAGATGAGTACTGGAGGCGTCGGGGAGGCCTAAAGTGGACCCTTAAAGGGGACGCTAACACTAAGTACTTCCACGCATACGCCAACGGGCGACGGCGTAGATGTGCAATCCTTCGCTTGCAATCCGATCAGGGTTTGCTGCTGTCGCAGGAGGCCATCACGCGTCATGTTTATGATTTCTACATCCAACTTATGGGGACGAGCGAAGAGCAGCGTCGGGGGTGTGCGCTGACTTATGGGATCCCTCCCAGTTTGTCACTGACTGGGAAAATGAGGAGCTGGGGCTCGCCTTTTTGCCCGAGGAAATCGACGCGGCTCTCAAGAGCATGAAGACTGACATGGCTCCAGGCCTGGACGGCTGGCCTGTTACCATGTTCAAACACTTCTGGTCGATCCTGTAGGGGCCAGTGTTCGATGTGTGTAACGGCTTTATGCGTGGTATGGTAGATATCTCTAGGCTAAATTTTGGGATCCTCTCGCTGATCCCTAAGGTGGCAGGGGAAGATAACATTCGTCAGTTTAGGCCGATAGCGCTCATCAATGTTCCGTTCAAGATCTGCTCAAAAGCCACCACCTCCCGCCTGGTCCCGATAGCGCACCCCACCATCAGTCGTACCCAAACGGTTTTCATTCGTGGCCGGAACATCTTGGAGGGCTCCCTTGCGCTTCAGGAGGTCATCCACGAACTAAAACGTACTAAGGAACCGGCCATTCTCCTGAAATTAGATTTTGAGAAAGCGTACGATCGAGTGAATTGGGACTTTTTGTGTCAGATCCTGCTGAGCCGAGGATTCTCGGTCATGTGGGTGCACCGAATTATGCAGCTGGTCCCGGGTGGCCAGACAGCTATTTCGGTAAATGGAGAAATAGGGAATTTCTTCCGGAACAAGCGGGGACTGCGTCAGGGCGATCCCATGTCTCCGCTCCTGTTCAACTTTGTGGTAGACGCCCTCGCGGCAATGTTGCGCAGGGCGACCGCGGCAGGCCACATCAAGGGAGTGGTCGGCCACCTAATCCCAGGGGGGATCTCGCACTTGCAGTACGCAGACGACACACTGTTGCTGTTCCAGCCGGACAACCACAGCATCGCCACGGTGAAGGCTCTACTGTTAAGTTTCAAACTGATGTCCGGCCTTAAAATTAATTTTCACAAGTGTGAAGTTCTGTCTATGGGGACAGACAGCGAGGAGGGGCGTCGCGTCGCAGACCTTCTTAATTGTAAAGTGGGCAAATTCCCCTTTACGTATCTGGGACTGCCTCTAGCGCCACGTAGAGTGACGATAGACGAGTGGGCCCCCTTAACGGGGAAGGCGGGAAAGAAGGTGAGCCCATGGCGAGGCAAGTACATGTCCTCTGCCGCTAGATTGGTTCTCACCAACTCGAGCCTATCCTCGCTTCCCATGTTTGCTATGGGCCTGTTCCTTTTGGCGGAAGGGCTTCATGCCAAGTTGGACACGTCGCGCGCCCGTTTCTTTTGGGAAGGCTCGGGCCTTAAGCGTAAATACCACATGGTAAAATGGGCAGCGGTTTGTAGGCCCAAATCCTTGGGAGGATTAGGGATCATCAATACCAGACTGCAGAATATTGCGCTCATGTGCAAATGGATCTGGAAGCTCTCGCAAGGGGCGACAGGTTTGTGGGCTGACATCTTATGGGCTAAGTACTTCCCTAACGGGAATTTCTTTGAAGGGTAAACAAGGGGCTCCCCTTTCTGGCAAGACTTGCAGGCCATCAGACCCGCGTTTGATCTAGGAGCCAAGTTCTCAGTCCGCAAAGGTCGCTCCACCCGTTTCTGGCTCGATTTTTGGGTGGGCACTCGTCCACTCTTGGAAGAGTTCCCAGAGCTTTATGCTCTCGCGGTGTTGCCAAATCAAAGGGTGGCAGAGGCTTTGGCAAATCCCCAGGCCATTGCTTTCTGTCGAAACCTAAACGAGCAGGAAGTAGCAAAGTGGGTTGCTTTGCTGGACCTCGTCTCCCCTGTGTCGCTTACCGAGGAGCAAGATAGGGTTTCATGGCACCTCAATGCGCCCGGGAAGTTCTCCGTCAAGTCTTTGTACCACAAACTGTGCCAAGGGACGGTACAGAGAGAGGTTAAAGGTCTTTGACAAGCGCGCGTGCCGCTGAAGATCAAAGTATTTCTTTGGCAACTGCTCCGTGACCGTCTCCCTACCTCCATTAACATTGCTAAAAGGAACGGTCCGGCAACAGGGCCGTGCGCGCTGTGTGGGAACCCTGAGGATGCGAATCACGTTTTCTTCCAATGTACTCTGGCGCGTTTTGCTTGGAGTGCAATGCGCGAGGCGGCTGGGGTCTCTTGGACCCGCGCTCCTCGTCCGAGCTTGTGGATCTCCTGGACTCGGTTCAGGGTCAGGGCAAGAGGGTGCTTTGGACTAGTATAGGAGCGATGCTTTGGTCCTTGTGGCTGACCCGTAACAAATTTACCATCGAAGGACAGTACCCGTCGCACCCAGCTAACATCATATACAAATGCTATATCCTCTTGCAGCAATGGAGTCCGTTGGTGAAGCAGAAGGACGCTGGTCTCATGAAGCTTGCCCAAGTTCGTGTTCACCAAGTCTATGTTGCGGCTAGGGAGCCGGTGTTGCCAACCTAAGGATGGGGAACGTATTTTGTTGGCGAGTCTGCGCACTCCAGGCCATGGGCTTCGGCCTTGTAACGCGATCGCTGCCAGGCTTAGAACCTTTAGGCCCTGTTTGGTTCGGCTGTGGATTTCTAAAAGCAGTTGTGAAAAATCTGCTGTGGAAAAACAGATGTGGAAAATCTGATGTGAAAAAGATGTAGGTCATTTGACAAACCAGCTGATACAGCTGTTTCAGATTTTGGCCCGCATCGGAATCATATTTTGGAAAGCACGTCCTGGGCTGCTTCCGCTTTTGGTTCAAATTTTGGCAGCAGATTTCTGGAATCGGATTCTGCTGGGTTCGCCCATTGGTTCAGATTCTGCTGCGCTGCAGTGGAATCCGTCGATAAAAGCTGAACCAAACAGGGCCTTAGTCTTATGTTGCTACGCATAGCCCTGGCTTTTGTCTCCGCAGTGTTATGACCGTGTGACTGGCACTCTGCCTGTTCCGTTGTGGGCTTTATTAATTTAAAGCCGGACGCTCCTAGCGTCTTCGTTTTAAAAAAAAAAGTCTCGTCCAGTGCCACTATTGTTGTCGTGCATATAACATGAGATTAGGGAGGCGTCAGGGAGGCGTCATTAGCAAAATAGTCGCAACAATGAGATCTCACAATAAAAGAGCAAAAGAATAAGTTAAATCAGATTCGATGCAAGGGGACCTTGTGCAATAGAAAGAGAGAAAACAAACAAGCAATACTGTAATTATGATCTCGATATGGTCAGATTGGAACATAAAACACCTTTGCTACTTGAACTAGTATAATGATCGGGATATGCTCAGATTGGAATCGAGCGAAATGATAGCTCAGATTGCAGAAGTAAATATGGTGTATCTTGTTTACATTCAGACGATACCGCCGATAGTAGGGTACCAGGAACGTCGGCATGGTCGGTGCACCCGTCACGGAGGAGCACCACCTGAACTGAACTTGCGTCCGACTGTCTGGCCACAGCCGTTGACTGGCCGGCGCCGCACACGCACAGACCCCGAGCCAGCAGAGCCCTCCCTGTCCGTCCGATCTTCGGGGGGCGGTGTCGAGATCCCGGACACCTTTAACCGCCTCGGGCAGGCCCCACCGACGCACCCCACAGTTTCGAATTCAAACCCCTCCCCCCTCTCTCTCCCCTCCCTCCCCACGCGGCGCGCTGCTCCCGAATCGAAGCTTCCAGAAGCCTACGCGGAGGCGCGCCGGGACCCGAGCGGAGGGCGGAGGGCCGGAGGCGCATGGCGGAGGCGCGGAGGGTGTCGTTCCGCGACGGCCGCTTCGCGTCGCGGAAGACGGAGGAGGCTGGTACGCAGATCTCTCGTCGCCCCCCATCCATGGCTTCTTGCTTGATCGGTTCATCCCTGTAGGCTGTAGCGCGGTGCTTCCTTTGAGATTCCTGCGGCGCATCTTCTTCTTCTTTCTTGCTGCGCCTCGTTTTGGTTGGGTTCTGGGCGGGTTTGCGCTGAAGCGAGCGCGTGGCCATTTTGGGGCGCGTTTGTTTTAGTAACTTTGGCGGAGGGCTCGCGGGAATCGCGCGGTTCCATTTCTGGATACCATATTGAATCACGGGATCCTCTGGATATTGTGCCATCTGAGGCGCAGCGATTAATTTCCCCCCCTGCTTCTTATGGGTCAAATCGATGCACTTGTTGGCGGAAGTTCGTTGTACAAATCGGGGTTCGTCAGACTCAGACGTGCTGCTGTGCCTTCAACCCTAGTTCCGCAGTACGTTTCGGTGATTCCTGAATCTGTCGCTGCTATCTTTGCTCCAAGAACCCGTGCAAAGCAGTGAAAGTGCAGCTTTTATTCCGATTATTATTATTATGCATGCTTTCATTTCTGTAAGAAAAACAATGGTAGTTGCGGAGAAAAATCCTAAATCAGATTGTGCAGTTGGCCAGTTCTAATTACACTTTTAATGCAAGAGTGCCATTCTTGCAGCTAGAACGCCGCATTACTGCATTTCCTTGCATATGTAGCCAATACTACCATGTTTAGTTTAACATGCCACAATTTCCAACACATGGAGTTGTGCTTGTGTAAATCTCATTGGCTCACTGTACTTCTTGCTTTGGTTTGTGCAAGCATGGAGACGGCACCAGGCTGCAGCCTGGCTAGAGAGCATGGTTGGGCCCTTCGGCCTTACCCATTGCCCATCGGAACAAGAATTTGTCGCTGCTCTAAGAAACGGCATTGTCCTATGCAAGGCCATCAACAAAATACAGCCAGGTGTTGTGCCAAAGGTTGTTGCAAACGCCCCCTGCGATAGCCAGCCATCGACGGCTTTTCAGTATTTCGAGAACATCCGCAATTTCTTGGTTGCTGTTCAGGCGCTAAAGTTGCCGAGCTTTGAGGCCTCTGATTTGGAGAAGGTTTGCTAGCTATCCTTACCGTGTTAATCTTGATGATGGATCGATGCCCATTAGCCACGACGCTAATTTGGTTGTTTGTGCAGGATAATCTTGATGCTGGGTCAGTGGGCAAGATAGTTGATTGCGTCAATTCTCTGAAGTCCTATCAGGAGCGAAAGAAATGCAGCGGAACCTATGGGCCAGTCAAGTATATGAAATCACCTCTTGCACCACGCTCTGCAATTCATGTTCAGTCTGAAAATGTCACTTTAGGATCTTCTACCCCTCAAAAGTGTCTAGACTTGACAGAGATTGATGCCGAGGGACAATCTTCTCAAAACGTGGGTCCTAACATGGAAGGTTTGTGATGCACTTTACTTTGCAAGTTTTGTACACTTATAGTGCTTAAATGTTTCTAGCTAATAAGTAACCTCTGTCGCCATATGGATGCTGCTGCTTTAGTTGATTTCTCAATTAATTGTGCTATTTATGTTTTGCTCCATTGTTTTTAAGGCGGTAAGGCGACCTAAGGAGAGCACCACCCGCTCTAGCGCCTAAGGCGGGCATATTTGTAAGGCGCTGCCTGGGCGCCTTATCGCCTAAGCGTCGCCTAAGCGTCCAAGGCAGGACGCCTTAAAAACAATGTTTTGCTCCATGCATTAACTAATTTCAGCGACTTGGTTAAACATAGTATCTGATGAATAATTCGACCATCTATGTATTGTGCATTTGCAGAGGCAATTGGAAAACTTCAGAGGATTATTCTTGATTGCATGATAAGCTGCAAGGAAAATCTGAACCAGGACGTTCTTAAAAAGGTCCGTAGTCAACAATTTTTTTGGTTGAATGTACAGAACCATGTATCAGTTTTCTGATATGGCTAAACTTATTTTCCAGGATCCAGTAACGCTAGTTGGCACTATTTTATCAAATCAGCTGGAAAAAGAACAGGTGACTTATCTATTGAATTCTTCCTCTCAAATGCCATATGTATTTGTTGACGCTAGCCTCACCAATTTAGTCACACTCAGGCTCACTTTTGTTTTATAGGCAGGCCGCAACAGTAAGCACCTGCGTCTTTCCATATTCGGTATAAGACATCTTTTCTGAAAAATGCCTGTGTCAAATGGTTGAGAATCCACATACATATGTGGTTCCTTCGCCATTAGTTGCAGTGTTATTGTTCACATGACATCTCAGTATAATTTTGCATATCATAAGTTGATGTCTACTCAAAGCGTTGTTGCACCAAATATTTTCCATTTCTTATCATCATCTCAACTAAATTGTGTTGTCTTATTCTTTTCATGCACACTTATATTCATGCTCAATTTAGTGCACACCAATATGTGTGATATGTGAACTTCTTTCCATATATTAGTGATTATTACATCATAACTTAAGTATATTACTGTTACCACACTGTAATACTGGGAGAGATGTTAGAACTACATCTTTCTACGTAAAACAAAGAACAAGTTCTGTATAAAAGTAAGAATACTGATACCGTAGAAATGTAGAACTATGAGGAATCTTAACTTTATTTCCTACTCTTGGCGGTTGGGTTCCTCCTAACGAATGAAACCGATGGAGTTTGTATTTGTTTTATTACTCTGAAGCACAGCTTTTAGAAAATACCATGTGATACAAGCAGACACTAAGATCTTCGATCTTTCATATTTCTCAGTTCTGAATTTTAAACTGTGGTTATACCAAGTTCCTTTTGTTTGTGTTGTCAGACTTGTGCATTTTGTGCAATGAATTATATGGCCTTGCAGGCTGGTATAGTTGGTCTACATTTCTGTTCGCCGGTCTATCAGGATTTTTCCAATTGGAAATTTTCCTTTTTAGCGCCTCTTAATATTTTATCAAGGCTAATTACAGCTGACATCAATGCCTTTTATGCAGTTCAAACCACTCCTTCAACTTATTTCTCCAGAAGGGGCTGCTACGAAAAATGAACCAAATCAACATATCGAGGTAATGTTTAAATACTGCAATGTCCTTTTCCATTTATCTGCAGAAGTTAGCGGAAATGACTTGGACAATATTTTTCTCAAGAGAGAAGCAAAAGCTTTGTGTTTATAGAATAATAGAATGAAAAGCATGGTTGACAAGCCTAAAGACACCTAAGCAATATGTAGCTGCTATGCCATATTGGCAGCTAAAGATTTCATGCATCGCCTTTAATCTCATGAATAAACTTTTAAAATGTGCAACTAGAGAATAGCCATTTTAGTATTTGGCTGTGATACAGGTTCATAACCTGACATTCTATCAGTTTTTCCTCATAGTTATGGTAACAGGCTACATATATCTTTGCTGATTTGACTATGTACTTCACATCTGGGATGCGTAATAAATGCCGGTGCTGAAGCCTGAAGAACACAATACCAGAATAAACTCTTACTCTGTTTAAAAATGTTGTTATAGGGTAGAGAAAAGGTCGAATAACTCTAGCTTCTGAGGAATTCCCCCAAGACATTTATTTCCGCAACACTTCAGTGACGAATTATGACACTTAGCTCAAATTTTGTACATCATTGTGATGCATTTTTTTCTTTCAGTGTTCAAACTCGCAGAATGAGAATAGACTGCGTCTCTTGGAAGCACAGGAATCTGAACTTTTGGTGAGATCTCATGCTGCTAACTAAAGTATATTCAAGTTTGATAGTCAGCATCATCCATTTAAGGTTTTCTTAAAATAAACGTGTTTTTGAGATACTGCAATGATCTTATATGTTCCTTAAATGGCAAGTTTACCTCTTTGTGGGTTCAACAACAGTTTGCTCAGCACTCAGTTTGTACTTTGTAATGGCATGACTTATTTTACAGGAGCTCAAGACAATGTTTCAAGAGGTTAAAGTTGATTTCAGGTCTTTGCAGACCCAATTCCAAGATGATATCACAGAATTAGGTATGTTGCTTAAACCTTCGCCAGAGCACACAGTTCCAGGTATTCGAAGTAAGTTCCATTTACAAGCTTTAGCGGTCTGGTGTAACACTGAGACTTACTTTACAGGCCATAACATTCAAGGGATATCCAAAGCTGCTCTTGGCTATAACCAAGCTGTGAAAGAAAACAGAAACCTGTATAACATGCTTCAAGAAGTGCGAGGTATCAGTATAGTTCAGTGTTGTCATGGATGTTACTGTTTTGATGACTTCTAAGAGTTTTTTTTATAGGGAATATCCGAGTCTTCTGCCGGATAAGACCACTTATGAACTCAAAGTCTATTTCTTCAATTGAACATGTTGGAAATGATGGTTCGATAATGGTTTGTGATCCATATAAGCCACAAACTACACGTAAGATCTTTCAGTTCAACCAAATTTTTGGGCCAACAACCACTCAAGGTAATATGGTCTAAACTTTTCCTCAAAATATTGGTCTAAACTCTACTTGAAGTTGCATGCCCATGTCTTTATCTAATTTTTACATCTTCATGCTCAAATTTCCCCAGATGAGATTTACAGGGAGACACAATCATTGATTAGATCTGTCATGGATGGTTATAATGTGTGCATATTGGCTTATGGGCAGACAGGTTCTGGCAAAACCCATACAATGGTATAGAGACAAATCATATTTTCTACAGTAACTCCTTATTTTTACTGGACCATATTGAATCACATGTAATTGTTCTTTGTCTGTGCATGATGGTGATTAGTGCGGCCCGTCTGGTGGGTTATCGTCTAACGATCTTGGAATTAATTACATGGCACTGAACGATCTCTTCACTATATCAACTTCTAGAGAAGATGTAAAGTATGATATACGAGTGCAGATGGTTGAAATATACAATGAGCAAGTTCGTGATCTCCTAAGCGAAGATACTTCAAGCACGAAATATCCTTTCATATCTGATGTGCCACTCTTGTTATATTTTTGTCCCAGTGGAATCCAATTTCATAACTGTGTTGGTTCCTGACATTAATTTCACATTAGATATAAGGTCTTCAAGCAATGGTCTGTTCAACCTCCCAGATGCAAAGATGTGCCCAGTTCAGTCCCCTTCTGATGTTATGACTTTGATGCTGCTGGGGGAAAAGCACCGTGCTTCTGGTCCAACAGCAATGAACAATAGAAGCAGTAGATCTCACAGGTTTGAGTTCGCATTATCTGCCCCATTAACCTTTTTGTGTGCTCTTTCAATATTTGCTGCAACTGATTTTTGAAGTTTGCAGTATCTTGACTGTCCATGTAAATGGGAAGGACATTTCTGGCAATGTCAGCTGTAGCTGCCTGCATTTGGTAGATCTTGCAGGGAGTGAAAGGGTTGACAGGTCAGAAGCCACGGGGGACAGATTGAAGGAGGCTCAGCATATTAACAAGTCACTGTCTTGCCTAGGGGATGTCATCACTGCCTTAGCTCAGAAGAATTCTCACATTCCCTACAGAAATAGCAAACTTACCCAATTGCTACAGAGTTCATTAGGTATATGGCTACATCTTGGAACATGCTCACCACATTCACTGGTCTAGCTATTGATATTAATACTACTGATCAACCAAGTGGTTGGTCACTTTTGATGTTATATGTCTTTTCTTTAAGTATCTTCTACATAATCAGCATCATAGTGTAAGTGCATGCAAAATCACTGATAATGAAGCAGTGCTTTCATTGGCTCCATCCTACCTTGTTATACATTGACGTTATATGCCCACTGTAATATCTTATAATATTGTTTTTGCATTGCCGATGACAGGGGGAAATGCAAAGACATTGATGTTAGCCCACATAAGTCCGGAGGGGGAATCTTATGTAGAAACTCTTAGCACACTGAAATTTGCCCAAAGGGCTTCTACTGTTGAACTTGGAACTGCTCATGCAAACAAAGAAAGCAATGATATAAGAGAGCTTAAAGAACAGGTAATTTTCCTGTTGCTTCCAATTGCATATTCAAGAGTTGTTGCTAGTTTCCTAAATCAACAATATAATTTGACCACCTTTACAATGTTGCATTTACACTTAAATTTATTATTTCATCACTTTATCTTTGTGTGAAACATTGGACTGAAGAATGGAAGACTTTGTCCTTACAGAATTTTGCATTTATCTCTGTTACTATTGTACATTGAATTTTTATTGCTCCAAATGCTTACATTTGATATGTATTTCATTTGCTTTACAAACAGAAGATAAGTATGTAAGATTCAACGTATTTTCAGGTAGAAACTCTCAAAAAGGCATTGGCAACCAAAGAATTTGAAAGATCGTCACTTAAACTGAAGGAAAATACAGTAACGAGTGAGAGAACAAAGCAACTCCCGCAGCGTACCCCACCAAGGCCGCGTAGGCTAAGTCTAGAGACTACTAGTAGTGAAAAGGGTAGCATACCAGGAAAGCCACCAAAATCACCTGTTTCAGCGATGACGTTCAACAGAGATCACGGGACAGCTCGTGACAAGGAGTGCCGTATTGATGGCTTCAACCGCACAAAGATCCACGGATCTGTAATACAGGTATATCTTGCTCTGAATAACTTCATAATGTTTGGTGATGTAACGACTGACCTTTTATCCTTCTTCCTCATTGTGATAAAAGATGTCCCCAACATTATCTGAAGAGCCAGTCGGACATGAGAATGAGAAGATAGTTACAACAGATGATATGGTTACCTCTTATCAACTACCCCCTGATGGTTATAGTCAATACAAGCAGTCAGGTTTGGATACTCTCCAGAGAACACCATGCAGATCAAGGTACATGGGTGTGCAAGTGAGTCAGACGGAAGAACCTTCTGATGCCAAATTGGATAAAACAACCACAAGCAGCGTGGCGAAGAGAGGGTCACATTTAAGAAGATCCATTCAGAGCAGCATAGGGAAGTTGATTCATGGCTCTGAAAGAAGGTAGGTCCATTCAGAACAGCATATTAGTATGCACTTGCAAACGATTATAGATTGTAATTCTGCATGTGCACTAAGCTTTCTCTGCCGTTGACACACGTTGCAGGAATACTCCACATTCAGCCCAAGCAACTCCTGCCAAAATCACAACTAACGCAAATAATGACGGCGCATCTCCAATTACTACCAACGCGAGGTTAAGAAGAAGACAGTCACTAACAGGTCTCCCACCTCCATCGACGACCATGTCACGCAGATCGTCTCTAGGAGGAAAGTCGGATTCGAGTAAGTATCTGGATAAAGAAATTGTTGTTTTGCTCCTACTTCATATACTTAATATGTAATGATGGAGGCTGCCTTGTGCAGAGGAGTAATCAACTAAATTGTTACTAATGTTGTACCGTTTGATGAAAGGTGTACAAAATAGCCAAATCATTGCATGTGCTGCCAGCGCCAGAAATTACAAGCCACTGCCATTCTCCTGGGTTCGATGGCCTGAACAACATCAATGTGAATTCTCCATTCTTTCTTAACCAATCCTTTGCTTCCCAGGCCAAAACCACTATAACCCTCTTTTAGCTGCTTGCATTCTATTTCCTCATGGCTTCAGTAATCATTGGTTTTGATGCATATGCAATCAAAGAAATCATCAAGGATTCTTGCCATTGCTTTCTGAGCCTATAGGTCCCTTCCTGTCAGTATATTGTTCCTAGTTTTTAAAATTTTCCGAGTGAGCTGCTAGTTGATGCTTGGAACTGAATTTTACTTGTTCCCCACTGCAACTTTAAGAATGCAGCAAGTGGGAAACAGAGCTCTGCAGGAGAAAATGCCCAGTTAGATATAATTTTACTATAAATCCTGGTGTTGTATATAGTTTTATGATGATCCTAAGTTTTTACTGAAAGAGCTTCAACTTCCATTGCCAGGTTCAAGTGACAGAAAAGCCAAAACGCCACCTCTGATGAATTCAGCTGCGAAGGCAAAGAGATGGCTGTGAATCCTCAGTGAAAATCGTCAGAGATTTCCATCTCAAGCTGAGCATGAGTCCGCGATAGCTGCCGAGTTAGAGTCATCAGCTTCTGTCAAACCTTGATATTGCTGAAAAAGGAACACCAGGCGAGGGTTCGCAATGTTGAGAGAGAGCCCCACAGGTTCAGGCTAGGTTACATTCCTTGTAACAACTGAAACTTCTTGAGAGGTTACATAACATGTGGATGGAGTATGGCAGGTGTGAAAACGAAGCAAGTAAAGAACGCTTGTTTTGTGTTTGTTGTATTCTGAATCTCTGAATGTGTCGAGAAAGCAATGCAAACATGATTCAGATTAACCTAGCAGCAGGGTGTCAGATTTGGCATATGTAATTTCATGGCTACTTCTGAAACTTTTTTGTAACTGCTCGTTCGGCCTCAGTCCTCTTTCCTTTTTCTTTATTTCACAGGAGCTAAATAGCCATTGCATGGTCAGGATACGTACGCTTTAGAGTCTTCACTTACGCTGATGCATCAGTTTCAGACAACCAGACTTGGAGGGGTTCGTATTGTTGTGAGAGACCATGGGGCACACTTTGTGGTGGCAAGAAATATTAGATTTCACAACATGACTGATCCACTTTCAGTTTAGTTTAGTTTTTTTTTTTTTTTTTTTTTTTTTTTTTTTGCGGGGACTCTTTCAGTTTAGTTTAGTCGGGATGCAATTTGGTTTTTGACAAAGGGTGGATTTCCTTAGCTTAAAATTGAGCATCAGGAATACAAACCCAGTGGGCACACACCGGCCTTTGCATGGTTAGGATACACACAACCAACATCAACACATACACAAAAAACACACTGGCACAAGTCAGAATCTGAAGTGAGCTGTTGACTCTTTCAGTAAAGTAGCGAGGGAAAAAGAGGCATGTCTGATTGAATTGGGAGCAATGAAGGGTCATATGGATTTATTACTCAATCAACTTGATTTACTTACAAACAAAGTGGACAAGCAAGACTCCTGTATATATGTGAAAAAAACAAGGAGTTTGGTATGATTGCCGGCAGGCTGGAGCGAGCTGTGCAGCATGTACGTCAAAATGAGGTCAATTTGAGTGAGTTACTTGACAGATTTAGAAATGGTAGACTCTCTAAAGGAGGTGGAGAAACAAAATCAATATTTACGTAACATCACTGAAGAAAAGGAGAAAATATTCACATCAACCATTTATAAGGAAACAGAGTTTTCTTTTTTTGAAAGAAAAGGCAGAGCAATTTCTGCCTTATGCATTTCAAAACAGGTATGAAACCTGAGTGACCGAGGTCAATTACATGAAGGCAATGTTAGCGCTGCACGAAAAATGAAGCTGGCCATTGCCAAGACATGTTGAGCTAGGAACAGAAGAAAAGGGGCAGGAAAAGAGATACAAAAGGAGCTACAGGATGGGGAATACGAGAGCCTATCTAAAAATCTCCATCCACCGAAGCATGATCTGCTGGTCTGCAGAGTTCTTCGCCCAATGATGCCATAGGTCATGTTGGCTGCTTCACTTAGTAAGAGAGCATCAGGCCATCTGTTATTGCCAAAAACTCGGGCATTTCGAGTGCTCCATAAAGTGACCGCACACACAGCAAAAAGCACATGCCATAGTTTGCCAATTCTGTATGATGCCAGAGGTGATGAGACAAACTCCAGAAGGCTGTTTGCCTGCACAGCCAGGTCTAGCACCCCAATTTTCTTCCAAAGGACATCCGCAGCTTTGCATCTGAGCACCAAGTGAGTAATTGATTCAGTGGCAGGGCAAACATCACATCCGTCATGTGATGCAATAGCTTTCCAATTCTTGTTAACCATGTTATCTCGAGTGTTCAGCCTACCATGAAAGGCCAGCCAGAGAAAAACTCAGTGCCGCATGGGGATGATGCCGTTCCATATGAAAGCAGCCCGCGGCCAATTCATACCTCTGAAAGTTAACAAATTATAAAAGTACGCCGTTGTTGCTTCGCCCTTATGAATAGAAGAAACCCTTTTATCACCATGTGTTAGATCCGGCTGTATGTTGCAAAGCTTTGCCAGCAGGTCATCCAGTTGCCGTGGAGCGGTCATAGACAGGTTGGGATGTAATTGAATGTTCCATTGCCCACTGTAGTGAGAGGCCACAGTGCATAACTTGTTCCTGGCAAAAGTGAAAAGCGTGGGAAAAGAGTCCCTTAACCGGCCATTGCCTGACCAATCATCTAGCCAGAAGGAAATCCTGGAGCCGTCTCTAACGAGCACTTTGTAGCGTTGATGACCAGAGGCATCGAGTTTTTGAGGTATCTCCAGATAGGTGCGTCTCCATTGCTTGCTACCATTGGAATGGTGCGTTCACAGTATCGTCGTCCAAACCAACTAAAGCAGGGCACTTCACTATCTTGCAACACCTTCATGGTGAAGCGGCAGATCATAGCCAAATTATGCGCACGTAAATCCCGGATTCCGAGTCCCCCACTGCCCCTGGGGAGGGTAACAACATCCCAGGCCACCAAGCATTGCCCTCCAAGGGCAGATTTCTTTCCTTGCCACAAAAACCCCCTGAGAATTTGCTCAAGCTTATCCAGGGACTCCTTCGGCCATAGAAATCAGGCCATATAATAATTTGGTATAGCTGCAAGTACGGAGTTTATGTAAGCCTCCCTCCCCAAGACAAGAAGGTTACCAACCAGCCAGAGAGTCTTTTGTCCACTCGGTGTATGACTGGCATCAACATCGCATGGGTGATCTTGTTTGTTGACAACGGCAAGCCCAAGTAGTTACAAGGGAAGGTTGAGACCGGACACTCTAGCAGCTCAGAAACTTGCTGGCTAGTAGATTGCTCCATGTTGATGGGCACAAAGGTGCTTTTATTGAAGTTGATCTGCAGACCAGTGAAGTCAGAGAAACGCTTAAGCATCCTCTTGACGATTGCGGTTTGCTCCACAGTCCCTTTGATCAGAATCAGGGTGTCGTCGGCGTACTGCAGCACCGGGAAAAAGGAATCCATCTCCAACGGATGTAGCAGATTGCCTCTCTTGAACTCCTCACAACACATCTGCCACTAAAATAAACAGGCAGGGTGATAATGAATCCCCCTGCCGGAGACCACACTTTGCGAGGATCGGCTCCCCCAGTTTTCCATTCAAAGTAACCCTTGCCAACTGTGTAGAGAAGGTTCTTGATCCAGAAGATCCACCTTTGTCCAAAACCCCTGGCGGCCAAAACAGCAAACAGTGCGTCCCAGCTAATACTATCAAAAGCTTTCTTGAAGTCTAGCTTCAGTACAATCATTGGGATCTTCTTCTTTTCTGCATATTGTACAAGCTCCGCAGCGAGGGAAATTTTTTCAACAATGCATCTGCCAGCAAGGAAACCAGATTGTAGTGGGTGCACTAGTTTAGGTATCCACAGCTGCAGCCTGGTAGTTAAGGCCCTGTTTGGTTCATAAGTTCTAGGACTTTTTTTAGTCCCAACTTATAAGTCCCAAGTCCCTAAAAAGTCCCTACTTGTTTGGTTCCTGGGACTTAACATGGACTAAAAGACCATATTACAACTATAAGTCCCTATAAGACTCTCCTTTAGAGTCTTATTTCATAAGTCTCAAATGCCCACTTTAAGTCCCTATAAGTCCCTCCTGTTTGATTTAGATGGGACTTATAGGGACGTTTGATTTAGATGGGACTTATAGGGACTTTTTTAAGTCCCTAAACCAATAAGTCCCTGGAAACAAACACCCTCTAAGACTTTTGTGGCTAGCTTGGGGAGGCTATGCACCAAGGATATAGGCCGGAAGTCTTTAATCTCCATTGAAATTTCTTTTTAGGCAGCAAGAAATGGATGCAGAATTGACGCCTGAGAGATCGGCATTATTTGCATGAAAGTCACTGAAAAAATTCAGCAGATCAGGTTTCAGAGTTTCCTTGAAGCATTTGTAGAACTCATTTGTGAAACCGTCTGGCCCAGGGCTACGGTTGTTCGGGGAACGGTTGATTGCAGAGACGATTTCGGCCCATGAAAACTGCTCTTCTAGCGAGCTTAGGTCGATCGGATCATAGAGCGCTGAGATATCTACGACCGGTACCGAAGGAGAGGCCTGTCCGAACAAGGTGTTGAAATACTCAGTTGCTATCCTGAGCTTGTCCTCATCATCAAAGAATTCGATACCATCCTTGACAAGAACTCTGATTTTGTTCCTTCTTGAATGACTATTTGCAGCAGCATGGAAAAAACGGGTGTTTTCATCCCCCAAAGTGCATTGACGGATTTTTGCCCTTCTCCTCCAAATGCTAGTTTGCCAAAGGATTAACTGCTGGACTTTCTTATTGGCATAATCTCTAAGACAAAACTCCAAGTTAGAGAGTGTCCTGTACTCCTCAACCGCATTCAAAAAGTCCACAACATGCTTGTTATTTTCCATGAGCAGCTGAACACTTCCCCTGCTTCTACCCCACTTGCGGATGGCAGCTCGAATTCTTCTCATCTTAATGCTGATAAGAGATGTAGTCACAGCAAAGGCCCTGGTGCCTCTAGTCCAACCTTCTGAGATAACCCCCCTGACCTCTTCAATATCCAGCCAAAAATTCTCGAACCTGAAAAAATTGCTTCTGGTGGTGTCTTTACTGAATTCCACGATGAACAGAGCATGATCAGAAGTTGCGGCCATTATGGCAGTGGCCACAGTTTGGAAGAAACCCAAATTCCACTCGGCGTTGACGAGCACCCTGTCCAGCTTAACAAGCGTTGGTTCCCTTCTCTTATTGGACCAAGTATATTTGCGATTTGCAATAGGAATATCATCCAAGCCATGTTCTCTAATCCAGCTGTTAAAGTGCTCCATGACTGACCAGTTTATGCATCCTCTAGATTTCTCATGGGCAGACCTGTACATGTTGAAGTCACCCAGCAGTATCCACGATCCACCCACAAGAGCAGCAGCTTGGTTGAGGTGCTGAAAAAAAATCTTCCCTTTCTGAACTATCACATGGGGCATATACAGTGGTCAGTGTGGCGGCATTTCCATTGGAATTTGACTGAAAGTTAACAGTAATGCAGAACTCCACTTCAAAGCAGGAGACAGTTGATGGATTCCAAGCCTTCAAGCTCTGAAGTTTTGTTTCCTGCAAGCACGCAACGTCAGCACGGCTTATAGAGTGAGTCGCATCCTTGATTAAAGAGCATTTATCAGTGTCACCAAGACCGCATATGTTCCAGTTTAGAATCCTCATATTAGATGTGGGGGGCACACAAAAAACAAGGAAGAACAAAGACAGAGGACAGCAAGGAGGTACTCTGAATGTAAGACTGGAAATTCATTCGAATAGAGACAAGAGATGCAAATACAAGTAGGATGCAGATACAACAGCCGCAGACGCAGCAGACCGACACATGCAGATACAACTACCCCTGAGAGTGACATGGACTGAAGATAATAACGCATGACAAGTCTTGTTGAATCTATCGAAAAAAAAGTCTTGTTGAATCTATGAGAGAGTTTGAGAATCTTGTTACAGATCAAGAAACTATCATTTCACAGTGAATCTAGGTTGGCTGTTTTTTTTCATTCTTGATATAAGGTTGCCTATATGATCGAGATTTGTGTTCGATGCTGAAGAAATTCGCGGAGAAGGGACATAACTAAAAAGAATTTCTATTCATAATAATACTAATTCAGACACCAATTACATCAAGAGTAGCCCCATTGGCCACGTTTGGTTCCAGAGACCATATTCACACCTAGACTGGCTAGAATCAGCCGAGCTACACTCTGATTCTGATGGCTAGCACGATTTACACTAACAGCTGAGCTACACTGATTCTGTGCCCTGCCATGGGTGGTTCATTCAGTTGGTCCATACGAAGTAGGGGCACACGGGTCCCATGGCCGGCGTCCAGTTGCCACAGCCGAAGAAGCACTTCCCCTGCATCGGCCCTGGCATGGACACCACGCCTCCTCTGGTCGGTACCCTGCAGTAGCAGAAGCACGTCGCAGAGGTGCCACCGCAGGGGCTTATCATGTGTGGCTGCGGCTGCTGCTGCTGCTTCTGCTGGATCAGCGGCGTCGCCAGCGCCGATGAGCCACCGCAAGGGCTTGTAAGTAACTGCGGCGGCTGCTGCTTCTGCTGGATCGGCGGCGATGGCGCCAGCGAGCCGGTGATGGTCATCTTGACCCCACGCAGCATGAGCTCAACGAGCAGCCGCGCCGTGTTGCGCGCGTCGTCCAACCCGCAGTGCAGGCGGCCCTCCCAGTCCAGCCCCGCCGCCCGGACCGCCTCCTGAAGGGTGACCCGCCCTCCGCCGCCGAGCGCCGCCTGGAAGGGGACCCTCAGGTTGATCCAGCGATCGAAGTAGGAGGGCTTCTCGATCCCCTTGAAACGGCACTCTGACTCGAGCATGGTGCGGCAATCCCAATCTCCCCACGTCACGACGGCCAAGCTCCCTGCCCCCGCCGTCGCCGCCTTCAGCCAATTGTCGTGCATCCAGAGCGCCTCGCCAAGATCCACGCCGCCGTCCACGTCCTCCTGCCGGATGCCGGTGAGTTCCCTGCAAAACTCGGTCAGCACAGGGTGATGTTTTGGACGAACGTACCTGCGAAACGCGGACTCGATGCGGCCGGTGGCGCCGTCGACGAGCACGGCGGGGAACTCGATGATTTCCTGCGGGAAGATCCGCGCGTCTTTCACGCACGTCGCCTCGAAGTCGACCACCACGAAGAAGTCGAAATCTTGCACCTGCCCCTGCCCGCGCGCCGCCATGATCGCTGCCATGTTCGACGAGGTGCGCGCAAACTGCGAGAGTCGAGATCGGGGAAACTAGGGATCGAAAACTAGGGCGGCGAAGATCGGGGAAAGTGGGAATCGAAAACTAGGGCAGCGAAGGTCGGGGAAAGCTGGGATCGAAATCTGATTTGTTTTATCGTCACGCTTCGGGCAGGCACAATTTCTAATCCAATCCGATACTTATCGGAACAACACTTGGCGCTCTCTTTTTTTTACGCAGTTGGCGCTATTTTTTAATCTACTCCCTCCGTTTCTAAAGGAGAACGCTCCTTTGCGGGCGATCGTTGCAACGCTCGATCCATATCCTCTCCTCCAGTTAATTCTATTAATTAGTGGGACTCAGTTTTTTCTTCCATAAATCTCTGCCGCAATAAATTAAACAAGTGGGGCCCAGCATTGCCTTTCATAAATCTCTCTGCCCCCCCTGATTTCAACGGGGTGGGCCAGGTGCATCCCTTAATTTTCGGAGTGAATTGCAAAAACCACCACATTTGAAGTTAAAGCATCCAATTGCCACCACATTTCCAGCGCGTCCCAAAAATCCACCACTTTACTTGTAAATTTTCTCAATAAAAACAAATGACCGGTTTGCCGCAGTTAACCCGATTTCTGACAGGGCTGGCCCACCCGTCAGGTGCCACGTGGGCGAGGCCAGACGGCAAGTGGGTTGACGGCCGTTAGGGCTGTCGGTACAAAACAGAGCCCCCACTCCCCGTCGCTCACACTCCACTCGCTCACTCTCTCACTCTCACTCCTCTGCTCTGTCCCCTGTTGCCGCCGCCGGAGGCACGGTTCCCTCCCCGCCGTAGAAGATGCCGTCGTGGAAGGATGGAGAGGAGAGCAGCGACGAGGAGGAGCTGGTCGGCATGGATCTGGAGCAGCACTGGGTAAGATATCTGCTTTGCACCTAGGGTTAGGGTTAGTGTTCAAGTGTTCTTCGATTTGAGACCATGTTTGGAGCAGTTGCTATCTTTTCTGCGGTTCACTAGTGTGCTACAATGCAGGCGAACCCTGACACCACTATAGATCCATCCTTCTGTGGTAGAGCTGCAGATGCAAGCATCACATGTAGACTGCACTTGGCCCCATGCATGAAATATGTTGCATTTGAAGGAAAGGACACTGGGAGGAGGTTCTATGGATGTGCTGTTCCTCAGGTCAGTGTTATCCAACGAGTTAATTTGGAGTGTCTGCTGTAGATTTGCAGTCTAATGTAGATTTGGTAGTGTAATGTAGATTTGGTAAATTCAGTTAAATGTAAGTTAGTCTGCAGTAAATTTGCAGTGTATGCAGTAGATTTGGTAGTTAGTATGCAGTAAATTTGGACTGTCTGCAGTTGCTGTCAGTAAATTCAGTTAAATTGTGTTAGTGGTAGTTAGTCTGCAGTGAATTAAGTAAATTCAGTCAATTTGGACTGTCTACAGTTGATGAAACATGTTTTTCACAGTGATTTTGCAAGCATCAGTTTCTGTCAGTAAATGAAACATGTTTAGGACATTGATTAAGTAAATGAAACATGTCAGTAAATTAAGTAAATGAAACATGTCAGTAAATTAAGTAAATGAAACTTGATGCAGGATGGTATTGACTGTGGAGTTGCTCAGTGGGTTGATGCCCCATGGCCTTCTATTCTGCAAAGATGTTTGGAGAAGTTATGGGAGATGTTTCATGAGGAGAATCATGGCAGAATGATTGACCATGAGAAGTATAAGAAAGAGTTGGACAAGGTCAGCAAGCAGTTGGATACACTTGGGGATCAGTACAGTCAGCTGGTTGAGGAAGTCACCAAGATGTTTGATTGGGTAGATCAGAACAACAGGGTCATGAGTGATGAAGAGTTCAAGCAGAAGCAGATGGATGTGGACAAGGACATGGAGAAGCTAGCTATCAGCAAGGAGAAGCAGAGTGCTGACTTTGGCAAGATGAAGGAGATGGAGAAGCTGGCTCAGGAGCTGAAGGAGATGAAGTGCATTCTTAGGTCTCAGGGGGAGATCATTAGGAACACAAGGAAGGAGAGGGATGAGATGAAGAAAGAGAGGGACAGGCTGGTAGAGGAGAAGAAGAAGCTGGAGTTTCTGGTGGGTGATCTTATGAAAGCTGGTCATGGCAACAAGGACAAGCTTGCCAAGATCAAGTCAATCCTTGATGAGTGAACAATGATGTTCATCACCTCAGTTATGTTAAGCTAATATGTGGCCTTGGAACAGTATAGCTGGCCTTGGGGTTGTATATTTTGGGAATCCCCTAGTTATGTAATGACTGTAATGATTTTCTACAAAACTACCTCCAGTTAAGTTATGTAATGTATGTAATGACTAGCTACAAAACTACCTCCAGTTAAGTTATGTAATGTATGTAATGACTAGCTGCAAAACTACCCCAGTTATGTAATTGTTGATGACCAAGGTGGCCAAAATCTTTTAGAATAGAAAATCAAACAAGGCTTGGGCTCAAGGTGGCCAAAATCTTTTAGAATAGAAAAAGCATCAAATCAAACAAGTAATGATCAGTTAAAATATCAGTCAAAATATCAATCAAACAAGCATGAAACTTTCTCAGATTAGTCACATAGATATGAATGATTTACTGTAATTTTTAGAATTTTTTCTGGCAACTTTTAAATATCAGTCAAAATGTGGTCAAACTAGTCAAGCTCAAAGTTGAAATGCATTAAGGCCATAGTAACTGGCCATTCATATCAAAAGCACAAGGCCATAGTAACTGCCATGTTTCTGGCCATGTTTTTACTGCCATGTTTTTCAACTTCTTACTGCCATGTTTTTCAACCAAAAGCACAAGGCCATAGTAACTGGCCATTTTACAACCAAAAGCATAAAGAAATAGTAGCTGCCATGCTGCCATGTTACATCCAAGGTGGCCAAAATCTTTTAGAATAGAAAATCAAACAAGGCTTGGGCTCAAGGTGGCAAAAATCAAACAAGTAAATTGTTGATGACACAAACATGTTCTCAACCATAAAAGTTCTCATCCATAACAGTTCTCAAACTTAGCATGGTAACACAAACAAGTTCTCAAGCTAAATACTGATTACACATAGCAGTTCACACATAGCAGTTCTCAGGCATAGTTTATGATATTTAGAAATACTTAAGGTAGGCAGTTCAAAATACAACAGCCAAATTGTGCACTGACTAGTTGCCACTGGCATAAAAGTAACCCCTCATCCTGGTGCTCTGGAACCTCTTCCTTTTAGACCCTACTGTTGCTCCCTCTGTTGTAGTTGCAGCCCTAGGTGCCATGTAGGGCCTTCCACCTCTCCTGCTGGCTGCATTGCTTGAACCTGAAGCTCTTGTGGTAGCCTGGGAAGTAGTAGAAGCATCAATGGTGATGCTTGCCCTTGTAGAAGCAGCAGTTGTTCTTCTTGGCCTTGTAGAAGCAGCAGGCTGGGCAGGACCAGTAGAAGCAGCAGTTGATTTTCTTCCCCTGGTAGATGTAGCAGGCTGGGAATGACCAGTAGCAGTTGTTCTTCTAACCCTAGTAGTTGCAGCAGGTGGTGCACTGGTTGCAGGCTGTGCAGTAGCAGTAGAACTTCCCCCAGCTCCATGGTAGTGAGTTCTGGTTGTCTAAGAAAGCACACATCATAGCCCAACAATTAGGATGAATCAAATGATTAAAACAATGAAAACTGGTGAGGCTAGTTGTTTGTGCCAGTTTCATGGTAATAAGTTGAAAACAATGACAACAGTGTGCATATTCCATACCTTGTGCTTGTCCTTTCTTGCCTGCAGATGAGGCTTCAGGGGCTGAGGGCAGTAGGTGTACCTATGTTTCTGCATCTTGCAGTTGCTACAGGTGATAGTTGCCATCCTTAATGTATCCTTCTTTGTTGGGACCTCAAATTGCCCCTTCCTCCTAGCTGTTTGCTTTCTGCCCTTCTTCTCTTTGAACACTGGTGGATCTATGTCAGCAGTTGGTGTCCTAGGCCAACAGTCAGGCCCTGGTACAGGGTAGATGATGTGCTTGTATGTTTCCTTATACAATGGTTTTTTGAAGAACTCATGCACATAGTCTTCTGGCTGCCCCTTCACTCTTGTAATGGCAGAAACTGCATGGTTACATGGCCAACCACATAGGTCCCACTTCTTGCAGTCACAGGTCCACTTATCAAGGTTCACACAGTAGGTAGACTCCCCACTAGTGACTTGCCAAATACCAGGACCTGCCATGTATGCAGTGCATTGCCTTGAGTACTTCTTTGACTCCTCCAACTTCTCCATATAAGTGGGTGTTATCTCCCACTTACTCTTCTCTGTCTTCTCTCTAACTGCTTGGTACTTAACCATCAACTTAGTTCTGAATCCATCTACACAGCTCCTTATTGGCTTGTTCCTCACATCTAGTATCATCTTGTTATACACTTCACTAAGATTGTTAACTACTAGGTCTGTCTTGCATGTGTGATCCATAGCATGCCTTGCCCAAGTCTCTTTAGGGATATCACAAAGCCACTTCCAAGCATCTTTATCCTCCTTTCTCAGTTCATTCATTGCAACCTCAAAACCATTCTTGGTGTATGAATATGCAGCATTGTCCATATGCTTCTTCAACTCCTCACTCCTGAAGCCAGCTGACTGGAAATTTGCATAGATATGTCTAAGACAATATCTTTGAGGTGAGTGTGGGAACACAGCTTGAATTGCATTCAACAGCCCCTGTTGAAGTCATTACATAGATGGCAACAAGTATTAATCATATAACTTCATAATGGCAGCAAGTATTAATCATATAACTTCATAATGGCAGCAAGTATTAATCATATAACTTCATAATGGCAGCAAGTATAAGAAATTATTATTTCTAGAAATTGCTCATTCAATTGTGAAATGAAAAATATACCTTCTGTCTATCAGAGATGATTGTGTATGTGCCCCACTTGTTCCCCTCTCCAATGCAAGCTCTTAATTGGCTAAGAAACCAAGTCCAACTTTCCTTGTCCTCCTTATCAACAATACCAATTGCAATAGGGAATATGTTGTTATTCCCATCCCTACCAGTGGCAGCAAGTATCTGTTGCCCAGTAGAAAGCTTGATAAAGCAACCATCTAAACCTGTATTAAAGCATTGGGTAGTGAAATGAGTGCATTATTAAGTACAAGATATGGGCAATGAATTGGAGTAATTTAGAATGCATATAATACCTATAAAGGGCCTAAACCCATTCAAGAAACCTTCTTTTGAAGCATTCAGACAGTAGAACATGTAGTGGAACCTAGGATTTGGGCTAGGATGGAGCTCAAGCTCTCTGGTAGTCACAATGCATCTGCTCCCAGGGTTGGTATCAAGCACAGCTTGAAGATAATCCCTAAACCTTGTGTATTGTCCCTTCATGTCACCTTCCACCACTTCAATGGCCAATGACCTTGCCCTGTAGGCCTTGGTCTTTGGCACTTCCAGCCCATACTTAGTCTTTGTTCTTTTTAAAATTGCATCAACACCAGCCCTTGGATTATCTCTCAGTTGCTGCTCACATGTTCTGGCCATCCAGTCAACTGTCACTTTGGTTTTTTCTCCATGTGCACCACAAGTGTGCAACAACTTCATCTTCTTGATGCAGAATGTCTTCTCATGAGCAATTGTGGATGCAGTCATGAAAAAAGGACACCCATTGTCCCTTTCTTTGCAATGCACAATGATCCTATCCTTGCAGTTCCTATGGTACTGGAAATTTCTAAGGATTCTGATATGAAAATTCCTAAGTGCTCTTCTAAACTGATACACATCAGTGAAGCACATACTCAAGCAAAGTTGGTCATGAGCATCTGGCTTGGTCTCATCATACCAGATCCTAGTCCTGGCCCTCTTGGCTTGACTCTTCCTTCCACAGGGCAGTGGTAGACCTGACTCATCATCTGAATCACTAATGCCATAGTCCCCAGGGAAACAAGCAGAATCATCAGATGGAATGAAATCAGGAATTACCTCAATGTCAGCTTCATGGTGTGATCTTGTAGTGGGGCCTGCTTTGCCTACTTTCTTGAATGTTTGAGGAAGAGGTGTCTCAGGTTCTGTGTCTGAGTCCTCTGCCTCTGGACACATCTCTTCCACTTTTGTGTCTCCTTCAAAGTGATGCATAGGATCCTCTCTCTGTTTCCTTTTCTGCTTCAGCTTCTCAATGATTTCATCTTCCTCCTCATTACCTATGTCATGCTCTTCCTCCTCAATGATTTCATCTTCCTTCTCAATGATTTCATCTTCCTCCTCAGAGCAGTCCTCACAACAGTTCAAATCAACAAACACTTCATCATCAGAGGGGCCAACATCTTCCTGTAATTTCTCTTTGCCCTTTGCTTTCTTCAAATTCATGCTCTGTTGTGTCTTAATATATGCAGACTCTTCACCTGGCTCTACAACAGCAATAGGCACAGCATAGAGCTCTTCAACTGTGTCTTCAACAGCAATAGGGAACAATACTCCTGCCTCATCTATAGAAATAATGTTGGAATCCCCCACATTACTTATAGGCACTTGTTCCTCCACAATATTTGACCTGTTAAACTCTCCTGGATTAGGCTCATTAGCCTTAATTACAGTTATGTTGAGCACCTTCTGCTCAGCATAATAGTCTAGCATCTCTTCCACACTATCTTCACTGTCAATAACCTGCATTCCTACTGCCCCCTTTCCTTCTTCTTTCATATAGAACATGTAGTCAGCTTCAGTATATCCCTCTTCAGTCTCTAGCAGTGCTAACATGTTAATATAAGTAATTTCTGACAGAGAAATGGTCCTCTCCAAGTTGTCTCTCCCTTGAAAATGGTACCTTATTTCCCATATCTCATCATCCAAACTACAGAAAATTGAGGAGAATTAGTGCTTCATTGATTCTGTTTTAATAATGTAACATGTTATTCAGACAAGATATTAGCACTATCTTCACTGTCAATAAGGACTAAACAAAGCATTCATGCATAAAACCATAAACCCAGAGCTATATTTCCTACTGAAACATGTTGTACAGAAAAGATATTAACTATATCAGCTACAACACTTGAGTAAACAAACAATAATCTTCAGTAAACAAAGCACTAAAATCAAACTGCCCTAAAATCTCCTAAAATCTAACAACCCTAAAATTTCCTAAAATCTAACAGCCCATTAACAACCATACTGTAACATGATAGGTTTATATGCAATCTAACAACCCTAAAATTTCCAGTGAATCCAATGAAGAGAGGGGTGGAGGGGGAAGAAATCTTACCACACGCCGCCGAACCCTGAAGCCCACTGATGGCCTTCTCCCACGCCTGAAGCCCTGATCTTGCGTGCTAGGGCCGCCGCCGCACGGCGCTCTATGTCCCACTCCGGCGGCGAGGGGGGCGAAGGGGATCGCTCCGGTGAAGGAGCCCGCTGCGTCAGCAAGCTACTGCTGCCGAACCAGTTGTCCACCTCCGAGAACCCATCACCATCGCCTCCAGTCCCTCCGCCGCCTGCTGACTCGCCGCCGCCGCCGGTAGGTTTAGCCGCCGCCGCCATCGCAGGACAGAGAGAGAGAGACGGGGGAAAGAGGGGAGAATGGGCCAAGCAGTCAGAGCCGCGACCGCTTTGACCACGCGCGTGCCGTAACGGCCGTCAACCCACTCGCCGTCTGGCCTCGCCCACGTGGCACCTGACGGGTGGGCCAGCCCTGTCAGAAATCCGGTTAACTGCGGCAAACCAGTCATTTGTTTTTATTGAGAAAATTTACAAGTAAAGTGGTGGATTTTTGGGACGCGCTAGAAATGTGGTGGCAATTGGATGCTTTAACTTCAAATGTGGTGTTTTTTGCAATTCACTCTAATTTTCCTGACACACAAATTTGCTTAATAGGAAGGTTGAGATCCCGTCAAAACAAATAAGGAAAGTTGAGTTACCTTAGTTCCGGTCGGAAACCGAGCGCTAGAACGCTCGCGCGCGAAATAGCATCTCTCGTTTCTAAATATAAGTATTTTTACATATTTCGAATAGTCTATAACATACGAATGTATGTAGACATATTTTAAAATGTAGATTCACTTATTTTACTCCGTATATAGTCATGTGTTGGAATCTCTAAAAAGACTTACATTTGGGAACAGAGTGAGTAATCAACAAACCAAAGGCTGTGATTTCTCTAAAAAAACAAACAAAGGTTGTGATTAGCGGGGAATAAAAACAATGGCTGTGCATCTTCACATGTTCATGTGTTAGTTGGTTTTGTTGGAGCCTTTCTTATTATTATCTTGCTACTTCTACTTTAGAGTCTTAGAGCATCTATAGTCGGGCATCCCAAACCTGCCTCAAACCCTGGGCGGACAGCCCACCACTGACCAGTAAAACAAAAATGGCTCATCCGGGCGCTTCAAAACGCCCTTAAAAGCACGGACTGTCCGACGCCCATTAATCCATCGGCAAGTTGTCGGTGGAGCCCGACGAGGACAGCGGCTCCGCGCTTGGGTCTACCGTCGGTCGCTGACGACGGCGGGGACGGACGCTTGGCGGCTCCGCTGGATGAACGCCAAGGCGTGGCAGCTTGCCATTGAGCAGTCTGAGTGCGAGGGGGCAGAGGCAACGGCGGAGGCGGCTCGGCTCACGAAGCTCAAGCGGCAGGAAGACACGACCGTCCGGTGGCTCAAAGTGCCCATCGTCCTCTCCGACACCTCCGAGACGACAACGGCGACGACCATGGCACCTCGTCCGATGACTCGGGCAATCCTCCACCAACCGCCGACACCTACAGCTGCACTGTCGACCGAAAGGGGAAAGGTTCGCGAGGAAGTGGTGAAGATCCACCTTCTCCACTTTAATTTCAAGTTTCCAGGTGTAGTTTAAATTTGTCCGTCATATATGTGCATTATGTGAATTTTGGCGATCTTTTAAAGATCTGTTGGTGATCTTTTGGCGAACGGATTGTGCATTTATATGTCCGGTTGTATGTCTGTTTCATGTTCTACGTAGTTTTATTCATGTTGCATGATTTGGTATTGATATAAGGGATCGAATATAAGATACACGGATGTGGACGACGCTTTTTGAGGCCTGGCCGATCAATGCACGCGGACACGACTGGACGCGTCAGCGGACGCTTCAACAGATGATGTAAAACTTGATGATATAAAAATGATTATAGGCTAGAAAAGATAAGATGTTTGGACACCGTGGTTGTGGTTGCTTTTCCATATGCCCAAAAACTGGAGCCCAAAGAAGTGAAAAACTGAAAAGCAATTGAAACATGAAATCCAACGGTGGAGAGGTCAGGAGCTTCGAACGGGACTAGCGACTCGGTGGTGGTCAGGTCGGTAGATTGGAGGACACCTGATCGCTAATAAACCTCAGCGGCCGACGATGGTGTGGCAGCTACCATCTTGGACGGGGAACTGTTTGAATTGACAACGGCGTTTCGAGCTTCCACAATAGTTTTATTGACCGAAAGGTACGAGCAATGGGGTGGCAGCGGGGCTGGGGCGGTCACCGGATTGTCGGTGACAAGTAAGTTTCACCGTGGCGGTTGGGTTCCCGACACCGGAAGACGTCTAAACATTAGGGATAGTTACTTTGACTCTTATAACATGACCCAAAGTTCGCTAGGCAGCTGGAACATTTTGGTCCCAGCTCACCTGGTCAATTTGGGCCATGCTTCAGAGATCCAATGATCCACGTGTATTTTTTTTTCTATTTGTGCACCTAGAGGGCGATTGCATTGTAGTCTCCTACACATTTTTTGGAGCCCTTATAAATACCCAAATGATATGTATTACAAGTCAGATGCGTGGCACTTTGGCCCTGACGTTTTTTGACAACAATTATAGTCACGCATTGATAGAAAATGAGTGGATGAAAAGAAAAACTGTTATCCGCGGAAGGGAATGAAATCTTACTCAAATCAGTTGTACAATCTATCCCAACTTATGCCATATCTGTCTTTAAAATCCCTAAAAAATTGCGAAGGAATCATTGACGCGTGCTACCTCTTGAGCACTCCGTTGGTTTTCCCTTGAAGAGGAAAGGGTGATGCAGCAAAATAGCGTAAGTATTTCCCTCAGTTTCGAGAACCAAGGTATCAATCCAGTAGGAGACTACACGCAAGTCGTCTCGTACCTACACAAACAAATAAGAACCTTGCAACCAACACGATAAAAGGGTTGTCAATCCCTTCACGGCCACTTGCAAAAGTGATATCTGATAGAGATAATAAGATAAATATTTTTGATATTTTTATGATATCGATTGGAAAGTAAAGATTGCAAAATAAAAGACGGAAGGAATAGTAAATTAATAGGAAAATAATATGATGGAAAATAGACTCGGGGGACATAGGTTTCACTAGTGGTTTCTCTCAAGATAGCATAATTATGGTGGGTGAACAAATTACTGTCGAGCAATTGATAGAAAAGTGCATAATTATGAGAATATCTAGGCATAATCATGTATATAGGCATCACGTCCGCGACAAGTTGACCGAAACGATTTTGCATCTACTACTATTACTCCACACATCGACCGCTATCCAGCATGCATCTAGAGTATTAAGTTCATAAGAACAGAGTAACACATTAGGCAAGATGACATGATGTAGAGGGATAAACTCAAGCAATATGATATAAACCCATATTTTTATCCTCGATAGCAACAATACAATGCGTGCCTTGATGCCCCTGCTGTCACTGGGAAAGGACACCGCAAGATTGAACCCAAAGCTAAGAACTTCTCCCATTGCAAGAAAGATCAATCTAGTAGGCCAAACCAAACTGATAATTCAAAGAGACTTGCAAAGATAACAAATCATACATAAAAGAATTCAGAGGAGCTTCAAATATTGTTCATAGATAATCTTGATCATAAACCCACAATTCATCGGATCTCGATAAACACACCGCAAAAAGTATTACATCGAATAGATCTCCAAGAAGATCGAGGAGAACTTTGTATTGAGATCCAAAGAGAGAGAAGAAGCCATCTAGCTAATAACTATGGACCCGAAGGTCTATGGTAAACTACTCACACATCATCGGAGAGGCTATGGTGTTGATGTAGAAGCCCTCCGTGATCGATTCCCCCTCCGGCGGAGCGCCGGAAAAGGCCCCAAGATGGGATCTCACGGGTATAGAAGGTTGCGGCGGTGGAAATAGGGTTTGGTGGTGCTCTCGGATGTTTTCAGGGTATATGAGTATATATAGGCGAAAGAAGTCGGTCAGGGGAGCCACGAGGAGCCCACGAGGGTGGGGGCGCGCCTACCCCCCTGGGCGCGCCCTCCTGCCTCGTGGCCTCCTCGTTTCTTTCTTGACGTCCACTCCAAGTGTAACACCTCGCATGTAACTTTCCACTTTTGTAACTCCGACTCTTGCCATTTTCGGCTATGTGCTATGATATTCCCTTCGTGGTCGGGTTTTGTTTTCATTTTTCATTTTGTTCATGTCATGCATTTCATATCATGTCATCATGTGCATTGCATTTGCATACGTGTTCGTCTCATGCATCCGAGCATTTTCCCCGTTGTCCGTTTTGCAATTTGGCGCTCCCATCTCCTCCGGTGCACCCCTCTTGTTTTCTTTCATGTGCGGGTGTCAAACGTTCTCGGAATGGACCGAGGCTTGTCAAGTGGCCTTGGTATACCACCGGTAGACCACCGGTCAAGTTTCATTCCATTTGGAGGTCGTTTGGTACTCCAACGGTTAACCGGGCATCCGCAAAGTCCTTTTGTGTGTTGCAGCAAAACCCCCTCTCTAAACAGCCCAAAACCCACCAAACTCTCTTCCATGCTCTAGGTCGTTCGATCACGATCGTGTGGGCGAAAACCGCACCTCATTTGGACTCTCCTAACTCCCTCTACCTATAAAAATGCATCCCCTCCCGAAAACGTATGCAGTCCAAACCCTAACCCTCGTCCCTCCGCGCGCCGGACATGTCCGCCCGGCGCCGGAAAAATCGCCACCGCGCCCGGAGCCAGTCCGCCGCCGCCACGTGGCGCCGTACGCCGCGCGCGCCCGGCGGCCCGCCGAAGCCCGCCGCGGGCCCGCTGGCCCGTACGCCGCCGCGCGCCTTCCCCCGCTCGCCTCCTGCACCGCGCCGCCGCCGCCGCCTCGCCGCCTCGCCGCGCCGCCGCCGCCTCGCCGCGCTCGCCTCCGCGCCACTGGCCGCCGCGCGTCCCTCCGCTGGAGCTCGTCGCCGCCCCGTGCCCTCCGGCCTCCTCCGCCTCTCCTCCGGCCGGCCGCCGCCTTCCTCTCCCCTTCCGTCGCCGGCGAGGGATCGTACCCGATCAGATCTGGTAGAACTCCCCTGCGTTGACTTTCCCGAGACCCCGTTTTTCTCCAAGTTTTTCAATATGTTACAGCATATGCCCCTGTTCATCATTGCATAACTCTCTGCATATAGCTCCGTTTCGCGCGTGTAATATGTCAAATTGTTCATCTCGTGATGCTATACATTTTGTTCAATTGCACCATGTTCATTTGAGGCCATCTTGATGCCCAAATCTCTGTTGCAAGAGTGCTAGTTGCTGTTATCTGCTGGTTCTTAGCAGAACTTGGAGATTTGTCATTTTTGTATCATTTAATATGTGCATCTTATGGGCATGAGCTCTACATGTGTTTTGTTGTATGCCACGCCATCTTTCCAAGGGTGTATGCCATGTATATTTGTGATCTCTGTGGTGACTAGCACAAGCATGCAAACTAGGCCCCGTAATGTTTCTGATTTCAGAGACTTAGTAATTTCTCCAAGTCTTTGTCTGCTGTTATTTTGTTGCCATGTAAACTTGATGCTACGGAGAGATCCATGCATATTTTGGAGATGTTCAGTAAGGATGATTTGTAGATATAGTTGTAATTGATCCTTTCCTGCCCTTGTTTGCAATTATGGAGTGCCATAGCATGACTCAATCTTGCTCTACTTTTGCTATAAAATATTTCTGGCAGATTCTTAACATGATATGCAATATTGCCAAGCTTGTTGTAGTTGATCCATACATGATACGCTTTTGTTCTTGCCATGGTTAGCTTCACAAACTTGCCATCTTGCTGTAGGTATGCTTGTTTTATCATGCATTGCTTTGTGGTGAGTGCATCAAGCTCACAAAAATGCCTTCATATTATTGTTTCTGCCATGCTCTGTTTTCTGCTAAGTCTGAAACCTGATAACGAAACTTGCTATGTTTACAAGGTTGCCATTATATCTTCTGGTCCTTTTTGGCTTATGGTCAGTAAGGGACTTTTGTCATATGAATTTAGTAGAATACTGCCATGCCTTGTTTTGCCATGTCAAGTTCCTGTAGCATGTTGATTTCGTGCTGAACATTGCTACCTGATGTTGTTTTCTGCCATGTCCAGTAATTTCACTAAGTCTGTGAACCTGTTATCTTTTGCACTTTTGCCATGCTTGTTTGAGCTTGTTATGTTGTGATCTAGCCGTGGCTCAGTGTTCATCTTTTGTCAAGAATCTTCTGTAGATTACTGCCATATGCTTTGTTGCTATGTTGGAGTGCTGTAGCATTGTTACTTGTTGCGTTCTGATTGCTATCATGCTATTAATCGCAGATTCGTGTCATTCTTGTTTTGCTTGCCTTTTGCAAACCGTGCATCCGTTTCCGGTGATCTTTATATCGATTTCGACCAAAATCATCTCATCTTTCCAGTGGCATGCTTGGTTTGCCAAGTTACTGCCTTGTTCATCTTTTTCCTTCCGGAGCACGCATATGCATCGCATATCATATCTCGCATATCATACATGTTTTGCATCATGTTGCTTGTGCATTTCTCGGGATTGATTGTGGTTCCGTTGCTTGTGTTCTTGTCTTGGGTGATCCGGGAGACGAGTTTGTGAACGAGGAACCTATTGAGTACGCTTACGAGGATCAAGCTTTTGACAACTCTGAGAACCTTGCAGGCAAGATGACCACCCCTCGAAATCACTTATATCTTTGCTTTGCTAGTTGTTCGCTCTATTGCCATGCTGCGCTACCTATCACTTGCTATATCATGCCTCCCATGTTGCCATGTCAGCCTAACCATCTTTTCCTAGCAAACCGTTGTTTGGCTAAGTTACTGCTTTTGCTCAGCCCTTCTTATAGCGTTGCTAGTTGCAGGTGAAGTTGAAGTTTGTTCCATGTTGGAACATGGATATGTTGGGATATCACAATATCTCTTATTTAATTAATGCATCTATATATTTTGGTAAAGGGTGGAAGGCTCGGCCTTATGCCTGGTGTTTTGTTCCACTCTTGCCGCCCTAGTTTCTGTCATACCGGTATTATGTTCCTTGAGTTTGCGTTCCTTACGCGGTTGGGTGATTTATGGGACCCCCTTGACAGTTCGCCTTGAATAAAACTCCTCCAGCAAGGCCCAACCTTGGTTTTACCATTTGCCACCTAAGCCTTTTCCCCCGGGTTTTCGCGAGCCCGAGGGTCATCTTTATTTTAACCCCCGGACCAGTGCTCCTTCGAGTGCTGGCCCAAACCGAGCGATGTCCTGCGCCCCCTGGGCAACCAGGGTCTATGCCAACCCGACGTCTGGCTCATCCGTTGTGCCCTGAGAACGAGATATGTGCAGCTCCTATCGGGATTTGTCGGCACATTCGGGGGCTTTGCTGGTCTTGTTTTACCATTGTCGAAATGTCTTGTAGACCGGGATTCCGAGACTGATCGGGTCTTTCCGGGAGAAGGTTTATCCTTCGTTGACCGTGAGAGATTATGATGGGCTAAGTTGGGACACCCCTGCAGGGTATTATCTTTCGAAAGCCGTGCCCGCGGTTATGAGGCAGATGGGAATTTGTTAATGTCCGGTTGTAGAGAACTTGTCACTTGACCCAATTAAAATACATCAACCGTGTGTGTAGCCGTGATGGTCTCTTCTCGGCGGAGTCCGGGAAGTGAACACGGTTTGAGTTATGAATGACGTAAGTAGGAGTTCAGGATCACTTCTTGGTCATTGCTAGATGACGACCGTTCCGTTGCTTCTCTTCTCGCTCTCTTTTGCGTATGTTAGCCACCATATATGCTTATTGCCGCTGCAGCTCCACCTCATTACACCAACCTTTTCCTATAAGCTTAAATAGTCTTGATCTCGCGGGTGTGAGATTGCTGAGTCCTCGTGACTCACAGATTCTACCAAAACAGTTGCAGGTGCCGACGATGCCAGTGCAGATGATGGGATCGATCTCAAGTGGGAGTTCGATGAGGAACGTGGTCGTTACTATGTGTCTTTTCCTGATGATCAGTAGTGGAGCCCAGTTGGGACGATCGGGGATCTAGCATTTGGGGTTATCTTATTTTCATTTGGATCTTGACTGTAGTCGGTCTATGTGTGTATTTTGGATGATGTATGAATTATATTTATGTATTGTGTGAAGTGGCGATTGTAAGCCAACTCTTTATCCCATTCTTGTTCATTACATGGGATTGTGTGAAGATGACCCTTCTTGCGACAAAACCACTATGCGCTTATGCCTCTAAGTCGTGCCTCGACACGTGGGAGATATAGCCGCATCATGGGCGTTACACCAAGTCTCCTGGATTGCGTTTGTTCCAAAAATCACTCTCCTGAAGGTTTCATTCCGTTTGGATTCCGTTTGATATTCCTTTTCTGCGAAACACTGTAGGCAAAAAAACAGCAATTTGCACTGGGCCTTTGGTTAGTAGGTTAGTCCCAAAAATAATATAAAAGTATATAATAAAGCCCATTAAACATCCAAAACAGATAATATAATAGCATGGAACAATAAAAAAATTATAGATGCGTTGGAGACGTATCAAGCATCCCCAAGCTTAATTCCTGCTCGTCCTCGAGTAGGTAAATGATAAAAACAGAATTTTTGATGTGGAATGCTACCTAGCATAATTTTCTATGTAATTTTTTTTATTGTGGCATGAATGTTCAGATCCAAAAGATTCAAGATAAAAGTTTAATGTTGACATAAAAATAATAATATTCAAGCATACTAACTAAGCAATTATGTCTTCTCGAAATAACATGGCCAAAGAAAGTTCATCCCTACAAAATCATATAGTTTGGTCATGCTCCATTTTCGTCACACAAGAATGCTCTCATCATGCACAACCCTGATGACAAGCCAAGCAATTGTTTCATACTTTAGTAATCTCAAACGTTTTTCAACTTTCACGCAATACATGAGCGTGAGCCATGGACATAGCACTATGGGTGGAATAGAATATAATGATGGGGGTTATATGGAGAAGACAAAAAGGAGAAAGTCTCACATTGACGCGACTAATCAACGGGCTAGGGAGATGCCCATCAATTGATGTCAATTCAAGGAGTAGGGATTGCCATGCAACGGATGCACTAGAGCTATAAATGTATGAAAGCTCAACAAAAGAAACTAAGTGGGTGTGCATCCAACTTGCTTGCTCACGAAGACCTAGGGCATTTGAGGAAGCCCATTGTTGGAATATACAAGCCAAGTTCTATAATGAAAAATCCCCACTAGTATATGAAAGCGACAAAACAAGAGACTCTCTATCATAAAGATCATGGTGCTACTTTGAAGCACAAGTGTCGAAAAAAGGATAGTAGCATTGTCCCTTTTTATTTCTTTTTTTTGGCCTTTCTTTTTTTGGCCTTTCTTCTCTTTTTTTATTTGGGACAATGCTCTATTAATGATGATCATCACACTTCTATTTTTTACAACTCAATGATTACAACTCGATACTAGAACAAAATATGACTCTATATGAATGCCTCCGGCGGTGTACCGGGATGGGCAATGAATCAAGAGTGACATGTATGATAAATTATGCATGGTGGCTTTGCCACAAATACGATGTCAACTATATGATCATGCAAGGTGTTGGTGTGCAAAAGTAGGGGCTCTCCTTTTGACCCCTTTACTTGTGCACGGGCAGTCAGAGCCACGTGCCACGGCCACACTTAACAGAGCAGAGGAGGGAAGCCGGAGAGAAGCCGAAGCACAAGCCAACCAAGGCAACGCCAAGACCAGAAACACAGGAGAGCAAGAGGGCGAGGTGGACTCCCCCGGCAAGACCCTTGTCGGGGCGGCCTCCGCGGCCCCGTTAAGAGCCTTGCCGGAGCAACTTGCCCGATGCTAGCAGAGTAGGCCACCCTTGAGCCCGTGGGTTCCAACACCACCAACCCACCACATTGGAAACAAGGCTCGGGAGGAGCCTCTGTGGTGGCATGCAGATCTTCGTCAAGATCAAGAACATATGAGATCAGGTGAGGACTAGAAGACGGTGACCCTCGGCGGGATCCCAGCCGAGGAAATCCACAAGACCCCCGGCAAGACCCTTGCCGGGGACGACTGCAACGCCACGGCAAGACCCTTGCCGAGGGCATCAGCGGGGCCACTGCCAGGCCCGCACCAGCCAAGACTCCGCCGCCGTTCGCATGCGGTCGCCAGCCCAACCAGCTAGGCAGGCACCTGCGTGGAAACATGCGGCTTCCAGACCAACTCAGCAAGCACCTGCGTGGTGGCATGCAGATCTTCGTGAAGACCCTAACACCGCGCCACCTCAGCAGCTTGCCTGCCTACATGGCGCTGCACGCATCACTGGCCTGGGCGTGTGTCGAAGCAAGGCGGAGCGGCGACGGACGGGACGGGCCTCGTTCCCGTCCCCGATAAAGCTAATGGACACCTAAGTAACGCATTTAATGCGCTTTGTCCCGTAATGCCGGGCGATAAACTCGCACACTGTACACCTTTCCACCTCCTGTGTGCCACTGTGGCAACCCCTTTTGTCTATAAAAGGAGGCCCGAGGCATACTGGAGGGGGATTCAGCTCTTTGGAACGACGCAGCCACCGTAGCTAGTTCGAGAGCTCAAGAACACTCTGAAATACACACCAAAGCAGGACTAGGGTATTACGCATCTTCGCGGCCTGAACCTGGGTAAACGATCTTTGTGCTAGCTCCTGAACCTGCTCTTCTCACAACCCCGCGCCCGCCGACCGTAGAAGGGGTTCCAGTGATCCCATAGGTGTCGTTTCCACCGACATCTTTGGCGCGCCAGGTAGGGGTTGGCGAAGTTGTGAGAATCTGGTCTAGCAGTTAGCCTAGCAGTTCTTCATTGCCATGGCTTCAAAAGAAGAAGACGGCCAAGAGAGCGGCGTCGCCTGCAAGCGCGAAGGGCGCCAGTGCGGCGACAGGAAAGCTAAGTCATGCCGAACCTTAAATAATTCCTTTTTTATATAAGGTTATTCCCCTCGGAGATCTCGTTCGTTGTATGGAAAACCTGCACGCAACGGGGCCATTCCGCTATTGGCAACGCCCTTACTCTGTTTCGAGTCCGCTCAATAGCTTAAGCGGTCGCGTCGAGAACGACACGGTAGCCTTCCGCAATTGGCAACGCTCTCGATTCTGACTCGAGCCAAGCTCGACAGTTCGAGCGGCCGCGCTGAGAGTGGTAAGGTGGTTCGCTTGGCAGCAAGCACACCCAGCAGGCTATCGAGGATCCGTCCTCGAGGCGCCGCGCCCTGGGTTACGCGCCGGCAACCCTACCCGGTTAACGTAGGGTGGACATACAGAGAGAGAGATTGAACAGGGAAATAACATGCACTGATTCAAAAGTACTGCAGAGTTATATTACATCAATTGTTGGTGCGGTTCTAACTAAAGATATAAATTGTCTTGGTCATGAACCTGCAGCGATGATAAGAAGCGGGGTGCCTAGTCCCGGCGCTGGCCCTCTACCCTATGGATTCCATCGATGCCGCTGATGACGGGCTCGATACGCTCCCTGAGCGGCGCGAGGTCCACATCCTCCGGCAAGCTCTCCAGCGCAGCGTAGAAGTCGAGGGTGAGATTCCAGTATGCCACCTTGATGAGAACCTTGGTCATGGCACCCTGACAAAGCCTCCGGGCCTCATTGGCCAGGAAAGTCACCCTGGTGGAGCGGAAATGCTTCAGGTCTCCAAGAACACCCTTGAAACAGGGTCAGCCTGGCGTTGGGAGTCGTGCTGCTATCCGGAGCGTACCTCACATTTGGCATCTCCATGGTGGCCAGCTGCGCGGTGATCCTGCCGGCGACATCTTCGAGGCGGCCGATCCAGCGATTCTCGCCATCCACGAAATCCCTATGGTTGGTGGCTTCATTCTTCCGCTGCTGCTTCTCGGCCTCCAAATCCTTGGCCAGGGTCTCCTCCCGGGCCTTGGCCTCCGAGACCGTCTCCTCAAGGCCCTCCAGCTTCAGCTTCAGGTCTTTGATAGAGTCGTTGGCCTTGGAGAGCTGCCCAGCCTTGCCAAGGACTGCGCCGTGCGCCTCCACCAGGGCACCGTTGAGCGTATTCTTCTCCTCGGCCAGCTTTTGGGTCTGGTCCTTCAGCCCGTCCCGCTCCACCTCCAACTCCTTCACCCTGTCGGCGTGAACCAGAGCCTGGGCATCGAGTGCCTCCTTGTGCCTCTGCTCCAGTTCCCGGGTCCGCTGCACGACGAGCTTCTCCACCTCCTCATCCTTGCCGTGGAGCGTTGCGGCAAGCTTCTCCTCGCGCGCGGCAAGGTCCTCCTCCTGGGAGTTCAGTGCGGCCTCGTGCTAGGTTCGAGCGGCCTCGGTTGCGGTGGCTAGTTTCTCCGCCATCTCCTGGGCCTTCTCGATGTCGGCCCGCTTTATGGTGAGCTCCACATCACGCTTGGCCAGCTCGCCCTGGGCGGACTTTAGCTCCTCACAAGCTTGGCGGAACCAAGTTTGCATTTCGGCGACGCGTCCCTTGAGGTCCGCCTCCGCCTTGTCCACCGTCGCCATCCTAGACTTGACCTTGTCCAGGCGGGCGCGGTGGAGCGCCTGAAGCTTCCGAAAGCTGGCGCCGATGGCATGGAGAAGCCGCTCCTCCTGAGAACCGTCACCACCGGCGCTCGGCTCGTCAACAACCTCGAGCCCGGCAGCGGCAAGCACCTCCTCATCGAACGCCTCTCCCTCGATGGGCGCCCTGGAGCTCGACGTCCCTGGAAGGTGGACGAAAAGGTCATCGCTCACCTTCAGATACCTGCCGGGGCCGGAGGCAGCGGAGGAGGAAGGCTGGTCATCAACCACCTCCTCCTCGGCAGTGGACTTGCCGGCCTCCCCGGCGGGCCCCTTGCCGGCCTCCTCGGCAGTAGCCTTGCCGGCCTCCCCGGCAGGCCCCTTGGCGGCGTCCTCAGCAGCGCCCTTGGCGACCTCCTCGGCGGCAATCTTCTCGGCCTCCGCCTCGGCGGCCTTGGCGACATCCTCGATGATGGTGTCTATGTCCTCCTGGTCCGCCGAGGGAGGATCTGGATATCGAGAAGGAGATGAGGTGAAACCAAGACCAAGACTCAGAAAGAAAAAGAAAAGACAGGGACGGAAGGCGAGTGACTTACCTGTGCCGGGCTGGGAAGCAGAGGTCCCCTCCCCGCCAACATTTGGCGCCGAGGCAAAGCCACCAGCGCCCGAGCTCGCCTCCTCCTCCTCCGTGTGCATGGGCTCAGTGCTTGGCGCCCTTGCCGGGGACGCCCCTCGGGGCGGCGTGATCGATGGGGGCGGCGTGTTGGGGGTAGCCCTCCGTGGCTCCTCCCGCTGCTGTCCTCCTCCTGCAACCATGGCAAGGTCAGCACCAAGAGATCGTGCCCCCAACACACGTTGACGAGGGGTGAGTGATGGACTTACACTGGGGGCTGTGCCGGGGGCTGCTGTCCGGGCTGCTCAACACCACCAGCGGTGTACCAGAAGCATCGGCCGGGGGCTGGCCGCTCGCCGAAGCCCTGGCCCTCTTCACCCTCTGGGCTAGTGTCCCCGCATGCCTGCAAAAATGAAAGCAATCCAAGATAAGCGGCACAGTTTGAGGAGACGAAGATGACAGAAAGGGACAGGATGCTTACTCGTCCTCCACCTCCTCCTCTGCCGCCTTCCTCTTCCTTCTTGGGCTGAGGGACCCGAAGTCGAAGACGACCTCCACGTCGATGTCTATCGGAGGAGGGGAAGAAGGCAGACTCTGGACGCGCTTGGATGAAGAAGAGACAGATGCTCTCTTCTTCGCCTTCGCGGCCTTCACCAACCTCTTCGCCACCGCGGCCCTCGTTTGGCGCGCGGACGTCTCCTGGGCATGCCGGGGTTTCACGGCCTTGCCGGGCCAAACCGGCTCGCCGGAGCTGGCCCGCCGCAGGACGCGCCCTCTTCCCGTGGCTGGAGGGTCGACGGCTTCGGCCTCCTCCTCCTACTCCTCCTCCTCCGACGACGACTCGTCGGGAGCATCTTCAATGAGAGGGGCCCCGGTGCCGGCGCTGCTGGCCTCTCTAGCGGATTCCGCCCACTGGGCGAGCTTCTTCTCCTCCGCGGCTGCCGCAGCCTCGTCCTCCACGCCGCCAGCGCTGCCGGCCTGCCTGGCGAGCTCCGCCTCCACCGCCCTGGTGGCGATATAGTCCAGCTCTGCCTGCGTGGTGTACTCGATGAGCAGCGGCTCATTGCGGACATACACCTCTGCCAAGCCATCAAAGAACTCCTGCACCTGCTCGTCCGGCGGTGCGGCCCAGTTCTGGACGGGACCGTGCGCGTTGCAGTCCGGCATCATGGTGATGATGTCGGTCTGGCGTGAGTTGTTGCTCAGCGGGACCACCCCCACCGGCAACCCAAACAAGGGCCCCTTGACGACCTTGTCGGCCTTCGCGGCCTTGTCGGATCTCTCGGCCCAGCCCTCGTGGTTCACGTCGAGTTGAAAGATCCGCTGGCAGAAGTGAGCGTGTCCCATCACCATGAAGTTGTGATTGAGGCCAGGGTGAAGCCTCATGATGTCGGCCGCGTTCTAGAAAAGCCAGGCCGGCCTCCCCTTGTTGTGCAGAGGAGTGATTCGGCGGCGGAGGAAATCCGCCCCAATCATCTCCAGGGTAAGCCCGGCAATGGTGAGGCGGTGGATCCTGGTGGTGGCGATCTTGAGCTTGCCGTCCTGGGCATCGACGTCACCCCAGTCATTCCCGTGGATAGGCGGCGCCTGGCGGACCCGGCAGAACTCCTGTGGGTCCTCCTCCTCAATCCAGCACCACCGGCCCCGCCATTCTTCCCACCTCTCCTTTTGGGCGCCCTCCGGGTACGTCCCTTTGTACCTTGGGATCCAGGTGACGCAACCAGAAATGGCGCCTCCCTTCTGGATGCGGGGGTAAAAATAATGGCGGAAGAGCGCCGTGTTGGGAAGAACTCCAGCGAAGCCCTCACAGAGATGGGCGAACAGAGCCATGCACGCCACAACGTTTGGAGTAAAATCCAGAAGGTGGAAGCCAAATGTGTGCATGATATCGTTGAAGAAATCGGAGAAAGGGGGGCAAAGGCCGCAAGAAAAGTAGTCGACGAAGAATGGGTACCGATTCGGAGCGGCTTCGGCACAATTGGCGGGGATGACGCGCGTGGCTGCATGCCCCGTTGTCTCCCCCCCGTCTTGCACCTCCATAGGGGCCTGAAGCAGTCCTGGAGCTCGAACACGTCGACCGTCGAGGGGAAGTAGGCGAGCTGCATCCGCCGCGCCGCCGACTCGCTCTCCGGCGGCTCCGACGCCCCGGCGTCCCTAGCCACTCCCTTGCCCTTGGTGGATTTGGGGGCCATGGCGACCGCGAGAACCAAGGGACAGAAGATAGCGAAGACATAGCGGCAGCAAGGAAAAGCGGAAGCTTGCGAAGGAAGGAGAAGGGAACGGCGGCTCCGAGATTAAAGAAGACGCAGGGGGTAAATGAGCAGCGCGCCCGCGGTTATTCCTTTTTACGGGGAAGGCGCGGGCCGCCTCTTTTCCCATTAACTGCGATGTGACACATGCGTGCGGGAACCGCCCCATGCATGACCCCCACGTCACACATGATTCTCCATGTCGCGCGTTCAACGCGGGTCGTGGGGAAGCGCAGCGGACGAAACAGTCACTGCGGTAAAATCCGCCCCACCTGCCCGCGCACCGTTCTGGGCCTGGCCCAACAATGCGTCGCGCTTATGTGAGGACCAGACCCGGGGGCTCCTATCAGTGTGAAAAAGTAGGGGTTCTCCTTTTGACCCCTTTACTTGTGCACGGGCAGTCAGAGCCACGTGCCACGACCACACTTAACAGAGCAGAGGAGGGAAGCCGGAGAGAAGCCGAAGCACAAGACAACCAAGGCAACGCCAAGACCAGAAACGCAGGAGAGCAAGAGGGCGAGGTGGACTCCCCCGGCAAGACCCTTGCCGGGGCGGCCTCCGCGGTCCCGGCAAGAGCCTTGTCGGAGCAACTTGCCCGATGCTAGCAGAGCAGGCCACCCTTGAGCCCGTGGGTTCCAACACCACCAACCCACCACATTGGAACCAAGGCTCGGGAGGCGCCTCTGTGGTGGCATGCAGATCTTCGTCAAGATCAAGAACATATGAGATCAGGTGAGGACCAGAAGACGGTGACCCTTGGCGGGATCCCAGCCGAGGAAATCCACAAGACCCCCGGCAAGACCCTTGCCGGGGACGACTGCAACGCCACGGCAAGACCCTTGCCAAGGGCATCAGCAGGGCCACTGCCAGGCCCGCACCAGCCAAGACTCCGCCGCCGTTCGCATGCGGCTGCTAGCCCAACCAGCTGGGCAGGCACCTGCGTGGCAACATGCGGCTTCCAGACCAACTCAGCAAGCACCTGCGTGGTGGCATGCAGATCTTCGTGAAGACCCTGCCACCGCGCCACCTCAGCAACCTGCGTGCCTACATGGCGCTGCACGCATCGCTGGCCTGGGCGCGTGTCGAAGCAAGGCGGAGCGGCGACGGACGGGACGGGCCTCGTTCCCGTCCCCGATAAAGCTAATGGACACCTAAGTAGCACATTCAATGCGCTTTGTCCCGTAATGCCGGGCGATAAGCTCGCACACTGTACACCTTTCCACCTCCTGTGTGCCACTGTGGCAACCCCTTTTGTCTATAAAAGGAAGCCCAAGGCATACTAGTGGGGGATTCGGCTCTTTGGAACGACGCATCCACCGTAGCTAGTTCGAGAGCTCAAGAACACTCTGAAATACACACCAAAGCAGGACTAGGGTATTACGCATCTTCGCGGCCCGAACCTGGGTAAACGATCTTTGTGCTAGCTCCTGAACCTGCTCTTCTCACAACCCCGCGCCCGCCGACCGTAGAAGTGGTTCCAGTGATCCCATAGGTGTCGTTTCCACCGACACAAGGCAATATGAAAATGATGAAGCGTGTCATAATAAATGAATGGTGGAAAGTTGCATGGCAATATATCTCGGAATGGCTATGGAAATGCCATAATAGGTAGGTATGGTGGCTGCTTTGAGGAAGATATAAGGAGGTTTATGTGTGATAGTGTGTATCATATCACGGGGTTTGGATGCACCGGCGAAGTTTGCACCAACTCTCAAGGTGAGAAAGGGCAATGCACGGTACCGAAGAGGCTAGCAATGATGGAAAGGTGAGAGTGCGTATAATCCATGGACTCAACATTAGTCATAAAGAACTCACATACTTATTGCAAAAATCTACAAGTCATAAAAAACCAAGCATTACGCGCATGCTCCTAGGGGGATAGATTGGTAGGAAAAGACCATCGCTCGTCGGGCCCGCCACTCATAAGGATGACAATCAAAGAACACCTCATGTTTCAAATTTGTTACACAATGGTTACCATACGTGCATGCTATGGGACTTGCAAACTTCAACACAAGTATTTCTCAAATTCACAACTACTCAACTAGCACGACTCTAATATTACCATCTTCATATCTCAAAACAATCATCAAGTATCAAACTTCTCATAGTATTCAATGCACTTTTTATGAAAGTTTTTATTATACCAATATTGGATGCCTATCATATTAGGACTAATTTTATAGCCAAAGAAAATTACCATGCTCTTCTAAAGGACTCTCAAAATAATATAAGTGAAGCATGAGAGATCAATAATTTCTATAAAATAAAACCACCACCGTACTCTAAAAGATATAAGTGAAGCACTAGAGCAAAATTATCTAGCTCAGAAGATATAAGTGAAGCACATAGAGTATTCTAATAAATTCCGATTCATGTGTGTCTCTCCAAAAAGGTGTGTACAGCAAGGATGATTGTGGTAGACTAAAAAGCAAAGACTCAAATCATACAAGATGCTCCAAGCAAAACACATATCATGTGGTGAATAAAAATATAGCATTAAGTAAAGTTACCGATGGACGAAGACGAAAGAGGGGATGCCTTCCGGGGCATCCCCAAGCTTAGGCATTTGTTTGTCCTTGAATTTTACCTTGGGGTGCCTTGGGCATCCCCAAGCTTAGGCTCTTTCCACTCCTTATTCCATAATACATCAAATCTTTACCCAAAACTTGAAAACTTCACAACACAAAACTCAACAGAAAATCTCATGAGCTCTGTTAGCGAAAGAAAACAAACCACCACTTCAAGGTACTGTAATAAACTCATTATTTATTTATATTGGTGTTAAACCTACTGTATTCCAACTTCTCTATGGTTCATACCCCCCGATACTAGCCATAGATTCATCAAAATAAGCAAACAACACACGAAAAACAGAATCTGTCAAAAACAGAACAGTCTGTAGTAATCTGTATCAAACGTATACTTCGGGAGCTCCAAAAATTCTGAAATAAATTTGTGGACGTGAGGAATTTATCTATTAATCATCTGCAAAAAGAATCAACCTAAAATCAGTCTCCAGTAAAAAATAGCAGCTAATCTCGTGAGCGCTAAAGTTTCTGTTTTTTTACAGCAAGATCATAAAGACTTCATCCAAGTCTTCCCAAAGGTTCTAGTTGGCACAAACACTAATTAAAACATAAAAACACATCTAAACAGAAGCTAGATGAATTATTTATTACTAAACAGAACCAAAAAGCAAGAAACAGAAATAAAATTGGGTTGCCTCCCAACAAGCGCTATCGTTTAACGCCCCTAGCTAGGCATAAAGGCATGGATAGATCTAGGTATTATCATCTTTGGTATGCAATCCGTAAATGACTCTCATAATAGATTCATAAGGTAATTTAATTTTCTTTCTAGGAAAGTGTTCCATGCCTTTCCTTAACGGAAATTAGAATCTAATATTTCCTTCTTTCATATCAATAATTGCACCAATCGTTCTAAGGAAAGGTCTACCAAGAATAATAGGACATGTAGGATTGCAATCTATATCAAGAACAATGAAATCTACGGGCACATAATTCCTATTTGCAACAATAAGAACATCATTAATTCTTCCCATAGGTTTCTTAATGGTGGAATCCGAAGATGCAAATTTAAAGAACAATCATCAAATTCACGGAAACCTAATACATCACACAAAGTTTTTGGAATCGTGGAAACACTAGCACCCAAATCACATAAAGCATAGCATTCATGGTCTTCAATCTTAATTTTAATAGTCGGTTCCCACTCATCATAAAGTTTTCTAGGGATAGAAACTTCTAATTCAATCTTTTCTTCATAGGATTGTATTAAGGCATCAACGATATGTTTGGTAAAAGCTTTATTTTGAATATAAGCATGAGGAGAATTTAACACAGATTGCAACAAGGAACTACAATATGTTAAAGAACAATTATCATAATTAAATTCCTTGAAATCCAAAATAGTGGGTTCGTTGCTATGTAAAGTTTTGACCTCTTCAATCCCACTTTTACCAAATTTTGCATCAAGATCTAAAAACTCCGAATCATTGGGACGCCTTTTAACTAAAGTTGACTCATCTCCAGTCCCATCATTATCAAGATTCATATTGCAAAACAAAGATTTAATAGGAGACACATCAATCACTTTTAGATCTTCATCCTTATTACCTTCTAGATCTTCCGGTTTGGCGGCCATCTTATTGACTAAGGTGGCCTGCTTATCCGAAATTTGAGCTATTAATTTTTCAAGATGAGCAAACTGAGATTTCAAACCATAAAATTCCTTAGACATATCATCAGCTCTTTATTCATGTACTCCATAAAGCCTTTTTGTTCTTTAAGCTCGTTTCTAAAGAAATTATTATGCTCAAATTGCAAAGTCATAAAGCTTCTGACGTTGTTTTCAATTTCTTCCAATCTTTTAAGGTGAGGATCAACGTTTTTAGGCAGGGCTATTAGGGCAAACAGGCAACAAGAAGCAAGCAAAGAGAGGCGAACAGAAAAAGAGGGGAAGCGTGAAGTGGGGGAGAGGAAAACGAGAGGCAAATGACGAATAATGTAATGCGAGGGATAAGAGTTTGTGATGGGTACTTGGTATGTCTTGACTTGACTTGGCGTAGATCTCCCCGGCAAACGGCGCCAGAAATCGGCTAGTTGACGGGAGATCAACTCTTGTCTTGACTTGGTGTAAGCCTCCCCGGCAACGACGCCAGAAATCCTTCTTGCTACCTCTTGAGCACTGCGTTGGTTTTCCCTTGAAGAGGAAAGGATGATGCAGCAAAGTAGCGTAAGTATTTCCCTCAGTTTTGAGAACCAAGTATCAATCCAGTAGGAGACTACATGCAAGTCGTCTCGTACCTACACAAACAAATAAGAACCTTGCAACCAACATGATAAAGGGGTTGTCAATCCCTTCATGGCCACTTGCAAAAGTGAGATCTCTTATAGATAATAAGATAAATATTTTGGTATTTTTATGACATAGATTGGAAAGTAAAGATTGCAAAATAAAAGATGGAAGGAATAGTAAATTAATAAGAAAATAATGTGATGGAAGATAGACCCGGAGGCCATAGGTTTCACTAGTGGCTTCTCTCAAGATAGCATAATTTATGGTGGGTGAACAAATTACTGTCGAGCAATTGATAGAAAAGTGCATAATTATGAGAATATCTAGGCATGATCATGTATATAGGCATCACGTCCACGACAAGTAGACCGAAATGATTCTGCATCTACTACTATTACTCCACACATCGGCCGCTATCCAGTATGCATCTAGAGTATTAAGTTCATAAGAACAGAGTAACGCATTAGGCAACATGACATGATGTAGAGGGATAAACTCAAGCAATATGATATAAACCCCATCTTTTTATCCTCGATGGCAACAATACAATGCGTGCCTTGCTGCCCCTACTGTCACTGGGAAAGGACACCGCAAGATTGAACCCAAAGCTAAGCACTTCTCCCATTGCAAGAAAGATCAATCTAGTAGGCCAAACCAAACTGATAATTCGAAGAGACTTGCAAAGATAACAAATCATACATAAAAGAATTTAGAGGAGATTCAAATATTGTTCATAGATAATCTTGATCATAAACCCACAATTCATCGGATCTCGACAGACACACCGCAAAAAGAATTACATCGAATATATCTCCAAGAAGATCGAGGAGAACTTTGTATTGAGATCCAAAGAGAGAGAAGAAGCCATCTAGCTAATAACTATGGACCCGAAGGTCTGTGGTAAACTACTCACACATCATCGGAGAGGCTATGGTGTTGATGTAGAAGCCCTCCGTGATCGATTCCCCCTCCGACGGAGCGCCGGAAAAGGCCCCAAGATGGGATCTCACGGGTACAGAAGGTTGCGGCGGTGGAAATAGGGTTTCGTGGTGCTCTCGGATGTTTTCGGGGTATATGAGTATATATAGGCGAAAGAAGTCGGTCAGGGGAGCAATGAGGGGCCCACGAGGGTGGGGGGGCACGGCCTCCTGCCTCTTGGCCTCCTCGTTTCTTTCTTGACGTCCACTCCAAGTCTCCTGGATTGCGTTTGTTCCAAAAATCACTCTCCCGAAGGTTTCATTCCGTTTGGATTCCGTTTGATATTCATTTTCTGCGAAACACTGAAATAGGCAAAAAAGCAGCAATTTGCACTGGGCCTTTGGTTAGTAGGTTAGTCCCAAAAATAATATAAAAGTGTATAATAAATCCCATTAAACATCCAAAACAGATAATATAATAGCATGGAACAATCAAAAATTATAGATACGTTGGAGACGTATCAACGCGATGTCGCAATTTTGGTGGGGCGGCGATGAAAATCAGAAAAGAATGGATTGGATCGCGTGATGGAGATGTGTGTGTCAAAAGACCAAGGAGGAATGGGCTTCCGAGATATACATTGTTTCAATCTGGCTTTGTTAGCCAAACAAGTGTGGCGTCTCCTTGATAATCCAAATTCCCTATGTGCCACCATCTCAAGAACTAAATATTTTCCGAATGGCGACTTAATGAATGCAAGTCTAAAAAATGGTTCTTCCTTTACTTGCAAAGCATTATGGCGGGAGTTGATTCTCTCAAACATGGTTATATTTGGAGCACTGTTCAAGATATCTTCCGATATTCTGATAAATCGACTGATTTATCGCTTATCGATGTCTGACCGATAAGATAGATCGACCGATAAATCAGTCGATATGGCGATAAATCGTTTGATATGCCGATAAAATGGCCGATTTACCCCTTATCATGGGTTGACCGATAAGTTCCCGATAAGCGATATCCCCAACATTGATTTGGAGAGTCGGAAATAGACAAAATATTGATAGTTTGAGAGATGCATGGATCCCGAACTATGCAAATAGGAAAATTATTACTCCTAGAAGAGAGCATCTTCTGTCAAAAGTTGCTGATCTTATCGATCCAGTCACCATTTTTTTGGATGAAGATTTAGTAAGACAAACGTTGTGTCTAATTAATGGTCAAAGGGTGCTCGCGATTCCCCTCCCTATGCATAATATGACAGATTTCATTGCTTGAAGCTATAAAAGAATGTATTGTTCATGGTTCGTTCGGCTTATTTGAAGGAATTGAACAAACAACATGGGAGGAAATTGCAACACACAAATGGTATTGGTAGAACAAATGTCAATCCTATTTGGAGTAAGATTCGGAAATTATCTTCTCCAGCAAAGGTGAAAATTTTCATTTGGCATACTTTGAGTTCTTACTTCTTATGCCGGAGCAAGAACTATCTATAGTGGGCATCCAATATGTACATGAATTGATCGCTATAACAGCTTGGTATTTATGGTGGGACAGACGTACGCTAGTTCATCAGGGAAAGTCTTAAGATGCATACCGAACTTCGATGAGGGACCGTGCTATAATGGCAAACTATGTTATTGTTAATGCACACTCCTCAAGGGCAACAAATAGAATAGAGGGATGGACAAGACCTCCTATTGTTTTGTGAAAGTGAATATCGATGCTTGTTTTGATAAGGACATTCTTAGAGGCACAATTGGGGTTTTCCTTAGGGATGACAAAGGAAGGTTCATTGTTGGCGGGAATTGGAAGATGGATTTGAAGGAAATATGCCCTAGAGGCAATAATAAAGTTGTTATTTATATTTCCTTATATCATGATAAATGTTTATTATTCATGCTAGAATTCTATTAACCGGAAACTTAGTACATGTGTGAATACATAGACAAACAGAGTGTCACTAGTATGCCTCTACTTGACTAGCTCGTTAATCAAAGATGGTTAAGTTTCCTAGCCATTGACATGAGTTGTCATTTGATGAACGGGATCACATCATTAGCGAATGATGTGATTGACATGACCCATCCGTTATCTTAGGACTATGATCGTTTAGTTTATTGCTATTGCTTTCTTCATGACTTATACATGTTCCTATGACTATGAGATTATGCAACTCCCGAATACCGGAGCAACTCTTAGTGTGCTATCAAATGTCACAACGTAACTGGGTGATTATAAAGATGCTCTACAGGTGTCTCCGATGGTTTTTTGTTGAGTTGGCATAGATCGAGATTAGGATTTGTCACTCCGATTGTCGGAGAGGTATCTCTGGGCCCTCTCGATAATGCACATCATTATAAGCCTTGCAAGAAATGTGACTAATGAGTTAGTTGCAGGATGATGCACTACGGAACGAGTAAAGAGACTTGCCGGTAACGAGATTGAACTAGGCATGATGATACCGACGATCGAATCTCGGGCAAGTAACATACCGATGACAAAGGGAACAACGTATGTTGTTATGCGGTTTGACTGATAAAGATCTTCGTAGAATATGTAGGAACCAATATGAGCATCCAGGTTCCACTATTGGTTATTGACCGGAGATGAGTCTCGGTCATGTCTACATAGTTATCGAACCCGTAGGGTCCGCACGCTTAACGTTCGATGATGATATGTATTGTGAGTTATGTGATTTGATGTACCGAAGGTTGTTCGGAGTCCCGGATGTGATCACAGACATGACGAGGAGTCTCAAAATGGTCGAGACATAAATATTGATATATTGGAAGGTTACGTTTGGACACCGGAAAGGTTTCAGATAGGTTCGGGCAAGTACCTGGGGGTTACCAGAACCCCCCGGGGGGTTAATGGGCTTTCATGGGCCTTAGTGGAAGAGAAGAGGAGGCGGCCAAGTGGAGGCACGCGCCCCCCAAGCCCAATCCGAATTGGGGGGGGGGGCTTTCCTTCTCTCCCTCTTCCCGTTTCCTTCCCCTCCTAGTTGGACTAGGAAAGGGGGAATCTACTCCTGGTAGGAGTAGGATTCCCCTCCTTGGGGCGCGCCCCATGAGGCTGGCCGGCCCCCTCCTCCCCTCCTTTATATACGGGGGGGGGGGGGGGCACCCCATAGACACACAAGTTGATCTTTAGCCGTGTGTGGTGCCCCCCTCCACAGTTTTCCACCTCGGTCATATTGTCGTAGTGCTTAGGCGAAGCCCTGCGTCGGTAACTTCATCATCACCGTCACCATGCCGACGTGCTGACGAAACTCTCCCTCGGCCTCAGCTGGATCTAGAGTTCGAGGGACGTCACCGAGCTGAACGTGTGCAGATCGCGAAGGTGCCGTGCGTTCGGTACTTGATCGGTTGGATCGCGAAGAAGTTCGACTATATCAACCGCGTTACTAAACGCCTCCGCTTTCGGTCTACGAGGGTACGTGGACACACTCTCCCCGCTCGTTGCTATGCGTCTCCTAGAAAGATCTTGTTTGATCGTAGGATTTTTTTGAAATACTACGTTCCCCAACAGTGGCATCCGAGCCAGGTCTATGCGTAGATGTTATATGCACGAGTAGAACACAAAGAGTTGTGGGCGATAATAGTCATACTGCTTACCAGCATGTCATACTTTGATTCGGCGGTATTGTTGGATGAAGCGGCCCAGACCGACATTACATGACCGCGTTCATGAGACTGGTTCTACCGCTATGCTTCGCACACAGGTGGCTAGTGGGTGTCTGTTTCTCCAACTTTAGTTGAATCGAGTGTGACTACGCCCGGTCCTTGTTGAAGGTTAAAACAAAAAACTTGACGAAAATCGTTGTGGTTTTGATGCGTAGGTAAGAACGGTTCTTGCTAAAGCCCGTAGCAGCCACGTAAAACTTGCAACAACAAAGTAGAGGACGTATAACTTGTTTTTGCAGGGCTTGCTGTGATGTGATATGGTCAAGACGTGATGATATATAAATTGTTGTATGAGATGATCATGTTTGGTAACAGTTATCGGCAACTGGCAGGAGCCATATGGTTGTCGCTTTATTGTATGAAATGCAATCGCCATGTAATTGCTTTACTTTATCACTAAGCGGTAGAGATAGTTGTAGAAGCAATAGTTGGCGAGACGACAACGATGCTTCGATGGAGACCAAGGTGTCAAGCCGGTGACGATGGTGATCATGACGGTGCTTTGGAGATGGAGATCAAAGACACAAGATGATGATGGCCATATCATATCTCTTATATTGATTGCATGTGATGTTTATCCTTTATGCATCTTATTTTGCTTAGTACGGCGGTAGCATTATAAGATGATCTCTCACAAAATTTCAAGGTACAAGTGTTCTCCCTGAGTATGCACCGTTGATACAGTTCATCGTGCCGAGACACCACGTGATGATCGGGTGTGATAAGCTCTACATTCACATACAATGGGTGCAAGCCAATTTTGCACACGCATAATACTCGGATTAATCTTGACGAGCCTAGCATATGCAGATATGGCCTTGGAACACTGAGACCGAAAGGTCGAGCGTGAATCATATAGTAGATATTGTTGGAAATATGCCCTAGAGGCAATAATAAATGGTTATTATTATATTTCTTTGTTCATGATAATTGTCTATTATTCATGCTATAATTGTATTGTCCGGAAATCGTAATACATGTGTGAATACATAGACCACAACGTGTCCCTAGTAAGCCTCTAGTTGACTAGCTCGTTGATCAACAGATAGTCATGGTTTCCTGACTATGGACATTGGATGTCATTGATAATGGGATCACATCATTAGGAGAATGATGTGATGGACAAGACCCAATCCTAAGCATAGCATAAAAGATCGTGTAGTTTCGTTTGCTAGAGCTTTTCCAATGTCAAGTATCTTTTCCTTAGACCATGAGATCGTGCAACTCCCGGATACCGTAGGAGTGCTTTGGGTGTGCCAAACGTCACAACGTAACTGGGTGACTATAAAGGTGCACTACGGGTATCTCCGAAAGTGTCTGTTGGGTTGGCACGGATCGAGACTGGGATTTGTCACTCCGTGTGACGGAGAGGTATCTCTGGGCCCACTCGGTAATGCATCATCATAATGAGCTCAATGTGACTAAGGCGTTAGTCACGGGATCATGCATTGCGGTACGAGTAAAGGGACTTGCCGGTAACGAGATTGAACAAGGTATTGGGATACCGATGATCGAATCTCGGGCAAGTAACATACCGATTGACAAAGGGAATTGCATACGGGATTGATTGAATCCTCGACACTGTGGTTCATCCGATGAGATCATCGTGGAACATGTGGGAGCCAACATGGGTATCCAGATCCCGCTGTTGGTTATTGACCGGAGAGGCGTCTCGGTCATCTCCACATGTCTCCCGAACCCGTAGGGTCTACACACTTAAGGTTCGGTGACGCTAGGGTTGTAGAGATATGTGTATGCGGAAACCCGAAAGTTGTTCGGAGTCCCGGATGAGATCTCGGACGTCACGAGAGGTTCCGGAATGGTCCGGAGGTGAAGAATTATATATAGGAAGTCAAGTTTCGGCCACCGGGAAAGTTTCGGGGGTTACCGGTATTGTACCGGGACCATCGGAAGGGTCCCGGGGGTCCACCGGGTGGGGCCACCTATCCCGGAGGGCCCCATGGGCTGAAGTGGGAAGGGAACCAGCCCCTAGTGGGCTGGGCGCCCCCCCATGGGCCTCCCCCCATGCGCCTAGGGTTGGGAACCCTAGGGTGGGGGGGTTTCCCACTTGCCTTGGGGGGCAAGGCACCCCTTCCCCCCCTTTGGCCGCCGCCCCCCACCCTAGATGGGATCTGGCCGGCGCCCCCCCTCCCAGGGGGCCTATATAAAGGGGGGGAGGGAGGGCAGCAACACACAGCCTTGGGCGCCTCCCTCTCCCCCTGCAACACCTCTCTCTCTCTCTCTCGCAGAAGCTCGGCGAAGCCCTGCCGGAGACCCGCTACATCCACCACCACGCCGTCGTGCTGCTGGATCTCCATCAACCTCTCCTCCCCCCTTGCTGGATCAAGAAGGAGGAGACGTCGCTGCACCGTACGTGTGTTGAACGCGGAGGTGCCATCCGTTCAGCACTCGGTCATCGGTGATTTGGATCACGGCGAGTACGACTCCGTCATCCACGTTCATTGGAACGCTTCCGCTCGTGATCTACAAGGGTATGTAGATGCACTCCTTTCCCCTCGTTGCTAGTAGACTCCATAGATGCATCTTGGTGAGCGTAGGAAAATTTTAAAATTATGCTACGATTCCCAACAGTGGCATCATGAGCCAGGCCTATGTGTAGTTACTATGCACGAGTAGAACACAAAGCAGTTGTGGGCGTTGAGTTTGCCAATTCTTCTTGCCGCTACTAGTCTTTTCTTGTTTCGGCGGCATTGTAGGATGAAGCGGCCCGGACTGACCTTACACGTACGCTTACGTGAGACAGGTTCCACCGACTGACATGCACTAGATGCATAAGGTGGCTAGCGGGTGTCTGTCTCTCCTACTTTAGTCGGAACGGATTCGATGAAAAGGGTCCTTATGAAGGGTAAATAGAAATTGGCAAATCACGTTGTGGTCATACGTAGGTAAGAAAACGTTCTTGCTAGAAACCTACAAACCACGTAAAAACTTGCAACAACAATTAGAGGACGTCTAACTTGTTTTTGCAGCAAGTGCTATGTGATGTGATATGGCCAGAAGATGTGATGAATGATATATGAGATGTATGAGATTGATCATATTCTTGTAATAGGAATCACGACTTGCATGTCGATGAGTATGACAACCGGCAGGAGCCATAGGAGTTGTCTTTATTATTTTGCATGACCTGCGTGTCATTGAATAACGCCATGTAATTTACTTTACTTTGTTGCTAAACGCGTTATCCATAGAAGTAGAAGTAATCGTTGGCGTGACGACTTCATGAAGACACAATGATGGAGATCATGGTGTCATGCCGGTGACGAAGATGATCATGGTGCCCCGAAGATGGAGATCAAAGGAGCATGATGATATTGGCCATATCATGTCACTATTTGATTGCATGTGATGTTTATCATGTTTTTGCATCTTATTTGCTTAGAACGACGGTAGTAAGTAAGATGATCCCTTATAATAATTTCAAGAAAGTGTTCACCCTAACTGTGCACCGTTGCGAAGGTTCGTTGTTTCGAAGCACCACGTGATGATCGGGTGTGATAGATTCTAACGTTCGAATACAACGGGTGTTGACGAGCCTAGCATGTACAGACATGGCCTCGGAACACACGCAATACACTTAGGTTGACTTGACGAGCCTAGCATGTACAGACATGGCCTCGGAACACGGAGGACCGAAAGGTCGAGCATGAGTCGTATAGAAGATACGATCAACATGGAGATGTTCACCGATCTTGACTAGTCCGTCTCACGTGATGATCAGACACAGCCTAGTTAAACTCGGATCATGTTTCACTTAGATGACTAGAGGGATGTCTATCTGAGTGGGAGTTCATTAAATAATTCGATTATATGAACTCAATTATCATGAACTTAGTCTAAAATCTTTACACTATGTCTTGTAGATCAAATGGCCAACGTTGTCCTCAATTTCAACGCGTTCCTAGAGAAAACCAAGCTGAAAGATGATGGCAGCAACTATACGGACTGGGTCCGGAACCTGAGGCTCATCCTCATAGTAGCCAAGAAAGATTATGTCTTAGAAGCACCGCTAGGTGATGCACCAATCCCACAGAACCAAGACGTTATGAACGCTTGGCAATCATGTGCTGATGATTACTCCCTCGTTCAGTGCGGCATGCTTTACAGCCTAGAACCGGGTCTCCAAAAGCGTTTTGAGAAACATGGAGCATATGAGATGTTCGAGGAGCTGAAATTAGTTTTTCAAGCTCATGCCCGGGTCGAGAGATATGATGTCTCCGACAAGTTCTTCAGCTGTAAAATGGAGGAGAACAGTTCTGTTAGTGAGCACATACTCAGAATGTCTGGGTTGCACAACCGCTTGTCTCAGCTAGGAGTTAATCTCCCGGATGACGCGGTCATTGACAGAATCCTCCAGTCGCTTCCACCAAGCTACAAGAGCTTTGTGATGAACTACAATATGCAGGGGATGGAAAAGACCATTCCCGAGGTATATTCAATGCTGAAATCAGCGGAAGGGGAGATCAGAAAAGAACATCAAGTGTTGATGGTGAATAAAACCACTAAGTTCAAGAAGGGCAAGGGTAAGAAGAACTTCAAGAAGGACGGCAAGGGAGTTGCCGCGCCCGGTAAACCAGTTACTGGGAAGAAGTCAAAGTATGGACCCAAGCCCGAGACTGAGTGCTTTTATTGCAAGGGAAGTGGTCACTGGAAGCGGAACTGCCCCAAATACTTAGCGGACAAGAAGAAGGCCGGCAACACCAAAGGTATATGTGATATACATGTAATTGATGTGTACCTTACCAGTACTCGTAGTAGCTCCTGGGTATTTGATACCGGTGCGGTTGCTCATATTTGTAACTCAAAATAGGAACTACGGAATAAACGGAGACTGGCGAAGGACGAGGTGACGATGCGCGTCGGGAATGGTTCCAAGGTCGATGTGATCGCCGTCGGCACGCTACCTCTGCATCTACCCACGGGATTAGTTTTAAACCTCAATAATTGTTATTTAGTGCCAGCTTTGAGCATGAACATTGTATCTGGATCTCGTTTAATCCGAGATGGCTACTCATTTAAATCCGAGAATAATGGTTGTTCTATTTATTTGAGAGATATGTTTTATGGTCATGCCCCGCTGGTCAATGGTTTATTTTTGATGAATCTCGAACGTGATGTTACACATGTTCATAGTATGAATACCAAAAGATGTGAAGTTGATAACGATAGTCCCACATACTTGTGGCACTGCCGCCTTGGTCACATTGGTGTCAAGCGCATGAAGAAGCTCCATGCAGATGGACTTTTGGAGTCTCTTGATTACGAATCATTTGACACGTGCGAACCATGCCTCATGGGTAAGATGACCAAGACTCCGTTCTCCGGAACAATGGAGCGAGCAACCAACTTATTGGAAATCATACATACCGATGTGTGCGGTCCAATGAGTGTTGAGGCTCGCGGAGGATATCGTTATGTTCTCACTCTTACTGATGACTTAAGTAGATATGGGTATGTCTACCTAATGAAACACAAGTCTGAAACCTTTGAAAAGTTCAAGGAATTTCAGAGTGAGGTTGAGAATCAACGTGACAGGAAAATAAAATTCTTACGATCAGATCGTGGTGGAGAATATTTAAGTCACGAGTTTGGTGCACACGTAAGGAAATGTGGAATAGTTTCACAACTCACGCCGCCTGGAACACCTCAGAGAAATGGTGTGTCCGAACGTCGTAATCGCACTCTATTGGATATGGTGCGATCTATGATGTCTCTTACCGATTTACCGCTCTCATTTTGGGGTTATGCTTTAGAGACTGCCGCATTCACTTTAAATAGGGCTCCGTCGAAATCCGTTGAGACGACACCGTATGAATTATGGTTTGGGAAGAAACCTAAGCTGTCGTTTCTAAAAGTTTGGGGATGCGATGCTTATGTCAAGAAACTTCAACCTGAAAAGCTCGAACCCAAGTCAGAAAAATGCGTCTTCATAGGATACCCTAAGGAAACTATTGGGTATACCTTCTACCTCAGATCCGAAGGCAAGATCTTCGTTGCCAAGAACGGGTCCTTTCTGGAGAAGGAGTTTCTCTCGAAAGAATTGAGTGGGAGGAAAGTGGAACTTGATGAGGTGATAGTCACCCCTTCCGAACCGGAAAGTAGCGCAGCGCGGGAAAATGTTCCTGTGGTGCCTACACCGACTGGGGAGGAAGTTAATGATGATGATCATGAAGCTTCGGATCAAGTTACTGAACTTCGTAGGTCCACAAGGACACGTTCCGCACCAGAGTGGTACGGCAACCCTGTCCTGGAAATCATGTTGTTAGACAATGGTGAACCTTCGAACTATGAAGAAGCGATGGCGGGCCCGGATTCCGACAAATGGCTAGAAGCCATGAAATTCGAGATAGAATCCATGTATGAAAACAAAGTATGGACTTTGACTGACTTGCCCGATGAGCGGCGAGCCATAGAAAACAAATGGATCTTTAAGGAGAAGACGGATGCAGATGGTAATGTGACCATCTACAAAGCTCGACTTGTCGCTAAGGGTTATCGACAAGTTCAAGGGGTTGACTACGATGATACTTTCTCACCCGTAGCGAAGCTGAAGTCCGTCCGAATCATGTTAGCAATTGCCGCATACTATGATTATGAGATATGGCAGATGGACGTCAAAACGGCATTCCTTAATGGCTTCCTTAAGGAAGAGTTGTATATGATGCAGCCGGAGGGTTTTGTCGATCCTAAGAATGCTAACAAAGTATGCAAGCTCCAGCGCTCGATCTATGGGCTGGTGCAAGCATCTCGGAGTTGGAACATTCGCTTTGATGAGATGATCAAAGCGTTTGGGTTTACACAGACTTATGGAGAAGCCTGTGTTTACAAGAAAGTGAGTGGGAGCTCTGTAGCATTTCTCATATTATATGTGGATGACATACTATTGATGGGAAATGATATAGAATTCTTGGAAAGTATAAAGGCCTATTTGAATAAATGTTTTTCAATGAAGGACCTTGGAGAAGCTGCTTATATATTAGGCATCAAGATCTATAGAGATAGATCAAGACGCCTCATTGGTCTTTCACAGAGTACATACCTTGACAAGATATTGAAGAAGTTCAATATGGATCAGTCCAAGAAGGGGTTCTTGCCTGTATTGCAAGGTGTGCAATTGAGCACGGCTCAATGCCCGACCACGGCAGAAGATATAGAAAAGATGAGTGTCATCCCCTATGCCTCGGCCATAGGGTCTATTATGTATGCCATGCTGTGTACCAGACCTGATGTAAACCTTGCCGTAAGTTTGGTAGGAAGATACCAAAGTAATGCCGGCATGGAACACTGGACAGCGGTCAAGAATATCCTGAAGTACCTGAAGAGGACTAAGGATATGTTTCTCATTTATGGAGGTGACGAACAGCTCGTCGTAAAGGGTTACGTCGACGCTAGCTTCGACACAGATCTGGATGACTCGAAGTCACAAACCGGATACGTGTATATTTTGAATGGAGGAGCAGTAAGCTGGTGCAGTTGCAAGCAAAGCATCGTGGCGGGATCTACATGTGAAGCGGAGTACATGTTAGCCTCGGAGGCAGCACAGGAAGCAGTCTGGATGAAGGAGTTCATTACCGACCTAGGGGTGATTCCCAATGCGTCGGGCCCGATGACTCTCTTCTGTGACAACACTGGAGCCATTGCCCTTGCGAAGGAGCCCAGGTTTCACAGGAAGACCAGACATATCAAGCGTCGCTTCAACTCCATTCGTGAAAGTGTTCAAAATGGAGACATAGATATTTGTAAAGTACATACGGACCTGAATGTAGCAGATCCGTTGACTAAACCTCTCCCTAGGGCAAAACATGATCAACACCAGGACGCAATGGGTGTTCGATTCATCACAATGTAACTAGATTATTGACTCTAGTGCAAGTGGGAGACTGTTGGAAATATGCCCTAGAGGCAATAATAAATGGTTATTATTATATTTCTTTGTTCATGATAATTGTCTATTATTCATGCTATAATTGTATTGTCCGGAAATCGTAATACATGTGTGAATACATAGACCACAACGTGTCCCTAGTAAGCCTCTAGTTGACTAGCTCGTTGATCAACAGATAGTCATGGTTTCCTGACTATGGACATTGGATGTCATTGATAATGGGATCACATCATTAGGAGAATGATGTGATGGACAAGACCCAATCCTAAGCATAGCATAAAAGATCGTGTAGTTTCGTTTGCTAGAGCTTTTCCAATGTCAAGTATCTTTTCCTTAGACCATGAGATCGTGCAACTCCCGGATACCGTAGGAGTGCTTTGGGTGTGCCAAACGTCACAACGTAACTGGGTGACTATAAAGGTGCACTACGGGTATCTCCGAAAGTGTCTGTTGGGTTGGCACGGATCGAGACTGGGATTTGTCACTCCGTGTGACGGAGAGGTATCTCTGGGCCCACTCGGTAATGCATCATCATAATGAGCTCAATGTGACTAAGGCGTTAGTCACGGGATCATGCATTGCGGTACGAGTAAAGAGACTTGCCGGTAACGAGATTGAACAAGGTATTGGGATACCGACGATCGAATCTCGGGCAAGTAACATAACGATTGACAAAGGGAATTGCATACGGGATTGATTGAATCCTCGACACCGTGGTTCATCCGATGAGATCATCGTGGAACATGTGGGAGCCAACATGGGTATCCAGATCCCGCTGTTGGTTATTGACCGGAGAGGCGTCTCGGTCATGTCCACATGTCTCCCGAACCCGTAGGGTCTACACACTTAAGGTTCGGTGACGCTAGGGTTGTAGAGATATGTGTATGCGGAAACCTGAAAGTTGTTCGGAGTCCCGGATGAGATCCCGGACGTCACGAGAGGTTCCGGAATGGTCCGGAGGTGAAGAATTATATATAGGAAGTCAAGTTTCGGCCACCGGGAAAGTTTCGGGGGTTACCGGTATTGTACCGGGACCACCGGAAGGGTCCCGGGGGTCCACCGGGTGGGGCCACCTATCCCGGAGGGCCCCATGGGCTGAAGTGGGAAGGGAACCAGCCCCTAGTGGGCTGGGCGCCCCCCATGCGCCTCCCCCCATGCGCCTAGGGTTGGGAACCCTAGGGTGGGGGGGTTTCCCACTTGCCTTGGGGGGCAAGGCACCCCTTCCCCCCCTTTGGCCGCCGCCCCCCACCCTAGATGGGATCTGGCCGGCGCCCCCCCTCCCAGGGGGCCTATATAAAGGGGGGAGGGAGGGCAGCAACACACAGCCTTGGGCGCCTCCCTCTCCCCCTGCAACACCTCTCTCTCTCTCGCAGAAGCTCGGCGAAGCCCTGCCGGAGACCCGCTACATCCACCACCACGCCGTCGTGCTGCTGGATCTCCATCAACCTCTCCTCCCCCCTTGCTGGGTCAAGAAGGAGGAGACGTCGCTGCACCGTACGTGTGTTGAACGCGGAGGTGCCATCCGTTCGGCACTCGGTCATCGGTGATTTGGATCACGGCGAGTACGACTCCGTCATCCACGTTCATTGGAACGCTTCCGCTCGTGATCTACAAGGGTATGTAGATGCACTCCTTTCCCCTCGTTGCTAGTAGACTCCATAGATGCATCTTGGTGAGCGTAGGAAAATTTTAAAATTATGCTACGATTCCCAACAGATATGGTCAATGCTACCTCTTGAGCACTGCGTTGGTTTTCCCTTGAAGAGGAAAGGGTGATGCAGTAAAGTAGCGTAAGTATTTCCCTCAGTTTTTGAGAACCAAGGTATCAATCCAGTAGGAGACCACGCTCAAGTCCCTCGCACCTACACAAACAAATAAAAACCTCGCAACCACCGCAATAAAGGGGTTGTCAATCCCTTCACGGTCGCTTACGAAAGTGAGATCTGATAGATATGATAAGATAATATTTTTGGTATTTTTATAATAAAGATGCAAAGTAAAATAAAAGGCAATAAAAATAGCTAAGTGTTGGAAGATTAATATGATGGAAAATAGACCCGGGGGCCATAGGTTTCACTAGTGGCTTCTCTCAAGAGCATAAGTGTAACGCCCACGATGCGGCTATATCTCCCACGTGTCGAGGCACGACTTAGAGGCATAACCACATTGTGGTTTTGTCTCAAGAAGGGTCATCTTCACACAATCCCATGTAATGAACAAGAATGGGATAAAGAGTTGGCTTACAATCGCCACTTCACACAATACATAAATAAATCATACATCAATCAGAGTACACACATAGGTCCGACTACGGAACCAAAATAAAAGAAGACAACCCCAAATGCTAGATCCCCGATCATCCCAACTGGGCTCCACTACTGATCAACAGGAAAACAAAACATAGTAACGACCAAGGTCTTCATCGAACTCCCACTTGAGTTCGGTAGCATCGCCTGCACTGGTCTCATCGGCACCTGCAACTATTCTGGAAGTATCTGTGAGTCACGAGGACTCAGCAATCTCACACCCGCGAGATCAAGACTATTTAAGCTTATAGGAAAGGATGGGGTAATGAGGTGGAGCTGCATCAAGCACTAAGCATATATGGTGGCTAACATACGCAAATAAGAGCGAGAAGAGGAGCAACGGAACGGTCGTCAACTAGTAATGATCAAGAAGTGATCCTGAACTCCTACTTACGTCAACCATAACCCAAAAGCCGTGTTCACTTCCCGGACTCCGCCGAAAAGAGACCATCACGGCTACACACGCGGTTGATGCGTTTTAATTAAGTCGAGTGTCAAGTTCTCTACAACCGGATATTAACAAATTCCCATCTGCCACATAACCGCGGGAACGGCTTTCGAAAGATAATACCCTGCAGGGGTGTCCCAACTTAGCCCATTATAAGCTCTCACGGTCAACGAAGGATATTCCTTCTCCCGGGAAGACCCGATCAGTCTCGGAATCCCGGTTTACAAGACATTTCGACGATGGTAAAACAAAACCAGCAAAGCCGCCCGATGTGCCGACAATCCCGATAGGAGCTGCACATATCTCGTTCTCAGGGAAACACGGATAAGTCAAGCTACGAGTAGAACTAGACCTCGAGTTTCCCCGAGGTGGCCCCGCAGGCTGCTCGGTTCGGACCAACACTTAGAGAAGCACTGGCCTGGGGGGTTAAATAAAGATGACCCTCGGGAGCGCGACTCCCTAGGGAAAAGAAATAGGTGATAGGCAAATGGTAAAACCAAGGTTGGGCCTTGCTGGAGGAGTTTTATTCAAAGCGAAATGTCAAGGGGGTCCCATAAATCACCCAACCGCGTAAGGAACGCAAAATCAAGGAACATAACACCGGTATGACGGAAACTAGGGCGGAAAGAGTGGAACAAAACACCAGGCATAAGGCCGAGCCTTCCACCCTTTACCTAGTATATAGATGCATTAATTAAATAAGAGATATTGTGATATCCCAACATATCCATGTTCCAACATGGAACAAACTTCATCTTCACCTGCAACTAGCAACGCTATAAGAGGGGCTGAGCAAAAGCGGTAACATAGCCAAACAACGGTTTGCTAGGAAAGGTGGGTTAGAGGCTTGACATGGCAATATGGGAGGCATGATATAGCAAGTGGTAGGTAGCGCGACAAAGCAATAGAGCGAACAACTAGCAAGCAAAGATAGAAGTGATTTCGAGGGTATGGTCATCTTGCCTGAAATCCCGCTAGGAAGAAGAACGAGTCCATGAAGAAGACAAACGGATGTAGTCGAACGAATCCTCACAACTCCGGAACGAAACCGAAGCTAACGAGAGAAGCAACCCGGAAAGAAACAAACAACATAGTAAACAACCACCACATACACATGGCAGGATGCACAAACAAGTATGGTGCATGTCCGGTTTAAAGAGGCATGGCATGGCAAAGTGCACAAACAATACTACAAATTAAGTGATGCTCAACATGTAACAAGTTGCATATTGACGAAACACCACATCAATTATTTAGTTCTCTCTCGGTTATGTACCCAACAATATTAAATGTTGATTAACATGGCAAGAGGTGAAGCATAAGTAAACTATCTATTTCGGCAAGTTTAAATGAGGCCGGAACAACAAATAACAATTCCGGAAAATCCCCACATCAATTATTTAGATTTGGTACTGTTCTGCCTAAAACCATATTTTATTGTTGTTAAACAGGAAAATAAAGTGCACCAAGTTAATCTATGCATTTATCCACCCCATTTACATATAAAGTTTATTTAAAACCGAGCTACGGTTATTTAGTTATGAAATAAATCATTTTAACATGGCATTTAAGCAAAATTAAACAAACAGCATTTTAAACATTTTAAACAAGGATGAAAATGGCATAATGTGAAACTAGACAGAATTCTAAGCATTTTACATATTAAAATCATTTTAATCCGATGCACAGTTAATTAGTTATTAGATGCATGAACATTAGGGGTTTTTTGGGCCCTCCGATTTAAATCGGACGGTCAAGAAAAAATAAGCTAGGAGAGTCCAACAAAGAAAACGGTGATGTTTTATAGATGTTTGGGGATGATCCAAATCCAACAGTGACAACAACCCGGGTCGGGTTCGGGTAAGTTTCGGACGCGCACGCGAGGGGTTTGCGGGATGTGCAGAGAGGTTAGGAAGCCAGGCAAGAAGGAAACAAAAATCTGGTTGGTCTCGGAATGGTCAAAGAAGGCAAGGCGAACGCGGCAACTACGAGCGACTACAAGTTTTATGAAAACATGCGGATGCAATGCGAATGATGCGATGATGAATGCAACAAACAAATAAATAACACAACTGGCACGCAAAACAAGGAAGACATCTGGAGCGTCAGTCTCGGGGCGTTACAACACTCCACCACTACGAGAGGATCTCGTCCTGAGATCTAGGATGGCACCAGAGAGAAACGGAAGAGGAAGAGGTAAAACAAAGTTGCTTCTTGACAAACGAGTGAAACCAAAGAACCTTGAGAGGTTAAACAATTTTTGAGACAAGAATACAACGGAGATGAACGAGATTACAAACACTCCGTTAGAAAAAGGGGAACAAGGAACATTAAGAGAACCTTGTGGGTTGAAAGACATGAAACAAGGGCTTAACGAACCAAAAGAATATGAAACCATACCGGTATAACGAGATAGCCTAAGAACAAGAATGACGTAATTTTGACAGCACTCCGGTTGGAAAAGAGAAGGAAACTTGATAAGATGAAAAGAAATTGAAGAGATGACAGAACACTCCGGTTACTGGATAAGCAAGGAAAGAAGATGATCTTGACAAAACAAGAAGATGGGTCGAAGAGAGCGATATCACAATGCCTTCGGTAGAAATGAAAGAATGCAATGAAAAGAACGGAGAAGAAAACAACATGTTTTACCTTAAGTGAATTTGAGAGAGCATCCTTAAAAGAAGGATAAAATGGAGTTGTTGAAAAATCAACAAAGAAAGGATATGATCTTCGTGGGCTTATGGAGACATCTCAAAACTTGAGGTGAAATTTGTGACGCCCCCGATTTGACCGTACACTAATCATGCACGCAAATGTGTACGATCAAGATCAGGGACTCACGGGAAGATATCACAACACAACTCTACAACATAAATAAGCCATACAAGCATCATAATACAAGCCAGGGGCCTCGAGGGCTCGAATACAAGTGCTCGATCACAGACGAGTCAGCGGAAGCAACAATATCTGAGTACAGACATAAGTTAAACAAGTTTGCCTTAAGAAGGCTAGCACAAACTGGGATACAGATCGAACGAGGCGCAGGCCTCCTGCCTGGGATCCTCCTAACTACTCCTGATCGTCGTCAGCGGGCTGCACGTAGTAGTAGGCACCTCCAGTGCCGTAGGTGTCGTCGTCGACGGTGGCGTCTGGCTCCTGGACTCCAGCATCTGGTTGTGACAACCAGATAGAAGGGAAAGGGGGAAAAGAGGGAGAGAAGCAACCGTGAGTACTCATCCAAAGTACTCGCAAGCAAGGAGCTACACTACATATGCATGGGTATATGTGTAAAGGGGCATATCAGTGGACTGAACTGCAGAATGTCAGAATAAAAGGGGGATAGCTAGTCCTGTCGAAGACTACGCTTCTGGCCATCTCCATCTTGCAGCATGTATAAGAGAGTAGATTGAAGTCCTCCAAGTAGCATCGCATAGCATAATCCTACCCGGCGATCCCCTCCTCGTCGCCCTGTTAGAGAGCGATCACCGGGTTGTATCTGGCACTTGGAAGGGTGTATTTTATTCAGTATCCAGTTCTAGTTGTCATAAGGTCAAGGTACAACTCCGGGTCGTCCTTTTACCGAGGGACACGGCTATTCGAATAGATAAACTTCCCTGCAGGGGTGCACCACATAACCCAACACGCTCGATCCCATTTGGCCGGACACACTTTTATGGGTCATGCCCGGCCTCGTAAGATCAACGCGTCGCAGCCCCACCTAAGCACAACAGAGCGGTCAGCACGCCGGTCTAACCCTATGCGCGCAGGGGTCTGGGCTCATCGCCCTATGCACACCTGCACGTTGCGTACGCGGCCGGAAGCAGACCTAGCCTAGTGGCGTTCCAGTCCAATCCGGCGCGCGCCACTCAGTCGCTGATGTCAAGAAGGCTTCGGCTGATACCACGACGCCGGGATACCCATAACTACTCCCGCGTAGATGGCTAGTGCGTATAGACCAAATGGCCAGACTCAGATCAAATACCAAGATCTCGTTAAGCGTGTTAAGTAACCGCGAACGCCGACCAGGGCCAGGCCCACCTCTCACCTGGGTGGTCTCAACCTGCCCTGTCGCTCCGCCACAAAGATCCACTTGCGGGTACTCCTACGAGCCGACCCGACTTTAGTCATCACATGTGTCATGTATAAAGTATATAAGTATATACCCGTGATCACCGCCCAGGTGATCACGGCCCGATAGTATAGCACAGCAGACGGACAAGAATGTAGGGCCACTGATGGAAATCTAGCATCCTATACTAAGCATGTAGGATTGCAGGTAAAGGTAACAACAGTAGTAGCAAGGATAGGCTATGCATCAGGATAGGATATCGGAAAGCAGTAACATGGTACACTACTCTAATGCAAGCAGAATAGAGAAGAGTAGGCGATATCTGGTGATCAAGGGGGGGGGGGCTTGCCTGGTTGCTCTGGCAAGTAGGAGGGGTCGTCGACTCCGTAGTCGAACTGGGCAGCAGCAGTGTCGGTCTCGTAGTCTACCAGAGAGAAGAGGGGGGAAGAAACAGTAAATACAATGCAAACATAAGCATGACGATGCGTGACATGACAATGAGCGGTGCTAGGTGTGCCCTAACGCGACAGTAGGTGGTACCGGCGAAGGGGGGAACATCCGGGAGGTATTCCCGATGTTTCGCGTTTTCGGACAGACGGACCGGAGGGGGAAAGTTGCTAGTTCGATAGGTTAGGGGGTTGTGGTGGACGAACGGACTGCGTATTCGGATTCGTCTCGTCGTTCTGAGCAACTTTCATATAGAAAACATTTTCATCCGAGTTACGGTTTAAAAGATATGAATTTTCAAAGTTTATTTGAATTTCTGGAATTATTTAAATTAAGCAAAAATGAATTATGACATCAGCATGAGGCAATGCTGACGTCAGCAGGTCAATAGGTCGGCTGACCAGTCAAACCAGACAGGTGGGTCCAGTGGGACCCACATGTTAGCCTCTGTTAGTCTAATATTAATTTAAACTAAACTAACAGTCTAATTAGAGGGGTGGGCCCCATATGTCAGTGAGTGATTAGTTAATCTAATTATTTTTATTTATAAAACATTTTTCTTTTTCTCTTTTTTTTTTATTTTTGCGGCGGGGGCCGCATGTCAGTGGCTGGGCCTGCCCAGTCAGCAGTTGACTGGGTCAACCCAGTCAACTGGGCCCACGGGGCCCACTGGCAGAGGCACTGGGGTGGCCCCAGGCCAGCCACGTCGGCGGCCGGCGCCGGAGCAACTCCGGCAACCAAAACAGCGGCGACCCTCGCCGGAGTTGGCCGGAATCGCGCTACGGGGCTCGGGGAGGAGCGGGGCTAGGCCCATTCGAAAGGGCTCGCAGCGCCGCATCCAGGGGTGGCCGGGGCTTCGCCGGACTTGGCCGGAATCAGCGCCGGCGAGCGGCGGAGGCGGCGGCGCGCACGGGTGCCCGACGGAAACGAGGCTACGGCGGGCTATCGAGCAAGCGGAGGGGCTGGGGGGCATCTACGCGAGGTGGGGAGTGCAACGGGCTTGAGCCCGTGACCAACAGGTCACCGGAGCCTCACCGGCGGCGAGCTCCGCGGCGCGGCGTTCGGGCGCGCGTGGGGAAGCAGCTAGGGGGCGCGCGAGAGAGAAAAGACAGGGGAGGAGGGGGAGAGGCTCACGGCGCGGCTGTAGGGGGACGGCAGCGTGCTCGGGGAGGCTCGAGGCGGCGAAACGGGGCGGCAATCGACGGCGGCCGTGCGGGGAAGACGAGCTCGGGGAGGCCGTTGCAGTGGCTCGGAGCTCCAACGGAGAGGTGGAGGTGGTGTAGTCGAGGGCGGCGACGGCGTACGACACGGCGAAGTGGCGATTGGGGCACGGTGGCCGCGGGAACGACGGTGAACGGCGGCGACCGCGTCGGGCGTGGGGAAGGGAGGAGCGGCGCGGATCTGGGAGGGGAGAGAGAGGCGCGGAGGCCGAGAGGTGAGCGGGGGCGAGTGGGAGAGGGGCCCGAGGAGGCGGGGGGGGGGGGGGCGCTGGCGTCCTTATCCTCCCCCGTCGCCGGCGAGGGGGTGCGGCGGGGACCGGCCCCTGTTCCGACCCCGGTCGGGGGAACAGGGAAGGGGAGGGCGAGTGGGAGAGGTGGGCCGGGGTGGAGCTGGGCCTTTCGGCCGGGGGGGGGGGATGGTGCTGGCCGGCTGGGCCTGGGGTTGGCCCAGTTGGGCCAGGTCCAGTGGGGGGGCTTTTGTTTTTATTTTTTTGTTTTTTGTTTTGTTTTGCATTTTCTTTTATTTATTTTCTTTCACCTTTTAATCCATTTTAAAATACTTAGGCATTTTCTAAAAAGGAGTTTTCTCCACAATAATTACCAGTGTATTATTTGGCACCCACCGAACATTTTTGTTTAAATTTTTGAAAACTTTTATTTTCCACTTTAATTTTAATTGAAGTTTGAATTAGGAGTTTGAAAAGAAATCTGATTCCAATGTGATCAAGCCCTGTTTAGCAACATGATTAGCTTAATTACAGAGAGTTACTGTAGCATGATCCTCGGGGTGTTACAAATCTCCTCCACTACAAGAAATCTCGTCCCGAGATTTAGGAGGTAGAAGGAAACAGTGCGGGGTATTCTTCGCGCAGACGATCCTCTCGTTCCCAAGTGGCCTCATCTTCAGAATGGTGCGACCACTGGACTTTGAGAAATTTGATCGCCTTCTGACGTGTGCGGCGTTCAGCTTGGTCGAGAATGCGGACCGGATGCTCCTTATAGGAGAGGTTTTGCTGCAATTCGAGCACTTCATGATCCACAGCTCGGATTGGGTCCTTGAAGCAACGGCGGAGCTGTGACACATGGAACACATCGTGAACCTGAGAAAGGTTCGGCGGTAGCTCCAGTTGGTATGCCACTTTTCCACGCCTTTCGAGAATAGTGAATGGGCCAATATAGCGAGGAGCTAGTTTGCCCTTGATCCCGAAGCGGTGAGCACCCTTCATAGGTGTGACTCGAAGATAAGCCTTTTCGCCAGGTTGATAGACCATGTCTTTATGATGACGGTCATACTGACTCTTCTGACGTGACTGAGCAGTCTTGAGATTCTCACGAATAATGCGGACTTGTTCTTCGGCATCTTGGATAATATCCGGACCGAAGAGTGGACGTTCCCCAGTTTCTGACCAGTTCAGAGGGGTTCGGCACTTTCGTCCATATAACACTTCGAAGGGGGCCATCTTCAGACTAGCTTGATAGCTATTATTATAAGAGAACTCAGCATACGGGAGAGATTCCTCCCATTTCTTGCCGAAGGAAATAACGCAAGCTCGAAGCATGTCTTCGAGAACTTGGTTGACGCGTTCAACTTGTCCTTGCGATTGAGGATGAAACGCAGTACTGAATGACAGATGAGTTCCCATAGCTTCTTGGAAACTTGCCCAGAATCTTGAAGTGAATAAGCTGCCACGGTCTGAGCTGATAACCAATGGAATACCGTGGAGTGAAACAATCCTGGACATATAGAGCGTTGCCAACTGGCTAGCAGTGATCGTTTCTTTGACTGCTAGAAAATGTGCAACTTTGGAAAGTCGGTTAATGACGACAAGAATAGCATCATTACCTTTCTGTGATTTGGGAAATCCAGTGACGAAATCCATCTCAACATGGTCCCATTTCCATTCAGGAATAGAGATAGGTTGCAGAGTTCCAGCAGGCTTTTGATGTTCTGCTTTGATACGACGGCAAACGTCACACTCAGCAACATAACGAGCAATGGCTTGCTTCATATTAGACCACCAGAATCTCTGACGGATGTATTGGTACATCTTTGTACTACCAGGATGGATACATAGAGGCGTATCATGAGCTTCTTTCATAACTTCCTGTGTCATATCCAGGTTTTTCTCTGCACATGGCACCACTAGGCGGCCCTTGAAGTATAGGGTGCCATCTTCAGCAATGGTGAAGAATGAGGGCTTTCCTTCTGCGAGGTAGCGCTTAATCTTGTGGGCTTCAGAGTCATACTTCTGTAGCCTTTTGATGCTATCCACGATATCTGGTTTAGCAACTAGGGTATTGAGGGAACCCTGGGTAACAACGTGGAGGTTCACCTTGCCAAACTCCTTAGGAGGGGGAGTGAGTGCACCCGAAGGGACAATATGGAGGTTCAGCTTCCTGAATTCTTCAACAAGCGAGGGCTGAACTTTGTGAACCTGGAGGTGGTTGCAGTAAGACTTGCGGCTCAAGGCATCAGCCATTACATTAGCCTTGCCTGGCGTATAGGAAATACCCAAGTCAAAGTCTGCAACAAGCTCCATCCATCTCTATTGACGGAGGTTCAGATCTGGCTGAGTAAACAGATATTTCAGACTTTGGTGGTCAGTGAAGATCTCGCAACGATTACCGAGAAGGTAATGTCGCCACTGCTTCAGCGCATGAATGACAGCAGCAAGTTCGAGGTCGTGAACTGGGTAGTTCTCTTCGTGAGGGTGCAATTGCCGAGAGGCATAAGCAATCACTTTGCGGTCTTGCATTAGGACACAGCCTAATCCTTGACGGGAAGCGTCGCAGTAAATGACGAAGTCCTTCTTAGTATCAGGTGGAGCTAGAACTGGGGCAGAAGTCAACTTGTCTTTGAGTGCTTGGAAACTTTCCTGACATTTGTCTGTCCATTGGAACTTGACGCCCTTATGTAACAGGTTAGTCAGAGGCCTGGCGATCTTGGAGAAGTTCTCGACGAATCGACGGCAATAGCTGGCGAGACCGAGAAAACTTCTGACTTGCTTAACGTTCTTGGGAGGAGTCCAATCAAGAATAGCCTGAACTCGCTCGGGGTTGACGGCAATACCATCCTTAGAGATGACATGACCAAGATAGGTTACTTCCGGTAGCCAGAATTCACATTTGGAGAACTTGGCATATAATTGATGTTCTCGTAGCTTTTCCAGCATAAGTCGAAGATGTTCAGCATGTTCTTCTTCGTTCTTTGAGAATACCAGGATATCATCCAGATAAACCACGACGAACTTGTCGAGGTAATCCATGAATATATAGTTCATCAGACGAGAGAAGGTGGCTGGAGTATTGGTTAAACCGAAAGACATGACGCTGTACTCGTATGAACCATAGCGAGTCACGAAGGCGGTCTTTGGGATATCCTCTTCGCGAACACGGATCTGATGGTAGCCCAACCTCAAGTCGAGCTTAGAGAATACTGACGAACCCGCCAGTTGATCATACAGATCATTGATCCGAGGAAGAGGGTATTTATTCTGAATGGTAGCTTGGTTTATAGGACGGTAGTCTTGAACTAATCGGTTTGTCCCATCCTTCTTCTTGACAAAGAGAGAAGGTGCTCCCCAAGGAGAGCAACTCGGGCGAATGAATCCTTTGCGAAGAGATTTGTCTATTTCCTCCTTAAGCTCAAGGAGTTCATGCGGCGGCATTTTGTAGGGTCGCTTGGCTATAGGAGTGGTGCCTGGTTTCAAGTCGATGATGAATTCGACAGCTCTAGCAGGGGGAATCCCTGGAAGTTCTTCAGGGAAGACGTCGAGGAATTCACACACGACGGGAATGTTTTCAGTGCCCTCGAGTGGTGCAGCGTTCAATGCATTCAATGCATAGAGCCTTGCCTCGGCATTTTGCACCAGATGAGCTTGGTAAGCAACTATTTCATCTGAAGGGTGTAGCAGATGGACGGTCTTAGTGGCGCAAACTATAGAAGCAGTATGCGCTTTCAACCAATCCATACCCAAAATGAGGTCGATGTTAGACGTCTTCAGGATAATGGGAGAGGCATAGAATTCCAGCCCTTCGATTTCCACGGGGACATCGATGCCAACCAAGGAGGTTTGACACTGTCCCACGGGGGTTTTGACCAATACAGAGGTGTTCATCTCCTCATATTTAACGTCGTGCTTGTATGCAAAATCTTCTGACATGAATGAATGCGATGCACCTGTATCAAATAAAACGGATGCTGGTACTGAATTTACGAGGAGTGTACCCATCACAGTAGCAGGCTGGTCTTGAGCTTCGTTGAGATCAACGTGGTTGGCATGAGCACGACCATAAGACTTAGCATTGTTGTTGCGGGGCTGATTGTTACCACGGCCAGTTGCTGGAAGGGCCAGTTGATTCTGGTTCTGGTTGCATTCTTTAGCACGGTGTCCTGGTTGACCACACCTGAAGCACAAGCCATTATTCGGAGTGGGAACAGGAGCTTGGGATGGTGGAGCTGGAAGTCTTGACTGCCTAGATGGTGGTGGAGGCAGACGAGGTGCAGCATAGGTCTGCCTTGGGGCAGGTGCATTTGGACGGTACATGCTGTTCGGGATCCATATCTTACGCTTCTGTGCGGGCGAGCCCGAAGATGAGCCCGTGTCACGGTTGCGCCTGTGAGAGCTCTGGTATTCCTGCAGACCAGTTTCGACATTGATGGCCTTGTTCACCAAGGTGGCGAAATCAGCAAAGTCATGCACTAGAAGTGCGAGCTTGATGTCAGCTTGAAGGCCATCACGGAACTTCTCCTGTCTGCGTGCATCAGTTGCAATGTCCTCTTCAGCATAGCGGGACAAGTCCAGAAACTCCCGCTGATAAGCTTCGACAGTTTTGTTGCCTTGGGTGAGGTTGCGGAACTCACGCTTCTTCCGGTCCATGACTCCTTGAGGAATGAAGCGGGCACGGAAAGCAGCTTGGAAGTCTGGCCAGGTGATGATTGTTCCAGCTGGCAGAGTACGCCTGTGGCTGTCCCACCATTGAGCTGCGGGTCCCTTCAAGAAGAAGGAAGCAAAGGTGACATAGCTGGCAGGGGCTACATCAGCAGACTCCATCTCATAGGTGATGTCACGGAGCCAGTCATCAGCATCCAGAGGCTGAGTTGAGCTGCGGTAGATGGTTGGGTTGAGGCGTATGAAATCTTGAAGAGTCACTTGGGCTTGCTGCTGGTTCATATTGGGGCGAGGAAACTGAGCCATCATATTTTCCATGAATTGGCGGTTCAGTTCAAACTGTTGGATCATACCAGCCATGTACTCAGGTGGTGGTGGGGCATCGCCACCACGACCACGACCACCTGGTCTAACCATCCTGCTAATATATAACAGGGGTAGTTCAGCATTGAGAAATATGTGCAAAGACAAGAATCATTCATGATGAAACATGCATAACGAAAGGAGCACGATAGCTACTACATAGTAGTCGGCATATCTTACAAAAGGGGGCATGCATAGAGTTCAGTACACAGAGTTCGGTACATGGACTAAAACATCATAGGCGGCACACAGGCTCGCGGCGAATGCATCTAACACTACAAGCAAGCCTACATCAGTCCCAAGAGGTACTGTGGAGGTAATCGTAGCCCGACAGCTGGTAGTGAGGCAACGGATAGCCCTCCACGTCAGCAGACTGGGGGCCGCGGATACTCAGGTGTAGAGCCCGACGCTCAGGTGGCAGAAGAGGACCAAGTGCGGGAGAGTAGCCTCCCACCTCTGGCCAACCGACACCGTGGGGCATCACGGTCCTGGCTGGGTAGATCGCAGTACGCGGTACCTGTCCAGATCGGACAAAGGGGTGCAGCAGCGTCAGAGCACGGTAAAGGTGCTGACGGGTGGTGTACATCTCGTGGCGAAGAGCTCGGTTAGCTCGATCCAGCCCATCAGCATGCAGAACCAGGTTCTGATGGTAGAAGGGCTCTCGGGTGACAGTGGAGTAGGCAGCAGTATAGTATCCCTCCGCACCAACATCAGATGCGATAGCAATGTGCCTGAAAGGGGAGGTGTCCAACTCCCGATACTCTCCACGAAGACGTGTCAGAGCAGCATAGGCAGCATCGTGGACAGCCATATCGATGGTCACACCAACACCATGTGCGGTGTGCAGCACAGTAGTGGAGTCATACTCCCGAGAGTAGAGGTGGACGATGGCACGGTACTGCTCCTGGTTAAAGTCCTGGTACTCCTCGTAGACGGTGTACTCAGGGTGCCAACGATAACCCAGATAGGTCATCATCTCAGCTAGCACCGCAGGTGATCCCGAGGCACCAATGGCCGTCGTGTGGCGCACGACCTGCCTCGTGGGTTCCATCTGAAAGCAAAGACGTTTCAAAGGAGTCAAATGACAGTGTGTGAATTGTTCAAAATACTACTCTAAGAAACAACTATGGCTTATCCAACTTTGGGGTGAACGCGGTCACGGGATCCTAGTGTTAAAGTTAGTAAATTCGTTTAACCCGAGTAGAAGAGAGTTCAGAGTCCCGGAGTAAAGGTCGAGGAGTAAAAGATACTAGTACCACCCAATGGCGACGTGGGCCCGTAAGACACACAGCCATGTTAGTAAAAGTTTGTGTAATGTCTAGACTCGACTTCGGCCAAGGAGTGTGGAAAGGGGGATTCCTACAAGCAGTCGGCTCTGATACCAACTTGTGACGCCCCCGATTTGATCGTACACTAATCATGCACGCAAATGTGTACGATCAAGATCAGGGACTCACGGGAAGATATCACAACACAACTCTACAACATAAATAAGCCGTACAAGCATCATAATACAAGCCAGGGGCCTCGAGGGCTCGAATACAAGTGCTCGATCACAGACGAGTCAGCGGAACCAACAATATCTGAGTACAGACATAAGTTAAACAAGTTTGCCTTAAGAAGGCTAGCACAAACTGGGATACAGATCGAACAAGGCGCAGGCCTCCTGCCTGGGATCCTCCTAACTACTCCTGATCGTCGTCAGCGGGCTGCACGTAGTAGTAGGCACCTCCAGTGCCGTAGGTGTCATCGTCGACGGTGGCGTCTGGCTCCTGGACTCCAGCATCTGGTTGTGACAACCAGATAGAAGGGAAAGGGGGAAAAGAGGGAGAGAAGCAACCGTGAGTACTCATCCAAAGTACTCGCAAGCAAGGAGCTACACTACATATGCATGGGTATATGTGTAAAGGGGCATATCAGTGGACTGAACTGCAGAATGTCAGAATAAAAGGGGGATAGCTAGTCCTGTCGAAGACTACGCTTCTGGCCATCTCCATCTTGCAGCATGTAGAAGAGAGTAGATTGAAGTCCTCCAAGTAGCATCGCATAGCATAATCCTACCCGGCGATCCCCTCCTCGTCGCCCTGTTAGAGAGCGATCACCGGGTTGTATCTGGCACTTGGAAGGGTGTATTTTATTCAGTATCCAGTTCTAGTTGTCATAAGGTCAAGGTACAACTCCGGGTCGTCCTTTTACCGAGGGACACGGCTATTCGAATAGATAAACTTCCCAGCAGGGGTGCACCACATAACCCAACACGCTCGATCCCATTTGGCCGGACACACTTTTCTGGGTCATGCCCGGCCTCGTAAGATCAACGCGTCGCAGCCCCACCTAAGCACAACAGAGCGGTCAGCACGCCGGTCTAACCCTATGCGCGCAGGGGTCTGGCCCCATCGCCCTATGCACACCTGCACGTTGCGTACGCGGCCGGAAGCAGACCTAGCCTAGTGGCGTTCCAGTCCAATCCGGCGCGCGCCACTCAGTCGCTGACGTCAAGAAGGCTTCGGCTGATACCACGACGCCGGGATACCCATAACTACTCCCGCGTAGATGGCTAGTGCGTATAGACCAAATGGCCAGACTCAGATCAAATACCAAGATCTCGTTAAGCGTGTTAAGTAACCGCGAACGCCGACCAGGGCCAGGCCCACCTCTCACCTGGGTGGTCTCAACCTGCCCTGTCGCTCCGCCACAAAGATCCACTTGCGGGTACTCCTACGAGCCGACCCGACTTTAGTCATCACATGTGTCATGTATAAAGTATATAAGTATATACCCGTGATCACCGCCCAGGTGATCACGGCCCGATAGTATAGCACAGCAGACGGACAAGAATGTAGGGCCACTGATGGAAATCTAGCATCCTATACTAAGCATGTAGGATTGCAGGTAAAGGTAACAACAGTAGTAGCAAGGATAGGCTATGCATCAGGATAGGATATCGGAAAGCAGTAACATGCTACACTACTCTAATGCAAGCAGAATAGAGAAGAGTAGGCGATATCTGGTGATCAAGGGGGGGCTTGCCTGGTTGCTCTGGCAAGTAGGAGGGGTCGTCGACTCCGTAGTCGAACTGGGCAGCAGCAGTGTCGGTCTCGTAGTCTACCGGAGAGAAGAGGGGGGAAGAAACAGTAAATACAATGCAAACATAAGCATGACGATGCGTGACATGACAATGAGCGGTGCTAGGTGTGCCCTAACGCGACAGTAGGTGGTACCGGCGAAGGGTGGGAACATCCGGAAGGTATTCCCGATGTTTCGCGTTTTCGGACAGACGGACCGGAGGGGGAAAGTTGCTAGTTCGATAGGTTAGGGGGTTGTGGTGGACGAACGGACTGCGTATTCAGATTCGTCTCGTCGTTCTGAGCAACTTTCATATAGAAAACATTTCCATCCGAGTTACGGTTTAAAAGATATGAATTTTCAAAGTTTATTTGAATTTCTGGAATTATCTAAATTAAGCAAAAATGAATTATGACGTCAGCATGAGGCAATGCTGACGTCAGCAGGTCAATAGGTCGGCTGACCAGTCAAACCAGACAGGTGGGTCCAGTGGGACCCACATGTCAGCCTCTGTTAGTCTAATATTAATTTAAACTAAACTAACAGTCTAATTAGAGGGGTGGGCCCCATATGTCAGTGAGTGATTAGTTAATCTAATTATTTTTATTTATAAAACATTTTTCTTTTTCTCTTTTTTTTATTTTTGCGGCGGGGGCCGCATGTCAGTGGCTGGGCCTGCCCAGTCAGCAGTTGACTGGGTCAACCCAGTCAACTGGGCCCACGGGGCCCACTGGCAGAGGCACTGGGGTGGTCCCAGGCCAGCCACGTCGGCGGCCGGCGCCGGAGCAACTCCGACGACCAAAACAGCGGCGGCCCCTCGCCGGAGTTGGCCGGAATCGCGCTACGGGGCTCGGGGAGGAGCGGGGCTAGGCCCATTCGAAAGGGCTCGCAGCGCCGCATCCAGGGGTGGCCGGGGCTTCGCCGGACTTGGCCGGAATCGGCGCCGGCGAGCGGCGGAGGCGGCGGCGCGCACGGGTGCCCGACGGAAACGAGGCTACGGCGGGCTATCGAGCAAGCGGAGGGGCTGGGGGCATCTACGCGAGGTGGGGAGTGCAACGGGCTTGAGCCCGTGACCAACAGGTCACCGGAGCCTCGCCGGCGGCGAGCTCCGCGGCGCGGCGTTCGGGCGCGCGTGGGGAAGCAGCTAGGGGGCGCGCGAGAGAGAAAAGACAGGGGAGGAGGGGGAGAGGCTCACGGCGAGGCTGTAGGGGGACGGCAGCGTGCTCGGGGAGGCTCGAGGCGGCGAAACGGGGCGGCAATCGACGGCGGCCATGCGGGGAAGACGAGCTCGGGGAGGCCATTGCAGTGGCTCGGAGCTCCAACGGAGAGGTGGAGGTGGTGTAGTCGAGGGCGGCGACGTACGACACGGCGAAGTGGCGATTGGGGCACGGTGGCCGCGGGAACGGCGGTGAACGGCGGCGACCGCGTCGGGCGTGGGGAAGGGAGGAGCGGCGCGGATCTGGGGGGGAGAGAGAGGCGCGGAGGCCGAGAGGTGAGCGGGGGCGAGTGGGAGAGGGGCCCGAGGAGGCGGGGGGGCGCTGGCGTCCTTATCCTCCCCCGTCGCCGGCGAGGGGGTGCGGCGGGGACCGGCCCCTGTTCCGACCCCGGTCGGGGGAACAGGGAAGGGGAGGGCGAGTGGGAGAGGTGGGCCGGGGTGGAGCTGGGCCTTTCGGCCGGGGGGGGGGATGGTGCTGGCCGGCTGGGCCTGGGGTTGGCCCAGTTGGGCCAGGTCCAGTGGGGGGGGGGCTTTTATTTTTATTTTTTTTGTTTTCTGTTTTGTTTTGCATTTTCTTTTATTTATTTTCTTTCACCTTTTAATCCATTTTAAAATACTTAGGCATTTTCTAAAAAGGAGCTTTCTCCACAATAATTACCAGTGTATTATTTGGCACCCACCGAACATTTTTGTTTAAATTTTTGAAAACTTTTATTTTCCACTTTAATTTTAATTGAAGTTTGAATTAGGAGTTTGAAAAGAAATCTGATTCCAATGTGATCAAGCCCTGTTTAGCAACATGATTAGCTTAATTACAGAGAGTTACTGTAGCATGATCCTCGGGGTGTTACAAAATTCTGCCACTAACGAAAACAATTGCTTGCTTGAGATCAACGAAGTGATGAAAACTTCTCTTGCCGAGAGGATAGGAGAAAAATTTGGATCATTGATAGACACCACAATTAGCAACATTCCTTCGAGAAGGCTTTTAGTGAAATCTATACCAAGATAACTCCAACAAAGAGATTATTATGGGTTGAAACAACTCATGGACGAAGAAAAATATGATGGGTTTAAATATCCCATTCTTGACAACTTGTGAATCATGAAACATGAAGAAAATTATCAAGAATAACATAACACCACCTCAAAAGATAAGAGAGAAAGAATTGCACTTCGGAATGCAAGATGAAGAATGCTTGAACTCCTCAAAACAAACATGTGTTGCTCACCATGTTTATTTTAGAGTATAGCTTGACGGATCTTGACTCCGAAAGAAATCTTGAAGAACAATTGAGGAATGAAAGGAATCCTTGACGAAGCACCATGTAGAGCCTCCATGAAGAACTCCGATAACTAAAAGGATGATAAAAAGAAAGAGAAGTTGACAACACAAGGTGAAGCCTTGCAATGATTTGGGTGTAGCTTTGAAATGATATAACCGAGAAAACTTGGAACTCCGGAAAGAAAGATGAACAAATGAAAACAAGAATTTTGATCAACCTCCAGAATAAGGAATTGAATTTACTCGATGAAAAAAGAATAAGAATTACATTATGCTCATCTTCACCAATTAAATTGATGACAAGCAATGGATTTGGCATACTACTTATTCTCGTAGAAAGGATTAAGATAGATATAGCGCCAACTTGGGAAGGTCTTCAACGAACCACCGGTAGGATTGGAAAGAACGAATGAAATGATACGATAATAAAGGAATAGGAATGTTGAACAAACCACCGGTAGGATTGTGAGAGAACAAATGAATTGATACGATGCCAAACGAAGAGGAATCTTAAACAAACCATCGTAAGAACTGAAAATGAAAATAGCAAAGGCACAATTCACTGGGAAGAGTTGGAAAACGAAAGAAGATACTTGAGGGGATTTAGATACAAGTGAACGAATAGATGACGAGCTGATTAGAGAATACTTGAATGATGCACCAGAATAATATGGAGATGAACAAAGAGACATCAATTTAGAATAATTGGAGAACGAGGCTGAAAACTTAGAACGAAGAAATCTTCTGAAATGATGGCCTATGGATGATCAAGAAACGAAAACAACTCTGAAATGCTCCGGATGGGTAAGAAAAGAAATCTCACAATCGAAAATAATTATGAGAAGATGGCATAAGCTAGAACTGTGAATTTTTAAGAGAGCGGACCAAGATTTAGGAGAAATCCTTCTTCGGTCTTCAAATGTTGAGAATCATGATGAGAAACACCACCATGAATTATTGAGCACTCCGGAACAATGGATAATAGAAATGATGAACCAACGATGAAAGAATTTGAAAGATCTTGGAGAAAGACATATGACTGATGAAAACTCATTCTTACGTCAAACTTTGAAATGAATTTGAGAATAACTCCAGAAAATTAGAAGAGTCAGGTAAGATCCTGGAAAAGACCTGTGGGTTAGGCCCACTCAAAGATACACCATTGAACGATTTAGAAGAGAGATTGCACCGGTAGAATTAAATGGCTCAAAAGAGATAACAACCTCAAGATAGCTTGAACGGATTGGGAATGGAAATGCGAATCTTCTGAGATATCTTCAGCACTCCAGATAACATGAATAGCAAGAGGTGGATGATTAAGAGATGCACCAACATGAGAAAGCATTTGAAACAAGGAAAGGAATGTGACCAACATTGAAGGCTTGAATTTAGTCCACCGGAGAAGAAAAAGAATGAAGAATGATAAACTTGAAGAACATCTTCATGAGAACCACCGGGTAAGAACATTGATTGAAAAGAATGAAGGGACTTCACGTGAATAAAATGGATACTTGGTTAAGACATCTGATTCCTTGAAGGAAAAGGGTGGGAGGGCGGGAAAAACAAAAGGCACCTTGGGACGGATGAAACAAACACCGTTGAGAAAACTTAGAGTTGATCTTGCGGATGTTGAAAAGATCGGATCCACTTGAAGAGAAGCACGCCGGTTGGAAAAGAATTAACATGACGACCTCGATGATCAAGAAGGATTAGTATTCACATAGCAATATAAGAACACCGTTTAGGAAAGGTATGGATTCAACATTTGACTTCGAAGCAACTTGAATACCACAAATAAAACAAAACAAAGGACTGGCTTGCAAAATAAGCCAGAACAAACATATGATAGAGATTTCGTCCGAAGTTTTCGTGGTGGGGCCCACACGGGCTCGATCGTACAACACCATCATGTACAAGGCAGTGCACATGACATACGAAGCATCCCCGAGTCGGCATAGCCAAGGACTCTTTAAGACACTACGAGACCACTGTAAAACCAACCGTGGAAAGGCGGACCACTAGACGTCGAACCCCAATCTCATATCATGCATCTGTTGGAAAGATATCCCAGGAGCTACTTGAATTCCCACTTATAAACTCCCGAAACTTTCTGGTTATGCAATCAGGTGTTGGGGATACAGGGGACACAAAATATCTCACCCAAACTAACAATACCTAGATCCAGCTGTATCCATCCTTCAACACATAACCAAGAAACCTTCAGAAATCATTTACCTCAGCCTTCGAAAAGCATCCGTTATACGAGTTGTGGCAATACTCCCGAACTCCCGCCCCAGTAGTGGGTGGCATCGAGGTGATCTCACCAACAACTGCATAAAAGAGATTTTCGATGTCGGCGAAACTCAGGTATTCCAGAACTGCAACGATAAATTTGTGAGGACAACACCTCGGAGCTCAACTCCCCGAGACACTGCCACAACCCCTAAATGTCAGGAGGCACCAAGAACAATGTTCTCGTCACAAAACAATCGGAACGATTCCAAGATACCCGCGTGATCCTAAATTTTTTTTAGTGAAATTTGAGGCGAGAAGAGTCAAAACTTCTACGTCAGGAGGCCTCACCAGAGCGACGAAGGGACTGAGGAGTAAAAAGCATCCTACTCTCCGATATATATAATCCTAAGACTCAAAACATTTTTGTTCTAGACTCAACAACAACAGCGATTCGATCAAGCAGGGGGGCTCCTAAGTCGGGGATGGCTCTGATTACCAACTTGTAACGCCCACGATGCGGCTACATCGCCCTTTACCAAGTAGTTATGAGAATATCTAGGTATGATCATGTATATAGGCATCATGTCTGTGACAAGTAGACCGACTTCTGCCTGTATCTACTACTATTACTCCACACATCGACCGCTATCCAGCATGCATCTAGAGTATTAAGTTGAAAAGAACAGAGTAACGCTTTAGGTAAGATGACATGATGTAGAGGGATAAACTCATGCAATATGATATAAACCCCATCTTGTTATCCTCGATGGCAACAATACAATACGTGCCTTGCTGCCCCTGCTGTCACTGGGAAAGGACACCGCAAGATTGAACCCAAAGCTAAGCACTTCTCCCATTGCAAGAAAGATCAATCTAGTAGGCCAAACCAAACTGATAATTCGAAGAGACTTGCAAAGATAACCAATCATACATAAAAGAATTCAAAGAAGATTCAAATATTGTTCATAGATAAACTTGATCATAAACCCACAATTCATCGGTCTCAACAAACACACCGCAAAAGACGATTACATCGAATAGATCTCCACGAGAATCATGGAGAACTTTGTATTGAGATCCAAAGAGAGAGAAGAAGCCATCTAGCTAATAACTATGGACCCGAAGGTCTGAGGTAAACTACTCACACATCATCGGAGAGGCTATGGTGTTGATGTAGAAGCCCTCCGTGATCAATGCCCCCTCCGGCAGGACGCCGGAAAAGGCCCCAAGACGGGATCTCACGGGTACAGTAGGTTGTGGCAGTGGAATTAGGTTTCCGTGGATGCTTCTGTTGGTTTGGGGGTACGTAGGTATATATAGGAGGAAGAAGTACGTCAATGGAGCAACGTGGGCCCCACGAGGGTGGAGGGTGCGCCCAGGGGGGTAGGCGTGCCCCCTGCCTCGTGCTCTCGTGGTTGCTTTCTTGACGTAGGGTCCAAGTCCTCTGGATCACGTTTGTTCCAAAAATCACGTTCCCGAAGGTTTCATTCCGTTTGGACTCCATTTGATATTCTTTTTCTGCGAAACTCTAAAATAAGCAAAAAACAACAATTTGGGCTGGGCCTCCGGTTAATAGGTTAGTGCCAAAAATAATATAAAAGTGTATAACAAAGCCCATTAATCATCCAAAACAGAATATAATATAGCATGATGCAATAAAAAATTATAGATACGTTGGAGACGTATCAAGCATCCCCAAGCTTAATTCCTGCTCGTCCTCGAGTAGGTAAATGATAAAAACAGAATTTTTGATGTGGAATGCTACTTAGCGTAATTTTATAATGTAACCCTCTTAATTGTGGTATGAATATTCAGATCCGAAAGATTCAAGATAAAAGTTTAATATTGACATAAAAGCAATAATACTTCAAGCATACTAACTAAGCAATTATGTCTTCTCAAAATAACATGGCCAAAGAAAGTTCATCCCTACAAAATCATATAGTTTAGTCATGCTCCATTTTCGTTACACAAGAATGCTCTCATCATGCACAACCCCGATGAAAAGCCAAGCAATTGTTTCATACTTTAGTAATCTCAAACCTTTTCAACCTTCACGCAATACATGAGCGTGAGCCATGGATATAACACTATGGGTGGAATAGAACATAATGATGGGGGTTATGTGGAGAAGACAAAAAAGGAGAAAGTCTCACATCAACGCGGCTAATCAACGGGCTATGGAGATGCCCATCGATTGATGTTAATGCAAGGAGTAGGGATTGCCATGCAACGGATGCACTAGAGCTATAAATGCATAAAAGCTCAACAAAAGAAACTAAGTGGGTGTGCATCCAACTTGCTTGCTCACGAAGACCTAGGGCATTTGAGGAAGCCCATTGTTGGAATATACAAGCCAAGTTCTATAATGAAAAATTCCCACTAGTATATGAAAGTGACAAAACAAGAGACTCTCTATCATGAAAATCATGGTGCTACTTTGAAGCACAAGTGTGGAAAAAAGGATAGTAGCATTGTCCCTTTTTATTATATATATTTTTTTGGGCCTCTTTTTTTTATTTGGCCTTACTCTTTTTTTATTGGGACAATGCTCTATGAATGATGATCATCACACTTCTATTTATTTACAACTCAATGATTACAACTCGATACTAGAACAAAGCATGACTCTATATGAATGCTTCCGGCGGTATACCGGGATGGGCAATGAATCAAGAGTGACATGTATGAAAAATTATGAACGGTGGCTTTGCCACAAATATGATGTCAACTACATGATCATGCAAAGCAATATGACAATGATGAACGTGTCATGATAAACGCAACGGTGGAAAGTTGCATGGCAATATATCTCGGAATGGCTATGGAAATGCCATAATAGGTAGGTATGGTGGCTGTTTTGAGGAAGATATAAGGAGGTTTATGTGTGACAGAGCGTATCATATCACGGGGTTTGGATGCACCGGCGAAGTTTGCACCAACTCTCAATGTGAGAAAGGGCAATGCACGGTACCGAAGAGGCTAGCAATGATGGAAGGGTAAGAGTGCGTATAATCCATGGACTCAACATTAGTCATAAAGAACTCACATACTTATTGCAAAAATCTACAAGTCATCAAAAACCAAGCACTACGCGCATGCTCCTAGGGGGATAGATTGGTAGGAAAAGACCATCGCTCATCCCCGACCGCCACTCATAAGGAAGACAATCAAAGAACACCTCATGTTTCAAATTTGTTACATAACGTTTACCATACGTGCATGCTACGGGACTTGCAAACTTCAACACAAGTATTTCTCAATTCCACAACTACTCAACTAGCACAACTTTAATATCACTACCTCCATATCTCAAAACAATCATCAAGCATCAAACTTCTCTTAGTATTCAACACACTCAAAAGAAAGTTTTTACTAGTCTTGAATACTTAGCATATTAGGATTAATTTTCCAATTTAAGTAAATTACCATGCTGTTTAAGACTTTCAAAATAATATAAGTGAAGCATGAGAGAATAATAGTTTCTATAAAACAAAACCACCGCCGTGCTCTAAAAGATATAAGTGAAGCACTAGAGCAAAAACTATGTAGCTCAAAAGATATAAGCGAAGCACATAGAGTATTCTAATAAATTCCCAATCATGTGTCTCTCTCTCAAAAGGTGCATACAGAAAAGATGATTGTGGTAAACTAAAAAGCAAAGACTCAAATCATATAAGACGCTCCAAGCAAAACACATATCATGTGGTGAACAAAAATATAGCTCCAAGTAAAGTTACCGATGGAAGTAGACGAAAGAGGGGATGCCTTCCGGGGCATCCCCAAGCTTTGGCTTTTTGGTGTCCTTACATTATCTTGGGGTGCCATGGGCATCCCCAATCTTAGGCTCTTGCCACTCCTCGTTCCATAATCCATCAAATCTTTTACCCAAAACTTGAAAACTTCACACCACAAAACTTAACAGAAAATCTCTTGAGCTCCGTTAGCGAAAGAAAACAAAACACCACTTCAAGGTACTGTAATGAACTCATTATTTATTTATATAGGTGTTAAACCTACTGTATTCCAACTTATCTATGGTTTATAAACTATTTTACTAGCCATAGATTCATCAAAGCAAACAACACACGAAAAACAGAATCTGTCAAAAACAGAACAATCTGTAGTAATCTGTAACTAACGCAAACTTCTGGAACTCCAAAATATCTACCAAAATAGGACGACCTATAAAATTTGTTTATTGATCAGCAGCAATTGGAATCAGTATTTTATCACGATCTGGTGATTTTTAATAATTGTTTTCGTGAACAGAAAGTTTCTGGAATTTTCAGCAAGATCAAATAACTATCATCCAAGAAGATCCTATAGGTTTAACTTGGCACAAACACTAATTAAAACATAAAAACAAATCTAACCAGAGGCTAGATCAAAGATTTATTCCTAAACAGAAGCAAAAAGCAAAAAAAAACTAAAAATAAAAATAAATTTGGGTTGCCTCCCAACAAGCGCTATCGTTTAACGCCCGTAGCTAGGCATAAAAGCAAGGATAGATCTAGGTATTGCCATCTTTGGTAGGCAATCCATAAGTGTCTCTCACAATAGATTCATATGGTAGTTTAATTTTCTTTCTAGGGAAGTGTTCCATGCCTTTCTTTAACGGAAATTGGAATCTAATATTTCCTTCCTTCATATCAATAATTGCACCAATCGTTCTAAGGAAAGGTCTACCAAGAATAATAGGACATGAAGGATTGCAATCTATGTCAAGAACAATAAAATCTACGAGTACATAGTTCCTATTTGCAACAATAAGAACATCATTAATTCTTCCCATAGGTTTCTTAATGGTGGAATCCGCAAGGTGCAAGTTCAAAGAACAATCATCAAATTCACGGAAACCTAGCAAATCACACAAAGTTTTTGGACTCGTGGAAACACTAGCACCCAAATCACACAAAGCATAGCATTCATGATGTTTAATTTAAATTTTAATAGTAGGTTCCCACTCATCATAAATTTTTCTAGGGATAGAAAGTTCCAACTCAAGTTTTTCTTCATAAGATTGCATCAAAGCATCAACGATATGTTTAGTAAAAGCTTTATTTTGGCTATAAGCATGTGGAGAATTTAGCACGGATTGCAACAAGGAAATACAATCTATCAAAGAGCAATTATCATAATTAAATTCCTTGAAATCCAAAATAGTGAGTTCATTAATATCTAGAGTTTTGATCTCTTCAATCCCACTTTTACCAATTTTTGCATCAAGATCTAAAAACTCCGAATTTTTGGGACGCCTTCTAGGTAGAGGTGGCTCATATTCAGTCCCATCATTATCAAGATTCATATTGGAAAATAGAGATTTAATAGGGGACACATCAATAACTTTTAGATCTTCATATTTATTCTCATAAAAATTAGGAGAACACGCCTTCACAAAGCAATCTTTCTTAGCACGCATCCTAGCGGTTCTTTCTTTGCACTCATCAATGGAAATTCTCATGGCTTTGAGAGACTAATTGATATCATGCTTAGGTGGGATAGATCTAAGTTTCAAAGAATCAACATCAAGAGAAATTCTATCCACGTTCCTAGCCAATTCATCAACCTTAAGCAATTTTTCTTCAAGCAAAGCATTGAAATTCTTTTGCGAATTCATAAATTCTTTAACACTAGTATCAAATTCAGAGGTCATCTTATTATAATTTCCATAATAATTGTGTTAGGAATTACCATAATTATTAGAGGAATTACTAGGGTACGGCCTAGGATTAAAGTTTCCTCTATACGCGTTGTTACCAAAATTATTCCTACCAACAAAATTCACATCCATAGATTCATTACTATTTTCAATCAAAGTAGACAAAGGCATATCATTAGGATCAGAAGAAACACTTTTATTAGCAAATAATTTCATAAGTTCATCCATCTTTCCACTCAAAACATTAATTTCTTCTATCGCATGCACTTTCTTATTAGTAGATCTTTCGGTGTGCCATTGAGAATAATTAACCATAATATTATATAGGAGTTTAGTAGCTTCTCCTAAAGTGATTTCCATAAAAGTGCCTCCCGCGGCCGAATCTAAAAGATTTCTAGAAGCAAAATTCAATCCGGCATAAAAAATTTGTATGATCATCCACAAATTCAAACCGTGTGTAGGGAAATTACGTATCATTAATTTCATCCTCTCCCAAGCTTGTGCAACGTGTTCATGATCAAGTTGCTTAAAATTCATAATATCATTTCTAAGAGAAATGATCTTAGCGGGAGGAAAATACTTAGAGATAAAAGCATCTTTAAACTTATTCCAAGAATCAATACTATTTTTAGGCAAAAACGAAAACCAAGCTTTAGCACGACCTCTAAGCGAAAAAGGAAATAGCTTCAATTTAACAATATCATTGTCCACATCTTTCTTCTTTTGCATATCACACAAATCAACGAAGCTATTTAGATGGGTAGCGGCTTCTTCACTAGGAAGGCCGGCGAATTGATCTTTCATGACAAGATTCAACAAAGCAGCATTAATTTCACAAGATTCAGTATCGGTAAGGGGAGCAATCGGAGTGCTAAGAAGATCATTGTTGTTGGTATTGGTAAAGTCACACAATTTAGTATTATCTTGAGCCATCGTGACAAGCAAGCAATCCAACACACGAGCAAACAAGAAGCAAGCGAAAAAGAGGCGAACGGGAAAAGCGAGGGCGAATAAAATGGCAAGGGTGAAGTGGGGGAGAGGAAAATGAGAGGCAAATGGCAAATAATGTAATGCGGGAGATAAAAGTTTGTGATGGGTACTTGGTATGTTGACTTTTGCGTAGACTCCCCGGCAACGGCGCCAGAAATCCTTCTTGCTACCTCTTGAGCACTGCGTTGGTTTTCCCTTGAAGAGGAAAGGGTAATGCAGTAAAGTAGCGTAAGTATTTCTCTCAGTTTTTGAGAACCAAGGTATCAATCCAGTAGGAGGCCACGCTCAAGTCCCTCGGACCTACACAAACAAATAAAAACCTCGCAACCAACGCAATAAAGGGGTTGTCAATCCCTTCACGGTCACTTACGAAAGTGAGATCTGATAGATATGATAAGATAATATTTTTGGTATTTTTATAATAAAGATGCAAAGTAAAATAAAAGGCAATAAAAATAGCTAAGTGTTGGAAGATTAAATTAATGGAAAATAGACCCGGGGGCCATAGGTTTCACTAGTGGCTTCTCTCAAGAGCATAAGTATTACGGTGGGTGAACAAATTACTGTTGAGCAATTGATAGAATTGAGCATAGTTATGAGAATATCTAGGTATGATCATGTATATAGGCATCACGTCCGTGACAAGTAGACCGACTTCTGCCTGCATCTACTACTATTACTCCACACATCGACCGCTATCCAGCATGCATCTAGAGTATTAAGTTCAAAAGAATAGAGTAACACTTTAGGTAAGATGACATGATGTAGAGGGATAAACTCATGCAATATGATATAAACCCCATCTTGTTATCCTCGATGGCGACAATACAATACGTGCCTTGCTGCCCCTGCTGTCACTGGGAAAGGACACCGCAAGATTGAACCCAAAGCTAAGCACTTCTCCCATTGCAAGAAAGATCAATCTAGTAGGCCAAACCAAACTGATAATTCGAAGAGACTTGCAAAGATAACCAATCATACATAAAAGAATTCAGAGAAGATTCAAATATTGTTCATAGATAAACTTGATCATAAACCCACAATTCATCGGTCTCAACAAACACACCGCAAAAGAAGATTACATCGAATAGATCTCCACGAGAATCATGGAGAACTTTGTATTGAGATCCAAAGAGAGAGAAGAAGTCGGAGAGGCTATGGTGTTGATGTAGAAGCCCTCCGTGATCAATGCCCCCTCCGGCAGGACGCCGGAAAAGGCCCCAAGATGGGATCTCACGGGTACAGAAGGTTGCGGCGGTGGAATTAGGTTTTCGTGGATGCTTCTGTTGGTTTGGGGGTACGTAGGTATATATAGGAGGAAGAAGTACGTCGGTGGACCAACGTGGGCCCCACGAGGGTGGAGGGCGTGCCCAGGGGGTAGGCGTGCCCCCTGCCTCGTGCTCTCCTGGTTGCTTTCTTGACGTAGGGTCCAAGTCCTCTGGATCACGTTTGTTCCGAAAATCACGTTCCCGAAGGTTTCATTACGTTTGGACTCCGTTTGATATTCCTTTTCTCCAAAACTCTGAAATAAGCAAAAAAACAGCAATTTGGGCTGGGCCTCCGGTTAATAGGTTAGCCCCAAAAATAATATAAAAGTGTATAACAAAGCCCATTAATCATCCAAAACAGAATATAATATAGCATGAAGCAATCAAAAATTATAGATACGTTGGAGACGTATCAATCAACATAGTGATGTTCACCATTGAAAACTACTCCATCTCACGTGATGATCGGACATAGTTTAGTTGATATGGATCACGTGATCACTTAGATGATTAGAGGGATGTCTATCTAAGTGGGAGTTCTTAAGTAATATGATTAATTGAACTTTAATTTATCATGAACTTAGTACCTGATAGTATTTTGCATGTCTATGTTGTTGTAGATAAATGGCCCGTGCTACTATTCCATTGAATTTTAATGCGTTCCTTGAGAAATCTAAGTTGAAAGATGATGGTAGCAACTACACGGGCTAGGTCCGTAACTTGAGGATTATCCTCACTGCTGCACAGAAGAACTACGTCCTGGAAGCACCGCTAGGTGCCAAACCCGCTGCAGAAGCAACTCCAGATGTTATGAACACCTGGCAGAGCAAAGCTGATGACTACTCGATAGTTTAGTGTGCCATGCTTTACGGCTTAGAACCGGGACTTCAACGACGTTTTGAACGTCAAGGAGCATATCAAATGTTCCAGGAGTTGAAGTTAATATTTCAAGCAAATGCCCAGATTGGGAGATATGAAGTCTCCAATAAGTTCTACAGCTGCAAATGGAGGAGAATAGTTATGTCAGTGAGCATATACTCAGAATGTCTGGGTACCACAATCACTTGACTCAGCTGGGAGTTAATCTTCTGGTTGATAGTGTCATTGACAGAGTTCTTCAATCACTGCCACCAAGCTATAAAAGCTTCGTGGTGAACTATAATATGCAAGGGATGGATAAGACAATTCCCGAGCTCTTCACAATGCTAAAGGCTGCAGAGGTAGAAATCAAGAAGGAGCATCAAGTGTTGATGGTCAATAAGACCACTAGTTTCAAGAAAAAGGGCAAAGGGAAGAAGGGGAACTTCAAGAAGACCGGCAAGCAAGTTGTTGCTCATGTGAAGAAGACCAAGTCTGGACCTAAGCCTGAGACTGAGTGCTTCTACTGCAAAGGGACTGGTCACTGGAAGCGGAACTTGTTGGGGAACGTAGTATTTCAAAAAAAAATCCTACGATCACGCAAGATCTATCTAGGAGAAGCATAGCAACGAGCGGGGAGAGTGTGTCCACGTACCCTCGTAGACCGAAAGAGGAAGCGTTAAGTAACGCGGTTGATGTAGTCGAACGTCTTCGCGATCCAACCGATCAAGTACCGAACGCACGGCACCTCCGTGATCTGCACACGTTCACCTGGTGACGTCCCTCAAACTCTAGATCCAGCTGAGGCCAAGGGAGAGTTTCGTCAGCACGACGGCGTGCTGACGGTGATGATGAAGTTACCGACGCAGGGCTTCGCCTAAGCACTACGATAATATGACCGAGGTGGAAATCTGTGGAGGGGGGCACCGCACACGACTAAGAAATCAACTTGTGTGTCTATGGGGTGCCCCCTCCTCCGTATATAAAGGAGGGAGGGAGGAGGAGGACGGCCAAGGGGAGGAGGCGCGCCAAGGGGGGCAATCCTACTCCAAGTAGGATGCACCCCCCCTTTCCTAATCCAACAAGGAGAAGGGGGAAGGCGAGGGAGGAGAGAAGGAAAGGGGTCTGGGATAGGGGACGCGCGCCCTGCCTTGGCCTGCCTCCTCTCTTCCACCAATAGGCCCATGAGGCCCAGTAACCCTCGGGGGGTTCCAGTAACCCCCCGGTATTCCGGTAAATACCCGATACACCTCGGAACCATTCCGGTGTCCGAATATAGTCATCCAATATATCAATCTTTATGTCTCGGCCATTTTGAGACTCCTCATCATGTCCGTGATCTCAACCGGGACTCCGAACTACCTTCGGTACATCAAAACACATAAACTCATAATATCGATCGTCATCGAATGTTAAGCGTGCGGACCCTACGGGTTCGAGAACTATGTAGACATGACTGAGACTCATCTCCGGTCAATAACCAATAGCGGAACCTGGATGCTCATATTGGATCCTACATATTCTACGAAGATCTTTATCGGTCAAACCGCATAACAACATACGTTGTTCCCTTTGTCATCGGTATGTTACTTGCCCGAGATTCGATCGTCGATATCATCATACCTAGTTCAATCTCGTTACCGGCAAGTCTCTTTACTTGTTCCGTAATGTATCATCCCGTAACTAACTCATTAGTCACATTGTTTGCAAGGCTTATACTGATGTGCATTACCGAGAGGGCCCATAGATACCTCCGACAATCGGAGTGACAAATCCTAATCTCGATCTATGCCAACTCAACAACAAACACCATCAGAGACACCTGTAGAGTATCTTTATAATTACCCAGTTACGTTGTGACGTTTGATAGTACACTAAGTGTTCCTCCGATATTCGGGAGTTGCATAATCTCATAGTCATAGGAACATGTATAAGTCATGAATAAAGCAATAGCAATAAAAAACGATCATAGTGCTAAGCTAATGGATGGGTCAAGTCAATCACATCATTAGAGAATGATGTGATCCCCTTCATCAAATGACAACTCATGTCTATGGCTAGGAAACTTAACCATCTTTGATTAACGAGCTAGTCAAGTAGAGGCATACTAGTGACACTTGATACGTCTCCAACGTATCTATAATTTTTTATTGTTCCATGCTATTATATTATCTGTTTTGGATGTTTAATGGGATTTACTAAGCACTTTGATATTATTTTTGGGACTAGCCCATTAACCGAAGGCCTAGTGCAAATTGTTGTTTTTTGCCTATTTCAGTGTTTCGCAGAAAAGGAATATCAAACGGAATGAAACCTTCGGGAGAGTTATTTTTGGAACAAACGTGATCCAGGGGACTTTGAGTGGACGTCAAGAAAGAAGCGAGGAGGCCACGAGGCAGGGAGGCGCGCCTGCCCCCCTGGGCGCGCCCCCACCCTCGTGGGCCCCTCACAGCTCCACCTACCTACTTCTTCCTCCTATATATATCCATATACCCCCAAAAACATCCAGGAGCACTACGAAATCCTATTTCCACCGCCGCAACCTTCTATACCCGTGAGATCCCATCTTGGGGCCTTTTCCGGCCCTCCGCCGGAGGGGGAATCGATCACGGAGGGCTTCTACATCAACACCATAGCCTCTCCGATGATGTGTGAGTAGTTTACCACATACCTTCGGGTCCATAGTTATTAGTTAGATGGCTTCTTCTCTCTCTTTGGATCTCAATACAAAGTTCTCCTCGATTCTCTTGGAGATCTATTTGATGTAATTCTTTTTGCGGTGTGTTTGTCGAGATCCGATGAATTGTGGGTTTATGATCAAGATTATCTATGAACAATATTTGAATCTCCTCTGAATTCTTTTATGTATGATTTGTTATCTTTGCAAGTCTCTTCGAATTATCAGTTTGGTTTGGCCTACTAGATTGATCTTTCTTGCAATGGGAGAAGTGCTTAGCTTTAGGTTCAATCTTGCGGTGTCCTTTCCCAGTGACAGCAGGGGCAGCAAGGCACGCATTGTATTGTTGCCATCAAGGATAAAAAGATGGGGTTTATATCATATTACATGAGTTTATCCCTCTACATCATGTCATCTTGCCAAATGCGTTACTCCGTTCTTATGAACTTAATACTCTAGATGCATGCTGGATAGCGGTCAATGTGTGGAGTAATAGTAGTAGATGCAGAATCATTTCGGTCTACTTGTCGCGGACGTGATGCCTATATACATGATCATGCCTAGATGTTCTCATAACTATGCACTTTTCTATCAATTGCTCGACAGTAATTTGTTCACCCACCGTAATTCTTATGCTATCTTGGGAGAAGCCACTAGTGAAACCTATGGCCCCCGGGTCTATTTTCGATCATATAAGTTTCCAATCTATTTTACTTTGCAATCTTTACTTTCAATCTGTATCATCAAAATACCGAAAATATATATCTTATTATCTCTATCAGATCTCACTTTTGCAAGTGGCCGTGAAGGGATTGACAACCCCTTTATCGCGTTGGTTGCAAGGTTCTTATTTGTTTGTGTAGGTACGAGGCAACTTGCGTGTAGTCTCCTACTGGATTGATACCTTGGTTCTCAAAAACTGAGGGAAATACATACGCTACTATGCTGCATCACCCTTTCCTCTTCAAGGGAAAACCAACGCAGTGCTCAAGAGGTAGCAACACTCTATTTGTCTATGTATTCACACATGTACTAAGTTTCCAGTTAATACAATTCTAGCATGAATAATAAACATTTATCATGATATAAGGAAATATAAATAACAACTTTATTATTGCCTCTAGGGCATATTTCCTTCAGTCTCCCACTTGCACTAGAGTCAATAATCTAGATTACACAGTAATGATTCTAACACCCATGGAGTCTTGGTGCTGATGATGTTTTGCTCGTGAGAGAGGCTTAGTCAACGGGTCTGCAACATTCAGATCTGTATGTATCTTGCAAATCTTGATGTCTCCCTTCTTGACTTGATCGTGGATGGAATTGAAGCGTCTCTTGATGTGCTTGGTTCTCTTGTGAAATCTGGATTCCTTTGCCAGGGCAATTGCACAAGTATTGTCACAAAAGATTCTCATTGGACCCGATGCACTAGGTATGACACCTAGATCGGATATGAACTCCTTCATCCAGACTCCTTCATTTGCTGCTTCCGAAGCAGCTATGTACTCCGCTTCACACGTAGATCCCGCCACGACGTTCTGCTTGGAACTGCACCAACTTACAGCTCCTCCATTTAATATAAATACGTATCCGGTTTGTGACTTAGAGTGATCCGGATCAGTGTCAAAGCTTGCATCGACGTAACCATTTACGACGAGCTCTTTGTCACCTCCATAAACGAGAAACATATCCTTAGTCCTTTTCAGTTATTTCAGGATGTTCTTGACCGCTGTCCAGTGATCCAATCCTGGATTACCTTGGTACCTCCCTGCTAAACTAATAGCAAGGCACACATCAGGTCTGGTACACAGCATTGCATACATGATAGAACCTATGGCTGAAGCATAGGGAATGACTTTCATTTTCTCTCTATCTTCTGAAGTGGTCGGGCATTGAGTCTGACTCAACTTCACACCTTGTAACACAGGCAAGAACCCTTTCTTTGCTTGATCCATTTTGAACTTCTTCAAAACTTTATCAAGGTATGTGCTTTGTGAAAGTCCAATTAAGCGTCTTGATCTATCTCTATAGATCTTGATGCCAAATATATAAGCATATTCACCGGGGTCTTTCATTGAAAAATTGTTATTCAAGTATCCTTTTATGCTATTCAGAAATTCAGTATCCTTTCTGATCAACAATATGTCATCTACATATAATATCAGAAATGCTACAGAGATCCCACTCACTTTCTTGTAAATACAGGCTTCTCCAAAAGTCTACATAAAACCATATGCTTTGATCACACTATCAAAGCGTATATTCCAATTCTGAGAGGCTTGCACCAGTCCATAAATGGATCGCTAGAGCTTGCACACTTTGTTAGCACCTTTTGGATCGATAAAACCTTCTGGTTTCATCATATACAACTCTTCTTTAAGATATCCATTAAGGAATGCAGTTTTGACATCTATTTGCCAAATTTCATAATCATAAAATGCATCAATTGCTAACATGATTCGGACGGACTTAAGCATCGCTACGGGTGAGAAGGTCTCATCGTAGTCAACTCCTTGAACTTGTCGAAAACCTTTTGCAACAAGTCGAGCTTTGTAGATAATAACATTACCGTTAGCGTCGGTCTTCTTCTTAAAGATCCATTTTATTCTCTATGGCTTGCCGATCATCGGGCAAGTCAACCAAAGTCCACACTTTGTTCTCATACATGGATCCCATCTCAGATTTCATGGCCTCGAGCCATTTCGCGGAATCTGGGCTCATCATCGCTTCCTCATAGTTCGTAGGTTCGTCATGGTCAAGTAACATGACTTCCAGAACAGGATTTCCGTACCACTCTGGTGCAGATCTTACTCTGGTTGACCTACGAGGTTCGATAGTAACTTGATCAGAAGTTTCATGATCATCACCATTAGCTTCCTCACTAATTGGAGTAGGTATCACTGGAACTGATTTCTATGATGAACTACTTTCCAATAAGGGAGCTGGTACAATTACCTCATCAAGTTCTACTTTCCTCCCACTCACTTCTTTCGAGAGAAACTCCTTCTCTAGAAAGGATCCATTCTTAGAAACGAATATCTTGCCTTCGGATCTGTGATAGAAGGTGTACCCAACAGTCTCCTTTGGGTATCCTATGAAGACACATTTCTCCGATTTGGGTTCAAGCTTATCAGGTTGAAACTTTTTCACATAAGCATCGCAGCCCCAAACTTTAAGAAACGATAACTTGGGTTTCTTGCGAAACCACAGTTCATATGGTGTCGTCTCAATGGATTTAGATGGTGCCCTATTTAACGTGAATGCAGCCGTATCTAAAGCATAACCCCAAAACGATAGCGGTAAATCATAAGAGACATCATAGATCGCACCATATCTAATAAAGTTCGATTACGACGTTCGGACACACCATTATGCTGTGGTGTTCCGGGTTGCGTGAGTTGCGAAACTATTCTGCATTGTTTCAAATGAAGACCAAACTCGTAACTCAAATATTCTCCTCTATGATCAGATCGTAGAACCTTTATTTTCTTGTTACGATGATTTTCCACTTCACTCTAAAATTGTTTGACCTTTTCAAATGTTTCAGACTTATGTTTCAAGCAGATATACCCATATCTTCTTAAATCATCTGTGAAGGTCAGAAAATAACGATACCCGCCGCGAGCATTAACACTCATCGGATCGCATAACGATATCTTCTTAAATCAGTATTGGTTATTGACCGGAGATGAGTCTCGGTCATGTCTATATCAGTATTGGTTATTGTGAGTTATGTGATTTGATGTACCGAAGGTTGTTCAGAGTCCCGGATGTGATCACGGACATGACGAGGAGTCTCGAAATGGTCGAGACATAAATATTGATATATTGGAGGATTATGTTTGGACACCGGAAAGGTTTCAGATAGGTTCGGGCATTTTCTGGAGTACCGGGGGGTTACAGGAACCCCCGGGGGGTTAATGGGCCTTCATGGGCCTTAGTGGAAGAGAGGAGGAGGCGGCCAAGTGGAGGCGCGCCCCCCAAGCCCAATCCGAATTGGGGGGCTTTCCTTCTCTCCCTCTTCCCCTTTCCTTCCCCTCCTAGTTGGACTAGGAATGCGGGGAACCTACTCCTAGTAGGAGTAGGATTCCCCCCTTGGGGCGCGCCCCATTGAAAGAACATGCGGTGCCCCCATGTTTGGTTTTGGTAATTAATGACAATCTCTATGGACTAATGGTTGCCTTGAGTTATATTTGAAGGATTTGTCCATAGGCATTTCTTGAAGTTCATGTGTTGGTTTCAAGGAGTTTATGTGGTGACCAAGGTGTTATTAAGGAATTATCCAAAGATTGGTCATGTGAGAGTTGAGCTTATTGCAAGCATGTCTTGGAGAAGAAGATTGTGTGATCATTCATGTATATCTTCAAGACATCATCCAAATGAAGAGAGTTGAAAAGATTCATGGTTGATCAAGACTAAGTCAAGAGTGAATCAACTTGATCAACTCACAAAGCGTAGAAGATGTACCGAGAGGGATCAAGCGATCCCATGGTGTGGTGAGCATTGTCAATTACGCTTTGTGTACTAACCCATGATCTTCGTGAGAGTTCTTTGTGGGGTTAGGTTGTGGTGTGCAAGTTCAAGTGAAGCATCATGAAGAGATCAAATGCTTGAAGCTTGCCGTCCATTGTGGTAACAATGGACTTGTGAAGATGTTGTGGTGTGCAAGTTCAAGTGAAGCATCATGAAGAGATCAAATGCTTGAAGCTTGCCGTCCATTGTGGTGACAATGGACTTGTGAAGATGTGCGGAAGAGTGGCTCACCCATAGTGGAGCATGGGGGAGCAATCAACTAGTCTTCATCGAGCCAACGCAACCAAGAAAGGTGGTCCAACTTGAGGGAGTCAAGATCGTCATCATCTAGCTAAAGTGGACCATGTGCAAGGCAAAGGTTTGCTCTTGATAGGTTTTCTATTTTACCGGTCTCATGATGGTAGTTGGGAGACCGGGTTATAGGATCGATTGCCGTACTATCAAGGGGGGCTCTCGATGAGGAGCTTGATCGTATCATTCATAGAGAGCTCAAACCATTGCATCCTTGCATCATCTTTATTGGTTCTTGTTTGGTTCTTTTCTTTGTGAGTTTTGGAGCTTATGGTCATCTTGACGACAAGCTCGAGTTCATCGAAAACGGAGTTCACTCGCATCTTCTATGATGTTTTCGATGTCGGAGGTTATGCCGGTTCTTCTCGGTTGGAGGTTTCACTCCTCTATTTGTCGCTGTTTTCATGCTACTCGTCTTTCTCAATCCAACAAGCTTGAGTTTTCTCAATTCGGAGCTCATATGCAGAAGTTATGGCAGTTTTGGTTTCCTAGCGGTAGTACCGCGGGCCGGAGCGGTAGTACCGCTTGGGTGCTACAAGCGGTAGTACCGCTCTAGAGCGGTAGTACCGCTCCAGAGCGGTAGTACCGCTAGTAGCCCGCAGCCGTAGTACAGCTGCGGTCTCGTGCTAGTACCGCCTCGATTCGAGGGGTCTTTTCGTGTCGGGTTTTACGGTACTAGCCGCGGCAGTGGGGGCCGTAGTACCGCTCGTTTGCGGTAGTACCGCCCTGCCACCGCGGTAGTACCGCTCTGGGCCCAGCGGCAGTACCGCGAGGGGGAGCGGTAGTACCGCTTATACGGCCAAGCGGTAGTACCGCTGGCCGAGCGGTAGTACCGCTCTCTGCGGGGCTGAAGTGGGGGTAACGGCTGGATTTCTTCCCCCACTATATAAGGGGGTCTTCTTCCCCAATGAACCTCATCCTTTGAGCTCGTGTTCTTCCCCCATTGTTGACCTTCTTCGAGCTTGCTAACTCTCAATCCCTCCATGGATTCTTGCTAGTTTTTGAGGGAAAAGAGAGAGGAGATCTAGATCCACATTTCCACCAATCACTTTCTCCTCTATGTGAGGGGAACCCATTAGATCTAGATCTTGGAGTTCTTGGTGTTCTCCTTCTTGTTCTTCCTCTCATTTTCCTCCCTAGCATTAGTTGCTTCGGTGGGATTTGAGAGAGAAGGACTTGGGCACTCCGTGTGCCCTTGCCCTTGCATTTGGTGCATCGGTTTGAGTTCTCCACGGTGATACGTGGAAGTTACAAGTTGAGAAGCTTATTACTCTTGGGTGCTTGGTGCCCTTGAGCTTGTTCCTCATGGGTGCTTGGGCGCCCTAGACGGTTGGTGGTGTTCGGAGCTCAATCATTGTGGTGTAAAGCTCCGGGCAAGCGTCGGGGTCTCCAATTAGGTTGTGGAGATCGCCCCGAGCAATTTGACGGGTACCGGTGACCGCCCCCAAGGGTTGCCAAAGTGTACGGGTTCGATGACCGCCCCCAAGGGTTGCCATTTGTACGGGTTCGGTGACCGCCCTCAAGGGTCCCTTAGTGGAATCACGGCATCTTGCATTGTGCGAGGGCGTGAGGAGATTACGGTGGCCCTAGTGGCTTCTTGGGGAGCATTGTGCCTCCACACCGCTCCAAACGGAGATTAGCATCCGCAAGGGTGTGAACTTCGGGATACATCGTCGTCTCCGTGTGCCTCGGTTATCTCTTACCCGAACCCTTTACTTATGCACTTTACTTTATGATAGCCATATTGTTTCTTGTCATACATCTTGCTATCACTTAGTTGTTTATCTTGCTTAGCATAAGTTGTTGGTGCACATAGGTGAGCCTAGTTGTTGTAGGTTTTGTGCTTGTCAAATTAACCGCTAGGTTTATTCCGCATTTGTTCAAGCCTAAACCGTAATTATTTTAAAGCGCCTATTCACCCTCCCCCTCTAGGCGACATCCACGGTCTTTCACCCATGAGGCCGGTCGGCCCCCTCCTCCCCTCCTTTATATAAGGGGGAGGGGGCACCCCATAGACACACAAGTTGATCTTTAGCCGTGTGCGGTGCCCCCCTCCACAGTTTTCCACCTCGGTCAGTCGTAGTGCTTAGGCGAAGCCCCGCGTCGGTAACTTCATCATCACCGTCACCACGCCGATGTGTTGACAAAACTCTCCCTCGGCCTCAGCTGGATCTAGAGTTCGAGGGACGTCATCGAGCTGAACGTGTGCAGATCACGGAGGTGCCGTGCGTTCGGTACTTGATTAGTTGGATCGCGAAGACGTTCCACTACATCAACCGCGTCACTAAATGCTTCCGCTTTCGGTCTACGAGGGTACATGGACACACTCTCCCCGCTCGTTGCTATGCTTCTCCTAGATAGATCTTGCGTGATCGTAGGATTTTTTTTGAAATACTACGTTCCCCAACAGGATTGGTGTGCAGATGTCTTAACAGCAGAAGCGTTGGCTCTAAGACTTAGCTTATTACTTGCATAGAAGGTGGAATGCAATCGTCTTGTTGTTAACTCCGACAATATGGAATTAATTGACACAACGAAGAATGGAGGACATTTAGCGGGAGCGGGTTAGCTAAATTTTATGTGACAAGGGATTGGTTTGAGGAACCTATGAATGATATTGTAACTTTTCTTATTGACGATGCAACCGCTATTTCCAATAAATAAAGCGGATGTTTTGTTTTTAAAAAAAGATAGAAAATTTCATTGTCACATTGATAGAGGTAAGGGTCCCGATCTTTCGATGAGATGATAACTATCGATTTGGTGGAGTCGACTTTGACAATCCAACTACAAACGTTCACGACATTGCGCCTTAGCAATCGCTAAACCAATCTCCTAAGGTTACTGACGATGCATGAAGCACGATCAACCTGACCACGAAGATCTATTCCTGCAAGCAATCGAAGAACGAGCAAGAATATGATAAAGCAATATGAATATTGTGAATATGTATGAAGTATTGATAAAAGTGAGGTTTCAAAGCGGTCGGTCTAGTCATTGGACACAAACGAAGTACACTAAGTTGCAGCAATGGTTAACTTTTAACCAATTAAAACCCAAGAAAAAAGTTACTAGATTGATTTACTTATATAGGAGCAAGGGGTGGCGGCCAAGGAGGTGGGAGGGCGTCCCAAGGCAGGCTAAAACTAACCCTAGGTCGTACAAAGCGCATGGGCCCAAGTGGAGGTGACGCAACACCTTTGGACTTGTAGTTTGAATCAGATTTTGCTGCAGCGTCGGACTGTTTCAGCCATATATCCACACTCCGGATGAATTTGAAGGTGGGTCCAATTGGGTTGAAAAGTGAACGAGATATGCTTTCCAACAACTAAAAATTCACCCAATTCGAAGTCCGGATGCAAGTGTTGTGAACGTTTGAATTTAGGTATATCTCTGTAGTCCAAATCTAAGTGCAGACGTGAGAGACTTGGTCTCTGTCTTTTCTTGGGCCAAAAATGATGATGAAAAGACTTCTTAAACAACATCTAATCATCTCCTTTTCCTTTATCTTCACACATGGTTTGTATAAGTTCTCATACACCTGCAATTAGGCATGGCACGGAAGTCTGTGAAGAATTTTTGTCTTGAATAACATAAATAAATTATTGCATAGTTTGTATTAGAAATCACCTCACAAATATGTTGTATGGAATATTTTTGGTCGTATCCAAAGTCATGTCCTCATCACACATGGTATGTTTTTGTCAAAAATAAAGTAAAGCACTAACGTTATCATCCTCACGTCACTAAACTTGTCATAAAAAATGTCCGGAGTTGCCATGTGCTTGTACGTGATGTGTGTCACTTATCAGGGGTCCTATAAATATGTGATGCATCCCCAAAATAGAAAATGAATAGTTAAAATTTTATTTTTACTCATGACATGGCTTAATATCGTAAACAACCGGTTATTCGAAAGAAAAAAGTCTATTTTACTCCCCAAAATAGTGAGAGGAGTGCTTCGGTACAACCCCCCCCCCCTAAAACGTATAATGGACAGGATGGTCATTTCACATTAGGTATAGGAATACCCACCCGACGCCGTACGTCTGCGCGCGACGTCGTACGCCCGCCAGCGTATGCCGCACCCGTCGCCGTACGCCCGCCCGCGTATGCCGCACCCGTCGCCGTACGTCGCCGCTGTACGCCCGCACGTCTCCACATTGGCATCGATTGTTATGGAAAAAAACGTCACGGGAGCCGCCGACGCCCGCCGTCGTAACCCTAAACGCATCCACGCCGTCTCCACGTCGCCGCCCGTCTCCATGTAGTCACCGCGCGTCTCCACATCGCCGCCCGTCTCCACGTCGCCGCCCAAACAGGCCGCCGCGCGTGCCCCGGCGCCGTTGCTGCTGCCGCCGCGTTCCTTTGCCGTCACCCAGATGGCCGCCCATCCGTGATCTCGGCCACCATCCTGACGCCGTCGACACCTGCCTCGGCCGGCCAGCAACGTCACACCGTCAGCGCGTTGGTCATCGGACAAAATGGATCCAGCTGACATCCTCGCCGCCGTGCAAGAGGTTGGTTTGACACGTCGTTGTGCTTGATGAACTACTTATTTTAGGGATGATGTTACACTGTGTTCGATTGATCTTAGAATTTTCTTAAACATGTATAGGTAGAGGAGGAGGGCGATTATGATGGTGATGATTACGGCAACGACAACGGAACCTCGTCACTGAATATGGATGAACCTGTTGAGGAGAACTACATGAGTTTGGATGAATCTTATAGTGGCAATGTAAGTGTGATCAATGTTGATAAAAACAACAAATACGATAAACCGCACGGAAAATTACATGTTTTTTTTGCATCATGCAGCGACATGGCGATAATGATGATGATATGGATATAGATGATTCATTTGCTGAAAGTGCACTCCAGGTATGTTTTAAAAACAATAGGAGAAGAAATGACATAATAACCGTATGAGCACTTACATGTATTTTTTAAAAATGTGCGCAGATGGACGAGGACGGGGACTTTGTGAGGAATATTGTGGACGATGAAAGTGACAAATCGCACGTTGACGCATCTCATGATGACAGCTCCAGCAAAGTAAGTTTTAAAACTCACATACGTTACATATTAAAATAATAACTGACTGACATACATGGTTTCATGCCTTAATTTACAGGGAGATGTAGATGGTCCTAGCGGGAAGGATGAGCATGTTGTTGATGATCTGTTTAATTGACATCGGATTTGATGAATATCAGCAAGATTCATTGGACAGACATTGGAAGGTCATGAGGAAGACGTTCAGATCACTAGGAGAGGCTTACATTTTCTATAACCAGTATGCTAAGGAGCGTGGTTTCAGCGTAAGAAAGGGCTCGCTGAAATTTTTGAAAGGTCCTGAGGGAACTATGCGCTTGAGAAAGTATCGGTGTGCGAGAGCTGGGAAACGACAGGCAAAACTTTGTACAATGGAAGGCAGGACCCGCAAGCTCAGAGCGGAGACTCGTTGCTTCTGTGATGCGCATATAACTTTGAAGCTTGATAAAGAGCGTGACGTTTGGTATGTCAGCAGTTTCAGTGATGATCACAGTCACGTTCTAGCTAGACCGGACGAAGTCACATTTCTTTGGTCTCATAATCAGATAAAAGAATTTCAGAAAGTTGAGATCTTAACTATGGCAGGTGCTGGAATCAGGAAACATATGATTTATGATAATCTCGTCAGTAGGTACGGGTCATATGCACAGGCTGGTTTTGGGAGGAAGAAGCTTTATAACATGTGTTATAGAGAAAAAATGAAGTTGCTTGCACAAGCAGATGCAGACACTGCCATTGGGATCATGATGACTAGAAGAGAGAGGGATCCAGATTTCTTCTTTAAGCACACCGTCGATGATGAAGGAAGGCTGAAAAACCTATTCTGGTGTGATTCTCAATCACGTCGAGACTATGTTGACTACGGTGATGTGACCGTCTTCGATAGCACATACAAGATGAATAGGTATGGCATGCCATTTATACCTTTTGTCGGTCTGAACAACCACCGTTGCACCACGGTATTCGGTTGTGCTCTTGTGTCTGACAAGACGGAAAATACATATGTCTAGCTGCTTTAGATGTTTCTGAGGGCTCACTATCAGAAGAGGCCCAGGTCAGTAATTACTGATGGAGATGCAGCTATGATTAAGGCCATCAGAAAGGTACTTTCGGAGGTTTGGCATCGTCTTTGCTCGTGGCATATTGACAAGAATATGCAGAAACACCTTCATCATAAGTCTCTAAAGGAGTTCAGGTCTCTACTTTATTATGCCACTTCAAAAAAAGTATTTGAGGAGAGATGGGCAGCATTTACCGCCAAATGACAGTCGGAGAAAACAATGACATGCTTACGTAGGATGTACAAGAAGAAAAGGCTTTGGGCTGCATCATATCTATCTGGTGGGTTTTTCCTAGGTATGCGAAGTAACCAGCGAAGTGAGAGTCTGAATTCATGCCTTCACTTGCATCTAGACTCTGGTATGACTATTGTTGATATGATTGTGCACTATGAGAACTGCATAGTTCGTCTCCATGAGAACGAGGTGCATGACAATTACACAAACTCACAGACAGACCCAGTACCAGTATTGGACGAGTGTAAAGATATTGAGAAATCAGCTGCCCGTGAGTTCACTGCGGTAAACTTTTATATCTTACAGGAAGATATGAAGAAGGCACGGGAGCTTGAGGTCCTTGAGAGACTGAGAGGAGCAGACACTCACAGATTCATACTGACATGAAAGGAAAATAGGGATATCAGATTCACTATGGACTACACCCCAGGTAACTCCGAAGAAACCGTGAAATGCAGTTGCAGAAGTATGGATCGCAAAGGACTTCCTTGCAAACATATTCTTCACGTTCTGATTCAGCTACGCTTACGTGAGATACCTAAGTGTTTAGTACTGCAGAGGTTGAGAAAAATTGCAAGGGGTGGGCTTCCTGTGAAGCGCACTAGCGATCTGTTTGCATGGGGATGGGCAGGTGCAGAGGAGAGAGCTAGGTACAGCGAGTTGACTATCTTATCTGGCGAAGCAACTCATAAAGCATGCCATAAACCATTTTTATTCGACAAGTTGAAGGCAGCTCTGAGGGACATAATAGATAATGATTACACTGAGGAGGATGAGCCTGGTGCGGAGAAAAAGTTTGTGAACGACGATGCAATTGAGCCTAATCAAGATCATGTTCTGGTTCGTGATCCCGCAAAAATTAACACCAAAGGCGCACCAAAACAGAATGTTAAAGGCCGCGGTATGGGTGGTCCTGATGTCACTAAAAATGGGCGACCTAAAGCTTTTGATGAGAAGAGCAAACGTCCATGTGGCCAGTACGGTCTTACGGATCATTATAAGTCCCCGTGCCCTCAAAATCCTAAGTATGATTCTCGTATGTTCATGTAAATCTTGTTGTTCAAACCAAATTTATTTGTTTATTGTGAATTAACACATATCTTACTGTTTTGTATGTAGGAACTTTGCTTGAATTCGGGAGTATGGAAGACTGCTTTGCCCTTTGATTGAAGACAGTTTCTTGATGGATTGCTTCTATCTATGAGATCATTTTTAGTTGTTAGATTATGTTATATGAGACTTATTTTACTTTGTTGATGTCAGACTTTGTTGATGTCAGACTATGTGCTAAGATACCCACATAAGTATTTGTTGATGCCAGACTATGTTATGCAAGAAGTATTTTTACTCTGTTTATTTGGATGTGTTCATTATGCACTGTAGTGCTGTCGCTGTTTACTGTTGTTTTCTACATTGTCGCCATCGCTTATTATGCCGTCGTTTTTAGATATTTTTTATTAAAAAAAGCCCGACAAGTGCGCCGGCCAGTCTGACAATACACAGACCGGACCGACGGCACTGTCCCACAGGGCAGCGTCGGACGGCGGTAGCAAAGCGAGTAAACTAGAGGGGTCTGACTGCCTCTGTGGCGCCGGGTATTTAAGCCGGTCGTCGCGCGCTCCGTCGGGCGAGGTGGGACTAAACAAAAATGCGCTCAGGTTCCCGTCGCCCCGCGGGGTACTTGGGCCGTTGTCTGTCAGGCTTTAAATTTTTATTGGGCCGGCCCACGCGGTCACGCGCGTCGCTCCGGACACGGTGGCGGCGATCGAACGTTTAGTCCCACCTCGCCTGCCGAACGGGGCGTCGACCGGCTTATATACGGAACATCGGCACTGGTATTAAACTTCTCTACTAACTCGACAGTCACTGGGCCGTCTTTGCTGCCCTGTTGGCCCGTTTGCCGACGTGCAAAGATATTCACCGGGCGGGCATTTTTTTAAACATAATCTGTTTAAGTCACACAAGTAGCCGACGACAGAAGCATTTTTTAACATAATATAAGTAGAGGGAACATGGATTGTTTTATTCAAACAAGTAGACGACGGTAAAAGTATGAATATGAGTAATTGAAAATTGTAGACGACGACATGAAGACAAAATAATAATCCAAATGTCATTCTCAACTTAAATATTCAAACAAGTAGTTCCTTCTTCATCACAAAATATTAGAGTCAAAATAAATGAAAACATCATTTGAGCGTACAAAATTTTCTGTTGCATAATTTTTGCCGCATTTATTTCTTCTTTGCAAGCCGGGTAACTTTGTCTTTCACATCGTTGAGCGTATTTCTCTCTGAAAAAATAAGCTGCGCAATCATTAAGTCCCTCGATTTATCAATTGACCCCTGTTACAACTTCATATTAGTCCAATGTGAATTGTATCACATAATGAATTCAATTAAATATAAGCATTTGAAATAAAACCAGACCTGCAAAAAACAGCTTGTCCAGTTTTCACCGTCCCAGTATTGAAAGCATCGAAGGACAAATATTCCACATCAATTGCTGGTCCATACAAACAACGATTCATAAGTTCGCATTTTAGGTAAGATATTAAAATAATGTGAAAGTATATACGCACCCATCTTCCTGTTGTGGCATATTATACGTTTTAATAGGCCAGGTAGACACATCCGGATAATTCACAGCACCGCTCGCATTCGCATCACGTATGTCATACCCAAGTTGTTTTCTCTGTTCATATGAATGATAGCACGCAAAGGATTTAAGACAGTTTAATTACAAACTGATAGTTTCGATATGCCCATGCAAATTTATACCGTACCAGCTCCTCAACTTTGTCTTTAACTTCACTGTCAAGTTCGCGTCCCATCAAAGAATCAAGAACCTAAAACTCTTCCTTCGGGCGATGCATGATGACCGAAACCCAGTGGGTATTTCCCTTATTAAGAGGAATATAAGTCTGCATCACAACGAATATACGATGTAATCAACACATATTGTTTTATTATTTATATCATGTAAATGCATATGTTAAGCTAATCGAACTTACCTTATATTTTTTTAAATACTCATTGGTGCATCTATTCACGGGTCCATTCTTCTTCGCCACAACTTCGTTCTCATTTCTTTCTGGCTCGGTGTCTGGTCTAAATTCTAGTAACCAATTGACCAGCTAGGTCGGCATTATATGACGATCGTCACCAACAACTCCCGACAGATACGTGTTGGGGAACGTAGTAATTTCAAAAAAATTCCTACGCACACGCAAGATCATGGTGATGCATAGCAACAAGAGGGGAGAGTGTTGTCTACGTACCCTCGTAGACCGAAAGCGGAAGCGTTAACACAACGCGGTTGATGTAGTCGTACGTCTTCACGATCCGACCGATCAAGTACCGAACGCACGGCACCTCCGAGTTCAGCACACGTTCAGCTCGATGACGTCCCTCGAACTCCGATCCAGCCGAGTGTTGAGGGAGAGTTTCGTCAGCACAACGGCGTGGTGACGATGATGATGTTCTACCGACGCAGGGCTTCGCCTAAGCACCGCTACGATATTATCGAGGTGTAATATGGTGGAGGGGGGCACCGCACACGGCTAAGAGATCAATAGATCAATTGTTGTGTCTATGGGGTGCCCCCTGCCCCTGTATATAAAGGAGCAAGGGGGAGGCGGCCGGCCAAGGAGGAGGGTGCGCCAAGGGGGGAGTCCTACTCCTACCGGGAGTAGGACTCCTCCTTTCCTTGTTGGAATAGGAGAAGGGAAGGGAGAAGGAGAAAGAAGGAAGGGGGCGCCCCCCCCCCCCCTCCCTAGTCCAATTCGGACTAGTCAATGGGGAGGGGTGCGGCCACCCTTTGGGGCCTTTCTCTCCTTTCCCATATGGCCCATTAAGGCCCAATACGAATTCCCGTAACTCTTCGATACTCCGAAAAATACCCGAATCACTCGGAACCTTTCCGAAGTCCGAATATAGTCATCCAATATATCGATCTTTACGTCTCGGCCATTTCGAGACTCCTCGTCATGTCCCCGATCTCATCCGGGACTCCGAACTCCTTCGGTACATCAAAACACATAAACTCATAATATAACCGTCATCGTAACGTTAAGCATGCGGACCCTACGGGTTCGAGAACTATGTAGACATGACCGAGACACCTCTCCGGTCAATAACCAATAGCGGAACCTGGATGCTCATATTGGCTCCCACATATTCTACGAAGATCTTTATCGGTCAGACCGCATAACAACATACGTTGTTCCCTTTATAATCACCCAGTTACGTTGTGACGTTTGGTAGCACACAAAGTGTTCCTCCGGTAAACGGGAGTTGCATAATCTCATAGTCATAGGAACATGTATAAGTCATGAAGAAAGCAATAGCAACATACTAAACGATCGAGTGCTAAGCTAACGGAATGGGTCAAGTCAATCACATCATTCTCCTAACGATGTGATCCCGTTAATCAAATGACAACTCATGTCTATGGCTAGGAAACATAACCATCTTTGATCAGCGAGCTAGTCAAGTAGAGGCATACTAGTGACACTCTGTTTGTCTATGTATTCACACATGTATCAAGTTTCCGGTTAATACAATTCTAGCATGAATAATAAACATTTATCATGATATAAGGAAATAAATAATAACTTTATTATTGCCTCTAGGGCATATTTCCTTCAGTCTCCCACTTGCACTAGAGTCAATAATCTAGTTCACATCGCCATGTGATTTAACATCAATAGTTCACATCACCAAGTGATTAATACCCATAGTTCACATCGTCATGTGACCAACACCCAAAGGGTTTACTAGAGTCAGTAATCTAGTTCACATCGCTTATGTGATTAACACCCAAAGAGTACTAAGGTTTGATCATGTTTTGCTTGTGAGATAATTTTAGTCAACGGGTCTGTCATATTCAGATCCGTAAGTATTTTGCAAATTTCTATGTCTACAATGCTCTGCATGGAGCTACTCTAGCTAATTGCTCCCTCTTTCAATATGTATCTAGACCGACACTTAGAGTCATCTAGATTAGTGTCAAAACTTGCATCGACGTAACCCTTTACGATGAACCTTTTGTCACTTCCATAATCAAGAAACATATCCTTATTCCAGTAAGGATAATTTTGACCGCTGTCCAGTGATCTACTCCTAGATCACTATTGTACTCCCTTGCCAAAATAAGTGTAGGGTATACAATAGATCTGGTACACAGCATGGCATACTTTATAGAACCTATGGCCGAGGCATAGGGAATGACTTTCATTCTTTTTCTATCTTCTGTCGTGGTCGGGTTTTGAGTCTTACTCAATTTCACACCTTGTAACACAGGCAAGAAACTCTTTTCTTTGACTGTTCCATTTTGAACTACTTCAAAATCTTATTAAGGTATGTACTCATTGAAAAAACTTATCAAGCGTCTTGATCTATCTCTATAGATCTTGATGCTCAATATGTAAGCAGCTTTACCGAGGTCTTTCTTTGAAAAACTCCTTTCAAACACTCCTTTATGCTTTGCAGAATAATTCTACATTATTTCCGATCAACAATGTGTCATTCATATACTTATCAGAAGTGCTGTAGTGCTCCCACTCACTTTCTTGTAAATACAGGCTTCACCGCAAGTCTATATAAAACTATATGCTTTGATCAACTTATCAAAGCGTATATTCCAACTCCGAGATGCTTGCACCAGTCCATAGATGGATCGCTGGAGTTTGCATATTTTGTTAGCACCTTTAGGATTGACAAAACCTTCTGGTTGCATCATATACAACTCTTCTTTAATGAATCCATTAAGCAATGCAGTTTTCTTTATCCATTTGCCAGATTTCATAAAATGCGGCAATTGCTAACATGATTCGGGCAGACTTAAGCATAGATACGAGTGAGAAACTCTCATCGTAGTCAACACCTTAAACTTTGTCGAAAACCTTTTGCGACAATTCTAGCTTTGTAGATAGTAACACTACTATCAGTGTCCGTCTTCCTCTTGAAGATCCATTTAATCTCAATGGCTCGCCGATCATTGGGCAAGTTAATCAAAGTCCTTTGTTCTCATACATGGATCTCATCTCAGATTTCATGGCCTCAAGCCATTTTGCGGAATCTGGGCTCACCATCGCTTCTTCATAGTTCGTAGGTTCGTCATGGTCTAGTAACATAACCTCCAGAACAGGATTACCGTACCACTCTGGTGCGGATCTTACTCTGGTTGACCTACGAGGTTCAGTAAAATAACTTGATCTGAAGTTCCATGATCATCATCATTAACTTCCTCACTAATTGGTATAGGCGTCACAGAAACTGGTTTCTGCGATGAACTACTTTCCAATAAGGGAGCAGGTACAATTACCTCATCAAGTTCTACTTTCCTCCCACTCACTTCTTTCGAGAGAAACTCCTTCTCTAGAAAGGATCCATTCTTAGCAATGAATGTCTTGCCTTCGGATCTGTGATAGAAGGTGTACCCAACTGTCTCCTTTGGGTATCCTATGAAGACACATTTCTCCGATTTGGGTTTGAACTTATCAGGATGAAACCTTTTCACATAAGCATCGCAACCCCAAATTTTAAGAAACGACAACTTTGGTTTCTTGCCAACCACAGTTCATAAGATGTTGTCTCAACGGATTTAGATGGTACCCTATTTAATGTGAATGCAGCTGTCTCTAATGCATAACCCCAAAACGATAGTGGTAGATCGGTAAGAGACATCATATATCGCACCATATCTAATAAAGTACGGTTACGATGTTCGGACACACCATTACACCGTGGTGTTCCAGGTGGCGTGAGTAGTGAAACTATTTCACATTGTTTCAACTGAAGGCCAAACTCGTAACTCAAATACTCTTCTCCACGATCTGATCGTAGAAACTTTATTTTCTTGTTACGATGATTTTCAACTTCACTCTGAAATTCTTTGAACTTTTCAAATGTTTCAGACTTATGTTTCATTAAGTAGATATACCCATATCTGCTCAAATCATCTGTGAAGGTCAGAAAATAATGATACCTGCTACGAGCCTCAATATTCATCGGACCACATACATCTGTATGTATGATTTCCAACAAATCTGTTGCTCTCTCCATAGTTCCGGAGAACGGCGTTTTAGTCATCTTGCCCATGAGGCACGGTTCGCAAGCATCAAGTGATTCATAATCAAGTGATTCCAAAATCCCATCAGTATGGAGTTTCTTCATGCGCTTTACACCAATATGACCTAAACGACAGTGCCACAAATAAGTTGCACTATCATTATTAACTTTGCATCTTTTGGCTTTCATTTTTTATGAATATGTGTATCACTACGATCGAGATCCAACAAACCATTTTATTGGGTGTATGACCATAGAAGGTTTTATTCATGTAAACAGAACAACAATTATTCTCTAATTTAAATGAATAACCGTATTGCAACAAACATGATCAAATCATATTCATGCTCAACGCAAACACCAAATAACACTTATTTAGTTTCAACACTAATCCCGAAAGTATAGGGAGTGTGCGATGATGATCATATCAATCTTGGAACTACTTCCAACACACATCGTCACCTCGCCTTTTACTAGTCTCTGTTTATTCTGCAACTCCCGTTTTGAGTTACTACTCTTAGCAACTGAACCAGTATCAAATACCGAGGGGTTGCTATAAACACTAGTAAAGTACACATCAATAACATGTATATCCAATATACCTTTGTTCACTTTGCCATCCTTCTTATCCACCAAAAACTTGGGGCAGTTCCGCTTCCAGTGACCAGTCCCTTTGCAGTAGAAGCACTTAGTCTCAGGCTTAGGTCCAGACTTGGGCTTCTTCACTTGAGCAGCAACTTGCTTGCCGTTCTTCTTGAAGTTCCCCTTCTATCCCTTTGCCCTTTTCTTGAAACTAGTGGTCTTGTTAACCATCAACACTTGATGCTCTTTCTTGATTTCTACCTTCGTCGATTTCAGCATCGCGAAGATCTCGGGAATCACTTTCGTCATCCCTTGCATATTATAGTTCATCACGAAGTTCTACTAACTTGGTGATGGTGACTAGAGAATTCTGTCAATCACTATTTTATCTGGAAGATTAACTCCCACTTGATTCAAGCGATTGTAGTACCCAGACAATCTGAGCACATGCTCACTACTTGAGCTATTCTCCACCATCTTTTAGCTATAGAACTTGTTGGAGACTTCATATCTCTCAACTCGGGTATTTGCTTGAAATATTAACTTCAACTCCTGGAACATCTCATATGGTCCATGACGTTCAAAACGTCTTTGAAGTCCCGATTCTAAGCCGTTAAGCATGGTGCACTAAACTATCAAGTAGTCATCATATTGAGCTAGCCAAACGTTCATAACGTCTGCATCTGCTCCTGCAATAGGTCTGTCACCTAGCGGTGCACCAAGGACATAATTCTTCTGTGCAGCAATGAGGATAATCCTCAGATCACGGATCCAATCCACATCTTTGCTACTAACATCTTTCAACATAATTTTTCTCTAGGAACATATCAAAAATAAACACAGGGAAGCAACAACGCGAGCTATTGATCTACAACATAATTTGCAAAATACTATCAGGACTAAGTTCATGATAAATTTAAGTTCTATTAATCATATTACTTAAGAACTCCCATTTAGATAGACATCTCTCTAATCATCTAAGTGATTATGTGATCCAAATCAACTAAACCATGTCCGATCATCACGTGAGATGGAGTAGTTTCAATGGTGAACATCACTATGTTGATCATATCTACTATATGATTCACGCTCGACCTTTCGGTCTCCGTGTTCCGAGGCCATATCTGCATATGCTAGGCTCGTCAAGTTTAACCTGAGTATTCCGCGTGTGCAACTGTTTTGCACCTGTTGTATTTGAACGTAGAGCCTATCACACCCGATCATCACGTGGTGTCTCAGCACGAAGAACTTTCGCAACGGTGCATACTTAGGGAGAACACTTTTATCTTGAAATTTTAGTGAGAGATCATCTTATAATGCTACCGTCAATCAAAGCAAGATAAGATGCATAAAAGATAAACATCACATGCAATCAATATAAGTGATATGATATGGCCATCATCATCTTGTGCTTGTGATCTCCATCTCTGAAGCACCATCATGATCACCATCGTCACCGGCGCGACACCTTGATCTCCATCGTAGCATCGTTGTCGTCTCGCCAACTATTGCTTTTACGACTATCGCTACCGCTTAGTGATAAAGTAAAACAATTACATGGCGATTGCATTTCATACAATAAAGCGACAACCATATGGCTCCTGCCAGTTGCCGATAACTCGATTACAAAACATGATCATCTCATACAATAAAATATAGCATCATGCACTACTGGAATCAGCTAATTTGCCATCTGCCAGCTCTTTGCCGTCTGCTAGCTGACGGCAAAGTCTTTGCCGTCAGCTACCAAAAAGCGGACGACAAAGAAATGGCAGACGGCAAAGAAGCTTTTTGCCATCTGCCAGCTCTTTGCCGTCTGCTAGCAGACGGCAAAGAATCTTTGCCGTCCGCTGGCGGACGGCAAAGAGGGAGGTGGCCCCCACCCCCGCCCGTTTGAAAAAAACTTAACGCCCCACCTCAAGAGGCAAAAAGGCGGACGGCAAAGATTGGCGGACGGCAAAGAGCCGATTACCTAACGGCCCGTACCCCCCCCCCCCCGCCCGTTACTCTCTGTTCTCTCCTCTCTCTCTCCTCCCCGACGCGCCCCGCCACCGTGCACATCCCGCCCGCCCGCTGCCGCCGCCCGCCGCCGCCCCTGGCCCTCGCCGCCCGCCGCCGCCCCGTCGCCCCACCACCCGCCGCCCCCCACCCCTCCGCCCCCCACCCCTCCGCCCCGTCGCCCCCTCCGCCCCGTCGCCCCCCACCACTCCGCCCCGTCGCCCCCCACCCCTCCGCCCCGTCGCCCCCTCCGCCCCGTCGCCCCCCCACCCCTCCGCCCGGCCAGCGCCACCCCCGCCGCCCCTCCGTCGGCGGTGCCCCCGCCGCCCCTCCGACGCCCCTCCGTCGGCGAGCGCCCCACCCCTGCCGCAGGTGAGCCCCACCCCTCTTCTCCTTTTTTCTGTTTTTTTAGTTTAGTTTTTTAGTTTTAGATTTTTAGTTTTAGATTACTTTTAGTTTAGTTTTAGATTTAGTTTAGTTTAGTTTTAGATTTTTTTTCTGTTTTTTCTGTTTTTTAGTTTAGATTACTTTTAGTTTAGTTTTAGTTTTGTTTTAGGTTACTTAGTGGTAGGTTTAAGAAGAGGAAAAAGGAGAAGAAGAAGAAGAAGAAGAAGAAGAAGAAGAGGAGGAGGAGGAGGAGGAGGAGAAGAAAGAAGAAGAAGAAGAAGAAGAAGAAGAAGAAGAAGAAGAAGAAGAAGAAGAAGAAGAAGAAGAAGAAGAAGAAGAAGAAGAAGAAGAAGAAGAAAGAGGAGAGGAGGAGGAGGAGGAGAAGAAGAAAGAAGAAGAAGAAGAAGAAGAAGAAGAAAGAGGAGAGGAGGAGGAGGAGGAGGATGAGGAGGCGAAAGCTAGAGGAGAGGAGGAGGAGAAGAAGACCACCGACACCCCGACCCCGACCACCGACACCCCGACACCTGACACCCCGACCACCGACACCCCGACCCCGACACGACACCCCGACACCGACACCCTGACACCACACCCACCCTTACCCCGACACCGACACGGCACCCCGACCCCGACCCGGCACCCCGACCCGACACCCCGACCCCGAGACCCCGACCCCGAGCCTGACCCGACACCCCGACCCCGACACCGACACGGCACCCCGACCCCGACCCGGCACCCCGACCCCGAGACCCCGACCCCGACCCCGACCCCGACCCAGAGCCTGACCCGACACCCCGACCCCGACACCGACACGGCACCCCGACCCCGACCCGGCACCCCGACCCGACAACCCGACCCCGAGACCCCGACCCCGACCCCGAGACCCCGAGCCTGACCCGACACCCCGACCCCGACACCGACACGGCACCCCGACCCCGACCCGGCACCCCGACCCGACACCCCGACCCCGATACCCCGACCCCGACCCCGAGCCTGACCCGACACCCCGACCCCGACACCGACACGGCACCCCGACCCCGACCCGACACCGAGACCTCGACCCCGACCCCGACACGGCACCCCGACCCGACACCCCGACCCCGAGACCCCGACCCCGACCCCGACACGGCACCCCGAGACCGACACGACACCCCGACCCCCGACACCTCCCGAAAAGGTGTTCTTTGGCCTTCCAGAAGCCGACGGGGTCATATATTTGTGAATTATTAGTTAGGTCATATATCTTTCGATTTTGTTATGAAAAACATCATATATAATTGTGTTGATCGGGTAGTTTTAAATGTGCAGTTGTTTCATCGCTGCGAGGTTTGGTGTTCGACGACCTCGCCGTGCGTTTGACGAGCTCTGCCCCTTCGTTCGTGGGTGAGCACAAATGACATGTCCTCCTCCCCCATTAATTATTTGATCTATTCCGATGAAACTTGATAGCTAGCTACATATGTGTCTTGAATCATCAGTATGCGTAACCAATATGTGTCTCCCATTCGAAAGCGTCATAGTTATAAATATGCATGCATTTGCATATTTATAACCTTGATTCTTTCGAATTGTCCAACGCTATCCATGGACAGCTCGAGTATGTTTAGATTGGGTTCGTTTTCCCATATGCTTTGCTCCGGATCCGACGCATAAATTTCGTCAGTGCCTCCCCTGTTGTTCTCCGGGTACACATCCTCTCTGTTTATTGCAGAGACGTGTATCAGGAGAACAGCGGGGAGGTGCTGCCGAAATTTTGCGTAGGATCCGGAGCATAGCATGGGAAAATGAACCCAATCTAAACATACTCAGGTGGGATTAGGACCTATCATTACCTATTAGAGTGTAGGTTGCATGGACGTAATAAAATTGACAAAGTAGATCAACTGATGAATATATACATGGTGAATTATATATATATATATATTTGTTGTGTGTCTAGTAGCTCTGAAAGTCAAGATGAGTGATCGTGCGTGGATGTACACCGGTCACACTGGTCAGAACAAATGGAGCACTGAATGGTTCACAAAAACCAAGGGGTTTGTGCGAGCCGCATTTGCAAATGGCCAGAGGAAAACCTGGTGCCCCTGTTTACGGTGCGGCAATTGGGAAAAGAGGACAGAGGCTGAAATGGGAAAACACCTGCAGAAGAGTGGTTTTACGCCCGATTATACGGTGTGGACATTTCATGGTGAGTCTGCCCAACGTGACCGAGCTGAGGTGGATCGTCGTCGCACCGACGAGCATGGTACCGGGATGGAAAACATGGTGCAAGACTTTGATGATGCTCGGGATTCGGACGAGGAGATGGAGGAATCTGCAAAGGCCTTCAATGAAATGTTGGAGTCTTCAAAACGTCCGCTCCATGAGCACACTGAGCTTTGTCAGTTGGATGCCATCTCACAAGTAATGGCTCTGAAGGCTCAGTTCAACTTGGGCAGAGAATGCTACGATGCAATGATGACAGTATTTGGACGCTTTCTACCCAAAGGCCATGTAATGCCTGCAAACCTGTACCAGTTGGACAAAATCCTCCGTGCACTGAAGATGCCCTATGATAAGATATATGCCTGTGAGAAAGGATGTGTCTTGTTTAGGCTTGACTATGCGGACTTGAACTATTGTCCCATTTGCAAGTCTTCCAGGTATGTTGTGGTAGACAACGGTATGGGTGAGAAGACACAGACCAAAATCCCCGTTAGTGTTCTTCGGTATATGCCAATCGTACCAAGACTTCAACGTCTTTTCATGGTCGAAGAGATGGCCAGACAGATGACATGGCACAAAACGGGCAAAAGAACCGAACTAGATGCAGATGGGAATCTGATGATTGTACACACATCGGATGGTGTTGCGTGGAAAAAGTTTGATGAATTACATGGTGACAAAGCGGCAGATCCGAGGCATCCTCGAGTCGGCATCAGCACGGATGGGTTCAGTGTGTTTGGTATGACGGCAGCCCAATACAGTTGTTGGCCCGTATTTGTCTTTCCACTCAATCTCCCCCCCGGACAGATTATGCAAAGAAAGAACATTTTCCTGACGTTGATAATTCCAGGGCCCAACTATCCGGGGAAAAATATGAATGTGTACATGCAACCGCTTAAGGACGAATTGCAAGAAGCCTGGGATAATGGGTTCAAGACATACGATGCCTATAGCAAACGGAACTTCATAATGCGTGTCTGGTACATGTACTCGACGCATGACTTGCCGGCGTATGCGCTATTCGTTGGCTGGTGTGTGCATGGAAGGTTCCCGTGCCCCACATGCAAGGGAGCTCTTGAGTTTCGTTGGCTTCAGGCCGGTCGCAAGTTTTCTTGCTTCGACATGCATAGACAGTTCCTGAATCCTCGCCATAAGTTCAGGAAAGACAAGAAGAACTTCATCAGAGGTAGAGTTGTCAAAAACTCTACACCACCTGCATTGACAGGCCAACAGACCCTGGATCAGTTAAACGCTCTCGAGCCAGATCCAGAGCGTCCAGGGTACTTCAAGGGGTATAATTCTAAGCACGCCTGGACTCACAAAACATGCTTATGGGATCTGCCTTACTTCAAAGACCTCCTTTGCCCACACAACATCGACGTGATGCACACTGAGAAGAATATTGCCGAGGCACTTTTTGGTACATTGTTCGGCATAGATGGGAAGTCAAAGGATAATACTAAGGCTAGAGTCGATCTGGAGGCGCTATGTGATAGGCCGTTACAAAACATGAAAGAACCGAAAGGAAAGCAGAACTGGACGAAGCCAAAGGCATGGTTCAATCTTGGAAGGCCAGCTATGAGGGAAATTATCTTGTGGGTGAAAATGCAGTTGATGTTCCCCGATGGGTATGCAGCGAATCTACAGAGGGGAGCCAGTCTTGATAAATTGAAGATATTTGGTCTCAAGAGTCATGATTGGCACATATGGATTGAGCGGGTAATGCCGGTGATGTTGCATGGCTTCATCCCTGAGGATGAATGGCTAGTACTGGCAGAACTCAGCTATTTCTTCCGTGTTCTTTGTGCGAAAGAACTATCGCCTGGCGTGCTAGAAGAAATGGAAGAGTTGGCGCCGGAGTTGATCTGCAAGTTAGAGAAGATCTTTCCACCGGGCTTCTTTAATCCAATGCAACATTTGATTTTGCATCTCCCGACCGAGGCAAGATTGGGGGGGGCCGTGCAAAATCGTTGGTGCTACCCAACTGAGAGGATGCAGAAGACGCTTCGACAAAAATGTAAAAATAAACGTAGAATTGAAGCATCGATGGCTGAGGCATTCATCACTGAGGAGGCGGCAAACTTCGTGACAGCACACTACGAAGCCAAAAATCGTCATTTGCATAATCCGAAGCCTCGGTACAATGCTGACGACCCTAAAAAGGGTGGATCCAACCTCAGCCTATTCAAAGGGAATCTTGCACCAGCCAGTGTTTCAAATCCAGTATCTTTGGATAACGAACAATGGCGGACCATTTCGTTGTATATCTTCAACAACCTGATAGAAGTGCGGTCGTACATCGAGTAAGTTCTCGGTACATAGTTTCGCAACTTCTATTTCCTTTGAACTGCTCTTATTCCTGGATATTTCATACAGTCGATACGTCGCCTTATTCTCGTATGGAGCGGTGATCCAAAAGGATTCTGTCGAAGAGTATGAGCTTCTCGCAAAGCAAGGAGGCGGCTATCCCGGTTTCATCTCTTGGTTCAAACAAACGGTAATTTCTATTAGACTTGTAGGCTAATTTGTAGGCGGCTATCCCGGTTTCATTCGCTAATTTGTGCGTAATGCAACAATCCTTTCATATTAAACTTGTAGGCTAATTCAGAGTCTATGCACGCCGAATTGAGACAAGTCGCTAATGGTTTTGACTATAAGGCCCGTTCATTTGACAAATACGACATCAACGGGTATCGCTTTCGTACCTATGGCAAAGAGCTATCTATGGCCGACCGAAAGTCTACAAATTGTTGTGTATCTGCTATCGGCGAAGGAGGTACCGAGTATTATGGGAGAGTTGAAGCAATTTATGAACTTCTATTCTATGGTGAAAACCCACCGAATGTCGTAGTCTTCAAATGTTATTGGTTTCAGCCGAAGGAGACTAGAAGGACTCATGAACATATAGGGCTAGTTGAAATCAACCAAAGCACCCATTTAGATGTTCCTGATGTCTATATTACGGCTCAACAGGCGACCCAAGTATTCTATCTACCGTGGGCCTGCCAAACTAATCCAAATCTGAAAGGTTGGGATATCGTTTATGAAGTGCCGCCACGTGCTAGACTATCTCCCCCAAAGGAAGAGTATTATGAACCTCACATTAACCCAGACACATATGAAGGAGAATTCTTCCAAGAGACACGTCTTTCCAAAAAGCGTTTCAAGAACCGCTATACTTCACCCCAAAACATTGAAGTAGACAGCGACAGTGAATCCGACATCACCCCAGAGGAGGAACAAGAAGAGCCGGAACAAGAAGAGGTTACTGCTGCGGATGACCTGTCATTGCTTGACCGATTACGTCAAGGTGGCCTTGCACATGTTGATGCCACTGAACCCTATGAGCCCGTCATTGATTATAGTGATGATGATGATTATGCATTTATTGATGATACTGATCGAGATTATTAGTAGTGTCAGGTATTAAATTTTGTAATGTTGTACTTGATGATGATACACTTAAGTGATACACATATTATTATTCATGTTGGTCTTTTTTTTATGTTGTACTAATTTCGTTTACTGTTTGTCATGGCAGGTGTTGAAAGATGGTGGGCGCTGGTCGGGAGCGCGCCAAGGCCCCTTCTTCGTCGGCGCGTGGTCTGAGGTCTTCGATTCCAGACGCACCTCTCCGCCGAGCGTTGCTGGACAGTATGTCCACACCGCCGGGCCCTTCTTCGTCGACCGCGGTGCCCAGCAGGGGACGAGGTAGGAAGAGAGGAGGTGGGGCACGTGGTCGCGGGAGAGGAGGTAGGGTGACTGCTACGGCGCCTTCCTCGCCGCCACCCCCAGCTGTTTCACCCGAGCACGTGACTGCTAGGGTGGACTCGTCCGAGGAGGAGGCTACACGGACTTCGGTCCACGAGCCTCCGGTCCACGGGTCTTGGGCCCACGAGCCTCGGGTCGACTGGCCTTCGGCCCACGAGACCCCGGAGGAGCACATGTCCGGATGGGGTACCTGGCCGGATCAGCCCGAGGAGCCGAGTGGCCATGCTGATGATGGCGGGGAGCCGACTGATCTTGAGGAGGAGGGTGGCACCGTCTACCAGCGTAGTGCTACACGGCTCCCGTCCGTGCCGGCGACCCGCGAGCAGAGGTGGTTGATCTTCCCTGATGGGGAGAGGTACGTAAGTGCATTTAATATTTTTGTACCTTCTACATTCACGTTTCTTCAAATAACTAATGCGTTGGCCTTGTCATGCTGTAGGGGTTGGGACCACCATCATAGTGTCCGCCGGCCCAACTCCGTCCTTGGAGTTCTTTGCCGGCAAAACTTCCCGGGGTTTGTCACGTTGCCTGGTGAGGGTCGGCTTCCAGAGCTTGGGTTGAGCTGGGAGCACTACGTGGCTGCCCCGGCCCCGCCGGATGTCATTATCGACGGTGTCGTGTGCGACACGAGGGCAAACATGGTGATCAGGACGTTCTGGGTAATTTCTCCTTTACACATTTCAAAATCTTCGACTAGCTAGTTATTAATTGTACTAATCAATATTGTCTCATTTGATTGCAGACATTCTACAGGTGTGAGGAGGGATACGAGGAGGACGCGGCAAATGTTATCCAGAACATCTGCAAGCGCCTACTCCAGAACTTACGGCACGAGGCTCGGGTGCAGGCTGTTCGAGACTACTACGCCTTGCGTGGTATCAAGAAGACCAAGCCGGCGTGCCGCGATAAGTTCCTGAGTAAGGAGCAGTACATGAAGGTAATTCTTAAGGCCTTCTACTTAAGTTCCTTCATTTAGTAATTCTTAGCCGTAGCGCTCAAGTTTCTATTTGCTAACTTAGGCGCCTCCGAGATGGTGTGCGGATCGGATGGATTGTTGGGAGGTGTTGGTCGATGAGTGGTGCTCAAAAGAATGGCTAGCCCTCCACAACCAGGCCATGGACAAACGTGCCCAAATGGAAGGTGTGCCACACCATCAAGGCAGCTCCAACTTATATCAGTTCGGGCGCAACTGGGTATGTGGTTTGCTTCATGATTCATGCAGTTCATTCATCATGCTATCTTGAGCCCTTTAATTACTAATTTTCATTGTTTCTCTCTTTCAGGCACGCTACAATAAGGCGGATAAGGTGCCAGAGGTGTACGACCTGTATGCCATGGCCCACACTGGCTCTTTCAAGGAAGTCAAGGCTTTCTCTCAGTCTGACCTCGATGATGCAAACAACTTCACCAACATCTCCTCCCACAACAAGCTCGTGAGATATAGAGATGAGGGGAAGGCGAGGAAAGGGGAGGACTTTAACCCGAGCCAGGGTCCCATTGATCCAGAGCTGGTGATGATATCTGGTGGCGGGAGGTCCCATGGCTCCATAGCCATTGGAGATGGACTTATCCGTTGTCCTAGCACTCTCCCGGAGATCAAGGCGCACCAGTCGAGCTCCGCTCCTGAGATAAGGCCTCGTGAACGGCCAGTGCAACTCGCCATCAAGGTTAGTGATACGTACTCAGTTATCTTTCTCCATTACATTGTGTGCGCTTCCATCAATGATTACAAATGGTCATGTGAGTGGTGTTGCAGGCTGCTATACAGACTGAGAGAGATAGAACGGAGAAACTTCTGGCGGAGGCGGCGGAGAGGCAGCGGGAGATGGAGGAGAGGACGAGAAAGATGATGGAGGAGGAGAGGGCACGGAATGACATGCAGGCAAGGGCCATGTACGAGCTCCTTGTGGTAAGTTTCTTCTGCAGATTACTTGCTATTCTTAACATTTGAGTCTCATTACTAACTAGTATGACTCTGTTCTGAAAACCAAATGTGCAGTCTGTGTGCGAGAAGTCCGTTCAGCCCGCTCCGCCGATGCCAGTGATTGCTCCTGGGAGCACGGTGAGTTTAATTTGAATGGACATTACTTGCTAGTCTTAACATTTGAGTGTCGTAATGCTAACGAGACATTGGAAATGATCTTTGGTGCAGCTTAACTCCAGAAACGCATCGCACGATCCTTCTCCAGGTAGTGGCACTAGCCACCCCGCTCCTACACCTCCCTGATCACGGTAAGTTTCTCTAGTGTTTTGCTTAACAAATGCATAAAGACCTAGACTTAGCTTTATTTCCTCCAATATGCTTACCATAATGACCTAGAGTTAGCTTCTTTTCCTCCAAAATGACCCATTTTACCTAGGTTAGCTTATAAATGATGCAGTTCATCCAAGTTAGCTCAAAAATGACCCATTTTATCTAGATTAGCTCCTAAATGATCCATTTTACCTACGTTAGCTTTAAAATGGCCCATTTCACCTAGGTTAACTCCAAAATGACCCATCTTACCTAGGTTATCTCATAAACGATCCATTTCAACTAATTTAGCTCATAAACGATCCTTTTGACCTAAGTGAGCTAAAAAACGATCCATTTCACCTAAATTAGCTCTTAAATGATCCATTTCACCTAAGTTAGCTCAAAAAGATCCATTTCAACTAAATTAGCTCATAAATGATCCATTTCACCTAAGTTAGCTCAAAAACGATCCATTTCAACTAAATTAGCTCAAAAATGATCCATTTCAACAAAGTTAGCTAAAAAACGATCCATTTCAACTAAGTTAGCTCAAAAACGATCCATTTCAACTAAGTTAGCTCAAAAACGATCCATTTGACCTAAGTGAGCTAAAAAACGATCCATTTCACCTTAGTTCCCTCAAAAACGATCCATTTCACCTTAGCTAGCTCATAAACGACCCATTTCAACTTAGTTAGCTCATATATGATCCATTTCACGTAAGTTAGCTCATAAATGACATACTCTTCTTGTTCTAGTCTTCTTCTTGTTCTACTCTTCTTGTTCTAGTCTTCTTCTTGTTCTACTCTTCTTGTTCTAGTCACCTATTTCTAACTTTCTTATTTTGCCATTTTGCAGATTTCATTCACTTCATGGAAGCTACTCTTCTTGTTCTAGTCTTTCTGTTTATGTATGGATGAAACTTTGTTTATGTATGAAGGCTCTTTGTGATATGAATGGAACTTTGTTTATGTATGAAGGAACTTTGTTTATGTATGAAGGAACTTTGTTTATGGATGGAACTTTGTTTATGTATGAAGGAACTTTGTTTATGGATGGAATTTTGTGATATGAATGCCTGTGAAATATATCTATACATGTCATATATATTTGGAGTGAAAATTGTTGGATTTAATAAAAAACAGAAAAAAGAGCCAATATGCAGGCTCTTTGCCGTCTGCCACCGACGGCAACGGGCTCTTTGCCGTCTGCCGCGGACGGCAAAGAAGCCACGTGGCAGCCAACTGTGCTTCCTGGGAGCTGACCCATTTGGTCAGTTTGCCTACAGTGGCAGACGGCAAAGACTTTGCCATCAGTGGCAGACGGCAAAGAACCTGCACTTTGCCATCAGCGGCAGACGGCAAAGAACCTGCCATCTAGTGACGTGTAGATGACATCATACGGCGGACGGCAAAGACCATAGAAATTTTGCCGTCAGCGGCGGACGGCAAAGGTCTGCCGTTAGCCACTTAACGGACTGACAGCGCAATTATTGCTGTCCGCTCTCTTTGCCGTCCGCGGCAGACGGCAAAGAGCCTTTGCCGTCCGCCGCCAGGAAGCGGACGGCAAAGCAGCTGTTTACCGTGGCCTACTTTGCCGGAGCCTTTTGCCGTCCGCGGCTGACGGCAAAGGCCTTTGCCATCCGCCGTTCGAGCCTTTGCCGTCCGCCGTGGCAGACGGCAAAATAGCTGTTTCCTGTAGTGATGTCTTGACCATATCACATCACAACATACCCTGCAAAAACAAGTTAGACGTCCTCTACTTTGTTGTTGCAAGTTTTACGTGGCTGCTACGGGCTTAGCAAGAACCGTTCTTACCTACGCATCAAAACCACAACGATAGTTTGTCAAGTTGGTGCTGTTTTAACCTTCGCAAGGACCGGGCGTAGCCACACTCGGTTTAACTAAAGTGAGAGAGACAGACACCCGCCAGTCACCTTTAAGCAACGAGTGCTCGCAACGGTGAAACCGGTCTCGCGTAAGCGTACGCGTAATGTTGGTCCGGGCCGCTTCATCTCACAATACCGCTGAACCAAAGTATGACATGCTGGTAAGCAGTATGACTTATATCGCCCACAACTCACTTGTGTTCTACTCGTGCATATAACATCAACGCATAAAACCAGGCTCGGATGCCACTGTTGGGGAACGTACTAATTTCAAAAAAATTCCTACGCACACGCAAGATCATGGTGATGCATAGCAACGAGAGGGGAGAGTGTTGTCTACGTACCCTCGTAGACCGAAAGCGGAAGCGTTAACACAACGCGGTTGATGTAGTCGTACGTCTTCACGATCCGACCGATCAAGTACCGAACGCACGGCACCTCCGAGTTCAGCACACGTTCAGCTCGATGATGTCCCTCGAACTCCGATCCAGCTGAGTGTTGAGGGAGAGTTTCGTCAGCACGATGGCGTGGTGACGATGATGATGTTCTACCGACGCAGGGCTTCGCCTAAGCACCGCTACGATATTATCAAGGTGTAATATGGTGGAGGGGGGCACCGCACACGGCTAAGAGATCAATAGATCAATTGTTGTGTCTATGGGGTGCCCCCCTGCCCCCGTATATAAAGGAGCAAGGGGGAGGCGGCTGGCCAAGGAGGAGGGCGCGCCAAGGGGGGAGTCCTACTCCCACCGGGAGAAGGACTCCTCCTTTCCTTGTTGGAATAGGAGAAGGGAAGGGAGAAGGAGAAAGAAGGAAGGGGGCGCCCCCCCCCTCCCTAGTCCAATTCGGACTAGTCAATGGGGAGGGGTGCGGCCACCCGTTGGGGCCTTTCTCTCCTTTCCCGTATGGCCCATTAAGGCCCAATACGAATTCCCGTAACTCTCCGGTACTCCGAAAAATACCCGAATCACTCGGAACCTTTCCGAAGTCCGAATATAGTCATCCAATATATCGATCTTTACGTCTCGGCCATTTCTAGACTCCTCGTCATGTCCCCGATCTCATCCGGGACTCCGAACTCCTTCGGTACATCAAAACACATAAACTCATAATATAACCGTCATCGTAACGTTAAGCGTGCGGACCCTACGGGTTCGAGAACTATGTAGACATGACCGAGACACCTCTCCGGTCAATAACCAATAGCGGAACCTGGATGCTCATATTGGCTCCCATATATTCTACGAAGATCTTTATCGGTCAGACCGCATAACAACATACGTTGTTCCCTTTGTCATCGGTATGTTACTTGCCCGAGATTCGATCGTCGGTATCTCGATACCTAGTTCAATCTCGTTACCGGTAAGTCTCTTTACTCGTTCCGTAATACATCATCTCCCAACTAACTCATTAGTTACAATGCTTGCAAGGCTTATAGTGATGTGTATTACTGAGTGGGCCCAGAGATACCTCTCCGACAATCGGAGTGACAAATCGTAATCTTGAAATACGCCAACCCAACAAGTACCTTTGGAGACACCTGTAGAGCACCTTTTATAATCACCCAGTTACGTTGTGACGTTTGGTAGCACACAAAGTGTTCCTCCGGTAATCGGGAGTTGCATAATCTCATAGTCATAGGAACATGTATAAGTCATGAAGAAAGCAATAGCAACATACTAAATGATCGAGTGCTAAGCTAACGGAATGGGTCAAGTCAATCACATCATTCTCCTAACGATGTGATCCCGTTAATCAAATGACAACTCATGTCTATGGCTAGGAAACATAACCATCTTTGATCAGCGAGCTAGTCAAGTAGAGGCATACTAGTGACACTCTGTTTGTCTATGTATTCACACATGTATCAAGTTTCCGGTTAATACAATTCTAGCATGAATAATAAACATTTATCATGATATAAGGAAATAAATAATAACTTTATTATTGCCTCTAGGGCATATTTCCTTCAATACGACGAATAAGCATTGATAACCTGAAAATAATTTAAATGATGTATAACAATTCCAATTTGCAGTGAACGGTAATATAAAACAGAACAATAACTTACATCACCGGTTATCCATTGATGGTTAAGAATCTTACAAGCCCTCTCTGCACTAAGACCTTCGCGCATGCCATCATTGAATATTTCCTTCTTTCTATGTTTTCCTGAATGCTCATAAGCACGGACAAACTTAACAAACGCTTTCACCACATCGTATTCATCACTAGAACTTTAAAAGACTTTTTCTCGAATAGTTCTACATCACATAACTCTAATATGTTACTAAATCAATGATAAGTAGTAAGTTCAGCGCAAAGTCAATTAGAACAGCCTGAAAATTTATAAAACTCACTTGCTTTTGCAGAACGTTTTGCACGCTTAGTCGGTATAGTACGCACATAAGGAGACTTCACAAGGTTTGATACCTTGCGCTTACATTTCCCAACAACCTCCTCCGGTACCTCATCTTTTCCAATAGAACCAACTGATCCACGTGATGCGATTTCATCTGTTCCTAAAGATGTAATGGATTTCTCATCAGATACCTCAGGAACTTCGATAGGATCATCTTTATCACACTTGAAACTATCCAAATAGTCAGATGTGCAATAATAAGGTCTCTTTTCTTCAGAATCATTAAGATCATCTTCATCATCCTCTTGCACATTCTTTTTTGCTGGTGTTTTCAAATTGTCCATATCAGGATGATATACCCATTCTTTACGAGGGTCTCCACCATAGTTTCTAGATTCACTATTATCACCATACTCATTCTCTTCTTCTTTTTCAATATCACCGGCTTTGTAGAAGACACCGCTTTTGTTCAATTTCTCTATCACCCTCTGTGATTACAAATAAGTTTTAGTTAGTTAGGTGACACATCAAAAAACAAAGTGAACGGCAAAAAAAACGAAAATTGTACATGTGCGCATAGCTCTGGCAAACGAAGCATGTCCTTACGAAGCATGTCCTTACGAATGTGCTTCAGCTCAGTCATAATCCGATCCATAATAGGATTCTGGCTAGCGGAAGCCTCAATGTACTCACACCTTTTCTCCTTCCTGTAATGTTAGATTTTTTCGTACTGGATTTCTTGTTTTTTTTTCAGCTTGTTCCACTCTAATTTTGTTTAGTCGGTACTCTTTAGTAATGGTGTCATCGATCTACAACATAAAGAATCATACATTCAAATTTAATTAATAATTAATTGCAGACTTTAAATGAAAAAAAAAATGCACGTATTACCATCCCAACACCACGACCATATTCAAAGTCGTACGTGTCTCTTTTCTCCGCTGCCTCTTCTTTCCAGTTCCTCATCAAGGGGCTCAACAGCGTAACGGATCATACCGCGGACCGGTGATTGGCTGCACCTTCTCCCAATATAGATACTGCAAAACAAAAAAACAATCACTTAGCACGTGTTACACTATTATTACATAATACAAATGTTCAACTTAAGAAATATATCATACCTGCAGAAGTGCTAGGTTGCCACATGGCCATTCCCTAACACGGCCGGGCTGCAAGACCATACCAATCTCCGACAAACAAAAACGCAAAGTGAATGCGTTCCAGTTGAACTTTTTTATCGACCTGACATCTTGCACTAGCGCATAATAATTATTTGGTATGTACTCATCAGACATTGGTGCAATTATAGTCCCTAACAGGGTGAGAAACGCCATCCAAACAAATTCATCGTCCGCATTTTGATTTCTCACAATCTTCTCAATGAGATCATCAATCATGATTTTACCAGTCTTTTTTTAACAAAACTAACTGGATTGTTTTACTGCTTTCCCTTGGTCCATACTCAAAAAACTAGAAACATCCACTCCTTCATTCTTCAAACCAAATATAGCAAACACATCATCAGGCCGCAGTGAAATCAACCCTTTCTTTTTGGCTGCCTCTTGGACCATGAACTTTTTACTACTTGGATTGAAACCATGAATCGTAAGCGCAAGCAGATTATCACGCATCTTCACCGAAGGTATTCGTATCATGCCCTCCATCTCCATTTCGTAAAATGTGAATCGTTGACTTGGTGTTATCTTATTAACAAGACTAACCCACTTTTCTACGGAACATGCAGTCACGCCATCGATGTCCATACTGCATATAATAATATCTATGTGACATTGCATGCAGCTGAGATGTTATATTATGATGAAACATATTTAAAAAATACCTATCCGACGGCGACCAGTGTGGGCGGCGGCGGGCGCTGACGGCGACCAGTGCGGGTAACGACGGGCGCTTACGGGGACCAGTGTGCATGACGACGGGCGCTGACGCGACCAGTGCGGGTGACGGCGGGCGCTGACAGCTACCAGTGTGGGTGACGGCGGGCGCTGACGGCAGGCGTTGACGGCGACCAGTGTGGGGTGACGGCGGGCACTGACGGCCGGCGGGATCAGATCGGGCGTGTCGTTGACACGTACGAGGTCGAAGTGCATGCACGACGTGATTGGACAGCGACGTCCGAGGTTGTCAGGAATATTCCCCCAGATAGCAACGGCTCGTGGAGATATTTACGGCGTCGGGCCCGTGGTGATCAATTTGCAATCAATACACGCGGCGTGATATAACCGTCGGTCGTGCTTTAGTCCTACACCGGTCGAGATTTTGTAATTCAATTTTAATAAGCATCTGTCTGTAATCCAATTTTAATAAGCGCCTGTCCTTCGCATCCGCCAAACGGGGTCATTTTTTTCCACGTGCTACGGTGACCCTGCAGGGCACGCACGCCAAATTTTGTCGCGTTTCGAGGCTGTATGGAATTTCTACGTTTTTTCGGGCCGAAAACCCCTAAAACACTGCCCGGACGTGACGCAACGTGCTTTCGTTGTCGAATTTCGTTCATTTTTGGCGTGGGGTGCCCGGGTGGGGCCCCACACGCGCTGCCAAAAGTTGGGTGCATTCCGTGAAACCGCTCAGGTACTTGCTGTGGAAGGGGGTGGTTTCGGTATGGGTGGAGGGTACCCTCGGGCGGACGTCTCTCCTTCGCATTCGCCAAACGGGCCCATTTTTTCCACGTGCTACGGTGACCATGCAGGGCACGCATGCCAAATTTTGTCACGTTCCGAGGCTGTATGGAATTTCTACGATTTTGCGGGCCGAAAACCCCTAAAATACTGCCCGGACGTGACGCAACGTGCGTTCGTTGTCGGATTTCGTTCATTTTTGGCGTGGGGTGCCTGGGTGGGGCCCCACACACACTGCCAAAAGTTGGGTGCATTTCGTGAAACCGCTAAGGTACTTGGTGTGGAAGGTGATGGTTTCGGTATGGGCGGAGGGGAACCTCGGTCGCACGTCTCTCCTTCGCATCCGCCAAACGGGCCCATTTTTTCACGTGCTACAGTGACCATGCAGGGCACGCACGCCAAATTTTGTCGCGTTTCGAAGCTGTATCGAATTTCTACGATTTTGCGGGCTGAAAACCCTTAAAATACTGCCCGGACATGACGCAACGTGCGTTCGTTGTCGGATTTCGTTCATTTTTGGCGTGGGGTGCCCAGGTGGGGCCCCACACGCGCTGCCAAAAGTTGGGTGCATTCCGTGAAACCGCTCAGGTATTTGCTGTGGAAAGGGGGGTGGTTTCGGTATGGGCGGAGGGTACCCTCGGGCGCACGTCTCTCCTTCGCATCCGCCAAACGGGATCTTTTTTTCCACGTGCTACAGTGACCATGCAGGGCACGCACGCCAAATTTTGTCGCGTTTCGAGGCTGTATGGAATTTCTACGATCTTTCGGGCCGAAAACCACTAAAATACTGTCCGGACGTGACGCAACGTGCGTTCGTTGTCGGATTTCGTTCATTTTTGGCATGGGGTGCCCGGGTGGGGCCCCACACGCGCTGCCAAAAGTTGGGTGCATTCCGTGAAACCGCTCAGGTACTTGGTGCTGAAGGCGGTGGTTTCGGTATGGGCGGAGGGGACCCTCGATCGCACGTCTCTCCTTCGCATCCGTCATTTTTTTTTCTACGGATTTTGCTGCCGACAGTCTCAAAACACTGTTATTAATCAAAACTATTTCGTACTAACTTTTCCAAAATAATTTACGATATCCCCCTTCTAATTTCATTTTTTCCTCTTCTTTTTTTCCTCTCTCTTCTTTTCCTTTATATTATTTTTACTTTTCTTTCAGTTTTCCCGGCAAACTTTAAAATTTTAGTTTCTTTTGGCTAAGAATGTATTTTGAAACACAGGAAGTAGGTACCTTGCCGTCCAAGGATTGAATATGCTCAGATTCAGATCGAGCTAGCTAGCAGTAACATGATTTGGGTATCGATTCCTTCTCCTTGCAGAGGCAGCAGCTATAGCTAGTTTGTAGCACGACCGATCGTAGCCCAAAAAAGCCTTATCGATATGACTCGAACTAGCATTAGCTATATCATAGACCCTAATGATGACGGTGACGAATCGATCGACACAGATCAAAGGTGTGTGTTGCTGTAGTATTTTAATGGCGGCGGGAGGAGCCTTCAACAGAATCGGATATGTTTTAATTTCTTTTGGCTAACTTTTATTTTACAAAATGATTAAAAATTCAAAAACATTTCCTGAATATTTCATAATAAATTTTATCTAAAATTCATTTGAACATAAGGATAGTTCATTAAACCTTACGACAAATGGTTCATTTTACATTCGAACATAACGAAACTTAATTAAATATTAGAGGGCCTAATCTAAATTAATTAAACATAAGAGGACCTAATCTAAACGTAATCTACTCGTCGTCGGAGGCGGCGAGGTCCACGATCTCGCCCGCACCGCCGTCACCATCGTCATCGTCGCTGCTCTTGGCGGCAGCGTCCCAGTCGACGGCATCATCCTCCACCGGATCCGCCAGCACCGCACCCATAGCCGCCGCCGCATCCAACGCCGCCTGCTTATCAGCGGCCTTTGCTGCTGCCGCCATAGCCGTCGTGGCGTCCAGTGCCGCCTGCAGCTCGGCAGCCTCTCTGGCCTCCGCCGTGGCCGCCGCTTCTGCCTGCGACGCCCGTAGGGCGATGAGGTAGCCGGGGCAGTCGTCGGGGTCGTCGTCCTCGCGCAGCGCGAACTGCTCCGGTGGGATCTTGGCGGCGGGAGGGGCGGGTGGGGGGGCGGCGAGCGTGGCTACCGGACGGCGGGAGGAGCTTGGGGACGGCGTGGCCGCCGGAGGGCGACGGCGGGGCCCGCGCGGGGCAGACGATGAGCCGCCCGTCACCGACTCCCGACGAGCCTGGGCGACGACCTTCCAGAAGTCCTTCCCTCCCCAAAACCTAGTACGGTCGACGATATTCCAGCGGCCGCCCCCGTGCCGGCGGAGCTCATCCGGCGTCGCGCCGGGCCCCCTCGTCGGGTATCTATCGGCGGTGATGCGGAAGATGTGCGGCAGACAGCAGCCCGGCGGCATCATCAACCCGAGCCGGATGAGCTCGTCGATGTCCGGCGTGCCCAGGCTCGTCGGCCACGAGCCGCCATGGCCGTCACTGTCGTCGCTGCCGCCGGACGCCATGGATGCCGCCGAGATGGAACGCGTCGTCGGTGGATTGAGGGCGCGTCTGGTGGAAGGCGTCGGTGGGTGAGGCGAGTGGGGGTAGGGGAGGCAGACGGGAGAGGGAGTGTTTTAAGGACGGGCGGGGCGGCGGTAGGTGACCGACGCACCGGCTTAACGCCGGCCTTAATGGTGTATCGGGGGCGGCGACCGCCTCAGGAACCGTTGCTTGACCAACGCCACGCAATCCTCCCTCGACAGGTCGCGTCGTGTTGACCGACGCCACGACGCCACGCAACCGTCCGTCGACAGGTCGCGTCGTGTTTTTTTTTCTTTTTTTCTTTGACCACGACTGGACGTCGTCGTACGTAGACGGCCCGACACGTACGTAGACAGGCGGGCGCGTGTATGGGCAGTCGCCGTACAAGACCCGACGCAGGTACAGCCCGTCGCACGGGCGGCGGCTTTTTTTTGATGAAATGATCCTATCTTTTTTAACGAAGAGGTACTGAGCGATCTCACCCGTTGTTGTATTTAGAGGATTATATCGAAGAAGAAGTGTTGTGATTGGTTCGCATAACCTTCTCACTTTCCTTTTGGCTCACTTGATCCCCCTGATCTAACCAATACCGTTCATAAGTTGCTTTTGGTGGGTTTGCTAAGGCAGTTTGCTGATGTGGATGAGGTCAAAGTGGTTTGTTGACTAATGGGGCCATGTTGTCAGGTGAGAGAACAGAAACAAATGAGCAAGAAGCAAGCGACTGTAGATGAGCAAGCTAGCATCAGATCCATGGAGAAAGCCGCCCCGCAGGTTCCCAGGAGAGATGCCAAGAAGCTTGTGAAGTGCCGAGGCTGCAGCTGCACGCCAAGATGGTCGCGCCCGTGGAGCAGTCTACCGGCACGCCCATCACCGATTGAGCGGCCGGCGCCACCAGCAGCCATGCTAATCGTGCTGAGCCCGCAGGTGGTCGCGGCCGTCGCCTCCTGCAGCGCCTTTGCGCTGCCGCCCGCGCTAGAGCAGCCGGGGAGCATCATCAAGAGGCAGCACGCGAAGAAGCAGGCGGCGGCGCTCGATGTGGCTGCCACGAGGCGCCCGGGATGGTTCCGCTCTGTTCCGTCGCCAGTCGCCACCGCCCTTGTGCTTGACGCCGACGGCCTTGAAGTGCCTCTCCCGAATCGTGCCAACAAGCTGGTCCTCCCCTTGGAACGAATTGGCCCGAGACCATCTCCTTCCTCGGCTCCGGCGAAGTCGCCGCGAACATTTCTCCAATTCCGGCAATGGTGAGCGTCCGTCGACAATTTCCTAGAGGCTTTAGCATCCTTCCCTCGCCTCTCACTCTTTCCCCCTTTCAATTGCAGAGATGGCCGACAGAAACGAGCTTCCCGTCGAGCTCCACCTCCGGCCCCCACTCAGGAACAATGCTGCCTCAGCTCTGGCCGTTGCGAGTAAGCGAGGCGTACAACAGTCAGTCTGCCTCGAATCCCTGGAGATGATAGTGTCGTTGCCGGCCTCTGCCGGCCATTCCCGCCGGTGAGAGCTCCCGAAGCCGCCCGACCTCAAAGCTCCTCCTGACGATGTGGCCCCACTAGTCAACAAACTGCTTTGACCGCATCCATGTCAGCAAAACCACCATGCTAACCCACCAATGACGATTTCCGAACGGGATTGGTTAGATCAGAGGGTTAAGCGATCTGAAAAAAAGTTTAGAGGGTTATGCGAACCACCCATTTTCTTCAAGGGAGTAAAATGGATTTTTTCTATTCAAAATGCCCATAAACATTTTATTAAATATAGTAATAATCAAATATGGGCAATTAGAATTCTTTCTAGTCCATTCATGAGTTGCTACTTCCTTCGAGCCAAAGGCACCCGGCATAGAAAAAGAAACAAATATAACTTCAAAAGGAACACTAACCAGAGGGTGGATAGTCTGGGTTATGTCCAAAGAGTGGATCGTCCGAGTTATGTCCTCGTTGCACTCTAGCCGGGCATGATTGAATTGCGAGTTGCGGATGTTGGCCTTTGATGAAGTAGACATCTCGCGGTCGATGGATTCTAGGATCATGGTAAACCACCCTGGGCGTTTCCCCTGACACTGCATGGGGGCATTGTCGTCGCTGGTCATTTTGGTCGCCGACCCAACACTGGAAGAAGGCATTAGGACCACATGTACCACCTTCCTGTCCATCACGCTCCCTCCCATTGCTCGGTACCTTTGACCCATCCATCAAGGATTGTCACGGCTATCTTAGGCGAGGGAAATGACTAATGTCCTGCAATTGCACTTGGTTGACTTGTAGCCTTTTCGAAGTAAGAGTACGATCCCACATTGAGCTAGGAAATTGTCCTTTTGCCTCTCTAGAGGTCTATCAAAATGCTCATGTAAGTTAGTTGTGATTCCAAGAAAAAGCAATGCGGAAGTAGAAAATATTACAAGACTTGTTGTGACAAAAATCAAAGTGCGCAATAATTACACTTATAAGGGATGGTGGATTGCCAGCCTCTCTGGGCTCCACGATAGCTGCCCATTTAGAGTTATCAGTGTTGGAGATATGCCCTAGAGGCAATCATGTATGATGATATTTCCTATGTGTTTATGAATAAAGATAGTCATTGGACATTATCAATGACGTGTATCAGCAAGTACGTACTTGTTTGTGGGACTATGCATTATATGATGACTGTCCTAAAAGGTCCCTAGTCGAAAGAGCTGTGTGGACGCGCAGCCGACTAGACTAGCATATGACACGGTCGATGGCTTGGTCTCACTAGCCATGGAGCATTGGATGCTAACCGGATAATATGGACTTGGAAAGGTCTGGTTGGATTCGACGTAGTCGGATCCGAGTCGAGATAAGGTCCGAGTCGGACTGACCCAACTATGAGACGCAGCGATATGTCATCTGTGAGTCACTAGTACAACATACGTTCTATGTCCTAAGACCTGAGCTGACGCATGTACTCGGGATGGTGACGGACCTGCTTTGGGCCGACCAACGCTACTCCGTGACTGGGTAGTTACAAAGGTAGGTTTCGGGCTTGTCCAGACCCATGCCGTGAGACGTGGTCGAGCAAGATGGGATTTGCCCCTCCGATCAGGAGAGATATACTCTGGGCCCCTCGTGTGATCCGACCAGGATAAGCATGGCCATGCGACAAGGATTATGAGATAATCCGGATAGTGGTCGGCATCACTGAAACGAGAAAGAGGTCGAGCTAGCACAAGGATGACAGACTCGCCTTGAGCCCGACAACATATATCGTGTGGCAAAAGGAATGGAAGTGTGATGTACAGGTTCGCCTAACCAGCTTCATAGTCTGCTTGGTGTTCGGCATGCCTTGCTAGAGGCCGCTGCCCAACCGTGCAGTTCGGAGGTGATCCGAATTGTGACCAAGCCGGCTTGAACCTAAGGGGTCGCGCGCTTAATGGAAGGAACCTACGAGGTCGGATCCGAGGACACTGGTCGGATGTGATCCGAGTTGTATTCGGATTGTGGCCGAGTAGACTTGTGTGCTTTAGGGCCTGTGCGAGGCCCAAGTGTTGAGCCCGCGACGGACGCCTATATAAAGTGGAGGTGCGGCACACTCACGCGTGGGATCGCTTCGGCGTTGTCACTAGGGTTTGCATGTGTTGCGGATAGCCACCTCCACTTCGCCGCCGACTGTGTGATCGGACCTAGCAGTCCGCCGCACGGTGTTCCTTCTGCACGCGCGGATACCATTAGAGGCGGTGCATCTGCGCCGCTCCGGCGAACTTATACGTGGGATCGGACGACCGACTGTTCGAGGGAGATCGGACGGGGAGGAGACGATCCACACGGACGCGCTGCCCCAACTCTTCTTCCGCTGCACGGCACTGCGCGTCTAGCAGTAACGATATGTGATCCATCTCCCATAGCATGTTCCCGGATGTTCTGCGCGTAGGAAAATTTAAATTTGCAGTCGATGCACCCTACCGTAAAACGCAACAATCAGCTTCTGTGAACCTTGATATTGTCGAAGAAGGAACACCAGGCGAGGGTCCGCAATGTTCACAGAGCCCCCCACAGGTTCAGGCTAGGTTACATTCCTTGTAACAATTGAAGCTTCTTGAGAGGTTATATAACATGTGGATGGAGTATGGAAGGTATGAAAACGAAGCAAGTAAAGAACCCTTGTTTTGTGTTTGTTGTATTTTGAATCTCTGAATATGTCAAGAAAGTAATGCAAACATGATTCAGATTAACCTAGCAGCAAAGCGTCAGATTTGGCATCTGTAATTTCATGGCTACTTCTGAAATAGTTCATTCCGTCTTGGTTTTCTTTCCTTTTCCTGTATTTCACATGAGCTAAATAGCCAGAGTTAACGTCTTAATGACCATTGGCATGGTCAGGACACTTACACTTCAGAGTCTTCACTTACGCTGATGCATTAGTTTCGAACAAACCAAAGATTGGAAGGGGTTGGTATTGTTGCGAGAGGCCATGAGGGCACTTTACTATTTTGGTGGCACGAAATATTAGATCCGACAATATGACCGATCCTTTTTCAGTTGAGTTAAGTGTTTGTCGAGATGCAATATTGTAAGCCATAAGCAGGGTTTTCTTAACGTGGCGATTGAAACAGACTGCAAAAGGGTGAAGCATGCTTGGGACTCTGATAAAGATGGCACGTCTATTGGCTTTCAACTGCCCCGAGATAGATGTGAAATCTCCTCGCCCATCTTTAGGGTATTAGAGCATTTCTAGCCGATCTCTTAAAACCGGTTAGACTAGTAAAAAATCACATTTGAGGGGCTAAACCGTACCAAGCCAATTCCTTATCCGCTTTAGAGGAGTATAGGATCTTTACTCCTTGCGTCGGCCGCCCCTTAAATTTACTCTTCCGCGGCCACTTCTTAGAATAATTTTAGTCCTTCCCCCATGACAGCCCTCTTCCCCGTTCGCCGCCGGCGCCACACCCGCTGAGTTCCTTGCCTCTGGCGACCACCCTCGCCACGTACCATCCCGCAGCCCCGCGGACACTCGGCCACCAAACTCCTGCGATATCTCCACGAGAACTGACGATCTTTTTCTTTCTTTATTTTCGTCTTTTCCCCGTCTACGGCCACGGCGACACTCCCCCTCATCATCCCTAGTTCGGCGGCGCTCCTCCTATCGTCCCCGACCACGAGCAAAGCCGCAAGGCGCGGGGAGGACACCTATATAGAGAAAAAGTTCAACGTAAAGGAGGAAATGTACACAAAGAGTGGTCGTCGGTCGCCATTGCCGATTCCAATGAATCCTTGCGTTCCGGACGTTGCCATCGCGCCACTAGGAGAAGGCTGAGGGAAAGAACCCATTCATATGAAGAAGCGCCCAAGTCATGGCCCGTGGAGGACGAATTTCAACTACTATGTCGACTCCTTCGTCGCACACTTACGTCGCGCACGGTGAAACTCTGTCAAATTATTGTACATCGCATCTATCCTATGTAGTAGCTAGCTCATGGAAATCATCTAATGCCGAAAAGTTATAGTTGGCCGCATGAAAGGAAGAAAGAAGAAGAAGAGGGAGAGAGGTTTCCATGTGGTGTCTAGTTCGTATGAGGTGTTGTTTGAGAGTTCGGCTGGAAACCGGGTTTTTTAGCGGAGCAAATATAAGAAGTTAAGGTATAATGGAGCATTTTAGAGGCTAAATGATAAGGGGTCGGTTAGAGATGCTGTTATGCTTTTTTTTTAGAGGTAGTGCTAATAGTGTTGCTCATCTTTGTGCAAGAGAGGCACTTACTTCTGTTTCTGAAGTGTTCCCTTCATTCCAAAATAATTGACGTTCCTAGAATTTTAAGACAGATTAAGGTAGCGGCTGGAATCTCCTTTATATCCTTTGATTTTCTAGTAGAGTAGTGACTGAACAGCCATCATTAAAGTGGAGGAGAAGGAGGAGCACCGTTAGAAAAAAAAATGGTGGGAAAGGTGAACCAGTGACTCAGAGCGCAAGTATTTTGAAAAAGGGTTAAAAATGTTGCTCCCACCGATCCAGATTAATTGTTGCTATTTTGGTACGACTTTAGAGTACTGGATAGCTAGACGTCAATTAAATGGAACAGAGGTAGTACGATGCTATCCCTGGCTTTCTGATTGAGGCTGTTCAGTCAGATATGCCCCGCTTTATGAATAAAACTGCCACATGGCGGAAGCGTCAAAAAGAAAGAAAAAAAAAGGAATCTACACTTACACCACAATTAAGCAAGTAAACAAAAAGCATAACATATAATGACATAGGTATAATTGCCCGCGCGTTGCAATGGGGATATAAATATTCCACTGGTTTAATACCAATTGTCTCAAATATATATGTTTGGAATCCAATGCTTTTTCTACCTTAAAATCATCACTCTTTTCTGTCTTCTTCTTTTTCTACCTATCATCTTCATCTTCCCAATCCATGCTCACCAGCGTCATGAATGGTACATCCGGCTCAAAATCCGCCAACCCTCCGCAAAACAAAGGTATGTCACGAAGGGGCAAGAGCCAAATCAACATGTATTACTGCACCAAAATATGCATCAGATCAACATTCCTGTAGAAAAATTTCTCGGTGCATAGCTACTAGTATAAATGTAGAAAGTTTAGACCTTTGAAAAATAAGTGGCATGTGGTGTGCTTGCAGATACTTTGATATGTCTAAATTAGTCAACATGACGCTAAAATCTATTGTGCTCCAGGTGTAGCAAAATTAAATTTAGATGGATGGATGAATGAATAGAAGCAAGGAGGTTAATTACAAGGTGGTATTGGCCGATTAGCTGAAGGAGTGCTTGAGAGCCTCTGCGGTGGCCTTGTCGACGAGTGCCATGGCAGGGCAGCCTTCTTCATCCTTCACCCTTGTGCTGTACTCCATGTCCTTGATCCCGTGCTGCATATGTATGTATACATCCATCAACCACATTTTTTAGAGGAGGAGGATGACCCCCGGCCTCTGCATTTGGGCGATGCATGCATCCATCAACCACATGGTAAGTGCTAGGTAAACAATATTGAAAGGAAGCCATCTATGCTGAACTCTGACCCAACTCTGAACTCTGCATCTTCTATGCCCGTCACCTTGGCACATGAATGATCAAGCAGATGAATGAATTTCCCAGTAGAAAACAGCAACATTCACTAATCCTTCTTCTTTAGGAAAAAATAATAAAAACAATAAAAAAGCAGATGAACAGCAATGAATTTGCTCCGAAACTCTGTTAACGCCGTTTATGATCTGTTTCTGGACATTGCTGTTTAACAAAGTCATACATCCTGGTCAAAATTTGAGGTAAATGCCAGGATGCACGCCAGAAGATTAATCCAGTCCATGCACGCGATGTTTGACATTTTTGTTGCTCTTTCCTTTTCCTCAAATAGACAGGGACCTCTTGGGTGTTTGCTTACTGAACCAACAGCACCTCTTCTTTTTGAAATAGACTGCCACATTGGGTCTTTGCTTGCTGAACCAGCGCCCACTTAATTTTCAGCGCAAATGGCCGTGCAGCTCACGCCGCCCTTACCTCGTCTAGTTCTAGTCACTCAGCCAAATGTCCAAAGACAAGCATCAGACGGGAATAAACCATACAGGTACGAAGGGGTGACCTGTCATGCTTTATTTGATCAAATACCACTTTGGACTTCGGTCGAAACATGAAGGCATTCATCTTCGGACTTGAGGCCAAACACTGATGCATCACCGTTTAGCCAGGGAAGAGCCTCTGGATTTCTTCCACTTGCGCCGAGGTCAAACATTCGCCTCACAAATTAAACATGCCAGATCACAGAAAAGAGTTTCAAACAAGACAAATCCAAGGTTTTGACTCTTTTTTCTAGAATACTGAAAAAATGTTTTCTAGAATACCAAGGTTTTGACTCTGATTGGACCTCGGATTTGGTTCACCGTGCCAACTATGCCAGGAAATCAATAATAAGTCTTTCTATATCAAAGAAACAGATACTGACAGGGGCCTTGCCGATGGCGATCTTTTCCATTGACTATGACTATTCCAAGTCTTCCTCCCTTCGATACTTGAAGGCTTAGTAGTATCTTGAAATATGTGGAGGATATGAACTCACATACTGTGTTATATTGTCTTGGTGAGATTGCAGAAATCCCAGCACCATTTTAGCCATGACAACGCCCCGTAGCATGATCTTGAGCCTTTCCTTCATGGTAGCCTCTGCAGGCCATGCCATCCAAGGCAGAACCTGCAGTTGTCTGCAATTTAACTACCCCAGCTTCGACATGACCAACAAGAATGATTTCAGCTTCAGCCCAGGTTCAGCAATTGCAAATGGTTCCCTGAGAATCGTGCCGAACACCGGAAACTCGAGCCACCAGTCGGGAAGGGTGGTATACGTAAAGGAAACCCTCAAGCTGTGGAACAGGAAGCGAACTGTGCTCACATCTTTCAGGACGCAGTTCACGCTCAACATCCTCCCGGGAGAAGGTATGGCTTTCATACTCACAAATAGCCTGTCGTTGCCCAGGAACAGCGGCGGCCAGTGGCTCGGCGTATGCAACAACCAGACAGATGGTGCGCCAACGAACCGAATAGTAGCCGTGGAATTCGACACGAGAAAGAGCTACCAGGACGACCTCGACGGCAACCATGTCGGCCTCGACTTGAACAGCATCAAATCTGTTTATCCGTACCCGCTCAGCAATCTTTCGATCATCCTGTCAAGCGGCTCGGATGTCTTGGTTAGTATCATCTACAACAGCACATCACATGCTTTTGTATTATCTGTAAGCCAGCGCAACACAAGTGGCAGTGGGGGGCATAATTGGCGAGAGAGCTGGCCGGTTGATCTATCACGGTACCTACTGGACGAAATATATCTGGGATTCGCAGGTTCCACGGGTGATTACACCCAACTGAACCAGATAAAATCGTGGAACTTCACCACGATAGACGACATACTCGTCGCTGAAAGAACAAGACACGGGAAGTGGGTGTTTTTGGTTCTCATTGCCTTGGTTTTGCTCGTTACATGTTCATCGTTTCTTGTGTTGTTGGTGCGGAGAAGGGTGACACAGCGGAGAAGGCTAGCCTACCGCACGCTCGAGAAAATGATCGACGCACATGGCCCGGTTAGATTTAAGCTCAAGGAGTTGAAGCACGCGACCGCCAACTTCAGCCCTCACCGTAAGCTCGGTAGAGGCGGCGGCGGCACTGTTTACCTTGGATACCTGAATGGGATCAACAGAGAGGTGGCTGTGAAGCGGGTCTCACTCTCAAGCCGAGGAGAGAAGGAGTTCGTGGCGGAGGTGAACACGATCAGCAAGCTCTCCCACCGCAACCTTGTCAAGCTGATCGGCTGGTGCCACGAGGGAGGCGAACTACTCCTCGCCTACGACTACTTCCCCATGGGCAGCCTGGACAAGCTATTGTTCGCCAATGCCACGACGACCACGTACTCGTCATCGGCGCTCACATGGGAGCGGCGATACATGATAATCTGTGGCGTGGCATCTGCACTCGACTACCTTCACCACGGGAGCAGCAAGAGGATCCTCCACAGGGATGTCAAGCCCAGCAACGTGATGCTCGACGAGGCATACAACGCGCGGCTGGGCGACTTCGGTCTCGCCCGTGCCATCCAGCTCGATGGAGCGACACACCACTCGACGCAGGCGGTTGCGGGCACTCGGGGCTACATGGCGCACGAGAGCTTCTTCACCGGTCGTGCCAGCCTCGACACAGACGTGTATGCCTTCGGCGTCTTTGCCATGGAGGTTGTCAGCGGGAAGAGCCCAAGCAGGTCCATGCTATATGAGACACAAGAAATGTACATTGTGGATTGGGTCTGGAGGCATTACAGCCTGGGGAAAGTCATGGAGACAGCCGACACGGTGCTTGGAGGAGTGTATGACGAGATGCAGGTGGATTCTGTGGTGCGGCTGGCCTTGGCTTGCTGCCACCCGAACCCGAGGGATCGACCGTCCATGCGGACGGCGGTGCAGGTGCTAATCGGTGGAGCGCCTGCCCCGACTCCCCCATTTGAGAGGCCTGCCTTTGTTTGGCCACTGTCAGGCATGCAGCAGGAGATGGAGCTGCCGCAAGTTGGTGTGCTCTTCACGGGAGGACAGCTCATCACCTCCACTTCCCTCACAGGAAGGTGAGCATCTCAATGGCTGGTGCACTTGTACCGCCGAGTGTCTCAGTTCAGGGTCTAGGAATTCAGGGGTCAATGTTCGAAATAAAAAACAGAGAGGGGGTCTTCTTGGCCTAGGCCCAGCAACTCCGCCTAAATGTACTGTCAGATTCATGCTAGTTTATACAGGGTCAGCAGTCTGGTTAGTTGATATGTGATGCAGTCATGCAGAGTGTTATTGAACACTAAACTCTTACCTCTCTGTATGTCTCGACCAAGACTTAGGATCAACGCCATGAGTGAAGGCTCATAGGTGGTGATCTAAAGTGTTACCCTACGGAACCTCATCGCAGACGGCTCGGACCAGCCATCATAGACTATTTGGAGTTGTCTGTCATATGAACATTTGGATCGCATGGCTGTCTAAAGCCGTCTGTGATGAGTAATCAAAATAAATAATGATGACGATCGGCAGGGCGCTGAGACTGGCCTCACCGACTCACTCTTATGCCAGAAACAGACCACCAACCGTCAGGAATGGCGAAGCCGCTAGTCTCACGCACCCCTACCCTTAGCCGTGCACTCTGTACACCACTAATGGCCAGGTCGTCGCCCTAGCTCTGCTTCTACATTTCAGTTGGCCCAAAACACTAAGGTGTAATCCACGAAAACGCTTTTATTCTTTTCGCAAAACAAAAGTGATTTTATTCGATTCTTTTTCTTGGTACACTTTGAAATTACTAGCAAACATGCCTGAAGAAAAGAAAACATCACACGGCCCTAACCTAATAAGCATGACCAACCCACCTGTGCTGCCGTTTATCCTCCTTCCCATCCTTCGTGTGTGTGCGCGCGCGCATGTGCGTGTTCTGTAATGGCAATGAATGACAACACATTAAGAACTAAAGTGGTAATGAAAAGCCTATTATCAGCAATATCCTCACGATATGAAGAAGTTGAAAAGCTTGTGAAAACAAATAAATAATGAGGCAATTCTGAACCTCATTACCAGAAATTCGACATGATTCAGTGCAACCACATTGAAAAGAAACATAACTATGGAATTAGGCTAGCTATGCAACCACATTGAAAAAAAAACTATGCTTATAAAAAACAGTTTCATCCATGAAGCATGAATGTGCTCTCTGCTTGCAGAAGTTCATGGAGTAAATATATAGATATAGATAGATCAGGCCAGAAAATGTGAGGCACCCGGCTCTATTCTTGTACAATATTTTTGGTGTTTTTGCTTACTGTTTCTTTCCCTGACAACCAAGCTGACATTCTAATGGATATCTTTCCATGTTCTTAATGCAAAGACAGTAACAAAAAGATTAATTCCACATGCACACGAAAGGTGCATATTTTACACCATTATTAGGAACAGGTACTAGGAGTACAACTATTTTTATTTCTTTAGCACTCTGAAATCTGAACCAAAATTCAGACTGCACAGAGCTATGATGAGATTCAGAAAAGATCAATGTTATGTTCTCCTGGTAATCATCAACTTACAATACTAGATGCTGATAACTTTGAACTCGGAATCGAACTTCTATTTTTGGCAAATGCCAAGCAAACACATCGGAGAAGCTGAACCAACTTTCTGGCCAGAACAAACAAATATATATATAAAAAAATTGAGGCTAGCTATGTTCATCACCTTCATTCTACTACATGCTCTGAACTCTAAAGAATTGTTTTTCCTGTTCAGTAGGAAATACCTTGTTACAAATTTCGGCATAAATCTTTCCTTAACTGGCCTCCTCTATACGTTAGACATGCTAGCAATTATGCCCCATGATCACATCAAATGCCAACAGCAAGTAACAATGTTCATTCATCTTTAATCATGATGGTACAACAAACACCGAAAATAATAAAAATTACATCTAGATCCGTAGACCATCGATGGAAGACTTAATCAATGCTGAAACTAGAGAGTGAGATGAAATTCAATCAGGATTTTTTTTCCTTGACCTGTGGAATGATTGAGGAATTTGTTTCTTGGCCTATAACAGGAGCTGTACATTTTTTATGAGAACAGCATATTGAGTATCTCAATAGTTGGTGCGCTTGTTGTTGAACCGGTATGGGCCCTAGCCCATCAAGATCTGTCTCTTGGGCCCAAGCCCATGAGAGGTGCTGACCTAGAAGAGGAGCCCCTCTTCCCTTGTCCCGAGTGAGCCGCCACATCTGAGACACACACTCACGCAGGAAACAAGACAGAAAGGAGGCTGCTGTATGAAGGTACCCATCTCCCGATTCAACATGGTATCGAGCCAGGCGACGACGGTGGCGGCGTAGTCCCTCGCCGGAGAGGCGGCGGTGGGGCCCAGCGGGGTCAGGCGAGAAAGGAGGCTGCGTGCGTGCGCGAGGCGGCGGGTCTGCTGTGGTGCGTGCGGCGGCGGCGCGGCTGGGCTCGAGGAGCTGCGACGCGGCCGGGAAGGTGCTGCTTCCTCTTGTCCTGCTTCGCGTCCCTGGGGTGGCTAGCTGCGAAGGGGGCGGCCGAGGAGGGCTGCTGCAGGCTGTGCAGGCGGCTGCGGCAAGAAGAGGAGGAGGAAGAAGGCGGCGGCGGATTTGGGCTGTGTGCGAGTCAGGCTGCGGCGGGGAGCTGCTGCTGTTGGTGCTGCTGAACAGAAGAGGAACTGCAGCTGCTGCTGCTGCCTTGTGTTGTTCCTGGAAGCTTGCCGAGCTGCTGGTGCTTGTGCGGCTGGTTCTTGGTGCTGCGGCAGAGGAAGAAAGAAGTGCAGCCTGCTGGACTGCTCGTTCTGGAACAGGAAGAGCCTGGGCTGGACCGCTTGTGTGCTTTATAGAGATTTTTTTTTCTCTGTGGACTTGCTGTTGTGAGCTTGGTGTTGTGGTGGTGGTGGTGGTGCTGCTTGGGAAAGAAGACTCTCTGAGGCTGAGTTTTGCTGTTGCTGCTTATCCCGTCAAACGATGGCTGAACCAACTGGTCTTGCCGAGGCTTTGGAGAAGCTCGCTAAGATTCTCGCGGAGTCCAACTCTAGGGTCATCGTTCCTCGACAGGAAGTGGCTCAAAAGCTTGAAATGTCGCCCCTGGACATGAAGCTAGAGGGGGCAACAAATTATTTGAGCTGGTTCAGGAGGGCTTTGTGGGCTGTGGAGCAGAAGGAGCTTGATGGATATTTGTTGGGCACGGTTGTAGAACCGGGGACAAGAGTAGTGCAGAGGGCAAGAGGTGGAAGGTCATCCACTCTGTACTTATAGTGTGGTTGTTGAACTTTGTGGTGCCCTCCATTGGACGCTCTGTGGAGGGGCTATCCTCACCTGCTGAGATATGGAAGATTCTGTCCACTCAATACTCTGGCAAGGGCAATGTCATGCTCATTGCTCAGATTGAGGACAAGATTAGGTTGCTGCGCCAAGATGATGGCATGTCAGTGATGACATACGTGGCAGAACTGTAGGCTCTGTGGGCTGACCAGGATAACTGTGATCCCGATCCCCTGGAACTCTATGACGCGGCTTCAATCGAGTCAGGGCATAAGTGGATGGCACGCAGGCGTGTGCTGAAATTTTTGGCTGGCCTCAAAGGTTGCTTTGATGGCAGGAAGGCTTCCCTGTTGCACCAACCTAGTCTGCCTACCATTTTCGAAGCTATTGCAGCGATGACTCAAGAGGAGGTGCGCCTATCCCTTGAGCATGCAGACGTGAAGGTTGTGCCAGCTTCGACATTTGCAGTCACTGAGCGCATGGAGTGGGGAGATCCCACCAAAAGTCATATCTGTGGGGAGGTAGGTCACTGGAAGAGAGAATGTCCAACTCGTGGCAGAGGCAGGGGATATAACAGAGGGGGAACAGGCAGAGGTAGAAGTGCTAGAGGCAGAGGTGGATACTCAGAGACCTCATGGGGCCAGGCTTCTAGAGGCAGAGGTGGCTACTCAGGACACTCAGGGGGTCAGAGGGCTCACATGGCCGTTGCAGGAGACACTGGGACGTCCAAAGGCAAAGATGTAGATGATGTTGTCTATGGAGACTTTGCTCACTGGGCCTCCATTGATGAAGGTAATCCGGAAAGAGCATCTCTTGCTACTAATGAGAGTGCTCCAGAGTGGGTTCTTGACTCTGGAGCATCTAAGCATGTTGCTAGTAACTCCTGTGTGTTCGAGTCTTACACTAAGCATCCTCCCTCTCACATGGGCACTATACAAACGGCTGATGGCACAAAACAACCAGTCATAGGGGTTGGTACAGTAAAGTGTACTCCGACCATTTCCCTATCGTCATTTTACATGTGCCAGCCTTTCCTGTCAATTTGGTCTCTTTCAGTGCACTCATTGATCAAATGGACTGTCGTGTGATCCTTGACAAGTTCGGTTGCTTGATTCAGGTGCGACAGACGAGCCAGACGGTTGGGACTGGCACCAGGCGTAGGGGGCTCTGGTACATGGACCAGGAGGTGCAGCCGGACTTGTGTGTGCTGCGACCATGGAGGATAAGGAGAAGCAGACGATGATCCATCACTGTAGGATGGGGCATGTATCTTTTGATAAGATGAGTAGAATATTTCCGGATGTTATATGTGGAATAGGCAAAGGCAAGCTGACATGTGATGCTTGTGAATATGCAAAACACACACGGGCCTCATATGTGAGTAAGGGGCTCAGGAGCATATCTCCTTTTATGCTTATTCATTCGGATGTATGGACTAGCCCAGTGGTGTCAATGAATGGGAAGAAGTATTTTGCTACCTTTATTGACTGCTATTCTCGCATGACTTGGATTTACTTGATGCGTCACAAGGATGAGGTGTTTAGCTGTTTTCAGAACTTCCATGCTCTTGTAAAGAACCAGTTTTAGGTACAGGTCAAGGTGCTCAGGACGGACAATGGAACGGAGTATGTGAACAACATTTTTGGGGCTTTCATGGCTGACCATGGTATTCTTCATCAAACTTCATGTCCGGACACCCCCCTCAGAATGAAGTGGCCGAACGGAAGAATCGTCATGTTCTTGAGGTTGCTCGGTCGTTGATGTTTACCATGAATGTGCCTAAGTTCTTGTGGGATGATGCAGTTATGACAGCCACATACTTGATCAACCGGACACCTTCCAGGATACTTGGCATGAAATCTCCGTCTGAGTTGCTCGTTGGAGATAATAAGTTTGTTGTTCCGCCAAAGTTATTTGGCAGTACCTGCTTTGTTCGTGATCACCGACCATCTGTTGGCAAGCTTGATCCTCGGCAGTGAAGTGTGTCTTTCTGGGATACTCGTCTAGTCAGCAGGGGTATAAATGTTGGTGTCCCTCTGAAAAACGCAGGTTTGTAAGTATGGACGTTACGTTCAGGGAGTCTGAGCCATTCTATGGTGAGCCGACTGATCTCAGTCTGCTGTTTGCAGAGCTTGACCACCTACACCCTGTGCATGATGGTCAAGAGGGGGAGAAGGATGTGTCTCATACTCACGGGGATTCTGTGGACATTAACGCTGATAATGATGTGCAGGCTCAGGTTCAACCAATAGTGGGTACAATTCCGGTTAGTACCATCACTGATGATGATGTGCAGGCTCATGTCGAGCCAACTGTCGATACACTTAAGATTGGTGCTCTTCAGGTTCCTGTTCGGGATCGATGGCAAAACGAATACCCTGGTGTACTCTCGACGGCAACCACAAGCGCAGGGGGAGCAGCAAGGCGGGGAGGCAAGAGTGCAGGGGGAGCAGCAAGGCAGTGAGGCAAGAGTGCAGGGGGAGCAGCAAGGTGAAAGGATTGATATAGTTGACTAGAGGGGGGTGAATAGGCAACTAACAATTTTTAGCTTTTCTTTACCAATTTAAACTTTGCATCAAAGTAGGTTGTCTAGATATGCAACTAGGTGAGCAACCTATATGATGCAACAACAATAAGCATACAAGCAAGCAAGAGATAAGGCACAAATAAACATGCACAAGTAAAGGCACGAGATAACCAAGAGTGGAGCCGGTGAAGACGAGGATGTGTTACCGAAGTTCCTTCCCTTTAAGAGGAAGTACGTCTCCGTTGGAGCGGTGTGGAGGCACAATGCTCCCCAAGAAGCAACTAGGGCCACCGTATTCTCCTCACGCCCTCACACAATGCGAGATGCCGTGATTCCACTATTGGTGCCCTTGAAGGCGGCGACCGAACCTTTACAAACAAGGTTGGGGCAATCTCCACAACTTAATTGGAGGCTCCCAACGACACCACGAAGCTTCACCACAATGGACTATGGCTCCACGGTGACCTCAACCGTCTAGGGTGCTCAACACCCAAGAGTAACAAGATCCACAAGGGATTAGTGGGGGGATTCAAATATCTCTTGGTGGAAGTGTAGATCGGGGCCTCCTCAACCAATCCCTAGAGAATCAACAAGTTTGATTGGCTAGGGAAGGAGATCGGGCGAAAATGGAGCTTGGAGGTGGAAGAGGTGGTCAACTAGAGGAGGAAGACACCCCTTATATAGTGGGAGAATAAATCCAACCGTTATCCACCAACTCAGCCTGCGCAGCGCGGTACTACCGCACCTGAGGCGTGGTACTACCGCAGGGGCACGCGGTACTACCGCACCTGAGGCGCGGTACTACCGCAGAGCCCCACGGTACTACCGCCCACGCAGCAGAGACCAGAACAGCCACACATCACTACGGCAGAGGGCGGTAGTACTGCTGGCGCGGTACTACCGCACCCCCTTGCGGTACTACCGCAAGGCAGGGGCTGTCCAGGGATGGGAAGGCACGGATATAAAAAATTACATCCGTGGCTACTTCCGCAGAGTTGGAGTCGATGCAAAAACCCGACGCGGTAGTACCGTAAGCCAGCCGCGATACTACCGCGGTAGGTGCGGATGTAAAAAATTACATCCGCCCCTTATAGCCGCGAAGTTGCGGAACTAAGCAGGGACCATGGTACTACCGCTCACTAGAAGCGGTACTACCGTGGGGCCTTGCGGTACTACCGCACTAGAGGGCGGTACTACCGCAAGGTCCTGCGGTACTACCGCTCTGACGAGCGGTACTACCGCACTTCCTAGTTCGGCAGACAAGAGCTATAATTGCATAGACACGGAAAACTTAGGATGCTCCAAACGCAAGAGGAAAGGAGGTGCAAGGGACGATGTGTACGTGATGAATCCACCCAACCTTTCCAAAGCGGACCCCCTCTTAATAGTACGGCTTCCCTACGACTCAATACCACCGAAAAGAACCGAAGAGAAACGCCGTCTTCTATAGCCTTTGAGGGAAACCCAATCATCTTGTGCCTAGTCAATATATCTGAAATATTTGATGCACATGATTAGTCCGCAAAAGCATTGTCATCAATCACCAAAACTAACTAAAGGATAAAATGCCCTTACAATCTCCCCCTTTTTGGTGGATTGATGACAACACGGGATTTGCACGAGGGTATAACACAAAGAGCAAGGGCAAACCCCAAGTCTCTAAAATATAGACGGGCTCCCCCTAGATGTGTGCTATCTTGATGAGTGCTTTGGACTGCACGGCGCACATACTAGGATCAACACTCCCCCTATATTTTATAGACATGACAAATCTTGCAATAAGGCTAAAGCTAAGCAAGATAGACAGGAGCATAATGTAATAAGCACACGATAGAATAAGTTTACTACGGTACGATAGAGTGCATATGTCTTACATCATATGATAGAAGGTCTCACGAACACAAACCAAAGCAAACGAAATAAACGAAGTTCAACTGACCCAAACACGACATAACTCGCAGCAAATCCTACACTCTCTCCCCCTTTGGCATCGAGACGCCAAAAAGGCAGAGAGGACACCTACAGCAATAGGGGTGGCTCAAGCGGAGTAGTCACTGGCACGCTCCTCGTCGGACTCTGTAGCTGGGACGGACTCCTCCTCAGACTCGGTCCACCGGTAGCCCTGCTTGTGCAGCCATTCAGCCTCTGGGGTGATGTTCACCTCTGACCCGCTAGATATGTTCTCGCCAAAAGTCCTGAAAATCCGCTTGTCGCGGCGGCGAACCTCCTTAGAAGCCACATGAGTCTGGTACTGCCCCTTGGCTTGCATACAGAACAACATCTTCATCTTGTTCTTCAGTCACTTAGCCCAAGAAGGCTCAGAGGTGGGAGGGATGTAACCCTCAGAACTGTCCTCGTCTGCTGCCTCCTCCTCATCCTCATCTGCATCCATGTCCATGGCAGCCGCAGTATCAGCACGAGAGGTAGTGTTAGCCCACTGAGACTTGATATGGAGGTTGATGGGCTCATGCTGGATCCAACCAGGGGCCTCAAACTCATCCTGAGGGTAGACCCGCTCCCAAGTAGCCGAGATCAACTGAAACAGATAAGGTCCATAGATGGGGACCTTGCGGTTGTAGACCGCAAACCGAAGTTCAGTCCACATGATATGTGAGACATCAAGTGGCTGAGTCTGAGAGTTGCGAGCCTCTTCACACAACAGCATCATATCCACCAGATAGGCATGCACCTTGTCCTTGTCCCCAATGCGTGGGAAGATAGTGTTGCGGAAGATCCGGTGCATGATGTCAAGAAATGAGTTGAGTACCCAAGTTGACTTGCCATTGGAGAGCTTCTTCTCCACAAGGTAGGGCATGAGCTTGTTCTTGTTGGCAGACTCGGAATTGGAATGAGGGCGAACACCTTGGGGTGTGGTGAGCCCCTCATCCGGAACCCCAAGCAGTGTCATGAATTCCTTCCAGGCAGCAGTCAGCTGTCGGCCATTGGTCATCCAAGTCATGGTCCTTTCCTCATTGGGATGAAAATGCACGGAGGCAAAGAACTGGGCAAGGATCTCAAGATCATAGTCTTTGTGGAATGAGATGATATGCTCAATGCCAAATTGCTCCACGAGGTCCAAAGCCTCACCAAAGTATTCCCGGTGCGCCTCTTTGCGCATGTGATGCATGTTGATCCACTTCACCTCCACATGGGTATTTTGCTTTGCCTTGATGACATCCAGATAAATGATATTTTGCTGCTTGGTCCAGAATAGATCATTCCCTCGAAAGATGGCACGAGGGTTTCCATACGGATTGACCTTCCTCCGAGCGATGAACTCAGCAAGCGGTATCTCATCCATGCCCTTGGTGGGTTCCTTCTCTTTGCTAGCAGTGGTCTTGGTTCTGCGTTGGGGGCATTGGAGCCCTCTGCTTCCTCTGTGTTGCGCATACGCTTGGACCCCGTGCCACGGGGTGGATTGGAGCGGCGAGCGGGAGCACCTGAGCCACCACCTAACACACACACCACAAAACAAACACGCACGAAACACGAGAAGGATCAATGCAAAGACCACAGCAAAGCAGGTGAAACAAGTAGACATGGTGCGTAAGAAGTGCCACAAGAGGGATGTGAGACAACGGTAGTAACGCGTGTTGTGCCACGTGCGGTAGTACCGCTCCAAGGAGCGGTAGTACCGGACGTGCGGTAGTACCGCGCCGCAGGGCGGTAGTACCGCGCCAGTAGGGCGGTAGTACCGGACGTGCGGTAGTACCGCGCTCGCAGAGCGGTAGTACCGCACGGTTGCAGATCCGAAATAGCCATGGAGATCTGAGCACATCTGTGTCAACACGCGGTACTACGGTCGATCAAATCCATCACGGGACAACTATAGCAAGTACCAACACTACACAAAACTACTCTCCTACATCCCACTCTTGCATAGATTTGACTTAAAATCTCAAGAACAACTTGCATCTCCCCAAAACCTAAAAGCAACAAGATGAACAAGAAAACGAGAGGGATTGGGAAGAAACCTTGTTCCATGGCAAGAGGGAGTGGTGGGGAACGATCCCACCGGTCGGAATCCGAGGAGAGCGGCCGGAGACGGAGATCCGGCGAGGGCCTCCGGTGCCGTTCTTGAGCGAGAGAGAGAGACGAAGTGGGGAGAGAGACGAATGGGTATGGGGGAGTTAGAACTCCCCCTGCTCGTGTTTAACCCCCACGCGCCCGTGAAGGCACGGTAGTACCGCACGTCATCGCGGTACTACCACCCGGGCGGAAGTACCGCACCTGGGCCGTAGTACCGCTCCCCCAGGCAGCAGTAAAAAATTACTGCCGTGCTGGGTGCGGAAGTACCGCTCACTCCTCTCGTGGTAGTACCGCACGTCATCGCGGTAGTACCGCCCGGGCGGAAGTACCGCACCGAGGCCGTAGTACCGCTCCCCCAGGCGGCAGTAAAAAATTACTGCCGCGCTGGATGCGGAAGTACCGCTCACTCCTCGCGCGGTAGTGCCGCACGTCATCGCGGTACTACCGCCCGGGCGGAAGTACCGCACCGAGGCCGTAGTACCTCTCCCCCAGGCGGCAGTAAAAAATTACTGCCGCGCTAGGTGCGGTAGTACCGTGCACTCCACACGCGGTAGTACCGTGGCAGGCCGCGGTAGTACCGTGAGCTCAAGAAGATGCACGTTTCAAACACAAGAAAAAAATGGCCTTCGCACGGAATCTTCAAGCAAACAAGACACCACAAGAACACGCTCAACACGAAGAGAGAAAGGCAAAAGACAACAAGAATCAACCACGAGACACAACCTCTCCAAAGAGAGGGCGGTGGCCGGAGCCACCTATGTTTGAGTCAATTGGTATGGCACCGCGAAGAATTATCCTTGGGGCCATGACCAAAACTCGTCTTTGAAGCACAAGTACCATCAAAAATGGCTAATGTGAAAGAGTTGATCACTTTATGCATAATGGGGGGAGGGAGAGTTCATTGAGAGAACAACACTCCCCCTATGTCCATGCCTACACCTAGAATAGACAACAAGTTGAGTGTGGTGGGGTGTGCAAGGGGTCAAGCAACATTGCTTGAATCAATGATATTTAGCTCATGCCTTAACTCGCGAAATCTTGCTTCATCCAAAGGCTTCGTGAAAATATCTGCAAGGTTATCATGGGTGTTGACGTAGTTGAGCTCGATCTCCCCTCGCCTAATGTGATCTCGGATGAAGTGATACCGAATCTCAATATGCTTCGTCTTGAAGTGTTGCACGGGGTTGAGAGAAATCTTGATGGCACTTTCATTATCACACCAAAGAGGCACTTTGTCACAAATGACACCGTAATCCTTTAAAGTTTGCCTCATCCATAATAGTTGTGCACAACAACTCCCGGCCGTCACATACTCCGCTTCGGCGGACGAGAGAGACACACAACTTTGCTTTTTAGAAGACTAACTTACCAAAGAGCAACCAAGGAATTGGCACCCTCCGGAAGTGGACTTCCTATCCACTTTGTCTCCCGCCCAATCCGAGTCCGAATAACCTACAAGCTTGAAGTTTGCTCCTCTTGGGTACCATAAGCCAAAGTTTGAGGTATGAGCCAAATATCGAAAGATTCGCTTGACCGCCACAAAGTGGCTTTCCTTAGGTGCGGCTTGAAACCGTGCACAAATTCTCACACTCAACATGATATCCGGTCTAGATGCACAAAGGTAAAGCAAGGATCCAATCATGGAGCGATATACCTTTTGATCCACCGCTTTACCATTGGGTTCAATGTCAAGTTGGCACTTGGGCATTGGAGTGGAAGCCGGCTTGACATCACTTAGCTTGAATCTCTTTAGCATGTCTTGAGTGTATTTGGCTTGGTTGATGAAGGTTCCTTCTCTTCTTTGTTTGATTTCGAATCCGAGAAAGAACTTCAACTCTCCCATCATAGACATCTTGAACTTTGAGGTCATGAGAGCGGCAAATTCTTCATTGAAGGCTTTGTTAGGGGAACCAAAAATAATATCATCAACATATAGTTGGCACACAAACAACTCCCCTTTGACCTTCTTAGTAAAAAGAGTGGGGTCGATTTTCCCGATTTCGAATCCATGATCTTGTAACAACTCCGTAAGATGCTCATACCACGCACGTGGGGCTTGTTTAAGGCCATAGAGCGCCTTGTGGAGTTGATACACATGATCGGGGAAATAGGGATCTTCGAACCCGGGGGGTTGTTTGACATACACCAACTCATTTATGGGACCATTAAGAAAAGCACTCTTCACATCCATTTGTTGCAACGTGAAATTATGATGAGAAGCATAAGCAATCAACAAATGAATAGATTCAAGGCGAGCGACGGGGGCAAAGGTTTCACCGTAGTCGATACCCTCGACATGGGAGTAGCCTTGTGCCACCAAGCAAGCCTTGTTGCGAACAATGATCCCATGAGCATCTTGCTTGTTCTTGAATATCCACTTGGTTCCAATGACATTATGGTTCCCGGTTGGCCTTGGCACTAATTTCCACACTTGGTTATGTTCGAAGTTGTTGAGTTCTTCATGCATGGCATTGAGCCAATCCGGGTCCTCGAGCGCTTCATAAACCTTTTGGGGTTCGACACAAGAAACAAACGCATGATGTTCACAATAGTTTGCTAATTGTCTACGAGTGCTTACCCCCTTTCTTAGGCTTCCAACCACATTCTCCATGAGATGACCTTTGGTGGTGAGCTTGGAAGCGATCTTAGCGGCACGACGCTCCAATTCCTCCTCGGAAGTGAAACGAGGAGGGGTTACTTGATCATCTTGAGCGTCGTCTTGAGCTTGCTCTTGATCTTGAACTTGCTCGAGGGGGAGAACTTGACCTTGGGCATCATTTGGTGGATCACCACCATCTTGAGGTTGATCTTGCCCTTGATCTTGTTCATGAGGTTGAGGGCCTTCACTTTGTTCTTCGGAAGCGTGTGGGTCTTGGGTTGGTGATGGCTCCACTTGAGTGGAGCATTGTCCTTCTCCTTCGGCCACAAGGGGTTCCTCAATGGGTAGGATATAACCAACACACATTCTTCTTATGTCTTGGGGAGGAATTTCATCACCTACATCACAAGTACCACTTTGCTCCACTTGGGAGCCATTATTCTCATCAAACTCCACGTTACACGTCTCCTCAATAAGTCCCGTGGACTTATTGAGAACACGGTAAGCATGGGAGTTTGTAGCATAACCAACAAATATGCCCTCATGAGCTCTAGTCTCAAATTTAGACAAACGAACACCTTTCTTGAGAATGAAACACTTACACCCGAACACCCGAAAGTACTTGAGGTTGGGCTTGTTACCGGTGAGTATCTCATATAGAGTCTTATTCAAGCCTTTGCGGAGATAGAGCCGATTTGAAGCATGACACGCGGTGTTGATGGCTTCGGCCCAAAAGTTGTATGGGGACTTGAACTCCGCCATCATGGTCCTAGCCGCATCCATCAACGTTCGGTTCTTCCTCTCCGCAACACCATTTTGTAGAGGGGTGTAAGGTGCGGAATATTGATGCTTGATCCCCTCATCACTAAGAAACTCATCCAAGGTGTAGTTCTTGAACTCGGTGCCGTTGTCACTTCTTATTGTCAAGATCTTTGCATTGTGTTGACGTTGGGCTTCATTTGCAAAGTCAATGACGGTTTGTTGGGTCTCACTCTTCCTCTTGAAGAAATACACCCGAGTGTATCTTGAATAGTCATCCACAATTACCAAGCAATACTTTCTACCCCCAAGACTATCAAAGGATGGAGGCCCAAAGAGATCCAAATGAAGGAGCTCCAAAGGCCTCTTCGAGTAAATGAGAGTCGTGGGAGGGTGAGCCTTCTCATGAAGCTTTCCTTCGATACAAGCACTGCAAGCACGATCTTTAGCAAAACTAACGTTCGTTAGTCCACGGACATGGTCCCCCTTGAGAAGACTTTGCAAAGATCTCATATTGACATGGGCTAAACGGCGATGCCAAAGCCATCCCACGTCAACTTTAGCCATTAGGCATGTCGCGGTCTTAGTGGGTCACTCCGAAAAGTTAATCACATAGAGACCGTTCTCGACATGCCCAACAAAGGCTACTTTAAGAGTCTTGCTCCACAAGAGGGCCACGGTATCAATATCAAAGAAAGTGGCAAAGCCCATGGTAGCAAGTTGACGAACGGAAAGTAAATTGTATGCAAGGGACTCAACTAGCATGACCTTCTCGATCGTGAGATCATGAGAAACGACAACTTTGTCGAGTCCCAATACCTTAGAAGACGAGGCATCATCCCACTCGACATTGGTGGGCATAGATGGAATCTTGTGCACGTCCACCACCAAGTCCTTGCTTCCGGTCATATGATTTGTAGCTCCACTATCGAGCAACCATGATCCCCCACCGGAAGCAAACACCTACAAGAGATCAATGCTTGGTTTTAGGTACCCATTTTGTAATGGGTCCTTTGATGTTAGTAACAAGGGTCTTAGGAACCCAAATAGACCATTCAATATACTCATGAGGTGAACCAACAAATTTGGCATAAACATGCCCATCACTAGCACGGCATAGCACATAAGAAGGATTAAAGTCGCCGGCTTTGTTGGATGGGGTGGTATTGCCCTTCTTGACACCGTCACCCTTCGCATTGTTCTTCTTCTCCTTGGAAGTACCCTCTCCCTCCTTCACAAACGTTTTCTTGAGAGGAGGAGGTCGTTTGGTCTTGTCATTCTTCTTCTTGTTCTTGGGCTTGGGTGCGAACCCAATCCCCTCCTTGGCCACAACTTCCTTTTGGTTTCTCAAAAGGTCGTTGAGGTTCTTCTCACCTTGTATGCATGACACAAGGCCTTTCTCAAGTTGCTCCTTCAACTTAGCATTCTCCTCAACAAGATGCACATGCTCACAACAAGGGTTAGTAGCATTTGCATTGTCAATTAACACCATATGAGGAAAGGTGGCTTTCTCCTTAGTTAGCTTTACTTGGAGTTGATCATGAGACTCCTTGAGGCTAGCATGAACGCCCTTCAAGACTTTGTGAGCCTTGTCAAGAATGTCAAACTCCTCTTTAAGTCTAGCAAGATAAACCCCAAGTTTTGCCTTCTCGAAGTTTAGCACACGAGACACAACAAGAGCATGATCAAGATCTTTCTTTAACTTAGCATGATCATCGTTGTATGACTCCTCAAGAGCCAAACAAAGACCACGCTCTTCGTCAAGAGCATTGGAAAGATCCGAAATCTCATCGGCATAGTCACGACTATGCCCCTCCGTCATAGAGATGGTATCTTCGTGAGCCTCGATCATGTTGTTGGCTTCACCAAGTTGTTCCAAGAGAGCAACGAAGTGCTTCTTGGATTTACCCTTGAGTTTGCCAATAAAGATCTCAAACTCATTTTCCTCCACATTTGTCCCCTCATGTTCATCAATGCTATCCGTCGAAGAAGGATGATTAATGATGGTAGTTTTGATGTTGGAGGTTACCTTATTGGTGGCTTTAGCCATGAGGCACTTGGCGGTGATGTTCTCATTGGGTGAGTCGAAGAGAGACATCCGTGGAGTCTTCGCAATGGCAACGGAGGCCATGGCAACCGACTCACCATCTTCATCATCGTCATCATCCTCGTTGTACTCTTCTTGTACCACCAATGCCTTGGGAGGAGTCTTCTTGGTGAAGTTGCTCTTGTTGGGGAATGACTTGGCCTTGTTCTTTCTAATGAGCTTGCCACCATTGTCTTCCCTCTTCTCGTAAGGGCACTCCGCAACAAAGTGGCTCACATTGCCACAATTGAAGCAAGTTCTCACTCGTTGCTTGCCCTTTGCGCCACTTGAATTGCTCTTGTTGAAGTTTGGCCTTGTGTTCTTCTTACTCCAAAATTGCCTTGAAGCAAGAGCCATGTGTTCATGATAGGCATACTTCGTATCTTCGAGTTGCCCTCCTCTTCTTCCTCTTCATCCTCTTCCTCCATACTAACCTTGGCCTTTAGAGCAAGGTTGGGCTTCTTTACTCTTTGAGAGCGAAGAACCGCATTGTCGGCGGTCTTGTCCAAGATGCTCATAGCAACAAACTCATCCAACACTTCACTTGAGGACAAGGTGTGAAAGTCCGGCCTTTGACGAATTACGGAGGACATGGCTTTGTGGTAGGGCATCATTGCCTTGAGGAATTTGCGCTTGATCCAATTATCATCCGTGTCCTTACTTCCATGATCTCGGAGAGAGACCGCGAGTTTGGTTACTCTCCGAAAAAGCTCACGAGGTTCTTCATCTTCTTTCATTGCAAACTCGTCGGCTTCATCTTGCACTACTTCATAGTTGGAGCATTGAATGCTTGTGCTTCCCCGATAGAGGGAAACAACTTGGAGCCAAGCATCTTTGGCCACGGTGTAAGGCCGGAGATGAGGAAGATCTTCGGGTGGGATTGCTTCTTGGATGATGAAGAGAGCATTCTTATTGAATTGATGGTCCACAACTTCTCTAGAAGTGAAGTTACTTCGGTCATGCGGATAGAAACCTTCTTCAATGATTCTCCAAAGGTTAGTGTTCACATGATTTAAATGACGCTTAAAACGATAGACCCAAGAATCAAAATCTACATTCTTCTGAATCTTAGGAGCCGGGCCGGCATGATTTAAATGAGTGGAAGGGAGCGGTCCACCATAGACAGGTGGAGGTTCCACATGGGCAAAGATGCCGGTGCCCTTTTTACCACTAGACGAAGGAGCTTTCTCGCTAGTAGCTTCCCCTTTGTCGGAGGTAGCATCTGTCACCTTGTTGGCGGGATCACCCACTTTCAACGGTGCGGTGGAAAGCTTAAGCCCTTCTAAGTATTTATTAAACATGCTTTCGACCTCGGTAGTCATGGAGGTTTTCAATGTGTCCAACGCCACATTTAATTCCTCACGAGAGACCGCGGTTCCCCCGTCTCCCGTAGACGAGACCGGATTCACACCGGAGTGCTCCTCCACACCGTCTACGACGTCAACCATACTCTTCGGACGGTAAAGTCCTTAATAAAGAGACGAGGCTCTGATACCAATTGAAAGGATCGATATAGTTGACTAGAGGGGGGGTGAATAGGCAACTAACAATTTTTAGCTTTTCTTTACCAATTTAAACTTTGCATCAAAGTAGGTTGTCTAGATATGCAACTAGGTGAGCAACCTATATGATGCAACAACAATAAGCATACAAGCAAGCAAGAGATAAGGCACAAATAAACATGCACAAGTAAAGGCACGAGATAACCAAGAGTGGAGCCGGTGAAGACGAGGATGTGTTACCGAAGTTCCTTCCCTTTGAGAGGAAGTACGTCTCCGTTGGAGCGGTGTGGAGGCACAATGCTCCCCAAGAAGCAACTAGGGCCACCGTATTCTCCTCACGCCCTCACACAATGCGAGATGCCGTGATTCCACTATTGGTGCCCTTGAAGGCGGCGACCGAACCTTTACAAACAAGGTTGGGGCAATCTCCACAACTTAATTGGAGGCTCCCAACGACACCACGAAGCTTCACCACAATGGACTATGGCTCCACGGTGACCTCAACCGTCTAGGGTGCTCAACACCCAAGAGTAACAAGATCCACAAGGGATTAGTGGGGGGATTCAAATATCTCTTGGTGGAAGTGTAGATCGGGGCCTCCTCAACCAATCCCTAGAGAATCAACAAGTTTGATTGGCTAGGGAAGGAGATCGGGCGAAAATGAAGCTTGGAGGTGGAAGAGGTGGTCAACTAGAGGAGGAAGACACCCCTTATATAGTGGGAGAACAAATCCAACCGTTATCCACCAACTCAGCCTGCGCAGCGCGGTACTACCGCAGGGGCACGCGGTACTACCGCACCTGAGGTGCGGTACTACCGCAGGCGTACGCGGTACTACCGCCGAGCCCCACGGTACTACCGCCCACGCAGCAGAGACCAGAACAGCCACACAGCACTACGGCAGAGGGCGGTAGTACTGCTGGCGCGGTACCACCGCACCCCCTTGCGGTACTACCGCAAGGCAGGGGCTGTCCAGGGATGGGAAGGCACGGATATAAAAATTACATCCGTGGCTACTTCCGCAGAGTTGGAGTCGATGCAAAAACCCGACGCGGTAGTACCGTAAGCCAGCCGCGGTACTACCGCGCTAGGTGCGGATGTAAAAAATTACATCCGCCCCTTACAGCCGCGAAGTTGCGGAACTAAGCAGGGACCACGGTACTACCGCTCACTAGAAGCGGTACTACCGTGGGGCCTTGCGGTACTACCGCACCAGAGGGCGGTACTACCGCAAGGTCATGCGGTACTACCGCTCTGACGAGCGGTACTACCGCACTTCCTAGTTCGGCAGACAAGAGCTATAATTGCATAGACACGAAAAACTTAGGATGCTCCAAAGGCAAGAGGAAAGGAGGTGCAAGGGACGATGTGTACGTGATGAATCCACCCAACCTTTCCAAAGCGGACCCCCTCTTAATAGTACGGCTTCCCTACGACTCAATACCACCAAAAAGAACCGAAGATAAACGCCGTCTTCTATAGCCTTTGAGGGGAACCCAATCATCTTGTGCCTAGTCAATATATCTGAAATATTTGATGCACATGATTAGTCCGTAAAAGCATTGTCATCAATCACCAAAACCAACTAAGGGATAAAATGCCCTTACACAAGGCAGTGAGGCAAGCTCATCTAACACAGTGGAGCTGCCCATTGCGTTGCGAAAACCTACACGTGAAGCGGCAAGGAAGGGTGAGGTAGCAAGGAAGGCTCTGCCAAAGGATGATGCTTGTGATGACCTTGATATTGGCTATTTTGTGTCTTACAAGGCTTTGTCACCTTCATATAAGGCGTTTGTTGCCTCTCTGCAAACTGTGTCTATCCCTAAGGATTGGAAGGCTGCAAAGCAAGATCCGAAGTGGCGTGAATCGATGATAGAGGAGTTAGAAGCATTGAAAAAAAACAAGACATGGGTGCTAACCACATTGCCGGCAGGAAAGAAAGCAGTGAGTTGTAAGTGGATTTTTACTGTGAAGCAGAATCCTGAGGGCAAGGTGGAACGGTATAAGGCTAGATTGGTCGCCAGAGGATATAGTCAAACTTATGGAATTGACTATGATGAGACATTTGCTCCAGTTGCAAAGATGAACACAGTACGGGTATTGGTCTCGTGTGCTGCAAACTTTGGGTGGAAATTGCACCAGTTAGATGTCAAGAATGCCTTCTTACATGGTGACTTGAAAGAAGAGGTATACATGGAGATACCGCCAGGTTTTGGCACAGAACAGACTACGGGGAAGGTATGCAGGCTGAAGAAATCCTTGTATGGTCTGAAGCAATCGCTGAGGGCATGGTTCCAGACGAGCTGTTTGGAATATGGGGTATGGCCAATGTAATGGTGATCACACGGTGTTCTATAGACACACTGATAAGAAGATCACCATTTTTGCAGTGTATGTTGATGATATGATCATCACCGGAGATGATGAGGAGGAAATAAAGAGAGTGAAGGGGTGTCTGAGCAAGGAGTTGAGGTAAAAGACTTGGGAAATCTAAAGTACTTCCTTGGCATAGAAGTGGCTCGGACAGAGAAGGGAATATCTTTGTGCCAACGAAAATACACCTTGGATCTTTTGAGTGACATGGGCATGATGGGATGTCGTGCAGCCCCTACTCCGATTGAACAAAATCATCAAGTAACAGCACAATCAGGTGAGCTAGTGAATAAGGAAGATTATCAGAAGCTGGTTGGGAGGTTATTGTACTTGTGTCATACCAGGCCTGACATTACGTATGCCGTGGGGGTGGTGAGCAGATACATGCATGAACCAAGGAGTGGGCATCTTAATATTGTTCACAGAATCCTGAGATACTTGAAGGGGACTCCAGGTAAAGGGTTGTGGTTTGCGAAGAGTGGACATCTTGAGGTGGATGGCTATAGTGACTCTGATTGGGCTAGCTGTCAAGATGATAGACGATCAACTTCAGGCTACTGTGTGTTTGTGGGAGGAAATTTGGTGTCATGGAGAAGCAAGAAACAGACTGTTGTGTCTAGATCAACAGCAGAAGCTGAATATAGAGCATTATCTCAAGGGTTGTGTGATATGCTCTGGGTGAAGCACCTACTATGCGAGTTGAAACTTTTGAGGAAGGGACCCTTAAGGGTGTGGTGTGACAATCAGTCAGCTATAGCCATTGCTAATAACCCAGTTCAACATGATAGGACGAAGCATGTGAAAATTGATCGTTTCTTCATTAAAGAGAAACTTGATGCTGGGATCATCAGCCTTACTCATGTCAGCTCTGGGCAGCAGTTTGCAGATTGCTTGACAAAGGGGACTGGGAACAAAGGACTGTAACTTGGCGTGTGACAAGATGAGGATGATAGATATCTACCATCCATCTTGAGGGGGAGTGTTGAACCGGTATGGGCCCTAGCCCATCAAGATCTGTCTCTTGGGCCCAAGCCCATGAGAGGTGCTGACCTAGAAGAGGAGCCCCTCTTCCCTTGTCCCGAGTGAGCCGCCACATCTGAGACACACACTCACGCAGGAAACAAGACAGAAAGGAGGCTGCTGTATGAAGGTACCCGTCTCCCGATTCAACACTTGTGCTGCCGAGTGTGTCTAGGATTTCTTCTATTTCATCCTGATAGATCGTGCATATGTGTGTGGGTGCTGGGAGAGACAACCAAGGGTGTGTTTGGACGAGGAACCAAATGGAATTTCATGGCGAAACGGATTGGTTTCATTCCTATGCTTGGTTGAAGCTACAAAATGGAATGGTTTCCGTTCTTGTGTTTGGTTGGAAAAATGGAATGGGACAAATTTGATTCAGCTCACCTCTTGCATCGAGATGGTGAGATTGCTTCCCATATGTAGATGTTGTACAATCAAAATTATTATAGCCTACCAATTTCAGCAACATACTATTTGATTCAAATTTTTGGTAATATACTCGAATTTTCGATAGCAATTTATTTGTATTTCTAGCGCAATCAATAAGTAATTTACACTTGCAAGCATAACGAATATATACATCAATTCACTGCTCAATTTGATAGTGTAAATACATACTGGGTCACAGTGCTGAAGGTAGAGATTTTAATATTAGATATAGAGAAAGAGATAGATAGATAGGACGTAGGTAGATAAACAGACAGATCAAAAGCTTAATAATAAACAATAACACTTTCCATGTAACACATGTTCGCGCAAGTACATTTGCTACACAGTTTCGCCATTGCTTAACGCTTTATAATGTCAGCTATTGTACTCTTCCTCTCATTCTAGTACTCCCTCCGTTCCAAATTACTCGTCACAGAAATGGATGTATCTAGAACTAAAATACATCTAGATACATCCATACCTGCGACAAGTAATTCAGAACAGAGGGAGTATATGGCTGTATACATATTTCAACAAAACTGAGCTACCTTCCTGCTGGCTTCAATTTGCTTTCTCTATATGCATGTATGAGTAAGACTAGGGAATACAGACCAGACCAGTCCAGAAAAAATGATGATCAGGTCTGTAACCCGATGTTAGTCCTGTAACGTCCCTTGGAATCAGAAACAAAAATCCAATAGGTAAGAGAGTTCCCATCAGCTGAACAGCTAGGCCAAGCGCCAGATTGTCAAACTGTACCGACGAGATGTTCAAAGCTGACGTCAATGCAGCTCCAAGGAATGAACCTAATGTCGAACTGAGGTTGTTAATGGACATGAACAGAGCAAACAGTGTGCCCTCGATTCCAGGCGGGCAAAGCTGTCCTGAGAGGATTAGGAACGGCATCATCCTACCAAATGTAAATAATAAAGTTAGAAACACTATTGTGTAGATGTGTACATAAGATGTCTGATCTTCAGCCATGAGTGCAATAATGGATTCATACTGGATAGATTGAACAATTTCTTCATTTTTCCGGTTGCTCTTTTGCAATTTTGATTAAGAGAACAGTATGAACCTACTAGCCAATGTCAATTATCATACTGGGTAAAAGTGAAGAATTTCCTCCGTTGCGAAAAAGAACATACAGTGATCTAAAGCAATTAATGACAGACAGGTCACACTGAACCATGAGCTCAGGAAGCATTCATGAGCGCCACTTGATTGACACTCGCCCAAATAAAGGGAAATAAAATAAAATAAGAGTATGCCTGGAGTATCTGTCTAGATTTAGTTGAAATAAAAAAGTTTAAGTTGGTGCCTAATGAGTTACCACAACACTAAAATCTTCTAAATACAAGATTAGTCAATGAAGGATCAGTAACTCTGGGCAGCAACTTAGCATGTATAACAGAAACGCATCTCAACTGGTTCTCTAAACTACAGGTCAAACAGATCACTCAGTTTATGGTTTGCAATCTACTCCCTCCGTCCCATAATATAAGATCATTTTGCAAAGCTATGTTAGCTTGTAAAATGATCTTATATTATGGGACGGAGGGAGTAGTTCACAGGAGTATGAAAGAAATGACAGCTAGAGGATATACTTGAATTGGTTGATTGCATCGGCCAAAGCAGAGCCCCACAGCACCATGTATTTGTCTGCTATTCCATGCTGAATATGTAATCTTGACACCAGTAAAATGTCCAGTACAGTAATTATCGCAAGGCCAACATGTGCAAACCTGTAAAATAAGGACAGCAATTATTAAAGGTGGCACATGTAAGTATACCTAATAACTTTAAAAAAGTGAATAGATTTGCATTGTAGCCAATTACGCCCCAAGAATTATGTCAGTTTTTTAACAACATTAATAAAAGAGCATACACTCACTAAAACACTGACCAAAAGGTGATCAATAAATGGCTTATACCAAAAATACCAAGATCAAAATTTAGTGCAACTCATTCGAATCATGGACAGCCAACTTACACAAAAGTTTATAGAAAGTTTCAGTTAGTACATTAAGCATATATACATAATATTTCAACTTCCTTTAAACAAGCTATGGCACTAATATAGATAGTGTTTTGACATTTGCAGAAGATAAACAGTTTGAAAAAATGACTTACATAAGAATATTCCTGAGTTTTTTATGCTTTAAGTAGCGGTTGTAGATATATGTGCCAAGCATTAGATTGAACCACCCAATCACACTTGCAGTCCCTAGGAAGGATGCCTCCAGATGTAGAACCTCCGTTTGATAATAGAACATGACCGTTGAGATATTTGTAACTGCTGCATTTGAAATGAAAAACCATGCCTTAGGTCTAGAGAAAAGAAAAAAGGAAGTTGCCGGTTAGGCTCTTCAGTGCAAGAGGCAAACATCAGAGAAAATGAAATTGCAGGGTTAATTACCGCATAATTGCTGGCTGCTTAAAAGCAGTGCATAAACTGACTAAGGCTGATTTCAGAGATGGGTATAAATTAACTGATTTATTGTGCTTCTCATGAGCTTCAGATCGTTTGGATAATGATCTCCTTTTTCTCTTTTTACGAGCACCCTTTCACCCTCATATTTAAAAGATTCACCTGAGCCTTGTCCAGCAAAAGCACTATCAATATTCTGACCATCAGCATGATCATGTGCGGCGTTATCTGTCGTGCTTTCAAATCCTTTTGGAGATTCCTTAACGAAAACACATGTAACTAGTTGGAACAGTGGAAGAGCAGAGAAAATAATATCAATAGCATTTATTGGGAGATTGGACAATGCGTATCCTCCAATAAGCTCCCAAATATCCCCCCTACAGCCATTGATGACCAAGATAATGACTGGAGATCACCAGCAAATTTTGGCCTGAAAAGGGAATAATTCAGGTTTCAAAGCATTGTATTGGAGTACTTGCTATACAAGGTGAGACAAGATGCACCAAATTACTCACCCTGCTGATCGAACTGCCTCTGCAATCATTGCATCTATAACAACATCTGCCATGGCAGATCCCAAGTTCTGTACAATCAACATTAGCATACAAAGATTGCTTGAGCTCCTCAAATGTTCTGACAGCCCAATGATAAGCCATGGAAATAGAGAAAGACCACTAGAAATGATCAAATAGGGTACACGCTTCCTCTGCTTAATTGGAATACAGTCCGACACAATCCTGCAAGTACAATTGATATATGGGTAAGTAAATAAAACCAGGATTTTTTTTATTGGGCGTTCAACAACATGTCCAGTAATGCATGTACCAAGCCATATATGGATGTTTTACAGCTGTTAGCAACACGTTGTGAACCTTTATCCACAACAGGATAACTAACGTACTGAACATAGCCAGATGGCAATGCTGCAAGATATTGGTAGACATAGGTTGGATGAGAGATTATTTCAGAGAGAAAAGATTGGTCGTTTCTTCCTGAAACATAGATACATGCCATCTCTATATAGGGGATGCTTAGATCTTTGACTTTTCCTAGCACGATACAAACTCCTCATGGTTGGACTCCTTTAATCCTAGACTTGCTGTCCTTCCTCCCGTTTCCTTGGTGCTGCAAATCCTTGTCTGACACATGACCGTCTTCTGCTACAGGCCTATGATGCACCTATGTCCTTGGCCTCCTTGCCAGCCAGCTGGCTGCAACCGAACTGCCACTGGCTTGATGCAACATACTAATGCATACAACAACAGCACTGCCAAAAAGCAGCGCAACTCTGTGGACAGGAGAGTACTAGGACAACCATAGATCATGGACACTAGCTAGAATACCGATTATGAGTTTGATATTACACGGGCCTACGTACTAGAACCGTTGAATGCCTTAATTTGCAGCAACAAAGCTATTGAACCAACAGATGTGGGAAATAATTTCTGTGATGTGTTCCTTTTTGCATTTCCATGTTACTGTCATGTGCCCATGTCTACAAATGAACTGTTCTTGTTAATCAATTTTCTTTTAAGATAACTTGCTTACAAACTATGTTCAGATTGTTAGTGATAGGTTCTATTCACGGTAAACTGTAATTAGTCAGAAATTGAAAAAAAAAGTTTAGCTCTGGTGGAATAATTATGTATCTCTAGTAGCTCCTTAAAAGTCCAGTAATAAACTTGTGTTGTCATGGACGCCAATATCAAACAATACCTAAGCTTATGCCTGAAAAAAGCGTAATTCTGAAAACTGAGATGTAAGACTCATGACATTTGGAAACAAAGAAGTTAGTTAAAATATCTATATCCCAAGATATAGGCCAACGAGAAGAATGATTATTTTGCATCAACCAAGGTTAGATTGTTGGTAAGTTTCGCTTCATATAAAGCAACAAACAAAAGGTAACATTACCCATATATAGGTTTTATGCTCCAAGGGAGAAATGCAGCAGAGACCAAAAACTGTGATGTTGAGGGTGACAGCTTCATGATGTCCTTCATTTGATATGAGACAGCTGTCCATACAAAAGATCTGAAACCCTGAAACATTGAAGAATACATATTAGAACGTTTAAAATGTTAACATGTTCTTATTTGTGAAACATAAAAACAAACAGATTTGAAGGAGGGCCTCTTTAGTTATGCTGAATTCAGACATGGAATTTGCAACTGAGGCATATCACCAAAGCATACAAATGGAACAAGTGCTAAGGATATGAATGAACAACCTTTGGCCCCCTACATGACACCTTAAGGTATTTGACATGCCACCAATGCTCAGCATCCTGTGCAATTATCACATCAAGTAGTTTTAAGGCATCACAATCCAAGGCAAGACTCACCAACACTTTGATAGTTTCACATTTCCATGGGGCAGAGAATGATTTATCGATTCTAACCGAATTTCTTAAGCGCAATTGAGTCTCTCTATACAGACAGTGACTGATTTGGCAGCATATAAACGCTAGACGTCCATCTCAAGCTACTCTGCCAGCACGGGCTTCACATTCGCAACAAGATAAAATTAGCGTGATGTCTACAAAAAGAATATTCAAAATAGGGATCCAGGCATCCTTCATCTTGCGTGTTCTGGAAACATAAATTACGAAATGATCCTACAGACACGCATATGAGCGGCAGATCTATCTAAATCGACAGTGCGTGTGCAGAGAAATGGGTGTGATTACGAGGAGCGTCAAGGTGCCGGAGAGAGGAAGAGATCAGGAGAAGGGACATAACTAAAAAGAATTTCTATTGATAATAATACTAATTCAGACACCAAATACATTCGATTGCAGAGACCAATTCACACCTAGACTGGCTAGAATCAGCCGAGCTAAGCTCTGGTTCTGATGGCTAGCACGATTTACACTAACAGCTGAGCTACACTGATTCTGGTGCCTGCCATGGGTGGTTCATTCAGTTGGTCCATACGAAGTAGGGGCAAACGGGTCCCATGGCCGGCGTCCAGTTGCCACAGCCGAAGAAGCACTTCCCCTGCATCGGCCCTGGCACGGACACCACGCCTCCTCTGGTCGGTACCCTGCAGTAGCAGAAGCACGTCCCAGGCGAGCCACCGCAGGGGCTTATCATGTGTGGCTGGTGCGGCTGCTGCTGCTGCTTCTTCTGCTGGATCGTCGGCGGCACCAGCGCAGATGAGCCACCGCAAGGGATTGTGAGAAGCTGCGTCTGCTGCTGCAGCTTCTGCTGGATCGGCAGCGATGGCGCCAGCGCAAGAGCTTGGGAGAAGCTGCGGGAGCTGCTGCTTCTGATGGATCGGCGGCGGCGACGCCAGCGAGCCGGTGATGGTCATCTTGACCCCGCGCAGCATGAGCTCAACAAGAAGCCGCGCCGTCTTGCGCGCGTCGTCCAACCCGCAGTGCAGGCGGCCCTCCCAGTCCAGTCCCGCCGCCCGGACCGCCTCCTGAAGGGTGACCCGCCCTCCGCCGCCGAGCGCCGCCTGGAAGGGGACCCTCAGGTTGATCCAGCGATCGAAGTAGGAGGGCTTCTCGATCCCCTTGAAGCGGCACTCGGACTCGAGCATGGTGCGGCAATCCCAATCTCCCCATGTCACGACGGCCAAGCTCCCTGCCCCCGCCGTCGCCGCCTTCAGCCAGGAGTCGTGCATCCAGAGCGCCTCGCCGAGTTCCACGCCGCCGTCCACGTCCTCCTGCCGGATGCCGGTGAGTTCCCTGCAAAATTGGGTCAGCACAGGGTGATGTTTTGGACGAACGTACCTGCGAAACGCGGACTCGATGCGGCCGGTGGCGCCGTCGACGAGCACGGCGGGGAACTCAATGATTTCCTGCGGAAAGATCCGCGCGTCTTTCACGCACGTCGCCTCGAAGTCGACCACCACGAAGAAGTCGAAATCTTGCACCTGCCTCTGCCCGCGCGCCGCCATGATCGCTGCCATGTTCGACGAGGTGCGCGAAAACTCCGAGAATCGAGATCGGGGAAACTAGGGATCGGAAACTAGGGCGGGGAAGATCGGGGAAAGAGGGAATCGAGAACTAGGGCAGCGAAGGTCGGGGAAAGTTGGGATCGAGATCTGATTTGTTTTCTCCTCACGCTTGGGACAGGCACAATTTCTAATCCAATCCGATACTTGTCGGATTGGCGCTCTTTTTTTTTTTTGACGTGGTTGGCGCTATTCCTATAGTCTAAACAACAAATCAAAGGCTGTGATTAGCGGGAAAAAAGAAAGGCTGTGATCAGCGGGAACAACCAATGGCTGTGCTAGAAGACTCGTTTGAGTCTGTTTAGTTGGTTTTGTTGGAGTTTTTTTTCCTTGGTGTATCTCATACCTGGCCGCGGTAAGACTAGACACAATGGGTAGTAACATAGAGTAGTAACATCGACATGTTACTAGTCTATGTTACTACCTCTGTCGATGTTACTACTCTATGTTACTACCTCTACAGTGGGGAGTAACATATGTGTGGTAACATGAAGCACTTCATTTATTAGGCTATAGACACATCTTGCCTTGATATGTGTGATGTTACTACTACTACTAGTAGTAACTAGCTATGTTACCACTTTCCACTCTTTCTTCATTTATTACTTGTCACATCATCTATTTTATCTAGATATGTGTGATGTTACTACCTGTGTTACTCCCATTGTGAGTAGTCTAAACGTGCCTGGCACGGCACGGCCCACGACGGCACGACTAATAGCCGCGTCGTGCCGTGCCGGCCAGAGGTCGCAACCCAGGCACGGCCATCTACTAATAGGGGCGGCCCACCCTCACGCCAGACCTGCTAGTTCGTCTGCTATTTGACGCACTAGGCGTTTTTTAGCCTATTTTTACCTGTTGGGTCATATAGAGATGTATAGAAAAATAAATAAACCGTAATCGGGCCATGCCATGCCGGCCCGCGTGCTCAGGCTAGCAGCCCAAGCACGGCCCCGTTTAGCCCGTGCCGTGCCGGCGTGCTCACGAGTCGGCCTGGTTAGCCCGGCCCATTTGGCCAGCTATAGTGTATCCCGCTACTTCTACTCTAGAGTCTTAAAGCATCTTCAACAGATGACGTAAAACTTAGTGAAGCAAAAACAGTTATAGGCCAGAAGAGAAGGTGTTTGAGCATCGTGGCTGCTAAAAAATATCAGGTGCTACTGGCCCGTAGGTGATGCCGTGACACAGGCTTTTGGAGCCGTTGGATCTTAGATCCGACGACATCTGAGAAGTTGTTGTATCTACGCGCAATTTTGAGACTCTTGGATGTTTTTTTTGTAAAATGTTCAAGACCTTCCGGGAATCATCAGATCTGAGATCCAGCCGCTTAGGAGTCTATATCACAGTATCACGTAAAGAGTCGATAGCACATGATATTTTCCCGTGGCTGATGTTGCTTTTTCATATGCTCAAAAACTGGAGCCCAAAAATTTGAAAAGTAATTGAACATGAAATCCAACGGTTGAGAGGTCCGGAGCTCCAAATGGGGCTAGCGATTCGGCGGTGCTCTGGTCGGTAGATTGGACGACGCCCGACCGCTAAAAAAGCTCGACGACCGACGATGCTGCAGCGCGACCATCTGGGGGGGGGGGGCTGTTCGAATTGGTGGTGGCGTTTCGAGCTTCCGCAACAGTTTTCTTGGCCGACGGGTACGAGCACAGAGTGGCGACGGGGCTGGGGGCGGTCGCCGGATTGGCGACGACAAGTATGTTTCCCCATGGCGGTTCGGTTCCCGGCGCGGCAACGGTGGAAGGCGTCTAAACATTAGGGATAGTTATGTTTGACTGTTATAACATGACCCTGGTTAGCCTGGCTGGAGCCGGCGAGAGACATTTGGTATGAGCTGTCACTTGGTCAATTTGGGTCATGCATTAAAGATCCAACGACCCACGTGTATATTTTTTTGAAATAACAACATATATTTGATTAAACAAATACTTCCTTTGTCCCATAATATAAGAGAATTTTTGACACTTATGGGATGAAGGGAGTAGATTACAAATAGTACACATATGGTCATTACAAGAGACACACATAAATGTCTTGCAATATTGCATCAAAGACTCTGCAATAAGCAAAATTAAAATTTCACTATGACAGAATCTTGTGCCACGCTGAAACGTCGCTCACCATCGTCCTCCGCCGCCATCAAGGCAACACTAAAGAAAGAAGGAAATGGTTGTCATACCTAGATATGGAGGAGCACCTTCACATACAATGATGCTTTTCGAGCTGATGAACCGGACCGCCGCAACCAACGAGACTGAGGCTTTGTGGCACGTTCATGTCCGCTAGATCCCAGAGTCGTCAACTTTATCCGGTGCGATCGAAGAAGAGGAACGGCACTGCTTACCGCCATCCACGCGCCCCATTGTAAGACACAACACACAACTGAGACAGTCAACACCAAGGCCACCTGGGAGAGTGCCGTGTGCCAACCATCAAACACAAATCTCACCGGATTTGAAGATCGGCAAGAAGACCGAGCCACCTGCTCCTCATCGCCACCCATTAGAGCACCACCGAGATGGGGGAAGAGCAGAAGCAGATTATTTAGGCACGGCGCCCTCCCCACCATTGATACAACACCTCTGAAAGCAAACTATGCCTATTCTATCTCCCTACCGGAGACAAACTGTCAGGGTCCCTGCCCGCTCCCGCCACCAGAGCGGCAGACAAAGAGGACGAGGTTCCACAATATTGCTGGTGTCGAGAGAAGCAGGCAAGAATCGTCTCCTAACCGCCGTTTTGAAGCGGTTTCAGGAGCAGCGAACCAAGTGACAACCAACGCACACGGACTTGATGAACAAATATGGGTAGGTAGAATTCTTTCTAGTCCATTCACCTAGATGGCGATTGCATTGTAGTCTCCCCCACATCTTCTGGAGCCCATATAAATATGTTATGCATCCCCCAAAATAGAAAATGAATAGTCAAAATTTATTTTTACTCATGCCATGGCTTAATATCATAGACAATCAGTGATTCGAAATGACCATAAACATTTTATTGAATACAAGTTTCCCTACTTATGTCTGTGGTACTACAAATTGTTTGATGTTGCAGTGAACTAGTAATAAACAAATATGGGCAAGTAGAATTCTTTATAGTCCATTCACAAGGTGCTACTTCCTCCGAGCCGAAGGCACCAGGCACAGAAAAAGTTACAAATATAACTTCGAAAGGGAACACTAACCAGAGGATGGATAGTCCGGGTTATGTCCTTGCTGCAATCTAGCCGGGCATGATCGAATTACGAGTTGCAGTTGTTGACTTTGATGAATTAGAAATCTCGTGGTCTTGGGATTCTGGGATCATGGTAAACCACCCCGGGCGTTGCAAACACTGCACGGGGGCCTTGTCGTCACTAGTCATTGTGCTCGCCAACCCGACACTGGAAAAAGCATTAGGGCCACACGTACCACCCCCTGCCCGTCGTGCCCCCTTCCATAGCTTGGTGCCTTGGACCCATCCATCAAAAGGAGTGTCATGGCTACCTCAGGCTAGGGAAGTGACTAATGTGCTGCAAAGGCACTGGGTTGACTTGTAGCTTTTCTGAAGTAAGAGTATGATCCCACATTGAGCTAGGAAACTATCATTTTGCCTCTTGTACAGGTCTATCAAAATGTGCAAACAAGTTAGTTGTGATTCGAAAAAGCGATGCAAAAGTAGAAAATATTGCAAGACTTATGTGACGAAAGTCAAAGTGCACAGTAATTACTTCTATAAAGAATGTTGGAGTATCAGCCTTTCCGGGCTCCGCGATAGTTGCCCAGTTAGAGTTATCAACTTCTGTGAACTTTGGTGCTGCTAAAGAAGGAACACCAGGCGAGGGTTCGCAATGTTCACAGACCCCCCCCCCCGGTTCAGGCTAGGTTACATTCCTTGTAGTAACTAAAACTTGTTGAGAGGTTACATAACATGTGGATGGAGTATGGAAGGTGTGAAAATGAGGCAAGTAAAGAACACTTGTTATGTTTTTGTTGTATTCGAATCTCTGAATATGTTAAGAAAGCAATGCAAACATGATTCAGATTAACCTAGCAGGAAAGCGTCAGATTTGGCATCTGCAATTTCATGGCTACTTCTGAAATAGTCCGTTCCGTCTTGGTTTTCTTTCCTTTTTCTTTATTGAACTAAATAACGAGAGTTAACGTCTTAATGACCATTGGCATGGTTAGGATGCTTACGCTTCAAGGTCTTCACTTACGCTGATGCATCAGTTTTGGACAAACCATAGATTGGAAGGGGCTGGTATTGTTGCGAGAGGCCATGAGGGCACTTTACTTTTTTGGTGGCAAGAAATATTAGATCAATCAGTTTCGGACAAACCAGAGATTGGAAGGGGCTGGTATTGTTGTGAGAGGCCATGAGGGCACTTTACTTTTTTGGTGGTATAAATATTAGATCTGACAATATGTCTGATCCTTTTTTCAGTTGAGTTAAGTGACTGTCGGGATGCAATATTGTTAGCCATAGAGAAGGGTTTTCAGAACGTGGTGATTGAAACAACCTGTAAAAGGGTGAAGCATGCTTGGGACTCTTGATAAAGATGGCAGGTCTGTTAGCTTTCAATGCCCCGAGATAGATGTGAGATCTTCTCGCCCATCTTTAGGGTATTAGACCATCTCTGGCCGATCTCTTAAAACCGGTTAGAGGAGTAAAAATTCGCATTTCAAGGGCTAAACCGGACCAAGCCAATCCCTTATCCGCTTTAGAGGAGTATAGGATCTTTACTCTGCGCGTCGACCGCCCCTTACATTTACTATTCCACAGCCACTTCTGTCGAGTTCCTTGCCTTCGGCACCACACCTGTCGAGTTCCTTGCCTCCGGCGACCACCCTTGCCACGTACCATCCTGCAGCCCTGTCGAAACCCAGCCACCAATTTCATGTGAGATCCCGGCGAGAATCTGACGATCTTTTTTTTCTTTTTTTTTCTTCTTCCCCGTCTCCGGCCACAGCGACACTCCCCCTCATCATCCCTATTTCGGCGGTGCTCTTCCCATCGTCCCCGACCACGATTAAAGCCGCAAGGCATGGGGAGGACACCTGTATAGAGAAAAAGTTCAACGTAAAGGAAGAAATGTACACAAAGAGTGGTCACCGGTCGCCATTGTCGATTCTGATGAATCCTTGTGTTCTGCACGTTGCCATCGCGCCACTAGGAGAAGGATGAGGGAAAGAACCCATTCATACAAGGAAGCGCCCAAGTCATTGAAGGAAATATGCCCTAGAGGCAATAATAAAGTTGTTATTTTATATTTCCTTATATCATGATAAATGTTTATTATTCATGCTAGAATTGTATTAACCGGAAACTTCATACATGTGCGGATACATAGACAAAACACAATGTCCCTAGTAAGCCTCTACTAGACTAGCTCGTTAATCAAAGATGGTTAAGTTTCCTAACCATAGACATGTGTTGTCATATTATGAACGGGATCACATCATTAGGAGAATGATGTGATGGACAAGACCCGTCCGTTAGCTTAGCATATTGATCGTTAAGTTTAATTGCTATTGCTTTCTTCATGTCATATACATATTCCTTTGACTATGAGATTGTGCAACTCCCGGATACCGAAGGAATACCTTGTGTGCTATCAAACGTCACAACATAACTGGGTGATTATAAAGATGCTTTACAGGTATCTCCGAAGGTGTTTGGGTTGGCATAGATCGAGATTAGGATTTGTCACTCCGAGTATCGGAGAGGTATCTCTGGGCCCTCTCGGTAATACACATCATAAGAAGCCTTGCAAGCAATGTGACTAATGAGTTAGTTGTGGGATGATGTATTACGGAACTAGTAAAGAGACTTGTCGGTAACGAGATTGAACTAGGTTTGGAGATACCGACAATCGAATCTCGGGCAAGTAACATATACGGATGACAAAGGGAATAACGTATGTTGTCATTACGGTACGACCGATAAAGATCTTCATAGAATATGTGGGAACCAATATGAGCATCCAGGTTCTGCTGTTGGTTATTGACCGGAGAGGTCTCTCGATCATGTCTACATAGTTCTTGAACCCGCAGGGTCCGCACGCTTAACGTTCGATGACGATTTTGTATTATATGAGTTATGTGATTTGGTGACCGAATGTTGTTCGGAGTTCCGGATGAGATTACGGACATGATGAGGAGTCTCGAAATGGTCGAGAGGTAAAGATTCATATATAGGACGATGATATTCGGACACCGGAAGTGTTTGGGGGTGTATCGGGTACATACCGGAGTACCGGGGGGGTTACCGGAACCCCCCGGGGGATTAATGGGCCCTATGGGCCATAGGAGGGGAGCACACCAGTCCACAAGGGTGATGGAGATATGCCCTAGTGGCAATCATGTATGATGATATTTCCTATGTGTTTATGAATAAAGATAGTCCTTGGACATTATCAATGATGTGTATCAACAAGTACGTGACTTGTTTGTGGGACTATGCATCGTATGATGACTGTCCTAAAAGGTCCCTAGTCGAAAGGGCTATGTGGACGCGCAGCCGACTAGACTAGCATATGACATGGTCGATGGTTGGTCTCACTAGCCATGGAGTATTGGATGCTAACCGGATAATATGAACTCGGAAGGATCTGGTCGGATTCGACGTATTCGGATCTAGGTTGAGATAAGGTCCGAGTCGGATAGACCCAACTATGAGACGCAGCGATATGTCATTTGTGAGTCTCTAGTACAACATACGTTATATGCCTAAGACCTGAGCTGGCGCATGTACTCGGGATGGTGACAGACTTGCTTTGGGCCAACCAAACGCTACTCCGTGACTGGGTAGTTACAAAGGTAGGTTTCGGGCTTGTCCAGACCCATGCTGCGAGACATGGTCGAGCAAGATGGGATTTGCCCCTCCGATCAGGAGAGATATACTCTGGGCCCCTCGTGTGATCCGACCAAGATAAGCATGGCCATGCGATTAGGATTATGAGATAATCCGGTTTGTGGTCGGCATCACTGGAATGAGAAAGAGGTCAGGCTAGCACAAGGATGTAAGACTCGCCTTGAGCCCGACAACATATATCGTGTGGCAAAGGGAACAGAAGTGTGATGTACAGGTTCGCCTAACCAGCTTCATCGGACACTTGGAGCCGGCACGCTTTGCTAGAGGCCGCTACCGACTAGCCGAGTCGGATGTGATCTGACTCGCGTCCAAGTGAATGAGAACCTAAGGGGTCGCACGCTTAAGGGAAGGAACCTGTGAGGCCCGGTCCGACTCCACGAGTCAGAAGTGATCCTACTCGGATTCGGATCCAGGCCGAACATACTCTGGGCTTTAGGATCCGTGCGAGGCTGATACGTCTCCAACGTATCTATAATTTTTGATTGCTCCATGCTATATTATATTCTATTTTGGACATTATTGGGCTTTATTATACACTTTTATATTATTTTTGGGACTAACCTATTAACCGGAGGGCCAGCCCAGAATTGTTGTTTTTTGCCTATTTCAGAGTTTCGCAGAAAAAGAATAACAAACGGAGTCCAAACGGAATGAAACCTTCGAGAACGTGATTTTCAGAACGAACGTGATCCACAAGACTTGGACCCTACGTCAAGACATCAACCAGGAGGCCACGAGGTAGGGGGGCGCGCCTACCCCCCGGGCGCGCCCTCCACCCTCGTGAGCCCCCGGTTGATCCACCGACGTACTTCTTCCTCCTATATATACCTACGTACCCCCAAACTACCAGATACGGAGCCAAAAACCTAATTCCACCGCCGCAACCTTCTGTACCCGTGAGATCCCATCTTGGGGCCTGTTCCGGAGCTCCGCCAGAGGGGGCATCGATCACGGAGGGCTTCTACATCAACACCATAGCCTCTCCGATGATGTGTGAGTAGTTTACCTCAGACCTTCGGGTCCATAGTTATTAGCTAGATGGCTTCTTCTCTCTTTTTGGATCTCAATACAATGTTCTCCCCCTCTCTTGTGGAGATCTATTCGATGTAATCTTCTTTTGCGGTGTGTTTGTTGAGACCGATGAATTGTGGGTTTATGATCAAGTTTATCTATGAACAATATTTGACTCTTCTCTGAATTCTTTTATGTATGATTGGTTATCTTTGCAAGTCTCTTCAAATTATCAGTTTGGTTTGGCCTACTAGATTGATCTTTCTTGCAATGGGAGAAGTGCTTAGCTTTGGGTTCAATCTTGCGGTGTCCTTTCCCAGTGACAGTAGGGGCAGCAAGGCACGTATTGTATTGTTGCCATCGAGGATAACAAGATGGGGTTTATATCATATTGCATGAGTTTATCCCTCTACATCATGTCATCTTGCTTAAAGCGTTACTCTGTTCTGATGAACTTAATACTCTAGATGCATGCTAGATAGCGGTCGATGTGTGGAGTAATAGTAGTAGATGTAGGCAGGAGTCGGTCTACTTGTCTCGGACGTGATGCCTATATACATGATCATACCTAGATATTCTCATAACTATGCTCAATTCTGTCAATTGCTCAACAGTAATTTGTTCACCCACCATAAATACTTATTATCAAAGCAAAGGAAATAACTAAGTGTTGGAAGATTAATATGATGAAGATAGACCCGGGGGGCATTGGTTTCACTAGTGGCTTCTCTCAAGAGCATAAGTATTCTACGGTGGGTGAACAAATTACTGTTGAGCAATTGACAGAATTGAGCATAGTTATGAGAATATCTAGGTATGATCATGTATATAGGCATCACGTCCGAGACAAGTAGACCGACTCCTGCCTGCATCTACTACTATTACTCCACTCATCGACCGCTATCCAGCATGCATCTAGAGTATTAAGTTCATGAAAACAGAGTAACGCCTTAAGCAAGATGACATGATGTAGAGGGATAAATTCATGCAATATGATAAAAAAACCCATCTTGTTATCCTCGATGGCAACAATACAATACGTGCCTTGCTGCCCCTACTGTCACTGGGAAAGGACACCGCAAGATTGAACCCAAAGCTAAGCACTTCTCCCATTGCAAGAAAGATCAATCTAGTAGGCCAAACCAAACTGATAATTCGAAGAGACTTGCAAAGATAACCAATCATACATAAAATAATTCAGAGAAGATTCAAATATTGTTCATAGATAATCTTGATCATAAACTCATAATTCATCGGTCTCAACAAACACACCGCAAAAATAAGATTACATCGAATAGATCTCCACGAGAGAGGGGGAGAACATTGTATTGAGATCCAAAAAGAGAGAAGAAGCCATCTAGCTACTAACTATGGACCCGAAGGTCTGAGGTAAACTACTCACACTTCATCGGAGAGGCTATGATGATGATGTAGAAGCCCTCCGTGATGGATGCCCCCTCCGGCGGAGCTCCGGAACAGGCCCCAAGATGGGATCTCATGGTTACAGAAGGTTGCGGCAGTGGAATTAGGTTTTTGGCTCCGTATCTGATCGTTTGGGGGTACATAGGAATATATAGGAGGAAGGAGTACGTCGGTGGAGCAACAGGGGGCCCACGAGGGTGGAGGGCGCGCCCTGGGGGGGGGTGGGCGCGCCCCCTACCTCGTGGCCTCCTCTTTTGTTTCTTGACATAGGGTCCAAGTCTCCTGGATCATAATCTTCCTAAAAATCACGTTCCCGAAGGTTTCATTCCGCTTGGACTCCGTTTGATATTCCTTTTCTGCGAAACTCTGAAATAGGCAAAAAACAGCAATTCTGGGCAGGCCCTCCGGTTAATAGGTTAGTCCCAAAAATAATATAAAAGTGAATAATAAAGCCCAATAACGTCCAAAATAGTAGATAATATAGCATGGAGAAATTAAAAATTATAGATACGTTGGAGACGTATCAGGCATCCCCAAGCTTAATTCCTGCTCGTCCTCGAGTAGGTAAATGATAAAAACAGAATTTTTGATGCGGAGTGCTACTTGGCATAATTTCAATGTAATTCTTCTTAATTGTGGTATGAATATTCAGATCCGAAAGATTCAAGACAAAAGTTTAGTATTGACATAAAAATAATAATACTTCCAGCATACTAACAAAGCAATCATGTCTTCTCAAAATAACATGGCCAAAGAAAGTTATCCCTACAAAATCATATAGTCTGGCTATGCTCTATCTTCACCACACAAAGTATTTAAATCATGCACAACCCCGATGACAAGCCAAGCAATTGTTTCATACTTTTGACATTCTCAAACTTTTTCAATCTTCACGCAATACATGAGCGTGAGCCATGGATATAGCACTATATATGGAATAGAATGGTGGTTGTGGAGAAGACAAAAAGGGAGAATATAGTCTCACATCATCTAGGCGTATCAACGGGCTATGGAGATGCCCATCAATAGATATCAATGTGAGTGAGTAGGGATTGCCATGCAACGGATGCACTAGAGCTATAAGTATATGAAAGCTCAACAAAAGAAACTAAGTGGGTGTGCATCCAACTCGCTTGCTCACGAAGACCTAGGGCATTTTGAGGAAGCCCATCATTGGAATATACAAGCCAAGTTCTATAATGAAAAGTTCCCACTAGTATATGAAAGTGACAAAATGAGAGACTCTCTATCATGAAGATCATGGTGCTACTTTGAAGCACAAGTGTGGTAGAAGGATAGTAACATTGTCCCTTCTCTCTTTTTCTCTTATTTTTTTATTTATTTGGGCCTTTTCTCTCCTTTTTTTATGGCCTCTTTTCTCTCTTTTTTTTGTCCGGAGTCTCATCCCGACTTGTGGGGGAATCATAGTCTCCATCATCCTTTTCCTCACTTGGGACAATGCTCTAAAAAATGAAGATCATCACACTTTTATTTTCTTACAACTCAACAATTACAACTCGATACTTAGAACAAAATATGACTCTATATGAATGCCTCCGGCGGTGTACCGGGATATGCAATGAATCAAGAGTGACATGTATGAAAGAATTATGAATGGTGGCTTTGCCACAAATACGATGTCAACTACATGATCATGCTAAGCAATATGACAATGATGGAGTGTGTCATAATAAACAGAACAGTGGAAAGTTGCATGGCAATATATCTCGGAATGGCTATGGAAATGCCATGCTAGGTAGGTATGGTGGCTGTTTTGAGGAAGGTATATGGTGGGTGTATGATACCGGCGAAAAGTGCGCGGTATTAGAGAGGCTAGTAATGGTGGAAGTAAGAAAGTGCGTATAATCCATGGACTCAACATTAGTCATAAAGAACTCATATACTTATTGCAAAAATCTACAAGTTATCAAAGCAGAGTATTATGCGCATGCTCCTAGAGGGATAGATTGGTAGGAAAAGACCACCGCTCGTCCGCGACCGCCACTCATAAGGAAGACAATCAATAAATAAATCATGCTCCAACTTCATCACATAACGGTTCACCATACGTGCATGCTACGGGAATCACAAACTTTAAAACAAGTATCTCTCAAATTCACAACTACTCAACTAGCATGACTCTAATATCACCATCTTTATATCTCAAAACAATTATCAAGCATCAAACTTCTCAAAGTATTCAACACACTCATAAGAAAGTTTTTACAAATCTTGAATACCAAGCATATTAGGATTATTTAAGCAAATTACCATGCTATTTAAGACTCTCAAAATAATCTAAGTGAAGCATGAGAGATCAATAGTTTCTATAAAACAAATCCACCACCGTGCTCTAAAAGATATAAGTGAAGTACTAGAGCAAAACTATATAACTCAAAAGATATAAGCGAAGCACATAGAGTATTCTAACAAATTCCAAATCATGTATGGCTCTCTCAAAAGGTGTGTACAGCAAGGATGATTGTGGTAAACTAAAAAGCAAAGACTCAAATCATACAAGACGCTCCAAGCAAAACACATATCATGTGGTGAATAAAAATATAGCTCCAAGTAAAGTTACCGATGGAAGTAGACAAAAGAGGGGATGCCTTCCGGGGCATCCCCAAGCTTTGGCTTTATGGTGTCCTTAGATTATCTTGGGGGTGCCATGGGCATCCCCAAGCTTAGGTTCTTGCCACTCCTTGTTCCATAATCCATCAAAAATCTTTCACCCAGAACTTGAAAACTTCACAACACAAAACTTAACAGAAATCTCGTGAGCTCCGTTAGCGAAAGAAAACAAAAGATCACTTCAAGGTACTGTAATGAACTCATTATTTATTTATATTGGTGTTAAACCTACTGTATTCCAACTTCTCTATGGTTTATAAACTATTTTACTAGCCATAGATTCGTCAAAATAAGCAAACAACACACGAAAAACAGAATCTGTCAAAAACAGAACAGTCTGTAGTAATCTGTAACTAACGCAAACTTCTGGAACTCCAAACAATCAGCCAAAATAGGACGACCTAGAAAATTTGTTTATTGATCAGCAGCAATTGGAATCACTATTTTATCACGTTCTGATGATTTTTTAACAATTGTTTTCGTGAACAAAAAGTTTCTGGAAATTACAGCAAGATCAAATAACTATCATCCAAGAAGATCCTATAGGTTTAACTTGGCACAAACACTAATTAAAACATAAAAACACATCTAACCAGAGGCTAGATCAAATATTTATTCCTAAACAGAAGCAAGAGCAAAAAAAAAACTAAAAATAAAATTGGGTTGCCTCCCAACAAGCGCTATCGTTTAACACCCCTAGCTAGGCATAAAAGCAAGGATAGATCTAGGTATTGCCATCTTTGGTAGGCAATTCTTCAATGAGACATCTATCATCCTTAGAAATTTCTTTCTTTTTAGCAATGATCAAACTTTTAGGCACAAGATCGAAAAATTCATTCATAGCAAATGGTTCCTTAATGATGGCAAAAAGATTGGGATGAATACTTATAGATTTGAGATCTGGAGTTTCCTTACTAGAGGATTCACCCTTATTTTTAGGAACATACATAAGCTTGGCAATTTTAGTAGGAGGATTTGGAGTACTCTTTACGGAAGAAAAGCGGTTCCCAAGTTAGTAATGATACCCTCAAGTTTATCGATTCTAGTGGAATCTTGATTTATTCTCTCATTAACTATGGGTTCCTTCTCCTTAATATTTTTCAAAGTGACTCCTACCTTAGATCCATATTGGGTAATTTGATTGTGGATCTTTTTATCCAGATTTTCAATTAACTCTACGGTAGCAACTTTATTTTCAATAATTTCAAGTCTTTGCATTACATGCTCCAAAGTTAACATAGTTCCATTAACCAAAAGAGGTGGTGAGCCAAATAAATCTATCATAGCATTATAAAAGTCAAAAGTATGGCTACCCAAGAAATTCCCTCCGGTAATGGTATAAAGAATACATCTATACCAAGGATTAGCGCCTACATAAAAATTGCGGAGAAGAACGGAAGTAGATTGCTTCCTGGCAGATCTATTTTGAGCATTGCAAATTCTATACCAAGCATGTTTTAGATTTTATCCCTCCCTTTGTTTAAAATTTAGAACTTCATTCTCGGGAGACAACGGAGAAGATAGATGACTAGCCATAACGACAAGCAAGCGAAAAAGAGGCGAACGAAAAAGAGAGGGCGAATAAAATGACAAGGGTGAAGTGGGGGAGAGGAAAACGAGAGGCAAATGGCAAATAATGTAATGCGGGAGATAAGGGATTGTGATGGGTACTTGGTATGTTGACTTTTGCATAGACTCCCCGGCAACGGCGCCAGAAATCCTTCTTGCTACCTCTTGAGCACTGTGTTGGTTTTCCCTTGAAGAGGAAAGGGTGATGCAGCAAAGTAGCGTAAGTATTTCCCTCAGTTTTTGAGAACCAAGGTATCAATCCAGTAGGAGGCTACGCGCGAGTCCCTCGTACCTACACAAAACAAATAACTCCTCGCAACCAACGCGATAAGGGGTTGTCAATCCCTTCACGGTCACTTACGAGAGTGAGATCTGATAGATATGATAGGATAATATTTTTGGTATTTTTGTGATAAAGATGCAAAGTAAAATAAAAGCAAAGTAAAAAGCAAAGGAAATAACTAAGTGTTGGAAGATTAATATGATGAAGATAGACCCGGGGGCCATAGGTTTCACTAGTGGCTCTCTCAAGAGCATAAGTATTCTACGGTGGGTGAACAAATTACTGTTGAGCAATTGACAGAATTGAGCATAGTTATGAGAATATCTAGGTATGATCATGTATATAGGCATCACGTCCGAGACAAGTAGACCGACTCCTGCCTGCATCTACTACTATTACTTCACTCATCGACCGCTATCCAGCATGCATCTAGAGTATTAAGTTCATGAAAACAGAGTAACGCCTTAAGCAAGATGACATGATGTAGAGGGATAAATTCATGCAATATGATAAAAAAAACCCATCTTGTTATCCTCGATGGCAACAATACAATACGTGCCTTGCTGCCCCTACTGTCACTGGGAAAGGACACCGCAAGATTGAACCCAAAGCTAAGCACTTCTCCCATTGCAAGAAAGATCAATCTAGTAGGCCAAACCAAACTGATAATTCGAAGAGACTTGCAAAGATAACCAATCATACATAAAAGAATTCAGAGAAGATTCAAATATTTTTCATAGATAATCTTGATCATAAACCCACAATTCATCGGTCTCAACAAACACACAGCAAAAAGAAGATTACATCGAATAGATCTCCACGAGAGAGGGGGAGAACATTGTATTAAGATCCAAAAAGAGAGAAGAAGCCATCCAGCTACTAACTATGGACCTGAAGGTCTGAGGTAAACTACTCACACTTCATCGGAGAGGCTATGGTGATGATGTAGAAGCCCTCTGTGATGGATGCCCCCTCCGGCGGAGCTCCGGAACAGGCCCCAAGATGGGATCTCATGGGTACAGAAGGTTGCGGCGGTGGAATTAGGTTTTTGGCTCCGTATCTGATCGTTTGGGGGTACGTAGGTATATATAGGAGGAAGGAGTACGTCGGTGGAGCAACAGGGGGCCCACGAGGGTGGAGGGCGCCCCCCCCACCTCGTGGCCTCCTCTTTTGTTTCTTGACGTAGGGTCCAAGTCTCCTGGATCATAATCTTCCTAAAAATCATGTTCCCGAAGGTTTCATTCCGTTTGGACTCCGTTTGATATTCCTTTTCTGCGAAACTCTGAAATAGGCAAAAAACAGCAATTCTGGGCTTGGCCTCCGGTTAATAGGTTAGTCCCAAAAATAATATAAAAGTGAATAATAAAGCCCAATAATGTCCAAAACAGTAGATAATATAGCATGGAGCAATCAAAAATTATAGATACATTGGAGACGTATCAGGCATCCCCAAGCTTAATTCCTGCTCGTCCTCGAGTAGGTAAATGATAAAAACAGAATTTTTGATGCGGAGTGCTACTTGGCATAATTTCAATGTAATTCTTCTTAATTGTGGTATGAATATTCAGATCCGAAAGATTCAAGACAAAAGTTTAGTATTGACATAAAAATAATAATACTTCCAGCATACTAACAAAGCAATCATGTCTTCTCAAAATAACATGGCCAAAGAAAGTTATCCCTACAAAATCATATAGTCTGGCTATGCTCTATCTTCACCACACAAAGTATTTAAATCATGCACAACCCCGATGACAAGCCAAGCAATTGTTTCATACTTTTGACATTCTCAAACTTTTTCAATCTTCACGCAATACATGAGCGTGAGCCATGGATACAACACTATATATGGAATAGAATGGTGGTTGTGGACAAGACAAAAAGGGAGAAGATAGTCTCACATCAACTAGGCGTATCAACAGGCTATGGAGATGCCCATCAATAGATATCAATGTGAGTGAGTAGGGATTGCCATGGAACAGATGCACTAGAGCTATAAGTATATGAAAGCTCAACAAAAGAAACTAAGTGGGTGTGCATCCAACTCGCTTGCTCACGAAGACCTAGGGCATTTTGAGGAAGCCCATCATTGGAATATACAAGCCAAGTTCTATAATGAAAAGTTCCCACTAGTATATGAAAGTGACAAAATGAGAGACTCTCTATCATGAAGATCATGGTGCTACTTTGAAGCACAAGTGTGGTAGAAGGATAGTAACATTGTGCCTTCTCTCTTTTTCTCTCATTTTTTAATTTATTTGGGCCTTTTCTCTACTTTTTTATGGCCTCTTTTCTCTTCTTTTTTTCGTCCGGAGTCTCATCCCGACTTGTGGGGGAATCATAGTCTCCATCATCCTTTTCCTCACTTGGGACAATGCTCTAAAACATGAAGATCATCACACTTTTATTTTCTTACAACTCAACAATTACAACTCGATACTTAGAACAAAATATGACTCTATATGAATGCCTCCAGCGGTGTACCGGGATATGCAATGAATCAAGAGTGACATGTATGAAAGAATTATGAACGGTGGCTTTGCCACAAATACGATGTCAACTACATGATCATGCTAAGCAATATGACAATGATGGAGTGTGTCATAATAAACGGAACGGTGGAAAGTTGCATGGCAATATATCTCGGAATGGCTATGGAAATGCCATGATAGGTGGGTATGGTGGCTGTTTTGCGGAAGGTATGGTGGCTGTTTTGAGGGAAATACTTACGCTACTTTACTACATCACCCTTTCCTCTTCAAGGGAAAACCAACGCAGTGATCAAGAGGTAGCATGCCCCTTGGTGGCCGGCCTCCTCCTCCCCTCCTTTATATACGGGGGAAGGGGGGCACCCCAAAACACAATAGTTATTCTCTTAGCCATGTGCGGTGCCCCCCTCCATAGTTTGCTTCTCCGGGTATAGCGTCGTAGTGCTTAAGCGAAGCCCTGCGCGGATCACATCACCATCACCGTCACCACGCCGTTGTGCTGACAAAACTCTCCCTTGACCTTCTGCTGGATCAAGAGTTCGAGGGACGTCATCAAGCTGAACGTGTTTAACTCGGAGGTGTCGTACGTTTGGTACTAGATCGGTTGGATCGTGAAGATGTTCGACTACATCAACCGCGTTAACCTAACGCTTCTGCTTTCGGGCTACGAGGGTACGTGGACACACTCTCCCCCTCTCGTTGTTATGCATCTCCTAGATAGATCTTGCGTGATCGTAGGAATTTTTTTGAAATTGCATGTTGCGTTCCCCAACACTACACGCGCGGATACCGTTAGAGGCCGTGCACTTGCACTGCTCCGGTGAACCTATATTCGGGATCCGACGACCAGTTGTTTGAGGGAGATCGGACGAGGAGGAGACGATCCACGCGGACGTGCTGCCCCAACTCTTATTCCACTACACGGCACTACGCGTCTAGTGGTAACGATCTGTGATCCATCTCCCGTAGCATGTTCTTGGTTGTTCTGCGCGTAGGAAAATTTTATTTGCAGTCGACGCACCCTACCGCACACTCAATAGTGGTATCAGAGCCTCTGCTATAGGATTTGGTTTCAGAACGTATGCATATTAGATATGTGAAGGCGGCAGATGAGATCTGTTGTTGTTTATGAGATGGTTGTGTGCATGGTTGATGATATCAACTGCACATGAGGATCGATGAGGCTATGTTTTCTGTCAATCGGGATCGATGAGGTCGTGACACAACCTACCCCTACCGGTCGGTATCCGCCATTGGGGTTAACAGTGAAACGTAAATCCGAATCGGATTTGCGATGATCGATAAGATCGGTCAGAATAGAAAATTCGGCGTGATCGGAGTGCAGATATGATCTGTGATTTCCGAAAACGTCAGGCGCTGCTGATAACCCACAAGTATAGGGGATCGCAACAGTTTTCGAGGGTAGAGTATTCAACCCAAATTTATAGATTCGACACAAGGGGAGCCAAAGAATATTTGAAGGTATTAGCAGCTGAGTTGTCAATTCAACCACACCTGGAGATTAATTATCTGCAGCAAAGTGATCAGTAGCAAAGTAGTTTGATAGTTTTGATAATAGTGATAGCAGCAATGGTAACAGTAACAGTGATGGCAGTAATTTGTACCAAGTGTAACAGTGATGATAGCAATAGTAACGCAGCAAGATCAATAAGGATAAATTCGTAGGCATGGGATCGGTGACTTGTTGGATGATATTCATCATGTGATAGTTATAACCTTGGGCGGTACGGCACTAGCTCCAGTTCATCGATATAATGTAGGCATGTATTCCGTAAATAGTCATACGTGCTTTATTAAAAGAACTTGCATGACATCTTTTGTCCTACCCTCCCGTGGCAGCGGGGTCCATATTGGAAACTAAGGGATATTAAGGCCTCCTTTTAATAGAGAACCGGAACAAAGCATTAACACATAGTGAATACATGAACTCCTCAAACTACGGTCATCACCGAGAGTGGGCCCGGTTGTTGTCACTCCGGGGTTGTCGGATCATAACCGTAGTAGGTGACCATAACTTGCAAGATCAAATCTAAAAAATGGATATAATGATGAATTCATAAATGGTTCAGATCTAAGTTCATGGCACCCGGGCCCAAAGTGACAAGCATTAAGCATAGCAAAGTCATAGCAACATCAATCTAAGAACATAGTGGATACTAGGGATCGAGCCCTAACAAAACTAACTCGATTACATGATGAATCTCATCCAACTCCTCACCGACCAGCGAGCCTACGAAGGAATTACTCACTCCCGGTGGGGAGTGATACGTCTCCGTCGTATCTATAATTTTTTATTGTTCCATGCCAATATTCTACAACTTTCATATATTTTTGACAACTTTTTATACTATTTTTGGGGACTAACATATTGATCAAGTGCCCGATGCTAGTTCCTGTTTGTTGCATGTTTTTGTTTCGCAAAATATCCATATCAAACGGAGTCCAAACGGGATAAAAACGGACGGAGATTATTTTTGGAATATTCGGAGAATATGGGAAGGAAAATCCACGCGAGATAGTGCCCGAGGGAGGCACGAGGCAGGGGGGCGCGCCCCACCCCCCTGGGCGCGCCCCTGACCCTCGTGGGCCCCCCGTAAGGCGGTTGATGCCCTTCTTCGGCCGCAAGAAAGCTAATTTTTAGGAAAAATCACGACGAAGATTTCAGTCCAATCGGAGTTACGGATCTCCATATATATACGAAACGGTGAAAGGGCAGCACAGGAGAACGCAAAAACAGAGAGAGACAGAGAGACAGATCCAATCTCGGAGGGGCTCTCGCCCCTCCCACACCATGAAGGCCAAGGACCAGAGGGGAAACCCTTCCCCCATCTAGGGAGGAGGTCAAGGAACAAGAAGACGAAGGGGCCCCCTCTCCCCTTCTCTTCCGGTGGCGCTGGAACGCTGCCGTGGCCATCATCATCACCGCCATCTTCACCAACAACTTCACCGCCATCATCACCAACTCTTCCCCCCTCTATGCGGCGGTGTAACCTCTCTCTTACCCGCTGTAATCTCTACTTAAACATGGTGCTCAACGCTATATATTATTTCCCAATGATGTATGGCTATCCTATGATGTTTGAGTAGACCCGTTTTGTCCTATGGGTTATTTGATGATCAAGATTGGTTTGAGTTGCATGTTTTATTATTGGTGCTGTCCTATGGTGCTCTCCATGTCGCGCAAGCGTGAGGGATTCCCGCTGTAGGGTGTTGCAATACGTTCATGATTCGCTTATAGTGGGTTGCGTGAGTGACTAAAACACAAACCCGAGTAAGGGGGTTGTTGCGTATGGGATAAAGAGGACTTGATGCTTTAATGCTATGGTTGGGTTTTACCTTAATGATCTTTAGTAGTTGCGGATGCTTGCTAGAGTTCCAATCATAAGTGCATATGATCCAAGTAGAGAAAGTATGTTAACTTATGCCTCTCCCTCAAATAAAGCTGCAATAATGATTACCGGTCTATTTATTGATTGCCTAGGGACAAATAACTTTCTCGCAACAAAAAGCTCTCTATTAAAACTAATTTAGTTGTGTATTTACCTAAACAGCCCCTACTTTTTATTTACGTGCTCTTTATATTCTTGCAAACCTATGCAACAACACCTACAATGTACTTCTAGTTTCATACTTGTTCTAGGTAAAGCGAACGCTAAGCGTGCGTAGAGTTGTATCGGTGGTCGATAGAACTTGAGGGAATATTTGTTCTACCTTTAGCTCCTCGTAGGGTTTGACACTCTTACTTATCGAAAACTGTTGCGATCCCCTATACTTGTGGGTTATCAAGAGGGAGCATCATGGAATTGGCGATGGAGATGGGTTGGTGATGATGAAGAACGAAGATCCCCCTCTCCGGAGCCGCAAACAGACTCTAGATCTGCCCTCCCATGGAAGAACAGGGCTTGGCGGCGGCTCCGTCTCATGGATCGCGATAATTCCTTTTCCCTGATTTTTTTGGAATAATGTGAATTTATAGTATCAGGGGGGTCGTCAGCGGGGCCACCAGGTGGGTACAACCCACCTGGGCGCGCTAGGAGAGGGGGCGCGCCCTGGTGGGTTGTGCCCACCCAGGGGCCCCTCTCTGGTGGGTCTTGGCTCCAAAAATCCTTATTATTGATATAAAAAATTCTTGAAAAGTTTTGTTCCATTCCGAGAACTTCCATTTCTGCACAAAAACAACACCATGGTAGTTCTGCTGAAAACAGCGTCAGTCCGGGGTTAGTTTCATTCAAATAATGCAAATTAGAGTCCAAAACAAGAGGAAAAGCGTGAGGAAAAGTAGATACGTTGGACACATATCAACCCCCCCAAGCTTAAACCTTTGCTTGTCCTCAAGCTATTCAGTTGATAAACTGAAAGTGAGAAACAAAAACTTTTACGAACTCTTTTGCTCTTGTTTGCATAAATAAGCTTAAACAACACCCAGGTTTTCAGCCAACATTATAACTAACCATGTCAACAATAACTCTTAAAGATTATAATGATTCATATCAATGACATAATCAGATAGTGAGCAATAATAAGATATCTCAAACAACAACATGTTGTCAAAACAACCATGATATAATATGACAATAGTGGTATGTCGCTAGCCCTTTCTGAGACCGCAAAACATAAATGTAGAGCACCTCCAAAGTTCAAGCAGCGACTAAACATTGTAATTCATGGTAGAAAAGATCCAGTCATGATGCACCCAACATTAGCTATACATAATGCATAAATCATGACAGATGTGCTCTACTCAGTTTCTGGCGCTTGTTTTTAGAAGGTGGTGACACACCATAAAAGTAAATAGATAGTCCCTTCGCAGAGGGAAGCAGTGATTTGCAGAGGTGCCAGAGCTCAAATTTTAAAACAGAGATAAATGATAATTTTGAGACATGCTCCCTTCTCATTCACTTCACGACCATCAGTTATCAACATCTTCCATGCTAAGCATGCTAGTGGCAGTTCCCAAGCAGAAAGTAAAGGTTTTGACTCCATTGGGAGTTTTTGTTTGATTATTCAAGAGATGAACTCTTTTTCATGTTTGCAGTTTGGGACTGGGCATCCCTATTACCGCCCATTTCCTCGTGCGATGGCGAGTGAATAAACACTCGACCCGAGGATAACCCACTTAGCACGGAAGATATCGACCACCTCCTGTCGTTCCATGAACAATCTAGGAACACAAAAAGGATAAATTTTTAGAATTTTTTAGAGGTGGCATATGCAAATTTACTTAGGACGGCAGGGTAATACCGTATATAGGTAGGTATGGTGGACTCATCTGGAATAACTTTGGGTTCAAGGTTTTTAATGTACAAGCAGAATTCCAACTTAGTACAGGCGAAGGCTAGCAATTAAGATTGGGAAGCGGCCAGCTAGAGAGCAACAACGATCATGACCAGGCATTATGCATAAGTAACATTGGACACTAGCATGAGTAGGATATGAACACCATGAACATAAACATTATAGGGGCTATGTTGGTTTTGATTCAACTATATGCATGAACATGTACGAAGTCAAGCCACTCGAACATTCGGAGGAGGATACCATATCATCATACTACATCACAATCATTTTAACGCTATGTTGATATCCAAGATAAATCATTATTAACTCCCAGCTACTTATGCATGGCATGAGAAACTATAATATCTAATTGTCATTCCAAACATGTTTAATCATAATGGGTTGAAGCCTGGATACTAGGTTAAACATATTTACACAAACAGAACAAGTCGAGTTCATACCGGTTTCTCTTTGCCACAGCCAGCTCATCGAATGTCATCATTATTGCCTTTCACTTGCACGACCGAACGATATGAAAATAATAATAGTGCAAGAGTGCCGTGGACTAAGCTGGCAACATTTTATTCAACAGGAGAAGACAAGGTAAAATGTGCTCTTTATTAGTTCAACAATTATTCATATGAGAGCCACTCAACATTTTCATCGTGGTCTTCTCCTCGGTACAACTCGGAAAAAAAATCAGAGAAACACACTGAAATATTTTTGGAGTTTTTGGTTTTCTTCAAAAAACAAATAAAAAGCAAAAACGAGAAAAACTATTTACACGGGAAAGCTCCCAACAAGCAAAAGAAGAACAAGGAAATATTTTTGGATTTTCTTTTTAGTTCTACTACTAAGCATGCATAGAAAGTAAATTACTACAACTAATTTTTTTTGGTTTTTCTAAAGCTTTTCAAACACACAAGAAGAAAGCAAGAAAAATAAATCTAAGCGGATGGTACAATGAAAAAGTGAGAGCACCGACAGACAGAATAATAAGGGAACATGAATATAATGTCGGTGAGAAACACGTACTCCCCCAAGCTTAGGCTTTTGGCCTAAGTTGGTAATCGATCAGTAGCCTGGAGGGTAGTAGGGATCCTGAGTAGTGGGCATCCACTCATCCCACTGCAGAGGTGCCTGTGCAGCCTCGACAGTGATGTCTACTACGCAACCTTCTTCTTGTAGACGTTGTTGGGCCTCCAAGTGCAGAGGTTTGTAGGATAGTATAAAATTTCCCTCAAGTGGATGACCTAAGGTTTATCAATCCGTGGGAGGCGTAGGATGAAGATGGTCTCTCTCAAGCAACCCTGCAACCAAATAACAAAGAGTCTCTTGTGTCCCAAGACACCCAATACAATGGTAAATTGTATAGGTGCACTAGTTCGGCGAAGAGATGGTGATACGAGTGCAATATGGATGGTAGATATAGGTTTTTGTAATATGAAAATATAAAAACAGCAAGGTAACTAATGATAAAAGTGAGCACAAACGGTATTGCAATGCGTTGAAACAAGGCCTAGGGTTCATACTTTCACTAGTGCAAGTTCTCTCAACAATAATAACATAGTTGGATCATATAACTATCCCTCAACATGCAACAAAGAGTCACTCCAAAGTCACTAATAGCGGAGAACAAACGAAGAGATTATTGTAGGGTACGAAACCACCTCAAAGTTATTCTTTTGGATCGATCTATTCAAGAGTTCGTACTAGAATAACACCTTAAGACACATATCAACCAAAACCCTAATGTCACCTAGATACTCCAATGTCACCTCAAGTATTCGTGGGTATGATTATACGATATTCATCACACAATCTCAGATTCATCTATTCAAACCAACACCAAGTACTTCAAAGAGTGCCCCAAATTTTCTACCGGAGAGTCAAGATGAAAACGTGTGCCAACCCCTATGCATAAGTTCACAATGTTACGGAACCCGCAAGTTGATCACCAAAACATACATCAAGTAGATCACGTGAATATCCCATTGTGACCACAGATAACACATGCAAGACATACATCAAGTGCTCTCAAATCCTTAAAGACCCAATCCGATAAGATAACTTCAAAGGGAAAAGTCAATCCATTACAAGAGAGTAGAGGGAGAGAAACATCATAAGATCCAACTATAATAGCAAAGCTCGCGATACATCAAGATCGTACCACCTCAAGAACACGAGAGAGAGAGAGATCAAACACATAACTACTGGTACATACCCTCAGCCCCGAGGGTGAACTACTCCCTCCTCGTCATGGAGAGCGCCGGGATGATGAAGATGGCCACCGGTGATGGATCCCCCTCCAGCAGGGTGCCGGAACAGGGTCCCGATTGGTTTTTGGTGGCTACAGAGGCTTGCGGCAGCGAAACTCCTGATCTAGGTTATGTTCTGGGGGTTTCTGTATATATAAGAGGTTTTGGCGTTGGGAACAAGTCAGGGGGGTCTCCGGGCTGTCCACGAGGTAGGGGGCGCGCCTAGGGGGGGTGGGCGCGCCTCCCGCCCTCGTGGGCAGCCCAGGACTCTTCTGGCCCAACTCTTTTACTCCATGTCCTTCTTCTGGTCCAAAAATAAGCTCCGTCAAGTTTCAGGTCAATTGGACTCCGTTTGGTTTTCCTTTTCTGCGATACTCAAAAACAAGGAAAAAACAGAAACTGGCACTGGGCTCTAGGTTAATAGGTTAGTCCCAAAAATCATATAAAAAAGCATATAAATGCATATAAAACATCCTAGATGGATAATATAATAGCATGAATACTTCATAAATTATAGATACGTTGGAGACGTATCAGCATCCCCAAGCTTAATTCCTGCTCGTCCTCGAGTAGGTAAATGATAGAAGAAATAATTTATGAAGTGTGAATGCTAGCAAGTGCATAAGTTTGATCAATGATAGTTACAATCACTTTTTCTAGCATCATTATATATCATAACAGTGGCTCATATCATAAAGCTTCTCATGATCAAGTAACAAGCTATTCACATGTTAAAGTATAGATCATAAACTTTCTTGAAAACTAACAAACAGTTCTCAGTCATCAAACAATTGCAATTCATCTTATTTTCAGGAAGGGTCTATGTAAGAGCTTTGATTTAGCAAATCCCACATACTCAACTATCATATAGTCTTCCATGATTGCTACCACTCAAAGCATATTTTTAGTACAAATAGCATCCATCGAACACAGAGAAAGATAGGGGCTTAATGTTTCACCTCCCAACTTATTTATCATATAGATAATTGTCAACAATAATAATTCATGATCAAATATATTTGAATGGCCATATATGCTTAGATCTTTCTCCACCACATGATGCTTGCCAACTAAAAAGTAGGTTGGAATGAGCAGGAATACTACTGACTCTTGCATAAAAGTAAAAGATAGGCCCTTCGCAGAGGGAAGCAGGGATTTGCAGAGGTGCCAGAGCTCGAAGCTTTAAAACAAAGATGAAAATAATTTTGAGAGGTATGCTTTCATTGTCAACATAACGACCAAGAGTTCCCAATACCTTCCATACTATATACATTATAGGCGGTTCCCAAACAGAAAGGTAAAGATTTTACTCCCCCTCCACCAACAATCACACTCCACAGCTTGTCCGAAACAACGGGTGCCGTCCAACTTTCAACAATCCTGAGGGACTTTGTTTAAACTATTTGTGAATTCGTTTTTCATCTTTTGATCATAGGACTGGGCATCCCAGTTACCAGCCATTTTCTCGTGAATGATAAGTGGAGTCCACTCATCGTGAGAATAACCCACCTAGCATGGAAGATACTAACAGGCCCTAGACGCTACATGAGCGATTCGGGCATACAAAACAGATTATTATTTGAAGGTTTAGAGTTTGGCACATGCAAATTTACTTGGAACGGCAGGTAAATACCGCATATAGGTAGATATGGTGGATAGTCATGGAATAAACTTGGTTCAAGGAATTTGGATGCACAAGCAGTATTCCCGCTTAGTACAAATATTTTGGCTAGCAAAGGATTCTAAATAGCAAGAACCACAAGTTAGAGCATCCATAACAATATAACTTCTATACAAATATACCCAAGCATAACTCATTATGTTCTCTTCCTTGTCCAACTTCAACTAATTTGCTCAGGTTTGAAAATAATTAATGGGGCTCACAATCATAGAAGATGTCCAAGATAGTATATTTATATGTGAAATCTCTCTTCCTTCAATATTCTTTCATGAATTGTTCAAGTGACCAATACAATGTTTGCTAACCTTCAACAAAATTACCACCTCTACTTCTTATCTGTGAAGGCATTACTCCCCATGGGATAAGCATATGAAACATATATAATTTCAGATTTATGATATTCAAATCATTCAACTATTTACTCATAGGATATAAGTGAAGCACACGAGTAAATGACAAACTACTCCAAAAAGATATAAGTGAAGATCAATGAATAGTTAAATAATTATGTAGCTTTGTGAAGACTCTCTCTCTCATTTAAGAATTTCAGATCTTGGGATATTATTCAAACAGCAACAAAAACAAAATAAAACAACATTTCAAGGATAGCACTCATCATGTGAAGAAGCAAGAACTTAGGCTCAACCGATACTAACCGATAATTGTTGAAGAAGAAAGGTAAGATGCCTACCGGGGCATCCCCAAGCTTAGATGCTTGAGACTTCTTGAAATATTATCTTGGGGTGCCTTGGGCATCCCCAAGCTTGAGCTTTTGTGTCTCCTTAATTCCTCTCATATCACGGTTTCCTAAATCTCGAATGCTTCATCCACACCAAACTCAACAAGAACTCGTGAGATAAGTTAGTATAAACCAATGCAAAAACCTTATCATTTTCTACTATAAAAATCACTAAAATTATTATTCAACATTGCATACTAAATGCCTCTGCATATTTAATACTCCTATCTTCAAATAGAATAATTAAACAAGCTAACATATGCAAACAATGCAAAGATAACAATAATCTGCCAAAACAGTACAGTCTGTAAAGAATGCAAGATTCATTATACTTCCCTGACTCCAAACATTATGAAATTCTACCACACTGTAGTAAATTTATCAGAGCTCAATATGCAAAAAGTTTCAACATTTTATCATATTCTGACTTTTCTAGGGATATTTTGCAACAACGATAAACTTTCTGTTTTGAAACAGCAACATGTATACTTGCAAAATAAGCATGGTAAAGGCTATCCTTGACATTTTTATTGAAAATAGAGATGCAAAACATTATTATACATAACAGCAAGCAAATACTAACAAAATAAAATGATGCTCCAAGCAAAACACATATCATGTGGTGAATAAAAATATAGCTCGAAGTAAAGTTATGAACGAAGACGAAAGAGGGGATGCCATCCGGGGCATCCCCAATCTTAGGCTCTTGGTTGTCCTTGAATATTACCTTGGGGTGCCTTGGGCATCCCCAAGCTTAGGCTCTTTCCACTCCTTCTTCCGTAGTCCATCGAATCTTCACCCAAAACTTGAAAACTTCACAACACAAAACTCAACAGAAAACTCGTAAGCTCCGTTAGTATAAGAAAATAAATCACCACTTAGGTACTGTTGTGAACTCATTATAAATTCATATTGGTGTAATATCTACTGTATTACAACTTCTCTATGGTTCATACCCTCCGATACTAGCCATAGATTCATCAAAATAAGCAAACAACACACGAAAAACAGAATCTGTCAAAAACAGAACAGTCTGTAGTAATCTGTATCAAACGCAAACTTTATGTAACTAAAAATTCTACAAAACTAGGACGACCTAGAAAATTTGTTTATTGATCTACTGAAATTGGAATCAGTATTTTATCACTTTCTGGTGATTTTTAACAATTGTTTTCGTGAGCAGAAAGTTTCTGTCTTTTTCAGCAAGATCAAATAATTATCATCCAAGAAGATCCTATAGGTCTTACTTGGCACAAACACTAATTAAAACATAAAACCACATCTAACCAGAGGCTAGATCAAATATTTATTTCTAAACAGAACCAAAAATAAAGAAACAAAAATAAAAAATTGAGTTTCCTCCCAACAAGCGCTAACGTTTAACGCCCCTAGCTAGGCATGATGATTTCAATTATGCTCACATAAAAGATAAGAACTGAAACATAAAGAGAGCATCTTGAAGAATATGACTAGCACATTTAAGTCTAACCCACTTCCTATGCATAGGGATTTTGTGAGCAAACAACTTATGGGAACAATAATCAACTAGCATAGGAAGGCAAAACAAGCATAACTTCAAAACTTTAAGCACATAGAGAGGAAACTTGATATTATTGCAATTTCCTACAAGCATATATTCCTCCCTCATAATAATTTTCAGTAGAATCATGAATGAATTCAACAATATAACCATCACATAAAGCATTATTCTCATGATTCACAAGCATGGAATTTTTATTACTCTCCACATAAGCAAATTTCTTCTCATCAATAGTAGTGGAGCAAACTCAACAAAATAACTATCATGTGAAGCATAATCCAATTGAAAATTAAAATCATGATGACAAGTTTCATGGTTATCTTTATTCTTTTATAGCATACGTGTCATCACAATAATCATCATAAATAGGAGGCATGCTTTCATCATAATAAATTTGCTCATCAAAACTCGGGGGACTAAACATATCATCTTCATCAAACATAGCATCCCCAAGCTTGTGGTTTTGCATATCATTAGCATCATGGGTATTCAAAGAATTCATACTAACAACATTGCAATCATGCTCATCATTCACATATTTTATGCCAAGCATTCTACGTAATTCTTCTTCTAGTACTTGAGCACAATTTTCCTTCCCATCATTTTCACAAAAGACATTAAAAAGATGAAGCATATGAGGCACCCTTAATTCCATTTTTTTGTAGTTTTATTTTATAAACTAAACTAGTGACAAAACAAGAAACTAGAAGATTCGATTGAAAGATCTAAAGATATACCTTCAAGCACTCACCTCCCCGGCAACGGCGCCAGAAAAGAGCTTGATGTCTACTACGCAACCTAGACGTTGTTGGGCCTCCAAGTGCAGAGGTTTGTAGGACAGTAGCAAATTTCCCTCAAGTGGATGACCAAAGGTTTATCAATCCGTGGAGGCGTAGGATGAAGATGGTCTCTCTCAAGCAACCCTGCAACCAAATAACAAAGAGTCTCTTGTGTCCCCGACACACCCAATACAATGGTAAATTGTATAGGTGCACTAGTTCGGCGAAGAGATGGTGATACGAGTGCAATATGGATGGTAGATATAGGTTTTTGTAATCTAAAAATATAAAAACAGCAAGGTAACTAATGATAAAAGTGAGCACTAACGGTATTGCAATGCGTTGAAACAAGGCCTAGGGTTCATACTTTCACTAGTGCAAGTTCTCTCAACAATAATAACATAATTGGATCATATAACTACCCCTCAACATGCAAAAAAGAGTCACTCCAAAGTCACTAATAGCGGAGAACAAACGAAGAGATTATTGTAGGGTACGAAACCACCTCAAAGTTATTCTTTCGGATCGATCTATTCAAGAGTTCGTACTAGAATAACACCTTAAGACACATATCAACCAAAATCCTAATGTCACCTAGATACTCCAATGTCACCTCAAGTATCCGTGGGTATGATTATACGATATGCATCACACAATCTCACATTCATCTATTCAAACCAACACAAAGTACTTTAAAGAGTGCCCCAAAGTTTCTACGGGAGAGTTAAGACGAAAACGTGTGCCAACCCCTATGCATAAGTTCACAATGTTACAGAACCCGCAAGTTGATCACCAAAACATACATCAATTAGATCACGTGAATATCCCATTGTCACCACAGATAACACATGCAAGACATACATCAAGTGTTCTCAAATCCTTAAACACTCAATCCGATAAGATAACTTCAAAGGGAAAACTCAATCCATTACAAGAGAGTAGAGGGGGAGAAACATCATAAGATCCAACTATAATAGCAAAGCTCGCGATACATCAAGATCGTACCACCTCAAGAATACGAGAGAGAGAGAGAGATCAAACACATAGCTACTGGTACATACCCTCAGCCCCGAGGGTGAACTACACCCTCCTCGTCATGGAGAGCGCCGGGATGAAGAAGATGGCCATCGGTGATGGATCCCCCCTCCGGCAGGGTGCCGGAATAGGGTCCCGATTGGTTTTTGGTGGATACAAAGGCTTGCGGCGGCGGAACTCCCGATCTAGGTTATGTTCTGGGGGTTTCTGTATATATATAAGAGGTTCTGGCATCGGGAACAAGTCAGGGGGGTCTGCGGGCTGTCCACGAGGTAGGGGGGCGCGCCTCCCACCCTCGTGGGCAGCCCAGGACTCTTCTGGCCCAACTCTTTTACTCCATGGCATTCTTCTGGTCCAAAAATAAGCTCCGTCAAGTTTCAGGTCAATTAGACGCCGTTTGGTTTTCCTTTTCTGCGATACTCAAAAACAAGGAAAAAACAGAAACTGGGCTCTAGATTAATAGGTTAGTCCCAAAAATCATATGAAATATCATATAAATGCATATAAAACATCCTAGATGGATAATATAATAGCATGAATACTTCATAAATTATAGATACATTGGAGACGTATCAGCATCCCCAAGCTAAATTCCTGCTCGTCCTCGAGTAGGTAAATGATAAAAGAAATACTTTATGAAGTGTGAATGCTAGCAAGTGCATAAGTTTGATCAATGATAGTTCCAATCACTTTTTCTAGCATCATTATATATCATAACAGTGGCTCATATCATAAAGCTTCTCATGATCAAGTAACAAGCTATTCACATGTTAAAGTATAGATCATAAACTTTCTTGAAAACTAACAAACAGTTCTCAGTCATCAAACAATTGCAGTTCATCTTATTTTCAGGAAGGGTCTATGTAAGAGCTTTGATTTAGCAAATCCCACATACTCAACTATCATATAGTCTTCCATGATTTCTACCACTCAAAGCATATTTTTAGAACAAACAGCATCCATCAAACACAGAGAAAGATAGGGGCTTAATGTTTCACCTCCCAACTTATTTATCATATAGATAATTGTCAACAATAATAATTCATGATCAAATATATTTGAATGGCCATATATGCTTAGATCTTTCTCCACCACATGATGCTTGCCAACTAAAAAGTATGTTGGAATGAGAAGGAATACTACTGACTCTTGCATAAAAGTAAAAGATAGGCCCTTCGCAGAGGGAAGCAGGGATTTGCAGAGGTGCCAGAGCTCGAAGCTTTAAAACAGAGATGAAAATAATTTTGAGAGGTATGCTTTCATTGTCAACATAACGACCAAGAGTTCCCAATATCTTCCATACTATATACATTATAGGCGATTCCCAAACAGAAAGGTAAAGATTTTACTCCCCCTCCACCAACAATCACACTCCACAGCTTGTCCGAAACAACGGGTGCCGTCCAACTTTCAACAATCCTGAGGGACTTTGTTTAAATTATTTGTGAATTCGTTTTTCATCTTTTGATCATAGGACTGGGCATCCCAGTTACCAGCCATTTTCTCGTGAATGATAAGTGGAGTCCACTCATCGTGAGAATAACCCACCTAGCATGGAAGATACTAACTGGCCCTAGACGCTACATGAGCGATTCGGGCATACAAAACAGATTATTATTTGAAGGTTTAGAGCTTGGCACATGCAAATTTACTTGGAACGGCAGGTAAATACCGCATATAGGTAGATATGGTGGACACTCATGGAATAAACTTGGTTCAAGGAATTTGGGTGCACAAGCAGTATACCCGCTTAGTACAGATATTTTGGCTAGCAAAGGATTCTAAATAGCAAGCACCACATGTTAGAGGATCCATAACAATATAACTTCTATACAAATATACCCAAGCATAACTCATTATGTTGTCTTCCTTGTCCAACTTCAACTAATTTGCTCAGGTTTGAAAATAATTAATGGGGCTCACAATCATAGAAGATGTCCAAGATAGTATATTTATATGTGGAATCTCTCTTCCTTCAATATTCTTTCATGAATTGTTCAAGTGACCAATACAATGTTTGCTAACCTTCAAAAAATTTACCACCTCTACTTCTTATATGTGAAGGCATTACTCCCCATGGGATAAGCATATGAAACATATATAATTTCAGATTTATGATATTCAAATCATTCAACTATTTACTCATAGGATATAAGTGAAGAACACGAGTAAATGACAAACTACTCCAAAAAGATATAAGTGAAGATCAATGAATAGTTAAATAATTATGTAGCTTTGTGAAGACTCTCTCTCATTTAAGAATTTCAGATCTTGGGATATTATTCAAACAGCAACAAAAACAAAATAAAACGACATTTCAAGGATAGCACTCATCATGTGAAGAAGCAAGAACTTAGGCTCAACCGATACTAACCGATAAATGTTGAAGAAGAAAGGTGGGATGCCTACCGGGGCATCCCCAAGCTTAGATGCTTGAGACTTCTTGAAATATTATCTTGGGGTGCCTTGGGCATCCCCAAGCTTGAGCTTTTGTGTCTCCTTAATTCCTCTCATATCACAGTTTCCTAAATCTCGAATGCTTCATCCACACCAAATTCAACAAGAACTCGTGAGATAAGTTAGTATAAACCAATGCAAAAACCTTATCATTTTCTACGGTAAAAAATCACTAAAGTTATTATTCAAAATTGCATACTAAATGCCTCTGCATATTTAATACTCCTATCCTCAAATAGAATCATTAAACAAGCTAACATATGCAAACGATGCAAAGATAAGAACAATCTGCCAAAACAGTACAGTCTGTAAAGAATGCAAGATTCATCATACTTCCCTGACTCCAAACATTATGAAATTCTACCACACTGTAGAAAATTTATCAGAGCCCAATATGCAAAAAGTTTCAACATTTTATCATATTCTAACTTTTCTAGGGATATTTTGCAACAGCGATAAACTTTCTGTTTTGAAACAGCAACATGTATACTTGCAAAATAAGCATGGTAAAGGCTATCCTTGACATTTTTATTGAAAATAGAGATGCAAAACATTATTATACATAACAGCAAGCAAATACTAACAAAATAAAATGACACCCCAAGCAAAACACATATCATGTGGTGAATAAAAATATAGCTCCAAGTAAAGTTATGAACGAAGACGAAAGAGGGGATGCCATCCGGGGCATCCCCAAGCTTAGGCTCTTGGTTGTCCTTGAATATTACCTTGGGGTGCCTTGGGCATCCCCAAGCTTAGGCTCTTTCCACTCCTTATTCCATAGTCCATCGAATCTTTACCCAAAACTTGAAAACTTCACAACACAAAACTCAACAGAAAACTCGTAAGCTCCGTTAGTATAAGAAAATAAATCACCACTTAGGTACTGTTGTGAACTCATTATAAATTCATATTGGTGTAATATCTACTGTATTCCAACTTCTCTATGGTTCATACCCTCCGATACTAGCCATAGATTCATCAAAATAAGCAAACAACACACGAAAAACAGAATCTGTCAAAAATAGAACAGTTTGTAGTAACCTGTATCAAACGCAAACTTTATGTAACTCAAAAATTCTACCAAAATAGGACGACCTAGAAAATTTGTTTATTGATCTACTAAAATTGGAATCAGTATTTTACCACTTTCTCGTGAGTTTTAACAATTGTTTTCATGAGCAAAAAGTTTCTGTCTTTTTCAGCAAGATCAAATAATTATCATCCAAGAAGATCCTATAGGTCTTACTTGGCACAAACACTAATTAAGACATAAAACCACATCTAACCAGAGGATAGGTCAAATATTTATTTCTAAACAGAACCAAAAAGCAAGAAACAAGAATAAAAAATTGAGTTGCCTCCCAACAAGCGCTAACGTTTAGCGCCCCTAGCTAGGCATGATGATTTCAATGATGCTCACATAAAAGATAAGAACTGAAACATACAGAGAGCATCTTGAAGAATATGACTAGCACATTTAAGTCTAACCCACTTCCTATGCATAGGGATTTTGTGAGAAAACAACTTATGGGAACAATAATCAACTAGCATAGGAAGGCAAAACAAGCATAACTTCAAAACTTTAAACACATAGAGAAGAAACTTGATATTATTGCAATTCCTACAAGCATATATTCCTCCCTCATAATAATTTTCAGTAGAATCATGAATGAATTCAACAATATAACCATCACATAAAGCATTATTCTCATGATTCACAAGCATGGAATTTTTATTACTCTCCACATAAGCAAATTTCTTCTCATCAATAGTAGTGGAGCAAACTCAACAAAATAACTATCATGTGAAGCATAATCCAATTGAAAATTAAAATCATGATGACAAGTTTCATGGTTATCTTTATTCTTTTATAGCATACGTGTCATCACAATAATCATCATAAATAGGAGGCATGCTTTCATCATAATAAATTTGCTCATCAAAACTCGGGGGACTAAACATATCATCTTCATCAAACATAACATCCCCAAGCTTGTGGTTTTGCATATCATTAGCATCATGGGTATTCAAAGAATTCATACTAACAACATTGCAATCATGCTCATCATTCACATATTTTATGCCAAGCGTTCTACGTAATTCTTCTTCTAGTACTTGAGCACAATTTTCCTTCCCATCATTTTCACAAAAGACATTAAAAAGATGAAGCATATGAGGCACCCTTAATTCCATTTTTTTGTAGTTTTATTTTATAAACTAAACTAGTGATAAAACAAGAAACTAGAAGATTCGATTGCAAGATCTAAAGATATACCTTCAAGCACTCACCTCCCCGGCAACGTGTAGCGACCAGACCTCAAATGGTCTGTGCTGCTGTGCACCAGTGTCATCCCTGGATCAGTAATGCTGACACGCACAGTACAAATGGAGGATTTATAATAGAGTAGCAATCACACACTTATTACATCGCATATCTCGAAAGAGATTAAGTATGATAAATATGGCTTAAGGCCATCTAATACGATAACAGCGGAAGACTTGGAAGATAAGTGAGTCCATCAACTCCAGCGGCATCACTGAGTATAAGACCACGACCTAAGGCACCTTACTCGTCATCTGAAAAGTCTGCAACATGAAACGTTGCAGCCCGAAAACGGGTCAGCACATAGAATATGCTGGCAATGTAACACATAGAGAAAAATGAACATAATAATGCTATACTACATGCATATATGGCTGGTGGAAACATTGAGATGGTTGACAGCATCTCAATCCCAATTAAGTGTCATCAATAACCCAACAAAATTAATTAAAAGTAACATGGTGATGAGATTCAAATGATAATCCAGGTACTAGATACTCAAGTTGTCCATAACCGGGGACACGGCTAACCATGATTAGTTTGTACACTCTGCAGAGGTTTGCGCACTTTTCCCCACAAGACTCGTTCGCTTCCGCTTGATTTCTCGCACTACATGATGTTTGAGAAACGGATGACCGAGACACAGTCTTTCCGAAGAGGTCCCCTTAACCGATAGATAGGCCGGTACACCTACAATCCCCTACATCTGCTAGCCCATCATGGAAAGGTTTCCCACAACTTACTCAACTATGCTAGAGCCCATAATAGCTTGTGGCTGCACACGGAAGTTTCTAGCATGAATAATCTTATGATCCCTTTGAGCCTGGGTGGCGGTCCTTATACAAACAGACAACACTGGATTCTCCAGGTGCCTCAATCCACCCAGATGTGAGTTTTAGTTGCCACCTTAAGTAAACCATTAAATTAACAATCTCACATCTGTCATGGAAAATTCACTCAAACCCAATCCACGTCTACGAGCATAGCATAGAAATACAAGCAAACGTAGAAGTAACTCCCAAGGGTTTGATAAGAAAACAGGTAATAGGTACTACCTCAACTACTTCCCAATACCCACAATTTAATTAGATCCTAATCATGCAATGTTTGAGGAATAGATCTAATGCAATAAAACTGGGTATGGAAGATATGATCAAAGTGTTACTTGCCTTGCTGATGATCCGCGAAACCTAGCGATTCGAAGTAACAAGCGGCACACTCCGGGTACTCTATCGCAAACAAACAAGCAAACAATAAGTACTCATCTAATGCACAGGTAAAACTCGAATGAAAGATCCAACCAGAAAGTTCAACTTAAGAACTCCGGTTTGCAAAAAGAATCAACTCGAAAGAAGCAACGAAAGTCAAACTGCGAAAGAAAGAAGCTTCGTTTACTAATCTGGATCTAGGTCAAATTTTACAGTAGCAAAAACTTGTTTGAGTAGGTTAAACGGAAAGAGAATTTCGAGACGAAACTCTAGGCGCTTGAATCGCCTGATTCCGATAAACGAGCGAAAAGTTAAACAGAAACGAAGATTCGATCAGAAATCGAATCTGAGAAAATCGCGGAAAAATCCGACGAAAAAGAAAAACGGACGAACGGTTAAAGAACGGACGTTCGTTAACAGAGAAAAACCGACGAACGCGTTCGTTAAAACGAACGGTTCGGTGAACGTTCACAAAATAACAAAACCGAAAAAAAACCGATCTAGGTTTTTTTTAAACGAACGGGTTTTTTTTTTAAAACAAAAACCGGCAACCGAACGGCGGCGAGGTACCTCGTCGGGGGCGGGCTCCGGCGGGGCTTGGCCGGCTCCGGCGAGGGGCGGCGAGTGCGGCGGGGTGCGGGAGTGCTCGGGGGGGGGGGCGGCGAGGGGCGGCAAACGGCGGCGGCGGCGGCTTCAAGCTCGGCTCCGGCGGCGGCGGGGTGCGGGGCAGGCGGGCGGCGGCAGGGTGAGTAGAAGAGGGGGGGCGGCGGTATAAATAGGAGGGGGGGCGATGGCTTGGAGGAGGGGGCGGCCGGGGAGGCGTGCGGGTGCCGGACTCGGCGAGCGGCGGCGGCGCTCCCGTGCGCGGAGAGGAGACGGGGTGCGGGCGGCTGGGCCTCGGCTGGGCTTCGGCCCGGCGGGCGCGCGCAGTTTTTTTTAAATACGTTCCGCGGAAAAATATTCGTAGAAAAATAAATAAAAGTCCAAAAAAGATAAAATAAATTTTCCCCGTCTAGTTAGAAAATCTAGAATAGGGTGAACATTTTTTTGACACAAAAATAAGTTTTTGAAAACATGCAATATTTTTAATGCAATGAAAATTGCAAATAAAATCCAAATAAATTCCAATAAATGATTTTAACATTTTTCCTCCAGTATTTCAATTGTTTTGGAGAAGTCATATTTTCTCCTCTCATTTATTTTGTTTAATGAAATATTTTTCCGGAGAGAAAAATAATTAAAACCAAAATCCTCGTCTTATTATTTGATGAAAAAAAAATCAAATATGAAAATTCGAGAAAATCCCCAACTCTCTCCGAGGGTCCTTGAGTTGCTTAGGATTTATCGAGGATTTGTCAAAATGCAATAAAACATGATATGCAAAGATGATCTATGTATAACATACCAAATTGAAAATTTGGGATGTTACAAACCTACCCCCCTTAAGATGAATCTCGCCCTCGAGATTCGGGTTGGCTAGAAAACAGGTGGGAGTGGTCCTTCCGTAGATCTTCCTCTCGCTCCCAAGTGGCTTCATCTTCCGAGTGGTGACTCCACTGGACTTTGCAAAACTTGATAACCTTACTGCGGGTAACTCGGCTGGCATACTCAAGAATCTTAACTGGTTTCTCCTCATAGGTCAAATCACTTTCCAGCTGAATCGCTTCCAGTGGCACAGTATCTCTCAGTGGTATCTCAGCCATCTCTGCGTGGCACTTCTTCAACTGGGAAACGTGAAATACATCATGAACTCCAGACAATCCTTCGGGCAATTCCAGCTTGTAGGCAACCTCTCCCATACGTTCCACAACTCTGTATGGTCCGATAAAACGGGGTGCTAACTTTCCCTTAACTCCAAAGCGCTTCACTCCTCGAAGTGGTGATACTCGAAGATACACTCTGTCTCCGACTTCGTGGACTGTCTCCTTTCGTTTAGAATCAGCATAACTCTTCTGCCTGGATTGGGCTACCTTGAGCCTATCGCGAATCAACCTCACTTTCTGTTCAGACTCCTTAATCAAATCTGGTCCAAACAACTGACGGTCTCCAACTTCGTCCCATAACAACAGTGTTCTACACCTCCTTCCGTACAAGGCTTCGAAAGGGGCCATCTTCAAACTGGTCTGATAACTGTTGTTATAAGAAAACTCCGCATATGGCAAATTGTCGTCCCAACTAGATCCATAATCTAGTGCACAAGCTCTCAACATGTCCTCCAAAATCTGGTTGACTCTCTCGGTCTGTCCATCTGTCCGCGGGTGAAAAGCTGTACTAAACTCTAGCCTGGTTCCCAATGTTTCGTGTAACTGCTTCCAAAACTTCAAGGTAAATTGGGTTCCTCTGTCTGATACAATGGTCCTTGGAACTCCATGCAAACATACGATCCTGGTCATGTATATCTTTGCCAACTTAGCACTGGTGTAAGTGGTCTTCACTGGAATGAAATGAGCCACTTTCGTCAAACGGTCGACTACAACCCATATTGAGTCATAGCCTGAACGGGTCCTGGGTAATCCTGTGATAAAATCCATGCCTATTTTATCCCACTTCCATTCGGGTATCGGCAATGGTTGTAGCAATCCTGCTGGCTTCTGATGCTCTGCCTTCACTCTCTGACACACATCACAAACTGCTACATACTCTGCAATATCCTTCTTCATTCCGGTCCACCAGAAAGTATTCTTCAGATCCAAATACATCTTGGTATTCCCTGGGTGAATCGAGTACGGTGAATCATGGGCTTCTTGCAAAATCAACTTCCTGATCTCCGGATCATTTGGCACATATACGCGGTCCTCAAACCATAAGGTATCGTGCTCATCCTCATGAAATCCCTTGGCTTTTCCTTTGCTCATCTTCTCCTTTATCTCTTCAATCTCCTTGTCTGTCTTCTGAGCTTCTCTGATCCTTTCCATCAAGGTAGACTGAATCTCCAATGTCGCTAAATAGCCTCTTGGGACTATCTCCAAACATAGCTCGCGAAGGTCCTCGGCTAACTCCTGAGGTAACTCTCCTGTCATGAGTGTTTTGACATGACTCTTGCGGCTCAACGCGTCTGCTACTACGTTAGCCTTTCCTGGGTGATAATGCAATCTCATATCATAGTCCTTAATGAGCTCCAACCATCTCCTCTGTCTGAGATTTAACTCCTTCTGCGTGAAAATATACTTCAAACTCTTGTGATCTGTATACACCTCACAATGGTTTCCGATGAGAAAATGTCTCCACGTCTTCAACGCATGCACCACGGCTGCTAACTCCAAATCATGCGTAGCATAATTCTTCTCATGGGGTTTAAGTTGTCGTGAAGCATATGACACAACTCTTCCTTCCTGCATAAGCACTGCTCCAAGTCCTCGACGAGAAGCGTCGCAATAAACTTCATAGTCCTTGCGTTGATCTGGCAGAATCAACACTGGTGATGTAACCAATCGTTTCTTCAACTCTTGGAAACTAGTTTCACATTCCTCAGTCCAATTGAATTTGGTGTCCTTCTTCAATAGCTCAGTCATGGGCTTAGCAATCTTCGAGAAATTCTCGATGAATCTCCGGTAGTATCCTGCAAGTCCAAGAAAACTCCGGATTTCACCAACTGTCGTGGGTGATTCCCAACTTGTCACTGTGTCAACCTTGGCAGGGTCTACTGCTATTCCTTCTCCAGAAATAACATGTCCAAGGAATCCAACTTCCTTCAGCCAAAATTCACATTTGCTGAACTTGGCGTATAACTGATGTTCTCTGAGCTTCTCAAGTACCAATCGTAAATGCTCCTCATGCTCTTCCTCATCCTTGGAAAAGATTAAAATATCATCAATGAACACCACGACGAACTTATCCAAAAACTCCATAAACACTTTGTTCATCAGGTTCATGAAATAGGCAGGTGCGTTAGTCAAACCAAATGACATAACGGTATACTCATACAATCCATATCTGGTGGTAAATGCCGTCTTAGGTATATCCTGCTCTCGAATCTTTAGCTGATGGTATCCTGATCGTAGATCGATCTTGGAAAATACTTTAGCTCGATCATCGGCAGTGGGTACTTGTTTTTGATGGTCACTTCATTCAATCCGCGGTAATCAACAACCATCCTCAGCGATCCATCTTTCTTTTCCACTAAAAGTACTGGTGATCCCCAAGGTGACGAACTTGGGCGAATATAGCCTTTATCCAGTAACTCCTTGATCTGCTTCTTAATTTCCTCCAAATCTTTTGCGGGCATCCTGTACGGTCTCTTAGATATTGACCCTGTGCCTGGCAAAAGTTCAATCAAGAACTCGATGTCTCTATCTGGTGGCATGCCTGGCAACTCTTCTGGAAATACATCCGGGTAATCCTTCACCACTGGTACTTCCTCCTGTACAACTCCTGATAAGGAATTCACTCGAGTCCTTATCGGCATATGCCGGGATACATACTTGATCCTTTTTCCTTCCGGGGTGGTAAGCAAAATCGTCTTGCTGGCACAATCGATGTTTCCTCCATACAACAATAGCCAATCCATTCCCAAAATCACATCCAAACCTTGCGACTCCAAAACTATTAGGTCTGAGGGGAAAACATGCCTTCCAATGGCCAATGGTATCTGAAAACTTCCTTGGCTTGCCATATACTCTGCTCCTGGCGAGGTTACTAACATAGGGGTTTTGAGAACTTGGGTGGACATCTTAAACTTATTCGCAAATCCCCTTGATATGTATGAATGCGATGCACCAGTATTGAAAAGAACGGTTGCAGTAAATGACTTAACCAAAAACTTACCTATTACTGCATCAGGCTGAGCTTCAACCTCCTCCACGCTCACGTGGTTCACATGTCCCTTGTTGAACGGGTTCGGCTTCTTCCCAGAGCTTCCATTGCCATTTCCATTTTGGGCTTCAGGACAATCAGTTGCATAGTGTCTAGTCTTCTGGCACTTGAAACAAGTAACGTGACTTAGATCCCTCTTGGCTGGGGTAGATGGGTTGGTGCGGTTCTGTCCGTTGGGTCCTCCATTCCCATTACCATTCTTGGAGCCATTATGGTTGTGCGAACTACCTCCTCCATGGGTATGCTGAAACTGTCCTCCCGGCTTCGGGGTAAATCGTGGCTTCTGCTGAGCTCCAAAATTGTACTTCCCTTGTCCATACTTCCTCTTACGGTTTTCAATCTGCTGTTGCTTTCCTTCAATCATGAGAGCTCTATCTACCAGCTCCTGGTAGTTGTTGAAGGTTGCTACCATCAACTGCATACTCAGTTCATCATTCAGCCCTTCCAAAAATTTCTCCTGCTTGGCTGCATCTATAGCAACGTCATCTGGTGCATAACGTGCTAACTTACTGAAATCCTCCACATACTGGCCTACGGTGCGTCCTCCTTGGCGTAGGTTGCGAAACTCGCGCTTCTTCATAGCCATAGCTCCTGCTGAAACATGAGCTGTACGGAAAGCTTGCTGAAACTGGTCCCATGTGACAGTGTCAATAGGGTGCGTGGCTATATAATTCTCCCACCATGATGCTGCGGGTCCATCAAGCTGATGTGCGGCAAAACGCACTCTTTCTGCATCTGTGCATCCTGCAGTGGTCAACTCCCTTCCAACTTTGCGGAGCCAATCATCTGCAACAATCGGCTCGGTGCTACTGGAAAACACCGGCGGGTTTAGCCTTAAGAAACGGGCTAAGTGATCAACAGGTGGTGGTGGCGGTGGGTTGTTGTTGTTGTTGTTGTTGTTGCCTTGGTTCTGCACTAACACTTGCATCAGGGCATTCTGTTGCTGAATCAACTGGGTGATCTCTGGTGGGAAAACAAATCCGTTGTCGCGTCTCAGAGGCATCTGATGGGTTTAGAAAAGATGAGAGTTAAGAATAGAATGAGGTCTAGAGAGAAAACACTACCCATATGCTCATGAGACAAATACAATCAATATCACTCAATCAATTCAAACAAGGCATAACAATCGATCTAACTAGCGTTACAAAGTGCTTGGACTATACTATTAAATGGGGGAAACTACTACTGATATGGTGGTCTACTAGAAATTCTGATCCGTTGAAGACTCCATGATGTCTGCTCCAGCTTCATCAACCTTCACTTGGTTCCGAGTCGGTGTCGTCGATGATGATGTAGTTATCCGGGCAAGTGCAGTCGTCAACTTCTGCTTTTGGCACTGGATTTCCCATGAATACTCCAATCTTCTTCTCCAGGTCGCCATTCTTCCCTACTAGTGCGATGATTTCCTCCATATAGTCCTCGCGTGTAGCCTTGAGTTCTTCTTGGAGCTCCTTGATCTTGGTTAATGCCTTCTTCAGTTCTTCCTTGTCCGTGCACATCTGGTTCTCCTGGCGACGAATATGTTGGTTTTGCTCCTGGATGAAAGCTGCAATGGATCCATCCTTCTTGGTTCTGATCATCTCCCATTGCGCGTCTCGGCGTCCACAAATCTGATAAATTGTATCCTTAAGCTCCTGGTGGTAGACTTCTCCAATGCGTCCCATGGCGATGTGAGCGGCCATGCTCTTCCCTAAACTCCAGGTTGGTGCTTCGAAAACCAATCTTATGGGTTCAGTAACTGGCACAAACGTCCTTCCTGGAATGTGAACTTGAATCTTCCAGCTCTCCTCTTCGGGTAATGTGGCGTTGTGGGTTCCGGTGATGCTTGGTATTCCTATGTTCAAGTACTTGGTGACTTCCTTCAAGTGTCGACCAAAAGGCGTGTCTTCATCTGGTTGCATGAACTTGCTCCTTGCATCCGCCATTCCTAAAAGAGTAGAAAGTGGAGAGGGGTCAGAAATGAGAAGAGAGAAGCTTTCTAGGGCTTAAGCTTAGCGGTCGTGTCCTACAGTCAACGTGTGCTCTGATACCACCTTTTGTAGCGACCAGACCTCAAATGGTCTGTGCTGCTGTGCACCAGTGTCATCCCTGGATCAGTAATGCTGACACACACAGTACAAATGGAGGATTTATAACAGAGTAGCAATCACACACTTATTACATCGAATATCTCCAAAGAGATTAAGTATGATAAATATGGCTTAAGGCCATCTAATACGATAACAGCGGAAGACTTGGAAGATAAGTGAGTCCATCAACTCCAGCGGCATCACTGAGTATAAGACCACGACCTAAGGCACCTTACTCGTCGTCTGAAAAGTCTGCAACATGAAACGTTGTAGCCCGAAAACGGGTCAACACATAGAATATGCTGGCAAAGTAGCAGAGAATAATGAACAATAATAATGCTATACTACATGCATATATGGCTGGTGGAAAGCTCTATGGTTAAGTTTTATGCGAAAAGCCAATTTTTCCCTACTTCAAAGGAAATAATTTTATTTAACTATCATGGTGGTTGTGAAACATTGAGATGGTTGACAGCATCTCAATCCCAATTAAGTGTCATCAATAACCCAACAAAATTAATTAAAAGTAACATGGTGATGAGATTCAAATGATAATCCAGGTACTAGATACTCAAGTTGTCCATAACCGGGGACACGGCTAACCATGATTAGTTTGTACACTCTGCAGAGGTTTGCGCACTTTTCCCCACAAGACTCGTTCGCTTCCGCTTGATTTCTCGCACTACATGATGTTTGAGAAACGGATGACCGAGACACAGTCTTTCCGAAGAGGTCCCCTTAACCGATAGATAGGCCGGTACACCTACAATCCCCTACATCTGCTAGCCCATCATGGAAAGGTTTCCCACAACTTACTCAACTATGCTAGAGCCCATAATAGCTTGTGGCTGCACACGGAAGTTTCTAGCATGAATAATCTTATGATCCCTTTGAGCCTGGGTGGCGGTCCTTATACAAACAGACAACACTGGATTCTCTAGGTGCCTCAGTCCACCCAGATGTGAGTTTTAGTTGCCACCTTAAGTAAACCATTAAATTAACAATCTCACATCTGTCATGGAAAATTCACTCAAACCCAATCCACGTCTACGAGCATAGCATAGCAATACAAGCAAACGTAGAAGTAACTCCCAAGGGTTTGATAAGAAAACAGGTAATAGGTACTACCTCAACTACTTCCCAATACCCACAATTTAATTAGATCCTAATCATGCAATGTTTGAGGAATAGATCTAATGCAATAAAACTGGGTATGGAAGATATGATCAAAGTGTTACTTGCCTTGCTGATGATCCGCGAAACCTAGCGATTCGAAGTAACAAGCGGCACACTCCGGGTACTCTATCGCAAACAAACAAGCAAAAATAAGTACTCATCTAATGCACAGGTAAAACTCGAATGAAAGATCCAACCAGAAAGTTCAACTTAAGAACTCCGGTTTGCAAAAAAATCAACTCGAAAGAAGCAACGAAAGTCAAACTGCGAAAGAAAGAAGCTTCATTTACTAATCTGGATCTAGGTCAAATTTTACAGTAGCAAAAACTTGTTTGAGTAGGTTAAACGGAAAGAGAATTTCGAGACGAAACTCTAGGCGCTTGAATCGCCTGATTCCGATAAACGAGCGAAAAGTTAAACAGAAACGAAGATTCGATCAGAAATCGAATCTGAGAAAATCGCGGAAAAATCCGACGAAAAAGAAAAACGGACGAACGGTTAAAGAACGGACGTTCGTTAACAGAGAAAAACCGACGAACGCGTTCGTTAAAACGAACGGTTCGGTGAACGTTCACAAAATAACAAAACCGAAAAAAAACCGATCTAGGGGTGCGGGGCAGGCGGGCGGCGGCGGGGTGCGGGAGTGCTCGGGGGGGCTTCGAGCTCGGCTCCGGCGGCGGCGGGGTGCGGGGCAGGCGGGCGGCGGCGGGGTGAGTAGAAGAGGGGGGGGGGGGTGGGGCGGCCTTATAAATAGGAGGGGGGGGGGCGATGGCTTGGAGGAGGGGGCGGCCGGGGAGGCGTGCGGGTGCCAGACTCGGCGAGCGGCGGCGGCGCTCCCGTGTGCGGAGAGGAGACGGGGTGCAGGCGGCTGGGCCTCGGCTGGGCTTCGGCCCGGCGGGCGCGCGCAGTTTTTTTTAAATACGTTCCGCGGAAAAATATTCGTAGAAAAATAAATAAAAGTCCAAAAAAGATAAAATAAATTTTCTCCGTCTAGTTAGAAAATCTAGAATAGGGTGAACATTTGTTTGACACAAAAATAATTTTTTGAAAACATGCAATATTTTTAATGCAATGAAAATTGCAAATAAAATCCAAATAAATTCCAATAAATGATTTTAACATTTTTCCTCCAGTATTTCAATTGTTTTGGAGAAGTCATATTTTCTCCTCTCATTTATTTTGTTTAATGAAATATTTTTCCGGAGAGAAAAATAATTAAAACCAAAATCCTCGTCTTATTATTTGATGAAAAAAAATGAAATATGAAAATTCGAGAAAATCCCCAACTCTCTCCGAGGGTCCTTGAGTTGCTTAGGATTTATCGAGGATTTGTCAAAATGCAATAAAACATGATATGCAAAGATGATCTATGTATAACATACCAAATTAAAAATTTGGGATGTTACACAACGGCGCCAGAAAAGAGCTTGATGTCTACTACGCAACCTAGACGTTGTTGGGCCTCCAAGTGCAGAGGTTTGTAGGACAGTAGCAAATTTCCCTCAAGTGGATGGCCAAAGGTTTATCAATCCGTGGGAGGCATAGGATGAAGATGGTCTCTCTCAAGCAACCCTGCAACCAAATAACAAAGAGTCTCTTGTGTCCCTGACACACCCAATACAATGGTAAATTGTATAGGTGCACTAGTTCGGCGAAGAGATGGTGATACGAGTGCAATATGGATGGTAGATATAGGTTTTTGTAATATGAAAATATAAAAACAGCAAGGTAACTAATGATAAAAGTGAGCACAAACGGTATTGCAATGCGTTGAAACAAGGCCTAGGGTTCATACTTTCACTAGTGCAAGTTCTCTCAACAATAATAACATAATTGGATCATATAACTATCCCTCAACATGCAAAAAAGAGTCACTCCAAAGTCACTAATAGCGGAGAACAAACGAAGAGATTATTGTAGGGTACGAAACCACCTCAAAGTTATTCTTTCGGATCGATCTATTCAAGAGTTCGTACTAGAATAACACCTTAAGACACATATCAACCAAAATCCTAATGTCACCTAGATACTCCAATGTCACCTCAAGTATCAGTGGGTATGATTATACGATATGCATCACACAATCTCACATTCATCTATTCAAACCAACACAAAGTACTTTAAAGAGTGCCCCAAAGTTTCTACCGGAGAGTCAAGACGAAAACGTGTGCCAACCCCTATGCATAAGTTCACAATGTTACGGAACCCGCAAGTTGATCACCAAAACATACATCAATTAGATCACGTGAATATCCCATTGTCACCACAGATAACACATGCAAGACATACATCAAGTGTTCTCAAATCCTTAAAGACTCAATCCGATAAGATAACTTCAAAGGGAAAACTCAATCCATTACAAGAGAGTAGAGGGGGAGAAACATCATAAGATCCAACTATAATAGCAAAGCTCGCGATAGATCAAGATCGTACCACCTCAAGAACACGAGAGAGAGAGAGAGAGATCAAACACATAGCTACTGGTACATACCCTCAGCCCCGAGGGTGAACTACTCCCTCCTCGTCATGGAGAGCGCCGGGATGATGAAGATGGCCATCGGTGATGGATCCCCCCTCCGGCAGGGTGCCGGAATAGGGTCCCGATTGGTTTTTGGTGGATACAGAGGCTTGCGGCGGCGGAACTCCCGATCTAGGTTATGTTCTGGGGGTTTCTGTATATATATAAGAGGTTTTGGCGTCGGGAACAAGTCAGGGGAGTCTGTGGGCTGTCCACGAGGTAGGGGGCACGCCTCCCACCCTCGTGCGCAGCCCGAGACTCTTCTGGCCCAACTCTTTTACTCCATGGCCTTCTTCTGGTCCAAAAATATGCTCCGTCAAGTTTCAGGTCAATTGGACGCCGTTTGGTTTTCCTTTTCTGCATACTCAAAAACAAGGAAAAAACAGAAACTGGGCTCTAGGTTAATAGGTTAGTCCCAAAAATCATATGAAATAGCATATAAATGCATATAAAACATCCTAGATGGATAATATAATAGCATGAATACTTCATAAATTATGATACATTGGAGACGTATCAGCATCCCCAAGCTTAATTCCTGCTCGTCCTCGAGTAGGTAAATGATAAAAGAAATAATTTATGAAGTGTGAATGCTAGCAAGTGCATAAGTTTGATCAATGATAGTTCCAATCACTTTTTCTAGCATCATTATATATCATAACAGTGGCTCATATCATAAAGCTTCTCATGATCAAGTAACAAGCTATTCACATGTTAAAGTATAGATCGTAAACTTTCTTGAAAACTAACAAACAGTTCTCAGTCATCAAACAATTGCAATTCATCCTATTTTCAGGAAGGGTCTATGTAAGAGCTTTGATTTAGCAAATCCCACATACTCAACTATAATATAGTCTTCCATGATTTCTACCACTCAAAGCATATTTTTAGAACAAATAGCATCCATCGAACACAGAGAAAGATAGGGGCTTAATGTTTCACCTCCCAACTTATTTATCATATAGATAATTGTCAACAATAATAATTCATGATCAAATATATTTGAATGGCCATATATGCTCAGATATTTCTCCACCACATGATGCTTGCCAACTAAAAAGTAGGTTGGAATGAGAAGGAATACTACTGACTCTTGCATAAAAGTAAAAGATAGGCCCTTCGCAGAGGGAAGCAGGGATTTGCAGAGGTGCCAGAGCTCGAAGCTTTAAAACAAAGATGAAAATAATTTTGAGAGGTATGCTTTCATTGTCAACATAACGACCAAGAGTTCCCAATATCTTCCATACTATATACATTATAGGCGGTTCCCAAACAGAAAGGTAAAGATTTTACTCCCCTCCACCAACAAACACACTCCACAGCTTGTCCGAAACAACGTGTGCCGTCCAACTTTCAACAATCCTGAGGGAGTTTGTTTAAATTATTTGCGGATTCGTTTTTGATCTTTTGATCATAGGACTGGGCATCCCAGTTACCAGCCATTTTCTCGTGAATGATGAGCGGAGTCCACTCATCGTGAGAATAACCCACGTAGCATGGAAGATACTGACAGCCCTTAGTCGCTACATGAGCGATTCGGGCATACAAAACAGATTATTATTTGAAGGTTTAGAGTTTGGCACATGCAAATTTACTTGGAACGGCACGTAAATACCGCATATAGGTAGATATGGTGGACACTCATGGAATAAACTTGGTTCAAGGAATTTGGGTGCACAAGCAGTATTCCCGCTTAGTACAGATATTTTGGCTAGCAAAGGATTCTAAATAGCAAGCACCACATGTTAGACGATCCATAACAATATAACTTCTATACAAATATACCCAAGCATAACTCATTATGTTGTCTTCCTTGTCCAACTTCAACTAATTTGATCAGGTTTGAAAATAATTAATGGGGCTCACAATCATAGAAGATGTCCAAGATAGTATATTTATATGTGGAATCTCTCTTCCTTCAATATTCTTTCATGAATTGTTCAAGTGACCAATACAATGTTTGCTAACCTTCAAAAAATTTACCACCTCTACTTCTTATATGTGAAGGCATTACTCCCCATGGGATAAGCATATGAAACATATATAATTTCAGATTTATGATATTCAAATCATTCAACTATTTACTCATAGGATATAAGTGAAGCACACGAGTAAGTGACAAACTACTCCAAAAAGATATAAGTGAAGATCAATGAATAGTTAAATAATTATGTAGCTTTGTGAAGACTCTCTCTCATTTAATAATTTCAGATCTTGGGATATTATTCAAACAGCAACAAAAACAAAATAAAACGACATTTCAAGGATAGCACTCATCATGTGAAGAAGCAAGAACTTAGGCTCAACCGATACTAACCGATAATTGTTGAAGAAGAAAGGTAAGATGCCTACCGGGGCATCCCCAAGCTTAGATGATTGAGACTTCTTGAAATATTATCTTGGGGTGCCTTGGGCATCCCCAAGCTTGAGCTTTTGTGTCTCCTTAATTCCTCTCATATCACGGTTTCCTAAATCTTGAATGCTTCATCCACACCAAACTCAACAAGAACTCGTGAGATAAGTTAGTATAAACCAATGCAAAAACCTTATCATTTTCTACGGTAAAAAATCACTAAAATTATTATTCAAAATTGCATACTAAATGCCTCTGCATATTTAATACTCCTATCCTCAAATAGAATCATTAAACAAGCTAACATATGCAAACAATGCAAAGATAACAGCAATCTGCCAAAACAGTACAGTCTGTAAAGAATGCAAGATTCATCATACTTCCCTGACTCCAAACATTATGAAATTCTACCACACTGTAGAAAATTTATCAGAGCCCAATATGCAAAAAGTTTCAACATTTTATCATGTTCTAACTTTTCTAGGGATATTTTGCAACAGCGATAAACTTTCTGTTTTGAAACAGCAACATGTATACTTGCAAAATAAGCATGGTAAAGGCTATCCTTGACATATTTATTGAAAATAGAGATGCAAAACATAATTATACATAACATCAAGCAAATACTAACAAAATAAAATGACACTCCAAGCAAAACACATATCATGTGGTGAATAAAAATATAGCTCCAAGTAAAGTTATGAACGAAGACGAAAGAGGGGATGCCATTCGGGGCATCCCCAAGCTTAGGCTCTTGGTTGTCCTTGAATATTACCTTGGGGTGCCTTGGGCATCCCCAAGCTTAGGCTCTTCCACTCCTTATTCCATAGTCCATCAAATCTTTACCCAAAACTTGAAAACTTCACAACACAAAACTCAAGAGAAAACTCGTAAGCTCCGTTAGTATAAGAAAATAAATCACCACTTAGGTACTGTTGTGAACTCATTATAAATTCATATTGGTGTAATATCTACTGTATTCCAACTTCTCTATGGTTCATACCCTCGGATACTAGCCATAGATTCATCAAAATAAGCAAACAACACACGAAAAACAGAATCTGTCAAAAATAGAACAGTTTGTAGTAACCTGTATCAAACGCAAACTTTATGTAACTCAAAAATTCTACCAAAATAGGACGACCTAGATAATTTGTTTATTGATCTACTGAAATTGGAATCAGTATTTTACCACTTTCTGGTGATTTTTAACAATTGTTTTCATGAGCAGAAAGTTTCTGTCTTTTTCAGCAAGATCAAATAATTATCATCCAAGAAGATCCTATAGGTCTTACTTGGCACAAACACTAACTAAAACATAAAACCACATCTAACCAGAGGTTAGATCAAATATTTATTTCTAAACGGAACCAAAAAGCAAGAAACAAAAATAAAAAATTGAGTTGCCTCCCAACAAGCGCTAACGTTTAACGCCCCTAGCTAGGCATGATGATTTCAATGATGCTCACATAAAAGATAAGAACTGAAACATAAAGAGAGCATCTTGAAGAATATGACTAGCACGTTTAAGCCTAACCCACTTCCTATGCATAGGTATTTTGTGAGCAAACAACTTATGGGAACAATAATCAACTAGCATAGGAAGGCAAAACAAGCATAACTTCAAAACTTTAAGCACATAGAGAGGAAACTTGATATTATTGCAATTCCTACAAGCATATATTCCTCCCTCATAATAATTTTCAGTAGAATCATGAATGAATTCAACAATATAACCATCACATAAAGCATTATTCTCATGATTCACAAGCATGGAATTTTTATTACTCTCCACATAAGCAAATTTCTTCTCATCAATAGTAGTGGAGCAAACTCAACAAAATAACTATCATGTGAAGCATAATCCAATTGAAAATTAAAATCATGATGACAAGTTTCATGGTTATCTTTATTCTTTTATAGCATACGTGTCATCACAATAATCATCATAAATAGGAGGCATGCTTTCATCATAATAAATTTGCTCATCAAAACTCGGGGGACTAAACATATCATCTTCATCAAACATAGCATCCCCAAGCTTGTGGTTTTGCATATCATTAGCATCATGGGTATTCAAAGAATTCATACTAACAACATTGCAATCATGCTCATCATTCACATATTTTATGCCAAGCATTCTACGTAATTCTTCTTCTAGTACTTGAGCACAATTTTCCTTCCCATCATTTTCACAAAAGACATTAAAAAGATGAAGCATATGAGGCACCCTTAATTCCATTTTTTTGTAGTTTTATTTTATAAACTAAACTAGTGATAAAACAAGAAACTAGAAGATTCGATTGAAAGATCTAAAGATATACCTTCAAGCACTCACCTCCCCGGCAACGGCGCCAGAAAAGAGCTTGATGTCTACTACGCAACCTAGACGTTGTTGGGCCTCCAAGTGCAGAGGTTTGTAGGACAGTAGCAAATTTCCCTCAAGTGGATGACCAAAGGTTTATCAATCCGTGGAGGCGTAGGATGAAGATGGTCTCTCTCAAGCAACCCTGCAACCAAATAACAAAGAGTCTCTTGTGTCCCCGACACACACAATACAATGGTAAATTGTATAGGTGCACTAGTTCGGCGAAGAGATGGTGATACGAGTGCAATATGGATGGTAGATATAGGTTTTTGTAATCTGAAAATATAAAAACAGCAAGGTAACTAATGATAAAAGTGAGCACAAACGGTATTGCAATGCGTTGAAACAAGGCCTAGGGTTCATACTTTCACTAGTGCAAGTTCTCTCAACAATAATAACATAATTGGATCATATAACTATCCCTCAACATGCAAAAAAGAGTCACTCCAAAGTCACTAATAGCGGAGAACAAACGAAGAGATTATTGTAGGGTACGAAACCACCTCAAAGTTATTCTTTCGGATCGATCTATTCAAGAGTTCGTACTAGAATAACACCTTAAGACACATCTCAACCAAAATCCTAATGTCACCTAGATACTCCAATGTCACCTCAAGTATCTGTGGGTATGATTATACGATATGCATCACACAATCTCATATTCATCTATTCAAACCAACACAAAGTACTTTAAAGAGTGCCCCAAAGTTTCTACCGGAGAGTCAAGACGAAAACGTGTGCCAACCCCTATGCATAAGTTCACAATGTTACGGAACCCGCAAGTTGATCACCAAAACATACATCAATTAGATCACGTTAATATCCCATCGTCACCACAGATAACACATGCAAGACATACATCAAGTGTTCTCAAATCCTTAAAGACTCAATCCGATAAGATAACTTCAAAGGGAAAACTCAATCCATTACAAGAGAGTAGAGGGGGTGAAACATCATAAGATCCAACTATAATAGCAAAGCTCGCGATACATCAAGATCGTACCACCTCAAGAACACGAGAGAGAGAGAGATCAAACACATAGCTACTGGTACATAGCCCTCAGCCCCGAGGGTGAACTACTCCCTCCTCGTCATGGAGAGCGCCGGGATGATGAAGATGGCCATCGGTGATGGACCCCTCCCTCCGGCAGGGTGCCGGAATAGGATCCCGATTGGTTTTTGGTGGATACAGAGGCTTGCGGCGGCGGAACTCCCGATCTAGGTTATGTTCTGGGGGTTTCTGTATATATAAGAGGTTTTGGCATCGGGAACAAGTCAGGGGGGTCTGCGGGCTGTCCACGAGGTAGGGGGGCGCGCCTCCCACCCTCGTGGGCAGCCCGGGACTCTTCTGGCCCAACTCTTTTACTCCATGGCCTTCTTCTGGTCCAAAAATAAGCTCCGTCAAGTTTCAGGTCAATTGGACGCCGTTTGGTTTTCCTTTTCTGCATACTCAAAAACAAGGAAAAAACAGAAACTGGGCTCTAGGTTAATAGGTTAGTCCCAAAAATCATATGAAATATCATATAAATGCATATAAAACATCCTAGATGGATAATATAATAGCATGAATACTTCATAAATTATAGATACATTGGAGACGTATCAGTATCCCCAAGCTTAATTCCTGCTCGTCCTCGAGTAGGTAAATGATAAAAAAATTAATTTATGAAGTGTGAATGCTAGCAAGTGCATAAGTTTGATCAATGATAGTTCCAATCACTTTTTCTAGCATCATTATATATCATAACAGTGGCTCATATCATAAATCTTCTCATGATCAAGTAACAAGCTATTCACATGTTAAAGTATAGATCATAAACTTTCTTGAAAACTAACAAACAGTTCTCAGTCATCAAACAATTGCAATTCATCTTATTTTCAGGAAGGGTCTATGTAAGAGCTTTGATTTAGCAAATCCCACATACTCAACTATCATATAGTCTTCCATGATTTCTACCACTCAAAGCATATTTTTAGAACAAATAGCATCCATGGAACACAGAGAAAGATAGGGGCTTAATGTTTCACCTCCCAACTTATTTATCATATAGATAATTGTCAACAATAATAATTCATGATCAAATATATTTGAATGACCATATATGCCTAGATCTTTCTCCACCACATGATGCTTGCCAACTAAAAAGTAGGTTGGAATGAGAAGGAATACTACTGACTCTTGCATAAAAGTAAAAGATAGGCCCTTCGCAGAGGGAAGCATGGATTTGCAGAGGTGCGAGAGCTCGAAGCTTTAAAACAGAGATGAAAATAGTTTTGAGAGGTATGCTTTCATTGTCAACATAACGACCAAGAGTTCCCAATATCTTCCATACTATATAACTTATAGGCGGTTCCCAAACAGAAAGGTAAAGATTTTACTCCCCCACCACCAACAATCACACTCCACAGCTTGTCTGAAACAACAGGTGCCGTCCAACTCTCAACAATCCTGAGGGAGTTTGTTTAAATTATTTGCGGATTCGTTTTTGATCTTTTGATCATAGGACTGGGCATCCCAGTTACCAGCCATTTTCTCGTGAATGATGAGCGGAGTCCACTCATCGTGAGAATAACCCACCTAGCATGGAAGATACCGACAACCCTTAGTCGCTACATGAGCGATTCGGGCATACAAAACAGATTATTATTTGAAGGTTTAGAGTTTGGCACATGGAAATTCACTTGGAAGGGCAGGTAAATACCACATATAGGTAGATATGGTGGACACTCATGGAATAAACTTGGTTCAAGGAATTTGGATGCACAAGCAGTATTCCCGCTTAGTACAGATATTTTGGCTAGCAAAGGATTCTAAATAGCAAGCACCACATGTTAGAGGATCCATAACAATATAACTTCTATACAAATATACCCAAGCATAACTCATTATGTTGTCTTCCTTGTCCAACTTCAACTAATTTGCTCAGGTTTGAAAATAATTAATGGGGCTCACAATCATAGAAGATGTCCAAGATAGTATATTTATATGTGGAATCTCTCTTCCTTCAATATTCTTTCATGAATTGCTCAAGTGACCAATACAATGTTTGCTAACCTTCAAAAAATTTACCACCTCTACTTCTTATATGTGAAGGCATTACTCCCCATGGGATAAGCATATGAAACATATATAATTTCAGATTTATGATATTCAAATCATTCAACTATTTACTCATAGGATATAAGTGAAGAACACGAGTAAATGACAAACTACTCCAAAAAGATATAAGTGAAGATCAATGAATAGTTAAATAATTATGTAGCTTTGTGAAGACTCTCTCTCATTTAAGAATTTCAGATCTTGGGATATTATTCAAACAACAACAAAAACAAAATAAAACGACATTTCAAGGATAGCACTCATCATGTGAAGAAGCAAGAACTTAGGCTCAACCGATACTAACCGATAATTGTTGAAGAAGAAAGGTGGGATGCCTACCGGGGCATCCCCAAGCTTAGATGCTTGAGACTTCTTGAAATATTATCTTGGGGTGCCTTGGTGAAAGGATCGATATAGTTGACTAGAGGGGGGGGGGTGAATAGGCAACTAACAATTTTTAACTTTTCTTTACCAAATTAAACTTTTGCATCAAAATAGGTTGTCTAGATATGCAACTAAGTGAGCAACCTATATGATGCAATGACAACAGGCATGCAAGCAAATAAGAGATATAACACTAGTAAACTTGCAAAAGTAAAGGAACGAGATAACCAATAGTGGAGCCGGTGAAGACGAGGATGTGTTACCGAAGTTCCTTCCTTTTGAGGGGAAGTACGTCTCCGTTGGAGCGGTGTGGAGGCACAATGCTCCCCAAGAAGCCACTAGGGCCACCGTATTCTCCTCACGCCCTCACACAATGCGAGATGCCGTGATTCCACTATTGGTGCCCTTGAAGGCGGCGACCGAACCTTTACAAACAAGGTTGGGGCAATCTCCACAACTTAATTGGAGGCTCCCAACGACACCACGAAGCTTCACCACAATGGACTATGGCTCCACGGTGACCTCAGCCGTCTAGGGTGCTCAACACCCAAGAGTAACAAGATCCACAAGGGATTAGTGGGGGGATTCAAATATCTCTTGGTGGAAGTGTAGATCGGGGCCTCCTCAACCAATCCCTAGAGAATCAACAAGTTTGATTGGCTAGGGAGAGAGATCGGGCGAAAATGGAGCTTGGAGCAACAATGGAGCTTTTGGGGGAAGTGGTAGGTCAACTTTGGGGAAGAAGACCCCCTTATATAGTGGGGGGAACAAACCAACCGTTACCCCCACTTCTGCCCCGCAGAGAGCGGTACTACCGCTGGGCCAGCGGTACTGCCGCTGGGGCCAGAGCGGTACTACCGCGGTGGCAGGGCGGTACTACCGCATACGAGTGGTACTATGGCCCCCCATAGCCGCGGCAAGTACCATAAAACCCGACACGAAAAGAGACCCCTCGAATTGAGGCGGTACTAGCACGAGACCGCAGCGGTACTACTGCAGGGGGCTACCAGCGGTACTACGGCTCTAGAGCGGTACTACCGCTCCTAGAGCGGTACTACCGCTTGTAGCCATAAGCGGTACTACCGCTGGGACCAGAGAAGGCACACTCAGAAGGGGAATGAGCCCATCATAGAAGAGGAAAGGCTCGGAGGGGGACAAAGGAAGTGTACGTGATGATTCCGCCCTAGCCTTTCCAAAGCGGACCCCCTCTTGATAGTACGGTGATCCCTATGAAACTAGTCCACCAAACTAATTCGAAAGAACTACACCGTCTTCGCTTCAAACTCCGAGGGGAGGGAATCGTCTCGTGCCAAAAGGATGAATCTCTGAAAACACTCAATGCACACGATTAGTCCGCAAAAGCATTGTCATCAATCACCAAAACAACTTAGGGACAAATATGCCCTTACAATCTCCCCCTTTTTGGTGGATTGATGACAATACGGGATTTGCACAAACGAAAAAAGACAAGGACATAAGCAAACCCCAAATCTCTAAAATATAGACGGGCTCCCCCTAGATGTGTGCCATCAAGATAAGTGCTTTGGACTACACGACACACATACTAGGATCAACACTCCCCCTGTATTTTAGAGACCAACAACCTAATAAGGAGATACAGGAGAGCAGGAAATATAAGCTAATAAGCATGCAACTCATGAGATACCAAATGACTAGAGACATAGATAAAGATATGATAAGGTAGCATAAAAGGTAGTATATGTCTCACACCATATGACTGGGACTAAGGTCTTACAGAACACAAAAACCAAACCAAGCACAAGGTAGCAAACACAACGAAAGTACAAAGACACACTCGCAACACAACGACACAAATACGCAAATCCCTAAACTCTCTCGCCCTTTGGCATCGAGACACCAAAAAGGGGCAAAGAGCTAACCTACGGCTCCAGGTGAGAGCATGCTGAGGATCTCGAACATCAGGGCTCTGCGTGATCATCTGCACCGCCGTCCCCGGCCGGAAACTGCTCGGCATCTGAATCGGTCCACGGACAGTGCTGCTGGATCCACTCCTCTTCCTCAGTGTTCTGACCCTTAGAGCCGCTGGTGACTGTCGCACCCATCTGACGCATAAGCTCCTTGTGACGCCCCCTTGCCTTCTTCTCAGCCACATGAGTCATGTACTGACCGTGAGACTCCATGCAGAACAGCTTCTTCATCTTGCGTTTGAGCTTCTTTGCCCAAGAGGGCTCTGCCGCAGAAGGCTCTGTCGCAGAAGGCACATAATCCTCATCGTCATCATCGGCATCAGTCTCGCCCTCGGTCTCCATGGCAGCAGCAGAAGATGGAACTCCAGATCTAGGAAAGCCCCAATTATCCTTCTTCCTCAGACGCTTGATCTCATGGGAAACCAACTCTCCAGTTTCCAGGTGCTCCTCAGGATAGGTACGTCTCCAGGCCTTCTCAATGAGCAACATAATGAACGGACCATAAATCGGGCACTTGCGCTCAGAAATAGCAGCAAGAAGTTCAAACCACATAACACGAGAGATGTCCAAGGACTCGCCAGTGTTTGCGTCCTTCTCACGCTGGCAGAAGAGAAGCATGTCCACGAGATAAGAGTGTACCATGTCCAGATTCCCGATACGAGGGAAGAGATTCTCGCGAAAGATACGGTGAAGGATGTCCAGATAGGTAGACAACTCATAGGTTTCCTTCCTGGTCTCAGGGTGGACCTTCCGAGTACAGTATGACCAGAGAGCTTGCTTGTGAGTGGAGGTAACATTGTGGTGAGGACGAAATCCGACTGGAGTCTCGAGCCCTTGATCTTCCACCTCTAGCAACCCCATGAAGGCCTTCCACTTGACAGCTAGCACCTTCCCATTAGTCATCCAAGTCAGAGTCATGTCTTCATCAGTTCCTAGATGGACAGTGGCAAAGAACTGAGCTAGCAAATCTGCATCAAAGTCCTTGTTGAACTGCATGATCCTGAGAATGTTCAACTGAGAGCACATCTGAAGAGCATCACCAAAGTACTCAGGGTCCTTCTCCATAGCATCCGTGTTGATGGAATGAACAGTGACAAAGAGGTTCTTCTTAGCCTTGATCACGTCAAAGTAGGTGGCATACTGAAACCGGTTCCAGAACGGGCGATTCACAAGGTTGGGTTCTTGGTCTTCCTCATATGGGTTGCGGCGACGCCTGTCCCAGAATTCCTTGCTAGACATCTCAGTCACCTTCTTGCCACTTGGCTTTGGCCTGTTGGCAGTCTTGTTCTTGAGAGGAGGATTGGCACTTGAGGAAGCACCCACTGGCGGCGGTGGAGCACTGGAAGAACCACCTGTAGCCTCAGATGTGCGGTACCGCTTCGACGTTGAACGCCTGGGTTAACACGGCGGACTTGCTGCTCAGGATGTTCATCACCTGGAAACAAACACACAGACACACGAAACAACCAGAAGAAACGATCAAAACCAAATAAGTACAACAAGTATGGATCAACATGTGGTAGGAAACGATGGAATTGGGCATCCGGCGGTAGTACCGTGCCTGCACAGCGGCAGTACCGCAGCAGCGGTAGTACCGCGCCAGATGGGCGGTAGTACTGCCCGAGACGGGGCACGGAGGATACCTACTGCCGTGGTCAGATCCGGCACTACCGGGGATGCCAAATTCAAAAATAAACCTACCAAACATCAATCCAAAGAGTCTAGTTGCCTTCTCCAACCTACTCAAGCGCAGATTTAGCCAAAAATCTAGAGATGCAACCACTATTGCCCCTAAAACGCGAGATCTGAAAACTAGACAATAAGAGAAGAGGAACGGGGGCAATACCGGCATCCATGGCAAGAGGACGAGGTGGGGATCGACTCCACCGAAGGAAATGGAGAGGAACGGTCCGGAGACGGAGGGCTGCCGGAGCCCTCCCACGGCGAGATGGCGCTGGAGAGAGAGGAAGAGGAACCAGGGGATGAAGCAAATGGGTATGGGGTGGAGGAAACCACCCCTGCCCACGACTTAACCCCCTGGCCCCGCCCCTCAGCGGTAGTACCGTGGAGATGGGCGGTAGTACCGCTTAGCCACATAAGCGGTAGTACCGCACCGTAGAGCGGCAGTACCGCTCCAGCGGTAGTACCGCCCCTTCACAACGGTAGTACCGCCCAGCGCAACTCAGAACAAGACTCAACACCTATGGCACAAAACAAAAGACGGGAGACGACGACAAGAAGACCAACAAGAGCACCAGCAAGAGAACAAAAACCACGCACCTCTATACGAGAGGGCGGTGGCCGATGCCACCTATGTTTGAGTCAATTGGTATGGCACCGCGAAGAATTATCCTTGGGCCCATGACCAAAGCTCGTCTTTGAAGCACAAGTACCATAAAAAATGGCTAATGTGAAAGAGTGAGATTAGTTTATGCATTATGGGGGGAGGAAGAATTCATTGAGAGAACAACACTCCCCCTAAGTCCATGCCTACACCTAGACAAGAATGCATGATGAATGTGAGGAATGTGCAAAGGTTCACACCACATTGCTCGAATCAATGATATTTAGCTCATGCCTTAACTCGCGAAATCTTGCTTCATCCAATGGCTTCGTGAAAATATCTGCAAGGTTATCATGAGTGTTGACATAGTTGAGCTCGATCTCCCCTCGCCTAATATGATCCCGGATGAAGTGATACCGAATCTCAATATGCTTTGTCTTGAAGTGTTGCACCGGGTTGAGAGAAATCTTGATAGCACTTTCATTGTCACACCAAAGAGGCACTTTGTCACAAATGACACCGTAATCCTTTAAAGTTTGCCTCATCCATAAGAGTTGTGCACAACAACTCCTGGCCGCCACATACTCTGCTTCGGTGGACGAGAGAGACACACAACTTTGCTTTTTAGAAGACCAACTTACCAAAGAGCAACCAAGAAATTGGCACCCTCCGGAGGTGGACTTCCTATCCACTTTGTCTCCCGCCCAATCGGAGTCCGAATAACCTACAAGCTTGAAGTTTGCTCCTCTTGGGTACCATAAGCCAAAGTTTGGGGTATGAGCCAAATATCGAAAGATTCGCTTGACCGCCACAAAGTGGCTTTCCTTAGGTGCGGCTTGAAACCGTGCACATATTCCCACACTCAACATGATATCCGGTCTAGATGCACAAAGGTAAAGCAAGGACCCAATCATGGAGCGATATACCTTTTGATCCACCGCTTTACCATTGGGATCAATGTCAAGTTGGCACTTGGTGGGCATTGGAGTGGAAGCCGGCTTGACATCACTTAGCTTGAATCTCTTTAGCATGTCTTGAGTGTATTTGGCTTGGTTGATGAAGGTTCCTTCTCTTCTTTGTTTGATTTTGAATCCGAGAAAGAACTTCAACTCTCCCATCATAGACATCTTGAACTTTGAGGTCATGAGAGCGGCAAATTCTTCATTGAAAGCTTTGTTAGGGGAACCAAAAATAATATCATCAACATATAGTTGGCACACAAACAACTCCCCTTTGACCTTCTTAGTAAAAAGAGTGGGGTCGATTTTCCCGATTTCGAATCCACGATCTTGTAACAACTCTGTAAGATGCTCATACCACACACGTGGGGCTTGTTTAAGGCCATAGAGCGCCTTGTGGAGTTGATACAGATGATCGGGGAAATAGGAATCTTCGAACCCGGGGGGTTGTTTGACATATACCAACTCATTTATGGGACCATTAAGAAAAGCACTCTTCACATCCATTTGTTGCAACGTGAAATTATGATGAGAAGCATAAGCAATCAACAAACGAATAGATTCAAGGCGAGCGACGGGGGCAAAGGTTTCACCGTAGTCGATACCTTCGACTTGGGAGTAGCCTTGTGCCACCACACGAGCCTTGTTGCGAACAATGATCCCATGAGCATCTTGCTTGTTCTTGAATATCCACTTGGTTCCAATGACATTATGGTTCCCGGTTGGCCTTGGCACTAATTTCCACACTTGGTTATGTTTGAAGTTGTTGAGTTCTTCATGCATGGCATTGAGCCAATCCGGGTCCTCGAGCGCTTCATAAACCTTTTGGGGTTCGACACAAGAAACAAACGCATGATGTTCACAATAGTTTGCTAATTGTCTACGAGTGCTTACCCCCTTTCTTAGGCTTCCAACCACATTCTCCATGAGATGACCTTTGGTGGTGAGCTTGGAAGCAATCTTATTCCTCCTCGGAAGTGAAGTGAGGAGGGGTTACTTGATCATCTTGAGCGTCGTCTTGAGCTTGTTCCTGATCTTGAACTTGCTCGAGGGGAAGAACTTGACCTTGGGCATCATTTGGTGAATCACCACCATCTTGAGGTTGATCTTGCCCTTGATCTTGTTCATGAGGTTGAGGGCCTTCACTTTGTTCTTCGGAAGCGTGTGGGTCTTGGGTTGGTGATGGCTCCACTTGAGTGGAGCATTGTCCTTCTCCTTCGGCCACAAGGGGTTCCTCAATGGGTAGGATATATCCAACACCCATTCTTCTTATGGCTTGGGGAGGAATTTCATCACCTACATCACAAGTACCACTTTGCTCCACTTGGGAGCCGTTATTCTCATCAAACTCCACGTTACACGTCTCCTCAATAAGTCCCGTGGACTTATTGAGAACACGGTAAGCATGGGAGTTTGTAGCATAACCAACAAATATGCCCTCATGAGCTCTAGTCTCAAATTTAGACAAACGAACACCTTTCTTGAGAATGAAACACTTACACCCGAACACCCGAAAGTACTTCAGGTTGGGCTTGTTACCGGTGAGTATCTCATATGGAGTCTTGTTCAAGCCTTTGCGGAGATAGAGCCGATTTGAAGCATGACACGCGGTGTTGATGGCTTCGGCCCAAAAGTTGTATGGGGACTTGAACTCCGCCATCATGGTCCTTGCCGCATCCATCAACGTCCGGTTCTTCCTCTCTGCAACACCATTTTGTTGAGGGGTGTAAGGTGCGGAATATTGATGCTTGATCCCCTCATCACTAAGAAACTCATCCAAGGTGTAGTTCTTGAACTCGGTGCCGTTGTCACTTCTTATTGTCAAGATCTTTGCATTGTGTTGACGTTGGGCTTCATTTGCAAAGTCAATGACTGTTTGTTGGGTCTCACTCTTCCTCTTGAGAAAATACACCCAAGTGTATCTAGAATAGTCATCCACAATTACCAAGCAATACTTTCTACCCCCAAGACTATCAAAGGATGGAGGCCCAAAGAGATCCAAATGAAGGAGCTCCAAAGGCCTCTTCGAGTAAATGAGAGTCGTGGGAGGGTGAGCCTTCTCATGAAGCTTTCCTTCGATACAAGCACTGCAAGCACGATCTTTAGCAAAACTAACGTTCGTTAGTCCACGGACATGGTCCCCCTTGAGAAGACTTTGCAAAGATCTCATATTGACATGGGCTAAACAGCGATGCCAAAGCCATCCCACGTCAACTTTAGCCATTAGGCATGTCGCGGTCTTAGTGGGTCGCTCCGAAAAGTTAATCACATAGAGACCATTCTCGACATGCCCAACAAAGGCTACTTTAAGATCTTGCTCCACAAGAGGGCCACGGTATCAATATCAAAGAAAGTGGCAAAGCCCATGGTAGCAAGTTGACGAACGGAAAGTAAATTGTATGCAAGGGACTCAACTAGCATGACCTTCTCGATCGTGAGATCATGAGAAATGACAACTTTGCCGAGTCCCAATACCTTAGAAGACGAGGCATCACCCCACTCGACATTGGTGGGCATAGATGGAATCTTGTGCACGTCCACCACCAAGTCCTTGCTTCCGGTCATATGATTTGTAGCTCCACTATCGAGCAACCATGATCCCCCACCGGAAGCAAACACCTACAAGAGATTAATGCTTGGTTTTAGGTACCCATTTTGTAATGGGTCCTTTGATGTTAGTAACAAGGGTCTTAGGAACCCAAATGGACCATTCAATATACTCATGAGGAGAACCAGCAAATTTGGCATAAACATGCCCATCACTTGCATGACATAACACATAAGAAGGATTAAAGTCGCCGACTTTGTTGGATGGGGTGGAATTGCCCTTCTTGACACCGTCACCCTTCGCATTGTTCTTCTTCTCCTTGGAAGAACCCTCTCCCTCTTTCACAAAAGTTTGCTTGAGAGGGGGAGGTCGTTTGGTCTTGTCATTCTTCTTCTTGTTCTTGGGCTTGGGTGCGAACCCAATCCCCTCCTTGGCCACAACTTCCTTTTGGTTTCTCAAAAGGTCGTTGAGGTTCTTCTCACCTTGTATGCATGACACAAGGCCTTTCTCAAGTTGTTCCTTCAACTTAGCATTCTCCTCAACAAGATGCACATGCTCACAACAAGAGTTAGTAGCATTTGCATTATCAATTAACACCATATGAGGAAAGGTGGCTTTCTCCTTAGTTAGCTTTACTTGGAGTTGATCATGAGACTCCTTGAGGCTAGCATGAGCACCCTTCAAGACTTTGTGAGCCTTGTCGAGAATGTCAAACTCCTCTTTAAGTCTAGCAAGATCAACCCCAAGTTTTGCCTTCTCGGAGTTTAGCACACGAGACACAACAAGAGCATGATCAAGATCTTTCTTTAACTTAGCGTGATCATCGTTGTATGACTCCTCAAGAGCCAAACAAAGACCACGCTCTTCGTCAAGAGCATTGGAAAGATCCGAAATCTCATCGGCATAGTCACGACTATGCCCCTCCATCTTAGAGATGGTATCTTCGTGAGCCACGATCATGTCATTGGCTTCACCAAGTTGTTCCAAGAAGTGCTTCTTGGATTTACCCTTGAGTTTACCCTCTCATAAAGATCTCAAACTCATTTTCCTCCACATTTGTCCCCTCATGTTCATCAATGCTATCCATCGAACAAGGATGATTAATGATGGTAGTTTTGATGTTGGAGGTTACCTTATTGGTGGCTTTAGCCATGAGGCACTTGGCGGTGATGTTCTCATTGGGTGAGTCGAAGAGAGACACCGGTGGAGTCTTCGCATTGGCAACGGAGGCCATGGCAACCGACTCACCATCTTCATCATCCTCATTGTACTCTTCTTGTAGCACCAACGCCTTGGGAGGAGTCTTCTTGGTGAAGTTGCTCTTGTTGGGGAACGACTTGGCCTTGTCTTTTCTAATGAGCTTGCCACCATTGTCTTCCCTCTTCTCGTACGGGCACTCCGCAACAAAGTGGCTCACATTGCCACAATTGAAGCAAGTCCTCACCCGTTGCTTGCCCTTTGCGCCACTTGAATTGCTCTTGTTGATGTTTGGCCTTGTGTTCTTCTTGCTCCAAAATTGCCTTGAAGCAAGAGCCATGTGTTCATGGTAGGCATACTTCGTATCTTCGAGGTTGCCCTCCTCTTCTTCCTCTTCATCCTCTTCCTCCATACTAACCTTGGCCTTTAGAGAAAGGTTGGGCTTCTTTACTCTTTGAGAACGAAGAACCTCATTTTCGGCGGTCTTGTCCAAGATGCTCATAGCAACAAATTCATCCAACACTTCACTTGATGACAAGGTGTGGAAGTCCGGCCTTTGACGAATTACGGAGGACATGGCTTTGTGGTAGGGCATCATTGCCTTGAGGAATTTGCGCTTGATCCAATTGTCATCCGTGTCCTTACTTCCATGATCTCGGAGAGAGACCGCGAGTTTGGTTACTCTCCGAAAAAGCTCACGAGGTTCTTCATCTTCTTTCATTGCAAACTCGTCGGCTTCATCTTGCACCACTTCATAGTTGGAGCGTTGAATGCTTGCGCTTCCCCGATAGAGGGAAACAACTTGAAGCCAAGCATCTTTGGCCACGGTGTAAGGCCGGAGATGAGTAAGATCTTCGGGTGGGATTGCTTCTTGGATGATGAAGAGAGCATTCTCATTGAATTGATGATCCACAACTTCTCTAGGAGTGAAGTTACTTCGGTCATGCGGATAAAAACCCTCTTCAATGATTCTCCAAAGGTTAGTGTTCACATGATTTAAATGACGCTTAAAACGATAGACCCAAGAATCAAAATCTACATTCTTCTCAATCTTAGGGGCCGGGCCGGCATGATTCAAATGAGCGGAAGGGAGCGGTCCACCATAGACAGGTGGAGGTTCCACATGGGCAAAGATGCCGGTCCCATTTTTATCACTAGAAAAAGGAGCTTTCTCGCTAGGAGCTTCCCCCTTGTTGGAGGTAGCATCCGTCACCTTGTTAGCGGGATCACCCACTTTCAACGGTGCGGTGGTAAGTTTAAGCCCTTCTAAGAATTTATTCAACATGCTTTCGACCTTGCTCGTCATGGAGGTTTTCAATGTGTCCAACGCCACATTGAATTCCTCACGAGAGACCGCGGTTCCCCCATCTCCCGTAGACGAGACTGGATTCTCACCGGAGTGCTCCTCCACACCGTCTATGACGTCAACCATACTCTTTGGACGGTAAAGTCCTTAATAAAGAGACGAGGCTCTGATACCAATTGAAAGGATCGATATAGTTGACTAGAGGGGGGGGGGTGAATAGGCAACTAACAATTTTTAACTTTTCTTTACCAAATTAAACTTTTGCATCAAAATAGGTTGTCTAGATATGCAACTAAGTGAGCAACCTATATGATGCAATGACAACAGGCATGCAAGCAAATAAGAGATATAACACTAGTAAACTTGCGAAAGTAAAGGAACGAGATAACCAATAGTGGAGCCGGTGAAGACGAGGATGTGTTACCGAAGTTCCTTCCTTTTGAGGGGAAGTACGTCTCCGTTGGAGCGGTGTGGAGGCACAATGCTCCCCAAGAAGCCACTAGGGCCACCGTATTCTCCTCACGCCCTCACACAATGCGAGATGCCGTGATTCCACTATTGGTGCCCTTGAAGGCGGCGACCGGACCTTTACAAACAAGGTTGGGGCAATCTCCACAACTTAATTGGAGGCTCCCAACGACACCACAAAGCTTCACCACAATGGACTATGGCTCCGCGGTGACCTCAACCGTCTAGGGTGCTCAAACACCCAAGAGTAAACAAGATCCGCTAGGGATAAGTGGGGGGAATCAAATTGCTCTTGGTGGAAGTGTAGATCGTGGCCTTCTCAACCAATCCCGAGCAAATCAACAAGTTTGATTGGCTAGGGAGAGAGATCGGGCGAAAATGGAGCTTGGAGCAACAATGGAGCTTTTGGGGGAAGAGGTAGGTCAACTTTGGGGAAGAAGACCCCCTTATATAGTAGGGGGAACAAACCAACCGTTACCCCCACTTCTGCCCCGCAGAGAGCGATACTACCGCTGGGCCAGCGGTACTACCGCTTGCCCCTATAAGCGGTACTACCGCTCCCCCTCGCGGTTGTAACATCCCAAATTTTCAATTTGGAATGTTATACATTAGATCATCATTGCATATCATATTTTATTGCATTTTGGCAAATCCTCGATAAATCCTAAGCAACTCAAGGACCCTCGGAGAGAGTTGGGGATTTTCCCGATTTTTCATATTTGATTTTTATCAAATAATAAAACGAGGATTTTCGTTTTAATTATTTTCTCTCCGAAAATATTTCATATTAAAATAAATGAGAGTAGAAAATATGACTTCTCCAAAACAATTGAAATATTGGAAGAAAAATATTAAAATCATATATTGGATTTTATTCGGATTTTATTTGCAATTTTACTTGCATTAAAAAAAATTCACGTATTCAAAACTGCATTTTTGTGTCAAAAAAATGTTCACCTTGTTCTAATTATTTTAGTTAGACGGGGAAAATTTGTTTTATCATTTTTGGATTTTTATTTAAGTTTCTGCGATTTTTTTAAATTCGGCGGAATATTAAAAAAAAACCACCGCGCCCGACCGGGCCGAGGCCCAGCCGAGGCCCAGCCGAGCCAGCCGGCCCACCCCCGTCGTCTCCCTCGCGCGCACGACGCCGCCGCCGCCCGAGTCCCGCCCGGACACGCCGCCCCGCCGCCGCCTTGGCCCCTCCCCCACGCCTCTCCCTCCCCCTCTTAAATACCCCCCATCCCGCCTCCTTCTCCTCACCCCGCCGCCGCCCCAGCCCGCACCCGCCGCCGCCCGCTGCACATCCGCGCCGCCGCCGCTCGCCCGCCGCCCCGCAGCCGCGCGCCGCCCCGCAGCCGAGCCCGAGCCCCGCCCGCCGCCCCGCCGGAGCTGCCACCGAGGTAGCCAAGCCGCCGCCGCCCGAGTCTGTTTTTTTAAAAAAAAAAACGGATTCGGTTTATTTTTTTTCTAAACCCTAGTTTTCGTTTTTTTCAGATCGATTTTTTTATTTTTTTCGGTTTTATTACTTAGTGAACGTTCACCGACCCGTTCGTTAGAACGAACGTGTTCGTCGGATTTTCGCTGTTAACGAACGTCCGTTCTTTAACCATTCGTCAGTTTTTCTTTTTCGTCGGATTTTTCCGCGATTATTCCAGATCGTGATTTCAGATCAGATCTTCATTTTCGTTTAACTCTTCGCTCGTTTATCGGAATCAGGCGATTCAAGCGCCTAGAGTTTCGTATCGAAATTCTCTTTCCGTTTAACCCACTCAAACAAGTTTTTGCTACTGTAAAATTTGACCTAGATTCAGATTAGTAAACGAAGCTTGTTTCTTTCGCCATTTGACTTTCGTTGCTTCGTTCGATTTGATTCTTTTTGCAAACCGGAGTTCTTAAGTTGAACTTTCTGGTTGGATCTTTTATTTGAGTTTTACTTGTGCATTAGATGAGTACTTATTGTTTGCTTGTTTGTTTGCGATAGAGTACCCGGAGTGCGCCGCTTGTTACTTCGAATCTCTAGGTTACGCGGATCATCAGCAAGGCAAGTAACACTTTGATCATACTTTTCCATACCCAGTTTTTATTGCATTAGATCAATCCTCAAACACTGCATGGTTAGGATCTATTTAAATTGTGGGTATTGGGAAGTAGTTGAGGTAGTACCTATTACCTGTTTTATTATCAAACCCTTGGGAGTTACTTCTACGTTTGCTTATATTGCCATGCTATGCTCGTAGACGTGGATTGGGTTTGAGAGATATTCATGACAGATGTGAGATTGTTAACTAATGGCTTACTTAAGGTGGCAACTAAAACTCACATCTGGGTGGATTGAGGCACCTGGAGAACCCAGTGCTGCCTGTATTTTTGGATATCCCGGAGTACCCATGTGATCATCCTATGGACCGCCACCCAGGCTCAAAGGGATCATGAGATTATTCATGCTAGAAACTTCCGTGTGCAGCCACAAGCTATTATGGGCTCTAGCATAGTTGATTAAGTTGTGCGAGCTCTTGAAGAGGTAGACTAGCAGATGTAGGGGGTGTAGGTGGTACGGTCTACCCAGAGTAGAGAGTTAACGCATCTGAAAGACTGTGTCTCGGTCATCCGTTTCTCAAACATCGTGCAGTGCGATAATCAAGCGGAGGCGATCGAGTCTTGTGGGGAAAAGTGCACAAACCTCTGCAGAGTGTACAAACTAATCATGGTTAGCCGTGTCCCCGGTTATGGACAACTTGAGTATCTAGTACCTGGATTATCATGTGAATCTCATCACCGTGTTACTTTAATTAATTTTGTTGGGTTAATGATGATACTTAATTGGAATTGAGTTGGAGGTAACTTCTCAATGTTTAACAACCACCATGATAGTTAAATAAAATTTATTCCTTTGCAGTAGGGAAAAATTGGCTTTTCGCAAAACTGTAACCATAAAGCTTTCCACCAGCCATATATGCATGTAGTATAGAATTATTATGTTCATTATTCTCTATGTGTTACATTGCCAGCATATTCCATGTGCTGACCCGTTTTCGGGCTGCAACGTTTCATGTTGCAGACTTTTCAGACGACGAGTAAGGTGCCTTAGGTCGTGGTCTTAAACTCAGTGATACCGTTGGAGTTGATGGACTCACTTATCTTCCAAGTCTTCCGCTATTATCATTTTTAGATGGCCTTAAGCCATATTTATCATACTTATTCTCTTTTGAGATATTCGTTGTAATAAGTGTGTGATTGCTACTCTGTTATAAATCCTCCATTTGTACTGTGCGTGTCAGCATTACTGATCCAGGGATGACACTGGTGCACAGCAGCACAGACTGTTTGAGGTCTGGTCGCTACAAAGGTGGTATCAAAGCCAGGTTGACTGTAGGACACGACCACTAAGCTTAAACCCTAGAACACTTCTCTCTTCTCATTTCTGACCCCTCCCCACTTTCTACTCTTTTAGGAATGGCGAATGCAAGGAGCAAGTTCATGCAACCGGATGAAGATACGCCTTTTGGACGTCACTTGAAGGAAGTCACTAAGTACTTGAACATAGGGATACCAAGCATCACCGGAACCTACAACGCCACATTACCTGAAGAGGAGAGCTGGCAGATTCAAGTTCAAGTTCCAGGAAGGACGATAGCGCCAATTACTGAGCCTATAAAGTTGTCTTTTGAAGCACCAACCTGGAGTTTAGGGAAGAGCATGGCAGCCCACATCGCTATTGGACGCATTGGAGAAGTCTACCACAGGGAGCTTAAGGATACAATTTATCAGATTTGTGGACGCCGAGACGAGCAATGGGAGATGATCAGCACCAAGAAGGATGGATCAATTGCAGCTTTCATCCAGGAGCAAAACCAACACATTCGCCGTCAGGAGAACCAGATGTGCTCAGACAAGATAGATCTGAAGAAGGCATTGACGAAGATCAAGGAGCTGGAGGAAGAACTCAAGGCTACACGCGAGGATTATTTGGCGGAAATCATCGCACTAGTAGGGAAGAATGACGACCTGGAGAAGAAGATTGGAGTATTCATGGGAAATCCAGTGCCAAAAGCAGCAGATGATGAATGCACTTGCCCAGATAACTACATCATCATCGACGACACCGACTCGGACCCCAGTGAAGATGACTTTGTTGATGAAGCTGGAGCAGATATCATGGAGTCCTCAACTGATCAGAATTTCTAGTAGACCACCATATCAGTAGTAGTTCCCCCCATTTACATAGTATAGTTCAAGCACTTTTGTAACGCTAGATAGATCGATTGTATGCCTTGTTTGAATTGATTGAGTGTTACTGATTGTATTTGTCTCATGAGCATATGGGTAGTGTTTCCCCTCTAGACCTCATTCTACTCTAAACTCTCATCTTTTCTAACCTATCAGATGCCTCCGAGACGCGACACCGGATTTGTTTTTCCACCGGAGATCACTCAGTTGATTCAGCAACAGAATGCCCTGATGCAAGTGCTAGTGCAGAACCAAGGCAACAACAACAACAACCCACCACCACCACCTGTTGATCACTTAGCCCGTTTCTTGAGGCTAAATCCGCCGGTGTTTCCAGCAGCACCAAGCCGATTGTTGCAGATGATTGGCTCCGCAAAGTTGGAAGAGAGTTGGCCACTGCAGGATGCACAGATGCGGAAAGAGTGCGTTTTGCCGCACATCAGCTTGATGGACCCGCAACATCATGGTCGGAGAATTACACCGCCACACACCCTATTGACACTGTCACGTGGGACCAGTTTTAGCAAGCTTTCCATACAACCCATGTTTCAGCAGGAGCTATGGCTATGAAGAAGCGTGAGTTTCGTAACCTACGCCAAGGAGGACGCACCGTAGGCCAGTATGTGGAGGATTTTAGTAAGTTAGCACGTTATGCACCAGATGACGTCGCTACAGATGCAGCCAAGCAGGAGAAGTTCCTCGAAGGATTGAATGATGAGCTGAGCATGCAGCTAATGGTAGCAACCTTCAACAACTACCAGGAGCTGGTAGATAGAGCACTCATAATTGAAGGGAAGCAGCAGCAGATTGAAAACCGGAAGAGGAAGTATGGACAAGGGAAGTATAATTCTGGAGCTCAGCAGAAGCCACGTTTTGCCCCGAAACCAGGAGGACAGTTTCAGCATACCCATGGAGGAGGTAGTTCGCACAACCATAATGGCTCCAAGAATGGTAATGGGAATGGAGGAAGCAACGGACAGAACTGTAATACCCCATCTACCCCAGCCAAGAGGGATCTAAGCCACATTACTTGTTTCAAGTGCCAGAAGACTGGACATTATGCAACTGATTGTCCTGAAGCCCAGAATGGAAATGGCAATGGAAGCTCTGGGAAGAAGCCGAACCCTTTCAACAAAGGACATGTGAACCACGTGAGCGTGGAAGAGGTTGAAGCACAGCCTGATGCAGTAATAGGTAAGTTTATGGTTAAGTCATTTACTGCACTCGTTCTTTTTGATACTGGTGCATCGCATTCATACATATCAAGGGGATTTGTGGATAAGTATAAACTGCCAACCCAAGCCCTTAGGTCACCCATGTTAGTAACCTCGCCAGGAGCAGAGTATATGGCTAGTTTATGGTGTGAACGGTTACCATTAAGGATTGGTAACTACCTGTTTTCCTCGGACCTAATCGTATTGGAATCGCAAGGATTGGATGTGATATTAGGCATGTATTGGTTATCAAAGTACGAAGGGAACATTGAGTGCGCCAGTAAGTCGATTTTGCTTACCACCCCAGAAGGAAGGAGGATTAAGTATGTATCCCGGCATATGCCGAAGAGGACTCAAGTGAATTCCTTATCAGGAGTTGTACAGGAGGAAGTGCCAGTGGTGAAGGATTACCCGGATGTATTTCCAGAAGAGTTGCCAGGCATGCCACCGGATAGAGACATTGAATTCTTGATTGAACTTTTGCCAGGCACAGGGCCAATATCTAAGAGACCATACAGGATGCCCGCAAAAGATTTGGAGGAGATTAAGAAGCAGATTAAGGAGTTATTGGATAAAGGCTATATTCGCCCAAGTTCGTCACCTTGGGGATCACCAGTACTTCTAGTGGAGAAGAAAGATGGACCGTTGAGGATGGTTGTTGATTACCGTGGATTGAATGAAGTGACCATCAAAAACAAGTACCCACTGCCGATGATCAGTGATTTGTTTGACCGCTTACAAGGAGCTAAAGTATTTTCCAAGATCGATCTACGATCAGGATACCATCAATTAAAGATTCGAGAGCAGGATATACCTAAGACGGCTTTTACCACCAGATATGGGCTATATGAGTATACCGTTATGTCATTTGGTCTGACTAACGCACCTGCCTATTTCATGAACCTGATGAACAAAGTGTTTATGGAGTTTTTGGATAAGTTCGTCGTGGTGTTCATTGACGATATTTTAGTCTATTCCAAGAATGAAGAAGAGCATAAGGAGCATTTGCGTTTGGTACTTGAGAAGCTCAGAGAACATCAGTTATACGCCAAGTTCAGCAAATGCGAATTTTGGCTGAAGGAAGTTGGATTCCTCGGACATGTTATATCCGGAGAAGGAATAGCAGTAGACCCCGCCAAAGTTGACACAGTAACCAGTTGGGAATCACCCACGTCAGTTGGAGAGATCCGGAGTTTCCTTGGACTTGCAGGATACTACCGGAGGTTCATCGAGAATTTCTCAAAGATTGCAAAGCCCATGACTGAGCTATTGAAGAAGGACACCAAGTTCAATTGGACTGAGGAATGTGAAGCTAGTTTCCAAGAGTTGAAGAAACGATTGGTTACATCCCCAGTGTTGATTCTGCCAGATCAACGCAAGGATTATGAAGTTTATTGCGACGCTTCTCGTCGAGGACTTGGAGCAGTGCTTATGCAGGAAGGAAGAGTTGTGTCATATGCTTCATGACAGCTCAAACCCCATGAGAAGAATTATGCCACGCATGATTTGGAATTAGCAGCCGTAGTGCATGCGTTGAAGACATGGAGACATTTTCTCATCGGAAACCATTGTGAGGTGTACACGGATCACAAGAGTTTGAAGTACATTTTCACGCAGAAGGAGTTAAATCTCAGACAGAGGAGATGGTTGGAGCTTATTAAGGACTATGATATGAGATTGCATTACCACCCAGGGAAGGCTAACATAGTAGCTGATGCGTTGAGCCGCAAGAGCCATGTCAACACCCTCATGACAGGAGAGTTACCCCAGGAGTTAGCCGAGGATCTTCGCGAGCTATGTTTGGAGATAGTTCCAAGAGGCTATTTAGCACCATTGGAGATTCAGTCTACCTTGATGGAAAAGATCAGAGAAGCTCAGAAGACAGACAAGGAGATTATCGAGATAAAGGAAAAGTTGAGCAAAGGAAAAGCCAAGGGATTTCGTGAGGATGAGTACGATACCTTATGGTTTGAGGACCGCGTTTATGTGCCCAATGATCCGGAGATCAGGAAGTTGATCCTGCAAGAGGCCCATGATTCACCATACTCGATTCACCCAGGAAATACCAAGATGTATTTGGATTTGAAGGATACTTTCTGGTGGACCGGAATGAAGAAGGATATTGCGGAGTATGTAGCAGTTTGTGATGTATGTCAGAGAGTGAAGGCAGAACATCAGAAGCCAGCGGGATTGCTACAACCATTGACGATACCCGAATGGAAGTGGGATAAAATAGGCATGGATTTTATCACGGGATTGCCCAGGACTCGTTCAGGCTATGACTCAATATGGGTTGTAGTCGACCGTTTGACGAAAGTAGCTCATTTCATCCCAGTGAAGACCACTTACACCAGTGCTAAGTTGGCAAAGATATACATGACCAGAATCGTATGTTTGCATGGAGTTCCGAGGACCATTGTATCAGACAGAGGAACTCAGTTTACCTCGAAGTTTTGGAATCAGTTACATGAAACTTTGGGAACCAGGCTAGAATTCAGTACAGCCTTTCACCCACAGACAGATGGACAGACCGAGAGAGTCAATCAGATTTTGGAAGACATGTTGAGAGCTTGTGCACTAGATTATGGATCTAGTTGGGACAACAATTTGCCATAGGCAGAGTTTTCTTACAACAACAGTTATCAAACCAGTTTGAAGATGTCCCCTTTCAAAGCTTTGTACGGAAGGAGGTGTAGAACACCGTTATTATGGGACGAAGTTGGAGACCGTCAGTTGTTTGGACCAGATTTGATTAAGGAGTCTGAACAAAAAGTGAGGTTGATTCGCGATAGGCTCAAGGTAGCCCAGTCCAGGCAGAAGAGTTATGCGGATTCTAAACGTAAGGAGACAGTTCACGAAGTCGGAGACAGAGTTTATCTTTGAGTATCACCACTCCGAGGAGTGAAGCGCTTTGGAGTTAAAGGAAAGTTAGCGCCCCGTTTTATCGGACCATACAGAGTTTTGGAACGTATGGGAGAAGTTGCCTACAAGCTGGAATTGCCTGAAGGATTGTCAGGAGTTCATGATGTATTTCACGTTTCCCAGTTGAAGAAGTGCCACGCAGAGATGGCTGAGATACCATTGAGAGATACAGTGCCACTGGAAGCAATTCAGCTGGAAAGTGATTTGACCTATGAGGAGAAACCAGTTAAGATTCTTGAGTATGCCAGCCGAGTTACCCACAGTAAGGTTATCAAGTTTTGCAAAGTCCAGTGGAGTCACCATACGGAAGATGAAGCCACCTGGGAGCGAGAGGAAGATTTACGGAAGAACCACTCTCACCTATTTTCTAGCCAACCCGAATCTCGAGGGCGAGATTCATCTTAAGGGGGTAGGTTTGTAACATCCCAAATTTTCAATTTGGAATGTTATACATTAGATCATCATTGCATATCATATTTTATTGCATTTTGGCAAATCCTCGATAAATCCTAAGCAACTCAAGGACCCTCGGAGAGAGTTGGGGATTTTCCCGATTTTTCATATTTGATTTTTATCAAATAATAAAACGAGGATTTTGGTTTTAATTATTTTCTCTCCGAAAAATAGTTCATATTAAAATAAATGAGAGGAGAAAATATGACTTCTCCAAAACAATTGAAATATTGGAGGAAAAATATTAAAATCATATATTGGATTTTATTTGCAATTTTACTTGCATTAATTTTTTTTCACGTTTTCAAAACTACATTTTTGTGTCAAAAAAATGTTCACCTTCTTCTAATTATTTTAATTGGACGGGGAAAATTTGTTTTATCATTTTTGGATTTTTATTCAATTTTCTGTGATTTTTTGAGATTCGGCGGAATATTAAAAAAAAACCACCGCGCCCGACCGGGCCGAGGCCCAGCCGAGCCAGCCGGCCCACCCCCGTCGTCTCCCTCGCGCGCACGATGCCGCCGCCGCCCGAGTCCCGCCCGGACACGCCGCCCTGCCGCTGCCTTGCCCCCTCCCCCACGCCACCCCCTCCCCCTCTTAAATACCCCCACCCCGCCTCCTTCTCCTCACCCCGCCGCCGCCCCAGCCCGCACCCGCCGCCGCCGCTCGCCCGCCGCCCCGCAGCCGCGCCGCCGCCGCCCCGCAGCCGCGCCGCCGCCGCCCGCCGCCCCGCAGCAGAGCCCGAGCCCCGCCCGAGCCTCGCCGTCGCCCCGCCGCCCCGCCAGAGTCCCGCCGGAGCTGCCGCCGAGGTAGCCAAGCCGCCGCCACCCGAGTCCGGTTTAAAAAAAAAACGATTCGGTTTATTTTTTTTCTAAACCCTAGTTTTCGTTTTTTTTCAGATCGGTTTTTATTTTTTTTCGGTTTTATTACTTAGTGAACGTTCACCGACCCGTTCGTTAAAACGAACGTGTTCGTCGGATTTTCGCTGTTAACGAACGTCCGTTCTTTAACCGTTCGTCAGTTTTTCTTTTTCGTCGGATTTTCCGCGATTATTCCAGATCGTGATTTCAGATCAGATCTTCGTTTTCGTTTAACTCTTCGCTCGTTTATCGGAATCAGGCGATTCAAGCGCCTAGAGTTTTGTATCGAAATTCTCTTTCCGTTTAACCCACTCAAACAAGTTTTTGCTACTGTAAAATTTGACCTAGATTCAGATTAGTAAACGAAGCTTGTTTCTTTCGCCGTTTGACTTTCGTTGCTTCGTTCGATTTGATTCTTTTTGCAAACCGGAGTTCTTAAGTTGAACTTTCTGGTTGGATCTTTTATTTGAGTTTTACTTGTGCATTAGATGAGTACTTATTGTTTGCTTGTTTGTTTGCGATAGAGTACCCGGAGTGCGCCGCTTGTTACTTCGAATCTCTAGGTTACGCGGATCATCAGCAAGGCAAGTAACACTTTGATCATACTTTTCCATACCCAGTTTTTATTGCATTAGATCAATCCTCAAACACTGCATGGTTAGGATCTATTTAAATTGTGGGTATTGGGAAGTAGTTGAGGTAGTACCTATTACCTGTTTTATTATCAAACCCTTGGGAGTTACTTCTACGTTTGCTTATATTGCCATGCTATGCTCGTAGACGTGGATTGGGTTTGAGAGATATTCATGACAGATGTGAGATTGTTAACTAATGGCTTACTTAAGGTGGCATCTAAAACTCACATCTGGGTGGATTGAGGCACCTGGAGAACCCAGTGCTGCCTGTATTTTTGGATATCCCGGAGTACCCGTGTGATCATCCTATGGACCGCCACCCAGGCTCAAAGGGATCATGAGATTATTCATGCTAGAAACTTCCGTGTGCAGCCACAAGCTATTATGGGCTCTAGCATAGTTGATTAAGTTGTGTGAGCTCTTGAAGAGGTAGACTAGCAGATGTAGGGGATGTAGGTGGTACGGTCTACCCAGAGTAGAGAGTTAACGCATCTGAAAGACTGTGTCTCGGTCATCCGTTTCTCAAACATCATGCAGTGCGAGAATCAAGCGGAGGCGATCGAGTCTTGTGGGGAAAAGTGCACAAACCTCTGCAGAGTGTACAAACTAATCATGGTTAGCCGTGTCCCCGGTTATGGACAACTTGAGTATCTAGTACCTGGATTATCATGTGAATCTTATCACCATGTTAGTTTAATTAATTTTGTTGGGTTAATGATGATACTTAATTGGGATTGAGTTGGAGGTACCTTCTCAATGTTTAACAACCACCATGATAGTTAAATAAAATTTATTCCTTTGCAGTAGGGAAAAATTGGCTTTTTGCAAAACTGTAACCATAGAGCTTTCCACCAGCCATATATGCATGTAGTATAGCATTATTATGTTCATTTTTCTCTATGTGTTACATTGCCAGCATATTCCATGTGCTGACCCGTTTTCGGGCTGCAACGTTTCATGTTGCAGACTTTTCAGACGACGAGTAATGTGCCTTAGGTCGTGGTCTTATACTCAATGATGCCGTTGGAGTTGATAGACTCACTTATCTTCCAAGTCTTCCGCTGTTATCGTTTTTAGATGGCCTTAAGCCATATTTATCATACTTATTCACTTTTGAGATATTCGTTGTAATAAGTGTGTGATTGCTACTCTGTTATAAATTCTCCATTTGTACTGTGCGTGTCAGCATTACTGATCCAGGGATGACACTGGTGCACAGCAGCATAGACTGTTTGAGGTCTGGTCGCTACAGCGGTACTGCCGCTGGGGCCAGAGCGGTACTACCGCGGTGGCAGGGCGGTACTACCGCATACGAGCGGTACTACGGCCCCCACAGCCGCGGCAAGTACCATAAAACCCGTCACGAAAAAAGACCCCTCGAATCGAGGCGGTACTAGCACGAGACCGCAGCGGTACTACTGCAGGGGGCTACCAGCGGTACTTCGGCTCTAGAGCGGTACTACCGCTCCTAGAGCAGTACTACCGCTTCTAGCCATAAGCGGTACTACCGCTCTGGCCCGCGGTACTACCGCTAGGACCAGAGAAGGCACACTCAGAAGGGGAATGAGCCCATCATAGAAGAGGAAAGGCTCGGAGGGGGACAAAGGAAGTGTACGTGATGATTCCGCCCTAGCCTTTCCAAAGCGGACCCCCTCTTGATAGTACGGTGATCCCTATGAAACTAGTCCACCAAACTATTTCGAAAGAACTACACCGTCTTCGCTTCAAACTCCGAGGGGAGGGAATCGTCTCGTGCCAAAAGGATGAATCTCTGAAAACACTCAATGCACACGATTAGTCCGCAAAAGCATTGTCATCAATCACCAAAACAACTTAGGGACAAATATGGCCTTACACTTGGGCATCCCCAAGCTTGAGCTTTTGTGTCTCCTTAATTCCTCTCATATCACGGTTTCCTAAATCTTGAATGCTTCATCCACACCAAACTCAACAAGAACTCGTGAGATAACTTAGTATAAACCAATGCAAAAACCTTATCATTTTCTACTTAAAAAATCACTAAAATTATTATTCAAAATTGCATACTAAATGCCTCTGCATATTTAATACTCCTATCCTCAAATAGAACCATTAAACAAGCTAACATATGCAAACAATGCAAAGATAACAGCAATCTGCCAAAACAGTACAGTCTGTAAAGAATGCAAGATTCATCATACTTCCCTGACTCCAAACATTATGAAATTCTACCACACTGTAGAAAATTTATCAGAGCTCAATATGCAAAAAGTTTCAACATTTTATCATATTCTGACTTTTATAGGGATATTTTGCAACAGCGATAAACTTTCTGTTTTGAAACAGCAACATGTATACTTGCAAAATAAGCATGGTAAAGGCTATCCTTGACATTTTTATTGAAAATAGAGATGCAAAACATTATTATACATAACAGCAAGCAAATACTAACAAAATAAAATGATGCTCCAAGCAAAACACATATCATGTGGTGAATAAAAATATAGCTCCAAGTAAAGTTATGAACGAAGACGAAAGAGGGGATGCCATCCGGGGCATCCCCAAGCTTAGGCTCTTGGTTGTCCTTGAATATTACCTTGGGGTGCCTTGGGCATCCCCAAGCTTAGGCTCTTCCACTCCTTATTCCATAGTCCATCAAATCTTTACCCAAAACTTGAAAACTTCACAACACAAAACTCAAGAGAAAACTCGTAAGCTCCGTTAGTATAAGAAAATAAATCACCACTTAGGTACTGTTGTGAACTCATTATAAATTCATATTGGTGTAATATCTACTGTATTCCAACTTCTCTATGGTTCATACCCTCGGATACTAGCCATAGATTCATCAAAATAAGCAAACAACACACGAAAAACAGAATCTGTCAAAAATAGAACAGTTTGTAGTAACCTGTATCAAACGCAAACTTTATGTAACTCAAAAATTCTACCAAAATAGGACGACCTAGATAATTTGTTTATTGATCTACTGAAATTGGAATCAGTATTTTACCACTTTCTGGTGATTTTTAACAATTGTTTTCATGAGCAGAAAGTTTCTGTCTTTTTCAGCAAGATCAAATAATTATCATCCAAGAAGATCCTATAGGTCTTACTTGGCACAAACACTAATTAAAACATAAAACCACATCTAACCAGAGGTTAGATCAAATATTTATTTCTAAACGGAACCAAAAAGCAAGAAACAAAAATAAAAAATTGAGTTGCCTCCCAACAAGCGCTAACGTTTAACGCCCCTAGCTAGGCATGATGATTTCAATGATGCTCACATAAAAGATAAGAATTGAAACATAAAGAGAGCATCTTGAAGAATATGATTAGCACATTTAAGTCTAACCCACTTCCTATGCATAGGGATTTTGTGAGCAAACAACTTATGGGAACAATAATCAACTAGCATAGGAAGGCAAAACAAGCATAACTTCAAAACTATAAGCACATAGAGAGGAAACTTGATATTATTGCAATTCCTACAAGCATATATTCCTCCCTCATAATAATTTTCAGTAGAATCATGAATGAATTCAACAATATAACCATCACATAAAGCATTATTCTCATGATTCACAAGCATGGAATTTTTATTACTCTCCACATAAGCAAATTTCTTCTCATCAATAGTAGTGGAGCAAACTCAACAAAATAACTATCATGTGAAGCATAATCCAATTGAAAATTAAAATCATGATGACAAGTTTCATGGTTATCTTTATTCTTTTATAGCATACGTGTCATCACAATAATCATCATAAATAGGAGGCATGCTTTCATCATAATAAATTTGCTCATCAAAACTCGGGGGACTAAACATATCATCTTCATCAAACATAGCATCCCCAAGCTTGTGGTTTTGCATATCATTAGCATCATGGGTATTCAAAGAATTCATACTAACAACATTGCAATCATGCTCATCATTCACATATTTTATGCCAAGCATTCTACGTAATTCTTCTTCTAGTACTTGAGCACAATTTTCCTTCCCATCATTTTCACAAAAGACATTAAAAAGATGAAGCATATGAGGCACCCTTAATTCCATTTTTTGTAGTTTTCTTTTATAAACTAAACTAGTGATAAAACAAGAAACTAGAAGATTCGATTGCAAGATCTAAAGATATACCTTCAAGCACTCACCTCCCCGGCAACGGCGCCAGAAAAGAGCTTGATGTCTACTACGCAACCTAGACGTTGTTGGGCCTCCAAGTGCAGAGGTTTGTAGGACAGTAGCAAATTTCCCTCAAGTGGATGACCAAAGGTTTATCAATCCGTAGGAGGCGTAGGATGAAGATGGTCTCTCTCAAGCAACCCTGCAACCAAATAACAAAGAGTCTCTTGTGTCCCCGACACACCCAATACAATGGTAAATTGTATAGGTGCACTAGTTCGGCGAAGAGATGGTGATACGAGTGCAATATGAATGGTAGATATAGGTTTTTGTAATCTGAAAATATAAAAACAGCAAGGTAACTAATGATAAAAGTGAGCACAAACGGTATTGCAATGCGTTGAAACAAGGCCTAGGGTTCATACTTTCACTAGTGCAAGTTCTCTCAACAATAATAACATAATTGGATCATATAACTATCCCTCAACATGCAAAAAAGAGTCACTCCAAAGTCACTAATAGCGGAGAACATACGAAGAGATTATTGTAGGGTACGAAACCACCTCAAAGTTATTCTTTCGGATCGATCTATTCAAGAGTTCGTACTAGAATAACACCTTAAGACACATATCAACCAAAATCCTAATGTCACCTAGATACTCCAATGTCACCTCAAGTATCGGTGGGTATGATTATACGATATGCATCACACAATGTCATATTCATCTATTCAGACCAACACAAAGTACTTTAAAGAGTGCCCCAAAGTTTCTACCGGAGAGTCAAGACGAAAACGTGTGCCAACCCCTATGCATAAGTTCACAATGTTACGGAACCCGCAAGTTGATCACCAAAACATACATCAAGTAGATCACGTGAATATCCCATTGTCACCACAGATAACACATGCAAGACATACATCAAGTGTTCTCAAATCCTTAAAGACTCAATCCGATAAGATAACTTCAAAGGGAAAACTCAATCCATTACAAGAGAGTAGAGGGGGAGAAACATCATAAGGTCCAACTATAATAGGAAAGCTCGCGATACATCAAGATCGTACAACCTCAAGAACATGAGAGAGAGAGATCAAACACATAGCTACTGGTACATACCCTCAGCCCCGAGGGTGAACTACTCCCTCCTCGTCATGGAGAGCGCCGGGATGATGAAGATGGCCACTGGTGATGGATCCCCCTCCGGCAGGGTGCCGGAACAGGGTCCCGATTGGTTTTTGGTGGATACAGAGGCTTGCGGCGGCGGAACTCCCGATCTAGGTTATGTTCTGGGGGTTTCTGTATATATAAGAGGTTTTGGCGTCGGGAACAAGTCAGGGGGGGTCTGCGGGCTGTCCACGAGGTAGGGGGGCGCGCCTCCCACCCTCGTGGGCAGCCCGGGACTCTTCTGGCCCAACTCTTTTACTCCATGGCCTTCTTCTGGTCCAAAAATAAGCTCCGTCAAGTTTCAGGTCAATTGGACTCCGTTTGGTTTTCCTTTTCTGCATACTCAAAAACAAGGAAAAACAGAAACTGACACTGGGCTCTAGGTTAATAGGTTAGTCCCAAAAATCATATAAAATAGCATATAAATGCATATAAAACATCCTAGATGGATAATATAATAGCATGAATACTTCATAAATTATAGATACGTTGGAGACGTATCAGACAACAGCCTGAGCGTTCCAGTAGGCGAGGATGTCTGCCGGCATAATCCGGTATCCGCCCCTGGCAACAGAATCAAACAAAGCAGGTACCGACAAGGGGATAACATCACGAGTGTCACCATATATACCAAGTTATAAGGAATGGCAAGATCGGAACGATCATGTGCAAGAAAGTGATGGTGATCCATGGCTGCACGTTCTAGGTAAACTGTGGTAAGAGGGACATCATGGGGGCGTATCGCCACCTCGAAGTGGGCCGCCAACCGAGTAGCAAAAATCCCACCATGTATTTTACCCTGAGAATTATTAAGATGGTGGCGACGAGCCACAATAGCTCCCAAGCTATAAGTGTTGTTGCCCTCTATTGCATGACGTAAAACAGCAAGGTCTGGTGAACTAAGTGCACCCACCCTCTCCCTAGCAAGCAAGCATTTGGTAATAAAAAGTGCAAAGTAATGAACAGCAGGAAAATGTAAGCCACCGACAGTGATGGCTGACACTCTCCTCTCATCACCCACTGTAAGAGTGCGACAGAAATCCTCAAACTCAGCCGGCCTAGGCTTAGCCAAGCTCCCATCAGACGGGATCATGCAAATGTCAAAAATTCAGTAAGTGGTATCTGGTGGTTTTCAGCATATAAATCAAAGCTCACTTCAGGAGGATTATTTCTAGGCAAGAATGTAAAGCTTTAAACAAAGACATTTGAGAGGATTTGGTGCTGGTCACACTAATCTGCGATGAAGTCGGTGAGATCGGCGTTGGCAATGAATTGCATGAACTCCTCATGAATTCCAGCTTCTTGTAGGAACGGGATGTGCGGCCATTCGCACGGCCGTACCTCCGCCAACCTCCGAAGGTGGAGATCATTGTCAGAAGACTCCCCAATAACACCCTTGGAGTTCTCCTTAGAGCCAAATTTCCTGAAGATATTCATGTCCGCGTATAATTCTTCCTATGAACAAAAATCTGAATTTTTTGTTCACAAAATTTTTCCAACAAAACTTCACCAAACTAATAGCAACTACTCATAGGGATACATAGAGGCCATAGCAAGCATTCAAACTACTTAGAACACTAAGAATTGAACATGCAAGCACATCTATAGCAGCACCAAGAATAGCTATTTATTCAAAGTATAAACCACTAAAACAAAAACTAATTGGACAAATGATGGAGTCACATACCAAGCAACAATCCCCCGAAACAGTTTCGAAAATGGAGCTTTGAGCAAAGAGATCGAAATCCACGGGTTTGAGCTCAAGAACACGGGAGAGAGAGCAAGAGTGATTTTTCTCTGGAGGTAGGTGACAATGTGGGATGAAGAAATAAGTGAGGGGGGCCATGTGGGGACCACAACCCACGAGGGCACGCCTGGGGGCACTAGCGCGCCCAGGTGGGTTGTGCCCACCTGGTGCACCTCCCTCTGGTAATTTTTGTACCAAAAATTCTTAAATATTCAAGAAAAATTCATATTAAATTTTCAGGGCATTCTGAGAACTTTTATTTTTGGGTCATTTTTTATTGCACGGGAAATTCAGAAACAGACAAAACATAGCATTTTATTTTATTTAACTAATAAAAATAGAAAACAAAAGGTAGGGACAGAAGGTAGTGCTTACTAAATTCATTAACTTCATACCATTCAAAAATGATTCATTAATAAGGTTGATCAGGTCTTATTAACAACCACTTTCGATTAGCATGAAACCGAAGAACTTTCGTAAATCACTAAGTTACCTCAATGGGGATATGTATTTCCCCAACAATAAGCATTTCATATTTCTTTTTAACATTAGGTAGAGGTATTTGAAAACTTCCAATAGTGATTGTCGGAGATTTTTCAATAACATTAATACCATTCACTTGGAATTGTCTCTTCGAAAAGTGCATCGTATGCTCATTACCATTGATATGAAAAGTGACCTTGCTTTTATTGCAATCAATAACAGCGCTCGCAGTATTCAAGAAGGGTCTACCAAGGATAATCGACGTGTTGTCGTCCTCGGGCATCTCAAGTATAACAAAGTCAGTCAAGATTGTAACATTAGCTACAACAACAGGCACATCCTCACAGATATCGATAGGTATGGCAGTTGATTTGTCAGCCATTTGCAAAGATATTTCAGTAGGTGTGAGTTTATTCATGTAACATCCCAAATTTTCAATTTGGAATGTTATACATTAGATCATCATTGCATAGCATATTTTATTGCATTTTGGCAAATCCTCGAAAATCCTAAGCAACTCAAGGACCCTCGGAGAGAGTTGGGGATTTTTCGCGGTTTTCATATTTGATTTTTATCAAATAATGAAACGAGGATTTTTGGTTTAATTTATTTTTCTCTCCGAAAAATATTTCATATTAAAATATGAGAGGAGAAAATATGACTTCTCCAAACTAATTGAAATATTGGAGGAAAAATATTAAAATCAAATATTTGATTTTATTCGGATTTTATTTGCAATTTTATTTGCATTAAAAAAAAGGTTGCACGTTTTCAAAACTGCATTTTTGGGCCAAGAAAATGTTCATTTCGTTCTAATTATTTTAATTAGATGGTGAAAATTTGTTTTGGCATTTTTGGATTTTTATTTATTTTTCTATGATTTTTTTTAGGTTTGGCGGAATTTATTTATTAAAAAAAACTCGCGAGCGCCAACTGGGCCGAAGCCTAGCCGACGGCCCAGCTCCCGCCCGAGTCGTCCCCGACCTGGAGACCCGCCGCCGCCCGAGTCCTACTCGAGGACGACGCCGCCGTCGCCTTCGCCCCCCTTCCCCACGGCACCCCCCTCTTTAAGTACCCGAGCCCCGCCGCCCCTCGCCGCACCCGAAGACCCCGCCGGAGCCCCGTCCCGCCCGCCGGAATACCTCGCCGGAGGTATAGCCGAGCCGCCGCCACCGTGCCGTTTTTTTAAAAAAACCGTTCGGTTTATTTTTTTCCGAAACCCTAGATTTTTTTAAATAGATCGGTTTATTTTTTCTTTTGGTTTAGTTAGTTAGTGAACGTCCACCGATCCGTTCGTTTTAACGAATGTGTTCGTCGGTTTGTCGCAGCTAACGAACGTCCGTTCGTTTAACTGTTCGTCAGTTTTCTTTTTCGTCGAATTTTCCGCGATTTCCCAGATCGCGATTTCTGATCTGTTTTTCATTTTAGTTTATCTTTTAGCTCGTTTATCGGAATCAGGCGATTCAAGCGCCTAGAGTTTCGTCTCGAAATTCTCTTTCCGTTTAAACTATCCAAACAAGTTTTGCTACTGTAAAATTTGACTTAGATCCAGATTAGTAAAGGAAGCTTCTTTCTTTCGCCGTTTGACTTTCGTTGCTTCGTTTGATTTGATTCTTTTTGCAAACCGGAGTTCTTAAGTTGAACTTTCTGGTTAGATCTTTATTTGAGTTTTACCCGTGCATTAGATGAGTGCTTATTGTTTGCTTGTTTGTTTGCGATAGAGTACCCGGAGTGTGCCGCTTGCTACTTCGAATCTCTAGGTTTCACGGATCATCATCAAGGCAAGTAACACTTTGATCATACTTCTTTACTACCCAGTTTTATTGCATTAGACCAATCCTCAAACAATTGCATGATTAGGATCTAATTAAATTGTGGGTATTGGGAAGTAGATGAGGTAGTACCTATTACCTGTTTTGTTATCGAACCCTTGGGAGTTACTTCTACGTTTGCTCATATTGCTATGCTATGCTAGTAGACGTGGATTGGGTTTGAGTGTTACCATGACAGATGTGAGATTGTTAATTAATGGTTAACCTTAAGGTGGCAACTAAAACTCACATCTGGGTGGATTGAGGTACCTGGGTATTCCAGGATTGCCTGTTTTTCTTTTGGACCGCCACCCAGGTTCAAAGGGATCATGAGATTATTCATGCTAGAAACTTCCGTGTGCAGCCACAAGCTATTATGGGCTCTAGCATAGTTGAGTAGGTTACATGATCTCTTGAAGAGGTGGGCTAGCAGATGTAGGGGAAAGTAGGTGTAACTATCCACCCGGAGTAAAGAGTTATTGTTTCTGAAAGACTGTGTCTCGGTCATCCGTTTCTCAAACATCATGTAGTGCGAGAATCAAGCGGAGGCGATCGATTCTTGTGGGGAAAAGTGCACAAACCTCTGCAGAGTGTATAAACTAATCATGGTTAGCCGTGTCCCCGGTTATGGATGTCTTGAGTATCTAGTACTTGGATTATCATGTGAATCTCATCATGTTACTTTAATTAATTTTGTTGGGTTTGATGATGATACTTAATTGGGACTGAGAATGCTGTCAACCATTCTCAATGTTTAACAACCACCATGATAGTTAAATAAAATTTATTCCTTTGTTGTAGGGAAAAATTGGCTTTTCGCAAAACTGTAACCATAGAGCCTTCTACCAGCCATATATGCATGTAGTATAGCATTATTATATTCATTACTCTCTATGTGTTACGTTGCCAGCATATTCCATGTACTGACCCGTTTTCGGGCTGCAACGTTTCATGTTGTAGATTTTTCAGACGACGAGTAAGGAGCCTTAGGTCGTGGTCTTATACTCAGTGATGCCGTTGGAGTTGATGGACTCACTTATCTTCCAAGTCTTCCGCTGTTATTGTATTTAGATGGCCTTAAGCCATATTTGTCATACTTATTTCTCTCTTGAGATACTTGTTGTAATAAGTGTGTGATTGCTACTCTGTTATAAATCCTCCATTTGTACTGTGCGTGTCAGCATTACTGATCCAGGGATGACACTGTTTGAGGTCTGGTCGCTACAAAGGTGGTATCAGAGCACACGCTGACTGTAGGACACGACCACTAAGCTTAAACCCTAGAACACTACTCTCTTCTCATTTCTGACTCCCCTCCACTTTCTACTCATTTAGGAATGGCGGATGCAAGGAACAAGTTCATGCAACCGGATGAAGATACACCTTTTGGACGACACTTGAAGGAAGTCACTAAGTACCTGAACATCGGAATACCAAGCTTCACCGGGACTTACAAAGCCACACTACCAGAAGAGGAGCGCTGGAAGATTCAAGTTCAAGTTCCAGGAAGGACGTTTACGCCAGTCACTGAGCCTATAGAGTTTTCCTTTGATGCACCAACCTGGAGTTTAGAGAAGAGCATGGCAGCCCACATCTCTATGGGACGCATTGGAGAAGTCTACCACAGGGAGCTTAAGGATACTATTTATCAGATTTGTGGACGCCGAGATGAGCAATGGGAGATGATCAGCACCAAGAAGGATGGATCAATTGCAGCTTTCATCCAGGAGCAAAACCAACACATTCGTCGCGAGGAGAACCAGATGTGCGCAGACATGATAGATCTGAAGAAGGCATTGACCAAGATCACGGAGTTGGAGGAAGAACTCAAGTCTACGCGCGATGGATATGAGGAGGAGATCTCCACGTTGTTGGAAAAGAATGACGACCTGATAAAGAAGATCAGAGTATTCATAGGAGACCCAGCACCAGGAGGAGAAGATGACGATTCTACTTGCCCGGATAACTACATCATCATCGACGACACCGACTCGGACCCCAGTGAAGATGACTTTGTTGATGAAGCTGGAGCAGATATCATGGAGTCTTCGACCGATCAAAATTTCTAGTAGACCCCCATAATCAGTAGTCGTATTTCCCCCATGTATATAGTATAGTCCGAGCACTTTGTAACGATAGTTAGATTGATTGTATGCCTTGTTTGATTGAGTGATATTGTTTATGTTTGTCTCATGTGCATATGGGTAGTGTTTTCCCCTAGACCTCATTCTATTCTAAATTCTCATCTTTTCTAAACCTATCAGATGCCTCCGAGACGCGACACCGGATTTGTTTTCCCACCGGAGATCACTCAGTTGATTCAGCAGCAGAATGCCCTGATGCAAGTATTAGTACAGAACCAAGGCAACAACAACAACAACCCACCACCACCTGTTGATCACTTAGCCCATTTCTTGAGGCTAAATTCGCCGGTGTTTTCCAGCAGCACCGAGCCGATTGTTGCAGATGATTGGCTCCGCAAAGTTGGAAGGGAGTTGACCACTGCAGGATGCACAGATGCGGAGAGAGTGCGATTTACCGCACATCAGCTTGATGGACCCGCAACATCATGGTGGGAGAATTACACACCCACACACCCTATTGACACTGTCACATGGGACCAGTTTCAGCAAGCTTTCCGTACTGCCCATGTTTCAGCAGGTGCTATGGCCATGAAGAAGCGTGAGTTTCGCAACCTACGCCAAGGAGGACGCACCGTAGGCCAGTATGTGGAGGACTTTAGTAAGTTAGCACGTTATGCTCCAGATGACGTTGCTACAGATGCAGCCAAGCAGGAGAAGTTTCTAGAAGGACTGAATGATGAGCTGAGTATGCAGTTGATGGTAGCAACCTTCAACAACTACCAGGAGTTGGTCGATAGAGCTCTCATGATTTAAGGGAAGCAGCAGCAGATTGAAAATCGTAAGAGGAAGTATGGACAAGGGAAGTACAATTCTGGATGTCAGCAGAAGCCACGTTTTACCCCGAAATCGGGAGGACAGTTTCAGCATACCCATGGAGGAGGTAGTTCGCACAACCATAATGGCCCCAAGAATGGTAATGGGAATGGAGGAAGCAACGGCCAGAACCGTACCAACCCTTCAACCCCAGCTAACAGAGACCTGAGCCAAGTCACTTGCTTTAAGTGCCAGAAGACTGGACATTATGCCAATGAATGTCCTGAAGCCCAGAATGGAAATGGCAATGGAAGCTCTGGGAAGAAGCCGAACCCTTTCAACAAAGGACATGTGAACCACGTTAGCGTGGAGGAGGTTGAAGCTCAGCCAGATGCAGTAATAGGTAAGTTTTTGGTTAAGTCATTTACTGCAATCGTTCTTTTTGATACTGGTGCATTGCATTCATACATATCAAGGGGATTTGTGGATAAGTTTAAGTTGCCCACCAAAGTTCTCAGAACACCTATGTTAGTAACCTCGCCAGGAGCAGAGTATATGGCAAGCCAAGGATGTTTTCAGATGCCATTGGCCATAGGTAGGCATGTTTTCCCCTCAGACCTAATAGTTTTGGAGTCGCAAGGATTGGATGTGATATTGGGTATGGATTGGTTATCGATGTATGGGGGAAACATCGATTGCGCCAGTAAGACGATTTTGCTTACCACCCCAGAAGGGAGAAGGATTAAGTATGTATCCTGGCATGTGCCGAAGAGGACTCAAGTAAATTCCTTATCAGGAGTTGTACAGGAAGAAGTACCAGTGGTGAAGGATTACCCGGATGTATTTCCAGAAGAGTTGCCAGGCATGCCACCAGATAGAGACATAGAGTTTTTGATTGAACTTTTGCCAGGCACAGGGCCGATATCTAAGAGACCGTACAGGATGCCCGCTAAGGATTTGGAAGAAATTAAGAAACAGATTAAGGAGTTACTGGATAAAGGCTATATTCGCCCAAGTTCTTCACCTTGGGGATCATCCATACTTCTAGTGGAGAAGAAAGATGGATCGTTGAGGATGGTTGTTGGTTATCGAGGATTGAATGAAGTGACCATAAAAAATAAGTACCCACTGCCGATGATCAATGATTTGTTTGACCGATTACTAGGAGCTAAGGTATTTTCCAAGATCGATCTACGATCAGGATACCATCAGTTAAAGATTTGAGAGCAGGATATACCTAAGACGGCTTTTACCACCAGGTATGGGCTATATGAGTATACCGTTATGTCATTTGGCCTGACTAACGCACCTGCCTATTTCATGAACCTGATGAACAAAGTGTTTATGGAGTTTTTGGATAAGTTCGTCGTAGTGTTCATTGATGACATTTTGGTCTACTCAAAGAACGAAGAGGAGCATAAGGAGCATTTGCGTTTGGTACTTGAGAAGCTCAAAGAACATCAGCTATACGCCAAGTTCAGCAAATGTGAGTTTTGGCTGAAGGAAGTTGGATTCCTCGGACATGTTATATCCGGAGAAGGAATAGCAGTAGACCCCACCAGAGTTGACACAGTAACAAGCTGGGAATCACCCGCATCAGTTGGAGAGATCCGGAGTTTTCTTGGACTTGCAGGATACTACCGGAGGTTCATTGAGAATTTCTCAAGGATTGCTAAGCCCATGACAGAGCTGTTAAAGAAGGACACCAAATTCAATTGGACTGAGGAATGTGAAGCTAGTTTCTAAGAGTTGAAGAAACATTTGGTTACATCACCAGTGCTGATTCTGCCAGATCAACGCAAGGATTATGAAGTATATTGCGACGCTTCACGTCAAGGACTTGGAGCAGTGCTAACGCAGGAGGGAAGAGTTGTTTCATATGCTTCACGACAACTTAAATCCCATGAGAAGAATTATGCCACCCATGATTTGGAGTTAGCAGCCGTAGTGCATGCGTTGAAGACATGGAGACATTTTCTCATCGGAAATCACTCTGAGGTGTACACGGATCACAAGAGTTTGAAGTACATTTTCACGCAGAAGGAGTTGAATCTCAGGCAAAGGAGATGGTTGGAGCTCATTAAGGATTATGATATGAGATTGCATTATCACCCAGGGAAGGCTAACGTAGTAGCTGATTTGTTGAGCCGCAAGAGCCATGTCAACACACTCATGACCGGAGAGTTACCGAAATTATTAGCCGAGGATCTTCGCGAGCTATGTTTGGAGATAGTTCCAAGAGGCTATTTAACAACGTTGGAGATTCAGTCTACCTTGATGGAAAAGATCAGAGAAGCTCAGAAGACAGACAAGGAGATTGACGAGATAAAGGAAAGGATGAGCAAAGGAAAAGCCAAGGGATTTCGTGAGGATGAGCACGATACCTTATGGTTTGAGGACCGCGTTTATGTGCCCAATGATCCGGAGATCAGGAAGTTGATCTTGCAAGAGGCCCATGATTCACCGTATTCGATTCACCCAGGAAATACCAAGATGTATTTGGATTTGAAGGATACTTTCTGGTGGACCGGAATCAAGAAGGATATTGCAGAGTATGTAGCAGTTTGCGATGTATGTCAGAGAGTGAAGGCAGAGCATCAGAAGCCAGCAGGATTGCTACAGCCATTGCCGATACCCGAATGGAAATGGGATAAACTAGGCATGGATTTTATCACGGGATTGCCCAGGACTCGTTCAGGCTATGACTCGATATGGGTTGTAGTCGATCGTTTGACGAAAGTAGCTCATTTCATCCCAGGAAGACCACTTACACCAGTGCTAAGTTGGCAAAGATATACATGACCAGGATCGTATGTCTGCATGGAGTTTGGAGGACCATTGTATCAGATAGAGGAACCCAGTTTACTTCAAAGTTTTGGAATCAGTTACATGAAACTTTGGGTACCAGGCTAGAGTTCAGTACAGCCTTTCATCCAAAGACAGACGGACAGACCGAGAGAGTCAATCAGATTTTGGAAGATATGCTGAGAGCTTGTGCGCTGGATTATGGATCTAGTTGGGACGAAAATTTGCCATATGCAGAGTTTTCTTACAACAACAGTTACCAATCCAGTTTGAAGATGGCCCCTTTCGAAGCTTTGTATGGAAGGAGGTGCAGAACACCCTTGTTGTGGAACGAAGTTGGAGACCGCCAGTTGTTTGGACCAGACTTGATTAAGGAATCAGAACAGAGGGTGAAATTGATTCGCGATAAGCTCAAGGTAGCCCAGTCCAGGCAGAAGAGTTATGCGGATTCCAAACGCAAGGAGACAGTTCACGAAGTCGGAGATAGATTTTACCTACGAGTATCACCACTTCGAGGAGTTAAGCGCTTTGGAGTTAAAGGAAAGTTAGCGCCACGTTTTGTAGGACCATACAAAATTTTGGAGTGTATGGGAGAAGTTGCTTACAAACTGGAATTGCCTGAAGGATTGTCAGGAGTTCATGATGTATTTCACATTTCCCAGTTGAAGAAGTGCCACACAGAGATGGCCAAGATACCACTGAGAGATACAGTGCCACTGGAAGCGATTCAGTTGGATAGTGACTTGACCTATGAGGAGAAACCAGTTAAGATTCTTGAGTATGCCACCCGAGTCACCCGCAGCAAGGTTATCAAGTTTTGCAAAGTTCAGTGGAGTCACCATACCGAGGACGAAGCCACCTGGGAGCGAGAGGAAGATCTACGGAAGAACCACTCTCACCTATTTTCTAGCCAACCCGAATCTCGAGGGTGAGATTCATCTTAAGGGGGGTAGGTTTGTAACATCCCAAATTTTCAATTTGGAATGTTATACATTATATCATCATTGCATAGCATATTTTATTGCATTTTGGCAAATCCTCGAAAATCCTAAGCAACTCAAGGACCCTCGGAGAGAGTTGGGGATTTTTCGCGGTTTTCATATTTGATTTTTATCAAATAATGAAACGAGGATTTTTTGTTTAATTTATTTTTCTCTGTGAAAAATATTTCATATTAAAATATGAGAGGAGAAAATATGACTTCTCCAAAATAATTGAAATATTGGAGGAAAAATATTAAAATCAAATATTTGATTTTATTCGGATTTTATTTGCAATTTTATTTGCATTAAAAAAAGGTTGCACGTTTTCAAAACTGCACTTTTGGGCCAAGAAAATGTTCATCTCGTTCTAATTATTTTAATTAGACAGTGAAAATTTGTTTTGACATTTTTGGATTTTTATTTATTTTTCTATGATTTTTTTAGGTTCGGCGGAATTTATTTATAAAAAAAAACGTGCGAGCGCCGACTGGGCCGAAGCCCAGCCGACGGCCCAGCTCCCGCCCGAGTCGTCCCCGACCTGGAGACCCGCCGCCGCCCGAGTCCTACTCGAGGACGACGCCGCCGCCGCCTTCGCCCCCTTCCGCACGGCACCCCCCTCTTTAAGTACCCGAGCCCCGCCGCCCCTCGCCGCACCCGAAGACCCCGCCGGAGCCCCGTCCCGCCCGCCGGAATACCTCGCCGCAGGTATAGCCGAACCGCCGCCACCGTGCCGTTTTTAAAAAAAACCGTTCGGTTTATTTTTTTCTGAAACCCTAGATTTTTTTAAATAGATCGGTTTATTTTTTCTTTTGGTTTAGTTAGTAAGTGAACGTCCACCGATCCGTTCGTTTTAACGAACGTGTTCGTCGGTTTGTCGCAGCTAACAAACGCCTGTTCGTTTAACTGTTCGTCAGTTTTCTTTTTCGTCGGATTTTCCACGATTTCCCAGATCGCGATTTCTGATCTGTTTTTGGTTTTAGTTTATCTTTTAGCTCGTTTATCGGAATCAGGCGATTCAAGCACCTAGAGTTTCGTCTCGAAATTCTCTTTCTGTTTAACCTATCCGAACAAGTTTTGCTACTGTAAAATTTGACTTAGGTCTAGATTAGTAAACGAAGCTTGTTTCTTTCGCCGTTTGACTTTCGTTGCTTCGTTTGATTTGATTCTTTTTGCAAACCGGAGTTCTTAAGTTGAACTTTCTGGTTAGATCTTTATTTGAGTTTTACCTGTGCATTAGTTGAGTGCTTATTGTTTGCTTGTTTGTTTGTGTTGGAAATATGCCCTAGAGGCAATAATAAAATGGTTATTATTATATTTCCTTGTTCATGATGATTGTCTATTATTCATGCTATAATTGTGTTATCCAGAAATCGTAATACATGTGTGAATACATAGACCACAACATGTCCCTAGTGAGCCTCTAGTTGACTAGCTCGTTGATCAACAGATAGTCATGGTTTCCTGACTATGGACATTGGATGTCATTGATAACGGGATCACATCATTAGGAGAATGATGTGATGGACAAGACCCAATCCTAAGCATAGCACAAAGATCATGTAGTTCGTTTGCTAGAGCTTTTCCAATGTCAAGTATCATTTCCTAAGACCATGAGATCGTGTAACTCCCGGATGCCGTAGGAGTGCTTTGGGTGTACCAAACGTCACAACATAACTGGGTGACTATAAAGGTACACTACAGGTATCTCTGAAAGTGTCTGTTGGGTTGACACGGATCGAGACTGGGATTTGTCACTCCGTATGACGGAGAGGTATCTCTGGGCCCACTCGGTAATGCATCATCATAATGAGCTCAATGTGACTAAGGAGTTAGTCACGGGATCATGCATTACGGTACGAGTAAAGTGACTTGCCGGTAACGAGATTGAACAAGGTATTGGGATACCGATGATCGAATCTCGGGCAAGTAACGTACCGATTGACAAAGGGAATTGTATACGGGATTGATTGAATCCTCGACATCGTGGTTCATCCGATGAGGTCATCATGGAACATGTGGGAGCCAACATGGGTATCCAGATCCCGCTGTTGGTTATTGACCGGAGAGGCGTCTCGGTCATGTTTGCATGTCTCCCGAACCCGTAGGGTCTACACACTTAAGGTTCAGTGATGCTAGGGTTGTAGAGATATTAGTATGCGGTAACCCGAAAGTTGTTCGGAGTCCCGGATGAGATCCCGGACGTCACGAGGAGTTCCGGAATGGTCCGGAGGTGAAGAATTATATATAGGAAGTCGAGTTTCGGCCACCGGGAAAGTTTCGGGGGTTATCGGTATTGTACCGGGACCACCGGAAGGGTCCCGGGGGTCCACCGGGTGGGGCCACCTATCCCGGAGGGCCCCATGGGCTGAAGTGGGAGGGGAACCAGCCCCTGGTGGGCTGGTGCCCCCCCATGGGCCTCCCCCTGCGCCTAGGGTTGGAAACCCTGGGGTGGGGGCGCCCCACCTGACTTGGGGGGGGGGGAAGTTTCCCCCCCTTGGCCGCCGCCCCCGTGTAGATGGGATCCCAGGGGCCGGCGCCCCCCCGGGGGGCCTATATAAAGGGGGAGGGAGGGCTACTGTACCCTAGCCCCTGGCGCCTCCCTCTTCCCCCTACAACACCTCTCCCTCCCGCTTGTGCTTGGCGAAGCCCTGTCGGGATCCCCGCTACTTCCACCACCACACCGTCGTGCTGCTGGATCTCTATCAACCTCTCCTTTCCCCTTGCTGGATCAACAAGGAGGAGACGTCGCTGCTCCATACGTGTGTTGAACACGGAGGTGTCGTCCATTCGGCGGTCGGTCATCGGTGATTTGGATCACGACGAGTACGACTCCATCAACCCCGTTCACTTGAACGCTTCCGCTCGCGATCTACAAGGGTATGTAGATGCACTCCTTTCCCCTCGTTGCTAGTAAACTCCATAGATGGATCTTGGTGATGCGTAGAAAATTTTAAAATTCTGCAACGATCCCCAACAGTGGCATCATGAGCCAGGCCTATGCGTAGTTACTATGCACGAGTAGAACACAAAGCAGTTGTGGGCGTAGATGTTGTCAATTTTTCTTGCCACTACTAGTCTTATCTTGTTTCGGTGGTATTGTGGGATGAAGCGGCCCGGACCGACCTTACATGTACGCTTACGTGAGACAGGTTCCACCGACTGACATGCACTAGTTGCATAAGGTGGCTAGCGGGTGTCTGTCTCTCCCACTTTAGTCGGAACGGATTCGATGAAAAGGGTCCTTATGAAGGGTAAATAGAAATTGGCATATCACGTTGTGGTTTTACGTAGGTAAGAAACGTTCTTGCTAGAAACCTATAGAAGCCACGTAAAAACTTGCAACAACAATTACAGGATGTCTAACTTGTTTTTGCAGCATGTGCCTTGTGATGTGATATGGCCAAAAGGATGTGATGAATGAGATATATGTGATGTATGAGATTGATCATGTTCTTGTAATAGGAATCACGACTTGCATGTCGTTGAGTATGACAACCGGCAGGAGCCATAGGAGTTGTCTTTATTTTTTTTGTATGACCTGCGTGTCATTGAATAACGCCATGTAAATTACTTTACTTTATTGCTAAACACGTTAGCCATGTAAGTAGAAGTAATCATTGGCGTGACAACTTCATGAAGACACGATGATGGAGATCATGGTGTCATGCCGGTGACGGAGATGATCATGGCGCCCCGAAGATGGAGATCAAAGGAGCAAAATGATATTGGCCATATCATGTCACTATTTGATTGCATGTGATGTTTACCATGTTTTACATCTTATTTGCTTAGAACGACGGTAGTAAGTAAGATGATCCCTTATAATAATTTCAAGAAAGTGTTCCCCCTAACTGTGCACCGTTGCGAAGGTTCGTTGTTTCGAAGCACCACGTGATGATCGGGTGTGATAGATTCTAACGTTCGCATACAACGGGTGTTGACGAGCCTAGCATGTACAGACATGGCCTCGGAACACACGCAATACACTTAGGTTGACTTGACGAGCCTAGCATGTACAGACATGGCCTCGGAACACGGAAGACCGAAAGGTCGAGCATGAGTCGTATAGAAGATACGATCAACATGGAGATGTTCACCGATCTTGACTAGTCCGTCTCACGTGATGATCGGACACGGCCTAGTTAACTCGGATCATGTTTCACATAGATGACTAGAGGGATGTCTATCTGAGTGGGAGTTCATTGAATAATTTGATTAGATGAACTTAATTATCATGAACTTAGTCTAAAATCTTTACAATATGTCTTGTAGATCAAATGGCCCACGTTGCCCTCAACTTCAACGCGTTCCTAGAGAAAACCAAGCTAAAAGATGATGGCAGCAACTATACGGACTGGGTCCGGAACCTGAGGATCATCCTCATAGCTGCCAAGAAAGAATATGTCCTAGAAGCACCGCTAGGTGAAGCACCCATCCCAGAGAACCAAGACGTTATGAACACTTGGCAATCACGTGCTGATGATTACTCCCTCGTTCAGTGCGGCATGCTTTACAGCTTGGAACCGGGGCTCCAAAAGCGTTTTGAGAAACATGGAGCATATGAGATGTTCGAAGAGCTGAAAATGGTTTTCCAAGCTCATGCCCGGGTTGAGAGATATGAAGTCTCCGACAAGTTCTTCAGTTGTAAAATGGAGGAAAATAGTTCTGTCAGTGAGCACATACTCAAAATGTCTGGGTTACACAACCGCTTGTCTCAGCTGGGAGTTAATCTCCCGGATGACGCGGTCATTGGCAGAATCCTTCAGTCGCTTCCACCAAGCTACAAGAGCTTTGTGATGAACTTCAATATGCAGGGGATGGAAAAGACCATTCCTGAGGTATATTCAATGTTGAAATCAGCGGAGGTGGAGATCAAAAAGGAACATCAAGTGTTGATGGTGAATAAAACCACTAAGTTCAAGAAAGGCAAGGGTAAGAAGAACTTCAAGAAGGACGGCAAGGGAGTTGCCGCGCCCGGTAAGCTAGTTGCCGGGAAGAAGTCAAAGAATGGACCCAAGCCTGAGACTGAGTGCTTTTATTGCAAGGGAAGTGGTCACTGGAAGCGGAACTGCCCCAAATACTTAGCGGACAAGAAGGCCGGCAACACCAAAGGTATATGTGATATACATGTAATTGATGTGTACCTTACCAGTACTCGTAGTAGCTCCTGGGTATTTGATACCGGTGCGGTTGCTCATATTTGTAACTCAAAACAGGAGCTGCGGAATAAGCGGAGACTGGCGAAGGACGAGGTGACGATGCGCGTCGGGAATGGTTCCAAGGTCGATGTGATCGCCGTCGGCACGCTACCTCTGAATTTACCTACGGGATTAGTTTTAAACCTCAATAATTGTTATTGAGTGCCACCTTTGAGCATGAACATTGTATCAGGATCTCGTTTAATTCGAGATGGCTACTCATTTAAATCCGAGAATAATGGTTGTTCTATTTATATGAGAGATATGTTTTATGGTCATGCCCCGCTGGTCAATGGTTTATTCTTAATGAATCTCGAACGTGATGTTACACATATTCATAGTGTGAATACCAAAAGATGTAAAGTTGATAACGATAGTCCCACATACTTGTGGCACTGCCGCCTTGGTCACATTGGTGTCAAACGCATGAAGAAGGTCCATGCAGATGGACTTTTGGAGTCTCTTGATTACGAATCATTTGACACGTGCGAACCATGCCTCATGGGTAAGATGACCAAGACTCTGTTCTCCGGAACAATGGAACGAGCAACCAACTTATTGGAAATCATACATACTGATGTGTGCGGTCCAATGTTTGAGGCTCGCGGTGGCTATCGTTATGTTCTCACTCTCACTGATGACTTGAGTAGATATGGGTATGTCTACCTAATGAAACACAAGTCTGAAACCTTTGAAAAGTTCAAGGAATTTCAGAGTGAGGTTGAGAATCAACATGACAGGAAAATAAAGTTCTTATGATCAGATCGTGGAGGAGAATATTTGAGTCACGAATTTGGCACACACTTAAGGACATGCGGAATAGTTTCACAACTCACGCCGCCTGGAACACCTCAGCGAAATGGTGTGTCCGAACGTCGTAATCGCACTCTATTGGATATGGTGCGATCTATGATGTCTCTTACCGATCTACCGCTCTCATTTTGGGGCTATGCTTTAGAGACTGCCGCATTCACTTTAAATAGGGCTCCGTCGAAATCCGTTGAGATGACACCGTATGAATTATGGTTTGGGAGGAAACCTAAGCTGTCGTTTCGAAAAGTTTGGGGATGCGATGGTTATGTGAAGAAACTTCAACCTGAAAAGCTCGAACCCAAGTCGGAAAAATGCGTCTTCATAGGATACCCTAAGGAAACCATTGGGTATACCTTCTACCTCAGATCCGAAGGCAAGATCTTTGTTGCCAAGAACGGGTCCTTTCTGGAGAAAGAGTTTCTCTTGAAAGAATTAAGTGGGAGGAAAGTGGAACTTGATGAGGTGATAGTCGGCCCTTCCGAACCGGAAAGTAGCGCAGCGCGGGAAAATGTTCCTGTGGGGCCTACATCGACTGGGGAGGAAGTTAATGATGATGATCATGAAGCTTCGGATCAAGTTACTGCTGAACTTCGAAGGTCCACAAGGACACGTTCCGCACCAGAGTGGTACGGCAACCCTGTCCTGGAAATCATGTTGTTAGACAACGGTGAACCTTCGAACTATGAAGAAGCGATGGCGGGCCCGGATTTCGACAAATGGCTAGAAGCCATGAAATCCGAGATAGGATCCATGTATGAAAACGAAGTATGGACTTTGACTGACTTGCCCGATGATCGGCGAGCCATAGAAAATAAATGGATCTTTAAGAAGAAGACAGACGCAGATGGTAATGTGACCATCTATAAGGCTCGACTTGTCGCTAAGGGTTATTGACAAGTTCAAGGGGTTGACTACGATGAGACTTTCTCACCCATAGCGAAGCTGAAGTCCGTCCGAATCATGTTAGCAATTGCCGCATTCTATGATTATGAGATATGGCAAATGGACGTCAAAACGGCATTCCTTAACGGCTTTCTTAAGGAAGAATTGTATATGATCCAGCCGGAAGGTTTTGTCGATCCTAAGAATGCTAACAAGGTATGCAAGCTCCAGCGCTCCATCTATGGGCTGGTGCAGGCATCTCGGAGTTGGAACATTCGTTTTGATGAGATGATCAAAGCGTTTGGGTTTACACAGACTTATGGAGAAGCCTGTGTTTACAAGAAAGTGAGTGGGAGCTCTGTAGCATTTCTCTTATTATATGTGGATGACATACTATTGATGGGAAATGATATAGAATTCTTGGAAAGTATAAAGGCCTATTTGAACAAGTGTTTTTCAATGAAGGACCTTGGAGAAGCTGCTTATATATTAGGCAGCAAGATCTATAGAGATAGATCAAGACGCCTCATTGGTCTTTCACAGAGTACGTACCTTGACAAGATATTGAAGAAGTTCAATATGGATCAGTCCAAGAAGGGGTTCTTGCCTGTATTGCAAGGTGTGCAATTGAGCACGGCTTAATGCCCGACCACGGCAGAAGATAGAGAAAAGATGAGTGTCATCCCCTATGCCTCAGCCATAGGGTCTATTATGTATGCCATGCTGTGTACCAGACCTGATGTAAACCTTGCCGTAAGTTTGGTAGGAAGGTACCAAAGTAATCCCGGCATGGAACACTAGACAGCGGTCAAGAATATCCTGAAGTACCTGAAGAGGACTAAGGATATGTTTCTTGTTTATGGAGGTGACGAAGAGCTCGTCGTAAAGGGTTACGTCGACGCTAGCTTCGACACAGATCCGGATGACTCGAAGTCACAAACCGGATACGTGTATATTTTGAATGGAGGGGCAGTAAGCTGGTGCAGTTGCAAGCAAAGCGTCGTGGCGGAATCTACATGTGAAGCGGAGTACATGGCGGCCTCAGAGGCAGCGCAAGAAGCAATCTGGATGAAGGAGTTCATTACCGACCTAGGGGTGATTCCCAATGCGTCGGGCCCGATGACTCTCTTCTGTGACAACACTGGAGGTATTGCCCTTGCCAAGGAGCCCAGGTTTCACAGGAAGACCAGGCATATCAAGCGTCGCTTCAACTCCATTCGTGAAAGTGTTCAGAATGGAGACATATATATTTGTAAAGTACATACGGACCTGAATGTAGCAGATCCGTTGACTAAACCTCTCCCTAGAGCAAAACATGATCAACACCAGAACTCTATGGGTGCTCGATTCATCACAATGTAACTAGATTATTGACTCTAGTGCAAGTGGGAGACTGTTGGAAATATGCCCTAGAGGCAATAATAAAATGGTTATTATTATATTTCCTTGTTCATGATGATTGTCTATTATTCATGCTATAATTGTGTTATCCGGAAATCGTAATACATGTGGGAATACATAGACCACAACATGTCCCTAGTGAGCGTCTAGTTGACTAGCTCGTTGATCAACAGATAGTCATGGTTTCTTGACTATGGACATTGGATGTCACTGATAACGGGATCACATCATTAGGAGAAGGATGTGATGGACAAGACCCAATCCTAAGCATAGCACAAAGATCGTGTAGTTCGTTTGCTAGAGCTTTTCCAATGTCAAGTATAATTTCCTTAGACCATGAGATCGTGTAACTCCCGGATGCCGTAGGAGTGCTTTGGGTGTACCAAACGTCACAACGTAACTGGGTGACTATAAAGGTACACTATAGGTATCTCTGAAAGTGTCTGTTGGGTTGACACGGATCGAGACTGGGATTTGTCACTCCGTATGACGGAGAGGTATCTCTGGGCCCACTCGGTAATGCATCATCATAATGAGCTCAATGTGACTAAGGAGTTAGTCACGGGATCATGCATTACGGTACGAGTAAAGTGACTTGCCGGTAACGAGATTGAACAAGGTATTGGGATACCGACGATCGAATCTCGGGCAAGTAACGTACCGATTGACAAAGGGAATTGTATACGGGATTGATTGAATCCTCGACATCGTGGTTCATCCGATGAGATCATCGTGGAACATGTGGGAGCCAACATGGGTATCCAGATCCCGCTGTTGGTTATTGACCGGAGAGGCGTCTCGGTCATGTCTGCATGTCTCCCGAACCCGTAGGGTCTACACACTTAAGGTTCGGTGACGCTAGGGTTGTAGAGATATTAGTATGCGGAAACCCGAAAGTTGTTCGGAGTCCCGGATGAGATCCCGGACGTCACGAGGAGTTCCGGAATGGTCCGGAGGTGAAGAATTATATATAGGAAGCCGAGTTTCGGCCACCGGGAATGTTTCGGGGGTTATCGGTATTGTACCGGGACCACCGGAAGGGTCCCGGGGGTCCACCGGGTGGGGCCACCTATCCCGGAGGGCCCCATGGGCTGAAGTGGGAGGGGAACCAGCCCCTGGTGGGCTGGTGCGCCCCCCATAGGCCTCCCCCTGCGCCTAGGGTTGGAAACCCTGGGGTGGGGGGCGCCCCACCTGACTTGGGGGGGAAGTTTCCCCCCCTTGGCCGCCGCCCCCTTTAGATGGGATCCCAGGGGCCGGCGCCCCCCAGGGGGCCTATATAAAGGGGGAGGGAGGGCTGCTATACCCTAGCCCCTGGCGCCTCCCTCTTCCCCCTGCAACACCTCTCCCTCCCGCTTGCGCTTGGCAAAGCCCTGCCGGGATCCCCACTACTTCCACCACCACGCCGTTGTGCTGCTGGATCTCTATCAACCTCTCCTTTCCCCTTGCTGGATCAAGAAGGAGGAGACGTCGCTGCTCCGTACGTGTGTTGAACACGGAGGTGCCGTCCGTTCGGCGCTCGGTCATCGGTGATTTGGATCACGACGAGTACGACTCCATCAACCCCGTTCACTTGAACGCTTCCGCTCGCGATCTACAAGGGTATGTAGATGCACTCCTTTCCCCTCGTTGCTAGTAAACTCCATAGATGGATCTTGGTGATGCGTAGAAAATTTTAAAATTCTGCAACGATCCCCAACAGTTTGCGATAGAGTACCCGGAGTGCGCCGCTTGCTACTTCGAATCTCTAGGTTTCACGGATCATCAGCAAGGCAAGTAACACTTTGATCATACTTCTTTACTACCCAGTTTTATTGCATTAGACCAATCCTCAAACAACTGCATGATTAGGATCTAATTAAATTGTGGGTATTGGGAAGTAGATGAGGTAGTACCTATTACCTGTTTTGTTATCAAACCCTTGGGAGTTACTTCTACGTTTGCACATATTGCTATGCTATGCTAGTAGACGTGGATTGGGTATTAGTGTTACCATGACAGATGTGAGATTGTTAATTAATGGTTAACCTTAAGGTGGCAACTAAAACTCAAATCTGGGTGGATTGAGGTACATGGGTATTCCAGGATTGCCTGTTTTTCTTTTGGACCGCCACCCAGGTTCAAAGGGATCATGAGATTATTCATGCTAGAAACTTCCGTGTGCAGCCACAAGCTATTATGGGCTCTAGCATAGTTGAGTAGGTTACATGATCTCTTGAAGAGGTGGGCTAGCAGATGTAGGGGAAAGTAGGTGTAACTGTCCACCCGGAGTAAAGAGTTATTGTTTCTGAAAGACTGTGTCTCGGTCATCCGTTTCTAAAACATCATGTAGTGCGAGAATCAAGCGGAGGCGATCGAGTCTTTTGGGGAAAAGTGCACAAACCTCTGCAGAGTGTATAAACTAATCATGGTTAGCCGTGTCAACCATTCTCAATGCTTAACAACCACCGTGATAGTTAAATAAAATTTATTCCTTTGTTGTAGGAAAAAATTGGCTTTTCGCAAAACTGTAACCATAGAGCCTTCTACCAGCCATATATGCATGTAGTATAGCATTATTATATTCATTACTCTCTATGTGTTACATTGCCAGCATATTCCATGTGCTGACCCGTTTTCGGGCTGCAACGTTTCATGTTGCAGACTTTTCAGACGATGAGTAAGGAGCCTTAGGTCGTGGTCTTATACTCAGTGATGCCGTTGGAGTTGATGGACTCACTTATCTTCCAAGTCTTCCGCTGTTATCGTATTTAGATGGCCTTAAGCCATATTTGTCATACTTATTTCTCTCTTGAGATACTCGTTGTAATAAGTGTGTGATTGCTACTCTGTTATAAATCCTCCATTTGTACTGTGTGTGTCAGCATTACTGATCCAGGGATGACACTGGTGCACAGCAGCACAGACTGTTTGAGGTCTGGTCGCTACAATTCAAGTCAAGTATTTTATGTAAAAAGAAAGGCATAACACTAACACCAGCTCCTAAATCATACAAAGCAGTTTTCACATAATTCTTTTTAATAGAGCAAGGTATAGTTGGTATTCCCGGATCTCCAAGTTTTTTAGGTACTCCATCTTTGAAAGTATAATTAGCAAGCATAGTGGAGATTTCAGCTTCTGGTATTTTTCTCTTATTAGTGATGATGTCTTTCATATACTCTGCATAAGGAGGCATTTTCAAGACATCAGTCAAGCGAGTACGCAAAAAGACTGGCCTCAGCATTTCAGCAAAGCGTTCAAATTCTTCCTCATCTTTCTTTTTAGTTAACTTGGGTGGCAAAGGCATAGGTTTTTGAACCCACGGTTCTCTTTCTTTACCGTGTTTCCTAGCCACAAAGTCTCTTTTATCATACCTTTTATTCTTAGGTTGTGGGTTATCAAGATCAACAGGTGGTTCTATCTCAACATCATTATCTGGTTCTTTATCATTGTTTGGTTGAGAGTCTTCATGAAACTCATCATTATCTTTTTCATTATCAGTAGGTGAGTGTTCATTACCAGAATGAGTTTCAGCATCAGAGATAGAAGTTTCATTATTATTATCAGGAGGTTTTTCTATTTCAGGTTCACTAGAAGTGTGCAAAGTCCTATCATTTTTCTTTTTCTTTTTAGAAGGACTAGGTGCACTAGTGTTAGCTCTTTGTGAATCTTGTTCAATTCTTTTTGGGTGTCCCTCAGGATAAAGTGGTTCCTGAGTCATTTTACCTCCTCTAGTTGCAACTCTAACAGCAAAGTCATGCATATTATGATTCATTTCATCAAGTAATTCTCTTTGTGATTTAGCAACTTGTTATAGTTGAGTTTGAACCATAGAAGCATGTTTTACCACACCTCTAACATCATTTGAGATTCTAAATAACAAGTCACTCAAGCGAGCAATCATATCAGAATTATATTCTAATTGTTTCATAACATTTGCATTGAAGTGATCTTGTTTTCTAATGTAGTTTTCAAACTCATAAAGGCATTGACTAGGATGCATATTGTGAGAATTATCATTATCATTGAACTTTATGAGAGAATTTACCTCTACCACCTTAGGCAATGGTGGTGTATTAAGCCCATGTATTTCTTCAATAGGAGGTAAATTTTTAACATCCTCAGCTTTAATACCTTTTTCTTTCATAGATTTCTTTGCCTCTTGCATATCTTCAGGACTGAGATATAATATACCCTTTTCTTTGGAGTGGGTTTAGGAGGTGGTTCAGGAATAGTCCAATCATCATAATTTTTCAAGATATTATTCAATAATTCTTCAACTTGAGCAATAGTTTGTTCCCTGAAAACACAACCAGCACAACTATCTAGGAAGTCCCTAGAAGCATCAGTTAGTCCATTATAGAAGATATCAAGTATTTCATTTTTCTTAAGAAGATGATCAGGCAAAGCATTAAGTAATTTACAAAGCCTCCCCCAAGCTTGTGGGAGACTCTCTTCTTTGGTTTGCACAAAGTTAAATACTTCCTGTAAGGCAGCTTGTTTCATATGAGCAGGAACATATTTTTCAGAGAAGTAATAAATCATATCCTGGGGACTACGCACACAACCAGGAGCAAGAGTATTGTACCAAGATTTAGCATCACCCTTTAATGAGAAAGGAAATAATTTGAGAATAAAGTAATAACGAGTTTTCTCATCATGAGTAAAAAGGGTGTCTATGTCATTCAACTTAGTAAGATGTGCCACAACAGTTTCAGTTTCATAATGGAAAGGATTAGATTAAACCAAAGTAATTAACTCTGGGTCGACAGAGAATTCATAATCCTTATCAGCAATACAGATAGGAGAAGTAGCAAACTTAGGAACACATTTCATTCTAGCATTTAGAGATTTTTCTTTATACTTGCATAGTAATTTCTCTAGATCATCTCTATCATTGCAAACAAGAATATCTCTAGTTGCTTCTTCACTCATAACATAACCTTCCCGTACCTTAGGCAATTCATATCTAGGAAGGCTAGTTCTAGCAGGTGTTTCAGGAGTTTCAGTTTCAAGCTCATCATCAGATTCAACAACATCATGTTGTATAACTCTAGCAATTTCTTTATCAAGAAAATCACCAAGTGGCACATCATCATTATCAAGCAAGGTACTAGCATCATCATAAGCATCATTCATAGTAGAAGTAGCATCATCAACAACTTGCGACATATTGAATTCATAGCATGTGGTGGTGTTGCAAGTTTACTCATAACAGAAGGTGAATCTAAAGCAGAACTAGATGGCAGTTCCTTACCTCCCCTTGTCTTTGAGGGAAATATCTTAGTCTTTGGATCCTTCAGATTCTTCATAGTGATAATATGATAATAATCCCAAGTGACTCAACAAATATAGCTATGCTGCCCGGCAACGACGCCAGAAAAAGGTCTTGATAACCCACAAGTATAGGGGATCACAACAGTTTTCGAGGGTAGAGTATTCAACCCAAATTTATAGATTCGACACAAGGGGAGCCAAAGAATATTTGAAGGTATTAGCAGCTGAGTTGTTAATTCAACCACACCTGGAGATGAATTATCTGCAGCAAAGTGATCAGTAGCAAAGTAGTTTGATAGTTTTGATAATAGTGACAGCAGCAACGGTAACAGTAACAGTGATGGCAGTAATTTGTAGCAAGTGTAACAGTGATGATAGCAATAGTAACGCAGCAAGATCAATAAGGATAAATTCGTAGGCATTGGATCGGTGACTTGTTGGATGATATTCATCATGTGACAGTTATAACCTAGGGTGATACGACACTAGCTCCAGTTCATCGATATAATGTAGGCATGTATTCCATAAATAGTCATACATGCTTTATTAAAAGAACTTGCATGACATCTTTTGTCCTACCCTCCCGTGGCAGCAGGGTCCATATTCAAAACTAAGGGATATTAAGGCCTCCTTTTAATAGAGAACCGGAACAAAGCATTAACACATAGTGAATACATGAACTCCTCAAACTACGGTCATCACCGAGAGTGGGCCCGGTTGTTGTCACTCCGGGGTTGTCGGATCATAACCATAGTAGGTGACTATAACTTGCAAGATCGGATCTAAAACATGGATATAATGATGAATTCATAAACGGTTCAGATCTGAGTTCATGGCACCCAGGCCCAAAGTGACAAGCATTAAGCATAGCAAATTCATAGCAACATCAATCTAAGAACATAGTGGATACTAGGGATCGGGCCCTAACAAAACTAACTCGATTACATGAAGGAATTACTCACTCCCAGTGGGGAGCATCATGGAATTGGCGATGGAGATGGGTTGGTGATGACGAAGAACGAAGATCCCCCTCTCCGGAACCCCAAACGGACTCCAAATCTGCCCTCCCGAGGAAGAACAGGGCTTGGCGGCGGCTCCGTCTCGTGGATCGTGATAATTCTTTTTCCTTGATTTTTTCTAGAATAATGTGAATTTATAGTATCAGGGGGGTTGTCAGCGGGTTCACCAGGTGGGTACAACCCACCTGGGCGCGCCAGGAGAGGGGGCGCGCCCTGGTGGGTTGTTCCCACCCAGGGGCCCCTCTCTGGTGGGTCTTGGCTCCAAAAATCCTTATTATTGATATAAAAAATCCTCGCAAAGTTTTGTTCCATTCCGAGAACTTTCATTTCTGCACAAAAACAACACCATGGTAGTTCTGCTGAAAACAGCGTCAGTCTGTGGTTAGTTTCATTCAAATCATGCAAATTAGAGTCCAAAACAAGAGGAAAAGCGTGAGAAAACGTAGATATGTTGGAGACGTATCAGCTGCCCCTTCGAACCCCGCCCGCTAACCAGCTAGCAATACCGCCGTGTGCGTAGCGCCTTGTATTTCCTACACGATCACTCAAACCAGTAGAATGCGATTCTATGCATAACTTTATTTCACAGGGTTTGATGTCAATAGTATGGCTCATGTGTATGTGATGCATGTGCGTAAATTATACATGGCATGCGTGTCATGTTTGTCGGCCGGCAGGAGCCAAAGTGCTGTCATGTATAACGACCCGCGCATCGACTTGTGACTCTATGTGAAATTCATTACTAGTTGTAGTAGTTGGATAATAGAGATTAGGTTGGTGGGTTGGCGTCCCGGCGTGACAAACAAGATGGAGTTCCTAGATGGTCATCAAAGTCGGAGCTGACCTGGAAGAACATCCATGAAGGAGCCATACTATTTCACAATATATGTTTATTTGTGATTGTTATGCTTCTTGTTTTCTATGCATGTTAGAATGGTAGAAAGATCCCTTGTTAATATCAAGCAATTTGCCATTCCCAATGTTGCACCTTCGCACGTCAAGTACGTCTATTAGTGGGCTCATAAAATTGGGGTGTTGCTAGGTGTCCTTGAACTAAAGGGTTCGTGTCGGACACAGACATGCACTACATCAGGTTAACTTGACAAGGCTATCAAAATGGTTTTGGGCCTTGTGGCAAAGAAGGTTGGGGGCCGGGGTATGAGATACCTTACTGACCGACATGAGTCGTATAGAGATACGATTAGCAAGGAGTTGCTTACTGGATAGGCATGTTGTCTAGCAGTGATGCTAAAGCTCACTAGTCGCATGTGCTAGTCGGATCCTGAATCACTAAGAGTTTGAAGAGGGATGCCAACTTTAGTGGGAGTATTTATATTTAAGGCCTGAATTACTCTACATAAACACATTGCTTAGTGATTGCATATTTTCTGTTGGAGATCAATGGCACCACCTGCTCAACCCAACTTTGCATTGAAATCAATTCTGGAAAAGGATAAACTGAATGGAACAAACTTTACCACCTGGTATAGAAATCTGAGAATTATTCTCAAGCACAATAAAAAGGACCATGTTCTAGAGGATCCACTTCCAGAGGAACCTGGCGATAATGCTAATGCCACAAATAAGAATGCCTACCAGAAACTCATTGACGAATCAATGGAGATCAACTGTCTGGGCTTGTATGGAGCCCGATTTGCAACATCATTTCGAAAATGTTGAGGCTTACGATATGATCGAGAGTCTCAAGAGCATGTTTCAGACACAGGCTAGGTACGAAAGGTTCAACATCTGGCGATCCTTGATGGATTGCAAGCTGAAGGAAGGTGATCCACTGAGCCCACATGTGATCAAGATGATCGGATGTGTGCAAGCTTTGGATCGATTGGGCTTCCCGCTCTTGGATGAGCTGGCTACTGATGCAGTTCTGGGTTCTCTTCCGCCCAGCTATGGGACGTTCATCTCGAACTATCATATGCATGGCATGGATAAGAAGCTCACTGAATTGCATGGGATGCTCAAAGTGGCAGAGCAGGATATTAAGAAAGGCACGCAGCAAGTGTTGATGGTGCAGAAATCGGCTAAGTTCAAGAAGAGTTGGTCCAAGAAAAAGGCTAAGGCAAAGGGCACAGAGACGGTAACCTCCACTGCTGCGCCGAAGTCTGGACCGAACTCGAAGAACATTTTCTATCATTGCAAGGAGACCGGTCACTGGAAGAGGAACTGTAGCAAGTGGCTTGCAGAGCATGGCAAGAAGGCCGGAAATGCTACTTCACGCAAAGGTACACTTGTTGCATATGTTATAGACATTTACCTTACTGACATACCTAGTAGCTCTTGGGTATTTCATACCGGATCGGTTGTTCATATTTGCAACTCGATGCATGGGCTGGTAAGAACTAGGTGTGTGGCACAAGGGGAGATTGACATCAGGGTCAACAACAAAGCAAGAGTTGCTGCGTTGGAGGTCTGCACGATGCAGCTCCAGCTTCCTTCTGGATTTATTTTGAAAGTGAATAATTGTTATTACATTCCTGCACTTAGTCAGAACATTATTTCTGCCTCATGCTTGATGTGTCAGGGTTATGAATTCAATTTAAAGGACAATGGTTGTTCGTTTTATTTGAATGGTATGTTCCACGGCTATGCATTGTTGATGGGCTATTTATATTGAATCTAGAATAGGCACCGGTCTATAACGTGAATGTCAAGAGGCATAAGCCTAATGAGATATATCCGACATACTTCTGGCATTGCCGGCTTGGACACATTAGTCTGAAACGCATGAAGAAGCTCCATGATGATGGGCTCCTAACTTCGTCCGACTTTGAGTCGTTCAAGACATGCGAATCATGCTTGCTCAGCAAGATGACTAAGTCTACTTTCGCAAAGAGTTGCGAGAGGGCGTCCGAGCTATTGGGACTTATACATAGTGATGTGTGTGGTCCAATGAGCACAACTGCCAGAGGTGGCTCTCAGTACTTCGTGACTTTTACCGACGACTTGAGTAGATATGGATATATCTATTTGATGAGGCACAAGTCAAAAACTTTTGAAAAGTTCAAAGGGTTTCAGAACGAGGTTGAGAATCAGCTCGGCAAGACTATAAAACTTCTATGATCAGATCGTGGAGGTGAGTACATGAGCCAAGAATTTGATGATCATCTGAAAAGCCGAGGTATAGTACCTCAGCTCACACCTCTGGGTACGCCACAAACAAATGGCGTGTCGGAACGGAGGAATAGGACCTTGTTGGACATGGTCCGGTCAATGATGAGCAAATCGGATTTACCCTTGTCATTCTGGGGATATGCTCTAGAAACTGCAGCTTTCACACTTAACAGGGTACATTCAAAATTCGTAGATAAGACACCACATGAGATGTGGACCGGGAAGAGTCCCAGTTTGTCTTTTCTAAAGATTTGGGTTGTGAAGCATTTGTCAAGCGACTTATGTCAGACAAGCTTACACCCAAGTCGGATAAATGCATATTCGTGGGATGTCCAAGGGAAACCTTAGGATACAACTTCTACAAGCGCGAAGAGAACAAAGTGTTTGTTGCTCGGAACAGGGTTTTCCTTGAGAAAGAGTTTCTCAGTCGGGAGGCCAGTGGGAGGACGGTCTGACTCGAAGAAATTCGAGTACCACTCGGGGACGGCTCGGCGGGTGATGAGATTGTACCGGAGTCAGTTAGGGAACCCCTAGTGGAAGCGGCACCGGAACAACAAAGGTCGGAAAGATTGCGCAGAGTGTGTGATGTATTGTTGCTAGAGAGCGACGAGCCGGCCACGTATGCGGAAGCGATGGTGAGCCCGCATTCCGAGGCATGGCTAGAGGCCATGAGATCCGAGTTAAAGTCCATGGATGAGAATCAAGTCTGGGACTTGGTTGATCCACCGTGTAACGCCCACGATGCGGCTATATCTCCCACGTGTCGAGGCACGACTTAGAGGCATAACCGCATAGTGGTTTTGTCGCAAGAAGGGTCATCTTCACACAATCCCATGTAATGAACAAGAATGGGATAAAGTGTTGGCTTACAATCGCCACTTCACACAATACATAAATATTATTCATACATCATCCAAAATACAATCATATAGACCGACTACGGTCAAAACCAGATGAAAATAAGATAACCCCAAATGCTAGATCCCCGATCGTCCCAACTGGGCTCCACTACTGATCATCAGGAAGAGACACATAGTAACGACCACGTTCCTCGTCGAACTCCCACTTGAGATCGACGCCATCATCTGCACTGGCATCGTCGGCACCTGCAACTGTTTTGGTAGAATCTGTGAGTCACGGGGACTCAGCAATCTCACATCCGCGAGATCAAGACTATTTAAGCTTGTAGGGAAGAATGGTGTAATGAGGTAGAGCTGCAGCGGCAATAAGCATATATGGTGGCTAACATACGCAAGAGAGAGCGAGAAGAGAAGCAACGGAACGGTCGTCATCTAGCAGTGACCAAGAAGTGATCCTGAACACCTACTTACGTCATTCATAACTCAGGCCGTGTTCACTTCCCGGACTCCGCCGAGAAGAGACCATCACGGCTACACACGCAGTTGATGTATTTTAATTGGGTCAAGTGACAAGTTATCTACAACCTGACATTAACAAATTCCCATCTGCCTCATAACTGCGGGCACGACTTTCGAAAGATATTACCATGCAGGGGTGTCCCAACTTAGCCCATCATAAGCTCTCACGGTCAACGAAGGATAAACCTTCTCCCGGAAAAACCCGATCAGTCTCGGAATCCCGGTTTACAAGACATTTCGACAATGGTAAAACAAGACCAGCAAAGCCACCCGAATGTGCCGACAAATCCCGATAGGAGCTGCACATATCTCGTTCTCAGGGCACACCGGATTGTCCAAGCTTCCGATAGGCCAGCCCAGAGTTGCCCCTGGTGGCCACCGGCGACTGACAGTTTGGACCAATACTCAGAGGAGCACTGCCCCGGGGGTTTAAAATAAAGATGACCCTCGGGCTCTAGAAAACCCGGGGGAAAAAGGTATAGGTCGCAAATGGTAAAACCAAGGTTGGGCCTTGCTGGAGGAGTTTTTATTCAAGGCGAACTGTCAAGGGGGTCCCATAAATCACCCGACCGCGTAAGGAACGCAAACTCAAGGAACATAATCCCGGTATACCAGTAACTAGGGCGGCAAGAGTGGAACAAAACACCAGGCATAAGGCCGAGCCTTCCACCCTTTACCAAAATATATAGGTGCATTAATTAAATAAGAGATATTGTGATATCCCAACATATCCATGTTCCAACATGGAACAACTTCAACTTCACCTGCAACTAGCAACGCTATAAGAAGGGCTGAGCAAAAGCGGTACTTAGCCAAACAACGGTTTGCTAGGACAGGATGGTTAGAGGCTGACATGGCAATATGGGAGGCATGATATAGCATGTGATAGGTAGCGGAGCATGGCAATAGAGCGAACAACTAGCAAAGCAAAGATAGAAGTGATTTCGAGGGGTGGTCATCTTGCCTGCAAAGTTCTCAGAGTTGTCGAAAGCTTGATCCTCGTAAGCATACTCAACAGGTTCCTCGTTCACGAACTCGTCTCCCGGCTCTACCCAAGACAAGAACACAAACAACGGAACCACAATCAATCACGAGGAATGCACAAGCAACATGACGCAAAACATGTATGGTATGCAAGATATGATATGCGGTGCTTATGCGTGCTTCGGAAGGAAAATGATGAACATGGAAGTAACTTGGCAAACCAAGCATGCCACTGGAAAGATGAGATGATTTCGGTCGAAATCGATATAAAGATCACCGGAAACGGATGCACGGTTTGCAAATGGCAAGCAAAACAAGAATGACACGAATCTGCGATTAACAGCACGATAGCACTTAAAATGCAACAAGCAACAATGCTACAGCACTCCAACATAGCAACAAAGCATATTACAGTAATGTACAGGAGATGCTTGACAAAAGATGAACACCGAGCTACGGCTAGATCACAACATATCAAGCTCAAACAAGCATGGCAATAGTGCAAAAGATAACAAGTTCACAGACTTAGTGAAAAACTGGACATGGCAGAAATCAGCATCAGGTAGCAATGTTCAGAGCACAAAATCAACATGCTACAGGAACTTAACATAGCAAAACAAGGCATGGCAGTGTTCTACTACATGCATACGATAAAAGTCCCTTACTGACCATAAGCCTAAAAGGACCAGAAGATATGATGTAAAGCATGTAAACATAGCAAGTTTCGTTATCAGGTTCCAGACTTAGCAGAAAACAGAGCATGGCAGAAATAATAATATGTGGGCCTCTTTGTGAGCTTGATGCACTCACTACAGAGCAACGCACTACAAACCAAGCACACCTACAGCAAGATGGCATGTTTATGAAGCTAACCATGGCAAGAACACAAGCATAGCATGTATTTATCAACTACAATAAGCTTGGCAAAATTGGATATCATGTTAAGAATCTGCCAGAAATATTTTATAGCAAAAGTAGAGCAAGATTGAGTCATGCTATGGCACTCCATAATTGCAAAAAAGGGCAGTAATAGATCAATTACAACTATAGCTACAAAACATCCTTAATGAACATCTCCAAAATATGCATGGATCTCTCTGTAGAATCAAGTTTACATGGCAACAAAATAAGAGCAGACAAAGACGGAAATCACTCGTCCCAGAAATCAGAAATATTACGGGGCCTACTTTGCATGCTTGTGCTAGTCACCACAGAGATCACAAAAATACATGGAATACACCACTGGAAAGATGGAATGGCATACTTTAAAACACATGTAGAGCTCATGCTCATAAGATGCGCAGATTAAATGATACAAAAATGACAAATCTCCAAGTTCTGTCAAGAACCAGAGAATAACAGCAACTAGCTCTCTTCCAGCAGAGATTTGGGCATCAAGATGACCCCTAATGAACATGGTGCAATTGAAAAAAATGAAGAGCATCATGAGGCGAACAATTTGACATATTACACGTGCGAATCGGAGCTACATGCAAGGAGTTACGCACTGAGGAACAGAGGCACTTGCTGTAAAAAATCCAACACTTAGAAAAAATAGAGGGGGTCTCGGGTCAACGCTCACAGAGAGATCCAGATCGGGATCGAGGGCTGGCTCGGGCACGGGCTTGCGGTGGCCGGAGCTCTCGCCGGAGGGGAGGAGGGAGCGGCGCCGGCGCGACGAGGAGGAAGGAGACGGCGGCGGCGGCGGCGGAGGGCGGCGGCGCCGGCCGGCTGCGGCGCGGAGCAGGGCGGAGGCGGGGCCGGCGATGGCCGGCGGCGGCGGACACCGGCGAGGTGCGGCGGGGCACCGGCGCGGCGGCGGCGGCGGAGCACCGCGGGAGGAGCGCGGGGCGCGGGCGGAGTCGGGCGGCGGCGGGCGCGCGGGCCGCGCGAGCCAGCTGCGGGCCGGGCGGGCCACGGCGTACGGCGCGGGCGACGGCGACACGTGGCGGCGGCGGACTCGCGGGAATTTCGTCCGGCGCCGGGCGGACGTGTCCGGCGTGCGGAGGGACGAAGCTAGGGTTTAGACTGCGATTTCGTTTTCGGGATGCCCACATATTTATAGGTAGAGGGAGTTAGGAGACTCCAAATGAGGTGCGGTTTTCGCCCACACGATCGTGATCGAACGACCTAGAGCATGGAAGAGAGTTTGGTGGGTTTTGGGCTGGTTTTTGAGGGGGGTTTTGCTGGACACTCAAATGGACTTTGCGGATGCCCGGTTAACCGTTGGAGTACCAAACGACCTCCGAATGGAACGAAACTTGACCGGTGGTCTCCGGGTGGTATAATAAGGCCACTTGACAAGCCTCGGTCCAATCCGAGAAAGTTTGACACCCGCACACGAAAGAAAACAAGAGGGATGCGCCGGAGGAGATAGGAGCGCCGGATTGCAAAACGGACAACGGGGAAAATGCTCGGATGCAAGAGACGAACACGTATGCAAATGCAATGCTCATGATGACATGATATGAAAATGCATGACATGAACAAAATGCAAAAACGAAAAACAAAAACCCGACAACGGAGGGAAAATCATAACACATAGCCGAGAATGGCAAGAGTCGGAGTTACAAATATGGAAAGTTACATCCGGGGTGTTACAACACTCCACCACTATGAGAGGATCTCGTCCCGAGATCTAGGACTGAAAGAACTCCGGATATTCGGAACGGAGGTGGTCCTCGCGTTCCCAGGTGGCTTCCCGGTCGGAATGGTGCGACCACTTCACTTTCAGGAATTTGATTGACTTGTTGCGAGTCTTGCGCTCAGTTTCTTCAAGAATAGCAACGGGGTGCTCATGATAAGACAAATCTTCTTGGAGGTCAATCTCTTCGAAGTTGATAGTGCGCTCAGGCGTCTTGAAGCACTTGCGGAGTTGTGACACGTGGAACACGTCGTGCACGTTCGCGAAGTTGGAAGGAAGCTCAAGTTGATAGGCGAGGTCGCCTCTTTTGCCAATGATCTTGAAAGGACCCACGTATCTAGGGGCAAGCTTCCCTTTGATACCGAAGCGACGAGTGCCTTTCATTGGAGAGACGCGGAGGTAGACATGGTCTCCGATCTCGAAAGCCAAATCACGGTGCTTACTATCATAGTAACTCTTCTGGCGCGATTGCGCGGCTTTGAGATTATCACGGATGACTTTACACATTTCTTCAGCTTCAGTGATTAAGTCATTGCCAAGAAGTTGGCGTTCACCAGTCTCTGACCAATTGAGAGGAGTACGGCACTTTCTGCCATAGAGAATTTCGAATGGGGCCTTGCCCGAACTCGCTTGGAAGCTGTTGTTGTAGGAGAATTCAGCATATGGAAGACAATCTTCCCATTTCATGCCAAAGGAAATGACACAAGCCCTGAGCATATCTTCAAGAATTTGATTGACTCGCTCGGCTTGGCCACTAGTTTGAGGATGGAAAGCTGTGCTGAAGCGAATGTTTGTGCCCATGGCCTTCTGGAAGGAGTCCCAGAACTTAGAGGTGAAGATGCTTCCACGATCTGAAGAAATCAATTGTGGAATGCCGTGCAAGGAGACAATTATGGAGGTGTAAAGCTCTGCCAGCTGAGCTGCTGTGATGGATTCTTTGATTGGAAGGAAATGAGCCACTTTAGAAAGCTTGTCAATGACAACGAAGATAGCATCATTTCCGCGCTTGGACTTTGGAAAGCCAGTCACGAAGTCCATTTCGATATGATCAAACTTCCATTCTGGGATAGCAAGAGGTTGGAGGAGACCAGCTGGTCGTTGGTGTTCTGCTTTCACTCTTCGGCAGACATCATATTCATTCACGAATTGAGCAATTTCTCGCTTCATTCGAGTCCACCAATACGACTGCTTGAGGTCATGATACATCTTCGTACTTCCAGGATGAATGGACAGAAGAGAATTGTGCGCCTCGTTCATTATGACTTTCCTTAGATCACCTTTAGGAACCACAATCCGGTCCTCGAAGAATAAAGTGTCTCTGTCATCAATGCGATAGCACTTGTATTTGGAAAGGCCCTTGTCGATACCACGTTTCACCTTCTTCACCATGGCATCAAGGAGTTGTGCCTCACGAATTTGATCTTCCAAAGTAGGAGAGACTATGAGGTTGGCAAGAAATCCTTGAGGAACAACTTGGAGATTCAGCTTGCGGAAAGCTTCACAAAGATCCGGTTGGAAAGGCTTGAGAATTAAGCTGTTGCAATAAGCCTTCCTGCTTAAAGCATCTGCAATGACATTTGCTTTGCCTGGACTATATTCGATACTCGGATTGTACTCTTGAATCATTTCGACCCATCGAGTCTGCCTGTGGTTGAGGTTGGGCTGAGTGAAGATATACTTGAGACTCTTGTGATCGGTGAAAATGTCCACTTGTCTTCCCAACAAGAGATGTCTCCACGTTATTAATGCATGGACAACTGCTGCCAACTCAAGATCGTGAGTGGGGTAGTTCTTCTCGTTGGGATTCAACTGACGAGAGGTATAGCCCACAACTTTCTTCTCTTGCATTAACACAGCACCGAGACCTTGGAGAGAAGCATCACAGAAAACTTCATACGGCTTGGATTCATCAGGAGGAGTCAAGACAGGAGCTGTGACTAGTTTCTCTTTGAGAGTGTTGAAAGAAACTTCACACTCAGGAGACCAGACATATTTCACATGCTTCTGAAGGAGGTTGGAAAGAGGCTTTGCAATCTTGGAGAAATTCTCAACGAATCTTCGGCAATAGCTTGCAAGACCAAGAAAACTGCGGAGCTGCTTGACATTTTGAGGAGGTTCCCAATTCACAATTGCGGACACCTTCTCGGGGTTAACAGCGATGCCCGTGGCAGAGATGATGTGACCAAGGAAAAGAACTTCATCGAGCCAAAACTCACATTTGGAGAACTTCGCATAGAATTGATACTCCCTGAGCTTGTCGAGCACCAATCGCAAATGTTTGGCATGATCCTGCTTATTCTTGGAGAAGACCAAGATATCATCGAGATACACCAGAACGAATTCATTGGTATAGGGGTTGAAGATGTAATTCATCATCCGAGAGAAAACTGGAGGAGCATTGACAAGGCCGAAAGACACGACAGTATATTCATAAGAACCAAAGCTTGTTCTGAATGCTGTCTTGGGAATATCTTCTTCACGAATGCGAATCTGATGATAACCCATACGAAGGTCAAGCTTCGAGAATACTTTAGCCCCTTTGAGTTGCTCAAATAGCTCATTGATGTTGGGAAGTGGATACTTGTTCTTGATTGTCTTCTTGTTCAATGGACGGTAGTCGACACAAAGTCGGTCCGTGCCATCCTTCTTCTTGACAAAAAGAACACCACAACCCCATGGAGAAGAACTCGGTCTGATCAAACCCAGGCGCTCTTGTTCATCGAGCTGTTTCTTCAATTCCTTCAGCTCGTTGGGTCCAAGCTTGTATGGACGCTTGCAAACGGGTTCAGTACCAAGCTCTAGTTCGATAACGAACTCAACTGGCCGATGAGGAGGCATACCCGGAAGCTCTTCTGGAAAGACATCTTGATACTCACAAACGACTGGAATTTGAGAGATGGCATTCAATTCGCCCTTCTCATTGAGAGAGAAAAACCGAATGGTTTCATCAAAGCGGCAAAAATAATCACATCCTCAGAAGAGTGTGTCAATTGAATTTCCCTGGCAGCACAATCGAGTTGAGCTTTGTGCTTAGAAAGCCAGTCCATCCCGAGAATAAGATCAATATCCGAGTCACCAAGAACAATTGGGGAAGACTGAAATTCATAGTCGCCCATCTTGATGGAAACATCGGGAGCAACCAAACTAGAAGACAAAAGCTTTCCCGGAGAAACAACTTGCATAACTTTGGATAAAATCTCTGTGTCAACATTGTGCTTCGATGCAAATGGGTATGACAAGAAAGAATGCAATGCACCAGTATCAAAAAGAACTTTTGCAGGAATATCATTAACAGGAAGATTACCCATTATCACATCAGTAGACTCCTCCGCTTGAGCTGCATTCATCATGTTCACCTTTGCAGACTTTGGATTATGCTTGACCACTGCATTGCTAGAAGATCTGACAGGAGGAGGAGGAGGAAGGCGCCTTTGGTTGAAGCACTTGTTAGCATAGTGACCCTTCTGCTGACATTTGTTGCAAGTCACCTCTGAGAGTGGACGGTGATAAGGAGCATTGGACTTTGGAGCTTGATTCTGAGACTTGTTCTGATAGCCAGAGTTGGAAGAACCATGGCCACCTTTGTTCTTCTGCTGGTAAGGCTGATGAAACGGAGGAGGAGGAGGAGGCAACCAGAACTTCTATTGCTTAGCTGTCATAAGTGAGGAAGAAGAAGACTGAACTGCGTCCCTCACTCTCTTCTTAGAAGCCTCACACTTGAGCTGAGCAGCCTCTTGCTTCAGTGCCATATTGTAGAATTGATCAAACTGAGTAGGCTCAACAAGAACGAGAGCTAACTGCAGATCCTCTTTAAGGCCACCTCTGAAGTGATAGATCATGCTCTTTTCATCAGGAACGTCTTGTTTAGCGAAGCGAGCAAGTTTCTGAAACTGGATGTTGTATTGATACACAGACATGTTGCCTTGCTTGAGATTGCGGAACTCCTCACGCTTGCTCTCAACAACACTTTGTGGAATGTGGTGCGCTTTGAAGTCCCGACAGAAGTCAGTCCAAGTGATCACACGACCTCCTCTGGAATCTTTGTATTGTTGATACCAATCAGCAGCTTGGTCCTTGAGCTGGAAAGAAGCGAACTTGACATAATCCTCAGGCCTGACATTGCTACATTCAAAATGCTTGTTGATGTCCACGAGCCAATCATCGGCATCCGTGGCCTCGGCACAGTAGCTGAAAGACTTGGGCTGATTTGTGAGAAACTGGTTGAGAGTGGCAAAGTGAAGCTGATTGTTGCCTTGACCTTGATTGCCTTGCCCTTGAGTACGTTCTTGCAAGAGTTGCAGAATCATCTGAGCATTGGCGTTGGTTGCTGCCATGATAGCTTGCCATGCCTCCGGAGGTGGAGGTGGTGGCGGAGGGTTCGCTTGACTCCCTTCATTGCGATCCGGATTCTGACGCGTTGGCGGAGCCATCCTGAAGAGGGTGACATCCGTTAGCATCTTGATAGACAAATAGATAAGTAGAATCAACGGATAGAAATTGCAACATATAGTCTTCACAATAAACATTCGAACGAAGATGAACGAATGAATTCCATAGTAAATCATCACACTTCCATAAGTTGAGAAGCCACTTGAAAAAGATATGGAATCGACATATGATTTCGAAGCAACTCAAATACCACAATTCAAAACAAAACAAGTATTGGCTTGCAGAATAAGCCGGAACAAACATATGATAGAGGTTTCGTCCGAAGTTTTCATGGTGGGGCCCACACGGGCTCAATCGTACAGCACCATCATGTACAAGGCTGTGCACATGACATACGAAGCGTCCCCGAGTCGGCATAGCCATGGACTCTTTAAGACACTACGAGACCACTGTAAAATCAACCGTGTACAGGCAGACCACTAGACGTCGAACCCCAATCTCATATCATGCGTCTGTCGGAAAGATGTCCTAAGGCTACTTGAATTCTGACTTATAAACTCCTGAAACTTTCTGGTTATGCAATCTGGTGTTGGGGATACAGGGGACACAAAATATATCACACAAACTAGCAATCCCTAGATCCAGCTGTATCCATCCGTCAACACATAACCAAGAAACCTTCAGAAATCGTTTACCTCAACCTTCGAAAAACATCCGTTATACAAGTTATGGCAATACTCCCGAACTCCCGCCCCAGTACTGGGTGGCGTCGAGGTGATCTCACCAACAACTGCATAAAAGAGATTTCGATGTCGGCGAAACTCAGGTATTCCAGAACTGCAACGATAAAATTGTGACGACAACACCTCGGAGCTCAACTCCCCGGGACACTGCCACAACCCCTAAATGTCAGGAGGCACCAAGAACAATGTTCTCATCACAAAACCATCGGAACGATTCCAAGATACCCGCGTGATCCTAAATTTTTTTTAGTGAAATTTGAGGAGAGAATAGTCAAAACTTCTACGCCAGGAGACCTCACCAGAGCGACGAAGGGACTGAGGAGTAAAAAGAATCCTACTCTCCAATATATATAATCCTCAGACTCAAAACATTTTATTCTAGACTCAACAACGCCAGCGATTCGATCAAGCAGGGGGCTCCTAAGTCGGGGATGACTCTGATTACCAACTTGTAACGCCCACGATGCGGCTATATCTCCCACGTGTCGAGGCACGACTTAGAGGCATAACCGCATAGTGGTTTTGTCGCAAGAAGGGTCATCTTCACACAATCCCATGTAATGAACAAGAATGGGATAAAGAGTTGGCTTACAATTGCCACTTCACACAATACATAAATATTATTCATACATCATCCAAAATACAATCATATAGACCGACTACGGTCAAAACCAGATGAAAATAAGACAACCCCAAATGCTAGATCCCCGATCGTCCCAACTGGGCTCCACTACTGATCATCAGGAAAAGACACATAGTAACGACCACGTTCCTCGTCGAACTCCCACTTGAGATCGACGCCACCATCTGCACTGGCATCGTCGGCACCTGCAACTGTTTTGGTAGAATCTGTGAGTCACGGGGACTCAGCAATCTCACACCCGCGAGATCAAGACTATTTAAGCTTGTAGGGAAGAATGGTGTAATGAGGTAGAGCTGCAGCGGCAATAAGCATATATGGTGGCTAACATACGCAAGAGAGAGCGAGAAGAGAAGCAACGGAACGGTCGTCATCTAGCAATGACCAAGAAGTGATCCTGAACACCTACTTACGTCATTCATAACTCAGGCCGTGTTCACTTCCCGGACTCCGCCGAGAAAAGACCATCACGGCTACACACGCAGTTGATGTATTTTAATTGGGTCAAGTGACAAGTTATCTACAACCGGACATTAACAAATTCCCATCTGCCTCATAACCGCGGGCACGGCTTTCGAAAGATATTACCCTGCAGGGGTGTCCCAACTTAGCCCATCATAAGCTCTCATGGTCAACGAAGGATAAACCTTCTCCCGGAAAAACCCGATCAGTCTCGGAATCCCGGTTTACAAGACATTTCGACAATGGTAAAACAAGACCAGCAAAGCCGCCCGAATGTGCCGATAAATCCCGATAGGAGCTGCACATATCTCGTTCTCAGGGCACACCGGATTGTCTAAGCTTCCGATAGGCCAGCCCAGAGTTGCCCCTGGTGGCCACCGGCGACTGACAGTTTGGACCAATACTCAGAGGAGCACTGGCCCGGGGGTTTAAAATAAAGACGACCCTCGGGCTCTAGAAAACCCGAGGGAAAAAGGTATAGGTCACAAATGGTAAAACCAAGGTTGGGCCTTGCTGGAGGAGTTTTTATTCAAGGCGAACTGTCAAGGGGGTCCCATAAATCACCCGACCGCGTAAGGAACGCAAACTCAAGGAACATAATCCCGGTATACCAGTAACTAGGGCGGCAAGAGTGGAACAAAACACCAGGCATAAGGCCGAGCCTTCCAACCTTTACCAAAATATATAGGTGCATTAATTAAATAAGAGATATTGTGATATCCCAACATATCCATGTTCCAACATGGAACAACTTCAACTTCACCTACAACTAGCAACGCTATAAGAAGGGCTGAGCAAAAGCGGTACTTAGCCAAACAACGGTTTGCTAGGAAAGGATGGTTAGAGGCTGGCATGGCAATATGGGAGGCATGATATAGCATGTGATAGGTAGCGGAGCATGGCAATAGAGCGAACAACTAGCAAAGCAAAGATAGAAGTGATTTCGAGGGGTGGTCATCTTGCCTGCAAGGTTCTCAGAGTTGTCGAAAGCTTGATCCTCGTAGGCGTACTCAACAGGTTCCTCGTTCATGAACTCGTCTCCCGGCTCTACCCAAGACAAAAACACAAGCAACGGAACCACAATCAATCACGAGGAATGCACAAGCAACATGATGCAAAACATGTATGGTATGCAAGATATGATATGCGGTGCTTATGCGTGCTCCGGAAGGAAAATGATGAACATGGCAGTAACTTGGCAAACCAAGCATGCCACTGGAAAGATGAGATGATTTCGGTCGAAATCGATATAAAGATCACCGGAAACGGATGCACGGTTTGCAAATGGCAAGCAAAACCAGAATGACACAAATCTGCGATTAACATCACGATAGCACTTAAAATGCAACAAGCAACAATGCTACAGCACTCCAACATAGCAACAAAGCATATGACAGTAGTCTACAGGAGATTCTTGACAAAATATGAACACTGAGCTACGGCTAGATCACAACATATCAAGCTCAAACTGGACATGGCAGAAAACAGCATCAGGTAGCAATGTTCAGAGCACGAAATCAACATGCTACAGGAACTTAACATAGAAAAATAAGGCATGGCAGTGTTCTGCTAAATGTATACGACAAAAGTCCCTTACTGACCATAAGCCAAAAAGGACCAGAAGATATGATGGCAAGCATGTAAACATAGCAAGTTTCGTTATCAGGTTTCAGACTTAGCAGAAAACAGAGCATGGCAGAAATAATAATATGTAGGCCTCTTTGTGAGCTTGATGCACTCACTACAGAGCAATTCACTACAAACCAAGCACACCTACAGCAAAATGGCATATTTATGAAGCTAACCATGGCAAGAACACAAGCATAGCATGTATGGATCAACTACAATAAGCTTGGCAAAATTGCATATCATGTTAAGAATCTGCCAGAAATATTTTATAGCAAAAGTAGAGCAAGATTGAGTCATGCTATGGCACTCCATAATTGCAAACAAGGGCAGGAATGGATCAATTACAACTATAGCTACAAAACATCCTTACTGAACATCTCCAAAATATGCATTGATCTCTCTGTAGCATCAAGTTTACATGGCAACAAAATAACAGCAGACAAAGACAGAAATCACTCAAGTCCCAGAAATCAGAAATATTACGGGGCCTACTTTGCATGCTTGTGCTAGTCACCACAGAGATCACAAAAATACATGGACTACACCACTGGAAGAATGGCATGGCATACTTTAAAACACATGTAGAACTCATGCTCATAAGATGCGCAGATTAAATGATACAAAAATGACAAATCTCCAAGTTCTGTCAAGAACGAGAGAATAACAGCAACTAGCCCTCTTCCAACAGAGATTTGGGCATCAATATGACCTCTATTGAACATGGTTCAATTGAACAAAATGAAGAGCATCATGAGGCGAACAATTTGACATATTACACGTGCGAATCGGAGCTATATGCAAGGAGTTACGCACTGAGGAACAGAGGCACTTGCTGTAAAAAAATCCAACACTTAGAAAAAATAGAGGGGGGCTCGGGTCAACGCTCACAGAGAGATCCAGATCAGGATCGAGGGCGGGCTCGGGCACGGGCTCGCGGTGGCCGGAGCTCTCGCCGGAGGGGAGGAGGGAGCGGCGCCGGCGCGACGAGGAGGAAGGAGATGGCGGCGGCGGCGGAGGGCGGCGGCGCCGGCCGGCTGCGGCGCGGAGCAGGGCGGAGGCGGGGCCGGCGATGGCCGGCGGCGGCGGACACCGGCGAGGTGCGGCGGGGCACCGGCGCGGCGGCGGCGGCGGAGCACTGCGGGAGGAGCGCGGGGCGCGGGCGGAGTCGGGCGGCGGCGGGCGCGCGGGCCGCGCAGGCCAGCTGCGGGCCGCGGTGTACGGCGCGGGCGACGGCGACACATGGCGGCGGCGGACTCGCGGGAATTTCATCCGGCGCCGGGCGGACGTGTCCGGCGCGCGGAGGGACGAAGCTAGGGTTTAGACTGCGATTTCGTTTTCGGGATGCCCACATATTTATAGGTAGAGGGAGCTAGGAGACTCCAAATGAGGTGCGGTTTTCGCCCACACGATCGTGATCGAACGACCTAGAGCATGGAAGAGAGTTTGGTGGGTTTTGGGCTGGTTTTTGAGGGGGGTTTTGCTAGACACTCAAATGGACTTTGCGGATGCCCGGTTAAGCGTTGGAGTACCAAACGACCTCCGAATGGAACGAAACTTGACCGGTGGTCTCCGGGTGGTATAATAAGGCCACTTGACAAACCTCGGTCCAATCCGAGAAAGTTTGACACCCGCACACGAAAGAAAACAAGAGGGATGCGCCGGAGGAGATAGGAGCGCCGGATTGCAAAACGGACAACGGGGAAAATGCTCGGATGCAAGAGACGAACACGTATGCAAATGCAATGCACATGATGACATGATATGAAAATGCATGACATGAACAAAATGCAAAAACGAAAAACAAAAACCCGACAACGGAGGGAAAATCATAACACATAGCCGAGAATGGCAAGAGTCGGAGTTACAAATATGGAAAGTTACATCCGGGGTGTTACACACCGCCTGGCGTAAAGGCCATTGGCTGCAAATGGGTCTTTAAGAAGAAAACCGATGTGGATGGAAATGTTCAGATCCACAAAGCTTGGCTTGTTGCTAAAGGTTATAGACAAGTTCAAGGAATTGACTATGACGAGACTTACTCGCCGGTAGCGATGCTGAAGTCGGTGAGGATCGTACTAGCTATAGATGCATATTTCGATTACGAGATATGGCAGATGGATGTCAAAACGGCTTTCCTTCACGGAAATTTAACTGAGGACGTGTATATGATACAACCCGAGGGTTTTGTCGATCCAACTAGCACTAGTATGGTATGCAAGCTGAAGAGATCCATTTATGGGTTGAGGCAAGCATCTCGGAGTTGGAACATTCATTTTGATGAGGTCGTCACTGGTCTCGGTTTCATCAAAAGCGATGAGGATGCTTATTTATACAAGCAGTTAAGTGGGAGCTCGATAGTGTTCTTGATCTTGTATATGGATGACATACTATTGATCGGAAATGATGTTTCGATGTTGAACTCGGTCAAGGAATCATTGAATTAATGGGATGTTTTCAATGAAAGACCTTGGTGAGGCAGTTTACATTTTAGGCATCAAGATCTATAGAGATAGATCGAGAGGGCTGGTCGGCTTGAGCCAGAGCACGTACATAGATGAAGTGTTGAAGCGGTTCAACATGAGTGAGGCCAAGAAAGAGTTCTTGCCTGTCTCACATGGTATAAGGCTAAGTGAGAATCAAAGTCCTTCGACATCTGATGAGAGAAGCAGGATGAGTCGGATTCCGTATGCCTCGGCAATTGGATCCATCATGTATGCCATGATATGTACACGGCCTGATGTTGCTTTTGCAATAAGCCTAACAAGTAGATACCAGGCCAATCCAGGTGAGAGTCACTAGGCAGCGGTAAAGACTATTTTGAAGTACCTGAAAAGGACTAAAGAGATGTTCCTAGTTTATGGAGGTGAGGAAGAGCTCATCGTAAGGGGTTACGCCGATGCTAGTTTCCAAACCGACAGAGATGATTGTCGATCACAGTCCGGATTCGTGTATGTCATGAACGGAGGAGCAGTGAGCTGGATGAGTTCCAAGCAAGTGATACGTCCATTTTGCATCATGTTTACCAACTTTTATTTATAATATTTTTATTCATAATAATGCTTTTTGGAGTAATTCTAATGCCTTTTCTCAAATAATATGCAAGGTACACACAAAGAGGGAGAATTCCGACAGCTGGAAATCTGGACCTGGAAAAGCTACATCAGGCCACCTATTCTGCACCGCTCCAAATGGGCTGAAATTTCACGAGGATTTTTGTGGAATAAATAAGAAATACTTGAGCAAATGAACACCGGAGGGGGGCACCTGGACCCCGAGGCGTGCCCTGGTGGGTTGTGCTCAGCCCAGCCCACCTCCGGTGCCCATCTTCTGGTATATAAGTCATTTTGACCTAGAAAAATAGGAGAGGACTTTCGGGACGGAGCGCCGCCGTCTCGAGGCGGAACTTGGGCAGGAGTACTTTTGCCCTCCGGCGCAGCGATTCCACCCGGGGAACTTCCCTCCCGGAGGGGGAAATCATCGTCATCATCATCACCAACAACTCTCCCATATTGGGGAGGGCAATCTCTATCAACATCTTCAACAACACCATCTCCTCTCAAACCCTAATTCATCTCTTGTGTTCAATCTTTGTACGGGAACTATAGATTGGTGCTTGTGGGTGGCTAGTAGTGTTGATTACATCTTGTAGTTGATTACTATATGGTTTATTTGGTGGATTATATGTTCAGATCCATTATGCTATTTAATACCCCTCTGACCTTGAGCATGATTATCACTTGTGAGTAGTTACTTTTGTTCTTGAGGTCACGGGAGAAATCATGTTGCATGTAATCATGTGAACTTATATGTGTTCGATATTTTGATAGTATGTATGTTGTGATTCCCTTAGTGGTGTCATGTGAACGTCGACTACATGACACTTCATCATATTTGGGCCTAAGGGAATGCATTGTGGAGTAGTAATTAGATGATGGGTTGCGAGAGTGACAGAAGCTTAAACCCTAGTTTATGCGCTATTCCGTAAGGGACCGATTGGATCCAAAAGTGTAATGCTATGGTTAGAATTTATTCTTAATACTTTTCTCATAGTTGCGGATGCTTGCGAGGGGGTTAATCATAAGTAGGAGGTTTGTTCAAGTAATAACAACACCTAAGCACCGGTCCACCCACATATCAAATTATCAAAGTAGCGAACACGCATCAAATCAACATGATGAAAGTGACTAGATGAAATTCCCGTGTACCCTCAAGAACGCTTTGCTTATTATAAGAGACCGTTTTTGCCTGTCCTTTGCCTAAAAAGGAATGAGCTACCTTGCTGCACTTTTGTTACTATTATCGTTACTTGCTCGTTACAATTAATCTTGCTATCAAACTACTCTGTTACTTACAATTTTAGCACTTGTAGACATTACCTTGTTGAAAACCACTTGTCATTTCCTTCTGCTCCTCGTTGGGTTCGAAACTCTTAATTATCGAAAGGGCTACAATTAATCCCATATACTTGTGGGTCATCAAGGCTATTTTCTGTCACCGTTGTCGGGGAGTGAAGCGCTCTTGGTAAGGAAAAATTATTACTACGTGCTGAAATTTATTGTCACTTGTTACTATGGAAAACAATCCTTTGAGGGGTTTGTTCGGGGTATCTTCACCTCGACCGGAACCACAATTAGTTACCCCTCAACCTACTGCACCTACTGAAAATATTGAATATAAAATTCCTTCAGGTATGACAGAACAACTGCTAGCTAATCCTTTGTAGAAGATGGAACCGAACATCCTGATATGCACTTGATATATGTGGAAGAAATTTGTGGATTGTTTAAGCTTGCAGGTTTACCCGGAGATGAAGTTAAGAAGAAGGTTTTCCCTTTATCTTTGAAGGGAAAAGCATTGGCATGGTATGGGCTATGCGATGATATTGGATCTTGGAATTGGAATCGATTGAAATTGGAGTTTCACCAAAAAAATTATCCTATGCATCTAGTTCATCGTGATCGGAATTACATATATAATTTTTGGCCTCGTGAAGGAGAAAGTATCGCTCTAGCTTGGGGGAGGCTTAAGTCAATGTTATATTAATGCCCCAATCATGAGCTCTCAAGAGAAATTATTATCCAGAATTTTTGTGCTCAGCTTTCTCATAATGATCGATCCATGCTTGATACTTCTTGTGCTGGTTCTTTTATGAAGAAGACTATTGAATTCCGGTGGGATCTTCTGGAAAGAATTAAACGCAACTTTGAAGATTGAGAACTCGACGAAGGTAAAGAGTCAGGTATTAAGCTAAAGTTTGATTGTTTTAAATCTTTTATGAATACCGATGCTTTTCAAAAGTTTAGCACTAAATATGGACTTGACTCTGAGATAGCTAGTAGCCTCCTTTTGTGAATCATTTGCTACTCACGTTGATCTCCCTAAGGAGAAATGGTTTAAATATCACCCACCTATTAAAGAAGAAATTAAAGAACCGGTACTAGCTAAAGAGGAAACTATTATTTATAATGTTGATCCCGTTGTTCCTACTGCTTATATTGAGAAACCACCTTTCCCTGTTAGGATCAAGGAACATGCTAAAGTTTCAACTGTGGTCAACAAAAGTTATAGTAGAACACCTAAAACTGATGAACAAATCAAAGTAGAACCTAGTGTTGCTATGGTTAAGGATCTCCTGGAAGAAAATATAGATGGTCATGTTATTTACTTCTGTGACGAAGCTGCTAGAAAACTGCCAAACCCGATAAAAAGGATAAACATAGACCTGTTGTTGGCATGCCCGTTGTCTCAGTTAAAATAGGAGATCACAGTTATCATGGTTTATGCGACATAGTTTCTTGTGTGAGTGCTATTCCCTTTACCTTATATCAAGAAATTATGAATGACATAACACCCTGATGTCTACTACGCAACTTTATTCTTGTAGACACGTATTGGGCCTCCAAGCGCAGAGTTTTATAGGACAGTAGCAATTTTCCCTCAAGTGGATGACCTAAGGTTTATCAATCTGTGAGAGGTGTAGGATGAAGATGGTCTCTCTCAAATGACCCTGCAACCAAATACGAGAAATCTCTTGTGTCCCCAACACACCCAATACAATGGCAAATTGTATAGGTGCACTAGTTCGGTGAAGAGATGGTGATAAAAGTGTAATATGGATGGTAGAAATATATTTTTATAATCTGAATAAATAAAAACAAGAAGTTAGCAAATAGTAAACGGGCACACAAACGGTAATGCAATGCTTGAAAATGAGGCCTAGGGTCCGTACTTTCGCTCGTGCAATCTCTCAACAATGCTAACATAGTTGGATCATATGATTATCCCTCATAGTGCAATAAAGAATCACTCCTGAGTTCCTATTAGCGGAGAACAAAAGATAGAAATTGTTTTAGGGTACGAAACCACCTCAATTCTATTCTTTTCGATCAATCTATCCTAGAGTTCATACTAAAATAACGCAAGCTATTCTTTCCAATCGATCTAATCAAGAGTTCATACTAAAATAACACCATATGAGACATATCAACCAACTCTAATGTCACCTAGATACTCCAATGTCACCACGAGTATCCGTGAGTTAATTCTATGATATGCATCAAACAACTTCATGGTCATAACATTCAATCCACACAAAGAACTATAAGGACACCCCAAAGTTTCTATCAGAGAAAAGATAATAAAAACTTCCATCAACCCCTATGCATTGATTACCCCAATGTCACCTCGGGAATTCGCAAGTTGAGTGCCATAACATACATCAAGTAAATCAATATGATACCCCATTGTCACCTCAAGTATTCATACCGTAAGACATGCATAATGTATTCTCAGATCTGGACATTCAATCCAACAAGACAAAACTTCAATGGGTAAAGATTCAAATCATCACAACAAGAGTATAGAGGGGAGAAACTGATACGTCTCCAATGTATCTATAATTTTTTATTGTTCCATGCTATTATATTATCCATCTAGGATGTTTTATATGCATTCATATGCTATTTTATATGATTTTTGGGACTAACCTATTAACCTAGAGCCCAGTGCCAGTTTATGTTTTTTCCTTGTTTTTGAGTATTGCAGAAAAGGAATACCAAACGGAGTCCAATTGACCTGAAAATTCACGGAGATTGTTTTCGGACCAGAAGAAGCTCACGGAGTACCGGAGATGGACCAGAAGAGTCCCGAGGCCACTGTCGGTGTCAAAACCGGCGGATCTCGGGTAGGGGGTCCCGAACTATGCGTCTAAGGTCGATGGTAACAGGAGACAGGGGACACGATGTTTACCCAGGGCCGGGCCCTCTCTATGGAGGTAATACCCTACTTCCTGCTTGATTGATCTTGATGAATATGAGTATTACAAGAGTTGATCTACCACGAGATCGTAATGGCTAAAACCCTAGAAGTCTAGCCGGTATGATTATGATTGTCCCTATGGAGTAAGCTCTCCGGTTTATATAGACACCGGAGGGGACTAGGGTTGTACAAAGTCGGTTACAGAGAAAGGAATCTTCATATCCGGTTGCCAAGCTTGCCATCCACGCCAAGGAGAGTCCCATCAGGACACGGGTGAGAGCCTTCGGTCTTGTATCTTCATAGCCCATCAGTCCGGCCCATGTCCAACAGGCCGGATGCCCGAGGACCCCTTAGTCCAGGACTCCCTCAGTAGCCCCTGAACTAGGCTTCAATGACGAGGTGTCCGGTGCGCAGATTGTCTTTGGCATTGCTAGGCGGGTTCCTCCTCCGAATACTCCAAAACAGCCTTCGAACACAAAGAACGTGTCCGGCTCTGCAAAACAAGTACCACACACAACCGCAGAGAGTGTAATATTTCATGAGTCCAATCTACTGACAACTTTTTGTAGCGTGACACCACATCACCGCCCGGTCATTATTTTGAACCGTTTTTCGGCCTGCCGCTCCATATTTCGAGATGCGATTTTACTGGCGTGTCTTGTCAAAGCAGAGATCATGTCCCCTTATTGCGGGATTCTCATCAATACGGGTGTGGGTAATCCAACCGCACCGTTTGCGCGGCCCTTGGGAAACAGGCGAGTTTTAAGGCGAGTGGGGAGGCGCTTGACATTCGCTACCTTTATAAAGGGATAAGGCTTCACCCCCTTTCACCCACGCCTTCTCTCTCTCTGCCCACCCATTCTCAAGCTCTAGCGCCCAAGTCCCCATCTCTTATGCCTCAAGAAAGCACTCCGATCATGTCCGGATCCGGAGCGTAGGGCAAGTGGATGGTCTCCTCCGTCAAGGAGAAGGACATCACGAAGCTCCGGGAGGCCGGGTACTTAGCCAAGGAAATCGCCCATCGGCTTCCGGCCAAGGGGCAAATCATCCCCACCCCAAAGCCCCATGAAAGGGTAGTGTTCATCCCTCACTTCGTCCGCGGATTGGGATTTCCCCTCCACCCATTCGTCCGCGGGCTTATGTTCTACTACGGGGTGGATTTCCATGATCTGGCCCCCAACTCCTTCCTCAACATCTCGGCATTTATTGTCCTGTGCGAGGCCTTCCTCCACATCCCACCCCACTTCGGGCTGTGGCTCAAGATTTTCAACGTGAAGCCAAAAGTGGTGGATGGTCAACACGCAGAGTGCGGAGGCGCCATGGTGAGCAAGATGCCCAATGTCACATGGCCCAAAGGTACCTTTGTAGAGACCGAAAGGGGTGGCAACAGCTGTGGTTCTACGTCACAGAGCCTCGCGACACCACCTGGGCCGCGGCTCTCGAATTTAAATCCGGGGCCCCAATGCCGCTCACTTCCTGGCTAGAGAAGGGTCTGGAGTGGGCTTCGTCAGATGAGCAAACGCCGCTGCAGGCACGTATCAGGAGCATGGTGGACAAGAACATTAAGCTCATCAACATGATCCAGGTGATGCTTGTTCGCCGGATCCTTCCCTGCCAACACCGAACCTGCCATTTGTGGGAGTTTGATCCGGCCAAGCACCAGACCTTGCAACAATTTTTTGGCACCACGCACGAAGATATGTGGAAGGTGCTATTCAAGGGAAACCAGACGTGGCCAGAAACGACCGAGGATCGTGGTCATGACCTGACTCATTCAGCTAGTCCGGTGAGTTCTCCATATTACGCGGTATATCCTCCGCCTGCATATCTGAGAAGGTCCCTAAGCTTTCCTGTTTAACTTTTCAGGGCTGGACAAAGAAGGTGGAGGGGATCCGGTGTCCGGCGCCGCTGCTCGAAGACCCAGCTATCCCGTGCCTGACGAAGATGCTGGTTCCGGCGCCCTACCAGGCGCCGGAGAAGAAGGCAAGAAAACGGCTAAGGAGACCAGAAGCAGTCTCCGCCGCACGAGCGCGTTGGACGTGGCGTCCGAAGACGCCGAGACTCACTCCTCCGCTGCCGAGGATGATGATGAGGAGGAGAGCGACTCTCCCCCTGAGGGGGGAAGGAAGAAGAGGGCGGCCTCCACAAAACTGGAGGCAGAGGCGTCCAAGAAGGGGAAGGTCTCCCTCGCGGATTATTCCGCGCAGGACATCGACAGCAGCCCAGAGCGGCGCCCCCGAGATAAGACCCTGGCCGGATCATGAGTACTCAAAGACCCTGACGCATTTATATATCAGCCTCTTTACTTCGTAGTTTTAACGCGTTGAACCACACAATTGCAGTCCGGCTTGTTCCGACCTCGAGCAATCCTCATCCTCGGGGAATTCGCTGGACCCGAAGGTGATGGATAGCGGGTCCCTTCTGGTGGCCTCCTCTCCCGTGGCCATGGATGACACCGAGGTGTTGTCTCGAAGGATCCCAGGCCAGGAAGAGATGCAGGAGGTCATCAGGGCGGCGCCAGAGGGCGAAACCTCGGCCGCCGGACACATAGGGGAGCAAATCCCCCTGGAAACTGGCGATGGGGAGCATATCCAGTACGGCCCTCAGGCGAATACCATTCCGGAAGCCAGTGCGTCTCCGGATTTAGGCAAGCAGCCTCCTTCAAAAGAAGGAGGTGTGCCTGTTCCGCCAGTGACCTCTGTCCAACCAGAGGCACCGGATACTCCACTGGAAGCACTGCGAGGTGCTTCCATTGTTGAGGAACACCGTATCCTTATGGGTATGGTGGTTGAGAAGGTTCAGTCTGTTAAGAGCGGACTGACCGAAGCCTGCACCAGCCTGCTGACAGGCTTTGAGGTAAGCGGCGTAATTGTGTAAGAAGAAGGTCACAGTGTAGACAGTAGCCCCTGAGACTTTGTCCGGTGTTCGGAAAGAAAAGCAGAACAAAGGATCAAATAACTTTTGCAGGAGACTAACTGGACATGTCTATGTGAATAAGCAGGCGTCGTTGCTGGCTGTGACTTCTCATGCTTCTGAGGTCTTCGGACTGAAGCAGAGTCTGGAGCGGGTCGAGGAAGAGCTCGGCCGTGTGAAAAAACAGCTGGAAGACAATCAAGGTATGTAATGACCTGTTGTATATCCAGAAAGGATAATTTATTTGTGTTGACCAAAGTGCCATGGCATTTGTTAGGAGCGGTGACCGAGATAGAGACCCTCAAGAGGGCGCTGGCCGAGGCCGAGGAGAGAGCGGCTAAGGAACAAACCGCCCGCGAAAAGCACGAGGCCAGGGTCAGTGAGGTCCAGCAAGAGCTCCAGGACGCCATGAGGAAATGCGAGTCCTTGGAGCGCAATATTGCGGATCAAAAGGCCAAACTCGCCAAGGCTTGCCAGAGCGCACAAGATGCCCGGGTTGAAGCCCAGGGCGCTCTCCAGGAGATTCAAGAGGCCAAGAAGATCGCGGCGGGTAAGGCCTTCATTATGCAGAGCAAATATGTGAAGAAGAGGTATCTCTTACTAACCCAGATTTCAAGTTCTCCAGGAGCGTTTGCGGATTTGCCGCACAATGTAGCCGACGCTGCAGAGTTCTTCCGAGTCGAGGAGGGGAGCTCGACGGAGAAGCCGTTCTAGTCGCAATACCTTGCGCCAGAACATCCGGTGCCCTTTAGCGACCAGCTAAAACAGTTGGTCGAACTGCATAGGGTGGCCGAACTAGCCATGAAGGATTTAACAATCCGGCTTTGGCCTGCCGAAGCTATACCAAACAGCTACTTCAGGCTCGTGAAGCGGCTGGTCGATGCCTGCCCCCGGCTTGACGTCATCAAGCGGTCGGTCTGCATCGAGGGTGCGCGGATGGCCTTCGCCCGCGTCAAGGTGCAGTGGGAGAAGATGAACGCCATCAAGCTCGCGACTGAGGGGCCGCCCGCTGGCAAGGAGCACCGCACGCCTGAGCGGTATTTTGAAGATGTCCTGGAGGGGTCCCGCGTTGTGGCGGTGCAATGTGCAAAAGACATCATCTTCGAATGAATGCATTCGTGTTATCGTTGCCTTGTATGATGAAACAAAGCTGATATGTAATATAATATTTGTTATTTAAAATTTTACCTGCTGTGCGGCCGTTTTTATTAAATCTAAGAGTTGGCTAGTCGTCGGCTTCAACCCCCACGTAGGTAGTACGGGGGTGTTCGGGATGGAATCTAAACACTCTTGATCCAAAAAATTTGGTCCTTAAAGGAGGTGTTTAGCACAACGAACCAGGCAATCGGACTATGTGGCTTTATCACCCTCACTTAGCCATAGGATTTCGACAATAAAATATAGGCGCAGCCCCTAGTTAGCATTTAATCCGGACTAGGGTGTTGTAAACACCTGATCGGACTGAGGCCGATCCGTCGCATAATGGGGAAAATCGCGAAAGATTTGTAACCTCCGAACAGCTGACCGGCTCGCGCCGCATCATGACAGTAAGTTTTCGGCTTTCTCTACTGAGGCGCTCATCTGGATAAACCAGGACACAATCGCAGTAGTTCGCCCTTTACTACCCTAGAGATAGAGCGGAACATAAGGTGGTAAGCACAGGAGCCGGGCAACCCAACCATTGACCAAAGACATGATTTGGAGCCAATGCATATAATGCTGAAATTCGGGGCGCCGAACTGTACTGTAGAAGTGTTCGGACTTTGTTGCGATAGTGTGGAGCGTAGTAAAGCCCCTGGCAAATTAAAGCGTAGCAAAGTGTACGTGCACAATTGATAAGAATAACGAAAATGAAATTGTAAGCTAATGCCACATAAGTTGGGCCGCAAACAGTTTTCATTATAATTAAATAAGTACGTCCAAGCGTATTTGTACAGATAGTGCGAGAAGCACCTAGGCTATTTGACATGCCAAGATCAAGGGGGGAGCTTGCATGTGGGTCCTGAAAACAGGTAGAATGACCGTAGAGGGCGACATCTAGAGATCCCCCCACGCATTTGTGCTACTTGCCGCCTTGGTGTATCCTTCCTTTGAAAGGACCGCTGAGCAGGTCGCTGCGAGGGGCCTGTGGAAAAGAAACCTGAAAAGGATAAAAATAAAAGTTAAAGTATGTGTGTCCGGAGAAGGTCTAGTCGTATCGTGGACCACAATCTGGTTATGCCTCCGTCTCTGCCCATGGTATTTTCAGTGCATAGTTATGTACGCGTGGTACGTATGCCGTCACTTGGTCGGGACTGAGACGGAGGTCGAATTGCTAGTCTAGCTCCTGATGAGCCGGATTGTCATGCTGCGAAGTAGTCCGGACTCGCTTGACGGTGTCCGAGAGCTTGGCTGTTGAATTAAAATTCTGTCTTAGAAGGCCGCTCTGTACTTATGCTACTAGGGTCGCGGTGTGCTCCTCAGTACGGAGGGAGCGCTCCGTGTTTCCATTGACTGTTATGACGCCGCGTGGTCCAGGCATCTTGAGCTTGAGATAAGCATAGTGCCGCACCGCATTGAATCGAGTGAATGCGGTTCGTTTGAGCAGTGCGTGATGGCCACTGCGGAAGGGGACAATATCGAAGATTAACTCTTCGCTTATGAAGTTGTCCGGGGATCCGAAGACGACCTCCAATGTGATTGAGCCCGTGCAGCGGGCCTCTACACCTGGTATAATTCCTTTAAAGGTAGTTTTTGTGGGTTTGATTCTCGATGGATCGACGCCCATTTTGCGCACTGTATCCTGATAGAGCAGGTTGCGGCTGCTACCACCATCCTTGAGGACTCGCGTTAGGTGGAATCCATCAATTATTGGGTCGAGGACCAGTGCGGCTGAACTGCCATGACGGATACTGGTCGGATGATCCCTGCGATCGAAGGTGATCGGGCATGACGACCATGGATTAAATTTTGGGGCGACTGGCTCTATCGCATAGACGTCCCTGAGCGCGCACTTGCGCTCCCTCTTGGGGATATGGGTAGCGTATATCATGTTCATTGTTTTGACCCGAGGGGGAAACTTCTTCTGCCCCCCTGTGTTCGGTGGACGGGGCTCCTCGTCATCGTCCTCGCTTTGCGACCCTTTCTCCTTGTTCTCGGCGTTTATCTTGCCGGCATGTTTAAAAACCCAGCAACTCCTGTTGGTGTGATTGGCTGGTTTATCGGGGGTGCCATGTAACTGGCATGGACGATCGAGTATGCGGGCCAAGCTGGATGAGCCCGAATTGTTCCTTTTGAACGGCTTCTTCCGCTGGCCAGACTTGGAGCCACTGAATCCGGCGTTGACCTCCGTGTCGTCGGTATTATCACTGTTGCTTTGACGCTTGTGTCTTGGAAGTGCGTTATATCGACTAGAGGGGGGGTGAATAGGCGATTTATGAATTCTTCACTGAGGAATTTGCGGGTGAGGAAATTCCTTAGCGAAGAACTACTTGCATCGGAATAAGTACTCAAGAGTAAGCATAGCAAAACATAGGCATGGTCATCATGATGAAATGAAGACAAACACAGAGTACAGAAAGCTTAAACATAGGATAGCACAGGATGAAGACAAACAGACTGAAGAAATTGAACTAAGGAAATTGAGAAAGTCTTCAGACAAAGTCTTCAAACACAAATATGAACAAGTGCACAACACAGTTATGAGGAAATGAAAGAGTTGAGGAAATAGAACCAGTAGGCTTGGTGAAGACAATGATTTGGTAGACCAGTTCCAACTGCTGTCTCAGTTGTACATCTGGTTGGAGTGGCTAGGTATTTAAACCTGAGGACACACAGTCCCGGACACCCAGTCCTGAACACACAATCTAAGACACCTAGTCCTCACCGTATTCTCCTTGAGCTAAGGTCACACAGACCTTGCCCAATCACTCGTGGTAAGTCTTCAGGTGACTTCGGAACCTTCACAAACTCGGTCACTCGGCGATCCACAATTTCCTCTTGGATGCTCTAGACCATGACGCCTAACCGTCTAGAAGAAGCACAGTCTTCAAAGGTAACAAGCATCGGATCCACACAGGATCAATCTCTTCAGTGATGCTCAATCACTTTAGGTTTCTGGGTGTTTGGGTTTGGGTTTTCCTCACTTGATGATTTTCGCTCAAAGTCCTCGGAGGATGGGGTGCTCTCAAATGACAAGTGTCAGTTTCTCTCGGAGCAGCCAACCAGCTAGTGGTTGTAGGGGGCGGCTATTTATAGCCTAGGGAGCAGCCCGACATGATAAGACATAAATGCCCTTCAATGATATGACCGTTAGGTGTGTAGATATTTTGGGACAGCTGGCGCATAGCACAGCAACGGTCGGAATTTTGAGTATCAAATTCCTCAGGGCTATCATGTTCCTCACCGTGTAGGTAATCCGCACTGGCGAATTCCTAATTCCTCAGTCTGAACAAATTCCTCAGAGACCAGAAGAATTTCGTCTCTGTCACTGAAGAATATGGCTGAACTGTATGAGATTTCCAATGGCTTCACTCGAAGGGATTGGTAGGTGTAGGATTTTGAGTTGAGCATCACATGGAAATTTTTCCTTAGTATTTCCACGACCCCCTTTAACAGTACGGTGTTTCCTATGACTCAAGAAAGAGAAAATGAAACTACAAAAACAAAAGTCTTCACGCTTCATGTTCCTCAAATGAATACCAAGTCTTCAAGGTCACACCAATTTCTTCACTTTCAAAGTCTTCAGTCGAAGAACTTCATTTTTAGGGGTCGACTTTCACTGTAAATATCAAACTTCTCATAGACTTATAGACCTGTGTACACTCATAAACACATTAGTCCCTTAACCTATAAGTCTTCAATACACCAAAATCACTAAGGGGCACTAGATGCACTTACAATCTCCCCCTTTTTGGTGATTGATGACAATATAGGTTAAGTTTTCAACGGGGATAAACATATGAAGTGTAAATACTGATATTGAGGAATTTGATTGCAAGATATAGAAGAACTCCCCCTTAAGATGTGCATAGTGAGGAATTTGCTTTTGAAGCAATGCACACTTGAAGAGTTGAATCATGGAGATCTCCCCCTATATCTTGTAATTCATACACGCATTTGACATAATATATGAAGAATTTGAAATGCATGATGAAATATGGTGACTGATGTAATTCAGCATGCGTGCAATAACATTAACGAGGAATAAGCATGCAGAAGAAAACAGCAAAAGTATCAGGCCACCATAGAGTTTTAAGTTTACAACCCGATCCAACAAAGTCATCAGAAGAACGAGAGTTGTAACTTAGAAAAAAAACGCCCATATAAGATAGACCCGCTTGAAGACTAACTCAAATTTCTCCCCCTTTGTCATCAAATGACCAAAAGGTTTGAAAATGAGGACTAACGCCCATGAAGAATATCAAGTTGATGAAGGAGCGTCAGTGTTGTTGGGGTCGTTTGTTGTAGTAGGGCCTGCCGCAGTGTCGTCCAAGTCTTCATGTTCATCAGTGTCACGTGATGAAGAATAGGAGCTGGCCACCAAGGAAGGAACCTTGACCTTCTTGTACTTCTTCAGAGGGGGTGCAGCCCAGTCAAAATCTTCCTTGAGACCCATTTTCTTCAGATCTTCTTCACCATATATGTGCGACAAAACAGCCCAGGTGCGGTTGAGGGTTTCATGAAGGTAGTAATGGTTTTTCTTCACTGCATTGTGGGTAGCAGTCATGTTGTGAAGAATTGAACCAAACTGACGCTTGACCCATTTGTGATTGCGATCAACCTTCTGGTGAAGACTGAGGAGAAGCTCACGGTCGGTCATCACCCTGGGAGCTGTGCCTCGAGGATTTTGCTTGGGAGCGTTGGCGGCAGAGTCATGGGTGGCAGAGTCATCATTGGTGGAGTAGGATGCAGCCTTCCAAAATTGACCATCCAATGGACGAATGCCTTCATCAATGACAGCAGTAGCCTTGCCCTTTTCATCAGCTGAGGAGAATGTCCGTTTGAGGACTTCTATCGGGGGCAAGTAGCTGCAATGGTTCAGTGTATCAGCTTTGTAGTTGAGTGAAGACCTTGTTCTGATGAATCTCATAATCCACGGAGCATAAGGCTTCAACTCAAATGGTGACATTGCGACATTGGCCAGAGTCCTCATGAAGAAATCATGGAAGTTGACAGGAACGACATGAATGATATTGAAAAGCAGATTCTTCATGATGCCAACGACTTCTTCATTCGAGTCCTGGCCCTTGATAGGACTCAATGTCTTCGTCAAAATGCGATAGACAGTCCGAGGCACATATAACAATTCCTTCACAAGGAATTTTGTTCTTGGGGCCTGACCTGGCTTCAATGGCTTCATCAGCACTTGCATATAGTGATCTGTAAGCTCAGGTTCACTGTAGAAGCAACAAGCAGCTTCAAGGGGAGGACTGAGAGGCAAAGCCCGAAGCAATTCAGTAGCTGGTGCTTTGTAGTGAGTATTTTCAGACATCCAGTCCAGCACCCATGAATTCACATCTTCAGAGTCTCCGGTGATGTGCAGAGTTGCATAAAATTGAAGAATGAGTTCTTCATTCCAATCACATATGTCAGTGCAGAAATTTAACAGTCCAGCGTCGTAAAGAACACTGAGGACTGGCCCGAAGCACGGCAGAGACTCCATATCCATGTGAGGAATGTGCTCATGATCATAGACTTTGTCTTTGTTGAACAACACTGAGGAATAAAAATTTGCCTGGCTGGCAGTCCAGAAAGGCCTCTTCCTAATGCGAGCAGAGTCATAGGGGTTGTAATCAGTGAAGAATACGTGCTCGCCGAAGAAATCATTAGCCTTGAATTTTTGCTTCCTTGAGAATGGATCCTTTGGTTTGGGCAGAGGAGTGTCAGTCAGTTGCATTACAACCTCAGGAATCGCAATCTCAGGTTCTTCAGGCTAAGGAATTTCTGGTTCCTCTTCAGTGGCAGTCTGGATCTTCAATTCTTCATTTTCATTTTCTTCAGCACTAGTGGCTGGAATTTGTTCATGAGCTTCATCAGATTCCATTTGAACTGTAGTTGCTGGGGACTGAGGAATTTGTTGCAATGGAGTGAAGAGTGGAGAGTTGGGGTGCTGACTTTCCCAGAAGTCATCATTCATCACTGGTGTGGTACAGCCAATGTCCACATCTTCATCTCCTATTTCTTCAACGCCAGCCTCTTCAGCAGTAAACTGAGGCATGGGCGAGGAAACTTTGGGGGTTGAAGGGATTTTATCCACTTCAATTTCTTCATCCATCTGCTCTGACGAAGCAGCAGAAGGATTTTCTTCATCAGATCCGCTAGGGATCACATATTCTTCATCAAAAGGGACGATTTCCTTTGATGGCATGGAGGAAATAGGAACAGCATCAATTGGATTAGTAAATGAGCTTGTCAATTTCTTCATCTTCTTCGGTGCTGAAGAATCTGAAGGAGCTGATGCTTTCCTTTTCTTCATGGTTGCACGCTCTACAGCCTTGGTCTTCTTCACATCTGATGCAGATGGAAGAATTGGAGTTGGAGTAGGCGCAGGAGGAGCAGAGGAATGTTGTTGATTTTCTTCAGGCACAACTGATGCAGTTGCCCTGACCTCTTCATTTTCTTCAGGCGCACCACTAGTTGATGCCCTGGCAATTTCATCAGAGGCTGGAATGCAGTCATCAGCCCTGGAACTTACATTTTCTTCAGCAGCCTGATTTTCATCAGCGGTGCTGGCATGTTCTTCAGTGGGCTGAGCAGATGCTTCATCCTGAGGAATTTCTTGTTGCGATAGGGCTGCAACATTTGAGGTGAACATCTTAGTCAATTCGACAAACCTGACCTTGGCTCCTTTCCAATCAGCATAGTAAGCATTGAAGTCATCGCTGAGGGTTTTGATTTCAGACTAGATCTTCACAAGTTCATCAGTTGTCATAGAGACAACATTGTTCTTTAGGAATTTCTCCTTCCTGTACTGTGCTTTCTTGAGCTGCCTGGCCTTCTCAAATTTTCATTTTTCTTCTTGGATGAAGGCAGTCAATATATGACTTTGACCAGGAGTCAGCTTGAAGTCAGGCATAGGAGTGTTTGGGTCCTTGTGCCAGAGATCAATGTAATCGAGGATCAACTTTGGATCCAAAAGCAGAGGCACATTTGTGCCCTTGGCTCTAGCGGCCCTGACTTGCTTATCTCTGATGATTTCAGCAAGTTCTTCATCATCAGCTTCGTCTTCTTCAGACGGCACTTGGAAGGCGACCTGCTTCTTGTGAGAACTTGGGCGAGATCCTCGTCCAGCAGTGGTCTTTGTCTCCAATAGAGAGGGTCCTGTTGAAGAATTTGGTGCAGCTGAGGAACTAGATGAAGCTCCTGAGGCAATAGCGATGCATGTAGTCCTTTGGCACGTGGCAAGATGCACAGGTGCTGAGGATTTGGTCGGAGCAGCTGAGGACTTTGGAGGAGCAAGAGCAGCGTGAGGAATTGGTCGTGAGGGCTTAGAAGAAAAGGCACTTGGCTTGTGCGCAGGCTTCTTTGCCATGGATTTCTTCGGCCTTACAGAGGCCTCAGTGGCAGCAGGAGCAGAATCTTCATTGAATTTCTTCACTGCATATTTTGCCTGTTTGGCCAGCTTGTCCTGGCGCTTGGCCCATTCTTCAGGAAACACTCACCGCGTTTGATGATAGTGGGATCTGCTTCTTGGCCAGGTGCCAATGGTGGTCTTGAGCATGGAGGAGTAACAGCGAATTTCTTCATGTACTTTGGAGTCACATATCTGTACTCCCTCCACTCTCTTGCCCATCTCCTCTCTATCTTCGGAATGCACACCTTGCGCTGATTTTTATCTTCCTTAGGGGGTGTGCAGTACCCAGCATAGATGTCCTTAGGGATTTCAAATGCAGTGTTGACCTCAGGCCTCTTTCCTCCTTTCTGTGGCTTCTTTCCATCAGCCATTTTCTTCAGATGAGGAATTTGGACAATTGAATTTTCTGAAGAAGTATGTAACTTTTCTTCGAGGAACGCTGCAAATGAGTTAAGTTGATGAGAACCTAGTGATTCAGCTGCGGACATGAGTACCTGTGAACAGAGTATAGTTGCGAGGAATTTGGAGAGGTCATATGCGTTCTCAGAAGGTTTTTCAAAAAGAACAAGTTTGAGGAATTTGACCAGGCGAGTCTTCAAGAATTTCACTAAGCGTTCTCAGTCTTAGGTTCCAGAGTTGTACAGATCAGAGATCCGCACAATTGAGGAATCTTGAAGAGAAATTATAGCTTAGAGAAATGAATCAAGATCAGATGACATGTGAGGTGTTTAGTGTGTGAAGAATTTGAAGAGTAAACACCTTTTGAAGATTTTGTAGAAATCATTTGAATCAAAGAGGGCAGTAAAAGTAACTTTTAATTACCCTGAACGAAGAACACGACGAACTGTGAGGTGGAGAAGTGAAGTTCGTCTGTGCAGATCTTCCACGCCAAACTCGGCAGTAGAAGACGGCTATGGCGGCGGCGGAGTGAAGATTTCCGTGGCCGGCGCGTGTACGACGGCGACGAGGTCGAGGCAGTGAAGCTCTTCCTCACTGGCAACGATGAAGTAGCAGCGGCGCTAGGGTTTGAGAAGCTTGAGCTGGAGAGAGGTCGAGCGAAGTAAAGGCAGTGAGGAATGGGAGAGGGGGTATTTATAGCCACAGTGAAAAACTGTTCGCCCGAAGAAATTGGACGAACGTGCCCCTGACCCTTCGCATTCGCTTGACATGTGTCACCCACGTACTGAGAAGTGGAGATCGTGTTAGATCATGGGTGAATAGATAAGTATTTCGTGGGATGCGGAACGGTTTGAGCGGCAAAGCCAAAAATTTGGATAAGATAAGTTAAAAGTTCCGTTCGCAAATTCTTCAGCTGACAAGGACACAATGAAGATTTTGAACGAGTTTGAAATAGAACGCACATGAAGAATTTGTGAATAGATTGGGTTGAGTATAGCAGAGAGGGGGAAGAGTCCGATCACATTCACTTAGCAGAAATAGCAACTTGAAGAATTAGCAATAAGTGAATGTTGTAGAGGACATAAACTCATATATATATATATATAGCCAATGAGAAAAACGACGGAAACAGTGAAGATTTTGCAAAGTTGAAGAATTTGAACAACTGAGGAATTTCAAAAACTGAGGAAAAATTCAATTGAAGATTTTCGACTTTTGGTGGTGGCGTGACCCACCGTATAAGAATGATGATTTCAGACACCACGTACAATTGTCGTAGGGTTTTGAGAATAAAATTCTTCGTTAATTTATTCACACTTAGAGTGTTATTCTTCATTGATTGAAGAAAAACGTTTCTTCATGTGTTGCACATCTAAGTCATCAATTTTGCATAAGCGTTAGGATGAGTGTCCTTTTCAAAGAACATTCGAAGATTCTAGGATATTTAGCTCACACCGCAACTTGCTAAATCTCTTCTCATCCAAGGGCTTTGTGAAGATATCGGCTAGCTGTTCTTGAGTCTTCACATGCTCAATAGAAATGTCGCCCTTCAACACATGATCGCGAAGAAAATGATGACGAATCTGAATGTGCTTTGTCTTCGAGTGCTGAACTGGGTTGTGAGCAATCTTGATGGCACTCTCATTGTCACAGAAGAGAGGCATATTCTTCACGTTGACGCCATAGTCCTTGAGAGTTTGCTTCATCCACAGCAATTGAGCACAGCAAGAGCCAGCAGCAATGTACTCAGCTTCAGCAGTAGACAGTGATACGCAGTTCTGTTTCTTCGAGGACCAACAGACCAAAGATCGTCCAAGGAAATGACATGTACCAGATGTTGACTTGCGGTCCACACGATCACCAGCATAGTCAGAGTCAGAATATCCAATGAGATCAAAAGCCGAGCCCTTGGGGTACCATAATCCAAGTGTTGGTGTGTGAGCTAGATATCGAAGAATATGTTTCACAGCCTTATGGTGTGATTCCTTCGGTGTAGCTTGAAATCGGGCACACATGCAAACACTAAGCATTATATCTGTCCTAGATGCACATAAGTACAATAAAGAACCAATCATGGAGCGGTATACCTTATGATCGAAGTCAGTACCATTTTCATCAGTGCACAGACGGCCATTTGTGGGCATAGGAATTTTGACGCCTTTGCAATCTTGCATGCCGAATTTCCTCAGTACATCCTTGAGGTATTTCTCCTGATATATGAATATGCCATTGTGCTGTTGACGAATTTGAAGACCTAAGAAGAATTTCAACTCTCCCATCATAGACATTTGATATTCTTCGCTCATCATATAGGCAAATTCATCACTATAACGTTGGTCAGTACATCCAAAGATAATATCATCAACATATATTTGGCACACAAACAATTCACCATCATAAGATTTAGTGAAAAGAGTAGGGTCGAGTGAACCAGGTTTGAAGCCTTTCTTCATGAGGAATTCCTTCAAAGTATCATACCACGCCCGAGGGGCCCGCTTGAGGCCATAGAGGGCCTTATTGAGTCTGAAGACTTTGTCAGGATGCTTTGGATCTTCAAAACCTGGGGGTTGAGCAACATATACTTCTTCCTCAAGCTTACCATTGAGGAATGCACTTTTCACATCCATTTGATATAAAGTGATATCATGATGGTTAGCATAAGCAAGTAATATGCGAATAGCCTCAAGTCTAGCAACAGGTGCAAAAGTTTCATCGAAATCAATTCCTTCAACCTATGTGTAGCCTTGAGCTACAAGCCGTGCCTTATTCCTCACCACAAGGCCGTTTTCATCTTGCTTGTTGCGGTAGATCCACTTTGTGCCAATGATATTGTGCTTGCGAGGATCTGGACGTTTGACCAGTTCCCAGACGTTGTTGAGTTCGAATTGATGTAATTCTTCTCATGGCCTGAATCTACTCAGGCTCCAGAAATGCTTCATCTACCTTAATGGGCTCTATGATAGAGACAAAAGCATAGTTCCCACAAAAGTTAGATAAATGTGAAGCTTTTGAGCGTGTGAGAGGACCTGGTGCTCCAATGTCATCGATGACCTTTTCAACTTGCACTTCTTTTGCAACGCGAGGATGAGTTGGTTGTCTTCGAGGAATTTGATCAGCATTTTCTTCAGCACCATTTCTTCAGCATTCTCTTCAGGTGCATTAGCTTGACGTTCTTCATGTTCTGGAATGAATTCTTCAGCAGATTCTTCGGTTGGAATGACATCCTCAGTAGCCTTGAACTTGATAGTTTCCTCAGGTGCTGCTTCATCTATCACAGAGGGTAGGTGCTCTCTTTGCGAGCCATTAGTTTCAACGAACCGCACATCTACAGTTTCAACAACCTTGTGAAGAACGTTGTTGAAGACTCTGTAGGTGTGCGAGTCCTTTCCGTAACCAAGCATAAAACCTTCATGTGCTTTCGGTGCAAATTTAGAATTGTGATGAGGATCTCTAATCCAACATTTAGCACCGAAGACTTTGAAATAACTCACATTGGGTTTCTTGTCAGTGAGGAGTTCATAGGCAGTCTTCTTGAAGAATTTGTGAAGATATACCCTGTTGATGATATGGCACGCAGTATAAATTGCCTCAATCCAGAAGTGACGAGGCGTCTTGTACTCATCAAGCATAGTGCGAGCCATCTCAACAAGAGTTCTGTTCTTGCGCTCCACGATGCCATTCTGCTGAGGAGTATAAGGAGCAGATAACTCATGAGTAATACCAAGTTCATCAAGATAGTCATCAAGACCAGAATTCTTGAACTCAGTACCATTGTCACTTCTGATATGTGCTTGATCTTCACACCAAAGTTGGTTGAAGCCCTCGAGGAAAATCGTTTGAAGACTTCCTGCACTTCATGTTTGTAAGTAACAATGTGTACCCATGTGTATCGAGAGTAATCATCAACAGTAACAAAGCCATAGAGAGATGCGTCATTTGTGACTGCTGAGTAATGGTTAGGACCGAAGAGATCCATATGAAGCAATTCAAATGGTCGAGTAGTGGTCATGATAGTCTTCGCTGGATGCTTAGCCTTGGCCATCTTTCTAGCTTCACAAGCTCCACACAAGTGATCCTTGAGGAATTTGACATTCTCAATGCCAATGACATGCTTCTTCTTCGCAAGCGTGTGCAAATTCCTCATGCCTGCATGACCAAGTCGTCAATGCCATAGCCAGCCTTCTGAAGCTTTTGCAAGTAGGCACACGCCTGGTTGCGGTCCTGTGGAGAAATCAACAATATAAAAGTCTCCTCTCCTAAAGCCTTCGAAGACTTTGGAATTGTCAGCTTCCATAACCACAACACAACGATACTTGCCATAGACAACAACCATATCAAGATCACAAAGCATTGAGACAGACATAAGGTTGTATCCTAAGGACTCGACAAGCATGACTTTGTCCATGTGTCGATCCTTTGTGATCGCAACCTTACCTAGACCCAATACCTGACTTTTGCCTTTGTCGGCGAAGATGATATGCTTCAGATGCGATGGTGATAAGGGAGCATCCATCAATAGATTATTGTCACCAGTCATGTGATTTGTACATCCACTATCGAGGACCCACTCAGTGGCTTTGGGTTGATCATCCTGCAGATGAATTAGTGCAGCTTACGAACTTCATATACTTCATCAATGAAGAATATGACATCACAATTCATCAGACCAATTTCATCAAGCAATGCAATAGTTAAAGTAGTATGAGGACGTGAGAAATGAAAGTTCATTTCTTCATGATTAGCCTGCGTCCTTTCAGGCACTTTTCAGGTCTCCAGCAAATTCTTCAGACGTCTAAGTACGTCTGGAGACCTGACCCTGCATAAAAGATTAGTTCTTTTTCTTCACCACCCACATCTGAAGGGGTGGCAAAGAGTTCATCACTCTGCGAGCTCCATACGAGAAAGGTGGCATAGAAGCCAATCCATTTCGTTTCACATAAGAGGAGTTAGGGTAAGCATATGAATAAGCAGAGAAATTCTTCGAGGACTTATGAACATAATGATTAGAAGAATAATGCTCATATTCATAGCCCTTGGCTCTTCCCTGCAAAACAGAGTTGTTAGCACAATGATGTTCATATGAGAACTTTGATCCTTTTGAGGAATTTGATCCACGTTAGGAATTTGGTCCGTATGAGGACTTGGATCCATATGAAGAATTTGGCCTATATGAAGAATTTGATATGGGGTTCCTATTCTTCATAGATGGTGTCATGAGGACATTCACCTGAAGACTTTCAAGGCACCTTTTGGGAACCCAGATTTTCTTCATAGAAGAACTGTTCCTGCAGTTAGTGCCAACATATCTAGCAAATACTTCACCATTCTGATTTTTAAACAGTTTGTAGTTGGAGTCAAATGACTCATCAGAAGAATGAGAAGATTCACATGTAAAGCCAGATAAATTAGATGGATCAACTGGAGGTCCCTTTGCAGCAACCCATGAGGTTTTGGGGTACTGCTCAGGCTTCCAATATGTACCATCAGCATTGAGTTTCCTCTCAAGGGCAATACCCTCTTTCCTAGGGTTCCTGTTGAGGATCTGCTTTTTAAGCACATCACAAAGAGTCTGATGCCCTTTGGGACTTTTGTACATGCCTGTCATGTACAATTCCTTCAGCCCTGCATCGTCAGTGATACTAGCAATGTCCTCAGATGAGGAATTAGTGATAGCAGAGATAGTTGAAGAATTTGTAGCATTAGAAGCATTTGAACATTCAGGTGAAGAATTAGCAGATTCACGTTCAATGCATTTCAAACATGGAGGAACAAATTCTTCCTGAGCAGCGCTGATTTGTTGAGCAAGTAATGAATCGCGATCCTTCTGAAGATCTTCATAACTCACTCTTAGCTTCTCAAGATCTTGCTTTCTTTGAAGAAATTCATAAGAAAGCTTCTCATGATCAGATAAGAGAGTGTTATGTTGATCTTGAAGGGTGTCATACTTAGTATGAAGTCTCTGAAGACTTTCAGCCAAAGCTTTTGACTGATCCATTTCTTCACCCAACATATCATTGCTCTTACTAAGTATGTTGTGAACCTTTTCCAAAGCTCTTTGTTGTTTAGCGGCAAGGGAAGTAAGTTTGACATAACTGGGTCCAAATTCATCACCAGATTCATCATCACTGGATTCAGACAGATAGCATCCAGTTACCTTTTCACCATCTGCCATAAGGCATGGTGAGGAGGATGATGATTCTGGTTCGAATGTCATTGATTTGAGAGATTCCTTGAAGTCCTCAAACCAAGGATCATGACGGGTTCGATGACCTTCATAGACATCAGAGAGACGGTCTCAGATAAGCTTCGCTTGATCGAGATGCATAATGTTCCTGAACTGATTTTGAGACAGACAGAAGCAGATGACGTCCTTCGCCGTGAGGTTGAGAAGAGTGTACTTGCGAATGTCATCAGCTTCCGCCGTCTTGCACAGATCGGTAAGACCAATGTCAGTGACGGTCCATAGTTCGCTGTTCATTGCCATGATGTGCTTCTTCATCATGGCCTTCCACTTGGGATACTCGTGACCGTCAAAGATGGGGCATGTCACTTTCTTCATACATGCGGTCGACATAACTAAACTCCAGGTGGTTAAACCAAAATCACACAGAACAAGGGAGTACCTTGCTCTGATACCAATTGAAAGTGCATTATATCGACTAGAGGGGGGGTGAATAGGCGATTTTTATGAATTCTTCACTGAGGAATTTGCGGGTGAGGAAATTCCTTAGCGAAGAACTACTTGCAGCGGAATAAGTACTCAAGAGTAACCATAGCAGAACATAGGCATGGTCATCATGATGAAATGAACACAAACACAGAGTACAGAAAGCGTAAACACGGGATAGCACAGGATGAAGACAAACAGACTGAAGAAATTGAACTGAGGAAATTGAGAAAGTCTTCAGTCAAAGTCTTCAAACACAGATATGAACAAGTGCACAACATAGTTATGAGGAAATGAAAGAGTTGAGGAAATAGAACCAGTAGGCTTGGTGAAGACAATGATTTGGTAGACCAGTTCCAACTGCTGTCTCAGTTGTACATCTGGTTGGAGCGGCTAGGTATTTAAACCTGAGGACACACAGTCCCGTACACCCAGTCCTGAACACACAGTCCAGGACACCTAGTCCTCACCCTATTCTCCTTGAGCTAAGGTCACACAGACCTCGCCCAATCACTCGTGGTAAGTCTTCAGGTGACTTCGGAACCTTCACAAACTCGGTCACTCGGCGATCCACAATTTCCTCTTGGATGCTCTAGACCATGACGCCTAACCGTCTGGAAGAAGCACAGTCTTCAAAGGTAACAAGCATCGGATCCACACAGGATCAATCTCTTCAGTGATGCTCAATCACTTCAGGTTTGTGGGTGTTTGGGTTTGGGTTTTCCTCACTTGATGATTTTCGCTCAAAGTCCTCGGAGGATGGGGTGCTCTCAAATGACAAGTGTCAGTTTCTCTCGGAGCAGCCAACCAGCTAGTGGTTGTAGGGGGCGGCTATTTATAGCCTAGGGAGCAGCCCGACATGATAAGACATAAATGCCCTTCAATGATATGACCGTTAGGTGTGTAGATATTTTGGGACAGCTGGCGCATAACACAGCAACGGTCGGAAATTTGAGTATCAAATTCCTCAGGGCTATCATGTTCCTCATTGTGTGGGCAATCCGCACTGGCGAATTCCTAACTCCTCAGTCACAACAAATTCCTCAGAGACCAGAAGAACTTCATCTCTGTCACTGAAGAATATGACTGAACTGTATGAGATTTCCAATGGCTTCACTCGAAGGGATTGGTTGGTGTAGGATTTTGAGTTGAGCATCACATGGAAATTTTTCCTTAGTATTTCCTCGACCCCCTTTAACAGTACAGTGTTTCCTATGACTCAAGAAAGAGAAAATGAAACTACGAAAACAAAAGTCTTCACGCTTCATGTTCCTCAAATGAATACCAAGTCTTCAAGGTCACACCAATTTCTTCACTTTCAAAGTCTTCAGAAATCCAAACTCTTCAGTCTAAGAATTTCATTTTTAGGGGTCGACTTTCACTGTAAATATCAAACTCCTCATAGACTTATAGACATGTGTACACTCATAAACACATTAGTCCCTTAACCTATAAGTCTTCAATACACCAAAATCACTAAGTGGCACTAGATGCACTTACATGTCTGTTGCGTCGGGGCTTGCCGTTGCTATTTCTGGCTTCCGAAGTGCTAGGTTCGCTTGCATTGTTATTGCTACGGGCTAGCCAGCTATCTTCGCCCGCGCAAAAGTGGGTCATAAGCGCCGTGAGGGCTGTAATGGACTTCGGTTTTTCTTGGCCGAGGTGTCGGGCGAGCCATTCGTCCCGGATGCTATGTTTAAAGGCCGCTAGGGCTTCAGTGTCCGGACAGTCGACGGTCTGGTTCTTTTTGGTTAAGAACCTAGTCCAGAATTTCCTGGCTGACTCTCCGGGCAGTTGAATTATGTGACTTATGTCATCGACATCCGGAGGTCGGACATATGTGCCTTGGAAGTTATCGAGGAAGGCTTCTTCCAAGTCCTCCCAGCTGCCAACGAAGTTTTCGGGCAGACTGTTCAACCAGTGCCGAGCTGGTCCTTTGAGTTTTAGTGGGAGGTATTTGATGGCATGGAGATCATCACCGCGGGCCATATGAATATGGAGAAGAAAATCCTCGATCCATACCGCGGGGTCTATTGTCCCATCATATGATTCAATGTTTACAGGTTTAAACCCTTCTGGGAATTTGTGCTCCATTATCTCGTCAGTGAAGCAAAGGGGGTGTGCGGCGCCTCTATATCGGGCCATGTCGTGACGTAGCTCGGATGGAGTTCCTTTGCGGTTCTTGGCCCGGGCGTGATTATGATTGTTGCGTCCGGCTAGATAGCCATTGTCGCGTGTCGGGGCAAGACCCCGCGATCCATAGATCTATCTGTTCTGACCTGCTCTGCTGTCCAAGTCCCGCCACAGGTCATATGTATGTCCCCGAGTTGTTTTATCTCTGCCTTTACGGTGAGGTAGTACGGGCTGGTGTTCGGCTTGTATTGTCGCTTTGTCCCGGCCACGTGGTTGTCGATCAGCCGCATTGCGTGATGATGGAACGGGCTCCAGCGCCTCGTCATCGAACTGAGGTAGCAATTTGCGCTTTAGATAAGTTTTGGCTGGGCGCTCGAGGGCGTATTCCTCGGCTGCCAGGACATTAGTCCATGGTCAGCTTGAAGCTGCCGCCGCTTCTTTTTCAGGCTCCTTGTAGTGGCTATTTGTCGGATCTTGGGTTCCGGCAAACCCTCAAGGTTCGAACACTGGGGTGCACGCGAAGTCTTTCCCTCCTACCGATCTACGCCCTAGCTCGCTAAGATCTCGCGGACGAACTCGACGAACCCACAACACAGAAAGACACGAGATTTATACTGGTTCGGGCCACCGTTGTGGTGTAATACCCTACTCTAGTGTGGTGGTGGTGGATTGCCTCTTGGGCCGATAATAAACAGTACAGAGGGAAGAACAACCTCCTGAGGTTGAGGTGTTCTTGTGCTTGGTGACTTAGCGGGAGAGAGCTGGATGAACTGCTCGATCCCCTCTACTGTGGCGGCTAGCTCTACTTATATAGGCCCTGGTCCTCTTCCCATATATTGAGCGGGAAGGGAGCCAACAACGGCGGGCAAATTTGAAGGGGGACAGATAGTACAAGCTATCCTGACAAAAGTGGTCTTCGCCTGCAAAAGGCTCTGGTGGTGACGCTGTCTTGGGCTCCACGATGACCTCCGTCTTGCCGTCCTTCTGATCTTGGTCTCGTTGCACCGATATGGCAACCTTTGCCTGATCCCTCAGTACTCCTCGCTTGCGCTGGCTTCCTTAGCACCAAAGAGGAAACAAGGACGCTGCACGCACTGGTGCCCGCCTGGCATCGATCGTCATGGCTCACATCACGAGAGCCTCGTGAGGTTTGCCCTGCCTTGATATCTCCGCTCCTCGTGAGCCTGCCTGACTAGGCCACTCCTGAGGAGGTCTTGCATCGTCTGCCTCGCGAGGCTTGGCCCATCGCGAGGGTCTTGGATGCCTTGTTGATGAAGATGGGCTGTACGGCCTGCTGGCTTAGCCACGCCATGGGCCGCAAGCAGGCAAGTCTGGGGACCCCCGTTCCCAGAACGCCGACAGTAGCCCCCGGGCCCAAGGTGCGCTCGGGCTTGGCTTCGCGGCGAAGCCAAGGGTCAAGTACGGAGCACCGCGGGCCCCAAAAGCAGGCGGCCTCGGTTGACGCATGGCGGTTGATTGGACGTGGGCGTCTTCACTTCCCCACGCTGCCTCGGCAAGTGCACGACTTGACAAGTCCCTGCGACATGCAAGGAGAACCATCATTACCTGCGATCGTGGGAGGCGCCGGTTGGCCTTCTTCCATTATAAATGGGGAGGGGGCAGAGCCCCCGTCGCCCATCTCTTTCTTGCTTGCTTGCTTCTTCCTCCTCGCTCCATTGCTTGCAGTGCCACCAATGGTGCCACGAAGGAAGTTCTCTGCCGACGAGAAGGGAAAGGCCCCTCGCGAGGGACCCGGCTCCCCGGCGCCCAAGCGCGGACACGGCCGTCCGCGCAAGCACGCCGCGACCCCCGCCGTGGTCCATTGTCGAGGCGGCGCCGCGGCACGTGGAGGGGGTCGTCCCAGCCATGGCGATCCAGTTGACGAGGGGAGGCGTGCTATCGTGGCGCAGCCCCCTGTCCGCGCTTCCACACGGCGGAGGTGTCGCCGGAGTTTGTCGTCTGGTCGGAGAACCCGGCCGGCAACTGGCTCCAACTTCCGCACTTCTTCGCCGGCGAACTGTCGGCCTCTGGTCCAGGCGGACTCTGGTTGCAGGCGGATGGTTGCTGCACAAGGCCTCTTGGGTTGCAGTCGAGTCTTCCGCCGCGGGCAACATAGCCCTGGCCCGCGCCTGGCAGACGTTCGCCCGCGCGCGCGGCCTGGGCAGGCGGTGCACCCTCCACTTCAAGTACGATGGTGGATCGACCCTCTATGTGAGGGTATTTGGGGAAGATGGTCGCCGCGCCGGGTGCTGCCCCGAGGCGAACGACGGTGAGGAGGTGCTCGGCCTTGGGGACGGTCGCGACGAGGATGAGGGCGAGCCTGCCCTCGGCGGCGACCGTGTCTCGTCCAGCTACGGCGGCTCTTCCTCCAGCAATAGGTCCAGCAGTGGCGGCTACGACCAGCCGCCGCGCCCGCTTTGAAGGCGGCAGTGGGTCATCTCGTCGCCGCGCCTCCGTAAAGCGCAAGGGAGGATCCGGCTAGGCTCGGGGTGCCGCTAGGGGCCTGCCTCCGTGGATCACTGCAACGCTACTTTTGTTTTACTCTTTTTCCTGCATCAAGAATGAAACCAGTATGGGCCCAGGGGGCGTGTACCGAACTATGGTTCCTCGGTTATTGCACTATGCGTGTTGTTCCCGTGCCGTGTCGTTATTTTGCGCAAAGATAACTTAACCTGGTATATTCATGACGCCCTCTTCCTCACGAGGCGCTTATTTCCTCGTGTCCATCTTGCCTTGGTGTCCTGCATTCGTTCAGGAACTTCAAAAACTCGTTAGGAAGTGCGTTAAAAGATTTGCCGTTCACCCTGGCCCTGACCTGACGCTTTGTATCGCGGTACCCGAGGGGCACGGACTAGGAGAGGTGCGCCAGCTTTTGGGCTCGAGCGAGGGTGGCTCGCGAGAAGGCAGAGAGGGGAAAAAATGCTCGCGAGGGCACCTGCCTAGCCCCCTTGTGAGGTATGCGAGAGAGAGAACACGAGCAAACCCGAGCCAGAAAAATGCGGTGAGAGGCGAGGGAATCAAATCAGCAAGGAACGCCAAAAGCAAACTTTCATTAAGGAAAAGCGAGCCAACTACGGAAAGCAAATGAAAAGCCGCGTTCGGCACCTAATCTAGTCTTCAAGTCTTCTCACCTGCGTGGAGCTAAGTGCTGCCACTAGGCGTGGGCGGGAGCCCCAGGGCCTGAGGCCGGCGCTCCTGAGACACCGGGGCGTGTACAGGCCCAACTCATTATTATGTGAGAGTGTCACGGGCGGTGATTCTTGACAGGCACCGGGCCTTCTTCACAGGCTCTGGGCCTTTCTTCACAGGCTCTGGGCCTTGCTTCATGGGTAGAACTTCCGGAGGTGCTGGATGTTCCAGGCGTTTCGGATAGGTACCCCGTCTTGTGTCGCCAGGCGCACGGCGCCAGGCCTGGAGATGTGGACGACCTTGAATGGGCCCTCCCACATTGGTGAAAGCTTATGCAGCCCTTCCCTAGAGAGGACCCGCCTCAGGACTAGGTCACCCGTCTCGAGTGTCCTGGAGCGGATGTTGCGGCAGTGGTATCACCGCAGCGCTTGCTGGTACCTTGCCGCCCTCAGCGCAGCTACGCAACGATGTTCCTCCCCGAGCACGAGATCGATCCCCCGCGTGGCGTCCTGCTGCGTTTCGTCGAACGCCAGGACCCGTGCGGAGCGATGCTTGACCTCATGAGGGAGGACTGCTTCAGCTCCGTAGACGAGGAAGAATGGAGTCTCGCCCGTTGGCTTGGTGGCGGTGGTTCGGATGGACCACAGCACGGACTGGAGCTCGTCGTGCCAGCCCCTGCCGCAGGCCTCCAGCTTCTTCTTGAAGGTCCTGGTCTTGAGGCCCCTCAGGACCTCCGCGTTAGCGCGTTCGGCCTGACCATTACTCCTGGGGTGGGCCACCGAAGCGTAGCAGATCTGTGTTCCAAGGTTAGCACAGTAGGTTTTGAAGAGGTTGCTAGTAAACTGCGAATCATTATCTGTGATGATGCGGTTGGGGACCCCGAAGCGGCTCACGAGGCCCTTGATGAACTTGACAGCAGAGCCGGCTGGGATGGTACGGACGGCTTCCACTTCCGCCCACTTGGTAAACTTGTCGATGGCGACGTAGAGATAGCGGTAGCCCCTTGGCGCCCGAGGGAACGGGCCTAAGATGTCCAGCCCCCAGACCGCGAACGACCATGTGAGCAGGATGGTTTAGAGGCCCTGAGCAGGCTGATGGATTAGCTTGGCGTGGAATTGGCAAGCTTCGCAGGACTTCACCAGTTCGGCTGCGTCGTTGAGTGCTGTAGGCCAGTAGAATCCACTGCGGAATACCTTGCCGACGAGGGTCCGTGACGATGAGTGGTGTCCGCAGTCCCAGCCGTGTATGTCAATCAGCAACTCCCTTCCTTGATCGCTGGAGATGCAGCACAGCGTGGCATCGTTCGGTCGTTTCCTATATAACTCGCCGTCTTGGATACAGTATGTCGTGGCTTGCCGGGCCACGCGCTCCGCGTCCTCTTCCTTCTCCGACAGCGTCCCGTGCGTCAGGTACTCCTTGAATTCCTTGGTCCAGCATTCCTCCTGGGGCTCAAGCGCCAAGAGCAGCCGAGCTCCTGAGGTCGGGCCACAGGCTGGGGCTCCCGTGGCGGGAGGCAGTGGGAGCTCCTCCCGAGGCTGAGTCATGCTTGAAAGAGGTGGCATAGCTGATGGCTTGAAGAGCCGCTCCTCAAAGACACCGGGCTCTTGCGGTTGCCGCTTGGATGCTCTCCTGGCGATGTCGTCGGCTTCCTTGTTGGTTCCCCGGGGCACGTGCTGCAGCTCCAGTCCCGAGAACTGCTTCTCCATCTTGCACACCTCCGCGAGGTAGGCCTCCATATGCTCGTCCTTCGGCTCATACACCTTGTTGGAGAAGTTGACGAGGAGTTGCGAGTCGCCTCTGACGGTGAGGCGCTTCACCCCTAGAGCCGCCGCAGCCTTCAGGCCAGCTATGAGGCCTTCGTATTCTGCGATGTTGTTGGAGTCCCTCTCGCCGTGCTGAAAGCAGAGTTGCACGGCGTAGTAGAGCTTGTCCTGAGTGGGCGAGATGAGCACTGCTCCAGCCCCCGCGCCCTGGTGCGCGAAGGCCCCATCGAAATACATGACCCAGCCGTCTGGAGCCTCGCTTCCTGGGGAGGTGGACCGGTCTTCTCCTTCCTCAAGTGTCGGGGCATCCGTCCATTCTGCCACAAAGTCAGCGAGCGCGGCCCCCTTGATGACCCTGATAGTGTTGAACTCCAACTGGAATGCTTGCAACTCGATGTTCCACTCAGCGACACTTCCGGCTGAGTTAGGGCTCCTGAGTACCCTCTCCAATGGGTAGGCTGAGACGACCTTGATGGGGTGGCCCTGGAAGTAGTGTCGCAGCTTGCGTGAGGCCACCAGGAGTGCGAGCAGGAGTTTCTGGGGCATGGGGTAGCGTGCCCTCGCGTCCCGCAGTACGATGCTGACGAAGTACACCGGGTGTTCGACGAGGGCTGGCACACTGTCGAGGCTCGGGCCCTGCGGAGATCGGGGCATATTCTGAGGTGGAGGGGTTCCTGAGACCTGACTGTCCTCAGGAGCTTCTGCGATGTTGCCCTGCTGAGCTTGGTCTTCCACCGCTGATGCCTTTGCTGCGCCTTCCTGACCCTGCGCCACTTCAGCTCCGGCTTGGCGCAGCGCGCCCTTGGCTTGGCGCTCCTCCCGAACCGCCACCAGCGCCGCGCTGGCGGAGTACGGGGTGGCGGCAAGGTAGAGTACCAGAGGCTCGAGAGGCCGTGGTGCCACCATCACCGGGGGGCTGGTAAGGTATTTCTTGAGGTCTTGGAAGGCCTGGTCGGCCTCCAGGGTCCACTCGAACGGGCCCTTCTTCTTCATGAGCTTGAAGAAGGGTAAGGCGCGCTCTCCTAGTTTGGAGATGAAATGCCCTAACGCGGTCACCCGCCCTGCTAGCTTCTGCATCTCTTTGAGGGTCTCTGGTGGGCTCATGTCCTCGATGGCCTTGATCTCCTCTGGGTTCGCCTCGATCCCTCTGTGGGATACGAGGAATCCCAGCAGCTTGCCGGAGGGGACGCCGAACACGCACTTCTCCGAGTTAAGCCTCAAGTTCACTTGGCACAGGCTCTCGAAGGTCTCCTCCAAGTCTTGAATCAATGTCCTCGCCTCGCGAGACTTTACCACTATGTCGTCGACGTAGGCCTCTGTGTTTCTCCCGAGCTGCCACCCCAGGGCGATGTACATCAACCACTGAAAGGTCGCGCCCGCATTGCGCGGCCCGAAGGGCATGCAGGTGTAGCAGTACACCCCACATGGTGTCAGGAAGGCTGTCTTCTCCACATCTTCCACCGCCATCTTGATCTAATGATACCCTGAGGACGCATCCAGGAAGCACAGCAGGTCACACTCGGCGGTGGAGTCGACACTCTGGTCGATGCGCGGGAGTGGGAACGGATCTTGGGGGTAGGCTTTGTTAAGGTTGGTGTAGTTGACGCACATCCGTTCCTTCCCGCCTTTCTTCGGCACTACGACGGGGTTCGCCAGCCATTCGGGATATCGAACTTCTCGGATGGCACCTGCCGCCTCCATCTTGCGTGTCTCTTGGACGATGAAGGCCTGCTTTTTAGTGGACTGCCGTCTTGCTCACTGCTTCACGGGTCTTATGTTGGGGCATACCCTTAGATGATGCTGGATCACCTCCCTCGGGACCCCTACCAGCTGATTGGACTCCCACGCGAATATCTCCTTGTTCGCGCGCAAGAACCTCACCAAGGCTTCTTCTTGTCCCGGGTCAAGGCCGGCTCCTATGGTAAAGGTGGCTCCTGAAGACCCGTCCTTGTTGACCGGCACCTGCTTGGTTTCCGCCTTGTCTTGGGTGAACAGCTGCTTCTTCTTGGTAAGCGCGGCCTCCTTGGCCTCGGGGGTACCGGCGCCGGCGGGCTGTGCTGCTGCCCAGTCTTGAAGGTGAGTCTGAGCACCGTCATGGCCTCCTTAGTGTCCCCCTTGATGGTGAGGACGCCATTGCTCCCTGGCATCTTCATGAGGTTGTAGGCCGGGTGAGTCGTCGCCATGAACTGAGCGAGAGCCGGGTACCCGAGGATGGCGTTGTACGGGAGACCGATGCGAGCGATGTCAAAGTCCACCAGCTCGGTGCGGTAGTTGTCGCGTGTGCCGAAGGTGACAGGGAGGCGGATCTGCCCCAGACAGTGGGCAGCTCCACCACCCACTCCTGAGAAGTGCTTGCTGAGGCCGAGCCGCTCGAGCGGCACGTGAAGAAGGCTGAAGGCTTCTACGGAGAGCAAGTTGAGGCCAGCACCGCCGTCGATGAGGGTCTTGGTAACGGCCACGTTGCAGATGGTGGGTGTGCAGAGCATTGGGAGCATTCCAGAGCCGGCGGTGGAGTCGGGGTGGTCTTCTGAGCCGAAGGTGAGGTTGGCCTCTGGCACAGCCCAACCCGGCGGAGCCCCCGGGCGCTTGGAGGTGGCCCCGATCTGACGGAGGAACGGCTTGACGTGGCGGTCTGAAGGTGGTGCTTGAGAGCCGCCCAGCAGGGCCGCGACTGCGTGGTGCGCCGGCACCGCGTAGCGAGCGGTGAAGAGGTCGCGGAGTTCCCCCCAGGAGGCCACCGTGGATCCCGGGAGGTTGAGCAGCCAGGCGCGCGGCTCGCCGGCGAGGGCCATGGGGAACCAGTTGGCCATGATTTTGTCGTTGCCTCCGACTTCGAGCACAGCCTCCTCGTACGCCAGCAGGAATGGAGTCGGGTCTGCCGCGCCGTCATAACGCGGCGGCATCTCTAGCTTGAACTTGGTCGGCCACCGCACTCGCCGTAGGGCGGGGGCCAGGGTTCGGTACCCAGACGCCCCGCTGTTGACGTCGGCCGCAGAGGTGGATGGCGGGGCAGCTGCCATGGGGGCAAAGTGCGGCGGCGCGGGGCGCAGGTTGGTGGAGAGGAGCTCCAGCGCACCCCAACCTGGCGCGCCAAATGTCGGATGTTGGGTTCCGGCAAACCCTCAAGGTTTGAACACTGGGGTGCGCGCGAAGTCTTTCCCTCCTACCGATCTACGCCCTAGCTCGCTAAGATCTCGCGGACGAACTCGACGAACCCACAACACAGAAAGACACGAGATTTATACTGGTTCGCGCCACCATTGTGGTGTAATACCCTACTCTAGTGTGGTGGTGGTGGATTGCCTCTTGGGCCGATGATAAACAGTACAGAGGGAAGAACAACCTCCTGAGGTTGAGGTGTTCTTGTGCTTGGTGACTTAGCGGGAGAGAGCTGGATGAACTGCTCGATCCCCTCTACTGTGGCGGCCAGCTCTACTTATATAGGCCCTGGTCCTCTTCCCAAATATTGAGCGGGAAGGGAGCCAACAACGGCGGGCAAATTTGAAGGGGGACAACTAGTACAAGCTATCCTGACAAAAGTGGTCTTCGCCTGCAAAAGGCTCTGGTGGTGACGCCGTCTTGGGCTCCACGATGACCTCCATCTTGCCGTCCTTCTGATCTTGGTCTCGTTGCACCGATATGGCAACCTTTGCCTGGTCCCTCAGTACTCCTTGCCTGCGCTGGCTTCCTTAGCACCAAAGAGGAAACAAGGACGCTGCGCACTGGTGCCCGCCTGGCGCCCGCCTGGCGTTGATCGTCATGGCTCGCGTCACGAGAGGCTCATGAGGTTTGCCCCGCCTTGATATCTCCGCTCCTCGTGAGCCTGCCTGACTAGGCCACTCCTGAGGAGGTCTTGCGTCGTCTGCCTCGCGAGGCTTGGCCCCTCGCGAGGGTCTTGGATGCCTTGTTGATGAAGATGGGCCGTACGGCCTGCTGGCTTAGCCACGCCGTGGGCCGTAGGTAGGCAAGTCCGGGGATCCCCGTTCCCAGAACACCAACACTATTAGCCGGCGCTTGAAGCGCTCCTGCTCGAGAGGTTCCTCAGGCACGCTAAAATCCTCGTTGCCGAGGCTCACCTCATCCTTGGAGAGCGGAAGATAATTACTACCCTCCGAGTCTTTGTTTATGGCCTGTTCATCAGGGCTAACTTGCCCGTCTTCCCGTTCGTCCTGTTCGGAAGTTGGCTCAACGGGGTCTTCATTGTCTTCGGCATCGTTCGGAGTATTGTTTTCTCCTGTGCCGGTATTGCTGTCTTTTCCACAGCGTGACTTGGAGCGGCGCCGCTGACGTCGGCACTTTGGTTGTATCTCAGGAGGTTTATCCTCGACTGGGTCTCCCTTGTCATCGCCGCTATTCTCTTTGGGTGTATCCACCAAGTACATGTCATACAAGGAGGTGGCCATCCAGTGTCCGGTAAACGGCGGGTTTTGGGCCTCCTCTTCTCCGGCATCGTCGTCCAAATCGTCGATGTCTTCGGAGCCGTAATCGAGCATGTCGGTTAAGTCCTCAAAAGTGGCTATGAAGTGGGAGGTGGGTGGGAAGCGAAATTCCCCGTCATCAACCCCTAGTTCGAACCGGATATAATTCGGCTGTGATTCCCCTGCAAAGGAGAGGGTTTTTAATGAGTTCAGCACATCGCCTAAAGGTGAGTGCCGGAAGATGTCCGCGGCACTGAATTTGACGACCGACGCCTGACCGGGCTCGACGGACGCAGGCACGCGTGGTTTGGAACCTGTGGCCGGAGACGAATCTGAGGTTCCGGTGGTGCAAGTCAAGCTCGAGGTTGGGTCTGTGTGCGGCTCCAGCGCCGCCGAGTCTGCAGCTCCCGTGGCGGGGTTGAACTTCCCATCCTTGGATGGCGCAATCTGCTCCAGATCTAGGGCCGGAGCACTTATAGGTGCAATCTCCTGGGTATGGTCCGATGACAGATTTAGGTCATGCTCATCGCGGTGGCAGGGAGCGGCTGCCGTGGGCTCGAATCTGTCGAAGACCAAGTCTCCGCAAGTATCAGCAATGTCGTTCAAGCTTCCAAACCTGACTTGATGGCCAGGGGTGTAGTTGTCGATCTGCTCTAGATGGCCAAGCGAGTTGGCCCGCAGTGCGAAGCCGCCGAATACGAAGATCTGTTCGGGGAGAAAAACTCCCCCCTGGACAGCATTGTTGTAGATGATTGATGGGCCCATCAAACCTCTTGAAGACGACGCAGCGGAACTCTCAATGAAAGCACTAATGTCGGTTTCAAAACCGGCAGATCTCGGGTAGGGGGTCCCGAACTGTGCGTCTAAGGTCGATGGTAACAGGAGACAGGGGACACGATGTTTACCCAGGTTCGGGCCCTCTCTATGGAGGTAATACCCTACTTCCTGCTTGATTGATCTTGATAAATATGAGTATTACAAGAGTTGATCTACCACGAGATTGTAATGGCTAAAACCCTAGAAGTCTAGCCGGTATGATTATGATTGTCCCTATGGACTAAGCCCTCCAGTTTATATAGGCACCGGAGGGGACTAGGGTTGTACAAAGTCAGTTATAGAGAAAGGAATCTTCATATCCAGACGCGAAGCTTGCCATCCACGCCAAGGAGAGTCCCATCCGGACACGGGTGAGAGTCTTCAGTCTTGTATCTTCATAGCCCATCAGTCCGGCCCATGTCCAACAGACCGGACGCCCGAGGACCCCTTAGTCCAGGACTCCCTCAGCCACCACGAGGGTGGGGGGCGCGCCCCCTACCTCGTGGCCGCCTCGTGGACCCCCCTGACTTGTTCCCGACGCCAACACTTCTTATATATCCCCAAACTTTCAAAACATAACCTAGATCGGGAGTTCCGCCGCCGCAAGCCTCTGTAGCCACCAAAAACCAATCGGGACCCTGTTCCGACACCCTGCCGGAGGGGGAATCCCTCACCAGTGGCCATCTTCATCATCCCGGCGCTCTCCATGACGAGGAGGGAGTAGTTCACCCTCGGGGCTGAGGGTATGTGCCAGTAGCTATGTGTTTGATCTTTCTCTCTCTCTCTCTCGTGTTCTTGATGTGGCACGATCTTGATGTATCGCGAGCTTTGCTATTATAGTTGGATCTTATGATGTTTCTCCCTCTCTATCTCTTGTAATGGATTGAGTTTTCCCTTTGAAGTTATCTTATCGGATTGAGTCTTTATGGATTTGAGAACACTTGATGTATGTCTTGCATGTGCTTATCTGTGGTGACAATGGGATATTCACGTGATCTACTTGATGTATGTTTTGGTGATCAACTTGAGGGTTCAGTGACCTTGTGAACTTATGCATAGGGGTTGGCACACGTTTTCGTCTTGACTCTCCGGTAGAAACTTTGGGGCACTCTTTGAAGTTCTTTGTGTTGGTTGAATAGATGAATCTGAGATTGTGTGATGCATATCGTATAATCATACCCACAGATACTTGAGGTGACATTGGAGTATCTAGGTGACATTAGGGTTTTGGTTGATTTGTGTCTTAAGGTGTTATTCTAGTACGAACTCTAGGATAGATCGAATGGAAGGAATAGCTTCATGTTATTTTACTACGGACTCTTGAATAGATCGATCAGAAAGGATAACTTTGAGGTGGTTTCGTACCCTACAATAATCTCTTCGTTTGTTCTTCGCTATTAGTGACTTTGGAGTGACTCTTTGTTGCATGTTGGGGGATAGTTATATGATCCAATTATGTTATTATTGTTGAGAGAACTTGCACTGGTGAAAGTATGAACCCTAGGCCTTGTTTCAACGCATTGCAATACCGTTTATGCTCACTTTTATCAGTAGTTACCTTGCTGTTTTTATATGTTCAGATTATAAAAACCTATATCTACCATCCATATTGCACTTGTATTACCATCTCTTCGCCGAACTAGTGCACCTATACAATTTACCATTGTATTGGTGTGTTGGGTACACAAGAGACTCTTTGTTATTTGGTTGCAGGGTTTTTTGAGAGAGACCATCTTCAACATACGCCTCCCACGGATTGATAAACCTTAGGTCATCCACTTGAGGGAAATTTGCTACTGTCCTACAAACCTCTGCACTTGGAGGCCCAACAACGTCTACAAGAAGAAGGTTGCGTAGTAGACATCAGAAACATCATATGATCCATCTATATTAACAAAGCCCATGATATATCAAGATCGTAACCTCTCAAGATCACGAGAGAGAGAGAGAGAGATTAAACACATAGCTACTGGTACAAACCCTCAGCCCCGAGGGTGGACTACTCCCTCCTCATCATGGTGGCTGCCGGGATGATGAAGATGGCCACCGGAGATGATTCCCCCCCTCCGGCAGGGTGCCGGAAAGGGTCTAGATTGGTTTTCGGTGGCTACAGAACCTTGCGGTGGCGGAACTTCTTATCTAGGTTAACCCCGAAGGGTTTTGGAATATTTCTGAATTTATAGGGTAAAGAGGGGGTGCGCCAGGCCACCGAGGTGGGCACAACCCACCTGGGCGCGCCTGGGGTTGTGCCCCCCTCGGGGCACCCCCCCAGGTGCTGCTCTGGCCCAATGGATGTCTTCTGGTCCATAAAAAATCTCCAAAAAGTTTCGTTGTGTTTGGAATGCGTTTGATATTGATTTCCTATGATGTAAAAAACAAGCAAAAAACAACAACTGGCACTCGGCACTGGCTCAATAGGTTAGTCCCAAAAAATGATATAAAGTTGCTATAAAATGATTGTAAAACATCCAAGAATGATAAATAACAGCATGAATACTTCATAAATTATAGACACGTTGGAGACGTATCAGCATCCCCAAGCTTAATTCCTACTCGTCCTCGAGTAGGTAAATGATAAAAGAAATAATTTATGAAGTGTGAATGCTAGCAAAGTGCATAGGTTTGATCAATGACAATTTCAATCACTTTTCCTAGCATCAAAACACCAATTCTTTCTTATAAAACTTCGGATGTTATAGTGGCAACCAATTCACATGTTAAGGTTCAAACAATGAATTCTCTTGAAACTCAACAACCTATGTTCTCAGTCACCAAGATATTGTAATTCAACTTATTCAACAGAGTTTAAGTAAGAGCTCCACATACTCAACCATCTTATAGTCTTCTATGATTGCTAACACTCACCGCATACACATGAGCAAAATGTTTCAACCAAACACATAGAAAGATAGGGGCTTATTGTTTTGCCTCCCAACGTATTGACCTCAAGGGTGATGTCAACAATAATAACTCATGCTACCCATATTCAACTGGACATATGTGCCTAGATCTTTCCACACCACATGATGCTTGCCAAAGGAGAAAAATAAAAAGGAATAGAGAGAAAAACTTTGACTCTTTCCATAAAAGTAAATACTGAAAAGTGAAAGATAGGTCCTTCGCAGAGGGAAGCAGAGGTTGCCATGCGCTTATTTGTTTGTATGCTCAACCCCTTAGTGCAAAAGAACATCACGTTATATTGCCCCTTATGGTAGCAACCGTTATTATGCAGTCTGTCGCTTTTATTCTTTGCCATCACAAGTTCGTACAACGCTCAATTTTCTCTTACACTAAATGATCTAACACTTTTAGAATCAATTTTTATTGCCTTATTGCACCGATGACTACTTACTTGAAGTATCTTATTCAATCCCTAGGTAGGTAAGGTGGACTCTTGAAAATAAGATTTGGGTTTAAGGGTTTTTGGATGCACAAGTAGTATCTCTACTTGGTGTGGAATTTTTGGCTAGCAAAGATGGGGGGCAAGCACCACATGTTGAAGGATCTATGACAATATAACTTCTATGTGAATATGAACAAACATAAATTATTACGTTGTCTTCCTTGTCCAACGTCAACAATTTTGGAATATAATATTTTGATGGGGGCTCACAATCATAAAAGATTTTTAAGATAGTGTATTTTCATGTGAAAGTTCTCTTCCTTATACTAATTATTCGTGGATTGCTTGTATGACCAAAATTGTGATTGTTAAGCCTCAAAAGATTTCACTTTCTAGACCCAATGTGAAGCTACCACTAGGCATGATATGATTTCAACTTCATGACATTCAATTTATTCAACAATTTACTCAAAGGATATAAGTGAAGCACAAGAGTAAATGACAAGCTACTCCAAAAAGATATAAGTGAAGTTCATGAGCATAATATTTCTTTCTCTCAAATTAATTTAAGTGAAGCAAGAGAGAATTTCTTCAAAAATATTAAAGCACACCGTGCTCAAAAAGATATAAGTGAAGCACTAGAGCAATTCCATAGAAAAGAGCTTCGTTGACTCAATGTGAGTGCCGCTTACTTAGCCTCCCGGGTAACTATTTGAGGACTCTATTTTATTTAAAAACTTTCAGATCTAAGAACTTTATTAAGACATCAAGCAAAACAAAATAAAATGATATTCCAAGAATAGCTCACATCACGTGAAGAAGCAAAAACTTAGGGTCAACTGATACTAACCGATAATTGTTGAAGAAGAAAGGTGGGATGCCTACCGGGGCATCCCCAAGCTTAGATGCTTGAGACTTCTTGAAATATTATCTTGGGGTGCGTTGGGCATCCCCAAGCTTGAGCTTTTGTGTCTCCTTAATTCCTCTCATATCACGGTTTCCCTAAATCTCAAAAGCTTCATCCACACAAAACTCAACAAGAACTCGTGAGATAAGTTAGTATAAACCAATGCAAAAACCTTACCATTCTCTACTGTAGCAAATCACAAAAATTATTATTCAACATTGCATACTAAATTCCTCTGCATATTTAATACTCCTGTCCTCAAATAGAATCATTAAACAAGCAAACATATGCAAACAATGCAACATAACAGCAATCTGCCAAAACAATACAATCTGTAAAGAATGCAAGAGTATCAATACTTATTCAACTCCAAGCAATATGAAATTCTACCACCCTGCAGAAAATTTATCAGAGATTATTTTGAAAAAAGTTTCAACATTTTATCACATTATTACTTTTCTAGGGAATTTTTGCAACATCGATAAACTTTCTGTTTTAAAACAGCAACATGTAGACTTGCAAAATAAGCATAGTAAAGGCTATCAATGCCACTTTTATTGAAATAAAAGATGCAAAACATTATTCTAAATAACAGCAATAAAATCCTAACAAAATAAATTGATGCTCCAAGCAAAACACATATCATGTTACGAATGAAAACATAGCTCCAAGTGAGGTTACCGATAATGTTGGAGACAAAAGAGGGGATGCTTTCCGGGGCATCCACAAGCTTAGTTGCTTGGATGTTCCTTGAATATTACCTTGGGATGCCTTGGGCATCCCAAAGATTAGGGTTTTGTCACTCCTTATTCTCCTCATATCGACATTTCACCCAAAACTTGAAAACTTAAATCACACAAAACTTAATGGAACTTTGTGAGATAGGTTAGTATGATAAAGAGCAAAACCATTCCACTTTTGGTAATGCCAAAGAAAAGATTCATAATTGTTCTCACACAATGCCTGCTGTAGAATATCATTTCTACAATTTATATTGAGCAATATAAGCCATAGAAACTAGAAAACAAGCAAACTATGCATTGAAAACAGAATCTGTCAAAAACAGAACAGTCTGAAGTAATCTGTACGCAAACCATACTTCTACTAGTCCAATAATTATGAAAAAATAGGAACACGTGAGAAATTTGTATATTAAATTTATGCAAAAAGAATAAACTCAAAAGCACTCTCATGTTAAAAATGAGAATCATTTTCGTGAGCGCAGAAGTTTCTGTTTTTCAGCAAGATCAAAGCAACTATCACCCAACAAGATCCTAAAGGCTTTACTTGGCACTTTATTGAAACAAAAGAAATAAAACATGATAAATACAGTAGCATAATCATGTGAGCACACAGAAACAGTAGGTAAAAGTTTTGGGTTGTCTCCCAACAAGCGCTTTTCTTTAATGCCTTTTAGCTAGGCATGATGAGTTCAATGATGCTCGCATAAAGGATAAGAATTGAAACATGAAGAGAGCATCATGAAGCATATGAATAGCACATTTAGGTCTAACCCACTTCCTATGCATAAGGATTTTGTGAGAAAACAACTTATGGGAACAAGAATCAACTAGCATAAGAAGGCAAAACAAGTCCAACTTCAAAACAATCAACACATAGAGAAGAAACTTGATATTATTGAGATATGTAAGAGCATAAGTTCCTTCCTCATAATAATTTTCAGAAACATCATGAATGGATTCAACAATATAACTATCACATACAGCACTCTTTTCATGATGCACAAGCATAGAAGATTTATTATTCTTTATGGCATACATGTCATCATAATAATCATCATAGGCAGCAACTTTATTGTCATAGTCAATTGAAACCTCTTCCAAAATAGTGGATGCATCACTAAATAAAGTCATGACCTCTCCAAATCCACTTTCATCAATATTGTAATAAGATTCAACACCCTCCAAAATAGTGGGATCACTACTACCTTGAGTTGACACTCTTCCAAACCCACTTTCATCAATGTAATCATCATAAATAGGAGGCATGCTATCATCATAATAAATTTTCTTATCGAAAGTAGAAGGAATCAAAGGATCATATTCATTAAGAAAAGCATCGCCAAGCTTAGGACAAGCATTACTTCCAGCAAATAAATCTTCAAACATATCATACTCATTAAACATAGCATCCCCAAGCTTGTGGTTTTGCATATCATCACAATCATTCTTATCAATAGCATGAATGGCACCAATAGTATAGCAAACATTATTATCATATTCTTCCAAGCAAGTGTTAAAATATTTTCAAGATCATAATGGATATTGTTGTCTTCCCAATCATAATCATTACGACAAGTAGTAGGTATCACAAAATCATACTCAATATCATCATCCTCCATCGACATATTTGATTCACTTTCATGAGGCACAATGGTGATAGGAGCAACATTATTTGGGAGACATACCTTTTTACCTTTATTCTTTCTTCTTTTCTTCTTATTCCCCACATCATGTGTGAGTTTAATTAATTTTTTCAAGCTTCTTGTTAAAGAGATTGACTGGATAGGAAGCTCCTCCTTGTTACCTAATTCATCATAATAAACACTAGGAGGGTAGTGGGAAACATTTTCCCTTTCATTAGTACTCTCTTCATATTCCATTTGTTTTCTTGTCTTTAGGTAGTTGGCAATATAAGGATTCTCAATGCAATTTACCGCACAAAACATATAAATTTCTTCTAGATCAAAATCAAGAAATCTCTCGGCATTTGGAAAACCCTTAGTTATACATTTCATTTCTTCATACCCCAAAAGAAGACTAAGCTCTTTCTGATGCTCAAGGGTAATCAAGTTATCACAATTTTTGGACACGATTTGGTCACGAAATAATTTGCATTGGAGATTTAAATGACCACGTTCATTGCAAAGTTCACAAGGATGGCAAAAACAATTACATCTTTCAGCACAATCATCTAGCCTCTCTTGCAACTTTTTCGTTTCTAAATATTTATGCTTCTTACAAAAACTATCTTCCCTTTTTGGTGTGCAAAGGCACTCCCAATTCACTCCGCAAAAAGTGACATGCTTATAAGAAACATTTTTGTCATGACTTGTGAAATCATCGTTAGCATTTTGTATATTCAAAGAATTCACACTAACAACATTGCAATCATGCTCATCATTCAAATATTTTGTGCCAAACAATTTATTGACTTCTTCTTCTAACAATTGAGCACAATTTTCCGATCCATCATTTTCAAGAAAGATATTATAAAGATGATCAATAATATGATGCAACCTCGATTCCATTTTTTGTAGTTTTCTTTTTATAAACCAAACTAGTGATAAAACAAGAAACTAAAAGATTCAATTGCAAGATCTAAAGATATACCTTCATGCACTCACCTCCCCGGCAACGACGCCAGAAAAGAGCTTGATGTCTACCACGCAACTTTATTCTTGTAGACATGTGTTGGGCCTCCAAGCGCAGAGTTTTGTAGGACAGTAGCAATTTTCCCTCAAGTGGATGACCTAAGTTTATCAATCCGTGAGAGGTGTAGGATGAAGATGGTCTCTCTACAACGACCCTGCAACCAAATACAAGAAATCTCTTGTGTCCCCAACACAGCCAATACAATGGCAAATTGTATAGGTGCACTAGTTCGGTGAAGAGATGGTGATAAAAGTGTAATATGGATGGTAGAAATATATTTTTATAATCTAAATAAATAAAAACAGCAAGGTAGGAAATAGTAAACGGGCACAAAAACGGTAATGCAATGCTTGAATATGAGGCCTAGGGTCCGTACTTTCGCTGGTGCAATCTCTCAACAATGATAACATAGTTGGATCATATGATTATCCCTCAAAGTGCAATAAAGAATCACTCTCGAGTTCCTATTAGCGGAGAACAAAAGATAGAAATTGTTTGTAGGGTACGAAACCACCTCAAAGCTATTCTTTCCGATCAATCTATCCTAGAGTTCGTACTAAAATAACGCAAGCTATTCTCTCTGGTCGATCTAATCAAGAGTTCATACTAAAATAACACCATATGACACATATCAACCAACTCTAATGTCACCTAGATACTCCAATGTCACCACGAGTATCCATGAGTTAATTCTACAATATGCATCAAACAACTTCATGGTCATAATATTCAATCCACACAAAGAACTATAAGGACACCCCAAAGTTTCTATTGGAGAAAAGATAATAAAAATGTGCATCAACCCCTATGCATAGATTACCCCAATGTCACCTCGGGAATCCGCAAGTTGAGTGCCATAACATGCATCAAGTAAATCAATATGATACCCCATTGTCACCTCAAGTATTCATACTGCAAGACATACATCATGTATTCTCATATCTGAACATTCAATCCGACAAGACAAAACTTCAAAGGGTAAAGATTCAATTCATCACAACAAGAGTATAGAGGGGAGAAAAATCATATGATCCATATATATTAACAAAGCCCATGATATATCAAGATCATAACCTCTCAAGATCACGAGAGAGAGAGAGAGAGATTAAACACATAGCTACTGGTACAAACCCTCAGCCCCGAAGGTGGACTACTCCCTCATCGTGGTGGCCGCCCGGATGATAAAGATGGCCACCGGAGATGATTCCCCCCTCTGGCAGGGTGCCGGAAAGGGTCTAGATTGGTTTTCGGTGGCTACAGAGCCTTGCGGTGGCGGAACTTCTGATATAGGTTAACCCCAAATGGTTTTGGAATATTTGTGAATTTATAGGTTAAAGAGGGGGTGCGGGAGGCCACCGAGGTGGGCACAACCCACCTGGGCGCGCCTGGGGTTGTGCCCCCCTCGGGGCACCCCCCAGGTGCTGCTCTGGCCCAATGGATGTCTTCTGGTCCATAAAAAATCTCCAAAAAGTTTCGTTGTGTTTGGAATGCGTTTGATATTGATTTCCTATGATGTAAAAAACAAGCAAAAAACAACAACTGGCACTGGGCACTGGGTCAATAGGTTAGTCCCAAAAAATGATATAAAGTTGCTATCAAATGATTGTAAAACATCCAAGAATGATAAATAACAGCATGAATACTTCATAAATTATAGACACGTTGGAGACGTATCAGCATCCCCAAGCTTAATTCCTACTCGTCCTCGAGTAGGTAAATGATAAAAGAAATAATTTATGAAGTGTGAATGCTAGCAAAGTGCATAGGTTTGATCAATGACAATTTCAATCACTTTTCCTAGCATCAAAACAACAATTCTTTCTTATAAAACTTCTCATGTTATAGTGGCAACCAATTCACATGTTAAGCTACAAACAATGAATTTTCTTGAAACTCAACAACCTATGTTCTCAGTTACCAAGCAATTGTAATTCAACTTATTCAACAGAGTTTAAGTAAGAGCTCCACATACTCAACCATCTCATAGTCTTCTATGATTGCTAACACTCACCGCATACACATGAGTAATGTTACAGGCTATAGAATGGTAATTGATTTTAGAAAATTAAACAAAGCAACTAGAAAAGATCATTACCCTCTTCCTTTTATTGATCAAATGCTAGAAAGATTATCTAAGCACACATAATTTTGCTTCCTTGATGGATACTCTGGTTTTTCACAAATACATGTTTCTCAACCTGATCAAGAAAAGACCACTTTCACTTGTCCCTTTGAAACTTATGCTTATAGACGTATGACTTTTGGTTTATGCAATGCACCTGCTACCTTTCAAAGATGTATGACAGCTATATTCTCGGACTTTTCTAAAAAGATTGTTGAGGTTTTCATGGATGACTTTTCCATTTATGGGAAGTCTTTTGATGATTGTTTAAGCAATCTTGATCGAGTCTTGCAGAGATGCGAGCAAACAAATCTTGTCTTGAATTGGGAGAAGTGCCACTTTATGGTTAATGAAGGTATTGTTTTGGGCCATAAAATTTCTGAAAGAGGTATCGAAGTGGACAAAGATAAGGTTGATGCAATTGAGAAAATGCCATGTCCTAAAGATATCAAAGGTATTCGTAGTTTCTTAGGTCATGCTGGTTTCTATAGGAGGTTTATCAAAGACTTTTCTAAAATTTCTAGGCCCCTTACAAATCTTTTGCAAAAGGATGTTCCTTTTGTTTTTGATGATGATTGTTTTGAAGCCTTTGAAACACTCAAGAAAGCCTTAATTTCTGCACCTATTGTTCAACCACTTGACTGGAACTTGCCTTTTGAAATTATGTGTGATGCTAGTGATTATGATGTTGGTGCTGTTCTAGGACAAAGAGTTGACAAAAAACTAAATTTTATTCATTATGCTAGTAAAACTCTAGACCGTGCTCAAAGAAATTATGGTACTACTGAAAAAGAATTTCTAGCAGTGGTGTTTGCTTGTGATAAATTTAGATCTTACATTGTTGATTCAAAAGTAATTGTTCACACTGACCAAGCTGCTATTAAATATCTTATGGAAAAGAAAGATGCTAAACCTAGGCTTATTCAATGGGTTCTCTTGCTACAAGAATTTGATATACATATCACTGATAGAAAAGGAGCAGAGAACCCCCTAGCTGATAACTTGTCTAGGTTGGAGAATGTACTTGATGATCCACTACCTATTGATGATAGTTTTCCGGATGAGCAGCTAGCTGCAATAAATGTTTATGCTGACTATGCTAATTACATTACCACCTAGCTTTACATACCAACAAAAGAAAATATTTTCTATGATTTAAGACATTACTTTTGGGATGACCCACATCTTTATAAAGGGAGCATATGGTATTATTAGATGTTGTGTACCTGAGCATGAACAGGGAAAAATCCTATGGAAATGTCACTCCGAAGCTTATGGAGGACATCATGTGGGAGACAGAACTGCTCACAAGGTATTGCAATCGGGATTTTATTGGCTTACTCTTTTCAAGGATGCTCGTAAGTTCGTCTTATCTTGTGATGAATGTTAAAGAATAGGTAATATCGGTAAGCGTCAAGAAATGCCTATGAATTATTCACTTGCTGTTGAACCATTTGATGTTTGGGGATTTGATTACATGGGACCTTTTCCTTCCTCTAATGGGTGTCCTCATATTTTGGTTGAGGTTGATTATGTTACTAAGTGGGTAGAAGATATTCCAACTAGTAGTGTTGATCACAACACCTCTATTAAAATGCTTAAGGAAGTTATTTTCCCAAGGTTTGGAGTCCCTAGATATTTAATGACCGATGGTGGTTCACACTTTATTCATGGTGCTTTCTGTAAAATGCTTGCCAAGTATGATGTTAACCATATAATTGCATCACCCTATCATCCTCAGTCTAGTGGTCAAGTTGAACTTATCAATAGAGAAATGAAATAATTGTGCAAAAGACTGTCAATAGGTCCCAGAAGAATTGGTCTAAGAAATTAGATGATGCACTTTGGGCTTATAGAACAGCATATAAAAATCCTATGGGTATGTCTCCTTATAAAATGGTTTATGGAAAAGCTTGTCATTTGCCTCTTGAGTTAGAACATAAAGCTTATTGGGCAATCAAAGAACTCAACTATGATTTTAAACTTGCCGGTGAGAAGAGGTTATTTGATATTAGCTCCTTAGATGAATTGGGAACCCAAGCTTATGAAAATGCCAAATTATTTAAATAAAAGGTTAAAAGATGGCATGATAAAAGAATCCAAAAGCGTGAGTTCAAAGTTGGAGAATATGTTCTTCTGTACAAGTCTTGGTTCAGATTCTTTGCAGGAAAACTCCTCTCCAAATGGGAAGGACCCTATGTTATCGAGGAGGTTTATCGGTCTGGAGCTATCAAAATAAATAATGTCAAAGGTACTAACCCGAAGGTTGTTAATGGGCAACAAATAAACATTATATCTCAGGTACGCCCATTAATGTTGAAAGTAATATTATCCAAACTATGACACCGGAAGAACACATAAAAGAGACCTTCTGGAACACTCTAGAATCGTGAAAAAGAGAGGTACGTGATATGGTAAGGAAACGGACTCCGAAAAATCTGCAAAAATATTTTCTGTCCATTTTGGAAAATAGCGAAAATTGGGAAAATAAGAAACAACTAGGAAGGTCACCCTGGTGGGCAAAAGACACCAGGGCGCGCCTGGCTTGCCAGGTTAACCAAGGTGGGTTGTGCCCACCTCGGGTACCTTCTGGACTCCGTTTTTCTCCCATTTGCTTGTTTCCCAAGATAAAAAAATCTTTATATACCCCCCGAACCTATTGACCACCCTATCGGGGAGAAATCTTCTGTTCTCTTTTCTTGCTGTTTTTGGTCAGACCTGTTGAGCCAGGCATCATGTCTTCTTCTTCCTCCAACTACGTGGAAGAGGATGCTTGGTTGCTGAAGAGAGAAGAGCCCGTAGAAGCCGTCAAAGGGGACCAGAGCAAGGAGGCTACCGTATATCAAGCACCGGTGGTTGAGCAGGCCTTGCCTGCTGAGGAAGATGAAGAAGATATCCTTAAACCTTACTATGCTCATCTTACCCCGACTGAGATTGAAGCCTTTCGAATCATTGAAACGGTTCGTGTGCAAAATAAATATCTCACTCGTGAAAATATTCTGCATCAAGAGCTCATCATCATCCTCCAGAGTGTCATCCGAAGATTGGAGAATCTCTTGATCATGAAGGACCGGATCGCCTCTACTTCATCACCACCACCTTCTTCATCACCAAAAGAAAACTGAGTATCAGGTATGGGCACTCCCCTTAGCTTCCGCCAAGGTTGGGGGAGGTGCCCCGGTATCGTATCACCCCCACTATCTTTTGCCTTTACTTATCTTAGTTCGATCCATAGTTATCTTTTCCTTTAGATGAATAAAATTTTAGTTCGATCCTTTCTTTTTGAGAGTTTGCTTAGTGATCTATCCTTGTAGTCGTGTGCGAGATATATAATAAAGTTTAGTTTGAGCTTTTGCTTTCTCTACTTTCAAGTTCCAATAAAAAGAAAGGAAATAAATAAAAAAATCATATGCTAATCCTATGGTAGGTAATGACACCAGATAAGGAAAAGTATAAGTAGAAAATTTTATTAGAGATTGACAAACATACATTGGTCAATGATGCAACTCATGAAAGAATTAATAAGGGAAGAGAAGATTCACATACAAATACACTATCCTGGAAATCTTTTGTGATTGTGAGCCCCCATCAAAATATTATATGCCAAAATTGTTGATGTTGGACAAGGAAGACAATGTAATGATTTATGTTTGTTCATATTCACATAGAAGTTATATTGTCATAGATCCTTCAACATGTGGTGCTTGCCCCCCCCCCCTCCATCTTTGCTAGCCAAAAACTCCGCACTAAGCAGAGATACTACTTGTGCATCCAAAAACCCTTAAACCCAAATTTTATTTTCAAGAGTTCACCATACCTACCTAAGGATTGAGTAAGATCCTTCAAGTAAGTTGTCATCGATGCAATAAGGCAATAAAAATTTCTTCTAAAAGTGTTAGATCATTTAGTGTAAGAGAAAATTGAGTGTTGTACGAACTTGTGATAGCAAAGAATAAAAGGGACAGACTGCATAATAAAGGTTGCTATCATAAGGGGCAATATAATGTGACGTTCTTTTACACTAAGGGGTTGAGCATACAAACAAATAAGCGCATGGCAACCTCTGCTTCCCTCTGCGAAGGGCCTATCTTTTACTTTTATGACAGAGTCAAAGTTTTTCTCTCTATTCCTTTTTATTTTTCTCCTTTGGCAAGCAGCATGTGGTGAGGAAAGATCTAGGCACATATGTCCAGTTGAATATGGGTCGCATGAGTTATTATTGTTGACATCACCCTTGAGGTGAATACGTTGGGAGGCGAAACTATAAGCCCCTATCTTTCTATGTGTCAGGTTGAAATGTTTTGCTCATGTGTATGCGGTGAGTGTTAGCAATCATAGAATACTATATGATGGTTGAGTATGTGGACTTGCCTAAAGGCTTCGATATGTGACCCTTCCTGAAAAGATGATGAATTGTGGTTGCAAAGTTGGCTGAGAACATAGTTTGTTGGTTTCCAATAGAGTATATGCTTTATACTTCGATAGTGTGATGAATTGTTACTTATTCATGAGAAGTATATGATAAAAGTTCTATGTTAAAGTTTGTTGTTGTTATAATAATTCACATGATTATTCTATGTCCGTATTTTGTTTTTATCGACACCTCTCTCTCTAAGCATGTGGACATGTTTTTTGATTTCGGTTTTTCGCTTGAGGACAAGCGAGGTCTAAGCTTGGGGAGTTGATACGTCCATTTTGCATCAAGTTTACCTACTGTTATTTATAATGTTTTTATTCATAATAATGCTTTTTGGAGTAATTCTAATGCCTTTTCTCTCATAATATGCAAGGTACACACAAAGAGGGAGATTTCCTGCAGCTGGAAATCTGGACCTGGAAAAGCTACGTCAGGCCACCTATTCTGCACAACTCCAAATGGGCTGAAACTTCACGTGGATTTTTTATGGAATAAATGAGAAATACTGGAGCAAATAACCACCAGAGGGGGGCACCTGGTGAGCACAAGACACCAGGGCGCGCCTGGCCCCCCAGGCGCGCCCTGGTAGGTTTTGCTCAGCCCAGCCCACTTCCGGTGCCCATTTTCTGGTATATAAGTCATTTTGACCTAGAAAAAATAAGGAGAGGACTTTTGGGACGGAGCGCCGCCGTCTCGAGGCGGAACTTGGGCAGGAGCACTTTTGCCCTCCGGTGGAGCGATTCCGCCGGGGAACTTCCCTCCCGGAGGGGGAAATCATCGTCATCATCATCACCACCAACTCTCCCATCTTGGGGAGGGCAATCTCCATCAACATCTTGACAGCACCATCTCCTCTCAAACCCTCGTTCATCTCTTGTGTTCAATCTTTGTAGCGGAACTATCGATTGGTGCTTGTGGGTGACTAGCAGTGTTGATTACATCTTGTAGTTGATTACTATATGGTTTATTTGGTGGAAGATTATATGTTCAGATCCATTATGCTATTTAATACCCCTCCAATCTTGAGCATGTCTATCACTTGTGAGTAGTTACTTTTGTTCTTGAGGTCACAGGAGAAATCATGTTGCAAGTAATCATGTGAACTTGATATGTGTTCGATATTTTGATAGTATGTATGTTGTGATTCCCTTAGTGGTGTCATGTGAACGTCGACTACATGACACTTCACCATATTTGGGCCTAAGGGAATGCATTGTCGAGTAGTAATTTGATGATGGGTTGCGAGAGTGACAGAAGTTTAAACCCTAGTGTATGCGCTATTCCATAAGGGACCGATTGGATCCAAAAGTCTAATGTTATGGTTAGAATTTATTCTTAATACTTTTCTCATAGTTGCGGATGCTTGCGAGGGGGTTAATCATAAGTAGGAGGTTTGTTCAAGTAAGAACAACACCTAAGCACCGGTCCACCCACATATCAAATTATCAAAGTAGCGAACACGAATCGAATCAACATGATGAAAGTGACTAGATGAAATTCCCGTGTACCCTCAAGAACGCTTTGCTTATTATAAGAGACCGTTTGGCCTGTCCTTTGCCTCAAAAGGATTGGGCTACCTTGCTACACTTTTGTTACTATTATTGTTGGGGATATAACTACTGAGTATAAACCGCCCAGGAGGGGCCGGGTTATACCTATAATGAATTATCCATATTGAAGCCCATGAAGACAAGGAGTATGGCGCTTTAGGGAGGAGATTAACAAGAAGGCCCAGAAGCCCAAAGGCGGATTAGGGCCCGTAGATGTAAACCGCCATATGGTAGTTGACTTGTGTTGTAAGATAAGAAAGGGTAGAAACCGAGCCAGACACGTTTACGAGCCGGCCGGGATTCTGTGAACCGCGGGGCGTCGACCTATGTATATAAAGGGACGAGCCGGTGGCGGTTTAGGGACAATAAACAACAACTCGAGAGCCAGGTTAAGCGGATTCGCTCTCTGGTCATCGAAACCCTAGCAATTCCACCTCAACTGGATTAGGCCTTTACCTTCACCGTAAGGGGCCGAACCAGTATAAACTCCTTGCGTTCTTTGTCCCGCTTTAACCCCTTTAAGCTAACCCATCACGATGGCTCCACGACTAAGTCCTCACACTAGGACATCTGCCGTGACAAAACCACGACAGTTGGCGCCCACCGTGGGGCTATCGCACGATGGTTTCGAGTTCTTAAAGGGCAGCTTCGAAGGGCTCAAGGGATATGTTGTGGGCCGGATGACCAAGAGTCGTCGCGGCAAGCTCTACATCGACGATGCAGGCTGGGGCCCCGAGGCCGGCCCAATTGAGTACGGGTACCGGGTCCCCTTCGGCGGCATTCACGTCTTCATTGGCAAGATCGGCGAACGGGGCCTTGAGCCGGACATCTGCACTAACATCGTCGAAATGACTCAGCGTGCGAGACCCGCCCGGGTTCAGCCTGCTATGAAGCGTGCCTTCGTGGGAGTTATCCATGGAGCGGAATCTGAGGATAGATCGGCATCTGGTGGTGAAACCATCATTTACTCTGATGACGAGTCATCTACCGGAGAGACCGAGTCATTGTACCAACTGCAAGATGGCCGGTTTGGGGGCTGTTCCGATGGCGACAGTATTCCGGACCCCTTCGATCCGCCGAGCCGGGTTGCGATCTTCATGGCCGGTACACAGCCTGCGCAGCACTCTTCGACTGCAGCAGTGATGATCTCCAAGTCAGCAGCGGCGACAGCAGCCGGGGCAGGAGGCCCTACGCGACCGCCGGCTCAGGTTTTGTCTGACTTATTTGACGCTTTGGCAACGCTACTAGCGGCAGAAGTTAACCCGGCGAATCAGGATGAGCATAACGCGGAAGTCACAAAAGTGAAGGATCAGATAGCTCAGTCCAAGGCAAACCTGGCAGCTGAGGACACCGGGATGGCTGCGGAGCGGGCCGAGTTGGATGCACATGCTTACCGGCTTATGTTGGATCAGAGCGCGTCAAACGATGTCATGAGGAGAAGGTACCGGTCTCACCTGCCTCCGGTTTATGAGGCAAGGAATCTCTTTAACACGCCAGGAGCAGGAACCAGTAACCAGCCAGTGGTAAACCGGGTGGAGGCACCTGGGACGGGGGCGCCGGTTCAGCCACGCCCGATGGATCCGCCTCATCAGAACAATGCCCTGTCGTAGCACGTCTCAATGCCTCCGGGTCATTACTCTAACCCGTTGGATAACATAGTCGCCGCCGCTTCACGATTGGCGGCTCTCTCGATCGAAGGTGAGTCCCCAGTAGCGGTCGAGACACGACGGGCTAGAGAGCTCCTTCAGACAGCCTTGACTCAGCAGCAGGCTTATTCATACAGCCGCGAGAGGATTCATTCCACTCCCCGCCCAAGCCGGAGTTACAACAGGCATATTGATGAACCGACTGTGTCAAGCAGTGCGCGGAACCGTAACCCGCCTCGAGGGCATAACCCGGCGGGCGGTGGTGCTAATGCTCAGGATGTGGTGGATCATGGTAGGGCACGTCGAGAAGCCGAGTTAGCGGCGCAGTACGCGGCCCGTCAGCTTACTCCGGTTCGTCCAACAACTTCGGTGAAACCAGGAGTTACCTCCAGTTCTTTGGGGGTGCCGTGTCTCATCCCAGCTCTACGTAATGTACGGCTGCCCAAGGATTTCAAGGGTCCACGTAAAGTGCCCATTACACTACCGATTTACCCCTGAGTCATGGAACGAAAGCTATGAGATGGCAATGGAGATGTTGGATGTGGATGATGCGGCATGTGCTAAATACTTCACCATGATGTTGGAAGGAACAACTCGCACTTGGCTGAAAAATTTACCAGTTAATTCCATCGGGTCATGGGCTGAGTTAAAGGCCCGGTTTATCCAGAATTTCGAAGACACGTGCAAGCAGCCCATGTCAATTGTGGACTTAGCTGCCTGTGTCCAAGAGGAAGGTGAATCGACAACCCATTGGGTGCACCAGGTTTCAGAAATCTTGCATTCATCGGACCGCATCAACGCTGATACAGCAGTTTTAACGTTGGAAGGCAATTGCCGGTTCGCGCCTCTGAAGCTGAACTTCGAACGGCTCAAGCGTCACTATAATGACATGGGGACGCTTATGGCAGCACTGGTCAATTATGCCAACTCTGATAGTACCAAGGACCCTGAGTCTGAAGATGAAAAGTCGGGAAAGGGAAAGAAGAGCGGCAGCACCAAAGGGTAGCAGCACAACCCGGCGGGCCATGGAAACAACGGTAAGCGTAAAGCGGATAACAGTTTAGATTTTGTGGCTAACACCAACACGCAGAATAATGGTCAGCGTCGTAATGGTAAACCGCCCCCGCGGGGTGGAGGATCAGGTGTCAATCTTGAGCGCCTGTTAAATCAGCCTTCCCCAAGGCACGGGACGAAAGAAAGGCCAGCTACGCACCTCTGGAAGGATTGCTTTATTATGTGGGAGTTCAAAAATTCGGATATTTTCCAATATGATCATGGACCGCCCGGCGGTTCAGGACCCGGATCTCATGGGCCGGGTTATGGTGGAGGCAACTCTGGCTCAGGATTTCAAGGTAATCAAAGCGGATATGGCAATCAGGGCAGTCAGGGCAACCAGGGTGGTTATAATCATCAGGGGAGTCAGCAGCAGCAACAGTCGGGTTACCAGAGCAACCCGAAGCAGTTGAATAGTGGGCAGTATCATGTCTTCACCACTAGCTTGTGCAAGCGCGATCAGAAGCTTCATAAAAGGGCAGTGAACTCTGTTGAACCGGCGGTGCCCCGTTACTTGCGCTGATCTGAACAACCCATTGTGTGGAGTCGAGAGGATCATCCGCCCCGGGTTGATAATCCGGGTCATCTGGCATTGGTGGTGGCACCTCAGGTTGGAGGGTATAAGTTCACCAAGGTGCTCATGGATGGGGGGAGCAGTATCAACATCCTTTATTATGAAACCTTCCGTCGCATGGGGTTAACAGATAAAAATCTTAAACCGTCAAACACCGTTTTCCATGGTGTGGTGCCTGGTAAATCGGCGTATCCAGTTGGTAAGATAGCTCTGGAGGTTGCTTTTGATGATGAGCATGATTCAAGATCAGAGACCTTGACCTTTGAAGTGGTAAAAATCAAGAGCTCGTATCATGCCCTATTTGGACGGCCGGCTTATGCTAAGTTCATGGCAAGGCCCTGTTATGTTTATCTGCATCTCAAGATGCTGGGTCATAAGGGGACCATCACAGTATATGGGAGTCGTAAGATCGCTTTGGAATGTGAAGAAGGTGATGCGGCCTATGCTGAGTCGGTTTGTGCAACAGAGGAGTTGAAGTTCTACAAGGACAATGTTGATCCGGCGGATATGACTTCTTTGAAAAAGCCAACTGCAGAGCATGATCCAGCGTTGAAGTTTAAATCGGCCGATGAGACTAAACTGGTTAATTTTGTGCCTGGCGATTCATCCAAGCAGTTTAGCATCAGCGCTAACCTGGATCCGAAATAGGAAAGCGCGCTCATCGAGTTCATCCGTGAGAACTGGGACATCTTTGCATGGAAACCTTCTCACATGCCAGGTGTACCGAGGGAACTCGCTGAGCACACCCTTAATATCGATCCCAAGTTTAAACCGGTTAAGCAGTTTCTCCGCCGCTTCAATGAAGAAAGGCGCAAGGCTATTGGTGAGGAGGTAGCCCGGCTCTTAGCAGTAGGGTTTATTGTGGACGTTTTTCACCCTGAGTGGTTAGCTAACCCGGTGCTTGTGCTCAAGAAGAATGGCACTTGGCATATGTGTGTGGACTACACAGATTTGAACAAGGCTTGTCCAGCTGATCCCTTTGCTCTCCCTCATATTGATCAAATCATTGATGCTACGGCGGGTTGTGAATGGTTGAGTTTCTGGATGCTTATTCTGGCTATCATCAGATCAAAATGGCAGTTAAGGACCAGGAGAAGACAGCTTTCATAACTCCCTTTGGAGCCTTCTGCTACGTATCTATGCCTTTTGGGCTCAAGAGTGCCCAGGCGACTTATCAGCATTGTGTACAGAATAGTCTTCATAATCAGATTTGGCGCAATGTTCATGCTTATGTGGATGATATTATGGTGAAGTCCAGGAAAGAAGAGACGTTAATAGATGATTTGAAAGAAACTTTTGATAATCTCTGGGTTTATAAGATGATGCTTAATCCGGCCAAGTGTGTCTTCGGTGTACTAGTAGGCAAGCTATTGGGTTTTCTGGTATCTAACAGGGGCATTGAAGCTAATCCGTAGAATATTAAAGCTATTACATCTCTGACTAAACCGGCGTGTATCAACGATGTTCAACGTCTGGCGGGTCGTATTGCAGCGCTGAGCCGGTTTATCAGCCGGTTGGGGGAGAAAGCAATCCCTCTATATCACATGATGAAAAAGACAGACAATTTTGTCTGGAGTGATGCTACTAATGCGGCGTTTGAAGACTTGAAGAAGCAGTTAGCCGAGCCACCTGTCCTTGCTGCTCCGGTTAATAAAGAGCCGCTGTTATTGTATGTGGCTGCCAATGCCCGGGCTGTCAGCGTGGCCATTGTGGTAGAGCGCAAGGAGGCTGGCAAGGAGTATCCGGTTCAACGGCCATTTTATTATATCAGTGAGGTGCTTATTGAGTCCAAACAGAGGTACCCACATTGGCAGAAACTGGTGTATGGAGTTTTCATGGCAAGCCGGAAGCTTAAGCAGTATTTTTAGGGTCATGCCATCACTTTGGTCAGCTCGGCCCCTTTGGGAGATATAATCCAAAACAGGGAAGCGACTGGCCGGGTTGCCAAGTGGGCCATTGAGCTTGGACCTCACGGGTTAAAATATGTGCCTCGTACGGCAATCAAGTCCCAAGCGCTTGTGGATTTCAAGAATGACTGGATAGAGTTGCAGGCGTCGGAAGAAAAGCCGGATCACACTTATTGGACTATTCATTTGGATGGGTCCAGGCAATTGGAGGGCTCGGGGGCTGGAGTCGTTTTAACTTCCCCAAGAGGTGATAAGTTTTGTTATGTTCTCCGTTTAATGTTCCCTTGCACTAACAATGCAGCTGAATATGAGGCTTTACTCCATGGTCTTCGAATGGCTAAGGAGATGAATTTAAGCCGGGTTAAGTGCTTTGGTGACTCGGACCTGGTGGCTCAGGAAGTGTCTGGTACTTAGGATTCCAAGGACCCGCTCATGGCAGCATATCGTCGAGAGGTGGATATTGTGGCTGGTCATTTCAAAGGTTATCAGGTTGACCATGTGGATCAGCGAAAGAACGAAGCGGCGGACGCTTTAAGCCGTTTGGGTTCCCAACATAAACCGGTGCCACCCAATGTTTTCTGGATGTCTTGCATAACCCGTCGGTCAAGTTACCTACAGAGGAGGATTTGGCTGTTCCTGACCCGGAGGCTCAGTTGGTGGCGGCTCTTCATGTTATCCTGGATTGGATAGTCCCATATTTGGCGTATATGACCCGGGCGAGTTACTTGAGGACGAAAGTTTGGCCAGGCAGATAATCCGGCGATCCAAGTCAATGACCATTGTCAATGGAGAATTGCATCATTGCAGTGTGACAGGGGCGTTTCAACGTTGCGTATCTCAAGAAGAAGGCTGTGAGATTTTGTGTGAGATCCACGAAGGCGATTGTGGGCATCATGCCAGTTCAAAGTCCTTGGTAGCTAAGGCTTTTCGTCACGGCTTCTATTGGCTGACGGCTCATGCTGATGCTGAGGACTTGGTGAAAAAGTGTGATGGATGTCAGAAATTTTCACGACGAGCTCATGTTCCGGCTCAGGAATTAAGGATGATTCCAATCACTTGGCCGTTTGCAACTTGGGGGCTGGATATGGTTGGGCCCTTTAAGAGATCCAAGGATAAGAAGACCCACCTTTTGGTGGCGGTTGATAAGTTCACCAAGTGGGTGGAAGCAGAGCCGGTCAGTAAGTGTGATGCAGCCACGGCGGTTCAATTCATTAAGAAGGTGATTTTCCGGTTTGGTTTTTCACACATCATTATAACTGATAATGGCACTAATCTGTTCAAGGGTGCTATGAAAGACTTTTGTCAGCGTGAGCACATCCAGCTTGACATGTCATCAGTGGCTCATCCTCAATCTAATGGTCAGGCTGAGAGAGCCAATCAAGAGATCTTGAGAGGCATCAAGCCCCGGCTTATGGTTCCCCTGCAGAGGACGCCGGGTTGTTGGGTGGAAGAGTTACCTTTTGTATTATGGAGCATCAATACCACGCCCAACAGATCTACGGGTTACACACCTTTTTTCATGGTTTACGGAGCAGAGGCAGTTCTCCCTAGTGACATCCGTCATGAATCGCCTCGTGTGGCAGCTTATGTCGAAGCTGACAATGAGAAGGCACGACAGGAAGCACTTGACCTATTAGATGAGGAGCGTGAAATTGCAGCAGCTCGTTCGGCAATTTAACAGCCGCCGGGTTAGAACCAGAACTTTTCAAGAAGGCGATCTGGTGCTCCGACTCATCCAGGATCAGACTGATATGCACAAGTTATCCCCGCCTTGGGAAGGACCCTTTGTGGTCAGCAAGAATCTGCATAACAGGTCATATTATCTTATCGATGTTCGAGAGCACAAAGACTCACGTAAATCGGAGGAGGAGACCCACCGGCCGTGGAATATAGCTCATCTTCGGCCCTACTACACTTGAGCCATAGGCTCCTTTATGTACATATTCTCGACAGTGTATATATTATGATTAATATAATAAACCGGCATCCCTATTAAAGCAGGGCCTCTGCCGCTCTTCCTTCAAAAATGTTTGGTTACATGGGGGCTTCTGTTTATAAAGCAGAGTTACGATTACCCATTGATCCGGCTTATAAAGCCACACACATAAAAAAACTTGGGGGCTTGTCAACCAAAGTTAACAGGGGCCAAAGAGAGTGTTGCAAAAGCACAACTCAAACATAGGCACCCACTGAGCACAGCTCAAAATATTACCTGGGGCTCTTTTTGCACAGCAACAAAGAGTTTAAATGACCCTTGTAATAGGCTATCAAGCCAGGCTTGGAAGCCATGTGTATTCACCTAAAACCCCGGGTTATCCTGCCTTTTTTAAGTAAGTCACTCCGCCCAGGTAATCCTGGTATGACCTGCCGAACGTTTGGCAAGTCAATCTTATACAGACCCTGAACTTGTCAAAGTTAAAACGACGATTGGTTAATGTGAGGTCCATCTTAAAAGGCTTTGTAAAATGGTTTAACTCAGTGGCGTGGCAGCCCATGAAAAGCCTCGATTTTGGGCTTGGCAGCCCATGAAAAGCCTCGCGTCATCCCATGCTTTTATTCGACAAATTTTCTCTTTTTGAGGTTTACAACACTTTATGATAAACCGGTGTTTATTGACCCGGTCTGGTTTTTGATTTTAAGTCACCAGTATAAAATAAATTGGTATTTATTAACCCGGTCTGGTTTCGACTACAAGTCGCCAGTATTATATATGGATAATCCGATGTTTATTATAACCCAGTACGGCTTTACTATAAACCAGCAAAACATGGGATGAGTTATCAGTACTCAAGATTTGGGCTATCACCCTTACTACAACGAGTTGGTAAACAAACGATGTGATTCAATGTCACAGGTATGATATATTTCATATTTGATTACTCTTAAGCAAAGCCTTGGTTATAAACCGGGTTATATGTTGGGCATTATGACCCGTCCGGCGGTAAACCGCCAGGACACTTTAAACTTGTTGTATGCAGAAACAGGTTGAATAAAGCTGCGAAGGATCATAAGCAGACCTAGCATTATTATGATGGATTAACAGTGTTATGCAAAAGTGAATATGCACGATGGCATAGCAGACCAAGTGTTTCAACTAGCCTATTACAAGGTGCTTTGATGCCCAAAAGGATAATTGTTTATCACAAGCGTTGCAGTATGCAGAAGTTAAACCGGCCTCCGGATCATTAATTTTCACCAGGCTGACTTGACGGTTGTGGATCATCTTGCGCCGGTTCATCCTCCTCCTCCCCACCCAGCGGCTGGAAGTCAATGGTTGTCCAGTCAATCCCAGTTAAGGCTTGGAAGATAGCTTCATCGCTTATAAGGGTGGACGGTTCAACATCAGGGGCGTAGGTATGCTTACGGATTGGCGGGATAAGGTTTTGCACATCATAAGTTGGTGCGTTCACCCGTTTGTTGTTGGCGTCATATATCGACTGGTAATATGACAAATCAGTGTCTTCAGCCAATTTGCTTGCCAGTGGACGCATTTCCCTTGTCAAAGTTGGGAGGTCATCATTGTCAAAATCTGATTCGTCCTCCTTTATGCTCGGGTAGCCATTTCCTACATCAGCCGGGTCAAGATCTGGCACCCATGTTTTAGCCCGGGTTAGCGCGGTCAGAACACCCGCCCTTGCCGCTGATCTTTTTAAATCCTCAAACCGGGCGGGCAGCATTGACAGCCTCTCTAATGTATCCTTGATCAAGGTTGGAGGCGGTTTGTTATGAGAGGCAGTGCAAATGATCCGTTGTGCGCCGGTATATAACTGCTCTATAAGAGTATAGGCAGCCTTCAATTTCTTTTGCATATCAGATCCAAGATGGGTAATGCGAGGTCCTACATCATTATGCACGTTGATAAACCGGCAGTTTATGGGATAATACATAATAAAAGCTTATAGTAAGAATACTTACCAAACACGGCAATGGTCATGGCATTTATTTGCCGCTTTAAACCGGTCAACTCTTCTACCACCAGATTAAGAGCTGCTTCTGCATCATCCACCCTCTTTTGCAGTGTGGCTTTCTCTATGTCCCAGTCCGCCCGCTCCTTTTTGAAGTCCTCTTTCAGTTTCTCCATGGCTGCTAAGGCACTGGTCAGCTCCTCTTTGGCTTTGGACGTTTCTGCCTGTTGAGACTTGATATTTTCTTGAAGATCAGCAGTTTAGGATTCCTTTTTGCTCAGTTCAGCCTGTAACGGATATAGACGTTATAAGTTGACAGCATATATTTGAAGTACCGAGCATATAACAAGTTATACACTTGGCACTTGGGGGCTAATGTCTATTGCTTCTTATTAAACTTTTCTTGTAAAGTCCCAAGATCAATTCAAGTATTATTCTTGGCACTTGGGGGCTAATGTATATTTGCTCAATAATACAGTCCCGGTTCATCTTGAAGAGATAAACCAGCCCTTGGGAGCTACGCAGGCAAAAGTTAAGGTATTATGAAGTCCCGGTTTACATTGGTATCATAAACTGGCCCTTGGGGGCTACTGGAGTTGATATTAGAAATTGGACATAAGGGAGAAACAATTATGCAGAGTTAATGGTATTTACCTCATACCGCTCCTTCATCATGTTCACTAAACCGGCTTCATAGTCGCGGCTTGTGTACATGTATTTTAAATACCCAGAATGGATATCTTGGGTGTTGAGGTGAGCATGGCTGGACAAATCTACATTCCACTTGCTCTTGTCCATAGCAGAAAATTCCTCCTTGGCACTATGCATTGATAAAGCGACAGGATTGCCAGGGGGTGTGGCTGACGCTGGTAATTATGATATCATCTGTTTTATCACCAGCCGCTTTGACTGGGCTTGCCGGTTTATCCGCGGCTTTAGCCGGACTGGGTGGATCAGCAGCATGACCTGTGGGATCATCTTCCATCTATGCAACAAAGGTTTCATGCTCTTGTTGTGGCGGATCATCCGGAATAGCATCAGGATTGAGTTCAAACTATTCTGGAATCTTCTCCGGTTCAGCAGCCGGGTTATCATCAGCCGGTTTATTCAACTTGGCCTTTTTGCTGGGCCTGGGTTTGGCACTGAAAAGAACAAGCACAAATGTTGATTTAGTGAGTAAAGCGGAGAATATTAAGGGTCAGTTTAAACATGCTTACCCAGGAACCGTTTTAAGGGTTGGCAATTGCGTCTCTGTTGATTCGCTAGAAGAAGAATGGGAAGTTCCCTGATAATTTGAATCAGATGGTGTAAGAGGTTGCCGGAAATAACCCGCCTTAGGATAACGTGGGTCAGAAGTATAAGAGGCCTCTGGGCGGCGCTTACGAACCGGCGTGTTCGGTAAACCGGAAGAGGTTACCACATGACCGTTGTGTCGAGTTGTGCGGCGAGCTTCGTGTTGCTGTTTCTTCAAAAGAAAGTTTGGATCCATGTGAGCTAGAGGGTGAGAAAATCTTACTTTCCGGTTTGCTTGACGAGTTTTTGGAGTTGGCAGAGGTTCTGAGCCGGAGGAAAGAATAATTACCTCTACGTCACCAGCTTGACTAGCCTCTGCGTCCTCCTGATAATAATCGTTATCAATAAGATGAATGAAGAAGGAACCAAGTGAATCAAGTTCTACCTCTGACTCGTGATTCTCATCATCGTCATCAAAGTTTAAATCGGTGGAGTCGGCGGTTTTATTTTTGGCAGGCTTCTTGGTGGCCTTAGTCTTGACACGAGGTGTCTTCGCCGGTTTATCCTGTGGTTTTTTCTTCCAGAACGGATCATCGCCCTGTCAAAGATTGATGAAAGTTATAAGGGAAGATTATAAGGTCGGATTAAAGTAAGAGTTATGCAATTCTTACAGCTGGCGGTTTATTGGAAACGCAGAAGGGACTAAGCCCAGTTTTGCTGTAGACAGCCACCGGTTCATCCAATATCTTTTTAACAGCTTCTATAATTTCAGCATCAATTAGCTGAATGTTGATATGCCGTTGAGGATCTTTTAAGTCCCCTGTATATTCGCACATCAAACCGGGGCGACGGCTTAAAGGCAAAATGCTCCAGGATATCCAGCAGCGAACAAAGTCAACGCTTGTTAAACCGTTTGCAACAAAGGCTCTGAGCTTTGAGAGTTGTGGTGCATAGTTGGACCGTTACTTTGCAGTCAGCCTTTGAGGGAATGGATGCGTATTGGTAAGCCAGTGAGCACGATAACCTGGCAGAGGATTCTCTTCAATAGGAGACGTATCTCGGCAATAGAACCAAGTCTGGTTCCAATCTTTGGGGTGAGTATGGTGTTTGGCGTGAGGAAAACTGACATCTTTCCTCTTTTGAATTGAAACCCCGCCAAGTTCAGTATTGGGCCCATCTGCAAATTCAGTACGGCGGTTCAAATAGAAGAAGTCTCTGAATAGTTCAACAGTGGGCTCTTCCTGCAGATAAGCTTCACAGAACACTTGAAAGTTACAAATATTGGACACAGAGTTGGGTCCAATATCTTGAGGGTGGAGTTGGAAGCTAGCAAGCACGTCGCGGAATTTTTTTGATCCGGGAGGACTGAACCCTCGACCCAGGTGATCAACGAATACAATCACTTCTCCATCCTTGGGTTCAGGAGGATTTTCTGGACCGGGGGCCCTCGAGTGTATGACATCCTTTTTTGCTAAGGCACCGGTTGCAACGCACCCATTCAGTTTTTCTTCGGTAACCCGGGAAGGAACCCAGTTGTGGGCATAGAAAGACTTAGCCATTTCTCCACAACCTGAGGGAAGCTTTGAGCCGGTTTAAGGTTTATGAATGACAAGGCATAAACCTTGAGAAGCGAAAAAGCAGGTGTTGAAATGCATACGAGTGTTAAACCGGAGGTTGGTGTCATCATAGTTATTAAGAGGAGAAATTGGCGGTTTAAGAGGGGACTAATGGTACCTGGCGGATTATAAGTTTCTAAAAAGTTAAACCGCCTACTTTGGTATGGAAGGTACAGATCTGAAATAACTAAGTGAGGGAAAAACAAGTTTCGCAGATTGATATGATAATTTTAGATCTGCGGCGTATCAGTAAATCAAAATATATTCAGGCCTAAGATACAGGTGCTTAAGTAGTTCATTAGATCTGTACGAGATTATTCTATACAGAGAGGATGCGCTAATGATGAAAAAGGGGACTATATCTATGACCGCACAGGAAAATATAAGATTTAAACTTGCCATTTATGCCACGGAGAAGAACAGGGAAGAATAGCGCTAAGCTTCAATGAACTCGCAGAAAACCCTAACGGTATCTATGGGAGGATCAAAGAAAGACTCACCAGAGCTGTTGAACGCGGAGGCGTACAGGTGGAACTCTGGTCGAATCAGGTTGATGCAGCAGCCGTTGTTGGGGCAGAGGCGAAGGTCGACGGCAGCGGCAGCGCTCGAGTACTAAGGCGACGCGAGGTGGAAGAAAGGCGAAGAGGCAAGGGGAGAAAAGGAAAGGGACCCTTGGCCCTATTTATAAGACGAAGGGATAAGCGACAGGCGCGGGAATCGAGGAGCCCAAAAAAATGGATATGTGACAGAGCTGTCGCCTCGATTTTCGAAGGCTCGTTAATAAAAGTAAGGTATATACGGTTCTTTAATGAACAGGTGATTTCAGGACGGTTTAATATAATCCTGGAAGATGACGTCATGGCGGATTACAAGGTTTACTCGAAGGTACTAAAGAAGAAATTTTCCTAAGTGTTGAAGATTGACATGAACAGGTTCAAATCAATCTGGGGCCTAATGTTGGGGATATAACTACTGAGTATAAACCGCCCAGGAGGGGCCGGGTTATACCTATAATGAATTATCCATATTGAAGCCCATGAAGACAAGGAGTATGGCGCTTTACGGAGGAGATTAACAAGAAGGCCCAGAAGCCCAAAGGCGGATTAGGGCCCGTAGATGTAAACTGCCATATGGTAGTTGACTTGTGTTGTAAGATAAGAAAGGGTAGAAACCGAGCCGGACACGTTTACGCGCCGGCCGGGATTTTGTGAACCGCCGGGCGTCAACCTAAAAGGGACGACCCGACGGCAGTTTAGGGACGACCCGACGGCAGTTTAGGGACAACAAACAACAACTCGAGAGCCAGGTTAAGCGGATTCGCTCCCTGGTCATCGATACCCTAGCAATTCCACCTCAACTGGATTAGGCCTTTACCTTCACCGTAAGGGGCCGAACCAGTATAAACTCCTTGCGTTCTTTGTCCCGCTTTAACCCCTTTAAGCTAACCCGTCGCGATGGCTCCACGACTAAGTCCTCACACTAGGACATCTGCCGTGACAAAACCACGACAATTATCGTTACTTGCTCGTTACAAATTATCTTGCTATCAAACTACTCTGTTACTTACAATTTTAGCACTTGCAGACATTACTTTACTGAAAACCACTTGTCATTTCCTTCTGATCCTTGCTGGGTTCGACACTCTTACTTATCGAAAAGGCTACAATTGATCTCATGTACTTGTGGGTCATCGGCAAGATACAGTGGCCGACTGTGGCTTGTGAAGCTGCAAATGATGGTGTTTGGATCCAGAACTTTCTGGATGATCTTGGTATTTTCCCAGCCTCGGTAAAACCGTTGGACCTTTATTGTGATAATTCTGGTGCCATTGCACAAGCCAAGGAGCCGAGGAATCACCACAAGATGAGACACATAGATCGGAAATATCACCTGATACGAAAGATCGTAAAGAATGGTGATGTTGAGTTATGCAAAATTCACACAGATGCAAATGTTGCAGATCCGTTGACGAACCCGCTTCCACAACCCAAGCATGAGGGGCATGTTAGAGCTATGTGCATTCGAATTCTATTTGATTGACTCTAGTGCAAGTGGGAGACTGATGGAGATATGCCCTAGTGGCAATCATGTATGATGATATTTCCTATGTGTTTATGAATAAAGATAGTCCTTGGACATTATCAATGATGTGTATCAACAAGTACGTGACTTGTCTGTGGGACTATGCATTGTATGATGACTGTCCTAAAAGGTCCCTAGTCGAAAAGGTTGTGTGTGGACGCGTAGCCGACTAGACTAGCACATGACACGGTCGATGGCTTGGTCTCACTAGCCATGGAGCATTGGATGCTAACCAGATAATATGGACTCGGAACGATCTGGTCGGATTCGACGTAGTCGGATCCGAGTTGAGATAAGGTCCGAGTCAGACAGACCCAACTATGAGACGCAACGATATGTCATCTGTGAGTCTCTAGTACAAGATACGTTCTATGTCCTAAGACCTGAGCTGGCGCATGTACTCGGGATGGTGACAGACTTGCTTTGGGCCAACCAAACGCTACTCCGTGACTGGGTAGTTACAAAGGTAGTTTTCGGGCTTGTCCACACCCATGCTGCGAGACATGGTCGAGCAAGATGGGATTCGCCCCTCCGATCAGGAGAGATATACTCTGGGCCCCTCGTGTGATCCGACCAAGATAAGCATGGCCATGCGATTAGGATTATGAGATAATCCGGTTTGTGGTCGGCATCACTGGAACAAGAAAGAGGTCAGGCTAGCACAAGGATGACAGACTCGCCTTGAGCCCGACAACATATATTGTGTGGCAAAGGGAACAGAAGTGTGATGTACGGGTTCGCCTAACCAGCTTCATCGGACACTTGAAGTCGGCACGCTTTGCTAGAGGCCGCTACCGACTAGCCGAGCGAGATGTGATCTAGCTTGCGACCAAGTGAACGAGAACCTAAGGGGTCGCACGCTTAAGGGAAGGAACCTGTGAGGCCCGGTCCGACTCCACGAGTCACAAGTGATCCTACTCGGATTCGGATCCAGGCCCAATAGACTTTGGGCTTTAGGATCCGTGCGAGGCCCAAGTGTTGAGCCCGCGACGGATGCCTATATAAAGTGGGGGTGCGGCACACTCATGGGGGTTGATTTCTTCGGCGCTGTCACCAGGGGTTTGCATGCGTTGCGAATAGCCACCTCCACTCGCCGCCGACTGTGTGATCACAGTGTTCCTCCTGCACGCGCGGATACCGTTAGAGGCGGTGCACTTGCGCCGCTCCGGCGAACCTATACGTGGGATCCGACGACCAGCTGTTCGAGGGAGATCGGACGAGGAGGAGATGATCCACGCGGACGCACTTCCCCAACTCTTCTTCCGCTGCACGGCACTGCGCGTCTAGTGGTAACGATCTGTGATCCATCTCCCGTAGCATGTTCTTGGTTGTTCTGCGTGTAGGAAAATTTTATTTGCAGTCGACGCACCCTACCGCACACTCTTGAAAGGGGTGGCGCCCCCCGTAAGGAAGGAGGCCGAATAGGAGAAGGAGGAGGGGGTTTGGCCCCCCTTTCCTTGCTCGCCCCTCTCTTCCCTTTTCCCCTTCCGGTAATAAGGAAAGGGGGGGCCGAATTGGACTAGGGGCCCAAGTAGGATTCCTCCTACTTGGGGTGCCCCATGGCAGCTCCCCTCCCCCTCCCACCTATATATACATGGGGAGGGGGTGCCTAGAACACACACCAACAATTTTAGCCATGTGCGGTGCCCCCTCCACAGTTTACGCCTCCGGTCATATCTTCGTAGTGCTTAGGCGAAGCCCTGCACGGATCACTTCACCATCACCGTCACCATGCCGTCGTGCTGAAGGAACTCTCCCTCGACACTTTACTGGATCAAGAGTTCGAGGGACGTCATCGAGCTAAACATGTGCAGAACTCAGAGGTGTCGTACGTTCGGTGCTTGATCGGTCGGAACGAGAAGTTCGACTACATCAACCGCGTTGTCAAACGCTTCTGCTTTCGGTCTACGAGGGTATGTGGACACACTCTCCCCCCCTCGTTGCTATACATCTCCTAGATAGATCTTGCCTGAGCATAGGAATTTTTTTCAAATTGCATGCTACGTTTCCCAACAGTGGCATCCGAGCCAGGTCTATGCGTAGATGATATGCACGAGTAGAGCACAAAGAGTTGTGGGCGGTGATCGTCATACTGCTTACCACCAATGTCTTATTTTGATTTGGTGGTATTGTTGGATGAAGCGGCCCGGACCAATCTTACATGACCACGTTCATGAGACCGGTTCCACCGATAGACATGCAACTAGTTTTGCATAAAGGAGGCTGGCGGGTGTCTGTTTCTCCAACTTTAGTTGAATCGATTTTGACTACGGCCGGTCCTTGTTGAAGGTTAAAACAGCACACTTGACAAAAAAATCGTTGTGGTTTTGATGCGTAGGTAAGAACGGTTCTTGCTAGAAGCCCGTAGCAGCCACGTAAAACTTGCAACGACAAAGTAGAGGTCGTCTAACTTGTTTTTGCAGGGCATGTTGTGATGTGATATGGTCAAGAGATGATGTGATATACGTTATTGTATGAGATGATCATGTTTTGTAAAAGTTATCGGCAACTGGCAGGAGCCTTATGGTTGTCGCTTTATTGTATGAAATGCAAACGCCATGTAATTGCTTTACTTTATCACAATGCGTTAGCGATAGCTGTAGAAGCAATAGTTGGTGAGATGACCATGATGCTAAGATGGAGATCAAGGTGTCAAGCCGGTGACGATGGAGATCATGACGGTGCTTTGGAGATGGAGATCAAAGGCACAAGATGATGATGGCCATATCATGTCACATATTTTGATTGCATGTGATGTTTATCTTTTATGCATCTTATTTTGCTTAGTATGGCGGTAGCATTATAAGATGATCCCTTACTAAAATTTCAAGGTATAAGTGTTCTCCCTGAGTATGCACCGTTGTGACAGTTCGTCGTGCTGAGACACCACGTGATGATCGGGTGTGATAAGCTCTACGTTCACATACAACGGGTGCAAGACAGTTTTGCACATGTGGAATACTCGGGTTAAACTTGACGAGCCTAGCATGTACAGACATGGCCTTGGAACATTGGAGACCGAAAGGTCGAACGTGAATCATATAGTAGATATGAACAACATAGAGATGTTCACCATTGAAGACTAATCCATCTCACGTGATGATCAGACATGGTTTAGTTGATTTGGATCACGTAATCATTTAGATGACTCGAGGGATGTCTATCTAAGTGGGAGTTCTTAAGTAATATGATTAATTGAACTTAATTTATCATGAACTTAGTCCTGATAGTTTTTGCATATCTATGTTGTAGATCAATGGCCCGTGCTACCGTTCCCTTGAATTTTAATGCTATCCTAGAGAAAGCTAAGTTGAAATATGATGGTAGAAACTACACGGACTGGGCCCATAACTTGAGGATTATCCTCATTGCTGCACAGAAGAATTATGTCCTTGATGCACCGCTAGGTGAAAGGCCTACTACAGGAGCAGATGCTGATGCTATGAACGTCTGGCAAGTTTGATCTGACTACTACTCGATTGTTTAGTGTGCCATGCTTTACGGCTTAGAACAGGGACTTCAAAGACGTTTTGAACGTCATGGACCATATGATATGTTCTAGGAGTTGAAGCTAATATTTCAAGCAAATGCCCGAGTTGAGAGATATGAAGTCTCCAACTAGTTCTATAGCTGCAAGATGGATGAGAACAGTTCTGTCAGTGAACACATACTCAGAATGTCTGGGTATCATAACCATTTGACTCGGCTAGGAGTTAATCTTCTAGATGATAGTGTTATTGACAGAGTTCTTCAATCACTGCCACCGAGCTACAAAGGCTTCGTGATTGATACGTCTCCAACGTATCTATAATTTATGAAGTATTCATGCTATTATATTATCCATCTTGGATGTTTAATGGGCTTTTATATCCTATTTTATATGATTTTTGGGACTAACCTATTAACCTAGAGCCCAGTGCCAGTTTCTGTTTTTTCCTTGTTTTTGAGTTTTACAGAAAAGGAATACCAAATGGAGTCCAATTGACGTGCCAATTTTTGATGATTTTTTATGGACCAAAAGAAGCCTCCGGAGCAAAAGAGTTGGGCCAGAAGAGTCCCGAGCTGTCCACGAGGGTGGAGGGCGCGCCCACCCCCCTGGGCATGGGCCCCTGTCTCGTGGACGACTCGGGAACCTCCTTGACGTGAGACCTACGCCAAAAATTCCTAGAAATACTGAAACCTCCAGAAAACAGAATAGATCGGGAGTTCCGCCGCCGCAAGCCTCTGTAGCCACAAAAAACCAATCGGGACCCTCTTCCGGCACCCTGCCGGAGGGGGATCCCTCACCAGTGGCCATCTTCATCATCCCGGCGCTCTCCATGACGAGGAGGGAGTAGTTCACCCTCGGGGCTGAGGGTAGTACCAGTAGCTATGTGTTTGATCTCTCTCTCTCTCTCGTGTTCTTGAGGTGGTACGATCTTGATGTATCGCGAGCTTTGCTATTATAGTTGGATCTTATGATGTTTCTCCCCCTCTACTCTCTTGTAATGGATTGAGTTTTCCCTTTGAAGTTATCTTATCGGATTGAGTCTTTAAGGATTTGAGAACACTTGATGTATGTCTTGCGTGGGATACCTGTGGTGACAATGGGGTATTCTATTGATCCACTTGATGTATGTTTTGGTGATCAACTTGCGGGTTCCGCCCATGAACCTATGCATAGGGGTTGGCACACGTTTTCGTCTTGACTCTCCAGTAGAAACCTTGGGGCACTCTTTTAAGTACTTTGTGTTGGTTTGAATAGATGAATCTTAGATTGTGTGATGCATATCGTATAATCATACCCACGGATACTTGAGGTGACATTGGAGTATCTAGGTGACATTAGGGTTTTGGTTGATTTGTGTCTTAAGGTGTTATTCTAGTACGAACTCTATGATAGATTGAACGGAAAGAATAGCTACGTATTATTTTACTACGGACTCTTGAATAGATCGATCAGAAAGAATAACTTTGAGGTGGTTTCGTACCCTACAATAATCTCTTCGTTTGTTCTCCGCTATTAGTGACTTTGGAGTGACTCTTTGTTGCATGTTGAGGGATATTTATATGATCCAATTATGTTATTATTGTTGAGAGAACTTGCACTAGTGAAATTATGAGCCCTAGGCCTTGTTTCCTAGCATTGCAATACCGTTTACGCTCACTTTTACCATTAGTTACCTTGCTGTTTTTATATTTTCAGATTGCAAAAACCTATATCTATCATCCATATTGCACTTGTATCACCATCTCTTCGCCGAACTAGTGCACCTATACAATTTACCATTGTATTGGGTGTGTTGGGGACACAAGAGACTCTTTGTTATTTGGTTGCAGGGTTGCTTGAGAGAGACCATCTTCATCCTATGCCTCCCACGGATTGATAAACCTTAGGTCATCCACTTGAGGGAAATTTGCTACTGTCCTACAAACCTCTGCACTTGGAGGCCCAAAACGTCTACAAGAAGAAGGTTGTGTAGTAGACATCAAGCTCTTTTCTGGCGCCGTTGCCGGGGAGGCTAGGTAAGCGGCACTCACACCCCATCAACTAAGCTCTTTTCTGGCGCCGTTGCCGGGGAGTTGAGTGCTTGAAGGTATATCTTTAGATCTTGCAATCGGATCTTTTAGTTTCTTGTTTTATCACTAGTTTAGTCTATAAAAGAAAACTACAAAAAATGGAATTGAGGGTACCTCATATGCTTCATCTTTTTAATATCTTTCATGAAAATAAGGATTCCGATAATTGTGCTCAATTGCTAGAGGAAGAATGCATTAAAATGTTTGGCACTAAATCTTTGAATGATGAGCATGATTGCAATGTTGTTAGTATGAATTCTTTGAATATCCATGATGCTAATGATACGCAAAGCCACAAACTTGGAGATGCTATGTTGCCACTCCCAGGAAGAAGCCCAAATCTGGACCTAATCCTGAAACTGAGTGCTTCTACTGCAAAGGGACTAGTCACTGGAAGCGGAACTGCCCCAAGTATTTGGCGGATAAGAAGGATGGCAAAGTGAACAAAGGTATATGTGATATAGATGTTATTGATGTGTACCTTACTAATGCTCATAGTAGCGCCTAGGTATTTGATACTGGTTCGGTTGCTCATATTTGTAACTCGAAACAGGGGCTACGGATTAAACGAAGATCGGCTAAGGACGAGGTGATGATGCGCGTCGGGAATGGTTCCAAGGTCAATGTGATCGTCGTCGGCACGCTACCTCTACATCTACCTTCGGGGTTAGTTTTAGACATGAATAATTGTTATTTGGTGCCAGCGTTGAGCATGAACATTATATCTGGATCTTGTTTAATGCGAGACGGTTATTCATTTAAATCAGAGAATAATGGTTGTTCTATTTATATGAGTAATATCTTTTATGGTCATGCACCCTTGAAGAGTGGTCTATTTTTGTTGAATCTCGATCGTGGTGATACACGTATTCATAATATTGATGCCAAAAGCTGCAAAGTTGATAATGATAAGTGCAACATATTTGTGGCACTACCCGTTTAGGTCATATTGGTGTAAAGCGCATGAAGAAACTCCATGCAGATGAACTTTTGGAATCACTTGATTATGAATAATTTGATGCTTGCGAACCATGCCTCATGGGGAAGATGACTAAGACTCTGTTCTCCGAAACAATGGAGCGAGCTACTGACTTATTGGAAATAATACATACCGATGTATGCGGTCCGATGAGTATTGAGGCTCGCGGCGGGTATCGTTATTTTCTGACCTTCGCAGATGATTTGAGCAGATATGGGTATATCTACTTGATGAAACACAAGTCTGAAACATTTGAAAGTTTTAGAGAATTTCAGAGTGAAGTGGAGAATCATCGTAACAAGAAAATAAAGTTTCTACGATCTGATCACGGAGGTGAATATTTGAGTTACAAGTTTGGCCTTCATTTAAAACAATGTGGAATAGTTTCACAACTCACGCCACCTGGAACACCACAGCGTAATGGTGTGTCCGAACATTGTAACTATACTTTATTACATATGGTGCATTCTATGATGTCTCTTACTGATTTACCACTATCGTTTTGGCGTTATGCATTAGAGACAGCTGCATTCACGTTAAATAGGGCACCGTCTAAATCCGTTAAGACGACACCGTATGAACTGTGGTTCGGCAAGAAACCTAAGCTATCGTTTCTTAAAGTTTTAGGTTGCGATGCTTATGTGAAAAAGCTTCAGCCTGATAAGCTCGAATCCAAATCGGAGAAGTGTGTATTCATAAGATACCCAAAAGAAACTGTTGGGTACACCTTCTACGACAGATCCGAAGGCAAGATCTTTATTGCTAAAAATGGATCCTTTCTAGAGAAGGAGTTTCTCTCGAAAGAAGTGAGTGGGAGGAAAGTAGAACTTGATGAGGTAATTGTACCTTCTCTCGAATTGGAAAGTAGCTCATCACAGAAAACCGTTCCCGTGATGCCTACACTAACTAGAGAGGAAGCTAATGATAATGATCATGAAACTTCAGATCAAGTTACTACCGAACCTCGTAGGTCAACCAGAGCACGTTCCGCACCAGAGTGGTATGGTAATCCTGTTTTGGAGGTCATGTTACTAAACCATAACGAACCTACGAACTATGAAGAAGCTATGATGAGCCCAGATTCCGATAAATGGCTTGAGGCCATGAAATCTGAGATAGGATCCATATATGAGAACAAAGTGTGGACTTTGGTTGACTTGCCCGATGATCGGCGAGCCATAAAGAATAAATGGATCTTCAAGAAGAAGACTTACGCTGATGGTAATGTTACTGTCTACAAACCTCGACTTGTCGCAAAAGGTTTTCAACAAGTTCAAGGAGTTGACTACGATGAGACTTTCTCACCCGTAGCGATGCTTAAGTCTGTCTGAATCATGTTAGCAATTGCCGCATTTTATGATTATGAAATCTAGCAAATGGACGTCAAAACTGCATTCCTTAATGGATTTCTTAAAGAAGAGTTGTATATGATGCAACAAGAAGGTTTTGTCGATCCTAAAGGTGCTAACAAAGTATGCAAGCTCCAGCGATCCATTTATGGACTGGTGCAAGCATCTAGGAGTTGGAATATACGCTTTGATGAGGTGATCAAAGCATATGGTTTTATACAGACTTTTGGAGAAGTCTGTATTTCCAAGAAAGTGAGTAGGAGCTCTGTAGCGTTTCTGATATTATATGTGGATGACATATTGTTGATTGGAAATGATATAGAATTTCTGGATAGCATAAAAGGATACTTGAATAAGAGTTTTTCAATGAAAGACCTCGGTGAAACTGCTTATATATTGGGCATCAAGATCTATAGAGATAGATCAAGACGCTTAATTGGACTTTTACAAAGCACATACCCTGATAAAGTTTTGAAGAAGTTCAAAATGGATCAGTCAAAGAAAGGGTTCTTGCCTGTGTTACAAGATGTGAAGTTGAGTCAGACTCAATGCCCGACCACTGCAGAAGATAGAGAGAAAATGAAAGCCATTCCCTATGCCTAAGCCATAGGTTCTATCATGTATGCTATGCTATGTACCAGACCTGATGTGTGCCTTGCTATAAGTCTAGCAGGGAGGTACCAAAGTAATCGAGGAGTGGATCAATGGACAGCGGTCAAGAAGATCCTAAAGTACTTGAAAAGGACTAAGGATATGTTTCTCGTTTATGGAGGTGACAAAGAGCTCGTCGTAAATTGTTACATCGATGCTAGTTTTGACACTGATCCGGGTGACTCTAAGTCACAAACCGGATATGTATTTATATTGAATGGTGGAGCTGTCAGTTGGTGCAGTTCCAAGCAAAGCATCGTGGCGGGATCTACATGTGAATCGGAGTACATGGCTGCTTCAGAAGCAGCGAATGAAGGAGTTTGGATGAAGGAGTTCATATCCGATCTAGGTGTAATACTGATGACCCACAAGTATATGGAATCAATTGTAGCTCTTTTCGATAAGTAAGAGTGTTGAACCCAGCGAGGAGCAGAAGGAAATGACAAGTGGTTTTCAGCAAGGTAATGTCTGCAAGTGCTGAAATTGTAAGTAGCAGAGTAGTTTGATAGCAAGATAATTTGTAACGAGCAAGTAACAATAATAGTAGCAAAAGTGCAGCAAGGTAGCCCAATCCTTTTGAGGCAAAGGACAGGCCAAAACAGTCTCTTATAATGAGCAAAGCGTTCTTGAGGCTACACGGGAATTTCATCTAGTCACTTTCACCATGTTGGTTTGATTTGTGTTCGCTACTTTGATAATTTGATATGTGGGTGGACCGGTGCTTAGGTGCTGTTCTTACTTGAACAACCCTCCTACTTATGATTAACCCTCCTGCAAGCATCCGCAACTACGAGAAACGTATTAAGAATAAATTCTAACCATAGCATTAAACTTTTGGATCCAATCGGCCCCTTACGGAATAGCGCATAACCTGGGGTTTAAGCTTCTGTCACTCTCGCAACCCATCATCTAATTGATACTCCACAATGCATTACCTTAGGCCCAAATATGGTGAAGTGTCATGTAGTCGACGTTCACATGCACCACTAAGGGATCACAACATACATACTATCAAAATATCGAACACATCAATTTCACATGATTACTTGCAACATGATTTCTCTCGTGACCTCAAGAACAAAAGTAACTACTCACAAATAATCATGCTCAAGATCAGAGGGGTATTAAATAGCATATTGGATCTGAACATATAATATTCCACCAAATAAACCATATAGTAATCAACTACAAGATGTAATCAACACTACTAGTCACCCCCAAGCACCAATCTATAGTTCCGGTAACAAGATTAAACACAAGAGATGTACTAGGGTTTGAGATGAGATGGTGTTGTTGAAGATGTTGATGGGGATAGCCCTCCCCAAGATGGGAGAGTTGTTGGTTATGATGATGATGATGATTCCCCCCCCCCCCCCGGAGGGAAGTTCCTCCGACGGAATCGCTCCGCCGGAGGGCAAAAGTGCTCCTACCCAAGTTCCGCCTCGAGATGGAGGCGCTCCGTCCCGAAAGTCCTCCCCTTATTTTTTCTAGGTCAAAATGACTTATATACCAGAAGATGGGCACTGGAGGTGGGCCTGGGTGAGCACAACCCACCAGGGCGTGCCTGAGCTCCCTGGCGCGCCCAGGTGGGTTGTTCCCACCTGGTGGGTCTTCTCTCGTACTTATTTGCTCCAATATTCATCATACATTCCATAAAAATTCTCCGTGAAGTTTGATCTTGTTTGGAGTTGTGCAGAATAGGTAGCCTGACGTAGCTTTTCCAGGTCCAGATTTCCAGCTACCGGAATTTTCCCTCTTGGTGTGTACCTTGCAAATTATGAGAGAAAAGACATTAGAATTACTCCAAAAAGCATTATTATGTATAAAAAATCATAAATAATAGTAGGAAAACATGATGCAAAATGGACATATCAACTCCCCCAAGCTTAGACCTCGCTTGTCCTCAAGCGAAAACCAAAATCAAAAAACATGTCCACATGCTTAGAGAGAGAGAGGTGTCGATAAAAACAAAATACGGACATAGAAGCATCATGTTCATTATTATAACAGCAACAAATATAAACATAAGACTCTTATCATAGAACTTTTATCATAGACTTGTCATGAATAAGTGACAATTCATCACACTATCGAAGTATAAAGCAAAAACTCTATTAGAAACCAACAAACTATGTTCTCAGTGAATTTGCAACTACAATTCATCATCTTTTCAGGAAGAGTCATGTGTCGGAGCCTTTTGGCAAGTCCACATACTCAACCATCATATAGTCTTCTATTATTGCTAACACTCACCGCATACCCATGAGCAAAACGTTTCAACCGAACACGTAGAAAGATAGGGGCTTATAGTTTCGCCTCCAACATATTCACCTCAAGGGTGATGTCAACAATAATAACTCATGCTACCCATATTCAACTGGAAATATGTGCCTAGATCTTTCCTCGCCACATGATGCTTGCCAAAGGAGAAAATAAAAAGGAATAGAGAGAAGACTTTGACTCTTTGCATAAAAGAAAATACATAAAAGTAAAAGATAGGCCCTTCGCAGAGGTTGCCATGTGCTTATTTGTTTGTATGCTCAACCCCTTAGTGCAAAAGAACGTCACGCTGTATTGCCCCTTGTGATGAAAACCTTTATTAAGAAGTCTGTCGCTTTTATTCTTCACCATCACAAGTTCGTACAACGCTCAATTTTCTCTTACACTAAATGATCTCACACTTTTAGAAGCAATTTTTATTGCCTTATTGCACCGATGACAACTTACTTGAGGGATCTTGCTCAATCCCTAGGTAGGTATGGTGGACTCTTGAAAATAAGATTTGGATTTAAGGGTTTTTGGATGCACAAGTAGTATCTCTACTTGGTGCGGAATTTTTGGCTACCAAAGATAGGGGGCAAGCACCACATGTTGAAGGATTTATGACAATATAACTTCTATGTGAATATGAACAAACATAAATCATTAAGTTGTCTTCCTTGTCCAACATCAACAATTTTGGCATATAATATTTTGATGGGGGCTCACAATCACACACAAAAATCTACTTATACCTTTCCTTATGTGGTGTCATCACCTACCATAAGATTAGCATATGATCTTCTTGATTTATTTCTTTTCCTTTTATTTATTTCCTTTCTTTTTATTGCAACATGAAAGTAAAGAAAGCAAAAAACTCAAACTAAACTTTATTATATATCTCGCACACGATTACAAGGATAGATCACTAAGCAAACTCTTGAAAAGAAAGGATCAAACTAAACTTGTATTCATCTAAAGCAAAAGATCGAACTAAAATAAGTAAAGGCAAAAGATAGTGGGGGTGATACGATACCGGGGCACCTCCCAAAGCTTGGTGGAAGCCAAGGGGAGTGCCCATACCTGATACTCAATTTTCTTTTGGTTATGAAGAAGAAGATGGTGGTGTTGTAGTGGTATTGTCCTTCTTCCTTAGCTTACGCTTGAGGATGGAATTTTCCTCCTTCAATTCACCGACTTCCTGTTCAAGCTCCAGTACCTTCTTGCATAGATCTTGCTTATTTTCCTGCAAAAGGCGAAAGGGTATGAACTGAATCTTATGCCTTTTTGGTTTGTTTGGAAGGCTTGACTTCTTGAATTCCACATGCATGTCCCCCGGTTGAGGCAACGGAGGTTCGTCTTCATCTCAGCTCGTCTCATCCTTTTCCCTTGGATAATAGTCTTCCTCTTCATCCATGGTCCAGCCATAGTGCTCCACATCCCCATAGGACTTGGGGTTTGAGATGAAGTCAGCAACATAGATCTCACTCTCGGAGTCTTGGGATGACATATTTTCATATCTGACAGGAAAACAGTACGAAAAGAAAACGGAAGATTTCTCCGCGATACGGTGGTCAATAGGTTCGGGGGGTACATAAAGATTTTTTATCTTGGGAAACAAGCAAACGGATGAAAAACGGAGTCTGGAAGGTACCCGAGGTGGGCACAACCCACTTGGGCGCGCCAGGCGCGCCCTGGTGTCTTGTGCCCACCAGGGTACTCTTCCTGGAAGTTTCTTATTTTCCTAATTTTCTAAATATTCCAAAACTGACAAAAAATATTTTTGCGGATTTTCCGGAGTCCGTTTACTTAACGTATCACGTACCTCCTTATTTTCACGATTCTGGAGTGTTCCGAAAGGACTCTTTTATGTGTTCTCCTGGTGTCAAAGTTTGGATAATATTACTTTCAACATTAATGGGCGTACCTAAAATATAATGTTTTATTCGTTGCCCATTAACAACCTTCGGGTTAGTACCTTCGGCATTATTTATTTTGATAGCTCCAGACTGATAAACCTCCTCGATAACATAGGGTCCTTCCCATTTTGAGAGGAGTTTTCCTGCAAAGAATCTAAAACAAGAGTTGTACAAAAGAACATATTCTCCAACTTTAAACTCACGCTTTTGAATTCTTTTATCATGCCATCTTTTAACTTTTTCTTCAAACAACTTGGAATTTTCATAACCTTGGGTTCTCCATTCATCTAAAGAGCTAATATCAAATAACCTTTTTTCACCGGCAAGTTTGAAATCATAGTTGAGTTCTTTGATTGCCCAATATTCTTTATGTTCTAATTCATGAGGTAAATGACAAGTTTTTCCATAAACCATTTTATAAGGACACATACCCATAGGATTTTTATATGTTGTTCTATAAGCCCAAAGTGCATCATCTAATTTCTTAGACCAATTCTTCTGGGACCTATTGACAGTCTTTTGCACAATTAATTTTATTTCTCTATTGATAAGTTCAACTTGACCACTAGACTGAGGATGATAGGGTGATGCAATTATATGGTTAACATCATACTTGGCAAGCATTTTACGGAAAGCACCATGAATAAAGTGTGAACCACCATTAGTCATTAAATATCTAGGGACTCCAAACCTTGGGAAAATAACTTCCTTAAGCATTTTAATAGAGGTGTTGTGATCAGCACTACTGGTTGGAATAGCTTCTACCCATTTAGTAACATAATCAACAGCAACCAAAATATGTGTATACCCATTAGAGGAAGGAAAAGGTCCCATGAAATCAAATCCCCAAACATCAAATGGTTCAACAGCAAGTGAATAATTCATAGGCATTCTCTTGATGCTTACCGATATTACCTATTCTCTGGCATTCATCGCAAGAAAAGACGAACTTACTGGCATCCTTGAAGAGAGTAGGCCAATAAAATCCGTATTGCAATACCTTGTGAGCAGTCCTATCTCTAGCATGATGCCCTCCATAAGCTTCGGAGTGACATTTCCATAGGATTTGTCCTTGTTCATGCTCAGGTACACAACGTCTAATAATACCAGCTACTCCTTTATAAAGATGTGGGTCATCCCAAAAGTAGTGTCTTAAATCATAGAAGAATTTTTCCTTTTGTTGGTATGTAAAGCTAGGTGGTAAGTATTTAGCAACAATGTAATTAGCATAATCAGTATACCAAGGAGTATTACGAGCAACATTTATTGCAAGTAACTGCTCATCAGGAAAACTATCATCAATAGGTAGTGGGTCATCAAGCACATTTTCAAGCCTAGACAAGTTATTAACTACGGGGTTCTCAGCTCCTTTTCTATCAGTGATATGTAAATCAAATTCTTGTAGCAAGAGCGCCCATCGAATAAGTCTAGGTTTAGCATCTTTCTTTTCCATAAGATATTTTATAGCAGCATGATCGGTGTGAACAATTACTTTTGAATCAACAATGTAGGATCTAACTTTATACAAGCAAACACCACTGCTAGGAATTCTTTTTTAGTAGTAGCATAATTTTGTTGAGCACTGTCTAGAGTTTTACTAGCATAATGAATAACATTCAGTTTCTTATCAACTCTTTGTCCTAGGACAGCACCAACAGCATAATCACTAGCATCACACATAATTTCAAAAGGCAAATTCCAGTCAGGTGGTTGAACAATAGGTGCAGAAATTAAGGCTTTCTTGAGTGTTTCGAATGCTTCTAAACAATCATCATCAAAAACAAAAGGGACATCCTTTTGCAAAAGGTTTGTAAGAGGCCTAGAAATTTTAGAAAAGTCTTTGATAAATCTCCTATAGAAACCAGCATGACCTAGGAAACTACGGATACCTTTGATATCTTTAGGACATGGCATTTTCTCAATTGCATCAACCTTGGCTTTGTCCATTTCAATACCTCTTTCAGAAATCTTATGACCCAAGACAATGCCTTCATTAACCATAAAGTGGCACTTCTCCCAATTCAAGACAAGATTTGCTTGTTCACATCTCTGCAAAACTCGATCAAGATTGCTTAAACAATCATCAAAAGACTTCCCATAAACGGAGAAATCATCCATGAAAACCTCAACAATATTTTTACAAAAGTCAGAGATATAGCAGTCATACATCTTTGAAAGGTAGTAGGTGCATTGCATAAACCAAAAGGCATACGTCTATAAGCATAGGTTCCAAAAGGACAAGTAAAAGTGGTCTTTTCTTGATCAGGTTGAGAAATAGGTATTTGTGAGAAGCCAGAATATCCATCAAGGAAGCAAAAGTGTGTGTGCTTAGATAATCTTTCAAGCATTTGATCAATAAAAGGCAAAGGGTAATGATCTTTTTTAGTTGCTTTGTTTAATTTTCTGAAATCAATTACCATTCTATAGCCTGTAACAACTCTTTGTGGAATAAGTTCATTCTTATCATTAGGAACAATAGTTATACCTCCTTTCTTAGGGACACAATGAACAGGACTTACCCATCTACTATCAGCTATAGGATAGATTATACCTGCTTCTAGAAGTTTTAATATTTCCGTTCTTACCACTTCTTTCATCTTCAGATTTAACCGACGTTGGTGATCAACAACGGGTTTAGCATCAGGTTCCATATTAATCTTGTGCTGACATAGAGTGGGACTAATGCCCTTTAAATAATCAAGAGTATATCCAATAACAGCTCGGTGCTTCCTTAGAACTTTCAATAATCTTTCTTCTTCATGCTCTGAAAGGTTAACACTAATAATAACAGGATATATCTTCTTTTCATCAAGATAAGCGTATTTCAAAGTGTCTGGAGATTTTTTTAATTCAAACACAGGATCACCCTTAGGTGGAGGGGGGCCTCCTAGAGTTTCAATAGGCAAATTGTGTTTAAGTAGAGGACGTTGTTCAAAGAAAATCTTATCTATTTCATTTCTTTCAGGCATATGTAAATCATTTTCATGGTCTAGCAAATATTGTTCTAAAGGATCAGTAGGAGGCACAGCAATAGAAGCAAGACCAATTATTTCATCCTTACTAGGCAATTCTTTTTCATGATGCTTTCTACTAAACTTGGAAAAATTAAACTCATGAGATTCATCACCAAAACTAACACTCACAGTTTGTTTCTCACAATCTATCTTAGCATTAACGGTGTTTAAGAAAGGTCTACCGAAAATAATGGGACAAAAGTCATCTTGTGGGGAACCAAGAACAAGAAAATCAGTAGGGTATTTTATTTTCCCACACAAGACTTTGACATCTCTAACAATCCCAAGTGGTGTGATGGTGTCTCTATTAGCAAGTTTAATAGTGGCATCTATTTCCTCTATTTCAGCGGGTGCTATGTCATTCATAATTTCTTGGTATAAAGTAAAGGGAATAGCACTGCGCTAGCACCTATGTCACATAAACCATGATAACAGTGATCTCCTATTTTAACTCAGACAACAGGCATGCCAACAACGGGTCTATTTTTTCCTCTTTATTAGGTTTGGCAATTCTAGTAGCTTCATTGCAGAAGTAAATAACATGCCCATCTATATTTTCTTCTAGGAGATCTTTAACCATAGCAACACTAGGTTCTACTTTTATTTTTTCATCAGGTTTGGGTGTTCTAATATAAGTTTTGTTAACCACAGTTGAAACCTTAGCATGTTCCTTTATCCTAACAGGGAAAGGTGGTTTCTCAGTATAAGCAGTAGGAACAACTGGATTAACATTATAAAGTATAGTTTCTTCTTTAGCTAGTACCGGTTCTTTAATTTCTTCTTTAATAGGTGGGTGATATTTAAACCACTTCTCTTTAGAGAGATCAACATGAGTAGCAAATGATTCACAAAAGGAGGCTACTATCTCAGAGTCAAGTCCATATTTAGTGCTAAACTTTTGAAAAGCATCGGTATTCATAAAAGATTTAACACAATCATACTTAAGCTTAATACCTGACTCTTTACCTTCTCGAGTACCCAATATTCAGAGTTGCGTTAATTCTTTCCAAAAGATCACACCGGAATTCAATAGTCTTCTTCATGAAAGAACCAGCACAAGAAGTATCAAGCATGGATCGATCATTATGAGAAAGCCGAGCATAAAATTCTGGATAATAATTTCTCTTAAGAGCTCATGATTGGGGTGTGAATATAACATTGACTTAAGCCTCCCCCAAGCTAGAGCGATACTTTCGCCTTCACGAGGCCAAAAATTATATATGTAATTCTGATCACGATGAACTAGATGCATAGGATAAATTTTTTGGTGGAACTCCAATTTCAATCGATTCCAATTCCAAGATCCAATATCATCGCATAGCCTATACCATGCCATGCTTTTCCCTTCAAAGATAAAGGGAAAACCATCTTCTTAACATCATCTCCGGGAAACCTGCAAGCTTAAACAATCCACAAATTTGTTCCACATATATCAAGTGCATATCAGGATGTTCGGTTCCATCTCCTGCATAAAGATTAGCTAGCAATTGTTCTATCATACCTGAAGGAATTTCATATTCAATATTTTCAGTAGGTGCAGTAGGTTGAGGGGTAGCTAATTGTGGTTCCGATCGAGGTGAAGATACCCCGAACAAACCCCTCAAAGGATTGTCTTCCATAGTAGCGAGTGACAATAAATTTCAGCACACTATATGAATGTTTCCTTACCAAAGGCGCTTCACTCCCCGGTAAAGGCGCCGGAAAATAGCCTTGATGAACCACAAGTATATGGGATCAATTATAGCTCTTTTCAATAAGTAAGAGTTTCGAACCCAACGAGGAGCAGAAGAAAATGACAAGTGGTTTTCAGCAAGGTAATGTCTGCAAGTGCTGAAATTGTAAGTAGCAGAGTAGTTTGATAGCAAGATAATTTGTAACGAGCAAATAACGATAACAGTAGCAAAAGTGCAGAAAGGTAGCCCAATCCTTTTGAGGCAAAGGACAGGCCAAAACGGTCTCTTATAATGAGCAAAGCGTTCTTGAGGCTACACGGGAATTTCATCTACTCACTTTCACCATGTTGGTTCGATTTGTGTTCGCTACTTTGATAATTTGATATGTGGGTGGACCGGTGCTTAGGTGTTGTTCTTACTTGAATAAACCTCCTACTTATGATTAACCCTCCCGCAAGCATCCACAACTACGAGAAAAGTATTAAGCATAAATTCTAACCATAGCATTAAACTTTTGGATCCAATCGGTCCCTTACGGAATAGCGCATAAACTGTGGTTTAAGCTTCTGTCACTCTCGCAACCCATCATCTAATTGCTACTCCACAATGCATTCCCTTAGGCCCAAATATGGTGAAGTGTCATGTAGTCGACGTTCACATGACACCACTAAGGGAATCACAACATACATACTATCAAAATATCGAACACATATCAATTTCACATGATTACTTGCAACATGATTTCTCCCGTGACCTCAAGAACAAAAGTAACTATTCACAAATGATAATTATGCTAAAAATCAGAGGGGTATTAAATAGAATATTGGCTCTAAACATATAATCTTCTACCAAATAAACCATATAGTAATCAACTACAAGATGTAATCAACAGTACTAGTCACCCCCAAGCACCAATCTATAGTTCCGGTAACAAGATTGAACACAAGAGATGAACTAGGGTTTGATATGACATGGTGTTGTTGAAGATGTTGATGGAGATAGCCCTCCCCAAGATGGGAGAGTTGTTGGTGATGATGATGACGATGATTTCCCCCTCCGGGAGGGAAGTTCCCCCGGCGGAATCGCTCCGCCGGAGGGCAAAAGTGCTCCTGCCCAAGTTCCGCCTCGAGACGGTGGCGCTCCGTCCCGAAATTCCTCCCCTTATTATTTCTAGGTCAAAATGACTTATATACCAGAAGATGGGCACCAGAGGTGGGCCTGGGTGAGCACAACCCACCAGGGCGCGCCTGGGCTCCCTGGCGCACCCAGGTGGGTTGTGCCCACCTGGTGGGCCTCCTCTGGTACTTATTTGCTCCAATATTCATCGTATATTCCATAAAAATTCTCCGTGAAGTTTCAGCTTGTTTGGAGTTGTGCAAAATAGGTAGCCTGACGTAGCTTTTCCAGGTCCAGATTTCCAGCTGCCGGAATTCTCCCTCTTTGTGTGTACCTTGCAAATTATGAGAGAAAAGGCATTAGAATTACTCCAAAAAGCATTATTATGTATAAAAACATCATAAATAACAGTAGAAAACATGATGCAAAATGGACATATCAAATACCTAGTGCATCGGGTCCAATGAAAATCTTTTGTGACAATACTGGAGCAATTGCCTTAGCGAAGGAATCCAGATTTCACAAAAGAACCAAACACATCAAGAGACGCTTCAACTCTATCCGTGATCAAGTCAAGGAGGGAGACATAGAAATTTGCAAAATACATACGGATCTGAATGTGGCAGACCCGTTGACTAAGCCTCTTCCATGAGCAAAACAAGATCAACACCAAGACTCCATGGGTGTTAGAATCATTACAATGTAATCTAGATTATTGACTCTAGTGCAAGTGGGAGACTGAAGGAAATATGCCCTAGAGGCAATAATAAAGTTGTTATTTTATATTTCCTTATATCATGATAAATGTTTATTATTCATGCTAGAATTGTATTAACCGGAAACTTGATACATGTGTGGATACATAGACAAAACACCGTGTCCCTAGTAAGCCTCTACTAGACTAGCTCGTTAATCAAAGACGGTTAAGTTTCCTAACCATAGACATGTGTTGTCATTTGATGAACGGGATCACATCATTAGGAGAATGATGTGATGGACAAGACCCATCCGTTAGAGCATATTGATCGTTAAGTTTTATTGCTATTGCTTTCTTCATGTCATATACATATTCCTTTGACTATGAGATTATGCAACTCCTGGATACCGGAGGAATACCTTGTGTGCTATCAAACATCACAATGTAACTGGGTGATTATAAAGATGCTCTACACGTATCTCCGAAGGTGTTTGTTGGGTTGGCATAGATCGAGATTAGGATTTGTCACTTCGAGTATCGGAGAGGTATCTCTGGGCCCTCTCGGTAATACACATCATAAGAAGCCTTGCAAGCAATGTGACTAATGAGTTAGTTGCGGGAAGATGTATTACGGAACGAGTAAAGAGACTTGCCAGTAACGAGATTGAACTAGGTATGAAGATACCGACGATCGAATCTCGGGCAAGTAACATACGGATGACAAAGGGAATAATGTATGTTGTCATTACGGTACGATCAATAAAGATCTTCCTAGAATATGTGGGAACCAATATGAGCATCTAGGTTCCGCTGTTGGTTATTGACCGGAGAGGTGTCTCGGTCATGTCTACATAGTTCTCAAACCCGTAGGGTCCGCACACTTAACGTTCGATGACGATTTTGTATTATATGAGTTATGTGATTTGGTGACGGAATGTTGTTCGGAGTTCCGGATGAGATCACGAACATGACGAGGAGTCTCGAATTGGTCGAGAGGTAAAGATTCATATATAGGACGATGATATTCGGACACAGGAAGTGTTTCGGGGTGTACCGGGTACATATCAGTGTACCAGGGGGGTTACCGGAACCCCCCGGGGGATTAATGGGCCCTATGGGCCATAGGAGGGGAGCACACCAGCCCAAAGGGGTGGCTCCCCCTCTAAGGAAGGAGGCCAAATAGGAGAAGGAGGAGGGGGTTCGGCCCCCCTTTCCTTCCTCCCCCCTCTCTTCCTTTTCCCCCTTCCGGTAATAAGGAAAGGGGGGCCAAATTGGACTAGGGGCCCAAGTAGGATTCCTCCTACTTGGGGCGCCCCATGGAAGATCCCCTCCCCCTTCCACCTATATATACGTGGGGAGGGGGCGGCTAGAACACGCACCAACAATTGTTAGCCATGTGCGGTGCCCCCTCCATAGTTTACGCCTCTGGTCATATCTTCGTAGTGCTTAGGCGAAGCCCTGCGCGGATCACTTCACCATCACCGTCACCACGCCGTCGTGCTGACGGGACTCTCCCTTGACACTTTGCTGGATCAAGAGTTCGAGGGACGTCATCGAGCTGAACGTGTGCAGAACTCGGAGGTGTCGTACGTTCGGTGCTTGATCGGTCAGAACAAGAAGAAGTTCAACTACATCAACCGCGTTGTCAAACGCTTCCGCTTTCGGTCTATGAGGGTACGTGGACACACTCTCCCCCTCTCGTTGCTATACATCTCCTAGATAGATCTTGCGTGAGCGTAGGAAATTTCTTGAAATTGCATGCTACGTTTCCCAACAGTCATGGCCCATGGAGGATGAATTTTAACTATTTTGTCGACTACTTCGTCGCACGCTTACGTCGTGCATGGTGAAACTCTATAAATTATTGTATAGCACATCTATAATATGTACTAGCTAGCTCATGGAAATCATCTACTGCCAAAAATTCATAGTTGGCCACATGAAAGGAAGAAGGAAGAAGAAGGAGAGAGGCTTCCATGTGGGGTCTAGTTCGTATGAGGAGTTGTTTGAGAGTTACAGCTGGAAACCAGTTTTTCTTAGCGGAGCAAATATAAAAAATTAAGGTATAAGGGGCCATTTTAGGGCATTTCTAACTGATCCCCTATAACCGGTTAGCCGATCCCCTATCCGCGGTTAGTGGAGTATATTTTTACTCTAGCCTCAAAAATTTCCCTATTTTACTCCAACGATACGCGGCCGAGTAAAACTCTGCGGCTCTCTCTCTCGCGTCCGCGTGGTCGTTACATCTTCACCGGCGCGCCTCCCGCCGGTCCCCTGCCGGCCCCGGCTACTTCGTTCCATCATTTTCCCTCCGCCTCCATTCTGCCCATCGGCCAGCCCATTCAGCCCCTGTCGTCGCTGGAATCAAGGTGAAACACCGCCGCCGTCACCATTGTTGATTCGTCCGTTTTCTTTCGAGTTTCTTCTTTTTCTAGCAGTCGCCGCATCTCACCTTGCTTGCGCACCGCTGCAGGTCACCCGCACTCACCGCTTTGGTCTAGACCACGTCGGCCGGCTTTTGCACCACCACCGCACCCCAAGTGTTCGAAGAATTGCCTAAGTGAGTTGTTTTTGTTTGTTTCTCTTTGAACTGAGTCGTTTGATTGAACTGAACCGTTTGGATTGTATATGAAGAGGTTGAGGGAGATGGCGTTGGAGGACTCGTCGTCTTCCGAAGAGGAGGAAGAAGACGATGATGACTTTGACACCGTTTTAGGCATGATTTTCAATGATGATGTTCGGCGGCCGAGGAGAGCATCACAATTTGGACGCAAATACATCAACCGTGATAGAGCGGAGGACCATGCCAAGATCATGAGAGATTACTTTGGTCCAAACCCAACATATCCGAAGAAGTACTTTCACCGATGCTTTCGGATGCACACAAGTCTTTTTCTGACCATTGCAAAACCCGTTGAGAGATATGATGACTGGTTCAAGCTCCAGAGAAATGCATCTGGAGAGATCACTACAAGCCCTCTGATGAAATGCATTGCGGATGTTCGAGTTTTGGCATATGGATGTTCTGCCGATGCAATTGATGACTATGTACGCATTGGTGAAGACACAATTTCGGAGGCTATTCGAAGGTTCACCAAAGCAGTGATCGCTGTCTTTGGCCCGAAGTACTTGAGAACACCAATCGAGGAAGACACCCAGAGGCTGATGACTGATAGTGAAGCAAGAGGATGGCCAGGGATGCTTGGATCACTTGACTGTATGCACTGGAGATGGAAGAATTGTCCTGTGAGTTGGAAGGTTTAGTACAAAGGCCATGTCAACAATCCAACGATCATTCTTGAGGCAGTTGCATCGAAGGATCTTTGGATACGACATTCATTCTTTGGTCTTCCTGGCTCTCACAATGACTTGAATGCGCTATCAAGATCACCTCTGTTTTCCAGGCTTATAAAAGGTGAAGCTCCCGCTTGCGAGTACTCGGTCAACGGGCACAACTACTCGATGGGTTACTACCTTGCAGATGGCATCTATCCATCATGGACCACCTTGGTCAAAAAAATCTGCATCCAAAAGGTAACAAAAACACTCAATTGGCCCAATGTCAAGAAGCTGCAAGGAAAGATGTGGAAAGAACCTTCGGTGTGCTTCAGAAGCGCTTTGCAATTGTTCGTGGCCCTGCCGAATACTGGAACTCCAAGGTTCTATGGGGAATCATGACATGTTGCATCATATTGCATAACATGATCGTTGAAGACGAGAGAGATATGCCTTAAAACTTTTGGTACATCACCAACGGGACTCTGGTTGAGCCAGAGTATGATACAAACAGGATCTTGACATTGTACCTGATGCTTCTTTTGATCACGACATGCTGAAGGGTGCAATAGGGGCGGTCCTGAGAGACAACAAAGGTAGGTTTTATCGCTAGAGGAAATGGGAAGATTGACTATTGTGCGGATGTTCTGATGGCAGAAGCCTTAGCTCTCAAATTTGGCCTAACACTAGCACAAAGGGCGGGGTGTAATCACCTTATCATTAATTCAGACAACCTGGAAGTAATTGACACTATGCAGGACGGAGGACAGTCGGCGGGTATGGCCGCAGCAATTTTCGATGATTGTTTTCACTATGTCTGTGATTTTGTTACAACTAGATTCGAACATTGTAATAGAGAGACATAAAGTAGCTCATTTTTTTGAGAAAACGCAAAAGACTTTTGCGTTTCATTGTATTGAAAAGAAGGGGGGTTTGGTACAATCCTCCTAGGAGGCAGATTTACAAGGTGAGTACAGGCACACTAGTGGACATCCCAGGTCTGTGGCAAGATGGCCCGAAGCCCTAAGGCTCCAGCTCTGGCCCAGAGTGCGGCCTCTTCCTTAATTCTAGCAGTCAGGGAGGTAACCGACGGTGGTGCGCCCTCAAACACGCATCCATTGCGATGCTTCCAAATCATCCAAGGGACGAGCAAGGCAGCAGAAGCCAATCCCTTGTGCATAGGTTTAGGGGTGTCATGTCTTGCAGAGCGCCACCAGTCGTGGAGAGTGGCATCGTCATTGGGGAGCGGGCAGGAGAGGCGCAGCCATGAGAAGATCTCGTGCCACACTTGGCGGCTGAATGAGCACTCCAGGAGAAGATGATGAATTGTCTCCGGAGCCTGATCGCAAAGTGGGCAGCGCTGTGGGTGCGGCAGGTTGCGTCGCGCTAGGCGGTCGGCCGTCCAGCACCGGTCGAGGTTGGCAAGCCAGTGGAAGAAGCGCACCCGAGGCGGCGCCCAGCACTTCCAGGTAAGCTTCCAAGCCTGGCATCTGGTTGAGCCGTGAAAAGTGGCAAGGTATGCGGACTTGGCGGAGTACTCGCCGTTCGCGGTCCACTTCCAGCGAATGCAGTCCGGTGCGTCGCAGAGGGCAGTTTCGGCGAGCCTGTGCCAGAGGCTTAGGTATTCTCCAATCTCCGGGATGCCAATCATGCCGTGGATGTCCGTGGCCCATTGGTTCGCATGAAGGCCGTCCGCGACAGTTCTGGACTTGCGGCGCCGTTTGGGGATGAGGGCATAAAGGAGAGGCGCGATTTCGCGGATCGCACGCCCGTTGATCCATCTGTCCTCCCAGAACAGGGCGTGTTGGCCATTGCCAATAGACATGGTAGTGGAGGCGAAGAAGAGCGCGCGCTCCTCGGGCGCGAATTGCAAGTCAAGGCCGCTCCAAGCCCTGCTATCATCGACTCGGCTGAGCCATTGCCACCGCATGCGAAGGGCGAGGCCGGTGCGCTCGAGGTCATGAACGCCGAGGCCACCGAGCTGGATAGGCCGGCAGACGCGCCGCCAGTTGACGTGGCAATTGCCACCATTGGCCTCGGCGCGGCCAGCCCAAAGGAATCCTCTTTCAATCTTCTCCAAGAGTTTGATGGTCTTCTTTGGCGGCGCAAGCACAAGGAGCTGATGTATGGGGATCGCGCTCAAGACAGCCTTGACGAAGGCAAGGCGGCCGGCTTTGTTCATGAGCCAAGCCTTCCAGAAGGGAAGCTTCCCAGCGACCTTGTCGACGACGGGTTGGAGCTGGGCAGCAGTGGGGCGACGCAGCGTGAGTGGGATGCCCAAGTAAGTGAGCGGGAATTCGACGATGGGGCATCCCAGGTGCGCGACAGCATGGGCAGCGTCCACGATGTCGCAGCGGATGAGGGCCGCAACGCTCTTCTGGAAGTTCACGTGCAGGCCGGAGGCGCGCCCAAAGAGCTGCAAGATCTCCTTCACCGCCACAATATCATCCGGCGAGGGGTGGCACAGGAGAATTACGTCGTCGGCGTAGAGGGATATGGTAGGAATGGTGCGGCGCGGGTGAAGCTGCTGCATGACTCGGAGCTCGACCGCGCGATGGAAGAGCCTGCCCAACGTATCGACAACAAGGACGAAGAGCTGCGGGGAAACTGGATCACCTTGGCGCAGTCCACAGCGGTGCCAAATCGCGGGTCCGGGGTTACCGTTGAGGAGAACCTTGGTGCTGGCCGACGACAGGAGAAGGGCGATCCACTCAAGGAAGCGGTTGCCGAAGCCATGGCATCGCAGCACCTCGAACAGAAAAGGCCACGGGACGGAGTCGAAAGCCCGCGCCAAGTCAAGCTTCAGAAGCACGCGAGGGGCACCAAGCTGATGCAATAGCCGCGCGGATTGACGCACTAGGATGAAGTTGTCGTGAAGGCTTCGCCCGGGGATGAACGCGTTTTGGACGTTGCTGACAAGGTTGTTGAGCTTGGGGGCTAGGCGGAGCGAAAGCGGCTTGGCCAGGACCTTGGCGACAATGTGAATTAGGCTTATGGGCCTATAATCCCCCAAGCCATTGGCATCGGCGCGCTTGGGGAGGAGCGTAATTAGCGCCTGGTTAAGGCAGCTAAACCCTCGTCCACGCAGCGCGTAAACCTGGACGAAGACGCATCGGAGGTCGTGTTTGATGATCGGCCAGCAAGAGCGGAGGAACTCCGCGGTGAAGCCGTCGGGGCCGGGCGCCTTGCGAGACGGCAAGCTTTTGATGGCTTGCCAAATCTCATCTTCGCTGAATGGCGCGTCAAGGTCCTCCAGGTTTGAGGGCTGAATGAACTGCGACAGGTCGATGGTGCAGTCACGCGGCGCGTCCGTCCCAATCCGGCTGTCAAAGTGCTCGAAAGTGGCCGCGGCCATGTCGCTAGGATCAGTGAGCACGGCGCCGTCGACGGAGATGCCATGGATCCAGTTCTTCTGCTTGCGGTACGTGCACAGGCGATGGTACAACGTCGTGTTCGCGTCGCCGTCTTTGAGAGACGCAATGCGTGCGCACTGCCGGGCGATCGTCCGCTCAAGGGAAGCAAGGCCAAGGTAGGAGAGCTTGATCTGACGACGCAGCCAGTCTTCATGCGGTGATAGGGCCCGCTGCTCTTGCGCGGCGTCGAAGCGGAGCAGCAGCTCACGAGAGATCGCAAGCTGGTCTCGCACGTTGCCAACGGAACGGGCGCTCCAGCTGGTGAGCTTACGCGTTGTGGCCTGCATGCGCCGCATGAAGCGCCGGAACGGATCGGCGTCATCCACCGAATGCCACGAGGTCGCCACGATCTCCGGGAAACCGGCGAGGCGAGTCCAGTACTCCTCGAAGTGGAATCGTCGGTGCGCTGATGGGAGAGGCGAGCAGTCGAACAAGAGGGGGGAGTGATCCGAGACGACCGAGGCCAGGCAGCGCCGATGGCATTCGCCGTGCAGCTCATCCCAGTCCGTGGAGCACAGCACCCGATCGAGATGGACCAAGGTGGGCGGGCTCTGCTCATTTGACCATGTATAGCGGCGGCCGCTGAGGTAAATTTCCTTGAGCGCTAGGTCGTTGAGGACGCGTCGGAACCGCCCCATGAGCTCGCTAAATTAGCTCATGAGCTCGCTAAATTAGCTAGATTTTCTTCTACTTCGGATTGGTTCGAGGAGCCTCCAAATGAAATTGTAATGATCATCACAAACGATGTACTGATTATTTCTAATAAATAAGTCTTCTTTTATTTCAAAAAAAAGCAGGATCTTGACATTCCTTGAGGGGTATCACAAGATCGAGAACCGTCAAGTTCATACTCGGCTCCAACAAGATCTTGTTGAGCATCATTGGCAATGTCTAAGCGAGTCCTAATTGTTCTATGAAATGCTATTTGCTACATTTGAACCATTCGGCATGTTTAAATTCGGTTTGTAAAGTTTGAATTCGGTTTGTAAACTATATTCGTAATATGTTTAGTTTATATATGTGTGCCAATATGTAGTTGCAATTTATACTAGAATTGCAAAGTTTAGAAAAACACAAATTTACTCCGTTATATTTAGGGGATCGGTTAGGTCCGGCCAAAAACTTAGTGGAGTATATATACTCCACTAAGTTTTAGGGGATCGGTTAGAAATGCACTTAGAGGCTAAATGATAAAGAGATCGGTTAGAAATGCTCTTATGCTTCTTTTTTCTGGACATAGCGCTAATAGTGTTGCTCATCTTTGTGCAAGAGAGGCACTTACTTCTGTTTCTGATGCACTTCCTTCATTCCAAAATAATTGACGTTCCTGGAATTTGAAGACAGATTATGGTGGCGGCTGGAATCTCCTTTATATCCTTTGATTTTTTACTAGTGAGTAGTGACTGAACAGCCATCGTTAAAGTGGAGGAGGAGGAGGAGCATGGTAGGAAAAAATGGTGGGAAAGATGAACCAGTGACTCAAAGCGCAAGTATTTCGAAAAAATGTTGCTCCATCCGATCCAGATTAATTGCTGCTATTTTAGTACTCCCTCCATTCCTAAATATATGTTTTTAAGAGATTTTAATATAAACTACATACAGATGTATATAGATGTATTTTAGAGTATAGATTCATCCATTTTGCTCCGTATGTAGTCCATATTAAATGAAATCTCTAAAAAGACTTATATTTAGGAACGGAGGGAGTACAACTTTAAGAGGCCTGTCGTTGTTTGGCACTGTCAGGCATGCAGCAGGAGATGGAGCTGCCGCAGGTTGGTATGCTCTTCACAGGAGGACAGCTCATCACCTCCACTTCCCGCACGGGACGATGAGTATTTCAATAGTTGGTGCACTTGCGCTGCCGAATTTCTCAGTTCAGGGTCTAGGATTTCATGGGTCAATGTATGTGTGTCTTCTTCATCTGATCATGCATGTGGGAAGAGGCAACAAAGGGTGCGTTTGAATGAGGAGCCAAATGGAATGGAATGGAATGGAGTTTCATGGTTAAAGGGGTCGGTTTCATTCATCTGTTTGGTGTTTGGTTGAAGGTATAAAATGTTATTGTTTCGCTCCTGTGTTTGGTTGGAAAGATGGAATGAGACAAATTTGATTCAGCTCATCTCTTGCATCGAGATGATGAGATTGCCTCCCATATGTAGATGTTGTACAATCAAAACAATTATAGCGTTCACAATTTCAGCAACATACTATTTGATTTGAATTTTTGGTAATATACTCAAGTTTCAGATAGCAATTTATTCGTATTTCTAGCGCAATCAGTAAGTAATATACACTTGCAAGCATAACAAATATATACATCAATTCACTGCTCAATTTGACAGTATAAACATACTGGATCACAGTGCTAAAGGTAGAGATTTTAATATTAGACAGAGATAGAGAAAGAGATAAATAGATAGATAGGTAATGTAGGTAGATAGACAGACAGATATATACATCAAAAGCTAAATCATAAACAATAACACTTTCCATGTAACACATGTTCTTGCAAGTACATTTGCTACACAGTTTTGCCATTGCTTAACACTTTGTAATGTCAGCTATTTGCACTCTTCCTCTCATTCAAGTATATGCCTGTATACATATTTCAACAAAACTGAGCTACCTTCCTGCTGGCTTCAATTTGCTTTCTCTATATGCATGTATGAGTAAGACTGGGGAATACAGACCAGACCAGTCCAGAAAAAATGACGATCAGGTCTGTATCCCTTTTCCTATGATGTTAGTCCCGTGACGTCCCTTGGAATCAGAAACAAAAATCCGATAGGTAAGAGAGTGCCCATCAGCTGAACAGTTAGGCCGAGCGCCAGATTGTCAAACTGTACCGACGAGATGTTCAAAGCTGACGTCAATGCAGCTCCAAGGAATGAACCTAATGTCGAACTGAGGTTGTTAATGGACATGAACAGAGCAAACAGTGTGCCCTCGATTCCAGGTGGGCAAAGTTGTCCCGAGAGGATTAGGAACGGCATCATCCTGCCAAATGAAAACAATAAAGTTAGAAACACTATTGCGTAAATGTGTAGGTAAGATGTCTGATCTTCAGCCATGAGTACAATAATGGATTCATACTGGATAAGTTGAACAATTTCCTCATTTTCCAGTTGTTTTGATTAAGAGAACAATATGAACCTACTAACTAATGTCAATTATTATACTGGATAAGTTGCAAAAAAGAACATACAGTCATCTAAAGAAATTAATGACATGCAGGTCACACTTAACCATGAGCTCAAGAAACATTCATGAGGGCCACTTGATTGACGCTCACCCAAATAAAGGAAATAAATAAAAAAGACTATGACTGTATCTGTCTTAACTAACTTTTAGTTGAAATAAAGAAGTTTAAGTTGGTGCCTAATGAGTTGCCACAACACTAAAATATTTTAAATGCAAGATTAGTCAATGCAGGATCAGTAACTCTGGGCAGCAACTTAGGGTTTATAACAAAAACGCATCTCAAACTGGTTTTCTAAACTACAGGTCAAGCAGATAACTCAGTTTATGGTTTGCAATCTACTCCCTCCGTCCCAAAAAGCTTGTCTTGGATTTGTCTAAATACGGATGTATCTAACACCAAGACGTGTCTAGATACATTCGTATCTAGACAAATCTAAGACAAGCTTTTCGGGATGGAGGTAATAGTTCACATGAGTATGAAAGAAATGACAGCTAGAGGATATACTTGAATTGGTTGATTGCATCAGCCAAAGCAGAGCCCCACAGCACCATGTATTTGTCTGCTATTCCATACTGGATATGTAATCTTGACACCAGTAAAATGTCCAGTACAGTAATTATCGCAAGGCCAAGATGTGCAAACCTGTAAAATAAGGACAGCAATTATTAAAGGTGGCACATGTAAGTACCTAACAACTTCAAACAAGTGAATAGATTTACATTGTAGCCAATTACCCCCATCAGTTCTTCAACAACATTAATAAAAGAGCATGCACTTGCACTCACAAAAACACTGACCAAAAGAAGATCAATAAATGGTTTATACCAAAAATACCAAGATGAAAATTCAGTACAATTCATTCGAATTATGGACAGCCAATTTATGAAAAGTTTATAGAAAATTTCAGTCAGTACATTAAGCATAAATGTGCATAACATTTCAACTTCCTTTAAACAAACTATGGCACTAATATAGATAGTGTCTTGACATTTGGAAAAGAAAAACAGCTTGAGAAAATGACTTACATAAGAATATTCCTGAGTTTTTTATGCTTTAAGTAGCGGTTGTAGATATATGTGCCAAGCATTAGACTGAACCACCCAATCACACGTGCAGTCCCTAAGAAGGATGCCTCCAGATGTAGAACCTCCGTTTGATAATAGAACATTACTGTTGAGATATTTGGAACTGCTGAATTTGAAATGAAAAACCATGCCATAGGTCTAGAGAAAAAGAAAGGAAGTTACCGATTAAGCTCTTCAGTGCAAGAGGCAAACATCAGAGAAAATGAAATTGCAGGGTTAATTACCGCAGAATTGCTGGCTGCTTAAAAGCTGTGCATAAACTGATGAAGGCTGATTTCAGAGATGAGTATAAATTAACTGATTTATTGTGCTTCTCATGACCTTCAGATCGTTTGGACAATGTTCTCCTTTTGTTCTTTTTACGAGCACCCTTTCGCCTCCTAGTGCTCACATATTTAAAAGATTCACCTGAGCCTTGTCCAGCAAAAGCACTATCAATATTCTGATCATCAGCATGATCATGTGCAGCATTATCTATCGTGCTATCAAATCCTTTCGAAGATTCCTTAACAAAAACACATGTAACTAGTTGGAATAGTGGAAGAGCAGAGAAAATAATATAAATAGCATTTATTGGGAGATTGGACAATGCGTATCCTCCCAATAAGCTCCCAAATATCCCCCCTACAGCCATTGATGACCATGATAATGACTGGAGATCACCAGCAAATTCTGACCTGAAAAGAGAATAATTCAGGTTTTAAGGCATTGTATTGGAGTACTTGCTATAGAAGGTGAGACAAGATGCACCAAATTACTCACCCTGCTGATCGAACTGCCTCTGCAATCATTGCATCTATAACAACATCTGCCATGGCAGATCCCAAGTTCTGTACAATCAACATTAGCGTAAAAAGATTGCTTGAGCTCCTCAAATGTTCTGACAGCCCAATAATAAGCCATGGAAACAGAGAAAGACCACTAGAAATGATCAAATAGGGTACACGCTTCCTCTGCTTAATTGGAATACAGTCCGATACAATCCTGCAAGCACAATTGATATATGGGTGAGTAAGTAAAACCAGGATTTTTTTTATCGAGCGTTCAGGAATATGTCCAGTAATGCATGTACCAAGGCATATATGCATGTTTTACAGCTGTTAGCAACAAGTAGTGAACCTTTATCCACAGCAGGACAACTAACGTACTGAACATAGCCAGATGGCAATGCTGCAGACATAGGTTGGATGAGAGATTATTTCGGAGAGAAAAGATTGGTTGTTCCTTCCTGAAACATAGATACATTGCATCTCTATATAATGGGTGCTTAGATATTTGAAACTTTGACTTTTCCTAGCAAGATACAAACTCCTCATGGTTTGACTCCTTTAATCCTAGACTTGCTAATACAATAGTTTTTTCCTAAAAGACTCCTTCCTCCCGTTTCCTTGGTGCTGCAAATCCTTGTCTGACACATGACTGTCTTCTGCTACAGGCCTACAAGGCACCTATGTCCTTGGTCTCCTTGCCAGCCAGCTGGCTGCACCCGAACTGCCACTGGCTTGATGCAACATACTAATGCGTACAACACCACCACTGCCAAAAAGCAGGGCAACTCTGTGGACAGGAAAGTACTAGGACAACCATAGGTCATGGACACTAGCTAGAATACCGATTATGAGTTTGATATTACACAAGTCTATGTACTAGAACAGCTGAATGCCTTAATTTGCAGCAACAAAGCTATTGAACCAACAGATGTGGGAAATACTTTGATGTGTTCCTTTTTGCAATTCCGGGTTACTGTCATGTGCCCATGTCTACAAATGAACTGTTCTTGTTAATCAATTTTCTATAGAAATAACTTGAATACGAACTATGTTCAGATTGTTAGTAATAGGTTCTATTTACGGTAATCTGTAATTAATCAGAAATTGAAAAAAAATGTTTAGCTCTGGTGAAATAATTACGTATCTATAGCTCTTAAAAGTCCAGTAATAAACTTGTGTTGTGGTGGACACCAATATCAAACAATAACTAAGCTTACGTCTGAAAAAAGGTGTAATTCTGAAAACTGAGATGTAACACTCATGATATAGGCCAAGGACAAGAATGGTTAGTTTGCATCAACCAAGGTTAAATTGTTGGTAAGCTTTGCTTCATATAAAGCAACGAACAAAAGGTAACATTACCCATATATAGGTTTTATGCTCCAAGGGAAAAATGCAGCAGAGACCAAAAACTGTGATGTTGAGGGTGACAGCTTCATGATGTCCTTCATTTGATATGAGACAGCTGTCCAGACAAAAGATCTGAAACCCTAAAACATTGAAGAATACATATCAGAACGTTTAAAATGTTAATGTGTTCTGATTTGTGAAGTAATCAAGAAAAACAAACAGATTTGAAGGAGGGTCTCTTTAGTTATGCTGAATCCAGACATGGAATTAGCAACCGAGACATATCACCAAAGCATGCAAGTTGAACAAGTGCTAAGGATATGAATGAACAACCTTGGCCCCCTACATGCTACCTTAAGGTATTTGACATGCCACCGATGCTCACTATCCTGTGCGATTATCACATCAAGTTGTTTTAAAGGCATCGCAATCCAAGGCAAGACTCGCCAACACTTTGATAGTTTCACATTTCCATGGGGCAGAGAATGATTTACCGATTCTAACCGAATTTCTTAAGCGCAATTGAGTCTCTCTATACAGACAGTGACTGATTTGGCAGCATATAAACACTAGACGTCCATCTCAAGCTACTCTGGCAGCACGGGCTTCACATTCGCAACAAGATAAAATTAGTGTGATGTCTACAACAAGAATATTCAAATAGGGATCCAGGCATCCTTCATCATCTTGTGTGTTCTGGAAACATAAATTACAAAATGATCCTACGGACACGCATATGAGCGGCAGATCTATCTAAATCGACGGTGCGTGTGCGGAGAAATGGGTGCGATTACGAGGAGCGTCAGGGTGCCGGGGGAGAGGAAGAGACCTGGATGAAGTAGATCAGGCAGACGAGCCACAGGAACGGCGCCCCGAACGCCGCCGCCATCCGCCCCGCCCACCACGGCGAGGCCGGCGCCGCCTCCGCCATGGTCACCACTCACAAGCGAAACTGATTTCCTCCTCCTGATCCGGCAAGAGAAACCTCCGCGAGATCTCGGCGTCTGGATGGATCGGGAGTGGGGGAGAGAGACGGACCGGAGTGAGGGCGGTGCGAGAGATGCGGGAATGCGCTGCCCGTCCCCGTATTACACATGCACGGAGACGTCGAGACGCCACCCGGGGGCCTGGCCATGTCACAGCTCATCGACATGTGCCGTTTGATTGGCGCGACGGTTTCGGACAACCACTCAGACTCTGCCACGTCGGGAGCTCCAGCAAAGCTTTGCACCAGCTTCGTTGACTAGGACGGTCCGTGTAAGCCAGGATAAAATGTCTTCTCTTTTCCTCCATCGATTTTCTATAAAATTAAACATTCTTGCTTGTGACTTTTAAAAATGCCTTCCCCGGTCACTTGAGCTAAAATTATCCATCTACCTTGTAAGGGGAATGTTACTAGAACACTCTCCAGTCTTCACGTCTCTAGTAGAGTCGCCATGTTGTGGTTTTCAAAATCATTTCAGAATGTCCTTCGTAATTTTTTGAAGGCTGAGGAGGCCATGCTCAAACTTAGATTTATTAAATCTCTGATCTTTAAATATTGTCACCCATAAATTTTGTTATAGTTGTGCATATAAATTATATTGTACGGCCATGTTCCATCAATGTAATTCAAATATTTTAAGTTTGAACATCAAAATGTTCAACAACACTTTAATCCGCAAGTCCAAATTATTAAATACAAATGAACAAATAATCTGGATGCAACAAATGGTGAGTAATTCACCTACATGAATCTACGATAAAGGAAGACAAGTGAGCATGAACAAATGTGAGGAAAACATACCTTCGGCTAAGTTGTTGAACACCTTGGGGTCGTCGGGATCTAGCGGGCGAGGTGTGGCACGAATGGGAAGCTAGACTACGCGGGAGAAGGAGTTGTTAACAGCGGACGGGCGGTGTGTGATGCCAACCTCCTTGGCAAGCCATGGAAGGGAGGAACTCTGGTAGAGAGAGGCCCACCACATCAAACTCTCGTGATGTGGACATGGTGGTGGTTGAGCACACAGTAGGAAGTCGGGATGAGGCTGAGGTGAAATGGGGTAGGGCGGGGAAAGGCTCAGCAGCAGTGAGCGATGCCAAATGGCGGCGGACTAGGCTTTGAGGTGACAGCAAACGGCACATCGCGGGCATGTCCATCCTAAAATGTTCTCGCACAAAAAAATGATGGATGGAAAGAGCTCCGTATTTCCTCAACCAACCTCTAAATATGGGTTATGGGTTTTTTCTGCAACGCGATCCGAAAATTGTGAGGATAGAGTGCATGATAATGAATCTTCTATAGCCATTTAAATAAAAACTCAAAAATAATAATTATTGAGTTCGGATGAATCCAACGATTTTGCTAGAACTGGTTTTTACCAAATTCTTACTATTTTTCATCTTCACCGACAATTATTTGACATGACATGTTACAAAAATACATCAACTTAGACATCTCCAGCGGGCTCCCTTACTTTGCTCCCACTTGTCTGTACGGGTAGTTCAGACATGACAGGACAGAAAAGGTCAACCATCGGGCTCCTCTATATGCAGCCCAAACCTCAAACTATTTGTGGATGCTTAAATCCACCCCAAGTAAGCAAATATACCTTTGGCTAACTCATCGAACACCTTGGAGGTCATTAGGATCTGGTGGGCACGATATGGCACGATGGGAAGCTAGACGACGCGGGAGATGGAGTTGGCGGCTACGAACAGTCAGCATCTGACGTCGGCCTCCTTGGTATGTCATGGAAAGGGAGGAACTGCAACAGAGATAGGCATGCATGAAGCTCCCGTGATGCGGCCTTGGTGGTGGTTGGACACACAATAGGAAGTTGGCATGAGGCTGAAGCGGGACGGGGTGAGGCAAGGAACGGGTCGGCGGCAAAAGGTGATGCCAAATGGCGGCGGTCTGGTGTTTGAGGTGGGAGCAAATGCCATGTACAGGGGTGGTGCATCATAATATGCCCTCTGATACAATATTTGGGTGGATGGAGGGAGCTCTATATTTCCTCGGCCAAACTCCAAACATGACCGTTTGGGGCGGTTTTTACCACACGCTCTAAATTTTATAAGGATTGAGTGCATGATAATGAATATGCTAGAGCCTAGATGCATTTGAATAAAAACTCAAAAAAACAATTACAATGAAGTTCACGTGGATATGACTTTGCTAAAATTGCTCTTAAAAGGTATATTTATGAAGAGTGTTCAACCTCTTTGTATTATCTATAGTCGATGTTAGATTGTAATGTTTCTTTAAACTAACACTAAAAGGAAGAGCTATTATTATATACAACAACATGCAAGACTAATGATGTATACTATAGATCTCCGGTCTTTGTGAAGTCTAAGATGTTTTTCACGGGATCAGTGAAAGTTAAATTTACTATATTCTTACCTTTTCTTCATCTCCATCAACAATTATTCTACGTGGCGTGATAAAAAATCTATCGACTTAGACATCTCGAGCGGGATCCCTCACTTTGCTCCCATTTGCTCATTTAGACAGTTTGTACATAGACATGAACAAGTAAGACCAGCCATCAAACTTCTCCAAATGCAGCCAAATGTACAGGTTGTACACAGACAGTTAAACCCGGTCCATTTGTGGGGAAGAGTGAGGCTAAATCTAGCCAAAATAAGCTAACCCCTACTGCTATAATAATTATGCAGATGTAAACTTTGCGGACATCTCTGCCTACATCCCCTGGCGGGATTACCTCTCCGGGGAAGTATCTCGTGCACCCATCTATATGGTGCTACCGGTACACCGATTGATGTTATTATTATTTTTAAATGATAAAAATATGTTGACATGGATAACACTAACTTCTAACATGTCACAAAAATTTGGAACAAAATTCATAACAAAAGTTGAGAAAGAAAACAGACAAATTCGGCACTAAATAATGTCTAATGTAACATGGGCTTCAAATTTGGCCCAATATCACTATTGGCAGCAATTTAGTCATTTTTGTTTGTGGTGCCAGGTTTCAAATTTTGATTTGAATTTTTGTGACATCCTATATTCCTTTTTTAACATCTTTACATATAATTTTGTCGTCCGACGCCTTGGTAGCATCATAAAGATGGGTGGATACTTTCCCTTGCCTCTCCACCAGCAATCTGTAACTGTAACATCAAGTTCTTCTGAAGTACTCCCTCCGTTTTTAGATATACACCCTTTTAGAGATTTCAATATGGCCTACATACAGATGTATATAGACTAGTAAGATGCCCGTGCGTTGCACGGAACACTGAAATGCATTGATCCGGGAGTTATTTATTTGACAAAGTATGCGGGGGTAATCTTATGTGTAACAAATATCAATAGGTTTCTTCGGATATTATTTCTTCTCTAGAGCTCACAAGCATCCGGGTGAATAGTAAATGTAGGCAAAATAGATAAAAAAAATCTTTTGCAAACAAAAGCGTTCAAGTGTTCAACCTGCATCCAAAACTTTTGAAGAAATAACACTAATTGTGCTTTCAAAAAATGATCTTTAAGGATTATTTTTTGAGTATCGATTTTGTTTATTTTTTCTAGACCACCATGAATGTAACTCAGGATGATTTGGAAAGGGGCAGAGGAGATGGCGACGAGGAGCAGGTCGTGGTGGTGGTCGGCAATGCAGCCTGAGAGAAGGGATGAGAGGAGTTGGGGGCAGACGGGCGCCGAAAGCAGCGACCTCTCCAGATCCTTCTTATTTTTTCCTGAGATGCCTAGATGAGGTGAGAGGGAGAGATGGCTGAACGTGAGAGGCAGGGGGTTATCTACAAACAAGGAGTGGAGTACTTGGCTCTTTTTTGCAAAACTGACATAGCTTGTCTCAGATGCGTTGGATTAAATCGAACGGTTGTAAATAAAGGATGGCATGCACACCATCATCACCAACTCAACTTTTTATAGGAGTAGAGATATATTTTAGAGTGCAGATTCACTTATTTTTGCTTCGTATGTAGTTCATATTGAAATCTTTAAAAGGTCATATATTTAGGAACGAAGGGAGTAACACGGAGTCATTCCTTGCAGTGATTGTTTCTATTTTCTGTGAAGACTTCTTGGAGGAGTATTTTTAACATTGGACACACGAAAGGAAAAGACCATAAAACGCAATTGTAACCAGCACGGAAACTGGAAAGGCCGTGTTTATGTAACTGAAATATCTATTGCAAGCAACTGATAAGGAGTTCGTTGAGTTTCAGCTTAGCCAAAGTTTCTGAATTTTCTGAATACTTCTGCGAAGAAACACCCAACCAAATTTCCCATCCGCCACATGTCAGAAACATTTCGCAGTCTCCATTAAAAGGATGAAAAGGAGGAAAACAGAGAGGATGACGACGACTCAGATCGCTGTCCCCCTCGAGCTCTCTGCAGGGGAACATTTTCACGTGCATAAATGCAGGCCAGAAATTTGCCGCAGAAGGCCAGTGCACTGCTGCAGCACTACTGCGCAGCAGTAACACATTTCTGGCAGCAAATAATAGTACTCGCCCATCGGATCAGAGAAACCGGCGCCAGGCCGGGACTGCGCCCAGAGCAGAAAGAACCAGCCAGCGGAATCTTTCTGCTCACGCCTTGTCTGATCTTTGTTAGCGTTATGTTAAGCGCGGTGGTTGACGACATCGATGGTTTACGAGCCGAGCCACTCGCAAATTCTCCTGTCCCCGTCCCTCTGATCGAATTCGGATTTCTGTTCTTCCTTGCGAGCAGAAATTGTCGCCTCGAGGAATCCTATCGAATGCAGCTCGAGGAAGCCATGAAATCAAACGGTTAGCATTGCACTTTCAAGAAACAAAACTCCTAATTCACCGTGGCACAGCCAAACAAAAGCATAATCCAATCCAATCCGCAGGGGACAGGCAGGCACAGGAATCCCCCTTCTTGTTTAAGAAGGGGAAGAACATTTCAAGAACACAAGAGAGGAGCAGAGCAGCATTACTTATACAAGTAGTAGCATCAAGAATTTACAAATCAGCGGCAGCACCAGCAGCAGCAATCATCATCGTCGGAATCACAATACCCTCCTGGAATCCCAGGACCCCCTCTCGCGGTAACAATCCATCCATCCATCCAGTAATTAATCGCCCTTATTTTCCCGAGCCCAACGCCATCATGTCATCATCAATCTCCCCCTCGGAGGCGAGGCTCGGACCCTCACCTCTCCATCTCGGCCTCGTCGTCGCCGCCGGCAGCCGGCGGGGGAGGCGACGACAGCTGGGCCGCGGCGAGCGCGTCGGCGAGCGCGCGCATGGCCTTGACCTGCATCTCCAGCGCGGCCACGTAGTCGGCCGTCTCCTCGAGCAGGTCGGGGGCCTGCAGCTTCCGGCACCCGGGGACGAGCCGGCCCAGCACGCGGAGCCGGTCCTTCACCTTCCGCTCCTTGAGCAACGGCGGCTCGCCGGCGGACGCGGCGGCCGCGGCCTTGGACGCCGCGGCGGCGGCGCGCGCCTGCGGGCGGCGGTGGCGGCGGATCTTCCCGCCGGCCTTGACGAGCACGCGGCGGCGGCAGGACGCGGCGCCGGCCAGCAGGATGGCGCGGCTCCAGCGCGACTGCCCGCGCGCCGTGAGCGCCAGCGCCGAGTCGGCGGCCGCCTTGACGGCGCGCGGCTGCGGGGACGAGGCGGCGCCCGACCGCGTGGCCCGCAGCGCGTCCAGCAGGCGCCGGCCGTAGATCCGCTCCTGCGTGCCGCTGCGCCACCTGGTCTGCGGCGGCCCCGCGGCCCCCGGCGCGGCGGCCCCGCCCGGTTTCCCCCGCCGCTTGGCCCCGCCCATCCGGACCCCCGCCGCGGCGGCGGCGGAGGAGGAGGAGGACGAGGACCCGCCTATAGAGATCATGGCCGCGCACCGCACCTCGATCGAGCAATCAATCGGCGGGTGGCGTGAGGAAGTGACTCAGCGCAGCGGGGGATGGGGCGGCTTAAAGGTGGGTGGGAGAAAGGAGAAGATGGTGGTGGTGGTGGTGGAGATGGTGGGAGTATGAAGAAGAAAGGGGGAGGAGAGATTAGCTTTCCGTCGCGGGGGTGGGCGTACTTATTTGCTGGTGCGGTGGAGGTGATTAGCGAGTGGATCAGACATTGGAGCCAAGGAGGAGTGCGGTGAGGTGAGGTGAGGGGAGGTGGTGCGGGTGTTGGCTGCTCGTTCGCTGGTTCGTCGCCGCGCCTTTGTTTGGTGTGGAATTTGGCGCTGTAGCGTGGCCTCCGCGCTGCTCGCTCGCTACGGTAGGCAGCGGTCGTTATTGAGTGCCCGCTTTCTTATTTCCGTTTTTTTATATGCTCCTTTTATCTGCGAATGTGCCATGGTATTAGTGCTTCGCAACGTTCTAGTTAAAGCCTTTTGATCTGGCGAAATGTGGAAGATACGCCTTCTATTTTCACGGATGTTGCAACGGTGTCGTGGTACTCCCTTTGTTTAGCTTTGACTGAGGTCAAATTGTATAAAGTTTGACCAAGTTAGAAACAATATGAACATTTACAATAGCAAATCTATATGATGTGAAAATATATTCAATGATGAATCTATGATATTGATTTCATGGTGTATATGTTATTATTTTGTCACGCAAACTTGGGCATGGTTTATAAATTTTAACTCTAAACAAAACTAATATGCCGACGTAACAACAATGGTGGGAGTATTGATCTTCGATCACCTTGTTAAAATCACGCGTCATGTTCATGCTAGGTGTCAACGATAAAGTCGGAATCAGTAGGCGATTCATAATAACAATGATGTTTCTGAGTGCTGAGTTTTTTTGCTGCAATAAATGCTCAAACATTTTAATAAATATGCAACCGTAAAAGAAGTGCAGCAAGATCCATGGGCCACTTCATGATGATTACAAGCACTCAAGCGTGCCAAAGACGCTGTCGTCATCGTCCCTTCCTTATTGGAGTCGGTCAAACCTTATTATAGTAGACAATAGGGAAGCAATCGTGCTTTCTTTTTTGAATAAGGGAAGCAATCGTGCTAGGAGGCCAAAGGACCAACGCAACAGAATATCAATCACCGACGATGATGGGAAGCGTAGATCGGAAGGGTCATACCTGCAAAGACATCAACAAAAATAAGGGTCAACCGAATCCAAATAGATCCACCGGAGACACACGTTACAAGCCTTCTGTCGGAGCGGAGATGGGACACAGAGGATATTATTCTAACTATGAGACACATTTGTCGTCTTGTCATCCAACCAAAAACAATGGAACTACCTAAAGAACTGATGCGACCCCTCCCGTTGACGAGCGGAGGGAGTTCCTCGTACCTCCAATGCCCAATGATCATCAGAGGTGGGGCGGACCAACAGTGGTGCTGGCAGGGGCGAAACCCTGATGTTTGTTGAGTCATTTGTGGAGAAAGAGAACAATTCATTACGTGGGTGTCTACATCACTTATGAGCATTGAGTTACTTGTGTGCGCGTTAATTTTTGTTCGGACATTTCTATCTAATTTATTGGTCTATTTTATGAACTTAATTAGAAAGGGGCAAAATTTGCCTCCCAAGTTTACGAAAGATGCTTAATCGATTGAGGATCTTTAAGTCTCATTCGACCAAGCTTAGTCACATTGACCACATGGCTCTTTTTTCTTTTGAAAGTTTATTTAACTTTTTTTTGCATTAGAGATGTTGAACTAGACCCTTAAAATAGTGGGATGGCGGAATTGTTAGATTTAGTTTGAGAAATCAACATAGAAAATAACATGTTTTGACCCTGAATTGTCGTTATCGCCCGAATTGAACTCTGAGCTGTGAAGTTGTCTATATGAAACTTTGAACTTCTTAACATTGTTTTTGAACTAAAATTTGAACCAATCCTGAAAAGTAGATTTGCATTTGGATTTTTTTCATAACATAAATGTAGTGAATGCCCTAAAACGACGGTGACAAAAAATGTTACAATGTAAAATATTTATGTCCTATGCAAAAATAACAAGAAAAACATTTATCTCTTGTGTTATGCGCAGAACACAAGTGACCTAATTAGTTCATATTTTTTATTTTATGGACTTTTTTACGATACTTTGAGAACCTCAAAAGGTAAAACCAGCAAGCACTACACCTTTAAAAACTATCAAACAAGTATATTAAGAATCAGGAGTCTGGTGGTGCTACCAAATTTAAACATGTAAAAAAATCATCTAGTATGATAGCTTTTCTATTGTATGAAAAGGTGAAACATAATAAATTTATCTCGTGTGATTTATGCCCATAACAAAAATGGTCATTGTTACGAAGTTTTTCATGTTATAACCTCCTAGGACTGCTTACTATCTATATTTTCCCACATTTTTCTGAAAACCCTGAAATGTGGAACCGCCTCCTAAAACCCGTCTAGCATTAAAGTTAATATTTTAGGAAATTTACAATCGAATATAGACGGTCTCATAGTTTATGTTCATACCATATGTAAGTGCATCTAGTGCTCCCTAGTGGGCATTAGATGATTAATGACTAAAGTGATTAAGGAACTATGAATATTTGTGTCTTCATACTTGTGGCTCAGTCTCTCCAACCCAGACTTAGAATTGTGCCAGCAACTTGAACCGGCGTAAGCAAACTATGTGTCTTCACTGAGCAAAACCGGCTTCAGTTTCTTCACTCATTTAATTTTTGTAGTTTGCATTTTCTGAAGATATTGCCTCCACCCTTTTGTGAAGACTTTGTTGAAGACTTTCTATCTCCGTTGCATACCTGTATGTTTAGTTTTGTAATCAGCCTTTGCATTCTGAAGAGCACATGTCTATTCTGAGACTAATTTACTTGTATCATTGCATCATTATCATGTTGTCTAACATACTTCTATATCTATTTTTAGTTTTTATTGCATGTTGTTTTAGTTTATTATTGTTTCTGTACTAATTCAATATTTTGCCAGGCTGTCGTGCTTGGGGTTTCAAGATTTGCTTTGTCCTATCCGACAAGCAACCATACATATTATTGGAATGTGCGCATTTTAAAGTAATTTTGAACAATTTTCAACCAACCCGGTTGTGAACAGTTGAATCTTTTTATACATTGAAAAAGAGTGTGCACATTACTATCAATAAACCTTGCATTTACTATCATTTCTCTTTTAAAATACACACCAGAGTTCTACTACAAGCATCAAGCTATTCAAAAGTAACTAAACACTATCGCGAAACAATCCACAGCTAATACCACTCTTGACTTTGGTGTGCTAATTTGTTCACATTTGCTCTATACTTCTACCAATCGCTAAAACAAGTACCAGCCTAGAAAGAGGTTTTTTAACATATGCTCCCTCCCACCTTCCTTTTCACACGATAGGTAAGAGTATAAAATAGACCTGAACCGTTGATTTCATTAAATAGTGGGTTTGAATAACTCTTACCTTCTTATCTCCCATGTGAAAAGAGGGGTGTGGGAGCTACTTTTTGGTGGACAGGGGCATTGGCTCCTGTTTTTTGAAATGATTCAAAAAGCATATTTGCAAGTTAAAAAAAATTAAAAAAAACTATGAAAACTTATACATATTCGCGATGGATCTGTGAATTTTCATTCAAAAATATTATGATTTGCAAGCTGCACAAAAAGAAAATCATGGCCCAACAATAAAAAAAAGATTGGCCCATTTTTCGTTCATGTATTTTTTTTCTGTATATGCCATGTACACTAGTAGAAAACAGTGCTTTGGTTGGGGCCTGGCCAGCCCATTAGTCCCGGTTCAGTCACGAACCGGGACCCATGGGGGGCATACGTCCCGGTTTGTGTGCACAGGGGGCCAGCCGGGCCTTGTGGGGCATTAGTCCCGGTTCGTCTGGACCCATTTGTCCCGGTTCCAGGCACGAACCGGGACCAATGGTCCTTGCTCCTGGCCCACAGCCATTGGTCCCGGTTCATGGCTGGAACCGGGACAGAAGGGGGCCTTTAGTCCCAGTTTCAGCCACGAACCGGGACCAATGAGGTGGCTATATATACCCTCTCGCCGGCGAGCAGAGCACTCCACACTGCTCTGTTTTTTCTAGCCGGCAAGGGGAGAGCTTTGTGGTGCTCTAGCTCACCTCCTATGCACATGAGGTGTTTGATAAAATGCCCGAGCCACACTAGTTAAGCTTTCTCCTCTTGAAGCTCGACCTCAAAGCTCAATTTTCCTCGAGATTTGTCTAGGTTTAGCGGTCCGTCACGTCCCGTCCCCGTATTCACCACCGTCGATCGCCCGCGCCGATCTCATCGCCGGCACCATCGTGGTGAGCCTTTTGTTCTTATCTTTTTTCCGAAAGAAAAAAATTCTTACTTTAGATAGACACTTGTCTAATTTTCTTATTTTTATTATTGCTTGTTATTATATAGTGCGATGGTTTTGGTATCCGCCCCCGTCGGCCCTCGTCCTGTCTATGATTTAGATGTGGTATATATTATCTTTTATAACTATTTGGTTAATTTATTGTTTATGAAAATTATGCCGACCAACGTGACATAGATTTTATTTATCTAGGAGGTCTGTGAACCGGAAATTCCAACCGACCCTATTGTCGAGAGGTTAAATTTAGTTGAAGAAAACACTTACTTGAAGGAAAAAATAAAAAAAATTGAGGAGGAGAAGATGATATTGGAGTTGCATGTTGCGGATGTCGTTGATGATCACAAGATCAAGATGGATGCAATGCGTTTGAAGATTAGAAAGATTAGAAAATATGCCATTCATACCAAGGCTTGGTATCATTATTTCGTTGGATCAATTGTTACCTTGGTTGCGATTATGATCGCATTTGTTGTTGCATTGAAATGTTTTACATAGTTTCAATGTATGGTTTAATTAGATGCTCTGAAGAGCTATATGTTGTTCAATGAGAACTATGTATGTACTTTGGTTTTAATGTGACGATGAACTTCTATTAATTTGGTCACTTGTCTATCCATGATGTTCTGTAATGGTTTTTGACACACTTAATTATATATAATGCACGCAGATGAACCGGCAATGGATGTACGGTGACAGACACACCTCTGAGTACTTTAAGGGCATGCATAATTTTCTCGAAGTGGCTGAGGCAAACAAGCAGAATGGTTTTATGTGTTGTCCATGCCTTACATGTGGGAATACGAAGTCTTACTCTGACCGGAAAATCCTTCACAGCCACCTGCTTTATAAGGGTTTCATGCCACACTATAATGTTTGGACCAAGCACGGAGAAATAGGGGTTATGATGGAAGACATCGAAGCAGAAGAGGACGATGACAACTATGTGCCCCCGGAATACGCTGATGCTGCAATGGGGGAAGCTGCTGAAGATCAAGAGGAACCAGACGATATTGTGCCCGATGATGATCTCCATCGGGTCATTGTTGATGCAAGGAGACAGTGCGAAAGTCAAAAGGAGAAGCTGAAGTTCGATCGCATGTTAGAGGATCACAAAAAAGGGTTGTACCCCAATTGCGAAGAGGGCAACACAAAGCTCGGTACCGTACTGGAATTGCTGCAGTGGAAGGCAGAGAATGATGTGCCTGACAAAGGATTTGAGAAGCTACTGAAAATATTAAAGAAGAAGCTTCCAAAGGATAACGAATTGCCCGACAGTACGTACGCAGCAAAGAAGGTCGTATACCCTCTAGGATTGGAGGTGCAGAAGATACATGCCCTAATGACTGCATCCTCTACCGCGATGCGTACGAGGATTTGAACACATGCCCGGTATGCGGTGCATTGCGGTATAAGATCAGACGAGATGACCCAGGTGATGTTGATGGCAAGCCCCCCAGGAAGAGGGTTCCTGCGAAGGTGATGTGGTATGCTCCTATAATACCACGGTTGAAACGTCTGTTCAAAAACGAAGAGCATATGCCAAGTTGATGCGATGGCACAGAGAGGACCGTAAGAAAGACGGGAAGTTGAGAGCACCCGCTGACGGGTCGCAGTGGAGAAAAATCGAGAGAAAGTACCGGGCTGAGTTTGCAGGTGACCCGTGTTGGGGAACGTAGTAATTTCAAAATTTTCCTACGCACACGCAAGATCATGGTGATGCATAACAACGAGAGGGGAGAGTGTTGTCTACGTACCCTCGTAGACCGTAAGCGGAAGCGTTATATCAACGCGGCTGATGTAGTCGTACGTCTTCACGATCCGACCGATCCAAGTACCGAAAGCACGGCACCTCCGAGTTCTGCACACGTTCAGTTCGATGACGTCCCCGCCTTCGCGATCTAGCAAGAGGGGCGAAGTAGTAGATGAGTTCCGGCAGCACGACGGCGTGGTGACGGTGTTGGTGAAGAACAATCTCCGCAGGGCTTCGCCTAAGCACTACGAAAACTATGACGGAGGATAAACTAGAGGGGACGGGGTTGCCGGCACACGGCTTGGTGTTTCTTGATGTGTCTTGGGTGCTAGCCCTACCCCTCTATTTATATGTTGAGCCTTGGGGTCGAAACTTGGAGTAAAAGCCTCCACAAAGTCGGTTTCACCCGAAAGGCAAGAGTCCTTCTCGTACTCCAGGGCCAGACGCCAGGGTTCCCGGCGTCTGGACCCAGACTCCAGGGACCCTGGCGTCTGGCCCCTGGACTCCGCAAAACTTCCTTTTGCGCTTTCCAAAAACCTCATGGGCTTTCCCCTTTGGCCCAGATAAAGTGTTCTTGTGCCCAAACATTTCGGGAAACATCCGGAACCCCTTCCGATGGATTCCAGAACCTTTCCGGAGATCAAACACTACTATCCACATATCAATCTTTACTTCCGGACCATTCCAGAGTTCCTCGTCATATCCGAGATCTCATCCAAAACTCCGAACAACATTCGGTCACCAACATACATAACTCATTGTACTATATCGTCAACGAACGTTAAGCGTGCGGACCCTACGGGTTCGAGAACTATGTAGACATGACCGAGACACCTCTCTGGTCAATAACCAATAGCAGGACCTGGATGCCCATATTGGCTCCTACATATTCTATGAAGATCTTTATCGGTTAGACCGCATAACAACATACGTTGTTCCCTTTGTCATCGGTATGTTACTTGCCCAAGATTCGATCGTCGGTATCTCAATACCTAGTTCAATCTCGTTACCGGCAAGTCTCTTTACTCGTTCTGTAATACATCATCCCGCAACTAACTCATTAGTTGCAATGCTTGCAAGGCTTATAGTGATGTGCATTACTGAGTGGGCCCAGAGATACCTCTCTGACAATCGGAGTGACAAATCCTAATCTCGAAATATGCCAACCCAACAAGTACCTTCGGAAACACCTGTAGAGCACCTTTATAATCACCCAGTTACGTTGTGACGTTTGGTAGCACACAAAGTGTTCCTCCGGTAAACGGGAGTTGCATAATCTCATAGTCATAGGAACATGTATAAGTCATGAAGAAAGCAGTAGCAACATACTAAACAATCGAGTGCTAAGCTAACGGAATGGGTCAAGTCAATCACATCATTCTCCTAATAATGTGACCCCATTAATCAAATGACAACTCATGTCTATGGCTAGGGAACATAACCATCTTTGATCAACGAGCTAGTCAAGTAGAGGCATACTAGTGACACTCTGTTTGTCTATGTACTCACACATGTATTATGTTTCCGGTTAATACAATTCTAGCATGAATAATAAACATTTATCATGAAATAAGGAAATAAATAATTACTTTATTATTGCCTCTAGGGCATATTTCCTTCAGTCTCCCACTTGCACTAGAGTCAATAATCTAGTTCACATCACCATGTGATTTAATACCAATAGTTCACATCACCATGTGATTAACACCCATAGTTCACATCGTCATGTGACCAACACCCAAAGGGTTTACTAGAGTCAATAATCTAGTTCACATCGCTATGTGATTAACACCCAAAGAGTACTAAGGTGTGATCATGTTTTGCTTGTGAGAGAATTTTTAGTCAACGGGTCTGCCACATTCAGATCCGTATGTATTTTGCAAATTTCTATGTTAACAATGCTCTGCACGGAGCTACTCTAGGTAATTGCTCCCACTTTCAATATGTATCTAAACTGAGACTTAGAGTCATCTGGATCAGTGTCAAAATTTGCATCGACGAACCTTTTTGTCACCTCCATAATCGAGAAACATATCCTTATTCCACTAAGGATAATTTTGACCGCTGTCCAGTGATCTACTCCTAGATCACTATTGTACTCCCTTGCCAAAATCAGTGTAGGATATACAATAGATCTGGTACACAACATGGCATACTTTATAGAACCTATGGCCAAGGCATAGGGAATGACTTTCATTCTCTTTCTATCTTCTGTCGTGGTCGGGCTTTGAGTCTGACTCAATTTCACACCTTGTAACACAGGCAAGAACTCTTTCTTTGACTGGTCTATTTTGAACTACTTCAAAATCTTGTCAAGGTATGTACTCATTGAAAAACTTATCAAGCGTCTTTATCTATCTCTATAGATCTTGATGCTCAATATGTAAGCAGCTTCACCGAGGTCTTTCTTTGAAAAACTCCTTTCAAACACTCCTTTATGCTTTGCAGAATAATTCTACATTATTTCCGATCAACAATATGTCATTCACATATACTCATCAGAAATGCTGTAGTGCTCCCACTCACTTTCTTGTAAATACAGGCTTCACCGCAAGTCTGTATAAAACTATATGCTTTGATCAACTTATCAAAGCGTATATTCCAACTCCGAGATGCTTGCACCAGTCCATAGATGGATCGCTGGAGTTTGCATATTTTGTTAGCACCTTTAGGATTGACAAAACCTTCTGGTTGCATCATATACAACTCTTCTTTAATAAATCCATTAAGGAATGTAGTTTTGTTTATCCATTTGCCAGATTTCATAAAATGCGGCAATCGCTAACATGATTCGGACAGGCTTAAGCATAGATACGAGTGAGAAACTCTCATCGTAGTCAACACCTTAAACTTGTCGAAAACCTTTTTGCGACAATTCTAGCTTTGTAGATAGTAACACTACTATCAGCTTCCGTCTTCCTCTTGAAGATCCATTTAATCTCAATGGCTCGCCGATCATTGGGCAAGTCAATCAATGTCCATACTTTGTTCTCATACATGGATCTCATCTCAGATTTCATGGCCTCAAGCCATTTCATGGAATCTGGGCTCACCATCGCTTCTTCATAGTTTGTAGGTTCGTCATGGTCTAGTAACATAACCTCCAGAACAGGATTACCGTACCACTCGGTGTGGATCTCACTCTAGTTTACCTACGAGGTTTGGTAGTAACTTGATCTGAAGTTACATGATCATCATCATTAGCTTCCTCACTAATTGGTGTAGGAGTCACAGGAACAAATTTCTGTGATGAACTACTTTCCAATAAAGGAGCAGGTACAGTTACCTGATCAAGTTCTAGTTTCCTCCCACTCACTTCTTTCAAGAGAAACTCCTTCTCTAGAAAGGATCCATTCTCAGCAATGAATATCTTGCCTTCGGATCTGTGATAGAAGGTGTACCCAATTGTCTCCCTTGGGTATCCTATGAAGACACATTTCTCCGATTTGGGTTTGAGCTTATCAGGATGAAACTTTTTCTTATAAGCATCGCAACCCCAAACTTTAAGAAACGACAACTTTGGTTTCTTGCCAAACCACAGTTCATACGGTGTCGTCTCAAACGGATTTAGATGGTGCCTTTTTTTACGTGAATGCAGCTGTCTCTAATGCATAACCCCGAAACTATAGTGGTAAATCGGTAAGAAACATCATAGATTGCACTATATCCAATAAAGTACGGTTATGACGTTCGGACACACCATTATGCTGTGGTGTTCCAGGTGGCACGAATTTGTGAAACTATTCCAGATTGTTTTAATTGAAGGCTAAACTCGTAACTCAAATATTTGTCTCCGCGATCAGATCGTAGAAACCTTATTTTCTTGTCACTATGATTTTCCACTTCACTCTGAAATTCTTTGAACTTTTCAAATGTTTCAGACTTATGTTTCATCAAGTAGATATACCCATATCTGCTCAAATCATCTGTGAAGGTCAGAAAATAACGATACCCGCCGCGAGCCTCAACACTCATCGGATCGCATACATCAGTATGTATTATTTCCAATAAGTCAGTTGCTCGCTCCATTGTTCCGGAGAACGGAGTCTTAGTCATCTTGCCCATAAGGCATGGTTCGCAAGCATCAAGTGATTCATAATCAAGTGATTCCAAAAGCCCATGAGCATGGAGTTTCTTCATGCGCTTTACACCAATATGACCTAAACGGCAGTGTCACAAATAAGTTGCACTATCATTATTAACTTTGCATCTTTTGGCTTCAATATTATGAATATGTGTATCACTACGATTGATATCCAACGAACCATTTTCATTGGGTGTGTAACCATATAAAGTTTTATTCATGTAAACAGAACAACAATTATTCTCTAACTTAAATGAATAACCGTATTGCAATAAACATGATCAAATCATATTCATGCTCAACGCAAATACCAAATAACACTTATTTAGGTTCAACACTAATCCCAAAAGTATAGGCAGTGTGCGATGATGATCATATCAATCTTGGAACCACTTCCAATACACATTGTCACTTCATCCTTAACTAGTTTCTGTTCATTATGCAACTCCCGTTTCGAGTTACTACTCTTTAGCAACTGAATTAGTATCAAATACCGAGGGGTTGCTACGAACACTAGTAAAATACACATCAATAATCTGTATATCAAATATACCTTTGTTCACTTTGCCATCCTTCCTATCCACCAAATACTTGGGGCAATTCCGCTTCCAGTGACCAGTCCCTTTGCAGTAGAAGCACTTAGTCTCAGGCTTAGGTCCAGACTTGGGCTTCTTCACTTGAGCAGCAACTTGCTTGCCGTTCTTCTTGAAGTTCCCCTTCTATCCCTTTGCCCTTTTCTTGAAACTAGTGGTCTTGTTAACCATCAACACTTGATGCTCTTTCTTGATTTCTACCTACGTTGATTTCAACATCGCGAAGAGCTTGGGAATTACTTTCGTCATCCGTTGCATACTATAGTTCATCACGAAGTTCTATTAACTTGGTGATGGTGACTAGAGAATTCTGTCAATCACTATTTTATCTGGAAGATTAACTCCCACTTGATTCAAGCGATTGTAGTACCCAGACAATCTGAGCACATGCTCACCGCTTGAGCTATTCTCCTCCATATTTTAGCTATAGAACTTGTTGGAGATTTCATATCTCCCAACTCGGGTATTTGCTTGAAATATTAACTTCAACTCCTTGAACATCTCATATGGTCCATGACGTTCAAAACGTCTTTGAAGTCCCGGTTCCAAGCCGTTAAGCATGGTGCACTAAACTATCAAGTAGTCATCATATTGAGCTAGCCAAACGTTCATAACGTCTGCATCTGCTCCTGCAATAGGTCTGTCACCTAGTGGTGCATCAAGGACATAATTCTTCTGTGCAGCAATGAGGATAATCCTCAGATCACGGATCCAATCCGCATCTTTGCTACTAACATCTTTCAACATAATTTTTCTCTAGGAACATATCAAAATAAACATAGGGAAGCAATAACGCGAGCTATTGATCTACAACATAATTTGCAAAATACTATCAGGACTAAGTTCATGATAAATTTAAGTTCAGTTAATCATATTACTTAAGAACTCCCACTTAGATAGCCATCCCTCTAATCCTCTAAGTGATCACGTGATCCATATCAACTAAACCATGTCCGATCATCACGTGAGATGGAGTAGTTTCAATGGTGAACATCACTATGTTGATCATATCTACTATATGATTCACGCTCGACCTTTCGGTCTCCGTGTTCCGAGGCCATATCTGTTATATGCTAGGCTCGTCAAGCTTAACCTGAGTATTCTGCGTGTGCAACTGTTTTGCACCCGTTGTATTTGAACGTAGAGCCTATCACACCCGATCATCACGTGGTGTCTCAGCACGAAGAACTTTCACAACGGTGCATACTCAGGGAGAACACTTATACTTTGATAATTTAGTGAGGGATCATCTTATAATGCTACCGTCAATCAAAGCAAGATAAGATGCATAAAAGATAAACATCACATGCAATCAATATAAGTGATATGATATGGCCATCATCATCTTGTACTTGTGATCTCCATCTCCGAAGCACCGTCATGATCACCATCGTCACCAGCGCGACACTTTGATCTTCATCGTAGCATCGTTGTCGTCTCGCCAATCTTATGCTTCTACGACTATCGCTACCGCTTAGTGATAAAGTAAAGCATTACAGGGCGATTGCATTGCATACAATAAAGCGACAACCATATGGCTCCTGCCAGTTGCCGATAACTCGGTTACAAAACATGATCATCTCATACAATAAAATTTAGCATCATGTCTTGACCATATCACATCACAACATGCCCTGCAAAAACAAGTTAGACATCCTCTACTTTGTTGTTGCAAATTTTACATGGCTGCTACGGGCTTAGCAAGAACCGTTCTTACCTACGCATCAAAACCACAACGATAGTTTGTCAAGTTGGTGCTGTTTTAACCTTCGCAAGGACCGGGCGTAGCCACACTCGGTTCAACTAAAGTTGGAGAAACTGACACCCGCCAGCCACCTGTGTGCAAAGCACGTCGGTAGAACCAGTCTCGCGTAAGCGTACGCATAATGTCGGTCCGGGCCGCTTCATCCAACAATACCGCCGAACCAAAGTATGACATGCTGGTAAGCAGTATGACTTATATCGCCCACAACTCACTTGTGTTCTACTCGTGCATATAACATCAACGCATAAAACCTGACTCGGATGCCACTGTTGGGGAACGTAGCAATTTCAAAATTTTCCTACGCACACGCAAGATCATGGTGATGCATAGCAACGAGAGGGGAGAGTGTTGTCTACGTACCCTCGTAGACCGTAAGCGGAAGCGTTATATCAACGCGGTTGATGTAGTCGTACGTCTTCACGATCCGACCGATCCAAGTACCGAAAGCACGGCACCTCCGAGTTCTGCACACGTTCAGCTCGATGACGTCCCCGCCTTCTCGATCCAGCAAGAGGGGCGCAGTAGTACATGAGTTCCGGCAGCACGACGGCGTGGTGACGGTGTTGGTGAAGAACAATCTCCGCAGGGCTTCGCCTAAGCACTACGAAAACTATGACGGAGGATAAACTAGAGGGGGCGGGGTTGCCGGCACACAACTTGGTGTTTCTTGATGTGTCTTGGGTGCTAGCCCTACCCCTCTATTTTTATGTTGAGCCTTGGGGTCGAAACTTGGAGTAAAAGCCTCCACAAAGTCGGTTTCACCCAAAAGGCAAGAGTCCTTCTCGGACTCCAGGGCCAGACGCCAGGGACCCTGGCGTCTGGCCCCTGGACTCCACAAAACTTCCTTTTGCGCTTTCCAAAAACCTCGTGGGCTTTCCCCTTTGGCCCAGATAATGTGTTCTTGTGCCCAAACATTTCGGGAAACATCCGGAACCCCTTCTGATGGATTCCGGAACCTTTCCGGAGATCAAACACTACTATCCACATATCAATCTTTACTTCCGGACCATTCCGGAGTTCCTCGTCATATCCGAGATCTCATCCAAAACTCCGAACAACATTCGGTCACCAACATACATAATTCATAGTACTATATCGTCAACGAACGTTAAGCGTGCGGACCCTACGGGTTCGAGAACTATGTAGACATGACCGAGACACCTCTCTGGTCAATAACCAATAGCGGGACCTGGATGCCCATATTGGCTCCTACATATTCTACGAAGATCTTTATCGGTCAGACCGCATAACAACATACGTTGTTCCCTTTGTCATCGGTATGTTACTTGCCCGAGATTCGATCGTCGGTATCTCAATACCTAGTTCAATCTCGTTACGGGCAAGTCTCTTTACTCGTTCTGTAATACATCATCCCGCAACTAACTCATTAGTTGCAATGCTTGCAAGGCTTATAGTGATGTGCATTACCGAGTGGGCCCAGAGATACCTCTCCGACAATCGGAGTGACAAATCCTAATCTCGAAATACGCCAACCCAACAAGTACCTTCGGAAACACCTGTAGAGCACCTTTATAATCACCCAGTTACGTTGTGACGTTTGGTAGCACACAAAGTGTTCCTCCGGTAAACGGGAGTTGCATAATCTCATAGTCATAGGAACATGTATAAGTCATGAAGAAAGCAGTAGCAACATACTAAACGATCGAGTGCTAAGCTAACGGAATGGGTCAAGTCAATCACATCATTCTCCTAATGATGTGACCCCGTTAATCAAATGACAACTCATGTCTATGGCTAGGAAACATAACCATCTTTGATCAATGAGCTAGTCAAGTAGAGGCATACTAGTGACACTCTGTTTGTCTATGTACTCACACATGTATTATGTTTCCGGTTAATACAATTCTAGCATGAATAATAAACATTTATCATGAAATAAGGAAATAAATAATTACTTTATTATTGCCTCTAGGGCATATTTCCTTCACCTAGGAACGTATGGTTTGGTTTAAGCGCGGATGGCATTAATCCTTTTGAGGAGCAGAGCAGCAATCACAACACCCGACCCATGTCTCTATGTATGTATAACCTTCCTCCTTGGATGTGCATGAAGCGGAAGTTCATTATGATGCCAGTTCTCATCCAAGGCCCTAAGCAACCCAGCAATGACATTGATGTGTACCTAAGGCCATTAGTTGAAGAACTTTTACAGCTGTGGAATGGAAACGGTGTATGTGTGTGGGATGACACAAACAGGAGGAATTTAACCTGCATGCGTTGCTGTTTGTAACCATCAACGATTGACCCGCTCTGAGTAACCTTTTAGGACAGACAAACAAGGGATACCACGCATGCACGCACTGTTTAGCTGACACCGAAAGTATACACCTGGACAAATGCAGGAAGAATATGTACTTGGGCCATCGTCGATTGATATGTCCATTTTGCATCATGCTTTTATATCGATATTTCTTGCATTATGGGCTGTTATTACACATTATGTCACAATACTTATGCCTATTCTCTCTTATTTTACAAGGTTTACATGAAGAGGGAGCATGGCGGCAGCTGGAATTCTGGGCTGGAAAAGGAGCAAATATTAGAGACCTATTGTGCACAGCTCCAAAAGTCCTGAAACTTCACGGAGGCAGTTTTTGGAATTAATAAAAAAATATTGGCAAAAGAATCAACCAGACGGGGGCCACCCACCATCCACGAGGGTGGGGGCGCGCCCTACCCCCTGGGAGCGCCCCCTGCCTCGTGGGCCCCCTGGCAGGCCTCCAATGCCCATCTTCTGCTATATGAAGTCTTTCACCCTGGAAAAAATCATAAGCAAACTTTCGGAACGAAACACCGCCGCCACGAGGCGGAACCTTGGCGGAACTAATCTAGGGCTCCGGTGGAGCTGTTCTGCCGGGGAAACATCCCTTTGGGAGCAAGAAATCATCACCATCGATCCTCTCATCGGGAGGGGGTCAATATCCATCAACATCTTCACCAGCACCATCTCATCTCAAACCCTAGTTCATCTCTTGTATCCAATCTTTGTCCCAAAACCACAGATTGGTACCTGTGGGTTGCTAGTAGTGTTGATTACTCCTTGTAGTTGATGCTAGTTGGTTTATTTGGTGGAAGATCATGTGTTCAGATCCTTTATGCATATTAATACCCTTATGATTACGAACATGAATATGATTTGTGAGTAGTTACGTTTGTTCCTGAGGACATGGGAGAAGTCTTGCTATAAGTAGTCATGTGAATTTGGTATTCGTTCGATTTTTTGATGAGATGTATGTTGCCTTTCCTCTAGTGGTGTTATGTGAACGTCAACTACATGACACTTCACCATTGTTTGGGCCTATAGGAAGGCATTGGGAAGTAATAAGTAGATGATGAGTTGCTAGAGTGATAGAAGCTTAAACCCTAGTTTATGCGTTACTTCGTAAGGGGCTGATTTGGGTCCATATGTTTCATGCTATGGTTAGGTTTACCTTAATACTTTTTTTGTAGTTGCAGATGCTTGCAATAGGGGTTAATCATAAGTGTGATGTTTGTCCAAGAAAGGGCAGTACCCAAGCACCGGTCCACCCACATATCAAATTATCAAAGTAACGAACACGAATCATATGAGCGTGATGAAAACTAGCTTGACGATAATTCCCATGTGTCCTCGGGAGCGTTTTCCTTCATATAAGAGTTTTTCCAGGCTTGTCCTCTGCTACAAAAAGGATTGGGACATCTTTCTGCACCTTATTTACTTTCATTACTTGTTGCCCGTTACAAATTACCTTATCACAAAACTATCTGTTACCGATAATTTCAGTGCTTGCAGAGAATATCTTACTGAAAACCGCTTGTCATTTCCTTCTGCTCCTCGTTGGGTTCGACACTCTTACTCATAGAAAGGACCACGATAGATCCCCTATACTTGTGGGTCATCAAGACTATTTTCTAGCGCCGTTGCCTGGGATTGAAGCGCCTTTGGTAAGTGGAAATCGGTAAGGAAAAATTTATATAGTGTGCTGAAATTCACTGTCACTTGTTACTATGGAACATAATCCTTTGAGGGGCTTGTTCGGGGTATCTTCACCCCGACCAGTAGATCAAAGAGTTGCTCCTCAACCTACTGAACCTACTGAAAATGTTTACTTTAAAATTCCTTCGGGTATGATAGAGAAACTGCTAGCTAATCCTTTCACAGGTGATGGAACATTACATCCCGATTTGCACCTAATCTATGTGGATGAAGTTTGTGGATTATTTAAGCTTGCAGGTATGCCCGGGGATATTATCAAGAAGAAGGTCTTCCTTTATCTTTGAAGGGAAAGGCATTGACATGGTTTAGGCTATGTGATGATATGGAATCATGGAACTACAATCGATTGACATTGGAATTTCATCAGAAGTTTTATCCTATGCATCTTGTTCATCATGATCGTAATTATATATATAATTTTTGGCCTCGCGAAGGAGAAAGCATCGCTCAAGCTTGGAGGAGGCTTAAGTCAATGTCATATTCATGCCCCAATCATGAGCTCTCAAGAGAAATTATTATTCAAAATTTTTATGCTCGGCTTTCTCTCAACAATCGCTCCATGCTCGAAACTTCTTGTACTGGCTCTTTCATGATGAAGACTATTGAATTCAAATGGGATTTATTGGAAAGAATTAAATGCAACTCTGAAGATTGGGATCTCGGCGAAGGTAAGGAGTCAGGTATAACACCTAAGTTTGATTGTGTTAAATCTTTTATGGACACCGATGTTTTCCGTGAATTTAGCACTAAATATGGACTTGACTCTGAGATAGTAGCTTCTTTCCGTGAATCCTTTGCTACTCATGTTGATCTCCCTAAGGAGAAGTGGTTTAAATATAATCCTCCCGTTGAAGTAAAAGTAGTTGCACCTATTAAAGTGAAAGAAAAGACTATCACTTATAATGTTGATCCTATTGTTCCTACTGCTTATATTGAGAAACCACCTTTCCCTGTTAGAATAAAGGATCATGCTAAAGCTTCAACTGTGGTTCGTAAAAGTAACACTAGAACACCTACACCCCCTGATCAAATTAAAGTTGAACCTAGTATTGCTATGGTTAAAGATCTCTTGGCTGATAATATTGATGGACATGTTATTTACTTCTGTGATGAAGCTGCTAGAATTGCTAGACCTAATACTAAAAATAAACATAGACATGTTGTAGGCATGCCTGTTATTTCTGTTAAAATAGGAGATCATTGCTATCACGACTTATGTGATATGGGTGCTAGTGAAAGTGCAATACCTCATTCCTTATACAAAGAAATTATGCATGATATTGCACCTGCTGAGATAGAGGAAATTGATGTTACAATTAAGCTTGCCAATAGAGACAATATTTCACCAGTTGGGATTGTTAGAGATGTTGAAGTCTTGTGTGGGAAAGTTAAATATCCTGTTGATTTTCTTGTTCTTGATTCTCCACAAGATAAATTTTGTCCCATTATATTTGGTAGACCCTTCTTGAATACTGTCACAATTATGTCACAATACTTATGCCTATTCTCTCTTATTTTACAAGGTTTACATGAAGAGGAAGAATGTCGGCAGCTGGAATTCTGGGCTGGAAAAGGAGAAAATATTAGAGACCTATTGTGCACAGCTCCAAAAGTCCTGAAACTTCACGGAGGCAGTTTTTGGAATTAATAAAAAAATATTGGCGAAAGAATCAACCAGAGGGGGGCCACCCACCATCCACGAGGGTGGGGGCGCGCCCCCCTGCCTCGTGGACCCCCTGGCAGGCCTCCGATGCCCATCTTCTGCTATATGAAGTCTTTCACCCTGGAAAAAATCATAAGCAAGCTTTCGGGATGAAACACCGCCACCACGAGGCGAAACCTTGGCGGAACCAATCTAGGGCTCCGGTGGAGCTGTTCTGCCGGGGAAACATCCCTCCGGGAGGGGGAAATCATCACCATCGTCATCACCATCGATCCTCTCATCGGGAGGGGGTCAATCTCCATCAACATCTTCACCAGCACCATCTCATCTCAAACCCTAGTTCATCTCTTGTATCCAATCTTTGTCCGAAAACCTCAGATTGGTACCTGTGGGTTGCTAGTAGTGTTGATTACTCCTTGTAGTTGATGCTAGTTGGTTTATTTGGTGGAAGATCATATGTTCAAATCCTTTATGCATATTAATACCCCTCTGATTATGAACATGAATATGATTTGTGAGTAGTTACGTTTGTTCCTGAGGACATGGGAGAAGTCTTGCTATAAGTAGTCATGTGAATTTGGTATTCGTTCGATATTTTGATGAGATGTATGTTGCCTTTCCTCTAGTGGTGTTATGTGAACGTCGACTACATGACACTTCACCATTGTTTGGGCCTAGAGGAAGGCATTGGGAAGTAATAAGTAGATGATGGGTTGCTAGAGTGACAGAAGCTTAAACCCTAGTTTATGCGTTGCTTCGTAAGGGGCTGATTTGGATCCATATGTTTCATGCTATGGTTAGGTTTACCTTAATACTTCTTTTGTAGTTGTGGATGCTTGCAATAGGGGTTAATCATAAGTGGGATGCTTGTCCATGAAAGGGCAGTACCCAAGCACCGGTCCACCCACATATCAAATTATCAAAGTAACGAACGCGAATCATATGAGCGTGATGAAAACTAGCTTGACGATAATCCCCATGTGTCCTCGGGAGCGTTTTCCTTCATATAAGAGTTTGTCCAGGCTTGTCCTTTGCTACAAAAAGGATTGGGCCATCTTGCTGCACCTTATTTACTTTCATTACTTGTTGCCCGTTACAAATTACCTTATCACAAAACTATCTGTTACCGATAATTTCAATGCTTGCAGAGAATATCTTACTGAAAACCGCTTGTCATTTCCTTTTGCTCCTCGTTGGGTTCGACACTCTTACTTATTGAAAGGACTACGATAGATCCCTATACTTGTGGGTCATCATCGATTTCTTCCGACCAACCTTCAATGTCGAAAGAAAGGCAAGCATTTCAAAGGCGAGGCAGATCACCGGAAGAAGCCCGCCATGCGTACCGGTGACACGTACTTGCTATGGTAAATGATTTACACGTAATATTTGGAAAGGGTCCCGGCGGACTATCTGTTCTGAATGATGCTGAGGGATGCACACCCATGTGGAAGAAGAAATCTATATTTTGGGACCTACCCTACTGGAAAGACCTAGAGGCCCGCTCTTCAATCGACGTGATGGACATGACGAAGAACCTTTGCGCGAACCTGCTAGGCTTCCTGGGCGTGTATGGGAAGACAAAAGATACACCGGAGGCACGGGAGGACCTGCAACGTTTGCACGAAAAAGACGGCATGCCTCCGAAGCAGTATGAAGGTCCTGCCAGCTATGCTCTTACCAAAGAAGAGAAGCAAATCTTCTTTGAATGCCTGCCCAGTATGAAGGTCCCGTCTGGCTTCTCGTCGAATATAAGGGAATAATAAATATGCCAGAGAAAAAGTTCCAGAACCTAAAGTCTCATGACAACAGTACGGAATGACAACAGTGGATCTGAACAATCTTGGGTACACAGACAAACCGTTCGTCCTAGCCAATGATGTGGCGCAGGTTTTCTATGTGAAGGACATGTCTACCAAATCGAGAAAAAGAAAAGATAAGGAAGCGAATACATCATACGGTGAGCCAAAGCGCCACATAGTTCTTTCAGGAAAAAGAGACATCATGGGAGTGGAGGGCAAGATAGACATGTCTGAAGATTATGAAAAGTTTCATGAAATTCCTCCCTTCAAAGTCAAGGCTGACCCAAGCACCCTATTAAACAATGAAGATTTTCCATGGTTACGGCGCAATAAGCAAAGGACACAAGCGAAGAAAAAGTGAAGACTTTCTCTCCACAACTATTATGATGATGCCTTTGATCTAGAATATCACTGCAGTTACATGTGAAGAAATGAAATGCCTGTTGTAACAAATGAGTTTCCGTATGAAACCCTGATACCTCGAAACAGATTGTCCGTTTTGTACGCGAAGTGCATCCAGTTTTTGCCGTAACCCTCTCAACTTTTTAGCACATGCTATGTGGGTGAAATGATGATACCATGTCAACTTTCAACCTTTTAAGAGTTCATTTGAAATGCTTTTCAATTTCAGGGCCATATAGCCTAAAAAATTTAGTAAGTGCATGAAAAATAACAAATGAAGTCAGAAAGGGTTGAAAATTGATGATGTGGCTTTGAATGGTGCATTTTGAACACACAAAAAGTCTGGAGTTCAAATAAGTTCAAAAAATGAAATCCCTTTGTAACAGATGAGTTTTCGTGCGAAACCCTGATACTTCGAAAGAGATTGTCCATTTTGTACACGAAGTGCATCCAGTTTTGCCGTAACCCTCTCAACTTTTTAGCACACGCTATGTGGGTGAAATGATGATACCATGCCAACTTTCAACCTTTTCAGAGTTCATTTGAAATGCTTTTCAATTTCAGGGTCTTATAGCTCAATAAAAATCAGTAAATGCATGAAAAATAACAAATGAAGTCAGAAAGGGTTTAAAATTGATGATGTGGCTTTGAATGGTGCATTTTGAACACACAAAAAGTCTGGAGTTCAAATAAGTTCATAAAAATGAAATCCCTTTGTAACAGATGAGTTTCCGTATGAAACCCTGATACTTCGAAAGAGATTGTCCGTTTTGTACACGAAGTGCATCCAGTTTTTGCCGTAACCCTCTCAACTTTTTAGCATATGCTATGTGGGTGAAATGATGATACCATGCTAACTTTCAACCTTTTCAGAGTTCATTTGAAATGCTTTTCAATTTCAGGGTCTTATAGCTCAAAAAATCAGTAAATGCATGAAAAATAACAAATGAAGTCAGAAAGGGTTGAAAATTGATGATGTGGCTTTGAATGGTGCATTTTGAACACACAAAAAGTCTGGAGTTCAAATAATTTTTAAAAAAATGAAATCCCTTTATAACAGATGAGTTTCCGTATGAAACCCTGATACTTCGAAAGAGATTGTCCGTTTGTACACGAAGTGCATCCAGTTTTTGCGTAACCCTCTCTACTTTTTTGCACATGCTATGTGGGTGAAATGATGATACCATGCCAAGTTTCAACCTTTTCAGAGTTCATTTTTTAGTGCTTTTCAATTTCACGGTAATTTAGCTCTCTAAACAAATCAGTAAATGAATTAAAAAATGCAAATTATGTCAGAAAAGGTTGAAAGTTGATGACGTGGCTTTGAATGGTGCATACTGAACGCAAAAAAAAGTATGGAGTTGTAAGAAGTTATTAAAAATAAAAGAGAGGCGCAATGCTCACCTGCACATTGCTTAGCTTCATGCCTTGAGAAACTACACATAGCTCCGTACAGTCTACACTATTTCAAGGCCTGAAGCTAAGCAACGTGTAGGTGAGCATTACGCCTCTCCTTCATCGTCTCTGCACTCAGGGCTTATAAACCGCTGCGAGTGCCTCTCGCTTGGCTAGGTGGGACTAAAAACAGCTGCAGAAAGAATCAACTAAAAAACTCTATTACCGGTTCATGCCACGAACCAGTACTAAAGGTGCTCATGGGGCCCCAGCCGTAGAACCGGTACTAAATGAAATGCCTTTGTAACAACCTTAGAACCGGTACTAAAGGAATCAACTAAAAAGCTTTTATAAACCTCTAATATTATTGAAACTAAAATTATATAAAATTTATGCAACTAAAATTATCAAAGCATTTTCTGTTCAAAACATAAAAAGCAAAAAGAATTTTCATAAAATAAATAAAAAAGCAAAAATAAAATAAATAAGTAGAAACAAAATAAACTTTAATAAATAAGTAGAAACAAAACAAAACAAAATAAAATAAACTTTAATAAAATAAATAAGTAGAAACAAAATAAAATAAAATAAAATAAACTTTAATAAAATAAATAAGTAGAAACAAAATAAAATAAACTTTAATAAAATAAAGTAAATAAACTTTAATAAAATAAAGTAAATAAACTTTAATAAAATAAATAAAAATAGCAACAGTAAGTATTTTGTTGTAAGTAGAAACAAAATAAAAAAATAAAGCAACAAAGAAAACAAAAAAATGGAAAAAAATATAAAAATGCCACCTACTGGCCACCATGGCCTGAATACGACTAGAAACCTAGCTAGTTGGGCCAGGATTCAGGCCCGTAGAAGGCCCACAGGCATAGCAGTGTCAGATTAGACCCATAGGCTTGCAGTTCAGAGGAGTTCAATAGGGATGAGGCAGTCGAGCTTATAAACCGGTGCGGGGGTGCTCTCAACTAGCGAGGTGGGACTAAACTCCCACCACCACCCTGCTGTACAAGCCCATTGGTCCCGGTTGGTGCCACGAACCGGGACCAATGCTCACCTTTGGTCCCGGTTCGTGGCACCAACCGGGACCTTTGCCCCCCCCTTTAGTCCTGGTTGGTGCCACCAACGGGGACCAAAGGTCTCTGCTTCCCGCCCTTTGGGCTGCTGAAAAGAGACCTTTGGTCCCGGTTGGTGGCACCAACCGGGACTAAAGGGGGGCTTTGGTCTTGGTTGGTGCTACCAACCGGGACCAAAGGTGTGGCTATATAAGCCAACACTTAGGAAAATTTGCCTAACTGCTCCCATTCTCCCCCGACGCCGCCATGCCGCTCCTCGTCGCCGCGCCCTGCCCCGACGCCGCCCCGACGCCATCGGACGCCTGATACGTCTCCAACGTATCTATAATTTTAGATTGTTCCATGCTATTATTTTATCCACCTAGGATATTTTATATGCATTTATATGCTATTTTATATGATTTTTGGGACTAACCTATTAACCTAGAGCCCAGTGCCAGTTTCTGTTTTTTCCTTGTTTTTGAGTATTGCAGAAAAAGAAAACCAAACGGAGTCTAATTGACTTGAAATTTGCGGAGATTATTTTTGGACCAGAAGAAGCCCACAGAGCATCGGAGATGGGCCAGAAGAGTCCCGAGGCACCCACGAGGGTGGGGGCGCGCCCTACCCCCTGGGCGCGCCCCCTACCTCGTGGCCGCCACGGAGACCCCCCTGACATGTTCCCGATGCCAAAATCTCTTATATATACAGAAACCCCCAGAACATAACCTAGATCGGGAGTTCCGCCGCCGCAAGCTTCTGTAGCCACCAAAAACCAATCGGGACCCTGTTCTGGCACCCTGTCGGAGGGGGGAATCCCTCTCCGATAGCCATCTTCATCATCCCGGCGCTCTCCATGACGAGGAGGGAGTAGTTCACCCTCGGGGCTGAGGGTATGTACCAGTAGCTATGTGTTTGATCTCTCTCTCTCTCATGTTCTTGATTTGGCACGATCTTGATGTATCGCGAGCTTTGCTATTATAGTTGGATCTTATGATGTTTCTCCCCCTCTACTCTCTTGTGATGGATTGAGTTTTCCCTTTGAAGCTATCTTATCGGATTGAGTCTTTAAGGATTTGAGAACACTCGATGTATGTCTTGCATGGGATACCCGTGGTGACAATGGGGTATTCTATTGATTCACTTGATGTATGTTTTGGTGATCAACTTGCGGGTTCCGTGACCTTGGGAATCTGTGCATAGGGGTTGGCACACGTTTTCGTCTTGACTCTCCGGTAGAAACTTTGGGGCACTCTTTGAAGTACTTTGTGTTGGTTTGAATAGATGAATCTGAGATTGTGTGATGCATATCGTATAATCATACCCACGGATACTTGAGGTGACATTGGAGTATCTAGGTGACATTAGGGTTTTGGTTATTTGTGTCTTAAGGTGTTATTCTAGTACGAACTCTAGGATAGATCGAACGGAAAGAATAGCTTCGTGTTATTTTACTACGGACTCTTGAATAGATCGATCACAAAGGATAAGTTTGAGGTGGTTCGTACCTGATTCGTCTCCATCGTATCTATAATTTTTGATTGTTCCATGCCAATATTATACAACTTTCATATACTTTTTGGCAACTTTTTATACTATTTTTGGGACTAACATATTGATCCAGTGCCCAGTGCCAGTTCCTGTTTGTTGCATGTTTTATGTTTCGCAGAAACCCCATATCAAACGGAGTCCAAACGGGATAAAAACGGACCGAGAATATTTTTGGAATATTTGGATAATATGGGAAGAAGAATCAACGCGAGACGGTGCCCGAGGGGGAAACGAGGCAGGGGCGCGCCTGCCCCCCTCGTGGGCCCCCCGTAAGGCGGTTGTTGCTCTTCTTTGGCCGCAAGAAAGGTAATTTTCGGAAAAAAATCTTGGCGAAGGTTTCAATCCAATCGGAGTTACGGATCTCCATATATATACGAAACGGTGAAAGGGCAGAATACCAAAGCGCAGAAACAGAGAGAGACAGAGAGACAGATCCAATCTCGGAGGGGCTCTCGCCCCTCCCACGCCATGGAGACCATGGACAAGAGGGGAAACCCTTCTCCCATCTAGGGAGAAGGTCAAGGAAGAAGAAGAAGAAGGGGGCCCCTCTCCCCCTCTCTTCCGGTGGCGCCGGAACGCTGCCGTGGCCACCATCATCATCACCGCGATCTTCACCAACACCTCCGCCATCTTCACCAACATCTCCATCACCTTCCCTCCTCTATCTACAGCGGTCCATTCTCCCGCAACCCGCTGTACCCTCTACTTGAACATGGTGCTTTATGCTTCATATTATTATCCAATGATGTGTTGCCATCCTATGATGTCTGAGTAGATTTTCGTTGTCCTATCGGTGGTTGATGAATTGCTATGATTGATTTAATTTGCTTGTGGTTATGTTGCTGTCCTTTGGCGCCCATCATATGAGCGCGCACGTGGATCACACCATAGGGTTAGTTGTATGTTGATAGGACTATGTATTGGAGGGCAAGAGTGACAGAAGCTTCTACCTAGCATAGAAATTGATGCATACGGGATTGAAGGGGGACCAATATATCTTAATCCTATGGTTGAGTTTTACCTTAATGAACGTTAGTAGTTGCGGATGCTTGCTAATAGTTCCAATCATAAGTGCATAGAATTCCATGTCAGGGATGACATGCTAGCAGTGGCCTCTCCCACATAAAACTTGCTATCGGTCTAGTAAAGTAGTCAATTGCTTAGGGACAATTTCGCAACTCCTACCACCACTTTTCCACACTCCCTATATTTACTTTATTGTGTCTTTATCTAAACAGCCACTACTTTTTATTTACGTGCTCTTTATTTTCTTGCAAACCTATCTAAAAACACCTACAAAGTACTTCTAGTTTTATACATGTTCTAGGTAAAGCGCGTTAAGCGTGCGTAGAGTTGTATCGGTGGTCGATATAACTTGAGGGAATGTTTGTTCTACCTTTAGCTCCTCGTTGGGTTCGACACTCTTACTTATCGAAAGAGGCTACAATTGATCCCCTATACTTGTGGGTTATCAAGACCTTTTTCTGGCGCCGTTGCCGGGGAGCCATAGCGTGGGGTGAATATTCTCATGTGTGCATGTTTGCTTTATCACTAAGTAATTTTTATTTCCTGTTCTTAGTTGTTCTCTATCTTTAGTTATGGATATGGAACACGAAATACCAAAAAAAATTAGGTGTACTTGCTACTCATGGAGATGGGGAACCTCCTAAAACCCTCGATGCTCGTTATGTGAAAGATATTATGTACTACTTTAATAATCCTGAGAAAACCCCATTCAACTATGTTATGGGAAACACGTTGGATCAACGTGAATACTTTAGGGATTATTGCTTGACTCAAAAAGGGAAACTATTATGGGATCAAATTCATATGTTGCATTGGTATGCTAGGCAACTATGCTTGAGATATGATTATACTTGTTGCTCTAGGATGAAGGCTCCACACCTTCCCTTTTCATGCGAATTTAATGATAATGAAACCTTGGCTTCTTATGCTAGAGGTATATATGATTATTATGATGTGGAACAAATAGAAGAATTTGTTGCTTTTATGGGTGCTTATGAAATTGAATCTATGTTCAAAGAGTTTGAAAATCTTTATGATGCTGTTTATAGACCTGAAAATTTAGCTATCCTTAAATATTGCTATGCCAATTATGAATTCAATTCCGATATTGATGCATTTATTGAGAAAGTCTCCGCTGTCCAAGAAGAGACTAATATTTTGCAGGAGTCTATGGAAGAAGAAATTGATGAAACTGTGAGCTCATTGGATGAAAAAGACGATGAGGAGAGCAAAGAACAAAAGGAGGAAGAGCGGATTAGCTACCCATGCCCACCTTCTAATGAGAGTAACTCTTCAACTCATACATTGTTTAATTTCCCTTCGTGCTTACCGAAGGATGATTGTTATGATCCCGTTAATTCTTTTGAAATATCCCTTTTTGATGATACTTGCTATGCTTGTGGCCAAGATGCCAATATGAATTATGCTTATGGAGATGAACTTGCTATAGTTCCTTATGTTAAACATGAAATTGTTGCTATTGCACCCACGCATGATAGTCCTATTATATTTTTGAATTCTCCCGACTACACTATATCGGAGAAGTTTGTGCTTATTAAGGATTATATTGATGGGTTGCTTTTTACCGTTGCACATGGTGATTTTCATGAATATAATATGCATGTTCTTGCTGCTCCTACTTGCAATTATTATGAGAGAGGAACTACATCTCCGCCTCTTTATGTTTCCAACACGAAAAAATTGCAAGAAACTGCCAATACTATGCATTGGCCTTTACTATGTGTGCATGAATTGTTCTTTTATGACATGCCGATGCATAGGAAGAGAGTTAGACTTCGTCATTACTTGATATATGTTACTTTGTGCTCACTACTAAATTACAAATCATTGTTAATTAAAATTGGCTTTGATATACCTTGGGATCCGGGTGGATTCACTACTTGAGCACTATATGCCTAGCTTAATGGCTTTAAAGAAAGCGCTGCCAGGGAGACAACCCGGAAGTTTTAGAGAGTCATTTATTTCTGTTGAGTGCTTTTATATAGTTTAAAACCAAAAAAATAAAGAGGGGAACCTAAAACTATTTCAAAAAGAAAAGCGAAAGTGAGATAGACGAGCATTGTGAAAGTGGGGGACGTCCTTGAACTTTGTTCATGCCCATGGAAACTTTGTGAGTCTTAATTATGGAAACTTTTCAACAAAAATAATTATCCCCTTGTACAATTCCATTGTATTATAAAAATAATGTGCCAAGGTTTGCCTTTAGGATGTTTACAATGCTTGTTGGTTTGTGCGGTGCAGGACAGAAACTTTGTTTGTAGTGCACGATTTTTTATTTTCTACTGGGACGTCAAACGGTTCTGATTCTTTTTGCACTGTCTTTCTATACAAATTGTTTATTTTTCCTAATTTTGGCAGAATTTTTCAAGTAACATAAGTATGGTGAATGTTCAGATTATTACAGACTGTTCTGTTTTAGACGGATTCTGTTTTTGATGCATAGTTTGCTTGTTTTGATGAAACTATCAATTTCTATTAGTGGATTAAGCAATGAAAAAGTTATATTACAGTAGTTACAGTGCAAAAACAAAATATGTATTGGTTTGCAACAGTACTTAGAGTAGTGATTTGCTTTATTATACTAACGGATCTTACCGAGTTTTCTGTTGAAGTTTTGTGTGGATGAAGTGTTCGATGATCGAGAAGGTCTCGATGTGAGAAGAAGGAAGAGAGGCAAGAGCTCAAGCTTGGGGATGCCCAAGGCACCCCAAGTAAATATTGAAGGAGACTCAAGCGTCTAAGCTTGGGGCGTCTAAGCTTGGGGATGCCCCGGAAGGCATCCCATCTTTCTTCAACAAGTATCGGTATGTTTTCAGATTCGTTTCGTTTATGTGATATGTGCAAATCTTGGAGTGTCTTTTGCATTTAGTTTTCACTTTTATTTTATGCACCATGCTGGTATGAGATAATACTTGGTTGATTTATAGAATGCTCTTTGCACTTCACTTATATCTTTTGAGTATGGCTTTATAAAATGCTTCATGTGCTTCACTTATAGCTATTTAGAGAGATGACAGGAATTGGTCATTCACATGGTTAGTCATAAAATCCTACATAAAACTTGTAGATCACTGAATATGATATGTTTGATTCCTTGCAATAGTTTTGCGATATAAAGATGGTGATATTAGAGTCATGCTAGTGGGTAGTTGTGGATTAGTAGAAATACTTGTGTTGAAGTTTGTGATTCCCGTAGCATGCACGTATGGTGAACCGTTATGTGACGAAGTCAGAGCATGAGGTATTTATTGATTGTCTTCCTTATGAGTGGCGGTCGGGGACGAGCGATGGTCTTTTCCTGCCAATCTATCCCCCTAGGAGCATGCGCGTAGTACTTTGTTTCGATGACTAATAGATTTTTGCAATAAGTATGTGAATTCTTTATGACTAATGTTGAGTCCATAGATTATACGCACTCTCACCCTTCCATCATTGCTAGCCTCTTCGGTACCGTGCATTGCCCTTTCTCACCTTGAGAGTTGGTGCAAACTTCGCCGGTGCATCCAAACCCCGTGATACGATACGCTCTATCACACATAAGTCTCCTCATATCTTCCTCAAAACAGCCACCATACCTACCTATTATGGCATTTCCATAGCCATTCCGAGATATATTGCCATGCAACTTCCATCATCATCATATACATGACTTGAGCATTCATTGTCATATTGGTTTGCATGATCGTAAGACAGCTAGCATGATGTTTTCATGGCTTGTCCGTTTTTTGATATCTTTGCTATGCTAGATCATTGCACATCCTGGTACACTGCCAGAGGCATTCATATAGAGTCATATCCTTGTTCTAGTATCGAGTTGTAATATTGAGTTGTAAGTAAATAAAAGTGTGATGATCATCATTATTAGAGCATTGCCCCAGTGAGGAAAGGATGATGGAGATTATGATTCCCCCACAAGTCGGGATGAGACTCCGGACTTTATAAAAAAATAAGAGAGGCCAAAGAAGCCCAAATAAAAAAAGAGGCCAAAGAAGCCCACCAAAAAAATAAAAAAAATAAAATATAAAAAAGAGAGAAAAAGAGAGAAGGGGCAATGTTACTATCCTTTTACCACACTTGTGTTTCAGAGTAGCACCATGTTATTCATATAGAGAGTCTCTTGAGTTATCACTTTCATATACTAGTGGGAATTTTCATTATAGAACTTGGCTTGTATATTCCGATGATGGGCTTCCTCAAATGCCCGAGGTCTCCATGAGCAAGCAAGTTGGATGCACACCCACTTAGTTTCAGTTTGAGCTTTCATACACTTATAGCTCTAGTGCATCCGTTGCATGGCAATCCCTACTCCTCACATTGACACCAATTGATGGGCATCTCCATAGCCCGTTGATTAGCCGCGTCGATGTGAGACTTTCTCCTTTTTTGTCTTCTCCACGCAACCTCCACCATCATATTCTATTCCACCTATAGTGCTATGTCCATGGCTCACGCCCATGTATTGCGTGAAAGTTGAAAAGGTTTGAGAACGTCAAAAGTATGAAACAATTGCTTGGCTTGTCATCGGGGTTGTGCATGATTTGAATATTTTGTGTGGTGAAGATGGAGCATAGCCAGACTATATGATTTTGTAGGGATAACTTTCTTTGGCCATGTTATTTTGAAAAGACATGATTGCTTTATTAGTAGGCTTGAAGTATTATTGCTTTTATGTCAAATGATAGACTATTGCTTTGAATCACTCGTGTCTTAATATTCATGCCATGATTAGATACATGATCAAGATTATGCTAGGTAGCATTCCACATCAAAAATTATCTTTTTATCATTTACCTACTCGAGGACGAGCAGGAATTAAGCTTGGGGATACTGATACGTCTCCGTCGTATCTATAATTTTTGATTGTTCCATGCCAATATTATACAACTTTCATATACTTTTTGGCAACTTTTTATACTATTTTTGGGACCAACATATTGATCTAGTGCCCAGTGCCAGTTCCTGTTTGCTGCATGTTTTATGTTTCGCAAAAAACCCATATCAAACGGAGTCCAAATGGGATAAAAATGGACGGAGAATATTTTTTGGAATATTTGGAGAATATGGGAAGAAGAATCAACGCGAGATGGTGCCCGAGGGGGGCACGAGGCAGGGGCACGCCTGCCCCCCTCGTGGGCCTCCCGTAAGGCGGTTGCTGCTCTTCTTTGGCCGCAAGAAAGGTAATTTTCGGAAAAAAATCTCGGCGAAGGTTTCAATCCAATCGGAGTTACGGATCTCCATATATATACGAAACGGTGAAAGGGCAGAATACCAGAGCGCAGAAACAGAGAGAGACAGATCCAATCTCGGAGGGGCTCTCGCCCGTCCCACACCATGGAGACCATGGACCAGAGGGGAAACACTTCTCCCATCTAGGGAGAAGGTCAGGGAAGAAGAAGAAGGGGGCCCTCTCCCCCTCTCTTCCGGTGGTGCCGGAACGCTGTCGTGGCCACCATCATCATCACCGCGATCTTCACCAACACCTCCACCATCTTCACCAACATCTCCATCACCTTCCCCCCTCTATCTACAGTGGTCCATTCTCCCGCAACCCGTTGTACCCTCTACTTGAACATGGTGCTTTATGCTTCATATTATTATCCAATGATGTGTTGCCATCCTATGATGTCTGAGTAGATTTTCTGTGTCCTATCGGTGGTTGATGAATTGCTATGATTGATTTAATTTGCTTGTGGTTATGTTGCTGTCCTTTGGTGCCCATCATATGAGCACGCGCGTGGATCACACCATAGGGTTAGTTGTATGTTGATAGGACTATGTATTGGAGGGCAAGAGTGACAGAAGCTTCTACCTAGCATAGAAATTGATGCATACGGGATTGAAGGGGGACCAATATATCTTAATGCTATGGTTGGGTTTTACCTTAATGAACGTTAGTAGTTGCGGATGCTTGCTAATAGTTCCAATCATAAGTGCATAGAATTCCAAGTCAAGGATGACATGCTAGCAGTGGCCTCTCCCACATAAAACTTGCTATCGGTCTAGTAAAGTAGTCAATTGCTTAGGGACAATTTCGCAAATCCTACCACCACTTCTCCACACTTGCTGTATTTACTTTATTGTGTCTTTATCTAAACAACCCCTACTTTTTATTTATGTGCTCTTTATTTTCTTGCAAACCTATCTAAAAACACCAACAAAGTACTTCTAGTTTTATACTTGTTCTAGGTAAAGCGAACGTTAAGCGTGCGTAGAGTTGTATCGGTGGTTGATAGAACTTGAGGGAATATTTGTTCTACCTTTAGCTCCTCGTTGGGTTCGACACTCTCACTTATCGAAAGAGGCTACAATTGATCCCCTATACTTGTGGGTTATCAGTACCCTACCATAATCTCTTCATTTGTTCTCCGCTATTAGTGACTCTTTGTTGCATATTGAGGGATAGTTATATGATCCAATTATGTTATTATTGTTGAGAGAACTTGCACTAGTGAAAGTATGAACCCTAGGCCTTGTTTCAATGCATTGCAATACCGTTTGTGCTCACTTATCATTAGTTACCTTGCTGTTTTTATATTTTCAGATTACAAAAACCTTTATCAACCATCCATATTGCACTTGTATCACCATATCTTCCCCGAACTAGTGCACCTATACAATTTACCATTGTATTGGGTGTGTTGGGGACACAAGAGACTCTTTGTTATTTGGTTGCAGGGTTGCTTGAGAGAGACCATCTTCATCCTACGCCTCCCACGGATTGATAAACCTTAGGTCATCCACTTGAGGGAAATTTGCTACTGTCCTACAAACCTCTGCACTTGGAGGCCCAACAACGTCTACAAGAAGAAGGTTGTGTAGTAGACATCAAGCAGTTTCTGGCGCCGTTGCCGGGGAGGTGAGTGCTTGAAGGTATATCTTTAGATCTTGCAATCGAATCTGTTTGTTTCTTGTTTCATCACTAGTTTATTCTATAAAAGAAAACTAAAAATGGAATTAAGGTTGCCTCATATGCTTCATCTTTTTAATGTCTTTCGTGAAAATGATGGGAAGGAAAATTGTGCTCAAGTACTAGAAGAAGAATTATATAGAATGCTTGGCATAAAATATGTGAATGATGAGCATGATTGCAATGTTGTTAGTATGAATTCTTTGAATACCCATGATGCTAATGATATGCAAAGCCACAAGCTTGGGGATGCTATGTTTGATGAAGATGATATGTTTAGTCCCCCAAGTTTTGATGAGAATATTTATTATGGTGAAAGCATGCCTCCTATTTATGATGATTATATTGATGAAAGTGGGTTTGGAAGAGTGTCAACTTTAGGAAGTAATGATCCCACTATTTTGGAGGATGTTGAATATTATTGTGATAATTATGAAAGTGGATTTGGAGAGGTCATGACTTTATTTAGTGATGAATCCACTATTTCGGAAGAGGTTCCAATTGATTATGAGAACAAAGTTGCTATCTATGATGATTATTGTGATGACTTGTATGCTATTAAGAATAATTATAACCATGAAACTTGTCATCATGATTTTAGTTTTCAATTGGATTATGCCTCACATGATAGTTATTTTGTTAAGTTTGCTCCCACTACTATTCATGAGAAGAAATTTGCTTATGTGGAGAGTAATAAAAATTCTATGCTTGTAGATCATGAAAAGAATGCTTTATGTGATGGTTGTATTGTTGAATTCATTCATGATTCTACTGAAAGTTATTATGAGGGAGGAATATATGCTTGTAGGAATTGCAATAATATCAAGTTTCCTCTCTATGTGTTGAAAATCTTGAAGCTATGCTTGTTTTGCTTTCCTATGCTAGTTGATTCTTGTTCCCATAAGTTGTTTGCTCACAAAATCCCTATGCATAGGAAGTGGGTTAGACTTAAATGTTCTAGTAATATTCTTCATGATGCTCTCTTTATGTTTCCATTTTTATCTTTTACGCGAGCATCATTGAAATCATCATGCCTAGCTAGGGGGATTAAACGTTAGCGCTTGTTGGGAGGCAACCCAATTTTATTTTTGTTCCTTGCTTTTTGTTCCTGTTTAGTAATAAATAATTCATCTAGCCTCTGTTTAGATGTTTTTTTATGTTTTAATTAGTGTTTGTGCCAAGTAGAATCTTTGGGAAGACTTGCGTGAAGTCTTTGGATCTTGCTGTAAAAAACAGAAACTTTAGCGCTCACGAGATTAGCTGCCATTTTTTACTGGAGAGTGCTTTTAGGTTGATTCTTTTTGCAGATGATCAATAGATAAATATGTTGTTTGCTTTTTGACAGATTACTACAGACTGTTCTGTTTTTGACAGATTCTGTTTTCTATGTGTTGTTTGCTTATTTTGATGAATCTATGAGTAGTATCGGAGGGTATGAACCATAGAGAAGTTGGAATACAGTAGATATCACACCGATATGAATTTAGATTGAGTTCACAACAGTACCTATGTAACACCCCGGATGTAACTTTCCATATTTGTAACTCCAACTCTTGCCATTTTCGGCTATGTGTTATGATATTCCCTTCGTGGTCGGGTTTTGTGTTCGTTTTGCATTTTGTTCATGTCATGCATCTCATATCATGTCATCATGTGCATTGCATTTGCATACGTGTTCGTCTCTTGCATCCGAGCATTTTCCCCGTTGTCCGTTTTGCAATCCGGCACTCCCACCTCCTCCAGCGCAACCCTTTTGTTTTCCTTTCGTGAGCGGGTGTCAAACATTCTCGGAATGGACCGAGGCTTGTAAAGTGGCCTTGGTGTACCACCGGTCAAGTTTCGTTCCATTTGGAGGTCGTTTGGTACTCCAACGGTTAGCCGGGTAACCGCAGATGCCTTCTGTGTGTTGCAGCAAAAACCCCTTTCTAAACAGCCCAAAACCCCTCCAAGTCATCTCCATGCTCTAGGTCGTTCGATCACGATCGTGTGGGCGAAAACCGCACCTCATTTGGACTCTCCTAACTCCCTCTATCTATATAAATGTGAGACACCCTGAAATTCCCGCAGTCGAAAACCCTAACCCGGTCCTCCGCGCCGCCGGACGTGTCCGCCTGGGGCCGGACACATCGGCGCCGCCGGCCGCAGCCACTCCGCGCCTGCCACGTGGCCCCGGCCACCGCGCGCGCCCGCGGCCCGCCGGGCCCGTACGCCGCCCTCCCGGCCCGCTCCTCCCGCGCCGCCGCCCGCTCGTCGCACGCGCGCCGCCGCCGCGCGCCTGCCGCCTCCTCGGCGTCCGCGGCCGCGCCCGCTGGCGCCAGTCGCCGTCCGAGCTCGCCGCCGTCTCCCTCTCCCTCCTCTCCGCCGGCGCCGCCCCTCTCCAACTCCGGCCACAGCTCCGGCCGCCCCGTCGCCTCCTCTCCGGCGAGTCGCGCCGGCGCCCTGCTCCAGATCCGATCGGGACACTGACTAGGGTTGACTTCCTCTTTCCCTTTTTTTCTCTAAGTCCGAATAATTTTACAGTATGTGCACCTGTTCATTGCGTCGTAACTTTCTGCATATAGCTCCGTTTCGCGCGTGTAATATATCGAAATGTTCGTCTCGTGATGCTCTACATTTTGTTCCATTGCACCATGTTCATTTGAGTCCATCTTGATGCCCAAATCTCTGGTGCAAGAGTGCTAGTTGCTGTTGTCTGCTGTTACTTAGTAGAACTTGAGGATTTGTTATTTTTGTATCATTTAATCTGTGCATCTTATGGACATGAGCTCTACATGTGTTTTGTTGTATGCCATGCCATCTTTCCAAGGGTGTATGCCATGTTTTTTGGTGATCTATGTGGTGACTAGCACAACCATGCAAACTAGGCTTCGTAACTGATTTCAGGGACTTGGTGATTTCTCTAAGTCTTTGTCTGCTGTTATTTTGTTGCTATGTATCCATGTGGCTACAGAGAGAACCATACTCCTTTTGGAGAGGTTCAGTAAGGATGTTTTGTAGATGTTGTTGCAATTGATCCATTCCTGCCCTTGTTTGCAATTATGGAGTGCCATAGCATGACTCAATCTTGCTCTACTTTTGCTATAAAATATTTCTGGCAGATTGTTTACGTGTTATTCAATTTTGCTAAGCTTGTTGTAGTTGATCCATACATGCTATGTACTTGATCTTGCCATGGATAGCTTCATAAACATGCCATCTTGCTGTAGGTATGCTTATTTGGTCATGCATTGCTTTGTGGTGAGTGCATCAAGCTCACCAAGATGCCTTCATATTATTGTTTCTGCCATGCTCTGTTTTCTGCTAAGTCTGAAACCTGTTAACGGAATTTGCTATGTTTACATGGTTTCCATCATATCTTATGGTCCTTTTTGGCTTCTGGTCAGTAAAGGACTTTTGTCATATGCATTTATTATAATACTTCCACGCCTTGTTTTGCCATGTTAAGTTCCTGTAGCATGTTGATTTCGTGCTCTGAACATTGCTACATGATGCTGTTTCAGTCATGTCCAGTAATTTTCACCAAGTCTGTGAACCTGTTATCTTTTACACTTTTGCCATGCTTGTTTGAGCCTGTTATGTTGTGAACTAGCCGTAGCTCAGTGTTCATCTTTTGTCAAGCATCTCCTGTATGTTGCTGACATATGCTTTGTTGCTATGTTGGAGTGCTGTAGCATTGTTACTTGTTGCATTCTAAGTGCTATCATGCTGTTAATCGCAGATTCGTGTCATTCTTGCTTTGCTTGCCATTTGCAAACCGTGCATCCGTTTTCGGTGATCTTTATATCGATTTCAACCGAAATCATCTCATCTTTCCAGTGGCATGCTTGGTTTTCCAAGTTACTGCCTTGTTCATCATTTCCCTTCCGGAGCACGCATATGCATCGCATATCATATCTTGCATGTCATTCAGGTTTTGCATCATGTTGCTTGTGCATTTTCCCGTCATTGATTGTGGTTCCATTGCTTGTGTTCTTATCTTGGGTAGATCCGGGAGACGAGTTCGTGAACGAGGAACCATTTGAGTACGCTTACGAGGATCAAGCTTTCGACGACTCTGAGAACCTTGCAGGCAAGATGACCATACCCTCGAAATCACTTCTATCTTTGCTTTGCTAGTTGTTCGCTCTTTTGCCATGCTGCACTACCTACCACTTGCTATATCATGCCTCCAATATTTCCATGTTAGCCCCTAACCATCCTTTCCTAGCAAACCGTTGTTTGGCCAAGTTACCGCTTTTGCTCAGCCCTTCTTATAGCGTTGCTAGTTGCAGGTGAAGATGAAGTTTGTTCCATGTTGGAACATGGATATTTTGGGATATCACAATATCTCTTATTTAATTAATGCATCTATATATTTGGTAAAGGGTGGAAGGCTCGGCCTTATGCCTGGTGTTTTGTTCCACTCTTGCCGCCCTAGTTTCCGTCATACCGGTATTATGTTCCTTGAGTTTGCGTTCCTTACGCGGTTGGGTGATTTATGGGACCCCCTTGACAGTTCGCCTTGAATAAAACTCCTCCAGCAAGGCCCAACCTTGGTTTTACCATTTGTCGCCTAAGCCTTTTCCCCCGGGTTTTCGCGAGCCCGAGGGTCATCTTTATTTAAACCCCGGGCCAGTGTTCCTCTGAGTGCTGGTCCAAACTAGAGCCCTTTGCAGCGCCACCTTGGGGAAACTCGAGGATTGGTTTTAGTTATACAGACTGCTCATCCGGTGTGCCCTGGGAACGAGATATGTGCAGCTCCTAGCGGGATTTGTCGGCACATTCGGGCGGCTTTGCTGGTCTTGTTTTACCATTGTCGAAATGTCTTGAAAATCGGGATTCCGAGATTGATCGGGTCTTTCCGGAGAGAAGGTTTATCCTTTGTTGACCGTGAGAGCTTATGATGGGCTAAGTTGGGACACCCCTGCAGGGTTTTATCTTTCAAAAGCCGTGCCCGCGGTTATGAGGCAGATGGGAATTTGTTAATGTCCGGTTATAGAGAACTTGTCACTTGACCCAATTATAATACATCAACTGTGTGTGTAGCCGTGATGGTCTCTTCTCGGCGGAGTCCGGGGAGGGAACACGGCTTGAGTTATGAATGACGTAAGTAGGAGTTCAGGATCACTTCTTGGTCATTACTAGATGACGGTCGTTCCGTTGCTTCTCTTCTCGCTCTCATTTGCGTATGTTAGCCACCATATATGCTTAGTGCCTGCTGTAGCTCCACCTCATTACACCATCCTTTCCCATAAGCTTAAATAGTCTTGATCTCGCGGGTGTGAGATTGCTGAGTCCTTGTGACTCACAGATTCTACCAAAATAGTTGCAGGTGCCGACGATGCCAGTGCAGATGATGGGATCGACCTCAAGTGGGAGTTCGATGAGGAACGTGGCCGTTACTATGTGTCTTTTCCTGATGATCAGTAGTGGAGCCCAGTTGGGACGATCGGGGATCTAGCATTTGGGGTTATCTTATTTTCATTTGGATCTTGACCGTAGTCGGTCTATGTGTGTATTTTGGATGATGTCTGGATTATATTTATGTATTGTGTGAAGTGGCGATTGTAAGCCAACTCTCGTTATCCCATTCTTGTTCATTACATGGGATTGTGTGAAGATGACCCTTCTTGCGACAAAACCACAATGCGGTTATACCTCTAAGTCGTGCCTCGACACGTGGGAGATATAGCCGCATCGTGGGCGTTACAACCTAAGTGGTGATTTATTTTCTTATACTAACGGAGCTTACGAGTTTTCTGTTGAGTTTTGTGTTGTGAAGTTTTCAAGTTTTGGGTAAAGATTCGATGGACTATCGAATAAGGAGTGGAAAGAGCCTAAGCTTGGGGATGCCCAAGGCACACCAAGGTAATATTCAAGGATAACCAAGAGCCTAAGCTTGGGGATGCCCCGGATGGCATCCCCTCTTTCGTCTTCGTTCATCGGTAACTTTACTTGGAGCTATATTTTTATTCACCACATGATATGTGTTTTTCTTGGAGCGTCACTTTATTTTATTTTGTTTTGCTTGCTATTTGAATAATATACCAAGATCTGAAATTCTTAAATGTTAGAGAGTCTTTACATAGTTACATAATTATTCAACTACGCATTGATCTTCACTTATATCTTTCGGAGTAGTTTGTCATTTGCTCTAGTGCTTCACTTATATCCTTTTAGAGCACGGCGATGGTTTTATTTTGAAGAAACAGACGAACTCTCATGCTTCACTTATATTATTTTGAGAGTCTTAAATAGCATGGTAATTTGCTTTGGTTATGAATTTAGTCCTAATATGATAGGCATCCAAGAGGGATATAATGAAAACTTTCATAGAGTGCATTGAATTATGAGAAGTTTGATACTTGATAATTGTTTTGAGATATGAAGATGGTGATATTAGAGTCATGCTAGTTGAGTAATTGTGAAATTGAGAAATACTTGTGTTGAAGTTTGCAAGTCCCGTAGCATGCACGTATGGTAAACGTTGTGTGACAAATTTGAAGCATGAGGTGTTTCTTTGATTGTCCACCTTATGAGTGGCGGCCGGGGACGAGCGATGGTCTTTTCCTACCAATCTATCCCCCTAGGAGCATGCGCGTAGTGTTTGGTTTTTGATGACTTGTAGATTTTTGCAATAAGTATGTGAGTTCTTTATGACTAATGTTGGGTCCATGGATTATACGCACTCTCACCTTTCCATCATTGCTAGGCTCTTCGGTACCATGCATTGCCCTTTCTCACCTTGAGAGTTGGTGCAAACTTCGCCGGTGCATCCAACCCCGTGATATGATACGCTCTATCACACATAAACCTCCTTATATCTTCCTCAAAACAGCCACCATACCTACCTATTATGGCATTTCCATAGCCATTCGGAGATATATTGCCATGCAACTTTCCACCATTTCATTTATTAAGACACGCTTCATCATTGTCATATTGCCTTGCATGATCATGTAGTTGACATCGTATATGTGGCAAGGCCACCATGCATATTTTCATACATGTCACTCTTGATTCATTGCCCATCCCGGTACACCGCCGGAGGCATTCATATAGAGTCATACTTTGTTCTAGTATCGAGTTGTAATCTTTGAGTTGTAAATAAATAGAAGTGTGATGATCATCATTAATAGAGCATTGTCCCGAAAAAAGGCCAAATAAAAAAAGAAGGCCAAATGAAAAAAAAGAAAGGCAAAAAAAAGGGAAGGCAAAAAAAGAGAGAAATAAAAGGGACAATGCTACTATCCTTTTTCCACACTTGTGCTTCAAAGTAGCACCATGATCTTCATGATAGAGAGTCTCTTATATTGTCACTTTCATATACTAGTGGGAAATTTTCATTATAGAACTTGGCTTGTATATTCCAACAATGGGCTTCCTCAAATGCCCTAGGTCTTCGTGAGCAAGCAAGTTGGATGCACACCCACTTAGTTTCTTTTGTTGAGCTTTCATACATTTATAGCTCTAGTGCATCCGGCATCTCCATAGCCCGTTGATTAGCTGCGTCAATGTGAGACTTTCTCCTTTTTGTCTTCTCCACACAACCCCCATCATTATATTCTATTCCACCCATAGTGCTATGTCCATGGCTCACGCTCACGTATTGCGTGAAAGTTGAAAAAGTTTGAAAATACTAAAGTATGAAACAATTGCTTGGCTTGTCATCGGGGTTGTGCATGATGAGAGCATTTTTGTGTGACGAAGATGGAGCATAGCCAAACTATATGATTTTGTAGGGATGAGCTTTCTTTGGCTATGTTATTTTGAGAAGACATGATTGCTTGGTTAGTATGCTTGAAGTATTATTATTTTTATGTGAATATTAAACTTTTGTCTTGAATCTTATGGATCTGAATATTCTTGCTACAATAAAGAAGATTACATTGATAAATATGTTAGGTAGCATTCCACATCAAAAATTCTGTTTTTATCATTTACCTACTCGAGGACGAGCAGGAATTAAGCTTGGGGATGCTTGATACGTCTCCAACGTATCTATAATTTTTGATTGTTCCATGCTATTATATTATCCATCTAGGATGTTTTATATGCATTTATATGCTATTTTATATGATTTTTGGGACTAACCTATTAACCTAGATCCCAGTGCCAGCTTCTGTTTTTTCCTTGTTTTTGAGTATTGCAGAAAAGACAAACCAAACGGAGTCCAATTGACCTGAAATTTGACGGAGATTATTTTTGGACCAGAAGAAGCCCACGGAGCATCGGAGATGGGCCAGAAGTCCTGAGGCACCCACGAGGGTGGGGGGTGCGCCCCCTACCTCGTGGCCGCCTCGGAGACCCGCCTGACTTGTTCCCGACACCAAAACCTCTTATATATACAGAAACCCCCAGAACATAACCTAGATCGGGAGTTCCGTCACCGCAAGCTTCTGTATCCACCAAAAACCAATCGGGACCCTGTTCCGGCACCCTGCCGGAAGGGGGAATCCCTCTCCAGTGGCCATCTTCATCATCCCGGCGCTCTCCATGACGAGGAGGGAGTAGTTCACCCTCGAGGCTGAGGGTATGCACCACTAGCTATGTGTTTGATCTCTCTCTTTCTCGTGTTCTTGATTTGGCACGATCTTGATGTATCGTGAGCTTTGCTATTATAGTTGGATCTTATGATGTTTCTCCCCCTCTACTCTCTGTTGATGGATTGAGTTTTCCCTTTGAAGCTATCTTATCGGATTGAGTCTTTTAAGGATTTGAGAACACTCGATGTATGTCTTGCGTGGGATACCCGTGGTGACAATGGGGTATTCTATTGATTCACTTGATGTATGTTTTGGTGATCAACTTGCGGGTTCCGTGACCTTGGGAATCTATGCATAGGGGTTGGCACACGTTTTCGTCTTGACTCTCCGGTAGAAACTTTGGGGCACTCTTTGAAGTACTTTGTGTTGGTTTGAATAGATGAATCTGAGATTGTGTGATGCATATCGTATAATCATACCCACGGATACTTGAGGTGACATTGGAGTATCTAGGTGACATTAGGGTTTCGGTTGATTTGTGTCTTAAGGTGTTATTCTAGTACGAACTCTAGGATAGATCGAACGGAAAGAATAGCTTCGTGTTATTTTACTACGGACTCTTGAATAGATCGATCAGAAAGGATAACTTTGAGGTGGTTTCGTACCCTACCATAATCTCTTCGTTTGTTCTCCGCTATTAGTGACTTTGGAGTGACTCTTTGTTGCATGTTGAGGGATAGTTATATGATCCAATTATATTATTATTGTTGAGAGAACGTGCACTAATGAAAGTATGAACCCTAGGCCTTGTTTGAACGCATTGCAATACCGTTTGTGCTCACTTTTATCATTAGTTACCTTGCTATTTTTATATTTTCAGATTACAAAAACCTTTATCAACCATCCATATTGCACATGTATCACCATCTCTTCGTTGAACTAGTGCACCTATACAATTTACCATTGTATTGGGTGTGTTGGGGACACAAGAGACTCTTTGTTATTTGGTTGCAGGGTTGCTTGAGAGAGACCATCTTCATCCTACGCCTCCCACGGATTGATAAACCTTAGGTCATCCATTTGAGGGAAATTTGCTACTGTCCTACAAACCTCTGCACTTGGAGGCCCAACAACGTCTACAAGAAGAAGGTTGTGTAGTAGACATCAACGCCGCCCGCCGCCCGTCCTCTGCCTTGACGCCACCCGACGCCGTCCCAACACCGCCGTCCGCCGCCTCGACGCCTCCTCTGTGAGCACCGCGCCATGCCCTACCCCCCCCCCCCGCCGCCACCGCGTTGCCACCCCGCTGCCGCCGCCGTTGCTTTTTTATTATATATGTTTTTTTGTTATATATGCTTTATATATATATGATTTCTTTTTATATGTATGTATGTATGTATTTTTAAAACCTTTTATATGTATGGAAAAGTGAGGAAGAATGGAAGAAAAAGAAGGGGAGAAAAAAGGGGAGAGAAAAGAGAAGAAGAGGAGAAAAACATAAATATGAGGGGGGACGTCGAGGATCGCCGAGCGGTCGAGGGTCGGACATGACATGAGGGGGGACGTCGGACATGTGATGAGGGGGATGTTGGACATGACATGAGGGAGGACGTCGGACATGACATGAGGGGGGACGTCGAACATGACATGAGGGGGGATGTCGGACATGACATGAGGGGGGACGTTGAAAAAAATAAGAAGAGGAAGAAGAATAAAAAAAAGAGGAGAAGAAGAAGGAATTAATCTATTTTTTCTTCTTCTCCTCTATTCCTTCTTCTTCTCCCTTTTCTCTTCTTCTCCTCTTTTTTTTCCTTCTTCCTCTTCTTAATTTTTATCGGGAACGAGGGTGTCGAGGATCGCCGAGGGGTCGAGGGTCGAGAACTAGGGTAGAGGGTCGAGGGTCACCGAGGGGTCGAGGGGCGCCGAGGGTTCGAGGGTCGTCGAGGGGTCGAGGGTAGAGGAACGCCGAGGGGTCAAGAGGTTGCCTTGTGTCAAACTATTGAAGAAATCCATGGCTTCATCATTAGCCGGAAGTAACCGGGGCATGATGGTACAAAGTTCTGCAAATTTGTTCTGGAACAGAGTCCCAGATAGGATAATCCGCCTTTTGGTACGAATTTCAGCAAAGGCCTTCCAAATAGCGATATTCGGAAGGCTCTTGCTGAACTTTTTACCAAAAAGCAAATTATCCTATCTGGGACTCCGTTCCAGAACAACTTTGAAGAGCTTCGTACCATCATGCGCCTGTTACTTTCGCCTAATGATGAAGACATGGTTTTGTTGAATCCTTTAACACTAGACAAACGTGACATGAGGGGGTCGAGGGTCGGGAACTAGTGTCGAGGGTCGTGGATCGCCGAGCGGTCGAGGGTCGTCGAGGGGTCGACGGTCGAGGATCGCCGAGGGGTCGAGAGGTTGCCTAGTGTCAAAGTATTGCAGAAATCCATGGCTTCATCATTAGACGGAAGTAACCAGGGCATGATGGTACGAAGTTCTTCAAAGTTATTCTGGAACGGATTCTGGGATAGGATGATTCGCCTTTTGGTATGAATTTCAGCAAAGGCCTTCCAAATAGCGATATTCGGAAGGCTCTTGCTGAACTTTGTACCAAAAAGCGAATTATCCTATCTGGGACTCCGTTCCAGAACAACTTTGCAGAACTTCGTACCATCATGCGCCTGTTACTTTCGCCTAATGATGAAGACATAGTTTTGTTGAATCCCTTGACACTAGACAAACATGACATGAGGGGGTCGATGGTAGAGGGTCGTCCAGGGGTCGAGGGTCCAGATTTATCAAGAATGCCCCCATTATGAATGTGCACAAGTTGATCCAATTTTTTTTTCTAATCTCATATATATATATATATGTATATATATATATATTCTTCTATATGTCACGTTGTCTGTCAAACTATTGAAGAAATCCAAGGCTTCATCATTAACTGGACGTAACAGGCGTATGATGCTATGAAGCTCTTCAAAGTTGTTTTGGAACGGAGTTCCTGATAGAATAATTCGCCTTTTGGTATGAATTTCAGCAAATGCCTTCTAAATAGCGATATTCGGAAGGCTCTTGCTGAACTTTGTACCAAAAAGAGAATTATTCTATCGGGAACTCCGTTCCAGAACAACTTTGAAGAGCTTCGTACCATTATGCGCCTGGCATTTCCGGCTAATGATGAAGTCATGGTTTTCTTGAATTCTTTGACACTAGACAACGTGACATATAGAAGGGTAGATGAGATCAGGAAAAATATGGACCATTTTCTGCACATCCAGAATGGCGCCATTTTGTTAAATCCCATGTCGGTCCGGACGTCGGACAATCATGAGAGAGGCGGTCCGGCCCAAACCCTAGAAGCACTGCCGAGGCCACCCAAATTACCAAGTTAAAAGAGCGTTGTCGTCGAGGCCACCCCGAACCCTAGAGGCGTTGCCGAGGCCACCCCAAACCCTAGAGAAGCGTCGAGGCCACTAATATGATTCCTTGTTGTGATTAGCTAGCTAGGTCTATGTTTGCCCCTAATATATCCATCTGTCATGTTTGGTATAATAATTGCCATGTTGTAATATTTGCAGAAACTATGGAGCACCGAGACTTGGAAGCAGAACTGGTGTTGGGTGACATAATCACAGCCGGAGGTGATGTCTCATACTATCTCAACGACACCGATGGTCTGGAAGGAGAGGGTAAAGCAGGCTACGGTGATCGAACAATGGAGGAGGAAGGACATGATTATGATGGCTCCGGTGACCGAATGCCGGTGGAAGAAGGACACCGTGATGACGGCTCCGGTGACCGAACGGAGTCCAGCCAGGTATATATGTTAATTAAGCCCGTGCTGACTATAACTAATTGATGCATTAATTGTTTTGGTATGTACACATATTAACTCTCTTCTTTCTTCTTTTCTAGCCCTCCGGATCGAGCAAAACTTCGGTAACGAGACGAGGCCCGAAGAAAAAGTTGCGCCAGGATGAAAGGTTCACGATCACAGCAATCGCGCGCGATGGCCAACCGATTGAACCCATCCGGACCAACGAAGCATTTTCTGCTCAGTGCGGGGTTCTTGTTAGGGACATGATCCCGATCAGCATCCACCAATGGTATAAGCCTAAGAACGAAGACCCTGAGGTATCTTATGTCAACGATAGGCAGAAAGGTGATCTTTGGACCGCGCTGAAGGCAAATTTCACCCTACCGCCAGAGGAGGATCTGGAGAAGCCAGCTATTATAGAGCCATTGGTCAAGGCTCATGCTCTTAAGAAGATGGCAGATCTATTCAGGAGGTGGAAGACTGAGCTGAAAACAACGTTTGTCGACAAAGAAAAGACTCCAGAATTCACCGGCCGATTTAAGAAGATCAGAGATCACTGGGACGCATTTGTGGCCCACAAGACATCGGAGAAGAGTAAGAAGATGTCAGCGACAAACAAGAAAAACGCTACAAAGAAGGAGCATCACCATCACACGGGGTCAGGTGGCTACCTCAAAGCCCGGCCGTTGTGGGACAAGGCTGAGAATGACCTGCTTGATAAAGGGGTCGAACCAGAGACATTGAACTGGCCAGACCGTTCAAGGACTTGGTTCTTCGGGGTTGGGGGAACCTTGGACCCTGAAACAGGGAAGTGCGTTTGGAAGAACGAGCAACTGCGAATACCCGTCACGAAGCTTCAGGAGTATATCGCCGCAACGCAGCAAGGGACGTTCGTTCCCGACAGATAGTACGACTAGCTCACAATGGCCCTCGGGAATCCTGAGCACCCTGGACGGACACGAGGCACGCCAGGCTCTGTTTCGTGGAAGGCTGGGTTTCCCGACGCAGGCGGTTACAAAGGCCGGGAGAGGAGGAGGAAAGTGGAGCAGACCCAACTGCAGGCGCTGCACGCAAGGGTACAAGCGCTAGAGGAACGAGAAGCAGTTCACATCAAGCGACCTGCCGAAGCTACCCCGCCATCTCAGCGGAGAAGCAGCGTGACTTCCACCGAGCTGCTTCAGGAGCTTGTCTTCACGGCTCCTGCTAGCTACCCCGTGGATGCTATCATGGAGTCTCAAGATTGCCACCTTATGACGCAATGGCAGAACTTCAAAGTCAAGGCGGCTGTCGGCTCTGTTGCACCTCCTGAACCCGGCGCAACTTTTCACTGCCGTCCGATTCCAGAAGGATATGGTGCTGTGATGGTGGATGAAATAACGGAGGGATTTGAGGAGCTCGAGCTTGACCACCCTACCGGTGAAGGGGAGACTCGGCTGGGTTCTGCTCTGAAGACTCCATGTCTATGGCGGAAGGAGCTCATCAACCTTCTGAACTGGACGCCTCCGCCTCCTCCTCCTCCTCCGACGAGTCAAGGCACTCCGCCTGCTCCTCCCCCTCCTCCTCCGGCGAGTGATCAGGCAGTCCGCCTGCTTCTCCGGCGCATGGCGGCACTCCGCCTCCTTCTCTGCCTACGCCGGCGCGCCCGAGTAGCCAGCCTCCTCCTCCGCCTCGTCAGCAAGGGCGGAAGAGAGCCGCCGCCGCTCCGGCTGCTCCGGCGCGTCGTAGTCCTTCTTCTCCGCCTCGTAAGCAAGGAAAGAAGACAGCCGCAACCACTCCGTCTGCTCCATCGTCTAGCAGTACAGCCAGAGGCGGGAGGCAATACAGGTTCGGTCCATCTCTCAAGCCTCTAGAGAAGTTACCATACGAGATGACCGAGAAGGAAAACGTGGAGATCTGTCAAGCCCAAGTGAGGGACATCTTTGAAACGCAAAGAGCTAAGAAACATCCACCTCCGGAGAAGAAGATAGATCCGGTGAAAGCAAAGCGCACTATCGGTGCCATGAAGAAACCACCACTGTCTCCACTGAAAACCAACTATGAGCGCATTATTGAAAGGACATATATCGAAGCGGAGCAGTCGGGAAGTACTTGTAGTGATCGAAGGTTAGTAGGACAAAGAAGTGGGAAAAAATTCCCCAGCTCGACGAACAAGCGAACCAATCGTGCCCCCCGCTCAAGGTGTCTAGCGATATCGTTGCTAATCATCCGGGGATCTTGCCCGGTACCAATCCTGCAGATTACATGCACAACAACGATGCACATTTTGATATAATGAAGGTGGACGAATTCAGATACCAGTACAGGAAGCCTCTCGTCAAAGATGGAAGTCATCCTCTAACAACGATGATGCGAAGATTCCATGATTGGTACATGAAAACTGCAGAGAGTCTGGAAAGGATACTTTGACGCCGAGAGTTAAAGAGGAGCACGACCTCGTTGGAATTGATCTGTTGTCTGTTCCATTTAAGGAGTTCTTCCAGTTTTCAATCAAAAGGCCCTCGATAAATTAACGGTCACTTGCTACTGTCTGCAAGTACTACTTCTGTTATTAAGTCTCTATATATAGCTCAGCTCTTTCATCACATGTATATATAATTATCCTCACCAAGGTAGTCAGAATCCAGACCCGACTGCTAGAATCCTACGACTTCACGACCCTACGAAAGCATGTCGATCCAAATCCCACTATGAATCCGAATCATGTGGAATCCATGTTGAGTCGCGATCCAAATCATAGAATCCTGTACAAAACTGTACAATCCCGACTATGCTATGGACTATGTTCGATTCTACTAACTTATCTAAGTCGTTTAGCAGAATATTATACCATCATCCAAACCCCTTTTCATATACCTCATGGACCTTTATTCCCCTCCCAAGCCCAAACGCTCAGCCGCCAACACCTTTGATCTTGCTCTCAGAAACCCTAGATCAAAATTGAGGATCAGGCTTCTCGATAGATGGAATTGGCGTGAAAAGGAGGATGCTTGAAGATTGATCGGAGAAGGAGAGCAAGACCCTTCAAGGTTTAGCACTGCAGGTCAGATAGACAAGTGATCGACTATTCACGCACTCTAAAAAGAACCTACGTAAATTTCGCGCATTGAAGGTTTAAATGTTCTATATATTTCCCTCCCATATATGTCCCATACATGCGAGCTAGATGGTAGGTTAGGCATAAAAAGAAGTGGAATACAACTAGCATTGATGTGTATGTTCTTTGCTCCATACTTAGTGTCAAAACTCTATAGAACCCATATAAATTTCTTGTGTGCATAAAAATATCTTATTTGAGTCGATCTAGTAGAATCCTCGATTCCACGACTCGATCTTACGACTCGATTCTATCCGAGGAAAATCGATCCGACTTCGAATCCCGACTCTGACTACCTTGATCCTCACTATATTATGCAGATTGAAAATCGTCGAATGCAGAAAAGCACAAATCTATAATATTGGGTTCATTAACACAAATCTCATAGATGAATATACGGTTACATTTCATGCCAAAGAAACCGAGGCCAACTTGCTACGATCGTTGGTAATAAATAAAAACAAAGATAAAATACTCTTTCCTTACAACTTCAAGTGAGTGTTACTGTCTTGTGCATATTCAATTTCCCTTATTACTCGAGGTTATAGTAATGTAATTGATGAGTTATGCATGCGTGCGCAGGTTCCACTATATTCTCCTAGAGATTAAGCTTGAGCAGGGACTAGTAACCGTCTTAGACTCGAGACGAAAAGATCCCGAGGACTATGCGGACATGACTAAAATGCTCAAGAAGTAAGTTCAATCGATCATTATCGCACCATATCGGCAACTTTGTTCATTTTCTGATATCAAGTAATTGTTTTCTTTGTCTCGCAGGGTTTGAAAAGTATTCACCGCACAAGCTTCGGGACTGCCGGGGGAGCTGCGATTTACATACCAGAAAGTAAGTACTACTAGCTAGCTAGTTCCGCGCATCTCCCGTTGATTCTAGCTACTTTCATCAATGCCATTTATAATGCTTCATTATCAGTTTGATTGACCTCTATTTCTCGTAAAGTGCTTGTGGCAGGAACCCGGGAATAATTACGGTGGATACTACGTTTGAGAGTTCATCTACAACGCGACATCCAAGAATAAGCGGGGCTACTCTAAAAAACAATTTGAAGTGCGTAAGCAATAATATTCACAATTTCATTTTATTACACCATCATTTGTGTTGAGTTTCATTCATATATATGTATTGACCCCCTTCTTCAAATTAGACGTGGCAGATGCGAGACGAACTCCTACCACAAGATCGCATAAAAGCAATTCAAGAGGAATTGGCGGGATTCTTTCTTGACCACGTCATCAATAAAGCCGGAGGATACCATGTGGAAGTTGAGTTCAGATATTAGGGGATTGTAAGAGATCTTATGTTGTATATATGTAGCCAGTAGCGTCGGATAGATATACGAAAACTTGTTGTTCGACCAATCTCTCGGAGAAGGAGAGGTCGATCACTTCTCTCTGTACATGTTCATGACGATCTTCTGTACTTAATGGTTTCCTTCATTTGCTTACTAGCTAGCGTGTCGAGTCCTCTCTATACGTATAGTACGTAGCGTCGACCAAGCACGGAGATAAGAGAGGACACTTCTCTCTATTAGCTAGCTAACACAATATATGAAACCCCTAAATTAACCCTACAACCCCCCCCCCCCCCCCCCCCGAACCCCCCAACCCCCCTCCCCTTTCAAAAAAAACAAAAACCCTAGCCCCTGAACTGCTGACGCGTGGACGCTTATTGGTCCCGGTTGGTGCTACCAACCGGGACAAAAGGCCCACCTGTCTGGGCAAGCTGCAGCGGCCACGTGGAGCCCCATCTGTCCTGGTTGGTATAAGAACCGGGACTAAAGGTATAGGGCTTTAGTACCGACCCTTTAGTCCCGGTTTCGGAATCGGGACAAATGGGCCTTATGAACCGGGACAAATAGCCATTTTTCTACTAGTGGTATGAAAGTATATTGTTATGAAAAAAATTCTTGTACGTGTTATATGTGCATTTGTGTGCGAAAAAAAATCAATTTTTTTGCACTGTGAAAATATGTTTTTTTTAAGTCCAGCGACGTATCCGTCCACCAAAGGGCATTTCCGGTGTAAGAGGGAGCATATTAATATTGCTCGCCTAAAAAACCATGGAAGGCATGTTTTCTCGTGGAAACACAGGCCTATGCATAAATCTCTAAATTCAGGTGGGTACATATGAAAAAAGAGTTTCATTTCCCCTGAATACTTCATTTTTCAATTAGGATTAGGATGGCGGTGAGTGGAAGGGAATAACGAGATTTTGTTTCTGAGTTGTTCAGTGGGGTGGGACGGAGACATGTGAACTGGCCCCTCCTCCAAAAGGTTTTTCAGCTCATCTACAGGCTTCTCATATCTCATGTCGTGTGTGCCTCACTAGTTTAAGCGTACAACTGTACTAAAACCACTAGCTTAGTTTATTGGCCGTTGCAAGATTGCTTTCTTGCTAATTTTGCGTGGCTTCCATGTGCTCCTCTTGAGAACGAAGGAGCTTGTTTCAAAAGCTTTCTAGGGAGGACTCGTGACCATATTAGTTGTCATGTCTTCTTTTCTGCCGCCGCTGGTCGATCGATAATAAAAATGGCCCTACAGCAGGCCAATGTATTTTATTTAAAATTTGTATGTGATGGCCCTACTAGTGCAAGCTAGTTAGCTACATACACATGCAATCATGGGAGACCTTATCACCAGACAGATTTAGAATCTTATGCAGAGGCGAGTTGAATAGATAACATATTTTCGTTCACTTTTAGTTTTGCATATGAATTGCATCATGCAGTCCTTCGTCTATGAGAGCCACAATTTCGCTCCTCATAGTTAGTAGGAAGCAAAACAAGCTAATATGCTCGATCATTTACAAGCTTGCAAAAGAAATCTGTCGAAATTAAGGCCGTGTTCGGTTTCCCTCGGCTCCCTGGCTCCGCTCCAGGAGCGGTAGTTCAAATCCTTGAAGCCAGCAAACAGCTGCTTCACAGATTCTAGAATTTAAAGAAGTTGGTGGACTGCCGAACGCGCCCTAAGAGATGATGCCATCATGTATATATTGTGAAGCCTCATCTAATAACAACTTCTTTAAAGTCGGTAGCCTAACATCATGAGTGGACAGACAAGTTTTATAAGTTTTCTTAACTTTATTCCTTGTGTTCACGCCAAGAAACAAAGAGAAGGGAATAGAATAGTGTCCATAGCTCATTCTTTTCTTGGCCTAGTGGAAAAGAGAGTGTCTAATAATCATTTACTTCAAATCATCCCATCTAGTTTCCATGACTTGGCCACCATTATCAATAATCTAATTGCTTGATAAAAGAGAATTTAATTGGTTGAAAAAGAGAGATTCCAGCACCAGATTTATCATGAGAAGGGAGGGAACAGTACTGGTTCTGACCTTCAATTCACACATCAAGGCTCGTACCAGTACAGATTAGCAATCGAGTGGTAGCAAAGGTGGTCCTTGATACTTATATTATGAGTAATTAGTAGCGGTGGAGTAGTAGTAATCGGGCAGTAAGCTGTGTACAGTGGGGGTCCTTGTCGCCGTGCTATTGTCGTCGATGGAAGCAGCGCACGTTGGATCCGGGCGGCAGGCCACATGTCGTGGCCTCCGACCCATCGAAATCCCGACGGAAAAAGGCGAAAAGGAGAAGAGGCTTTGCGCGGGATGCCTTTCCCTTTCTCACCACGTTGTTATCGCCCCACTCCCAGTGTGGAGGATTCATTCGTGTATGTTGTTGTCACATGGTCACCAGAGTAAGTGCGTACGTTGAAAGGAATTTAAGGAGCTGAAACGGCATGCCGTCCTTGTTGCACACCGCAGTAGTATATCCAACGGATCCCTGTACGTATATTGAGACGTAATTCCTCCGTAAACTAATATAAAAGCGTTTAGATCACTAGTTTATAGAGGGAGTAGATTTTAGGTCTCATAGCTAAGGACGTAGACTATGTGATATGCACGACTTGAAATTGATTAGTTCTGGATTCAAATTCAGACCCCCAGTATATTAGTCTGCTTTGGTTAAGAGGATGGTTGTATCCCCGTCATCAGGGATCAAACTCCTTTATATGCATCTCATAAAAATTAGATGTTCTTTGAGTGCAAGACGCCGATAGTGAGCGTCCGTGGTGACCTCATTAATCTTAAAATTCGTGTGTCTAGTCTAGGCCTGTAATACGGAGAGAGCATTTGCCTGTTTGGTGAGCGCTAGCTAGCTAGGAAGAAGTGGCCGGCCGGAGACGATCGGTGGAACTAGCTCTATTACAACTTGTGTACGTACCAGACTGCAGTGGCGGTGACGGTGATGATGCGTGGCCCAGGTAATCGGTATGGCCGGCGTAGAGTGTGGCTAGCTAGTACTAGATCAGAGTGGGTGAAGCACCCATGATTTGATGATTGCAGCTGTGGTCGATGGTGGATGGATGGATTGGTGCAACAACGGAGGTGGGTTCACCGCAATTTGGGAGCTAGCACGTTAGATAGATACGCTTGCATGTGTCTCTGTGTGTGGTCCGCCGCTACATCTATCATGGGTTCGCCGCAACCTGCGCCGCCCGGCCGGCCGCCTACACATACGTCGAGCCAAATCATGAGCGATCGATCTGTCAAGCGACACATGTCGGCCATAGAAAAAGCGGCTTTTAGCCGCTTTGAGAATATACTATATACTCTCTCCGTAAAGAAATATAAATGCATTTAGATCATTAAAATAGTGATCTAAACGCTCTTATATTAGTTTACAGAAGAAGTATATATTTAGATTAGTTCAGGACCAACTAAGTTGAGATTTGTGCAAAAATAGTATTTTTTTAAGTCGGATAGAAGAGAATAAACAATACAACTTTCTTTTCGAATTTTTTAACATAGTACAATGACAGATGTTCACACGCACAAACCCTCATCTCTGTAAACGTATACATGTACATCCTATCCCTATACTTCTTTAAAAAGAAACCCTATCCCTATAGACACCTCCGAACTACTAAGCCAGCACAACATCTTGAGATTGATGAAGCCATTAGAAGCGTCTCAGAGTATATGACTTGAACCCTGGTGGGCTGGTTTCACCACAAGAAATCTAACCATATGGTTTACGCTCAATTTGTATTTTTTTAAAAAACTTTTGAACATATATGTTAGCATGGTGAACATTGTTTCATATCTCCAAGAACAGGTCTTCTCACACAACCAATTTTTTTTCTAATTTTTTTTATAGACCCATGTTCTTCGTGGAAATCTTTTTTGGTAACATACCATAGAAACTACTCCATTTTCTGATTTATAAAATTAATCAACTCTCATGCGTGTAATTTAATCAACTAGGTATTGAGATAGCTAATAACACTTGTCATTGTGCGACTAGGCGGAAGCGTCTTACCTCGATGTGAGGGACACGTTACGTGTTATACTGAGAAGGGGCGTACCTCCCTGTAGATAGCGCATACATGCGGTTGGAGATCTTCTAGGAAGATAAGAGATTACATCTTGGGGAGAAAGAGATAAGAGAGGTTACACAATATGAGATAAACATCTAAACAACCTACTCTACCTACCTCAACCATGCGCCGATGCTAGGCTCGGCCAACGTGACATGATGACATGTCTAACACCCTCCTTTAATCACAACTTCATCAAGCTGAGATTATGCTTGAAGTCTTCAAAACTTCTGACAGGCAGAGCCTTTGTGAATCCATCAGCTATTTGATCCTTGGAATGCACAAACCGAATGTCAAGTTGCTTTTGAGCCACTCTTTCTCTGACAAAGTGAAAATCAATCTCTATATGTTTTGTTCTGGCATGAAAGATAGGGTTAGTAGACAAATACGTGGCACCCAAGTTATCACACCATAAACATGGAGCTTTGACATTTTTCACACCGAGCTCCTTCAGCATGGACTGCACCCATATGATCTCAGCTGTAGCATTGGCTAATGCTTTGTATTCTGCCTCTGTACTGGATCTGGAGACTGTGGCATGTTTCCTTGCACACCATGAAATCAAGTTAGGGCCAAATAAAACTGCAAAACCACCAGTGGAACGCCTGTCATCTAGGCATCCTGCCCCAATCAGAGTCTGAGAAGGCACTCACAAGTGTAGATGATGACTTGCTGAGATTGAGACCAATATTAAGAGTATTTTTAACATATCTGACTATGCGTTTTGCAACAGTCCAATGAACTGTAGCGGGTGCATGAAGGAACTGACAGACTTTATTGACAGCAAATGAAATATCAGGTCTTGTAAGTGTTAAATATTGAAGTGCACCTACTAGACTTCTGTATTTTGTGCTGTCATCTTGACTTAGGGATTGCCCCTCTGTAAGAGATAGTTTCTCAGAACTAGATAATGGAGTGGGTGAGGGTTTACAACCTTGTAAGCCAGCCTTCTTCACCAAATATGTTGCATACTTTTCCTGAGAGAGATGAATACCATTCTTATGCTTCATTACCTCTATCCCTAGAAAGTAATGCAATTCTCCAAGATCCTTGAGAGCAAACTCTGCACTGAGATCTTTCAAAAGTCCCGTGACAGCCTCATCAGATGAACTTGTGACAATGATATCATCAACATATATGAGAACAAATATGTGTGTGTTCCTTTTATTGTAGATGAACAGTGAGGTGTCAGCCTTAGAAGGAACAAAACCAAGTGCTTGCATTTTGTGACTGAGTCGTGAGTACCACGCCCTAGGAGCTTGCTTCAACCCATATAGTGCTTTATCAAGTTTGCACACATGAGAAGGTGCATTCTTGTTTTCAAACCCAGGAGGTTGTTTCATGTACACTTCCTCTTCCAGAACACCATGAAGAAATGCGTTCTGTACATCTAGCTGTCTGAGACTCCAGCCTCTAGAAACTGCAATAGACAAAACAAGACGGATGGTGGCAGCTCTTACAATAGGACTAAAGGTGTCATCGTAGTCTATACCATACCGTTGTTTAAAACCCTTAGCCACAAGTCTTGCTTTGTAGCGGTCAATGGTTCCATCAGACTTTCTTTTGATCCTGAATACCCACTAACAATCAATAAGATTTTTACCTTGTTGTGGGGGAACCAAGTGCCAGGTTTTATTTCTTTTCAGAGCCATGTATTCTTCATTCATGGCTTTTCTCCAGTGTTCATCACAGAGTGCTTCTTCAAGTGTGTATGGTTCACCTGTGGAGCAGATCATACCATATTTTGTTACATGCTTGTAGTCAACAGGTTTGATTACCCCTTTTTGCAGCCATGTACGCCGCGGTGATGGCACAGAGGATCTCGCGCCGCCTACAAGAGTTTCTACATGCGCCGACCCCAAGGAGGATTCGAGGACAGCTGCAGTGTCTGGCGGCGGATCTTCTGTGGCTGCGGGCGAAGCGGTGGCGCGCAGATGAGCCGCAGAGGATCCAGGCTCATCATTGCCCGTGGCCCCCCTGGCGCCAGCAGTGGAGTCCGCGCCGTCAGTGGCGGGGCCTGCGCCGGTCAGGCGACGCAAGTCACGCTGGTTGTAGCAGACCGGTTGGACCAGGAAGCGGGCGCGTGCAGATCCAGTCGGGGACGGCCACGCGGTCGATCGTGGTTGGTGCGAAGCGGGAGGCGCGTTGCGACCAGACGCGGGCGACCACGTGCCAGGCGCGGGAGCGGCCGGGTCGGATGCAGCCAGGCGCTGGCGGGCGCTAACTCCGAGGCGGATCTGCCCAGTGTGTCAATGGGTGTAGATCCCGGAGTGGATCCTGTGGACAGGTCTGTCGGCCCTGCACGCGCCAATCCCAAGGGGGGTTTGTTCCCCGAGCCTGGACACATGAAATATGGCGCTGTAGCACCGATTTCTTCAGGATTTTCGTTCCTAGATTCATCTGCGTCATCTCCTATATCATCACACAACTCATGCAACGTGGTGAGCGGGTTAGTCATCATAGAGTCAACACAGTTATTTTCCCTTGGATCAAGGCCGGTGAGAGTTGATGGCAAACGGAGAATTTCTTTACAGAGCAAGGCACCGACATTGGGATGGAGAGCAAAAAAGGGAAACTTAGTCACATCGAATACTACGTCGCGAGAGATGTAGACACGACCAGAGGAGACATCGAGACACTTGACCCCCTTGTGTTGAGCACTATACCCAAGGAACACACATTGTTTGGAGCGAAACATGAGTTTTCTGGTGTTATATGGACGGAGATTAGGCCAACATGCACAACCAAAGACGCGTAGAGAGGTGTAGTCTAGTTTGACATGAAGTTTCATTATTGATAACACGGCTAGGGAGCATGTTGATGATATGGACAGCCGTAAGAAAGGCTTCATCCTAGAATTTAAGTGGCATGGAAGCACCGGCTAGGAGGGCTAGGCCGACCTCAACTATGTATCTGTGCTTGCGCTCGGCGGACCCATTCTGCTGGTGAGCATGGGGACACGACACGTGGTGGGATATGCCAAGTGTTTGGAAGAAGGAATTGAGTTTCTCATATTCCCCTCCCCAGTCGGATTGGACGGCAATAATCTTGTGGTCAAACTTGCGTTCAACAAGTGCTTGAAAGTTTTGAAAAACTTCAAAGACTTCGGACCTCTTCTTGAGAAGATAGATCCACGAGAACTTACTATAGTCATCAATGAAGCTAACGTAATATGTGTATCTACCAACCGAGCTAGGAGCAGGGCCCCATACATCAGTAAATATTAATTGTAAAGGTTGAGTAGAAACACTAGTAGAGATGGGGTACGGCAATTGATGACATTTTGCTCGTTGCCAAGAATCACAAACAGTCTCAACATTGCGCTCACCAACAAACGGGAGCTTATTTTTTTAAGCAAACTTTCAACTAAGGAAAAAGAGGCATGTCCTAAACGATCATGCCATCGCGTGGACGAAAGCTTAATAGCACCACAAGCTTGTTTATTGGATCTTCAAAACTCCGGAATCAACGGGTAAAGCCCTTGAACGCATGTACCTCGATAGAGTTCTCCTCATGGCCTGATCCTTAATCAAGAAGAAAAAGGATGAAACTCAATGAAAACATGATTATCAATGGTGATGCTATGAACAGAGAGAAGATTCTTATTGGCAGTAGGAACATGCAAAATTTTCCGAAGATGAATTTTACGAGAACGGGTATGAATAACTGAGTGACCTATGTGACGTATGCTCATACCTACACCACTAGTTGTATGGATCTGATCCTTCCCATGATATTTCTCATGGAGGGTCACCTTCTCAAGCTCGCCCGTGAGATGGTTGGTGGCGCCGCTGTCAAGATACCAGTTGGTATCCACGCCATAGGATCCATCTGCAGCCGCAGCCACCTTGTCATCTTCTTCGGAGGATGCCTCATCCTCATCAAACCGGTACCAACAGTCCTTAGCTGTGTGGCCAGGTTTCCCGCAGATCTGGCAACGGATGGCGTCGGGGCGAGACCGGCCAGATCCATTATGCCGCCCCTATTGTTGGTGGAGTTGGGGCGGCCAAAGCGTGAACCAGAGCCGTTGGTGTTGCCGGAGACACCTTGCTTGCCCTTGGGACGAGGAGGACCATGGTGGCGAGATGAGTACCACCACGCCCGCGGGTGGCCGCGTTCGCAGAGGACTTGAACCCGCCGCCGGAGTTCTGGAAGTGAGCCACGTGCTGGTCGAAGTTGCTGAGCATGGCGAAGAGCTCGTCGAGTGTGACGGGAGTGACGCGGTGATGGTAGCTGGAATTACGTCGGTATTTCCCCGGAGAGGGAGGGATGATGTAGCACAGCAACGGTAGAGTATTGCCCTCAGTTATGAAACCAAGGTATCGAACCAGTAGGAGAACCAAGCAACACAACGTAAACAACACCTGCACACAAACAACAACAGCTCGCAACCCGACGAGTTAAAGGGGTTGTCAATCCCTTCCGGGGTACGACGCCTCAAGATAGGCAAGCGGACGTGAGATAAATTGTAGTACATTGATAGATCGAACGCCAAATAAAATAAATAAAGATAAAACGCAGCAAAGTATTTATGTATTTTTGGTTTAATAGATCTGAATAAAAATGCAAAGGAAAAGTAGATCGCAAGGCAAATATATGAGAAAGAAGACCCGGGGGCCGTAGGTTTCACTAGTGGCTTCTCTCGAGAAAAATAATAAACGGTCGGTAAACAAATTACTGTTAGGCAATTGATAGAACTTCAAATGATTTTGACGATATCCAGGCAATGATCATTACATAGGCATCACGTCCAAGATTAGTAGACCGACTCCTGCCTCCATCTACTACTATTACTCCACACATCGACCGCTATCCAGCATGCATCTAGTGTATTAAGTTCATGGAAAAACGGTGCAATAAGAACGATGACATGATGTAGACAAGATCCGTTTATCTATATGGCGGTAGATATAGATCTCATATTTTTATCCTTAGTAGCAACGATACATACGTGTCGGTTCCCTTTCTGTCACTGGGATCGAGCACCGTAAGATCGAACCCACTACCGGGCACCTCTTCCCATTGCAAGATAAATAGATCAAGTTGGCCAAACAAAACCCAAATATCGGAGAAGAAATACGAGGCTATAAGAGATCATGCATATAAGAGATCAAAGAAACTCAAATAACTTTCATGGATATAAAAAGATATGACTGATTATAAACTCGAAGTTCATCAGATCCCAATGATACGTCTCCGTCATATCTATAATTTTTTATTGTTCCATGCCAATATTATACAACTTTCATATACTTTCGACAACTTTTTATACTATTTTTGGGACTAACATATTAATCCAGTGCCCAGTGCCAGTTCCTGTTTGTTGCATGTTTTTTGTTTCGCAGAAAATCCATAACAAACGGAGTCCAAACGGGATAAAAACTGACGGAGATTTTTTTGGAATATTTATGAATTTTGGGAAGTGGAATCAACGCGATACGATGCCCGAGGGGGCCATGAGGCAGGGGGCGCCCCCCAGGGGGTCAGGCGCGCCCTGGACCCTCGTGGCCACCCCGTAAGGCGGTTGGAGCCCTTCTTTCGCAGCAAGAAAGCTAATTTCCGGATAGAGATCGTGTCCAAAATTCAGAACAATCGGAGTTACGGATCTCCGGTTATAAAAGAAACGGTGAAAGGGCAGAATACAGAACACAGAAACAGAGAGAGACAGAGAGACAGATCCAATCTCGGAGGGGCTCTCGCCCCTCCCATGCCATGGAGACCAAGGACCAGAGGGGAAACCCTTCTCCCATCTAGGGAGAAGGTCAAGGAATACGAAGAAGAAGGGGGCCCTCTCCCCCTCTCTTCCGGTGGCGCCAGAACGCCGCCGGGGCCATCATCATCACCGCAATCTACACCAACACCTCCGCCATCTTCACCAACATATACATCACCTTCCCCCATCTATCTACAGCGGTCCACTCTCCCGCAACCCGCTGTACCCTCTACTTGAACATGGTGCCTTATGCTTCATATTATTATCCAATGATGTGTTGCCATCCTATGATGTCTGAGTAGATTTTGATTGTCCTATCGGTAATTGGTGAATTGCTATGATTGGTTTAATTTGCTTGTGGTTATGTTGCTGTCCTTTGGTGCCCATCATATGAGCGTGCACGTGGATCACACCATAGGATTAGTTGTATGTTGATAGGACTATGTATTGGAGGGCAAGAGTGACAGAAGCTTCAACCTAGCATAGAAATTGATGCATACGGGATTGAAGGGGGACCAATGTATCTTAATGCTATGGTTGGGTTTTACCTTAATGAACGTTAGTAGTTGCGGATGCTTGCTAATAGTTCCAATCATAAGTGCATAGAATTCCAAGTCAGGGATGACATGCTAGCAGTGGCCTCTCCCACATAAAACTTGCTATCGGACTAGTAAAGTAGTCAATTGCTTAGGGACAATTTCGCAACTCCTACCACCACTTTTCCACACTCCCTATAATAACTTTATTGTGTCTTTATCTAAATAGCCCCTACTTTTTATTTACGCGCTCTTTATTATCTTGCAAACCTATCCAACAACACCTACAAAGTACTTATAGTTTCATACTTGTTCTAGGTAAAACGAACGTTAAGTGTGCGTAGAGTTGTATCGGTGGTCGATAGAACTTGAGGGAATATTTGTTCTACCTTTAGCTCCTCGTTGGGTTAGACACTCTTACTTATCGAAAGAGGATACAATTGATCCCCTATACTTGTGGGTTATCACGACCTTTTTCTGGCGCCGTTGCCGGGGAGTCATAGCGTGGGGTGAATATTCTCGTGTGTGTGCTTGTTTGCTTTATCACTAAGTAGTTTTTATTTTATGCTCTTGTTTTCTACCTTTAGTTATGGGTAGGAAACGCAAAATACCAAAAAAATTAGTTGCACCTACTACACTAATGGTTGAAGAACCACTCAAAATCTATCACACTCCTGAAGCTTTTTACTTGGATCATCTTCGATCCCTTTGTGCTCGTGCTGAAACCCCAACTAGCTTAGTTGAGGGCAAATCTTTAGATGATCATGATTTTTATGTGCGACACCGCTTATCTAAAAAAGGGAAACTTTTACTGGATCAATTTCATCATTTGCAATGCTATGCTTGGAATTTATGTGAAATATATGATTTTACTTGTTGTTCTGAAGACCCTAAGAAACACCTTCCCTACCAATGTGAGTTTAGCAATAATGGAATCGTATCTTCGTATGCTAAGGGTGTTTATAATTACTATGATGTTCAACAAATTGAAGAATTTGTTGCTTTTAAGGGTGCTTATGAAATTGCTTCTTTGATTGGAAAGTATGATGCTACTCTTTACAAATCTGAAAAAATTTGCCATACTTAAATATTGTTATGATAATTATTCCTCTAATGCCTATGTTAAACCATATATTGAGGACTCCTCCGCTGTCCAAGAAGAGACTAATATTTTGCAGGAGTCTATGGAAAAAGGAATTGATGAAACTGTGGGCTCATTGGATGAAAAAGATGACGAGGAGAGCGAAGAACAAAAGGAGGAAGAGCGGATTAGCTACCCGTGCCCACCTTCTAATGAGAGTAACTCTTCAACTCATATTTTTTTTAATTTCCCTTCGTGCTTACCGAAGGATGATTGCTATGATGACTGTTATGATCCCATTGATTCTTTTGAAATATCCCTTTTTGATGATGCTTGCGATGCTTGTGGCCAAGATGCCAATATGAATTATGCTTATGGAGATGAACTTGCTATAGTTCCTTATGTTAAACATGAAATTGTTGCTATTGCACCCACGCATGATAGTCCTATTATCTTTTTGAATTCTCCCGACTACACTATATCGGAGAAGTTTGCCCTTATTAAGGATTATATTAATGGGTTGCGTTTTACTACTACACATGATGATTTTGATAGATATAATATGCATGTGCTTGCTGCTCCTACTTGCAATTATTATGAGAGAGGAACTACATCTCCACCTCTCTATGTTTCCCACATGATAAAATTGCAAGAAACTGTTTATACTATGCATTGGCCTTTACTTTGTGTGCATGAATTGTTCTTTTATGACATGCCGATGCATAGGAAGAGAGTTAGACTTCGTCATTACATGATATATGTTACTTTGTGCTCACTACTAAATTACAAATCATTGTTTATTCAAATTGGCTTTGATATACCTTGGGATCCGGGTGGATCCATTACATGAGCACTATATGCCTAGCTTAATGGCTTTAAAGAAAGCGCTGCCAGGGAGACAACCCGGAAGTTTTAGAGAGTCATTTATTTCTGTTGTGTGCTTTTATAAAGTTTAAAAAAAAGAGGGGAACCTAAAACGTTTTCAAAAAAGAAAAGTGAAAGTGAGAAAGACGAGCATTGTTAAAGTGGGAGCTAGCCTTGAACTTTGTTCATGCTCACGGGAACTTTGTGAATCTTGATTACAACAAATTTTCAACAAAAATAATTATCCCCTTGTACAATTCTATTGTATAATAAAAATAATGTGCCAAGGTTTGCCTTTAGGATGTTTATAATGCTTGTTGGTTTGTGCGGTGCAGAACAGAAACTTTGGCTGTACTGCACGATTTTACAGTTTTTTCTGGAACGTCAAACGGTTCTGAAACTTTTTGCACTGTCTTTATATACAAATTTTTTATTTTTCCTAATTTTGGCAGAATTTTTGGAGTAACAGAAGTATGGTAAATGTTCAGATTGTTACAGACTGTTCTGTTTTAGATAGATTCTGTTTTTGATGCATAGTTTGCTTGTTTTGGTGAAACTATCGATTCCTATCAGTAGATTAAGCCATGGAAAAGTTATATTACAGTAGCTACAATGCAAAAATAAAATATGAATTGGTTTGCAACAGTACTTAGAGTAGTGATTTGCTTTATTATACTAACGGATCTTACCGAGTTTTCTGTTGAGTTTTGTGTGGATGAAGTGTTCGAAGATCGAGGATGTCTCGATATGAGGATAAGAAGGAGAGGCAAGAGCTCAAGCTTGGGGATGACCAAGGCACCCCAAGTAAATATTCAAGGAGACTCAACCATCTAAGCTTGGGGATGCCCCGGAAGACATCCCATCTTTCTTCAACAAGTATCAGTATGTTTTCGGATTCGTTTCGTTCATGCGATATGTGCAAATCTTGGAGCGTCTTTTGCATTTAGTTTTCACTTTTCTTTTATGCACCATGCTGGTATGAGATAGTCCATGGTTGATTTATAGAATGCTCTTTGCACTTCACTTATATCCTTTGAGTATGGCTTTATAGAATGCTTCATGTGCTTCACTTATATCATTTGAAGTTTGGATTGCCTGTTTCTCTTCACATAGAAAACCGCCATTTGTAGAATGCTCTTTTGCTTCACTTATATTGGTTAGAGCGTGGGCATATCTTTTGTAGAAAGAATTAAAATCTCTTGCTTCACTTATATCCATTTAGAGAGTTGACAGGAACTGGTCATTCACATGGTTAGTCATAAAATCCTACATAAACTTGTAGATCACTGAATATGATATGTTTGATTCCTTGCAATAGTTTTGCGATATAAAGATGGTGATATTAGAGTCATGCTAGTGAGTAGTTGTGGATTGTAGAAATACTTGTGTTGAAGTTTGTGATTCCCGTAGCATGCACGTATGGTGAACCGTTATGTGATGAAGTCGGAGCATGATTTATTTATTGATTGTCTTCCTTATGAGTGGCGGTCGGGGACGAGTGATATTATTTTCCTACCAATCTACCCCCTAGGAGCATGCGCGTAGTACTTTGTTTCGATGACTAATAGATTTTTGCAATAAGTATGTGAGTTCTTTATGACTAATGTTGAGTCCATGGATTATACGCACTCTCACCCTTCCATCATTGCTAGCCTCTTCGGTACCGTGCATTGCCCTTTCTCACCTCAAGAGTTGGTGCAAACTTCGCCGATGCATCCAAAACCCGTGATATGATACGCTCTGTCACACATAAGCCTCCTTATATCTTCTTCAAAACAGCCACCATACCTACCTATTATGGCATTTCCATAGCCATTCCGAGATATATTGTCATGCAACTTCCATCATCATCATATATATGACTTGAGCATTCATTGTCATATTGCTTTGCATAATCGTAAGATAGCTAGCATGATATTTTCATGGCTTGTCCGTTTTTTGATATCTTTGCTACGCTAGATCCTTGCACATCCCGGTACACCGCCGGAGGCATTCATACAGAGTCATATCTTTGTTCTAGTATTGAGTTGTAAGTAAATAAAAATGTGATGATCGTCATTATTAGAACATTGTCCCAGGTAAGGTTATCAAAATAAAAGAGGCCAAAGAAGCCCAAATAAAAAAGAGAGGCCAAAGAAGCCCACCAATAAAAAAGAGAAAAAATAAAAAATAAAAAAAATGAGAGAAAAGAGAGAAGGGACAATGTTACTATCCTTTTACCACACTTGTGCTTCAAAGTAGCACCATGTTCTTCATATAGAGAGTCTCTTGAGTTATCACTTTCATATATTAGTGGGAATTTTCATTATAGAACTTGGCTTGTATATTCCGATGGTGGGCTTCCTCAAATGCCCGAGGTCTTCATGAGCAAGCAAGTTGGATGCACACCCACTTAGTTTCCAGTTTGAGCTTTCGTACACTTATAGCTCTTAGTGCATCCGTTGCATGGCAATCCCTACTCCTCACATTGACATCAATTGATGGGCATCTCCATAGCCCATTGATTAGCCGCGTCGGTGTGAGACTTTCTCCTTTTAGTCTTCTCCACACAACCCCCATTATCATATTCTATTCCACCCATAGTGCTATGTCCATGGCTCACGCTCATGTATTGCGTGAAAGTTGAAAAAGTTTGAGAACGTCAAAAGTACGAAACAATTGCTCGGCTTGTCATCGGGGTTGTGCATGATGTGAATATTTTGTGTGGTGAAGATGGAGCACAGCCAGACTATATGATTTTGTAGGGATAACTTTCTTTGGCCATGTTATTTTGAAAATACATGATTGCTTTATTAGTATGCTTGAAGTATTATTGTCTTAATGTCAAATGATAGACTATTGCTTTGAATCACTCGTGTCTATGTGATCAAGATTATGCTAGGTAGCATTCCACATCAAAAATTATCTTTTTTATCATTTACCTACTCGAGGACGAGCAGGAATTAAGCTTGAGGATGCTGATACGTCTCTGTCGTATCTATAATTTTTGATTGTTCCATGCCAATATTATACAACTTTCATATACTTTTGGCAACTTTTTATACTATTTTTGGGACTAACATATTGATCCAGTGCCCGGTGCCAGTTCCTGTTTGTTGCATGTTTTTTGTTTCGCAGAAAATCCATAACAAACGGAGTCCAAACGGGATAAACCTGACGGAGATTTTTTTTGGAATATTTATGAATTTTGGGAAGTGGAATCAACGCGATACGATGCCCGAGGGGGGCACGAGGCAGGGGGCGCACCCTGGATCCTCGTGGCCACCCCGTTAGGCGGTTGGAGCCCTTCTTTTGCCACAAGAAAGCTAATTTCCGGATAGAGATAGTGTCCAAAATTCAGCCCAATCGGAGTTACGGATCTCCGGTTATAAAAGAAACGGTGAAAGGGCAGAATCCAGAACGCAGAAACAGAGAGAGACAGAGAGACAGATCCAATCTCGGAGGGGCTCTCGCCCCTCCCATGCCATGGAGACCAAGGACCAGAGGGGAAACCCTTCTCCCATCTAGGGAGAAGGTCAAGGAAGAAAAGAAGAAGGGGGGCCCTCTCCCCCTCTCTTCCGGTGGCGCCAGAACGCCGCCGGGGCCATCATCATCACAGCAATCTACACCAACACCTCCGCCATCTTCACCAACATCTCCATCACCTTCCCCCATCTATCTACAGTGGTCCACTCTCCCGCAACCCGCTGTACCCTCTACTTGAACATGGTGCTTTATGCTTCATATTATTATCCAATGATGTGTTGCCATCCTATGATGTCTGAGTAGATTTTCGTTGTCCTATGGTAATTGGTGAATTGCTATGATTGGTTTAATTTGCTTGTGGTTATGTTGCTATCCTTTGGTGCCCATCATATGAGCGCGCGCGTGGATCACACAATAGGGTTAGTTGTATGTTGATAGGACTATGTATTGGAGGGCAAGAGTGACAGAAGCTTCTACCTAGCATAGAATTTGATTCATACGGGATTGAAGGGGGACCAATATATCTTAATGCTATGGTTGGGTTTTACCTTAATGAACGTTAGTAGTTGCGGATGCTTGCTAATAGTTCCAATCATAAGTGCATAGAATTCCAAGTCAGGGATGACATGCTAGCAGTGGCCTCTCCCACATAAAACTTGCTATCGGTCTAGTAAAGTAGTCAATTGCTTAGGGACAATTTCGCAACTCCTACCACCACTTTTCCACACTCGCTATACTAACTTTACTGTGTCTTTATCTAAACAGCCCCTACTTTTTATTTACGCGCTCTTTATTATCTTGCAAACCTATCCAACAACACGTACAAAGTACTTCTAGTTTCATACTTGTTCTAGGTAAAGCGAACGTTAAGCGTGCGTAGAGTTGTATCGGTGGTCGATAGAACTTGAGGGAATATTTGTTCTACCTCTAGCTCCTCGTTGGGTTCGACACTCTTACTTATCGAAAGAGGCTACAATTGATCCCCTATACTTGTGGGTTATTACCCAACAAACACACCGTAAAAGAGGTACATCTTATGCATCTCCAAGAGACCATTGTATTGAGAATTCAGCGAGAGAGAGAGAAAGCCATCTTGCTACTAACTACGGACCCGAAGGTGTACAAAGAACTACTCACGCATCATCGGAGAGGCACCAATGGAGGTGGTGAACCCCTCCGTGATGGTGTCTAAATTGGATCTGGTGGTTCTGGACTCTGCGGCGGCTCGATGAATATTTCGACGCTTGTTCTTGGGTTTCTGGAATATTGTGGTATTTATAGAGCAAAGAGGTGGTCCGGGGGGCACCCGAGGTGGGCACAACCCACCAGGGCACGCCTGGGCCTCCTGGCGCGCCCTGGTGGGTTGTGCCCCCCTGGGGGCACCCCCCAGGTGCAACCAGGGCCCATTTCCTTCCTTCTGGCCCATAAAAAATCATCATGGAGTTTCGTGGCATTTGGACTCTGTTTGATATTGATTTCTTGCGATGTAAAAAACATGGAAAAAAACAACAACTGATACTTGGCACTATGTCAATAGGTTAGTACCAAAAATTGATATAAAACGACTATAAAATGATTATAAAACATTCAAGATTGATAATAATACAACATGGAACAATAAAAAATTATAGATACGTTGGAGACGTATCAACATCCCCAAGCTTAACTCCTACTCGTCCTCGAGTAGGTAAGTGATAAAAACAGAATTTTCGATGTGGAGTGTTGTTCATCATGTCATATCATATTCTTTTTCTTTATAGCATCGACATTTGGACTTTTATTTGATTCAAACCAATAGTCTAGTTTTGACATAATAATTTAGATACTCAAGCATATCAACAAGCAACCATGTCGAGAAGATGTAGACTCAAATTTCAAAATAAAAATTGCATAAAGTAAAAGAAAGGCCCTTCGTAGAGGGAAGTAGGGATTTGTAGAGGTGCCAGAGCTCAAAGCGAAAAATTAGAGATAAAAACATTTTGGGAGGTGTATCCATCCCACCAACGAAAACGACTTAGAGTTCCCAACACTTTCCATGCTAGATATGCCATAGGCGGTTCCCAAATAGAAAATAAAGTGTATTCCTTTTTCCACCATTCTTTCACTTTCCATGGCTAGCCGTATCCACGGGTGCCCTCCATACCAACACTTTCCAAGGAATTTATTATTTGACAACATAAAGTAAATTCAATTTTTTTTTGCATTTCGGGACTGGGCATCCCTAAGACCTTTGCCTTACTCTCGTGCAATGACAAGTGAATAAACACTCATCTTGGGAATAACACATCCAGCATGGAAAATATTAGCCACCCATTACTGTTCCGCGAGCGAAATAAACACACAAAAGAGAAGTTTATTTTGAAAATTAGAGATGGCACATGCAAATTTGCTTTGAACGGCAAAAGAATACCGCATATAGGTAGATATAGTGGACTCATGTGGCAAAACTGGTTTAAAGGATTTTGGATGCATAAGTAGAGGTCATACTTAGTGCAAAATGAAGGCTAGCAAAAGACTGGGAAGCAACCAACCAAGAAACGAATAATCTCATAAGCAAGCATTAAGCATAATTAACACCGAATAATGCACCACAAGTAGGATATAATTTTCATTGCACTATTATTGACTTTCGTGCATGCATAGGGAATCACAAACCTTAACACCAACATTCTTACTAGAGCACAATTACTCATCAACATAACTCACATATCACATCATCATATCTCAAAACTATTACTAAGAATCAAGTTTGTTCTGTCCAATGATCTTCATGACATTTTCTTTTACTTTATCCTTCTTGGATATCTATCACTTTGGGACTAATTTTCATGTGTTGCTTTTCATAAGCTCAAACAAATATAAGTGAAGATCATGAGCATAACAAGTTTTCTTTCTCTCTAAATAATCTAAGTGAAGCAAGAGAGAATTTCTTCAAAAATAACAAAGCACACCGTGCTCAAAAAGATATAAGTGAAGCACTAGAGCAAGTCCTAGCTCATAAAAAATTTAAGTGAAGCATAGAGAGCAATTCTAACAAGTCATGATATAATTTTGGCTCTCTCAAATAGGTGTGTCCAACAAGGATTGATGAATTAAAACACAAAGTAAAACAAGCAAAGACACATATCATACAAGACGCTCCAAGCAGAACACATATCATGTGACGAATAAAAATATAGCCTCGAGTAAAATACCGATAGTTGTTGGAAGAAAGCGGGGATGCCACTCGGGGGCATCCCCAAGCTTAGTTGCTTGCTCATTCTTGGATAATAGCTTGGGATGCCGGGGCATCCCCAAGCTTAGGCTCATACATCCTTCCTTCATCCATCGTAAGATAACCCAAAACTTCAAAAATTCAATCACACAAAACTCAACAAAACCTTCGTGAGATCCGTTAGTGTAAGAAAAATAAACTACTACTAGAAGTGCTGTATCAAACCAATTCATATTTTGTTTTTGTATTATATCTACTGTATTCCAACTTTTCTATGGCAAAAACTCATCAAAGAAAACCATAGAGCCATCAAAATAAGCACACAACACAAAGAAAACAGAATCTGTTTAACAGTCTGTAGCAATCTGATTTGTTCAAATACTTATGGAACTCCACAAATTCTGAAAAACTAGGCCAACCTGTATAATTTGTATATTGATCTTCGGCAAAAAGAATTAGCATTTTATCACGTTCTGGTGAATTTTAACAATTATTTTCGTGAGCACAAAGTTTCTGTCTTTTTCAGCAAGATCAAACAACTATCACCCAAAAAGATCCTATTGGTTCTACTTGGCACAAACACTAATTAAAACACAAAAAACACAATCATAACAGTAGCATAATTGTGCTAACACACAAGAACAGAAAGCAAAAAGCAAAAATAAATTTTATTCATTGGGTTGCCTCCCAACAAGCGCTATAGTTTTACGCCCTTAGCTAGGCATAAAGCAAGGATCTAAGTTTTGTCATCCTCCAAAGTTTTGGCAACTTTTGTAAGGGTTTTCTCAAACATGGGAGGCTCTTTACGCTTCCCTAAATTCTCCGGAAAAGAAACCATCTTTAGATCCAAAATATCCAATCGCTTGTTGCAAAGAGTAATAAGAGTATTCATGCGATTGATACTACCATTGAGGTGTTTGAGGGGTTCATTATATTTCTGTATTTCAACCATATGTTTATGCAAATCACCAAGTTTGTCCAACATCTGAGCTCCCTCGGGGGTAAAATGAAACCCCTTCTTTTGAGGTGGAATTCCCAAAATTCCCTCTAAGATTTCATATGCAGCATTGGCATCAAGTTCAATAAAATTTCCTTTAGCGGCAAAATCAAGAAGTTGTCTATGATGCAAAGCCAATCCTATGTAAAAATTACGAAGCAAAACCTTGTCGTCCCCCTTTAAGTTGGAAATACGATACGATTCCATAAACCTATACCAGGCATCTTTCAAATTTTCTCCTTGTCTTTTCTTGAAGTACAAGTCTTCAAAATCTGGTGACAAAGGAGCAGTAGGGACGCTAGCCATTGAGACTAGAAAGCAAGAGAACGGAGAAAGGAAAAAGAGAGGCGAATAAAATATCAAAATTTTGTGAAGTGGGGGAGAGGAAAACGAGAGGCAAATGACAAATAATGTAAACTGCAAGAAGATGGGATTTGTGATTAGGAACCTGGTTATGTTGAAGATCCTCCCCGGCAACGGCGCCAGAAATTCTCCTTGATGGTAGCTGGAACTACGTCGGTATTTCCCCGGAGCGGGAGAGATGATGTAGCACAGCGACGGTAGAGTATTTCCCTCAGTTATGAAACCAAGGTATCGAACCAGTAGGAGAACCAAGCAACACAACGTAAACAACACCTGCACACAAACAACAACACCTTGCAACCCGACGAGTTAAAGGGGTTGTCAATCCCTTCCGGGGTACGGCGCCTCAAGATAGGCAAGCGGTCGTGAGATAAATTATAGTAGATTGGTAGATCGAACGCCAATTAAAATAAATAAAGATAAAATGCAGCAAGGTATTTTTGTATTTTTGGTTTAATAGATCTAAATAAAAATGCAAAGGAAAAGTAGATCGCAAGGCAAATATATGAGAAAGAAGACCCGGGGGCCGTAGGTTTCACTAGTGGCTTCTCTCGAGAAAAATAGCAAATGGTGGGTAAACAAATTACTGTTGGGCAATTGATAGAACTTCAAATAATTATGACGATATCCAGGCAATGATCATTACATAGGCATCACGTCCAAGATTAGTAGACCGACTCCTGCCTGCATCTACTACTATTACTCCACACATCGACCGCTATCCAGCATGCATCTAGTGTATTAAGTTCATGAAAAAATGGAGTAATGCAATAAGAACGACGACATGATGTAGACAAGATCCGTTTATCTATATGGCGGTAGATATAGGTCTCATCTTTTTATCCTTAGTAGCAACGATACATACTTGTCGGTTCCCTTTCTGTCACTGGGATCGAGCACCGTAAGATCAAACCCACTACCGGGCACCTCTTTCCATTGCAAGATAAATAGATCAAGTTGGCCAAACAAAACCCAAATATCGGAGAAGAAATACGAGGCTATAAGAGATCATGCATATAAGAGATCAAAGAAACTCAAATAAATTTCATGGATATAAAAAGATATGACTGATCATAAACTCGAAGTTCATCAGATCCCAACAAACACACCGCAAAAGAGTTACATCATATGGATCTCCAAGAGACCATTGTACTGAGAATTCAGAGAGAGAGAGAGAGAGAAATCCATCTAGCTACTAACTACGGACCCGAAGGTCTACAAAGAACTACTCACGCATCATCGGAGAGGCACCAATGGAGGTGGTGAACCCCTCCGTGATGGTGTCTAGATTGGATCTGGTGGTTCTGGACTTTGCGGCGGCTGGATGAATATTTCGACGCTTGTTCTAGGGTTTCTGGAATATTGTGGTATTTATAGAGCAAAGAGGCGGTCCGGGGGGGCACCCGAGGTGGGCACAACCTACCAGGGCGCGCCTGGGCCTCCTGGCGCGCCCTAGTGGGTTGTTCCCCCCTCGGGCCACCCCCAGGTACAACCAGGGCCTATTGCCTTCCTTCTGGCCCATAAAAAATCATCGTGGAGTTTCGTGGCATTTGGACTCCGTTTGATATTGATTTCCTGCGATGTAAAAAACATGGAAAAAACAGCAACTGGCACTTGGCATTATGTCAATAGGTTAGTACCAAAAAATGATATAAAATGATTATAAAACATTCAAGATTGATAATAAAACAACATGGAACAATCAAAAATTATAGATACGTTGGAGACGTATCACGCGGGCGTCGAGAGCTAAGGCCAGGGGCTGGTAATATATGTCCAGCTCGTGAAGGATGTAAGAGATGAGCTCGTCATCCTGGATGGGTTTGCCCGCCGCGGCGAGTTCATCGGCGAGGCCGCGCATGAAGGCGAAGTAGGCGGCGACAGATTGGTTTCCCTTCTGAGCATTGGTGAGGGCGGTGTGGATGTTGTTGAAGCGGCTTAGAGACTGCGATGAAAACATGCCCACCAGCGCCGACCAGAGGCCGTGCGCGGTGGTGATTGCGGTCACCGTGATTAGCACCTCCTTGGAGAGATTGCTGAGCAGGTAGCTGAGCACCTACTAGTCCTCCCTGACCCAGATGGGGTGGAGAGGGTTGGGCTCGGAAGTCTCTTTCCCGTCCTTGTCTTTGGTGACGAGAAGGCGCGCTGGTTCTGGCATGGTGCCATCGGCATAGCCAAAGAGACCTGCCCCTCTCAGCTGAGGCGTGATCTGTGTACGCCAGAGCACATAGTTTGTGCGAGAGAGTTGCTCCGGAACCTGGCCATTGAGGCTTGAGTGGGATGTGGCAGAGGAAGACATGGAGGCTAGCGCTACTGGAGTTTCTGGAACCCTAGATGAGATTGGAAGAGGAGGCTCTGATTACCATGTGCGACTAGGCGGAAGCGTCTTACCTCGATGTGAGGGACGCGTTACGTGCTATGTTGAGTAGGGGCGCACCTCCATGTAGATAGCGCATACATGCGGTTGGATATCTTCTAGGAAGATAAGAGATTACATCTTGGGGAGAAAGAGATAAGAGAGGTTACACAATATGAGATAAACATCTAAACAACCTACTATATCTACCTCAACCATGCGCCGATGCTAGGCTCAGCCAACGTGACATGATGACATGTTTAACAGTCATGTGTCAAAAAGGTCCCGAACAGATCTATTCCTACCCCCTAACGTGGCGGCTCCAGGATGGAAGCGATGATATCACCATGCTGACGGCTTGTTCACCTGAGGATAGTGGTCGTTCGGTGGTTCAGGGACTTTAATATTTTTTATTATGTCTGGGGTGCTTTTTAAAAATAAAATAGGGGGAACAAGTTTTACTAACCTCAAATTTCATTGAAAGTACATGCCGAATGCCTCAAGATCATTACATGTATAGGCGGCACAGTAGCCACAAAGGGAAGAGAGAGAGAGAGAGAGAGAGAGAGAGAGAGAGAGAGAGAGAGCTCATGAGTCTGGGCGGCATTGCCGAAGCAAGACAACCAGCCGTCACCGACACTATGAAGAGCAGGGGAAGGCACCCTGTGCTAGAGAATCGCCTCATCGTGGCAAAGCTTTAGGGTGCGGGGAACATAGGGCTCCAGACCCTAGAACACAACTGAGTTTCGATGCTTCCGTAGGTGCAAACGACATATCATAACAAAAGGTGGGACCGGTAGCCGAGGCAACAACTTTGAGCATCAGGCAACCCCACCCGCTGTTGAGACGGCTTTCCTCCACGCATTGGTGATGACCTCATCGTTCGGTTCCCCTTCGCCCAACGCTTCTAGGCGGCAATGGGGTTGCCCGACCGAGATGTTGTCGAGGTTCGTCTCCTGCATGAAGAGGCAAGCAACAGGGGACCACCCACCTCCCGCCGCCAGAGCCCCCGCTTGCACCTGATCCATCGGGCCGGAAACACTATTGAGGACGACAGCCCAAATGAAGGACTCAAAGATAGAGTCCATCATGATCCGTCACAGGCTAAGCCAATTGACGGAGTGAAAAAGTTGAGTCTGAGGACAAGTGTGGGGCCCCATCCCTTTTAAGCAGGGCTGGAAAATTTGAACAACATATATGAAGGTCACAAAGATGCTTCTCCCAACGTTGAAAGAAATACGGGTCCTTTTTTAGAAAATAAATAAGTAAACATATGTCATGTGTGACAACTTTCTCGATTGATGCAAAGGCCGGGGTTATCCTCCTTTTTAAAAAAGAAAAGAAAAAAAAGGTGTGACAACTTTTCGAGCTATATAGTATATAACTCAATGAAGACCTGAAAATCCTCTTCTCGTCAAATTTGAATCCAAAAAATTCAAATAATGCAAAAAATCATGTTTATTTTGGCAAACTTTAACAAATGTTTTATGTGCTTGGCAAATTTGAGCATGAAATGACATTCGCCGAAGCCATAGAAAGAAACAAAATCACGACTCCAAAATGCTTTAAAAAATTGTATCTTTGGAGCGTCAATTATTTTTTGCCACGAATTCCACGAGTGTTATTTCTTGATAAATTTTTGCAATACTAGGAGTTTTTTTTTTACCGTTTATCGTCGGGAGGAGATACTCCGTGTCGATGAGAAACCCAAAACTGACGCCGTACGTACGTAGGCAGCGAGTGATGCCAGGAAGGCCGGAGGATACGTGCGGGAATACGTATATACAGCTACCGAGGAAAGCTCCAGGGCTTGTCGGTAGCACAGTGGACGCCACTGTGCCCCAACGTGGCATGTCGGCGAAGCGCCCCTCAGCCATGCGTGCGCACTGGCGCTGCATGTTCGAGTTCCACTTGGCTCTATCTATCTGCTAGCCTAGCAGTACATGGATATGCATGCATGCTTCCATTCCATTCATGTGCTCGTGACCTAGCCCTGGCTACCGCTCCGTCGCAATAGAACAGGGTATATCCGCATCAACGCAACACCACACGACCGATCGATCGAGCAGGGAGAGCTATCCATCTGCACTGCAGAGCGATCGCTCGTCAGATAGCGGCCGTGCGCCCGGGGCCCGGGCCGAGCTCTCTGTGCGCTGCGAGACATGATGCTCCCTCTCGCTCGTGTGGATTCATTCGTACTAGTACTCTACATGGCGCTCTCGCCCACATGCGTTTCGATTCAATTCGGGTCTAGGCCTTGTAGCCTGATGGGGTTGCCTTGCCTCAAGATTCGGTTCATGCCGAGACTGAGTGAGATGCAGGCAGAGGCAGGGGGCGGACGTATCCTAGAGGAGATTTGATGTGTGCAGCGTAGGGCCGGCTTCTAGGTTCGGACATGCCATGTGGCCGGCCCGAGAATCGATCTTGGATCCGGCTTGGATTTTTGGTACTAGATAAAGATTGATCAAATTGACGTCGATCTACACATGTGTGGTGTGGTGGATTGAGGGCTGGGTTCATAATTCATTGATGGCTTGATGAGATGCATACATGGGGAGTTTCCTGCGGCCTATGTATTTATTCGATCAGAAGCTAATACCGGAGTGCATTGTAGTTCTACTAAAGAGTACGTGTGCAACCAAAGAAAAAGGCAGAGTAGGCGCACATGAAAGCCGTACGTACGCAAACTGTTTCCACTGTAACACAATAATTTGATACCAGCCGAGAAGACATCGAAATTGTAAAGCTGCGCTGATCAAGAACGTGGTGAGCCCTGAACGAAAAGTAAACCAAAGTCCATGGTCAGACAGCAGAGCCAATGCTATGCATGTGCTTTGGTATGAACGGCATGCATGTGCTGCATGTGCCAGCCACAGCTCTTCGAACCCTACTAATACAGCTCGTCAACTATTCGAAATTTATTAAGCGCGTCCATGTTGTTAGGAGCCGGGCATACCAGTATGTACCAATACAGCGATGGGTCAAGCAAACAGATAAGAAGCCACAAATTCAAAGACGTACGTACTGGTTCAAACCACTACCACCGGTGGAAAGAAAAAGGGACCGATCGATCGAGGACACCCGTCGACGGACGGAGCATCATCGATCAGCCGCCAATCATTTCTGGCTCGGTGACGACGGGCGCGCACGCATCGCGACGCACCGGCGGCTCGGGCAGACGGACAGCTAGGGCAGCGCCCGACAGCGCCAACGAGCCAAAGTGGAGGCAATCATATCAGACGCTTAGCTAGCTAGCTCCCGCCGACTAATCATTCCTTGAACCGTCACATGCATGCATGATGCCTGCCCTCGTCTCGTCCGTCTCTCACCGGTTTTGCTGTTGGTGTTAGCGAGAGAGAGCTAGGGCAGATTAATCCGCCGGTGGACACGTCCACGACCGACGACGGGCCATCTCATCTAGCACTAGCAATCCTCTCTTGTTTGGGCTGGATATACATAATTATTCAGGCCCCTGGCCTGGCAGGAATGGTTGGGTATGGTGGATCATCCCCTAAAGAAGAGAAGCAGGATTGGATCGTGCATGATCATGATTAGGGTGCGACGGCACGAGATTTGTTTAGGCGATCAAGTCACCCGTCAGTCAGTCAGTCAGGCCAGGTCAGTACCACATGTGCATTGACGTCTCAGCCCTGACACTAGTGTATCGATACATACTACTCCTACCTGTAAGTTAAATTAAATTATGCAGCGGATAAAGAGTCACCGGCTTTTCCATCCTTAGAGGACCTACTATTAGAATACTAACAAGAAAAATCCGGAATGCAGTGCAGGGCCCTGCCCGGTTTGGTCTCTCAGAAATGTGTGGAATTAACTGGTAAAATCGAGAGCGCACAAGATCGAGATTAACTGAAGTTGAGAGAATGGATCATGCATGCTGCATGTGCAATTTGTAGACACTAACAGCAATTGACACGTCATTCTTCAGCATAGGACAGCATGAATCCGGCGTGATGCGGTCATGAGGCTGCCGCGATTGAGAGTTCGTGGAGATGCAGCCAGGGAAGGTGGGCTGCTGGATTCGTTGTCGACCGAAGGATTATGAGGGCCGGGCGAAAACCCGTTTCTGGCTTTGGCTGGAGCTTGTGACCGCGGCGTTCATAGACGTCGTAACCTTTCTGAAGGCATCGACGGGATGCCCTCTCCTCCTCTATGAGGGATAACTCCGGGGGAAACGATGATGAAGGCGTCGAAGGTGTTGGTGTGGCGTCGAGACTTCTGTGGCAACGATGATGGAGCAAGTGAAGTCAGAGGCATTGCAGTGGTAGTCGGCTCTTCTCCGATGTGCTTGTGGGATTACCTCGGTTTGTTTGTTGAGGTGAAGTCGGACCTGCGGCGGCGGGCCCTCTGTGGCAACGATGACAGACAACAGGTGATTCGTTCGGTGGTCTTCCACGAGTTCTGGCATTGATCTTCATGTGTTTCTACACGGCCTCTACAGTGAGGGTTGAGTCGATGTTCGTCCACAACGAAGTCGGAGTCGCTTGCTCGGGGATTAGGGATGGCGATGGCACCTGTTTGGGGAGAACTGATGACGATAACGCTTGTGTGGTAGCTCGAGGAGGCACTCTTTGTAAAAGTGTGTGTGGGATATCTGTGTATGCCGCTCAGCGGTTGTGACGGTTTTCACCCGGTTTTTTTGTTAATTAACTGGGTAATTCTCTTCTGCTTAATTAATGGATGAGGCAAAACCGTTTCCAGAGAAAAAATAATCAGCAGCCAATTGACATGTTATTCTTGTTGTTGAGATCGAACGATCGATGTACATACGGCGGAATCAAATGCAGGTTGCGATCAGTGCCCAAACTCCGATGGGGTCGATCGGTCGAATCATTGCCCAATCATCTGACGGGAACTGGTGGTGTACGGGATACGCCCGTCCGTCCGTCCGTCCGTTCGTTCGTATTGCTGTATCCCAGCGCGAAGTAGTAGTTTGTGAGTTCTTGACGGAGAAGGATCGACAAGGAGTCAAGGACCACTAGAATCATGTATTGACCTGCCCATGGCCAGCAAAATTCAAGAATTCGAAGCCACACCACAAGATCGGTTGGTGGCCGAGCTCCAAGATATTGGGAGCACGATGTAGTAGCCATGTTCCCACAGGTTTTTCGAGCAAGCAAATGTAGCCGCGAAAATTTCTTCTTCCATGCAGACACCCTTGCATAAGTTGATCGAGCAATCGAAACAAGAGGCAAAAGAAAGGAAAATAAAAATACCAACAGACGTATCATCGCCGTCATCATCCGTGATCCATCATCATCAACCGCACCGCGCATTCGCACCGGCCATGTCAAGGGACGAACACGGATCATGCACGCACGCATCGCGGCACAGTTCCGCGAGCCCCATCGCGGCGCTGTAGCTTAAATAAGAAAAGGCGCCGATGTCGCAACGGTGCCGGTGCCGGTGCCGGTGCGGTGCGGTGCGGTGCGAACGAAACGTACTCTGCCGTGCTAGCGCTGGTGCGGCAAGGGGCCCTACCACTTGTGCTCTCCGACCACGACGTCTCCTCCGATGGCCTCTCCCACCTCCTATCCTAGCCGCATGTTCTTCAGCCAGCCGCGCGCGGCACGTTCCTCCCTCCGGGAATCTTGCTGTGCAACGAAAGAAAGAAAGAGCCGAAGCTGGCCCTGGATTTGTCTTGAGGTGACGCCGAGTGAGGAGGGACGGGACGACAAGGATCCGTAGGTAGGCAGCTTGTTTTTGCCGATGGCATGGCCGATCGGTCTTTCCAAACGTGGCCAGGCAGCGCCGGGATCAGCTGGCTCCCGAGAGGATAACGTACCCGGGTTAGTAGCTGATGGTTGCTACTTTTTAACTTTTTTGTTCGAGACTTGGAGACCTATGTTGGATTTTTTGCTTATTAATAATATTAGCCGTATGCATCATTCAGATGCAGGGGCATACCCCCTTTTCGAAAAAAAAAACTTGCGGTGCCGCAGAATGTGGTGGCGCTCAGCTGTACGTTCGGAAATGGCTTGCACGTACTGGAACTGGAAGGACGTGATCAAGATCGGTGAGAGTTGTCATGCCTGCCTCTGCCTGCCTGCCAGCCAGGCGTGTCGTTCTGGTCCTGGTGTTGTCAAGTCATCTTCTTTGCGAGCGAGCGAGCTTCCTGGAAGCTGATGGAAAAGCAGGCAGGCCACGTTGGGGCGATGGCGCCACCGCGCCTAACCCGGCCCGGCCCGGAGGTTCGCTTCGCCATGATACCGTGCCCGTGCGTGCGTGCGATCGCTACGTCCCACTGACACGGAGACGGCACGGCGCTATCCACCCCCGCACGACTGACCCTGTCTAGGCATCTAGCATCTTCAGACTTCAGATAAACTTAGCACGTGCTGTTGAGCTCGAATCAATGCCATACCATCGCCTTAGAAGACCAGAGACCATCCTTTTCATGACAGAAAAATGCTGCCAGGAAATTGGCATCAACCTTAATTTCTTAAATGATACTCCCTCCACAAAGACTTATAAGAGAGTATTTTACAGGCCGTTTCAAATCCACCTTTGGAAAGCCATTCTTCACCGAAAGCCTGACCATGGCATCTCGGCCCATCTCCATCTCCAAGCAGAGAAACGCCAAGATCTTTGACAATATTAGCACTAGCCCTAGCTCCTGGTTTCACAACTTTAGGAAACAATGCCCGTTTTTTCTTACAATTCAGGGTTTCCCTAGTCAAGGTTGATGCTATTCGTTTGTGGCTCAGCACTCTTGTCTAGCTCGGTTTAGAATGTTTCCCCGCTTCTGTACCTCCTCTCCCCTCCCTCTGTGCTTTTGTAGTATATTTGTAAAAGAAAAACATGCATACAATGCGACGCACATTCAGAAGGCCAGACACAACTCAGGATGTCAGAATGGTTAAGTAGTACGCTCATCACTGGGTGTTCAAAATCAGAGATATCCATTCACAAATAGGACAATGGTCCAGTCTATAACAGTAACATTTGGGCACATAGCAAGGTAGCTGTTCGATGAATTACAAACCCGCAGCCGCAGTCCTTGAAATCACAACCGTCTCTTTTCTTATCTATGGACGCAAGCATACATCCCTTCCCTGCGGTCCACAGACAATGAAAGCAAGCTGCTTCTTCAGACGACGAGGCGCCTTCGCACCGACAACAGGAGTTTCCACGCTGTTGATCAGTTGATATTCATGTCCTCCGACCCAGCGCCATCTCCATCTGCATGTTTGTGCATCTAATTGTTTAGAGGGGTCATTCCAGCGTATACAAGGGGCTGATTGGTAGGCAGGTCATTACGCATTAAAAAGACGAGATTCATGCAAAACCATCAGTAACATACCCTCGTTTTCGGATGAACTGTAGATAGAGCTCCTTGAACGCTGTTGCTGTTGTCGTGTGGGCTGAAATAAGAGCAGTGTACAGGGATGAGTTTATGCTGCACATTTATTTTGCAGGCTTTCAGAACTCAAGAGAACTGAACTTTTTAAGGCAAAATCAAAGCTGAACTTGACAAAAACACAAGTTTGGCTGCTCCCAGCATATGATAAGTAGTACCTGCAACTTTGGCCTGAGTGCCTCGAGCGGTCCTTTGGGTTTCGCAACACCTTGCTGTCCAGACTGCAAAGCAAAATATCCCCAAAACGGTTCATTGGAACTCAAGCACTGAACAAACGAATATTGACTGAAGCTACAGAAGGATAACTTAATACCTTCCCGAGAGCCCAATCAGCAGAATCAAAATAGGCCCGCTCATGGTCCTACAATTATGAAGAGCAATTTAAATGCTGAGAACTGGTGTTGTTTATGCAGATACCTGATATGGACTGTTCAATTTTGGGATGAGATATCCGAATTCAAGTACCTTTGAGATGAGCGGTGGCTTTTTAGGAATTAATCCTCCAAACTTCTTCTTGATTGCTTGTTCCTGCGCATAACAGAATGTGCTTGATGTTAACCACAAGTAATTGATCATGCCAGCTATAGAGATCAACCTTCTTTGTTGCTCAGTTAACCAGAATACAAGATTGACATTTAAATGACCATATAATCTTCAGAACTAGTCCAAAAAATAACCTGTTGCTGAGCCGAGGGCATGGGATTATCTCCACTTTGGTCCATAGGTTCAGAATTTCCAACATTATCTTGCCCAGCAGCATTGGTATCCTTCATCCCCGACATGGTGCTAAAAACAGAACATACAGATGTTAGTATTTATCACATTACAAAGCACTAAAGTGAAAAGTCATTTTTAGGGAAGAAATGTTTGAGCAATAGAGTTTGAGATAAACCAAAAACAGAAGCTACTATTGTCCAATGTTGTTGACTATTTGCAGTTTGACTCTCAGAACAAAATGGCAACATTTTTAAATAGCTGGTGTATTTTGAAATGGGTATACTTTTCGGTTTAAACATTATAATCAAGGAACCTTAGCAAGCTTTTCTACTGCTAGTTTCTGGATTAGTTCTCCGCCTTCTAAATCGTAATGGGTGTGCTACTTGTAGCTAAATATTATCGCCCTACTATTTTCAGCTGATGAGTACCCCCTATAATGAGCAATTGATGTTGGCAAATCTGAACAACTTACTCGAAGTCAAAGAATGTGCTTCAGTTACAGAAATCAGCACATTACTTTTCTCTTGTTAGTTGTATTACTACGTTTCCTATCTGTCATTCAAAAATGAAACTATATGCTTCCCATCTTCATGGCGTCAGGTATGCTAACATTAATATCCCATAAAAACCGTGGCCTCTAGATGAGCCCATCCAAAAAAAAACCCGGGAAGGCCAGTAAGAAAGAAACGTGTATTTATCTCTTGGTCGATAGAACAAATAAACATCAATATGAAACTGGATATATGGAACGTAAACAGATCAAACTGTTTTATATTATTAATTCCCTAGCATTGTTCATATTTCATATATATTTCGAAATCTTTATAAGAAGGTTAAATACAACCCACTGGTCAGCACATTGACTCATTCTACAGCCCATTGGATCGACCAAAATTCAAGTACATGCAAACTCAATGTTAGCCTGTCATGACAAGCAGAAACCTTCGAGTATCTGTTTTATCGACAACTTGCCAGAGGATCCACACAGATTGTTCTTTTTTAGCCCATCAGGTTCAATCCTTTCTTTACAAAATTGGGCAAAAACAAGCTAGTGCCTCAGGGGCCCTTCTAAATGGTAACACCTCCTACCGTCCTACCATGGTTCTAGATACAGAAATGAAGCAGCAGCTTGATACCCCCGCATCCCTAGTGGTACACAGAAAAACTCTATCTACATATTGTCATCCAGAGCCTAAGTATGACAAGGCGAGGTCAGAATACTGACTAGTTGACTACTACTTGTGTGTTTTCTTTGCTTGCTATACAAATCTGAACACCGGGTTGTCCCTGAATGCCAGGTAAATTGACGCTATCCTAGTAGACGGGACTTCCAGCAGGTGCCTGCAATCTGTTTGACCGCATGACAACCCAAAATGCTCTCATAAAGCACACAATCCTCCGTGACCGAAAATCTAACAGGACCTTCTGATCCCCTGTTCTTGCTCTGCTGACACACGCATGGTCTCTGCCACTTCACTTGCTTGTTTGCTCAGCTGACTGCACCAGCTGGTTGTTCAATTATCCATCTTAAACATACAGAGGTGAACTATTCTTAAATTATGCCCAATTCTGAGCGTGAAGCATGTGCAGATCTCTCGTTCCCTCTGGACCGTGGGCACCACCAACATGATCAGTGGCAGTCCGGATAATTCTCTTGCTAATTTTCTCCCGCACATCCCGGATCAGAAAACAAACCAGCCGACGAACGCTGACTAGTCAAAATTACCCGAGAACGCACTCCTCCTCCCAAATTCGGACGAGCCAATGCCGAGAAACCGGCCGGATCTAGCGACGGCGGGATCTACCAATCTACGGAGACAGCAGGCCAACGACTCAGTCCCGACGGCAAGCTAAGTAAGTAAGTTGCTCGGACTGTGAGCCGAAGAGGAGGAGGAGATCACTTACAGTTACGGTCACAGAGACGTCGGCGGCGAGGGAAGCGTCGGCTCGGCTGCTCCGAGGTGGAGAAATGGGGAACCGAGGGAGGGACGACGAGCAGCAGCGCAGCGGCTCTCCAATGAGTGGAGGTATGTTTGTTTGTTGGCTGCTGCTGCTGCGATCGGATCGGTCTCGAATTCTGAGATGCACGGAAGAAATAGACTACACGTAGCTCCGTGTGGGGGCCCGGTCGCCCTGGATTTCGGCCATTGCTATCGTAGGCTGCCGGGCCGGCCGTGCAAGTTGCTACTCGGCCGGTCACCGGAGAAAAGGACATTTTTCTTCCTGTGGATTCTTTTCTTTCGAATCTCCTGTAGTTATTTTTCTTTCCTTGTTACTTCTCTGCTGAAAATATCATTTTTTTCTGTTCAAATGATAAGTGTAACACGTGTGGCATGAAGCACTCCAGTCCTGGCGTTATTAGGGCACCATACACTTCATTCCTGACGTTTTTGTCATCGTGACTCCTGGCACTTCAATAGATGATGTAAAACCGGAGGCCAATTCTTTTTTTACCTTCTTCTCTTGCTCTATAATCGCATACAATCCATGATCAAACAAAACATATAATGAAACAATATATCAACTTCAAGTTCAAATTCACTAATCAACTTCAAATTCAAACCACAAGCATACTGCATCACAACTACAAACAAAAGTGCATATATGAATACATAGCACTCTCAAATATCATTGCCTCCATCGCTTGATTTCTCTTCGTCATCGTTTGCTTCCACTCCAGTGCCATCATTGGCCCATTGTTTTCATTCTCATCCATGGCACCATTCACACACGGCTAATGGACAAGACTCGGCGGCCTCCGCTTAAGCGGTGGAATTTTTGGGGATCATCCACTCTTCTATGGATCATATGGTTTGGAAGGATTGGGCTCCTCCAAAGGTCAAGATTTTTTGCTGCCTCTCGAAATAGGCTTTCGCCCCTCTATATTAATATAGCAACCACCCGATACAACTGTTCGATCATCGCTGGGGCAAATAGTACAATCACGCCCAAAAGAAAAACAAGAGAAAAAAATGCCAACAACATCCTATCGATGAAAGCGACGGTATTCCGCAACCGCGGCGTGCTCCGAAGAATGCCACCACGCTCCTATGCTTCTGAATTGCTGCTTACCAAGCAATACCTTCAAGAAGGACTGCGACGACGACGCTGCCGCCCGAACGGATCCTAGGATTTCTCCTGGTACACACACGGAGGGGAGTGGGGGAGAGGTACACCCGACGCCCTTCAAGAAGGATGGCGGCGCCCCAGTCGTCATCGCGTCGGTGCCGGCAAAACCCGACAAAGATTTCTCCCGGCCCCTCACACCCACCACCCAGGACCAACCGTCGGCTCCACCATGCTTGCCGCCCACCAACATGCGCCAGTATAGTCTTGAGGACACCACCGATGCCTCACCATGGCAAACGCTGGGAGGCCGACCGGACCTAAACGAAGCAACCGTAGACAGGGGCCGACAGTACCGCAGTCGCGTGGGAGGGAACAACCTCCACGGGCTCAGGCGATAGCAGACCAAATGTAGCAGCAGGAGCACACCAGGCCAACTACCCCGCCAGGCCCAGATCGGGCCCGTGAAGCTCCCGCCGCCGCGGTGCAGCCGACACATCACAGTAGCCGCCCCCCCCTCGCAAGGAGCTCGCCAGGCTAGCCGGAAGCGACCCGGTGGAATCCAAACCGGCCCGCACTAACCCAGATTGGGCCCAAAGGGTCCAGATGTGAGCCTGTAGGGGGCCGCCGGCCAGCTCCCGCATTCAGCCGCCAAGGGGCCACACCACCGCTTCGCCGCCACCCGACCAGGACTGGAACGCCGTCGCCGAGCCGCACCGTCGTCGGAGCAGATCCACCCAAGCCGGGCGTCCGCGACAGGGAAAGGAAAAGGCCGCCACCGCCGGCCACGCAAGGGGGAGGCGCGGGGAGCTTTGGACGGAGCGGGGAGAGGAGGCCGCCCCGGTCGCCTCGCTCGGGGAGGCGACGCGGGGGGGTACGGGGCAGGTCTTGCTGAAGGTTTGGGGAATGTTTCCTGTTTTTGCTGGCTAGCCATTCAAGATAGGATTTGGATCAATGGATTGACCAAGCGTGGGTGATCAAATTGTGATCTTTGCCCTCTATGCAAGAGGGGAAAGGAATCTGGGATGCACTTTTTCTTGAAGTGCCGCTTCACTATTAGGCTATGGAATTTGGCAAATGAGTGGTTTCACCTTGGGTCCATTGGTACCGCCTCTTGGCATTTGGAGCGATCCCTCATGGAGTGGTGGGTCAATTTGTCTGCCAAGTGCATCCCCAATAGAAAGGCTAGCTATGGCCTCCCTCACAATGTTTATTTCCCGGACCGTTTGGAATGAACGGAATGCCCATGTCTTCTGACATAAAAGCGCCCCTCCAATCCTTCTCAACAACATCAAACATGATGCGGAACTTTGGGTCACCGCGGGAGCCAAGAAACTAGGGAACATAATACCAGGAGAATGATGATTTTTGTACTAAGGGGCATATGTCGTCATGTGCATGTTTAAACCAAATTCTATTCCTTTCTTAATTAATGGACGAGGCAAATCTTATGCATCTGTTTTGAAAAGAAAATCATTTACATGTGGCTATTATCTGAGAAAGACAAATTTAGATTGCCAAAATGTCATAAGCTGAATTGGCTATGGCACATACGTAGTTACCCTCTTTCGACTGCCATAAAATTAACTTCCATGTACATGCTCGATATGAACTCTGTACCGACTACCTGTGTATGGTAAGTGGTTCAAAAAAACTTTTCAACTAATGGGGTGACCTTTACAGTGATTCATAATGATTTAATTTACTTTTGAGGAGATAACTTTAAGCCTTGACCGTTAAAAAAGATTAGCATGTGCACCTGTCATTTCTTGAACGCTAGCTCAATTTAATCAATACATGTCCAGCTGATCAATGCAAAATTTACCAAGCATCTCTAAAAGGGACATCAACATTTTTTAAGACAGACTCATCCACGGAAAGGATCAGCCCTCATATCAGAACATTCCCATGTTTGAGGAAATTATGCATTATGTTATGCTTCCTACATAAACTCTCCTTGAACTCATTTTGGGTCATAGGTAGATTTCACCTGATCCCAAATTTAACCGTCATCGGTGTGTAGGAAGCTGTTTACCAAGAAGGAATGTGTCGATCAGCGCTATCCCTTCTGTGGGCTTGTTGAGGGGTACCAAGTGGCCAGCCCCTCTTATTGTCACCATGGTCATACCATGGTACTCCACAAATCTTCCAGCAACCTACAGTGCAAATGTCTCTCTCGTCAGGGCCAGTGGAGTCTAGATTCCGTTCATAAACTAACTTAACTAGCAGTATCATTGTAGCCCCAGAGAATGTTCACTTGATTGTTCAGAATTTCTGACCTGTTTGTTCAGGTACCATGGTTGCCACTGTGACTTGATAGGCAAGCCAAGTGCTTCCACACAATATCGTGACCCGATCACTGGGACCCTGCCATCCGCATCTCCACTGCATCCACAAAATTATATAGGTCACTGCCGATTCCGAAACACCAACATAGCACCTATTCTAACATGCCAATGAAAAGAACATCTATTGTAAGATTTTTAAGCCATCAGAGAACAGCAAAATTGTGTTTTAAGGTCACCGTCTTACCGAAAGTAATTTGGGAGGATAATATCAGTATATGGAAGTAACAAATAATGTCTACTTTGAATGCATATGAGAACTGACACATGGTGGTAGGGTACAAGGTGCAGAAATACACCTGTAGAGCCAGACTCTCAGTCCTGCTTTGATGAGCTTGGAGTATATTGGTAGAATGGAAAGTACCGAAAAGTTGTACGACTTCAGAATGGAGTCACTGCATGGTAAATGAAAATGTAAATAAGTCAAATTCATATTAACATGCTCAATTTCTTCTCCACGTGTAAAATGATCTCTTTTGAGCATTTCCCGAATTTGAGTCGGTAGTGTCCATTTGACATTTGTTTGGAGTCCCTGGATAGAATGTTAATGACACAAAGTAGAATCACATCAAAACTATATAACCATTGCAACGCTTATTTTAAACTATGTCCCATGATATAATTCAACTCAGAGTTGTAACTACTAGATTAAAACTTCATAGATAAAAAAAGAAAAGGTCTGCAGAAATCACCTGCAAACTTGCCATTTCCCAGGCAACATCCCATTGACATTTGCATGAAGTGCCCTTTGCACATCTGCCTTATTGAAGTACTCTTGAGCATAAGATGAGTAGCACTCATCATATCCCGAGAACAACCTAATTCTCCTCCTGAAAGGTTCCTACCATGCCAAAGAAATTAACATACTTAGAAATTCAGAAGCAGAAGTTCTAATTTAAACTGTCTGTCCCTTACATGGTCACTATATTCGAGTGCTTTATCAACAACGGATGCTGCTGATGTTTGTCCAAGATTGCACTTGGGCGCATAAATGTTGTATATGTCGATCAACTGGTACTGTCCATAGATGGTGTTCATGGCTTTGTTGCAATCATCGGTCCAGTTTGAGGCTCTAAAATCACAATCCTTTTTTATGCGATCGTAAACTTCATCTGATACAACTGCATGGCTCCAAGCATATTCGGCCAGTCCCTTCGAGTCATAGTAATCATCAGTTAATGGATTGCCAACCTACATTGGGCCAATATAAATGTTATGATGTTATAAAATTTCAAACTATCCACAGGAAACCTAGGCAATATATACATTTATAAAAAAAAAGGGAAGTTCATCAGAAGGTTAACAAATCCCAGGATTGTTTTAATTTTCACAGAAATAAGTATGCAATGTTTTTCATGTAAATCATCCCAGGAAATACATGAATTATTTCAAAGTTATCAACTCTAAAAAAGAATAAACTATGTCATCCCATTTTCAAACAAGAATGAACAAGGCCACTGGCCAAACCAGCAATATAAACAACTGAAGCTATCAAATTATATACTCACAATGAACCCTTTAAAGTTGATGTATGTGTTGGCCTTCTTATCTTTGTTCCTCTCATAGACAAGGTCAGCTAGTTGTGGCACATAATGACCTGTATAAAATTTAAAATTCTTCGTCAGTGGTATACAAAAAGGAATTGCAGAAATATCACAAAGGTCTGATATGACCATTTGATATGTCAGGAATACCAGAACCAATCTAAAGGGCCATGCCACCAAAATATTATTCACTTTGCTTTGTTTCCATGGTATGGTACTTCCAACAAAACCTCTGTTTTTCCCAGGTTACAAGACACATAGGGCCCAATCTGAGGTTGCTGAACCGTGTTGTGCTGTGTGCTTATTTGATAATATGTTGTTGAAAATGAGTCACAAAATTAGACAAAAGCGGGTCAAACGAACACTAAAATGGCCAAAAAGAAGGTAGGCAGGAATTGGTGGGGAAAATGAGATGATCATAGTATCCACCATTAAGTTTCCTCTGAACTACAGAAGCATCATGACTTGCCAGGATTAATATTTTAAAATGTTCTCACCAACATTTCCCATCTACTCCCTCCGTCCCAAAATATAAGAGCGTTTTTAACACTAGTGTAGTGTCAAAAACGCTCAAAAAGTGTCAAAACCGCTATTATAGTTGGGACGGAGGGAGTATGCTTTAACATCAGTTATTGCCCAATTAATTTAAATTTAATGATTTATGGATTACACAAAAATAAATAGGAATTGGTAAAGAACCTAATTTGAAAGGCCAGGTCGACTTATTAATTTTTATGACTTTGTCAGATATGTAGGACAACTATATTGAAAATTTAAGTTTGCAGGTTACTAAGATCAACTCTGGAAATCAAGGCCTGAAGAAAAGTGTCTTGTTGATGTAAACATTTACCTGCATAGCTCTCTCCTGAGATATAGAACTCCTGGTCCTTGTACTGCGGAAACCTCTTGAACCAATTAATCAGGAAATTATATGTATCCTCAGCTATACAAAAGAGAAAATAGAAATTGATGAACATTTCAAAACGCCTCAAACAGTTATGAAAAGCAAGCACACTTCCCGAAAAGAATACTCAGTTACCTACAAAATCATCATTGAGGTTGGTGAGGTCAGAGGATGTGTTGGTGTAGGAGAAGCCAACCCCAACAGGAGACTCCACGAAGAGCAAGTTGGCTTCTGGCAAGAGTCAATCGAGAACAATACCAATATTCAGATTTTTTTTTACGTAGGTAGTACCGTTGGGATAATCATAAATTCATAATAAGTTAGCACAAGTGCAATGCTTGCAAGCTGCAACACCTTTGTTCCATGCAAACTTGTTGAACTCGAGCCCTGCTGCAAATCTGCTCACCGTGAGAGGTCCTAGCTCAGAAGCAGCTCCGTATCCAACTGATGAGCAGCCTGGTCCTGCATGCATGTGCAGGGAACAAAAAAGTTGTTTATTTTTCACCCCAAGTAGCAACCGAATTATTACTGAACCGCGAGGAACACAAGATAATCTCTACAAAACATTTCCTGAAAGTGAGGTAAAATAAAAGAGAGAGAACAGACAAGTGAATAAGTGCAAAGTAAGAAACCTCCATTGAGCCAGAGCAGGAGAGGCTTGTGCGAGGGCTGTGACTGAGCCTGGAAGAACCAGTAGAAGAGCGCCCTCCCATTCCGCTTGTTCACGGTGACATGCCCGGCGAACTGAGAGACCTGCGGGCTCCTTGGCTGACCGGGGAGGAAGACCACCCTATCAGCTTCCTGCCCACTACCGTAACCTGCAGAGCAGCAGCGCCAACTCTGGGAGGCCAAGACGAGGAGAAAGATAGCAAGGATGAGCTGCCGCCGCTGCTTGTCTTGGTTCGCCGCTGCCGCCATGAGAATGTGCAAATGTGAGAGTGAGTGGCTTGGCTGGGACAGCAAGAGCAGAGAGGCAGGGGCTGGGCGCAACTCAATGTGTGTGAGAGTGAGATCACACTAGAAGATCATGTGAAGTTGGAGGGAGCTCAGAGCTGGGGGTGGGGGTGGGGGTGAGAGTGAGAGGAGGCCATTGGCCGGCTTGGCTGCATGTGAACCAGGGATAACGAATTCTATTTGCTGCGCGGCACCGGCACCGGCACCGCAGCCTTGCCGAGGGCATCTCCGACTCGTGTCTGTTCGTTGTTGGCGTATGCGTCTGATGCTTTTGGCGGCTTGCCTTGTGACTGACTAAACGCTGACACGGTCACACGTACCGATTCATCAAGTTGGACGAGCATACAGTAGAAACCTTCGTGCATGAGACAAGTGAGATTGGCGTTTGCAGTTTCTGTTTTCTCTCTTTCTTTTTCATTTTTACCGAAAACAGTCCCCACCAGTTCAAACTCTGAGGTTTGGGTCCTTTGGGACGCCGAACTCCGCACCGCCTCCACTGTGGAGTGATCGTGTCGATAGTGATGATGCTGCTGAGCACGATTTGCCACCCATTCCGACGGAGCCACTTGTCTTGTCGCCGAAGTGTGGACCGGCCTTGCCAGGAGTGGCGCGTGCCTCGACTCCGACTAGCAAGACAGCAGCTGGGCAGGAACACATGGCGGCGTCACTACCGGTGACGGATCAGCAGGTGGACGGCTGTGCGTCGGGGGCCCGTGCTTGCTTGACTCCAACGCGGGTTGCTGACGAGTCGCCCCGCGCGCGTGGACTTGTGGCACAGGCGTGTCCCGAGCCCTAGTTTGCGCCCGCATACCGCAGGGGGGGGGGTGCCTGAGGGGTCTTCGCTGTTGGCAGTTCCAGGGCAGGTGGCTCTGGACTCGGCCGCGAGATCACCTCAGGTGCGATCTTCACCGGCCTCGTCAGGAGGGCGCCGGCCGACCATGGGTCCTGCCGGGGGGGAGGGGGTCCTGGAGGCGTCAGGTCACCGACTCCCCATTCGTGTGGTCACGGCACGGCGGACGGCCCTGCGGAGGCGCTGCAGGGCTCGCGGTCCACCGAGGAGGTGTTGCAGGGCTCGCGGTCCACCGAGGAGGTGACCGCGTTGGCGGCCACCCGGACCCGGCACTTTCTGGCAGGCGTGTCAGTGCTCGGGTTCAGGGTCAGCCGGACGCCGATGACTTTCAGCTTGGGCGCGTGATGAGAGCCGCCAAGCTTAGGGACGTCGAGGCCCAGACAGGTATGTCGGTTAATAAGCATTGCTCTATTCTGCATTTTTCTGAACATGAGATTATGAGTAGAGCCCATGACATAGGAATCTCGCTAGGGGCAAATGGGGTCGAAATTGTTAATTCAGTTAATGACATCTTAGACCTAGAGGCTGAGAGAGCCTCTGAGTTGATACATCAGTTAGCAGCAGTTAAACCCATGTATGATGCCGATATTCATAACTTGAGTGTCCCCACACTTGTGAATTTTTGTGATGAGATGATGCCTGCATCGGAGGTCGATGAGGAGGCAGGAGAGGTAGAGACTACGCTGTCAAGCGAGGCATTATCTAGTGTGGAGGGGTCACCGGAAGTAATGGCTCCTGATGCGGACATGCCGGTATTGAACAAACCTAAACGACCCTGGAAGAGGAAGGTCTATCCAGCGTCGGCGGTCCGTAGGAGTGCGAGAGTGAAACTCAAGAAAAAATTCTATGATGAAATATGAAAGGGATCTTTTGGAATAGCAGAGGTCTGGCAGACTTGGCTAAGCAACGGTTCCTTGCAGAAATAACTTTAGAGGATAAATTAGAGTTTATCGCTCTTCTGGAGACGGGTAGAGATAACTTCACGCCACAATTCTTAGGCTCACTTACAGCAGGAGTTGCCTTTGATTGGCACTGCCTTCCGCCAAGAGGGCGATCCGGTGGGATTCTCTTGGGAGTGAAGTGTGAAACCCTTGAGGTTATAAATATAGTAAGAGGAGAATATACGGTGAAGTTCAGGGTTAGGTCCAAATTGGATGGGTTCCGTTGGGCCTTAGTGGCAGTATATGGGGCTGCTCAACCAGAGTTTAAGCCGGAGTTCTTAGCAGATCTGGTACGGATTTGTGGAGATGAAAGATTGCCAATTTTGGCAGGAGGTGATTTTAATATCATTAGGAGGAAGGAAGAAAAGAACAATGATCATTTTGATGGACGATGGTCTTTTATGTTCAATATGATCATTGAGAGTCTTAACCTTAGGGAGATTGAACTCTCAGGAAGACAATTTACCTGGGCAAATTCTCTTCCTACTCCTACGTACGAGAAGCTCGATAGGGTTCTGGTGAGTGTGGAATGGGAACAGAACTACCCCTTAGTATCGGTGCACGCGATGCAACGGGCGATCTCGGACCACACACCCCTGTTAGTTGATTCAGGGAGCGCCACGCATATTGGTAATAAAAATATTTTCTCGTTTGAATTAAGTTGGTTCGAAAAAGAGAATTTCATCGAGATGGTGGCAAGAGAGTGGGCTAAACCAGTGCATGGCACATCTAGCGTGGAACGTTGGCAGAACAAAATCAGACACCTGAGACAATTCCTGAGGGGTTGGGCTAAAAATGAGAGTGGGATCTATAAAAAGAGAAGGAGAGGCTGCTCCAGTTAATTCAGACGCTAGATATACGGGTGGAAACGAATTTGCTGGACCCGACTGAGCAAGCTTGCAAGTCGGAAGCCGAGGCCAAATTACGTTCGTTACTTAGAGAAGAAGAAATGAAGTGGGCATTGCGTGCCAAAGTTCTTAAGGTGGTAAAAGGGGATGACAATACACAATTTTTCCATATGATTGCAAATGGCAAGCATAGGAGGAAAAAAATCATTCAGCTAGAACAGGATGAGGAAACAGTTGTTGGACACGAGAATTTGAAGCTTTATATCTCCAACTATTACAAGCAGTTGTTTGGTCCTCCGAAAGATAACACCGTGACTCTAGATGAGAGTGTACGGGCAGATATCCCTCAGCTGCAGCAGAGGAGAATGAGATCCTGTCTGCTCCTTTTACTGAGAAGGAGGTGTTCGAGGCGATAGATCAAATGAAACCAAACAAGGCACCGGGACCAGATGGGTTCCCGGCAGAATTTTATAAGAAATGTTGGCATATTGTGAAAGATGATCTTATGCCTATGTTTCATGATCTTTTTTAATGGGCATCTTCAACTGTTTCATTTGAATTTTGGCACGATCACTCTTCTACCTAAAAAGGAGGAGGCTATCCGCATCGAACAATTCAGACCCATATGCTTATTGAATGTCAGTTTCAAAATCTTTACGAAAGTGGCCACCAACAGGCTGACAAAGGTGGCACACTCGGTGGTGCAACCAAGTCAAACTGCCTTTATGCCTGGAAGACACATACTAGAAGGGTAGTTGTCTTACATGAAACCTTACATGAAATCCACTCGAAGAAACTCGATGGAGTGATATTCAAAGTGGATTTTGAGAAGGCGTACGATAAGGTCAAGTGGCCTTTTTTACAGCAAGCTATGCGCATGAAAGGTTTCAATGAGTCCTGGACGAATCAGGTGGATTCTTTTGTCCAGAAAGGCAGTGTTGGAATAAAGGTTAATGATGATATTGGCCATTATTTTCAAACACATAAAGGCCTGAGGCAGGGTGACCCAATGTCCCCAATACTGTTTAATATTGTGGCGGACATGTTGACAGTACTCATAGGCCGGGCCAAGGAAAAGGGGCTGATTGGTGGAATTGCCCCCCATCTCGTGGACGGGGGGGGGGGGGGTATCCATCTTACGATATGCGGATGACACAATATTATTTATGGAACATGACCTTGCTCAAGCTCGTAACATGAAACTCATCCTATGTCTCTTCGAGCAATTATCGGGGTTGAAGATCAATTTCCACAAAAGTGAGCTTTTCTGTTTTGGAAGGGCCAAAGAGGACCAAGAAGAATACAAGCAACTGTTCGGTTGTGAACTGGGATTGCTGCCCTTTAGTTATCTTGGCATTCCAATACATCATAGGAAATTGACTAATAAAGAATGGAAATGTATCGAGGATCGATTCGGAAGAAACTTAGCTGCTGGAAGGGTAAGCTTATGTCATATGGAGGACGGCTAGTATTAATTAATTCGGTACTAACGAGTATGCCGATGTTCCTCTTGTCTTTTTTCGAAGTACCCAAAGGGGTACGCAAGAGATTAGACTTCTATCGATCTTGATTCTTTTGGCAATCAGACGAGGTTAAGACAAAATATCGTCTGGCAAGATGGGATATTATTTGTCGACCAAAGGAACAGGGGGGTCTTGGGATTGAAAACCTCGAGGTGAAAAATAAATGCTTGTTGAGTAAGTGGTTATACCGATTATCGCTGCATTCCGAAGGAATGTGGGCCCAGATTCTACGCAACAAGTATTTACACTCCAAAACTCTAGCCTAGGTTACTGTAAGACCTAATGATTCACCCTTTTGGAAGGGACTCATGCGAGTGAAGGATACTTTCTTCCATAGGGTGAAGTTTAGTGTTGGGGACGGCTCAACAATAAGGTTCTGGGAGGATACGTGGTTAGGTGATAGGCCGCTAGCTCTCCAGTATCCTTCTCTGTATCATATTGCTCAACGTAAGGAAGAGTACGTGGCAACGGTGATGCAGACAGTACCCTTGAATATCCAGTTCAGGAGATCTCTAGTTGGGGAACGCTGGACTTCTTGGCTGCACTTAGTGAGGAGGCTAATGGAGGTGCACCTTTCCGATGGGGAGGATTCTTTTAGATGGAAGCTCACGAATAATGGCTTGTTCACAGTCAAGTCTATGTACTTAGATCTCATCAACTCTGGCCCAATCCCGCGATCGCTTCATATTTGGCGAGTTAAAGTACCCCTACGAATTAAGATATTTATGTGGTTTGTCCAAGAACAAGTGATCCTAACCAAAGATAACTTACTCAGGCGGAGATGGGTAGGTAGTTCGAGGTGTTGCTATTGTGATCAGGATGAAACAATACAACACCTATTTCTTGATTGCCCGCTTGCGAAGTTATTTTGGAGATCGGTGCATGTAGCCTTTAATATTTCACCTCCTAATAGCATAGAGATGTTGTTTGGGACATGGCTTGATGGAGTGAATGTACATCTCGCGCGTAATATTCGGATTGGAATATGCGCACTTATTTGGGCTATATGGAACTGTAGGAATGATAAAAAATTTAACAGAAAACCTATGACTAATTCGTTACAGGTTATATTCCAGGCTACGGCATGGATCCGTACTTGGTCATTACTCACTCCTACGGCCTCCAGGGAGCAGTTGGCTACTGGGTGCAACCGATGGGAGATGGCAGCTCGGGTTTTCTTCAACCGGTTTGGATGGCGATCACTGCATAGGATTGGTCCTTAGTGGATCCTCGTTAAGCCGGATGCGGCTTTGAGACTTGTAATTTTTATTTTTACTTGGCTCCTTTTGTGAGCAGTACTTTGCACTCCAGACTTTGTTTTATCGGCTTTTTAATAAAGTGGCTGCATGCATCTATCCGATGCAGAGGCCGGGGGATGACCTTCTTTTCTAAAAAAGTACAATTGTACTACATGTTCTTTTTCTCTAAAGCCTCGATGCATGTAGCCATATATTATTAAAAATGAAAAATCAGCAGCCGAACACCAGACTCGGAAAAAGGCAAAAATAAAATTCGAGGCCGAATGCCTCGCGACAGTAGCTCCACCCGATAGACATTAACCCTAGAGGCGGAGCTAGCTTCCGGCAACCCAGGCGACTGCCGGGCTGCTCCGACCAGTCTCTATTAAATAATACTATGAGAACATGGTTAGTAATGCTAATTGCTGATGCTCTGATGCAAATACTGGGCAACGTCACCATGCATGCATAGACTTTGCCCGAGCTCTTTGAAAGGTTGGTTCCGCCATTGACTAACCCTATGATATAAGACAAAATTAAAATAAAAAATACACAACTTCTAGGCTACGCCTTCAAGAAGAAATCGCCACACGTGCGTCGATGTTTGTCGGATCACGGGTTCCGGCAAAATCCTTGAGGTTCGAACTCTGGGGTGCGCACGAAGATCTCTCTCCACCTAGCTTGCACTCTCACCGCGATCTCGAAGCCTAGCTCGCCGAACCCGAGGAACAAGGGACACAAGAGTTTATACTGGTTTGGGCCACCGATGTGGGTGTAATACCCTACTCCAGTGTGGTGTGGTGGATTGCCTTGTAGGCTGAGGATGGACAAGTACAAGGGAAGAACAACCTCCTGAGGAGAGGTGTTCTTGAGCTTGGTGAGCTGGTGCGTGTGAGGATGGAATGGATCCGATCCAAGATGAGTTACCTCCTATGGTGGTGGCTAGTCCTATTTATAGAGGCCCTGGTCCTCTTTCCAAATGTTTAGGCAGGAAGGGATCCCACAACGGCCAATTTGAAGGAGGACAGTTAGTACAAGCTATCCTGACAAAAGGTGGTCTTCGCCTGCCAAAGGCTCTGGTGGTGACGACATTGTGGGCTCCGCGATGACCTCCGTCCTGTCGTCCTCCTGGTCTTGGTCTCGTTGCACCGATATGGAAACCTTTGCCTGATGCCTCGGGAATCCTCGCCTGCACCTGCTCCTTTAGCACCAAAGAGGAAACCAATACTCTGCGCCTGCTGGCGCCCGCCTGGCCTTGGTCGTCACGGCTCACGTCACGGAAACCTCACGAGGTGCCCCTCACCTTGATCTCTCCACTCCTCACGAGCTAGCCTAGTGAGGCTGCCCCTAAGGAGGTCTTGTGTCGTCTGCCTCGCGAGGCTTGGCCCCTCGCGAGGGTCTTGAGTGTTTGTTGATGAAGATGGGCCATACCAGGCCGTTAGTGGAGCCACGCCGTGGGCCGCAGGCAGGCAAGTCTGGGGACCCCCATTCCCAGGACGCCGACAGTAGCCCCCGGGCCCAAGGCGCGCTCGGACTTGGCTTCGTGGCGAAGCCAAGGGGCAAGTGCGGAGCGCCGCGGGCCCCAACCGCCTGCGGCCTTGATTGACATGTGGCGACTGACGGGACGTGGGCGTCTCCGCTTCCCCACGCTGCCTCGGCAACTACCCGACTTGATGAGTCCCTGATGCATGCAGAAAAGCCATCATTACCTGCGATCGTGGGGGTCGTCGGTTGGCCTCCTCCTGCTATAAATGGGGAGGGGGGCGGAGCCCCCGTCGCCCATCTCTTCCCCCGTTCCTCTTGCTTCTTCCTCCTTGCTTCACTACTTGCAGCGACACCCATGGCGCCAACGAAGAGGTTCTCGGCCGCGGAGAAAGGGAAGGCTTGCCAAGAGGGGCCCGGCTCTTCCCCGCCCAAGAGGGGGCGGGGTCGCCCTCGCAAGCACGCCGCGACCCCCGCTGTGGTTCCTCATGGGCGAGGACGAGTCTCTTCGGGGTCCCGTGCCGCTCCGGGCGTCCGAGGCGGCGCTTCTCTGCCTGGTGGAAGCCGCTTGAGGCGTGGCGGCCCCGTCAACGAGGGGAGGCGCGCCGTGGTCGCTAGGCCTCCCCGGCCATGCTTCCACTCGGCGGAGGTGCTGCCGGAGTTCGTTGTGTGGTCGGAGAACCCAACCGGCACCTGGCTCCAGCTTCCGGGCTCCTTGGCCGGTGAGCTGGCGACTTCGGGTCCCGGCGGCCTCTGGCTGCTGGCGGATGGCTGCTGCAGCAAGGCCTCTTGGGTCGCGGTGGAGATCTTCGTCGCGGGCAACATAGCCCTGGCTCGCGGCTGGCAGACGTTTGCCCGCGCGCGCGGTCTGGGCAGGCGGTGCACCCTCCACTTCAAGTACGACAGTGCCGCGACCCTCTTCGTGAGGGTGTTCGGGGAAGATGGTCGCCGTGCTGGGTGCTGCACTGAAGACAACGACGGTGACAAAGTGCTCGGCCTTGGCGACGGCCGGGACGAGGACGAGGGCGAGCTCGCCCTTGGTGATGGCCGCGACTCGTCCAGCAGCGGCGGCTCCTCCTCTGGCGAAAGCTCTAGCAGCGACGGCTACGACCAACCGCCCCGTCGCCGCGCTCGCTTCGAGGATGGTGGTGGGTCGTCCCGTTGTCGCACTCCAGTGAAGCACGAGGAAGGCTCTGGCTGAGTTTGGGGGAGCGCCGGGAGCTGATTCTCGGGAGTAGCCGCGGGCGTAGGAGTCGCTTTTGCCTGTTTTTCTTTCTTTTCTTCCTGCATCGCAAGAAACAAGTATGGGGCCCCGCGGGGGCGTATGATGAACCGTAACGCTTTTTTGCCTTATGCTATGTTTATCGCCTCTGAGTCGTGTTGCGGTATCAGTGCTTTACGTAGGAATGTAAGGATAACTTAGCTTGATGTGTCTGAAGTAGTTTCCACCTCGTGAGGCGCGCATCTCCAAGCACCTGATGAGACTTCCCTACTGCGGACTTGGGAGGCGTCGAGATACTGCAGAAATTCGTTAAGAAACCCTTACTCTCGCTTGGTCAGGGCCCCAGGCGTGGCCGGTCATGGCCTAGTGCACCACGTCGCGGTACCCGTGGGGCACGGACTTAAAAAGGGATGCATCGGTCGTGAGCTCGAACGAGGGTGCCTCGTGGGGACCAGGAGAAGCGCTTATGCATGCACCTGTCCAGCCCCCTCGCAAGGCGTGCGAGAGAGAGCGCCGGGCAAAACAGAGAACTGAGAGAAGAAACAGAGAGAAAAGGGGAATCAAACCAAGCCATCGAGAAACACCAGAATTCAAATTTCCATTAAAGAGGGGCGAGCCAACTACAGAAAGCAAATGAACAGCTGCGTCCGGCACCTAGTCTAGTCTTCTCACTAGCGCGGAGCTAAATGCTGCCACTAGGACGTGGGAGGGAGCCCCCGAGGCCCGAGGGCGGCACTCCAGAGACTCCGGGGCATGTACAATCCCACTCATTATTACGTGAGAGTGTCACGAGCGGAGACCTTCACAGGTACTGGTCCTTGCTTCATGGGTAGAACTTCTGAAGGTGCTGGATGTTCCAGGCGTTCTGGATGGGGATCCCGTCCTGCGTCTCCAGGCGAACGGCGCCAGGCCTGGAGACGTGGGCAATCCTAAACGGGCCCTCCCACATGGGTGAGAGCTTATGCAGCCCTTTCCTGGAGAGCACCCGCCTTAGGATGAGATCGCCCACCTCGAGCGTCCTGGAGCAGACGCTGCGGCAGTGATACCGTCGCAGCCCCTGCTGGTACCTTGCTGCCCGGAGCGAGGCTTGGCGGCGGCGCTCCTCCCCCAGTACGAGGTCCATCCCCCGCATGGCGTCCTGGTGCACTTCGTCGAACGCTAGGACCCGCGCGGAGTGATGCTTGACCTCGTGGGGGAGAACTGCTTCAGCTCCGTAGAAGAGGAAGAACGGGGTCTCGCCTGTTGGTTTGGTGGCGGTGGTGCAGATGGACCACAGCACGGACTAGAGCTCGTCGTGCCATCCCCTACCACAGGCCTCGAGCTTCTTCTTGAAGGTCCTGGTCTTGAGGCCTCTCAGGACCTCCGCGTTGGCGCGCTCGGCCTGGCCATTGCTCGTGGGGTGTGCCACTGAGGCATAGCATATCTGCGTTCCAAGGTTAGCACAATATGTATTGAAGAGATTGCTAGTGAACTGCGAGTCGTTGTCGGTGATGATGCGGTTAGGGACCCCGAACTGGCTCACGAGGCCCTTGATGAACTTAACTGCGGACCCGGCTGGGATGGTGCGGGCGGCCTCCACCTCTGCCCATTTCGTGAACTTGTCGATGGCGACGTAGAGGTAGTGGTAGCCCCCAGGCGCTCGAGGGAACAGGCCTAGGATATCCAGCCCCAGACCGCGAACGGCCAAGAGAGCCGGATAGTCTTGTAACGCTCCCAATTCAATCGTACACTAATCATGCACGCAAACGTGTACGATCAAGATCAGGGACTCACGGGAAGATATCACAACACAACTCTAAAACATAAATAAGTCATACAAGCATCATAATACAAGCCAGGGGCCTCGAGGGCTCGAATACAAGTGCTTGATCATAGACAAGTCAGCGGAAACAACAATATCTGAGTACAGACATAAGTAAACAAGTTTGACTTAAGAAGGCTAGCACAAACTGGGATACAGAACGAAAGAGGCGCAGGCCTCCTGCCTGGGATCCTCCTAAACTACTCCTGGTCGTCGTCAGCGGCCTGCACGTAGCAGTAGGCATCCTCAGTCTAGTAGGGGTTGTCGTCGACGGTGGTGTCTAGCTCCGGGGCTCCAACCTCTGGTTGCGACAACCAGGTAGAAGGGAAATGGGGAAAAGAGGGAGAAAAGCAACCGTGAGTACTCATCCAAAGTACTCGCAAGCAAGGAGCTACACTACATATGCATGGGTATATGTGTAAAGGGCCATATCGGTGGACTGAACTGCAGAATGCCAGAATAAGAGGGGGATAGCTAATCCTGTCGAAGACTACGCTTCTGGACACCTCCATCTTGCAGCATGTGGAAGAGAGTAGATGGTAAGTTCACCAAGTAGCATCGTATAGCCTACTCCTACCCGGCGATCCTCTCCTCGTCGCCCTGTGTGAGAGCAATCACCGTGTTATATCTGGCACTTGGAAGGGTGTGTTTTATTAAGTATCCAGTTCTAGTTGTCATAAGGTCAAGGTACAATTCCAAGTCATCCTGTTACCGAAGATCACGGCTATTCGAATAGATAAACTTCCCTGCAGGGGTGCACCACATTACCCGACACGCTCGATCCCCTTTGATCGGACACACTTTCCTGGGTCATGCCCGGCCTTGGAAGATCCACACGTCGCAGCCCTACCTAGGCACAACAGAGAGGTCAGCACGCCAGTCTAAATCCTATGCGCGCAGGGGTCTGGGCCCATCGCCCATTGCACACCTGCACGTTGCGAACGCGGTCGGAAGCAGACGTAGCCTCCCTTATACAAGAGTAGGCGTTCCAGTCCAATCCAGCGCGCGCCGCGCAGTCGCTGACGTCACGAAGGCTTCGGCTGATACCACGACGCCGGTTGCCCATATCTTGTCCCATGTGGCGGTTAGTGCGTATAAGGTCAACGACCCAACTCAGATCAAATACCAAGATCTCGTTAAGCGTGTTACTATGAAGTAACCGCGAACGCCGACCAGGGCCAGGCCCACCTCTCACCTAGGCGGTCTCAACCTGCCCTGTCGCTCCGCCACAAAGATTCACCCAGAGGGCCGTCGGGACAAAGGTCCTTTCAGCCCCCAATCCGTGAATCACTCGCGGGTGCTCCACTAGCCGACCCGACTTTAGTCACCAGATGTATCATGTATAAAGTAATAGTATATACCCGTGATCACCTCCCGAGTGATCACAACCCGATAGTATAGCACAGCAGACAGACAAGAATGTAGGGCCACAGATGGAATACTAGCATCCTATACTAAGCATGTAGGATTGCAGGTAAAGGTAACAACAGTAGTAGCAAGGACAGGCTATGCATCAGGATAGGATTAACGGAAAGCAGTAATATGCTACACTACTCTAATGCAAGCTGTAGAGAGAAGAATAGGCGATATCTGGTGATCAAGGGGGGGGGGGGGCTTGCCTGGAAGCTCAGCCGAGAAGGAGGGGTCGTCAACACCTTAGTCGAACGGGGCAGCAGCAGCGACGTCAGTCTCGGTGTCTAACGGGAGAAGAGGGGGAAGAAACAATAAATACAATGCAAACAAATGCATGACAAGACAATGAGCGTTGCTAGGGGGTGCCCAATCGCGGTAGTAGGTGATACCGGCGAAGGGGGGAAACATCCGGGAAAGTATTCCCGGTGTTCCGTGTTTTCGGACAGATGAACCGGAGGGGGAAAATTGCGAGTTCTCTATGCTAGGGACGTGTGGCGGACGAACAGGCTGCGTATTCAGATTCATCTCATCGTTCTGAGCAACTTTCACGCAGAAAACATTTTCATCTGAGGTACGGTTTATTTTCTATGTTTTTCTAAAGTTTTAGTAATTTTCCAAATTTATTTATCTATTTAATTCTAACATTATCCAGAATAGTGTCTGCTGACATCATCATGACGTCAACATGACGTCAGCAGTCAACAGGGTGTTGACTCGGTCAATCTGACGTGTGGGTCCCGCATGTCATACTCTATTTAGGTTAATCAGGATTTAGCTAATCTAATTACTGTTTAATTAAACTAACTAGTTAATTAGATTATTTAAACATGATTAATTAACTTAATTAATTCACTAATTAATTAATTATTAATTTTATTTCCTTTTATTTTATAAAAAAACATTCTGGGGCTGGGCCCCATTTGTCATAGGCCCATAGGGAGGCCTAGCGGGTTCGGGCGCTAATGAGCACAGGCATGCAGCGGGGCGGGGCGCTGGGACGGGCGCTTGCCCGAGCGGCGCTGGGCGCGCATGGCACACGCTGGCGCCGGCGGCCAGGGGAGGCGGCGGAGGGATGGCCGCGATGGCGAGCAGAGCGCGGCGCATGGGGGAACGACAGTGGATGCGAGCGACGCACGGGGCTGCGAAGCCGCGGACGCGGATGGCAAGGGCAGTTGCGGGCAGGAACGGCAGGGCGCCGGCGAGCTAGGGAGAGGCCACGACGGGGGGGGGGGGGGGGGCTAGCGGCGACGGGGAGAAACGGGGCGGTGCGGCCAGAAGCTGGCGTCGCGGGCGACGACGGGTGCGGCGTGGCTGGCAAAGGAGCAGGACGGGCGGGGCTTGCGGCCCAGGCGCGGCGCGAGGAAGGGTGTCGCGGCAACGTGTGCGCGCGTGGCGAGGCGGGGCAGTGGCTTACGCGAGCGAGACGGCGGCCGGGCGTGCGAGCGCGCGGTGTGTTCATGGGGACGGGGAAAGAAGGAGGAGATCGTGGCTCACGGCAGGGGTAGGGTTCGGGGCAACGGGGCTCGAGGAGGAAGGCGGAGACGACGCGTCGTGGAGGAGGCAGACCGGCGAGGAGGAGGAGGAAGGCCGGCGAGGAGGTCCGGCGAGGTCCTCGGGCGACGGCGGGCGCGGTCGATCCAGGCGGCGGGGTCGTCGGGGGCGGGGGCGTGGTCGCCCCGATCCCGATCTGGATCGGGGGAGGCGAGTGGGGGGAAGTGGGGTGACCGGGGGGGTTAGGGTTTGACCGTGGGTGGGGGTTATGGGGAGTGGGGGTGGCCGGTTGGGCCTTTGCCCAGTTGGGCCAGCCAGTTGGGCCATCTGGCCCAGTGAGGGGGGGTTCCTTTTCCTCTCTTCGGTTTCTTTTACTTTTATTTATTTTTCTAATTTTGTTTTCTTTTAGTTTCCATTTATCTTAGTTTTAGTAAAATACCAAAGTGGCACCTAACTAGATGCTACAAATTAAGCCATTGCCACAATAGTTTAATACTTATAACAATTTAGTTTTGAAATTGTTTATTATTTTAAAGCATTTAACTAATTGTATTTGCTACCGTTTTATTCATTTTAGAGTATTTAAACATGTTATAAAAGTGTGGTTTCTCCACCAGTATTATCCATGATTTATTTGTCACATTGAGAACATTTTAGTTTTGACTTTTGAAAACTTTAATTGTTTGACTTGATTTTGAATTTGAATTTTGAATCGGTTTTTGAACTAACTCGAGATTAACTACAGTGACAGAGGTGACGTGGCATCATTAACGGGGGATTACTATAGCCTAATTATCCGGGCGTCACAATTCTCCTCCACTACAAGAAATCTCGTCCCGAGATTTAAGAGGTAGTGAAAGGGGGAAAGGATTTGGTTACGAATCTAGCGGGTCTTCTCATCCTGGCTTTCTCTTCGTGAAGAAGTTGATCCATGTCGTTGATGTCTTCATTTTCCTACTTCAGGTCATCTTGACGAAGTCGCATCCTTTCTTCGGGGTCTGTCTCGTACTTACGAATAGGTAAGGGGCAGTTTGACAATGATAGAATGCTATAAGGGTTAACCATTGGGGGTTATCCCATGAATGAACACAGGGGTATCTCTCGAGTTGGTCAAATGAAACACATCGAGAGCCAAGCAAGAAGGTATAGTAAGAAGTATCACGCGGAAAAGCAATCGTTCGATGCCCAATTAGAAGGTGAAAGGGTTTCAGGGCATGATAATAAGTACTGCGTCTGATACCAGAATTGATGATCTCTCTGACGGTGGCTCATGAATCCCATACGAGGCCACACGCGAGGAATAACTTTGGGAACAGGGGGTATACGTGAGAGTCAGGTTTCGATCCTGTGGAACTGTGGGTTATGGGCCCACCATGTGGGTTAAGAGTAGGAAGTGTGGTGACATCTTGCACGATCATGTAAGTAAGGCATGCCAGAGGATAGCCTGTCAGTTATGTCGGCAACAACATCGGTACCAAGGGTGAGGGATGAAGAGAACCATTTTCCTGCTCGTTGAACGAGGCAGACCAATAGGCAAAGTTCTCGTCCATTGGCGGTTACCGGAAAGTCATCAACAGTAGAAACAGGGTCTCACTGACATAGTTGTACCCCGAGGTGTTTACATAAGCAGTGAATTATTACTGCTTAGATCATATAGATCACCAGAAAGGTTAAACAAAACAATGCAAAGGAAAAGGTGATCATCAGATTAAATAGAACAATGGAAAGGAAAATGTGTTTAAACACATTATTCAGGGGTATATCCTTCCCAAGGACAAACAGAGCATGATATCCACGACAGGATATAATGCAGAAAACCCTTTAGGAAAAGGGGGAGAAATCTCATGACATTACCATACAATGGTGTTTGGATAATTTGATAAAGAAAATTTAGCATTGTGCTGCAGATGTTCTTATTGAAAATCGGAGTACCACATACATGCTTCGAGATAGCATTGGCATGGTCTTCAAGCAAAGGTCAGACTTTGGATACAAAGGATCCATCGGAAACAACTTATAAATTAAGTCTTACAATTTCCTCATGGAAGAATGGATAACCTTGCTGAAAAGGAATCTATAACAACAGGGCCTCCGGCCAGGTGTGCTAGGCACGACATCACCTTACCGGGTCACATAAAGACCAGGGTTATATTTCTTGGAAAATATGTTCCAACCATCGTACCAGACCGAGATTCAGTTCTGGTTGGTGGTAGGATACCTAGGAAGAAAAGGTGCAACACAAATTGACGAGATGACAATGTAAGATTCTCGGGAAATGAACTATGGAGCGAGTTCCGACACACGAGTTCATCATTTAAACCAAGGAGAGGATGAGGGGGTAGCTGATGGAGTCAGCGACAATCCTCGAGATTTCCAAAAAGATGGATTTCCACAATCATGTGAACAAAGAGATAACATTTGTCAGATCAAATGATATAAGGGGATATGCTCAAGGAAAACATACCCAATTTAAACCTTGGTTGAAAGGTGCACCCGAAATATGGGCTTAGGTAGCAGGACCGATGTTATAATGTTGATTCGATAACCAATGGTCTAAGAATGAAATGTCGACCATTAACTTCAAAGCAATAGGGTTGCTAGAAGGGAAGAATCCAAACAACACCGTTCACTTGTTGGAATCAACACGGGAACCAAGAAAGAATGGTGATGGTGAGAAGTATCACTATACCAAGAATTCTTAAGAGGTGGAGTAATCCTCATGACAATCTTGACATAAAATATGGCAATACTCCAAGGTAAAGAAGAACAAATGCTGGATAGCACGGAACTCAAGGTATAACACAGAACACGAACAAGTTTGTGTTGGAGGGAAGGCAATAAAGTGGTCGATGACAACACAAATCATCGAGGGCAAGGATGGTATTTCTCATCATGAATTCAATTGATATCCTGGAAGAGCTCAGAATGCTGATGATGATCACAACACATTTGTCGAGAGATTACCTGAAGATGTAATCGATCGGCGATGACATCAAGTCAAAGGAATGATGAAGCGAAAGGTTATTGGAACCACGGGTACGACACAAACTCTAAACCAAGCTTGCGGTTCAAGGCGAAATGATACGACGAGGAAGATCGGCATAAGGTTATCTCATCGTCGAAAATTGTGCTCCGAGAAGAAGGACCAGGCAGCACAGTTAAAATTTAGCACAAAATGATATAGCCGATCAGGCTAGGAATGACGTGATGGAGTATTAAACTTCTCAACAACAAAGTACTAGGAATACTGAATCACAGGGGTGATTCGATTCACTAATCGGTGTTCTCGGTTGACGACAACCCATGTAACGCCCACGATGCAGCTATATCTCCCACGTGTCGAGGCACGACTTAGAGGCATAACCGCATTGTGGTTTTGTCGCAAGAAGGGTCATCTTCACACAATCCATGTAATGAACAAGAATGGGATAAAGAGTTGGCTTACAATCGCCACTTCACACAATACATAAATATAATTCATACATCATCCAAAATACACACATAGACCGACTACGGTCAAGATCCAAATGAAAATAAGATAACCCCAAATGCTAGATCCCCGATCGTCCCAACTGGGCTCCACTACTGATCATCAGGAAAAGACACATAGTAACGACCACGTTCCTCATCGAACTCCCACTTGAGATCGATCCCATCATCTGCACTGGCATCGTCGGCACCTGCAACTGTTTTGGTAGAATCTGTGAGTCACGAGGACTCAGCAATCTCACACCCGCGAGATCAAGACTATTTAAGCTTATAGGAAAGGATGGTGTAATGAGGTGGAGCTGCAGCAGGCACTAAGCATATATGGTGGCTAACATACGCAAATGGGAGCGAGAAGAGAAGCAACGGAACGGTCGTCATCAGAAATGACCAAGAAGTGATCTTGAACTCCTACTTACGTCATACATAACTCAAACCGTGTTCACTTCCCGGGCTCCGCCGAGAAGAGACCATCACGGCTACACACGCGGTTGATGTATTTTAATTGGGTCAAGTGACAAGTTCTCTACAACCGAACATTAACAAATTCCCATCTGCCTCATAACCGCGGGCATGGCTTTCGAAAGATATTACCCTGCAGGGGTGTCCCAACTTAGCCCATCATAAGCTCTCACGGTCAACGAAGGATAAACCTTCTCCCGGAAAGACCCGATCAGTCTCGGAATCCCGGTTTACAAGACATTTCGACAATGGTAAAACAAGACCAGCAAAGCCGCCCGAATGTGCCCACAAATCCCGATAAGAGCTGCACATATCTCGTTCTCAGGGCACACCGGATGAACACTACGTACAACTAAAACCAATCCTCGAGTTTCCCCAAGGTGGCGCTGCAAGTGGCTCTAGTTTGGACCAGCACTCAGAGGAACACTGGCCCGGGGGTTTAAATAAAGATGACCCTCGGGCACGCGAAAACCCGGGGGAAAAGGCTTAGGTGGCAAATGGTAAAACCAAGGTTGGGCCTTACTGGAGGAGTTTTATTCAAGGCGAACTGTCAAGGGGGTCCCATAAATCACCCAACCGCGTAAGGAACGCAAACTCAAGGAACATAATACCGGTATGACAGAAACTAGGGCGGCAAGAGTGGACCAAAACACCAGGCATAAGGCCGAGCCTTCCACCCTTTACCAAATATATGGATGCATTAATTAAATAAGAGATATTGTGATATCGCAACATGTACATGTTCCAACATGGAACAAACTTCAACTTCACCTGCAACTAGCAACGCTTTAAGAAGGGCTGAGCAAAAGCGGTAACATAGCCAAACAACGGTTTTCTAGGAAAGGATGGTTAGAGGCTGACATGGCAATATGGGAGGCATGATATAGCAAGTGGTAGGTAGCGCAGCATGGCAATAGAACGAACAACTAGCAAAGCAAAGATAGAAGTGATTTCGAGGGGTGGTCATCTTGCCTGCAAGGTTCTCAGAGTTGTCGAAAGCTTGATCCTCGTAAGCGTACTCAACAGGTTCCTCATTCACGAACTTGTCTCCCAGCTCTACCCAAGACAAGAACACAATCAATGGAACCACAATCAATCACGGGAAATGCACAAGCAACATGATGCAAAACATGTATGATATGCGAGATATGATATGCGATGTATATGCGTGCTCCGAAGGAAAATGATGAACAAGGCAGTAACTTGGCAAACCAAGCATGCCACTGGAAAGATGAGATGATTTCGGTTGAAATTGATATAAAGATCACCGGAAACGGATGCACGGTTTGCAAATGGCAAGCAAAACAAGAATGACACGAATATGCGATTAACAGCAAGATAGCACTTAAAATGCAACAAGTAACAATGCTACAGCACTCCAACGTAGCAACAAAGCATATGGCAGTAATCTACAGGAGATGCTTGACAAAATATGAACACTGAGCTACGGATAGATAACAACATAACAAGCTCAAACAAGCATGGCAAAAGTGCAAAAGATAACAGGTTCACAGACTTGGTGAAATTACTGGACATGGCAGAAAACAGCATCAGGTAGCAATGTTCAGAACACGAAATCAACATGCTACAGGAACTTAACATAGCAAAACAAGGCATGGAAGTATTCTACTAAATGCATATGACAAAAGTCCCTTACTGACCATAAGCCAAAAAGGACCATAAGATATGATGGAAACCTTGTAAACATAGCAAGTTTCGTTAACAGGTTTCAGACTTAGCAGAAAACAGAGCATGGCAGAAACAATAATATGAAGGCATCTTGGTGAGCTTAATGCACTCACCACAAAGCAATGCATGACAAAACAAGCATAATTACAGAAAGATGGCATTTTTATGAATCTATCCATGGCAAGAGCAAATACATAGCATGTATGAGACAACTAGAACAAGCTTGGCAAAATTGCATATCATGTTAAGAATCTGCCAGAAATATTTTATAGCAAAAGTAGAGCAAGATTGAGTCATTCTATGGCACTCCATAATTGCAAACAAGGCCAGTAATGGATCAATTACAAAAATATCTACAAAACATCCTTACTGAACATCTCCAAAATAGGTATGGATCTCTCTGTAGCATCAAGTTTACATGGCAACAAAATAACAGCAGACAAGGACTTGGAGAAATTACTGTCCCTGAAATCAGAAACATTACGGAGCCTAGTTTGCATGCTTGTGCTAGTCACCACAGAGATCAAAAAAATACATGGCATACACCCTTGGAAAGATGGCATAGCATACAACAAAACACATGTAGAGCTCATGCCCATAAGATGCACAGATTAAATGATACAAAAATAACAAATCTCCAAGTTCTGATAAGTAACAGCAGATAACAGCAACTAGCACTCTTGCACCAGAGATTTGGGCATCAAGATGGCCTCTAATGAACATGGTGCAATGGAACAAAATTTAGAGCATCACGAGGCGAACATTTCGATAAATTACACGCGCGAAACGGAGCTATATGCAAAGAGTTATGCCACGATGAACAGGGGTATATAATGTGAAAATGCAAAAGACTTGGGGAAATTTCGGGATGCGGGGAAAAGTCAACCGTCGGTGCTCTCCAGATCCGATCGGGGCTCAGCTAGGGTTCGGCTCGCCGGAGATGGAGGTGAGGCGGTGCCCGGCGCACTGCAGAGAGGAAGAGATACCTGAGAGAGAGGAAGGAGGAGAAGGGGCGCGGGGCGGCGACGGGCGAGCTCGCTGGCGACGGTGGTGCGGCTCCTGCCAGCGACGATGGCGGCGGGGCGACGACGCTGGAGAAGACGGGCGGCGGCGTCGGCTCGGGAGGAAGGAGGCGGGGCGCGGGCGGAGACGGGCCCGGAGGGCCCCACGCGGGCTCGCGGGCCGGCGTTGGCGGCGGGCGGTGGCGCGCCACGTGGCGGCGGCGGAAGCGTCCGGCCGGCGGCGGACGTGTCCGGCGGCGCGGAGGGATAGGGTTAGGGTTTTATCTGCGAAAGTTTTCGGGAGGGGATGCATATATATAGCTAGAGGGAGCTAGGAGAGTCCAAATGAGGTGCGGTTTTCGCCGACACGATCGTGATAGAACGACCTAGAGCATGGAAGAGAGTTTGGTGGGTTTTGGTCTGGTTTTAAGGGGGGTTTTACTGCAACACACAAACGGACTTTGCGGTTACCCGGTTAACCGTTGGAGTACCAAACGACCTCCAAATGGAACGAAACTTGACGGGTGGTCTACCGGTGGTATACCAAGGCCACTTGACAAGCCTCGGTCCATTCCGAGAACGTTTGACACCCGCTCACGAAAGAAAACAAGAGGGGTGCGCCGGAGGAGATGGGAGCGCCGGATTGCAAAACGGACAACGGGGAAAATGCTCGGATGCATGAGACGAACATGTATGCAAATGCAATGCACATGATGACATGGTATGAAATGCATGACTTGGACAAAATGCAAAACGAAAGACAAACCCGGCCACGGAGGGAATATCATAACACATAGCCGAAAATGGCAAGAGTTGGAGTTACAAATATGGAAAGTTACATCCGGGGTCTTAGAACCCAGAACCCGTGGAGTGACTATGACGGGGAAAGTCACTACTTCATCAGAAATGCATAAGATGTAGTGCAATCGGTTGATATCCTCAGGATACCAGGGGGTAATACTCGAAGGTAGATCAAAATAGAGGTTGGACTAGGGTCTTGCTCTGCAGAAGACAAGTGCTTAAACTTGCACGAGAAAAGGTATTTAAAGGAGAACATGGTCGGAACCACAATTGCAAAAGGCCGGATCCCAAATATAAGAACTTATACCAAGGGAATAATTAATTTAAGAGAAGCTTTAATGATAAGATCTACATCGTGTCCATGGGCATGAACACAAGTTCAAGGTCGACTCCCACTCCTTCAATGCATAACCTTTCATTCACTGCTCTAGATAAAATGATTTCAGTGTCAAAACCTACTTGGTGAATTACCAGAGGAGTATGACCCACGTAAACTTTCGAGTTCACACAGATTAAGGAAGTCATAGGTTCAACCCATCGGGGCTTCTTAGAACATATACCATGAACTTCAGGAGTAAATAACACAAGCTCAAAAGTAGAGCATGGTTGACAAAAGTAGAGGATACAATTTACCAAAGGCATTATGTATTAGGTAAAGAACTCACAAGAATTTTGCTTGTGAAGGACACTGTTGGATAATAACCCGGCAATGGGTATGGCGGTCCACAACGGGGCTGATGTGAGTATCGGTACTCAATCAGAGGAAGAAGGAATGCCAAGGCATCAGATTATAGAAACAACTGACTAATTCAAGGCTTAATGCAAAGAATTTTATGATTTCCAAATTAAGGGATCATAAGCAATCGTTCTGATCGAAAATGAATAAGTTCAATAGACTTAGAAGCACAACCGATCAAGGCATTGATTGGTCAAGAACCAACTCATATCCAAATGACTCCTGAGCCGGAAGGATAATCCTAGGATTTGACTGATGATTGTGAACATTCACAACTTATTGAATCAATGGACACAAAATGATATTGACAAAGGATGCCAATAAGATTACCAGACTTATGGGATTAATCATAATGCTAGTAAGCAGGAATTTCAAGAGCATTAGGATGTCAAGGATTTTTAGAAGAATGGTATTTTGAAGACTTTTGTGAAATGCAGGAATCAACTGTGGATGAACGGATACTCGACAAGTGTGAGGAATTATCCGAAGGGGTATTCATGTGGTAAAGAAATGGAAGGCAGTGAGCTCAAAGGATTCTCGGGACAACAGAGAGTATTTCAGGACATCTTGTAATAACAAGATCAATGGGGAATGATTGTATGAATGGCAAGTGTATGCAGTTTTCATAGGGGTTGACGGTGGAGGAAATCGCAAATGCGATGGCACAAAGACTCGAGAGAACATCATAGAGTAACTTCGGAATCTTCTAGTGCAGCAGGCGATCATCTGAAGTGAGGGGCTCTTCGGGAGAAAGTACTTTCGAGAACCTAAAGTTAGTTTTGTTTTTAGCAAAATCATTTAACCCGAATAGAAGAGAGCTGTTCCCAGAGTAAAGATCAAGGAGTAAAAGATCCTAATACCACCCAATGGTGACGTGAGCCCGTAGGACACACAACCATGTTAGTAAAAGTTTTGCAATGTCTAGACTCGACTTTGGCCAAGGAGTGTGGAAGGGGGATTCCTACATGCAGTCGGCTCTAATACCAACTTGTGAGGCCCCCGATTCAATCGTACACTAATGATGCACACAAACGTGTACGATCAAGATCAGGGACTCATGGGAAGATATCACAACACAACTCTAAAACATAAATAAGTCATACAAGCATCATAATACAAGCCAGGGGCCTCGAGGGCTCGAATACAAGTGCTTGATCATAGACAAGTTAGCGGAAACAACAATATCTGAGTACAGACATAAGTAAACAAGTTTGCCTTAAGAAGGCTAGCACAAACTGGGATACAGAACGAAAGAGGCGCAGGCCTCCTGCCTAGGATCCTCCTAAACTACTTCTGGTCGTCGTCAGCGGCCTGCACGTAGCAGTAGGCACCCTCGGTGTAGTAGGGGTCGTCGTCGACGGTGGCGTCTAGCTCCGGGGCTCCAACCTCTGGTTGCGACAACCAGGTAGAAGGGAAAGGGGGAAAAGAGGGAGAAAAGCAACCGTGAGTACTCATCCAAAGTACTCGCAAGCAAGGAGCTACACTACATATGCATGGGTATATGTGTAAAGGGCCATATCGGTGGACTGAACTGCAGAATGCCAGAATAAGAGGGGATAGCTAATCCTGTCGAAGACTACACTTCTGGACACCTCCATCTTGCAGCATGTAGAAGAGAGTAGATGGTAAGTTCACCAAGTAGCATCGTATTGCATACTCCTACCCGGTGATCCCCTCCTCGTCGCCCTGTGTGAGAGCGATCACCGGGTTATATCTGGCACTTGGAAGGGTGTGTTTTATTAAGTATCCAGTTCTAGTTGTCATAAGGTCAAGGTACAACTCCAAGTCGTCCTGTTACCGAAGATCACGACTATTCGAATAGATAAACTTCCCTGCAGGGGTGCACCACATTACCCAACACGCTCGATCCCCTTTGGCCGGACACACTTTCCTGGGTCATGCCCGACCTTGGAAGTTCAACACGTCGCAGCCCTACCTAGGCACAACAGAGAGGTCAGCACGCCGGTCTAAATCCTATGCGCGCAGGGGTCTGGGCCCATCGCCCATTGCACACCTGCACGTTGCGAACACGGCCAGAAGCAGACCTAGCCTCCCTTATACAAGAGTAGGCGTTCCAGTCCAATCCGGCGCGCGCCGCTCAGTCGCTGACGTCACGAAGGCTTCGGCTGATACCACGACGCCGGTTGCCCATATCTTGTCCCACGTGGCGGTTAGTGCATATAAGGTCAACGACCCAACTCAGATCAAATACCAAGATCTCGTTAAGCGTGTTATTATGAAGTAACCGCGAACACCGACTAGGGCCAGCCCCACCTCTCACCTAGGCGGTCTCAACCTGCCCTGTCGCTCCGCCACAAAGATTCACCCAGAGGGCCGTCGGGACAAAGGTCCTTTCAACCCCCAATCCGTGAATCACTCGCGGGTGCTCCACGAGCCGACCCAACTTTAGTCACCAGATGTATCATGTATAAAGTAATAGTATATACCCTTGATCACCTCCCGAGTGATTACAGCCCGATAGTATAGCACAGCAGACGGACAAGAATGTACCACCACAGATGGAATACTAGCATCCTATACTAAGCATGTAGGATTGCAGGTAAAGGTAACAACAGTAGTAGCAAGGACAGGCTATGCATCAGGATAGGATTAACGGAAAGCAGTAACATGCTACACTACTCTAATGCAAGCAGTAGAGAGAAGAATAGGCGATATCTGGTGATCAAGGGGGGGGCTTGCCTGGAAGCTCAGCCGAGAAGGAGGGGTCGTCAACACTGTAGTCGAACGGGGCAGCAGCAGCGCTGTCAGTCTCGGTGTCTAACGGGAGAAGAGGGTGAAGAAACAATAAATACAATGCAAACAAATGCATGACGATGCATGACAAGACAATGAGCGTTGCTAGGGGGGGTGCCCAATCGCGGTAGTAGGTGATACCGGCGAAGGGGGGAAACATCCGGGAAAGTATTTCCGGTATTTCACGTTTTTCGACAGATGAATCGGAGGGGGAAAGTTGCGAGTTCTCTATGCTAGGGACGTGTGGCGGACGAACATGCTGTGTATTCAGATTCGTCTCGTCATTCTGAGCAACTTTCATGCAGAAAACATTTTCATGTGAGCTACGATTTATTATCTATGTTTTTCTAAAGTTTTAATTATTTTCTAAATTTATTTATCTATTTAATTCTAACGTTATCCAGAATAGTGTCTGCTGACATCATCATGACGTCAGCATGACGCCAGGAGTCAACAGGGTGTTGACTGGGTCAATCTGACGTGTGGGTCCCGCATGTCATACTCTATTTAGGTTAATCAGGATTTAGCTAATCTAATTACTGTTTAATTAAACTAACTAGTTAATTAGATTAATTAAACATGATTAATTAACTTAATTAATTCACTAATTAATTAATTAATTAATTAATTTTATTAATTCATTATTAATTTTATTTTCTTTTATTTTATAAAAAACGTTCTGGGCTGGGCCCCGTTTGTCATAGGCCCATAGGGAGGCCTAGCGGGTTCAGGCGCTAACGGGCACAGGCATACAGCGGGGCGGGGCGCCGGGACGGGCGCTTGCCCGAGCGGCGCTGGGCGCGCACGGTGCACGCCGGCGCCGGCGGCCAGGGGAGGCGGCGGAGGGATGGCCGCGGTGGCGGGCAGAGCGCGGCGCAGAGGGGAACGATAGTGGATGCGAGCGACGCACGGGGCTGCAAAAGCCGCGGACGCGGATGGCAAGGGCGGTTGCGGGCAGGAACGGCAGGGCGCCGGCGAGCTAGGGCGATGCCACGGCGGGGGGGGGGGGGGGGGGGCTAGCGACGACGGGGAGGAACGGGGCGGCGCGGGCGACGACGGGTGCGGCGCGGCTGGCAAAGGAGCAGGACGGGCGGGGCTTGCGGCCCAGGCGCGGCGCGGGGAAGGGTGTCGCGGCGACATGTGCGCGCATGGCGAGGCGGGTGTCGGTGTCAAAACCGGCGGATCTCGGGTAGGGGGTCCCGAACTGTGCGTCTAAGGCGGATGGTAACAGGAGGCGGGGGACACAATGTTTACCCAGGTTCGGGCCCTCTCGACGGAGGTAATACCCTACTTCCTGCTTGATTGATCTTGATGATATGAGTATTACAAGAGTTGAGCTACCACGAGATCGTAGAGGCTAAACCCTAGAAGCTAGCCTATGATTATGATTGTTGTTCTAGTCCTACGGATAAACCCTCTGGTTTATATAGACACCAGAGGGGGCTAGGGTTACACAGAGTCGGTTACAAGGGAGGAGATCTACATATCCGAATTGCCAAGCTTGTCTTCCACGCAAAGGAGAGCCCATCCGGACACGGGACGAAGTCTTCAATCTTGTATCTTCATAGTCCAACAGTCCGACCAAAGTATATAGTCCGACAGTCCGAGGACCCCCTAATCCAGGACTCCCTCAGTAGCCCCTGAACCAGGCTTCAATGACGATGAGTCCGGCGCGCAGATTGTCTTCTGCATTGCAAGGCGGGTTCCTCCTCCGAATACTCCATAGAAGATTTTGAACACAAGGATCGTGTCCGGCTCTGCAAAATAAATTCCACATACCACCGTAGAGAGTATAATATTCCACAAATCTAATCTGCTGACAAGTTTCATAGCGTAACATCACGCCACGACCCGGTCATTATTCGAACCGTTTTTCTCAACCAGCCTGCCACTGCACGTGTTGCGAGGCAGTTTTATTGGCACGTCTTGTCGAAGCAGAGATCGTGTCCCCTTATCACGGGATTCTCATCAATACGGGTGTGGGTAACCCAACCGTGCCATCAATCACGGCGCTTGGGGAATAAGCGAGTTTACCAGGCAAGTGGGGAGGCGCAGAATCCCTGCTGCCTTTATAAAGTGATAAGGACTCCCTTTCGCACCCACACTTTCGTCTTCCCGATCCATTCCCCTTCGCTCGAGCTCTAACGCCCAAGCGTTCATCTTCTCCGCCCACAAAGGCCTTCCGAAAATGTCCGGATCCGGAGCAGGAGGCAAGTGGATGGCCTCTACCGTCCGGGAGAAGGATATCAAAAAGCTTCAGGAGGCCGGGTACCTGGCCAAGAAAATCAGCCACCGTCTCCCGACGGTGGGGCAGATCGTCCCTACTCCGGAACCCCACGAGAGGGTTGTATTCCTCCCTCACTTTGTCCGCAGGCTAGGGTTTCCCCTCCATCCGTTCGTTCGCGGCATCATGTATTATTACGGGATCGATCTTCACGATTTATCCCCCAATTCCTTCCTCAACATCTCGACATTCATCGTCGTGTGCGAGGCTTTTCTCCGCATCTCACCACATTTCGGCTTATGGCTGAAGATTTTTAATGTGAAGCCCAAGGTAGTGGGCGGCGGGCACGCCGAGTGCGGGGGTGCTATGGCGAGCAAGATGCCCAACGTCACATGGCCAACAGGCACCTTTAACGATTCCGTCAAGGAGTGGCAACAACAGTGGTTTTACATCACCGAGCCGCGCGGTACGGAATGGGCCGCTACTCCCGAGTTTCGATCCGGAGCCCCTCTGCGGCTTACATCCTGGGTCAAGAAGGGCTTGAACTGGTCTTCGTTCGACGAACTGTCGGTGCTCCAGAGGCGCGTTAAAGATATGGAAGACAAGAACATCGAACTTGTCAATGTAGTCTAGTTGATGTTAGTTCGCCGGATCCTGCCTTGTCAACACCGGACTTGCAATCTATGGGAATTCGATCCGGCCAAGCACCAAACCCTGCGAGAGCTCTTTGGCTCCTCGCACAAAGACATCCGGAAGGTGCTTTTCAAGTCCGGCAAATCATGGCCGGACTCAGCCGAGGACCGTGGGTACCAACTGTCCCACCCTGCAAGCTCGGTAAGTCATCATACATTTTAGCAGCATAACCCAAAGGAAATGCTTAATGTGTTTTCCACAACTCTCCTAGGGCCGGACGAAGAAGGCGGAGCGGATCCACTGTCCGGCCCCGCTGCCCGAAGAACCGGCCGTCCCACTTCTGACGAAGATGCTGGTCCCGGCGCCTTACAAGGTGCCGAAGAAGATGGCCGAGAAGGAGGCCAAAAAGACCCGGGGCGGCCTTCGTCGCCGCGGCACTTCGGACACAATATCCGAAGGCTCCAATGCCCGTTCCGCCTCCGAAGAGGACGAGGAGGAGGAGGAAGATGAATCCCCCGCGGGGGGAAGAAAGAAGAGGACGGCCTCCGCAGACTTGGAGGCCGAGTCGCCTAAAAGGGGAAAAGCTCCTCTTCCGGAAGAGTCCACTGCCGCCGCCGACAGCGGCCCGGCGTGGGATCCCAGGGCCCAGCCCCTGGTGAACTCGTGAGTATGTAAAGTCCGAATACGTTTATGCGTCCAGACTCATCATGGCATAATATTTTAACCTGAGCCATATTTTCTGTAGTCCGGTGAGGTCCCGCACCAAACAATCCTCATCAGAGGATTTGCTGAGCTCGGATGCTATGGAGAGCGGGACGCCCCCCGAAGGCCCCTTCCCCCAAACAGGTGGATAACACCGAGGCTTCGGCCCAGAAGGACCCCGGCCAAGGAGGGGAGGAAAAGATCGTGAAGGCGGCGCCTGGAGGTCAAACTTCAGGGGTCGGACACATGGGGGAGAGGATTCCCATGGGAGTTGACGGCGGAGGCCATCTTGAATTTGGCTCCCAGCCGGATGCAATTCCGGAGACCAATATGGCTCCAGAATCAAGCAGGCGGCCTCCCTCGGCTGGAGGGGGCGTTCCTGTTCCACCGGCAACCTCTGTCCAACCAGAGGTGTCAGATGCTTTATTGGCGGCGCTGAAGAGCGCCTCCATCGTCGATGAACACCGTGCCCTTATGGGTGCGGAGATTGAGAAGATTCAGTCTGCTGAAAGTGGACTGAATGAAGCCTGTATCAGCCTTATAAAAGGTTTTGAGGTATGTTTTATGAGGTTGCGAAGAGTGTCATGGTATGGATAGTAGCCCCTGATACACTGTTCGGTGAAAGAAAGAACCAGACATAGGATCAAATTTATGTTCGCAGGAAGACTCACTTGATGACATCTATCTCTCTTATATGCAGGCGTATGTAGCAGCTGCTGCCTCTCATACCGCAGAGGTCTCCGGACTGAATCAAAGTCTGGAGCGGGCCGAAGAAGAACTTGGCCGGTTGAAAATGCAGGTGGGAGATAAACAAGGTATGTGCAAGGATTGTTCGCGTTTATTGCGAACGAATTTTCAGTATGATAAAATATGTTTCATAATTTGCGCTAGGGATGATGACCGAAGTCGAGGCTCTTAAGAAGGCTGTGGCCGAGGCCGAGAAAAAGGCAGCCACAGAGAAGGCTCTTCGTGAGAAGCACGAGGCCAGGGTTGTTGAAGCTGAGCAGGAGCTTCAAGAGGCCGTGAAGAAATGCGAGACCTTGGAGCAGAGTTTGACGGAGAAGGAATCCGAACTCACCAAGGCTCATCAGGCCACGAGCAATGCCCGGGGGGAAACCCGAAGCGCCCTGCAGGAGATCCAAGAGGCGAGGAAGATCGCGGCAGGTAAGGCTTTTTCCATATAAAGCAAGTATTTGAGTTGAAAATTATGTTTCTAATTTTGAATTCGGATTTCTCCAGGGGTATTTGCGGAGTTGCCCCGCAGCATATCGGATGCTGCCCAATTCTACCGAGCCGAAGAAAGGAACACTGTGGATAAGCTCTTCTGGTCGCAGTATTTGGCACCGAATTATCCGGTACCCTTTGCCGATCAACTGAAACAGCTGATCGAACTTCATAAGGCGGCGGAACTAGCCATGAAGGATTTGATTATCCGGCTATGGCCCGCCGAGCCGATCCCAATCAGCTCCTTTGGGCTCGTGAAGCGGCTTGTGAGTGCCTGCCCTCGACTTGACGTCATCAAGCGGTCGGTCTGTATAGAGGGTGCGCGAATGGCCTTCGCCCGCGCAAAGGTGCACTGGGGGAAGATGGATGCTGAAAAGCTGATGACCGAAGGACCGCCAGAGGGGAAGGAGCACCGCAAGCCCGAGTTATATTATGAGAGTGTCCTGAAAGGATCCTACCTTGCAGCGGAGCTATGCACCAAGGACATTATATTTCCATGAATGCAAATCATGTTGTCCTTTGTAATGTTTGAACAAGGTCATTTATATTATTTATTGCCTGTTATATAAAAGTTTATCCTCCTGCGCGGCCGTTTTATATATTAATCCTGAGAGTTGGCCAGTTGTCGGCTTCTGCCCCCACGTAAGAAGTACGGGGGTGTTCGGGATAAACCTGATCACTCTTTATCCCAGTTTTGGGTCCTTCGAAGGAGGTGTTCAGCACAACGAACCAGGCAATCGGACTATAGGGCTTTATCACTCTCACTTAGCCATAGGAGCTTTAGGAAGGTAGGCGCAGCCCCTGGTGTTCGGAAGACCGCACGAGGGGCTCTATAAGCACCTGATCGGAAGAAAAACCGATCCATCGCACGCTGCATTGGTTATGGCATTATGCGGGAGAAATCCTTAAAGATTTTACAACCTCTCGAACAGCTGACCAGCTCTCGCCGTATCATGACAGTCCGTTTTCGGCTTTCTCTACTGAGGTGCTCGTTCGGAAGAACCGGGACACAATCGCAGTAGTTCTCCCAGTGCTACCTTAGCCGATATAGCGGAACGTAAGGTACCAAAACATGGGAGCCGGGCAAACCCAACTATTGACCCAAGACATGATTCGGAGCTGATGCATATAATGCTATAGGTTCGGGGTGCCGAACTTCCGTGAAGGTGTTCGGACTTTATTGCCGTATTATGAGTAAAAAGAAGCCCCTGGCATGTTAAAAGGCATATTGCGGTGTACGGATGCCACTTGACAAAAGAATTTTAATAAGAAATAACAGCAGAAAAGCGTCATATAAATCCACATGTTGTATTTGAATAGTACGTCGATGCGTATGAGTACAGGTAATGTGATAAAAAAGAAATATGACTGTGGAACCTGCTGAGACCAGGGGAGAAGAAGTTGTGTGCGGATCCGGAGTATATTCGGATGGTCATCGCGGGGAATATCTAAGGATTACCTTGCGCGTTCGAGCTGCCTCCATATCGCCCGTCCTGGTCGGCGCAAAGGTGAACCTGCAAAGGAAATATAAGAAATGTTTGTGTGCCGGAGAGCGGTTGAGCCGCTGTGTGCGGCCTGTCCTGGCCTTCGCCGGAGTGTTTAATTGAGCTCTGGACGAGCCAGGCTATCCTGCCGCAAAGTAATTCGGAGTCCTTTGGCGGTGTCCGGAAGCCTGGCCGTCGAATCGAGGTTCGGCTGCAAGGTGCTGCTCGTTGCTTCTGCTGTTAAGGCAGTGGTGTACTCGTTGGTGCCGAATGAAAGTTCGGCCTTGCCCTTAACCGTGATGACGCTGCGTGGACCGGGCATCTTGAGCTTACGGTAGGCATAATGTGGCACCGCGTTGAATCGAGCGAACGCGGTTCGTCCAAGCAGTGCCTGATAATCACCGCGGAAAGGAACGATTTCGAAGATTAACTCTTCGGTACGGTAATTGTCTGGTGATCCGAAGACTACCTCAAGGGCAATGGAGCCTATAGAGCTGGCTTCCACACCTGGTATAATGCATCTGAAAGTGGCTTTAGTGGGTTTGATCACCTAATGATCAATGCCCATTTTGCGCACTGTGTCCTAGTAAAGCAGGTTTAGACTGCTGCCTCCGTCCATAAGGACTCGTGTGAGGTGGAACCCGTCAATTATTGGGTCGAGGACTAGTGCGGCTGGATTGCCCTGGTTGGCGTTAACCAGACGATCTGTGCGGTTGAAGGTGACCGGCCCTAGTTTATATTGTGGGACGACCAGTTCCGTTAAGTCGGCATCCCTAAGGGTGTGCATCCGGTCCGGATTGGGAATGTGGGTGTTGTTTACCACGTTCACTGTTTGGATTTGCGGGGGAAATTTCTTTTGCCCTCCTGTATTTGGTGATCTGGGCTCTTCGTCGCCATCATCGCCTTGGGACCCCCCCATCTTTGTTTTTGGCGCCTGCCCTGCCGGCTTGTTTGAAGACCCAGCATTCTCTGTTGGTATGGGTGGCTGGCGTTCCTGGGGTGCCATGAATTTGGCATTGGCGGTCGAGTATCCGGTCCAGATTGGACGGACCCGAATTATTATTTTTAAGTGGCCCTTTCCGCTGACCGGACTTAGAGCCACTAAATCCGGCATTAACTGCCGTATCTCCGGCGTTTTCACCATATTTGCGGCGCTTGTTTTTGTTGCGTCGGGGTTTGCCGTTGCTATCTCTGGCCTCTGATGTGCCATGGTTGCTTGCTGTGTCGTTGCTACGGGCCAACCAGCTATCCTCACCCGCGCAAAAGCGGGTCATGAGTGTCGTGAGGGCTGCCATGGATTTTGGCTTCTCCTGGCCGAGATGTCGGGCGAGCCACTCGTCACAGATGTTATGTTTAAAGGCCGCTAGGGCTTCGACATCCGGACAATCGACAATTTGGTTCTTTTTAGTTAGGAACCGAGTCCAGAATTTCCTGGCTGACTCTATGGGCTGTTGTATTATGTGACTTAAATCATCAGCATCCAGTGGTCGCACATAAGTGCCCTGGAAGTTGTCCAAGAATGCGTCTGCCAGGTTCTCCCAACTTCTGATGGAGTTTGTCGGCAGGCTATTCAGCCAATGCCGAGCTGACCCTTTGAGTTTTAGTGGGAGATACTTGATGGCGTGTAGATCGTCCCCACGGGCCATGTTAATGTGGAGGAAGAAGTCTTCAATCCATACCGCGGGGTCTGTAGTACCATCATATGATTCAATGTTCACGGGTTTAAACCCTTATGGGAATTCATGATCCATCACTTCATCAGTGAAGCATAGGGGGTGTGCGGCGCCTCTGTGCTGGGCTATGTCACGACGCAGTTCATACGAGTCTTGTCTGCTGTATTCGGCCCGGCCGGATTTGCTTTTAGTGTATCCGGCGTGACGATCATCGTCACGCGTTGGGGCGCGCCCCCGTGATCTGTAGATCGATCTTGTATGTCCTGCTTTGTTTTCCAATACGTCTCGCAGGTCCCGCGTGTTGCCCCGGGCCTTGGTGTTTTTGTTTGAATGGCGGCGGGGTGCGGGCTGAACTTCGGGCTGATATGCCACTCTGTCCCGGCCACGAGGTGGCCGATCAGCCGCATCATACGCTGGTAATGTAGGTTTTAATGCTTCCTCCTCGAGTTGGGGTAGCAACCTGCGCTTTGGGTAACTCTTGGTTGGGCGTTCGAGTTCGTATTCCTCGGCCGCCAGGACCTCAGTCCATCTATCTGCTAGCAGATCTTGGTCAGCTTGAAGCTGCTGCTACTTTTTCTCCAGGCTTTTTGCTGTTGCTATAAGCCGGTGCTTAAAGCGCTCCTGTTCGACGGGATCCTCGGGCACGATAAATTCTTCGTCACCGAGGCTCACCTCGTCTTCGGAGAGGGGCATGTAATTGTCATCCTCAGATTCTCCGTCAGCTGCCTGTTCCTTAGGGCTAGCTTGCCCGTCCTCCTGCTCGAAGCCTGGCTGGAGGGGATTGTCTTTGTCTTCGGCATTATCTGCAGCGTTATTGCCTCTTGTGCCGGTATCGCTGCTTTTGCTATGGCGGGGCTGTTGGAAATATGCCCTAGAGGCAATAATAAATGGTTATTATTATATTTCTTTGTTCATGATAATTGTCTATTGTTCATGCTATAATTGTATTGTCCGGAAATCGTAATACATGTGTGAATACATAGACCACAATGTGTCCCTAGTAAGCCTCTAGTTGACTAGCTCGTTGATCAACAGATAGTCATGGTTTCCTGACTATGGACATTGGATGTCATTGATAACGGGATCACATCATTAGGAGAATGATGTGATGGACAACACCCAATCCTAAGCATAGCATAAAAGATCGTGTAGTTTCGTTTGCTAGAGCTTTTCCAATGTCAAGTATCTTTTCCTTAGACCATGAGATCGTGCAACTCCCGGATACCGTAGGAGTGCTTTGGGTGTGCCAAACGTCACAACGTAACTGGGTGACTATAAAGGTGCATTACGGGTATCTCCGAAAGTGTCTGTTGGGTTGGCACGGATCAAGACTGGGATTTGTCACTCCGTGTGACGGAGAGGTATCTCTGGGCCCACTCGGTAATGCATCATCATAATGAGCTCAATGTGACTAAGGCGTTAGTCACGGGATCATGCATTGCGGTACGAGTAAAGAGACTTGCCGGTAACGAGATTGAACAAGGTATTGGGATACCGACGATCGAATCTCGGGCAAGTAACATACCGATTGACAAAGGGAATTGCATACGGATTGATTGAATCCTCGACACCGTGGTTCATCCGATGAGATCATCGTGGAACATGTGGGAGCCAACATGGGTATCCAGATCCCGCTGTTGGTTATTGACCGGAGAGGCGTCTCGGTCATGTCTGCATGTCTCCCGAACCCGTAGGGTCTACACACTTAAGGTCCGGTGACGCTAGGGTCGTAGAGATATATGTATGCGGAAACCCGAAAGTTGTTTGGAGTCCCGGATGAGATCCCGGACGTCACGAGAGGTTCCGGAATGGTCCGGAGGTGAAGAATTATATATAGGAAGTCAAGTTTCGGCAACCGGGAAAGTTTCGGGGGTTACCGGTATTGTACCGGGACCACCGAAAGGGTCCCGGGGGTCCACCGGGTGGGGCCACCTATCCCGGAGGGCCCCGTGGGCTGAAAGTGGAAGGGAACCAGCCCTTAGTGGGCTGGGGTGCCCCCCTTGGGCCTCCCCCCATGCGCCTAGGGTTGGGAACCCTAGGGGGGAGCTTCCCCCTTGCCTTGGGGGGCAAGGCAACCCCTTCCCCCCTTGGCTGCCGCCCCCCCCTTGGAGATCCCAACTCCCAGGGCTGGCGCACCCCCCAGGGGCCTATATAAAGGGGGGGAGGGAGGGAAGCGACAGACAGCCTTGGGCGCCTCCCTCCTCCCCTGCAACACCTCTCTCTCTCGCAGAAGCTCGGTGAAGCCCTGCCGGAGACCCGCTACATCCACCACCACGCCGTCGTGCTGCTGGATCTCCATCAACCTCTCCTTCCCCCTTGCTGGATCAAGAAGGAGGAGACGTCGCTGCACCGTACGTGTGTTGAACGCGGAGGTGCCGTCCGTTCGGCACTCGGTCATCGGTGATTTGGATCACGGCGAGTACGACTCCGTCATCCACGTTCATTGGAACGCTTCCGCTCGCGATCTACAAGGGTATGTAGATGCACTCCTTTCCCCTCGTTGCTAGTAGACTCCATAGATGCATCTTGGTGAGCGTAGGAAAATTTTAAATTATGCTACGATTTCCAACAGTGGCATCATGAGCCAGGCCTATGCGTAGTTACTATGCACGAGTAGAACACAAAGCAGTTGTGGGCGTTGAGTTTGCCAATTCTTCTTGCCGCTACTAGTCGTTTCTTGTTTCGGCGGCATTGTAGGATGAAGCGGCCCGGACCGACCTTACACGTACGCTTACGTGAGACAGGTTCCACCGACTGACATGCACTAGTTGCATAAGGTGGCTAGCGGGTGTCTGTCTCTCCTACTTTAGTCGAAACGGATTCGATGAAAAGGGTCCTTATGAAGGGTTAATAGAAATTGGCAAATCACGTTGTGGTCATACGTAGGTAAGAAAACGTTCTTGCTAGAAACCTACAAACCACGTAAAAACTTGCAACAACAATTAGAGGACGTCTAACTTGTTTTTGCAGCAAGTGCTATGTGATGTGATATGGCCAGAAGATGTGATGAATGATATATGTGATGTATGAGATTGATCATATTCTTGTAATAGGAATCACGACTTGCATGTCGATGAGTATGACAACCGGCAGGAGCCATAGGAGTTGTCTTTATTATTTTGTATGACCTGCGTGTCATTGAATAACGCCATGTAAATTACTTTACTTTATTGCTAAACGCGTTAGCCATAGAAGTAGAAGTAATCGTTGGCGTGACGACTTCATGAAGACACAATGATGGAGATCATGATGATGGAGATCATGGTGTCATGCCGGTGACGAAGATGATCATGGTGCCCCGAAGATGGAGATCAAAGGTCGAGCATGATGATATTGGCCATATCATGTCACTATTTGATTGCATGTGATGTTTATCATGTTTTTGCATCTTATTTGCTTAGAACGACGGTAGCAAGTAGGATGATCCCTTATAATAATTTCAAGAAAGTGTTCACCCTAACTGTGCACCGTTGCGAAGGTTCGTTGTTTCGAAGCACCACGTGATGATCGGGTGTGATAGATTCTAACGTTTGAATACAACGGGTGTTGACGAGCCTAGCATGTACAGACATGGCCTCGGAACACACGCAATACACTTAGGTTGACTTGACGAGCCTAGCATGTACAGACATGGCCTCGGAACACGGAGGACCGAAAGGTCGAGCATGAGTCGTATAGAAGATACGATCAACATGGAGATGTTCACCGATCTTGACTAGTCCGTCTCACGTGATGATCGGACACGGCCTAGTTAAACTCGGATCATGTTTCACTTAGATGACTAGAGGGATGTCTATCTGAGTGGGAGTTCATTATATAATTTGATTAGATGAACTTAATTATCATGAACTTAGTCTAAAATCTTTACACTATGTCTTGTAGATCAAATGGCCAACGTTGTCCTCAATTTCAACGCGTTCCTAGAGAAAACCAAGCTGAAAGATGATGGCAGCAACTATACGGACTGGGTCCGGAACCTGAGGATCATCCTCATAGTAGCCAAGAAAGATTATGTCTTAGAAGCACCGCTAGGTGAAGCACCAATCCCAGAAAACCAAGACGTTATGAATGCTTGGCAGCAGCGTGCTGATGATTACTCCCTCATTCAGTGCGGCATGCTTTACAGCTTAGAACCGGGTCTCCAAAAACGTTTTGAGAAACATGGAGCATATGAGATGTTCGAGGAGCTGAAACTGGTTTTTCAAGCTCATGCCCGGGTCGAGAGATATGATGTCTCCGACAAGTTCTTCAGCTGTAAAATGGAGGAAAATAGTTCTGTTAGTGAGCACATACTCAGAATGTCTGGGTTGCATAACCGCTTGTCTCAGCTGGGAGTCAATCTCCCGGATGACGCGGTCATTGACAGAATCCTCCAGTCGCTTCCACCAAGCTACAAGAGCTTTGTGATGAACTTCAATATGCAGGGGATGGAAAAGACCATTCCTGAGGTATATTCAATGCTGAAATCAGCTGAGGTAGAGATCAGAAAAGAACATCAAGTGTTGATGGTGAATAAAACCACTAAGTTCAAGAAGGGCAAGGGTAAGAAGAACTTCAAGAAGGACGGCAAGGTAGTTGCCGCGCCCGGTAAACCAGTTACTGGGAAGAAGTCGAAGAACAGACCCAAGCCCGAGACTGAGTGCTTTTATTGCAAGGGAAGTGGTCACTGGAAGCGGAACTGCCCCAAATACTTAGCGGACAAGAAGAAGGCCGGCAACACCAAAGGTATATGTGATATACATGTAATTGATGTGTACCTTACCAGTACTCGTAGTAGCTCCTGGGTATTTGATACCGGTGCGGTTGCTCATATTTGTAACTCAAAAAAGGAACTACGGAATAAACGGAGACTGGCGAAGGACGAGGTGGCGATGCACGTCGGGAATGGTTCCAAGGTCGATGTGATCGCCGTCGGCACGCTACCTCTGCATCTACCCACGGGATTAGTTTTAAACCTCAATAATTGTTATTTAGTGCCAGCTTTGAGCATGAACATTGTATCTGGATCTCGTTTAATTCGAGATGGCTACTCATTTAAATCCGAGAATAATGGTTGTTCTATTTATTTGAGAGATATGTTTTATGGTCATGCCCCGCTGGTCAATGGTTTATTTTTGATGAATCTCGAACGTGATGTTACACATGTTCATAGTGTGAATACCAAAAGATGTAAAGTTGATAACGATAGTCCCACATACTTGTGGCACTGCCGCCTTGGTCACATTGGTGTCAAGCGCATGAAGAAGCTCCATGCAGATGGACTTTTGGAGTCTCTTGATTACGAATCATTTGACACGTGCGAACCATGCCTCATGGGTAAGATGACCAAGACTCCGTTCTCCGGAACAATGGAGCGAGCAACCAACTTATTGGAAATCATACATACCGATGTGTGTGGTCCAATGAGTGTTGAGGCTCGAGGAGGGTATCGTTATGTTCTCACTCTCACTGATGATTTAAGTAGATATGGGTATGTCTACCTAATGAAACACAAGTCTGAAACCTTTGAAAAGTTCAAGGAATTTCAGAGTGAAGTTGAGAATCAACGTGACAGAAAAATAAAATTCTTACGATCAGATCGTGGTGGAGAATATTTAAGTCACGAGTTTGGTGCACACTTAAGGAAATGTGGAATAGTTTCACAACTCACGCCGCCTGGAACACCTCAGAGAAATGGTGTGTCCGAACGTCGTAATCGCACTCTATTGGATATGGTGCGATCTATGATGTCTCTTACTGATTTACCGCTCTCATTTTGGGGCTATTCTTTAGAGACTGCCGCATTCACTTTAATAGGGCTCCGTCGAAATCCGTTGAGACGACACCGTACGAATTATGGTTTGCGAAGAAACCTAAGCTGTCGTTTCTAAAAGTTTGGGGATGCGATGCTTATGTCAAGAAACTTCAACCTGAAAAGCTCGAACCCAAATCGGAAAAATGCGTCTTCATAGGATACCCTAAGGAAACTATTGGGTATACCTTCTACCTCAGATCCGAAGGCAAGATCTTCGTTGCCAAGAACGGGTCCTTTCTGGAGAAGGAGTTTCTCTCGAAAGAATTGAGTGGGAGGAAAGTGGAACTTGATGAGGTGATAGTCACCCCTTCCGAACCGGAAAGTAGCGCAGCGCGGGAAAATGTTCCTGTGGGGCCTACACCGACTGGGGAGGAAGTTAATGATGATGATCATGAAGCTTCGGATCAAGTTACTGAACTTCGTAGGTCCACAAGGACACGTTTCGCACCAGAGTGGTACGGCAACCCTGTCCTGGAAATCATGTTGTTAGACAACGGTGAACCTTCGAACTATGAAGAAGCGATGGCGGGCCCGGATTCCGACAAATGGCTAGAAGCCATGAAATCTGAGATAGAATCCATGTATGAAAACAAAGTATGGACTTTGACTGACTTGCCCGATGAGCGGCGAGCCATAGAAAACAAATGGATCTTTAAGAAGAAGACGGACGCAGATGGTAATGTGACCATCTACAAAGCTCTACTTGTCGCTAAGGGTTATCGACAAGTTCAAGGGGTTGACTACGATGAGACTTTCTCACCCGTAGCGAAGCTGAAGTCCGTCCGAATCATGTTAGCAATTGCCGCATACTATGATTATGAGATATGGCAGATGGACGTCAAAACGGCATTCCTTAATGGCTTCCTTAAGGAAGAGTTGTATATGATGCAGCCGGAAGGTTTTGTCGATCCTAAGAATGCTAACAAAGTATGCAAGCTCCAGCGCTCAATCTATGGGCTGGTGCAAGCATCTCGGAGTTGGAACATTCGCTTTGATGAGATGATCAAAGTGTTTGGGTTTACACAGACTTATGGAGAAGCCTGTGTTTACAAGAAAGTGAGTGGGAGCTCTGTAGCATTTCTCATATTATATGTGGATGACATACTATTGATGGGAAATGATATAGAATTCTTGGAAAGTATAAAGGCCTATTTGAATAAGTGTTTTTCAATGAAGGACCTTGGAGAAGCTGCTTATATATTAGGCATCAAGATCTATAGAGATAGATCAAGACGCCTCATTGGTCTTTCACAAAGTACATACCTTGACAAGATATTGAAGAAGTTCAGTATGGATCAGTCCAAGAAGGGGTTCTTACCTGTATTGCAAGGTGTGCAGTTGAGCACGGCTCAATGCCCGACCACGGCAGAAGATATAGAAGAGATGAGTGTCATCCCCTATGCCTCGGCCATAGGGTCTATTATGTATGCCATGCTGTGTACCAGACCTGATGTAAACCTTGCCGTAAGTTTGGTAGGAAGGTACCAAAGTAATCCCGGCAAGGAACACTGGACAGCGGTCAAGAATATCCTGAAGTACCTGAAGAGGACTAAGGATATGTTTCTCGTTTATGGAGGTGACGAAGAGCTCGTCGTAAAGGGTTACGTCGACGCTAGCTTCAACACAGATCTGGATGACTCGAAGTCACAGACCGGATACGTGTATATATTGAATGGAGGAGCAGTAAGCTGGTGCAGATGCAAGCAAAGCGTCGTGGCGGGATCTACATGTGAAGCGGAGTACATGGCAGCCTCGGAGGCAGCACAGGAAGCAGTCTGGATTTAGGAGTTCATTACCGACCTAGGGGTGATTCCCAATGCGTCGGGCCCGATGAATCTCTTCTGTGACAACACTGGAGCTATTGCCCTTGCGAAGGAGCCTAGGTTTCACAGGAAGACCAGGCATATCAAGCGTCGCTTCAACTCCATTCGTGAAAGTGTTCAAAATGGAGACATAGATATTTGTAAAGTACACACGGACCTGAATGTAGCAGATCCGTTGACTAAACCTCTCCCTAGGGCAAAACATGATCAACACCAGGACGCAATGGGTGTTCGATTCATCACAATGTAACTAGATTATTGACTCTAGTGCAAGTGGGAGACTGTTGGAAATATGCCCTAGAGGCAATAATAAATGGTTATTATTATATTTCTTTGTTCATGATAATTGTCTATTGTTCATGCTATAATTGTATTGTCCGGAAATCGTAATACATGTGTGAATACATAGACCACAACGTGTCCCTAGTAAGCCTCTAGTTGACTAGCTCGTTGATCAACAGATAGTCATGGTTTCCTGACTATGGACATTGGATGTCATTGATAACGGGATCACATCATTAGGAGAATGATGTGATGGACAACACCCAATCCTAAGCATAGCATAAAAGATCGTGTAGTTTCGTTTGCTAGAGCTTTTCCAATGTCAAGTATCTTTTCCTTAGACCATGAGATCGTGCAACTCCCGGATACCGTAGGAGTGCTTTGGGTGTGCCAAACGTCACAACGTAACTGGGTGACTATAAAGGTGCATTACGGGTATCTCCGAAAGTGTCTGTTGGGTTGGCACGGATCGAGACTGGGATTTGTCACTCCGTGTGACGGAGAGGTATCTCTGGGCCCACTCGGTAATGCATCATCATAATGAGCTCAATGTGACTAAGGCGTTAGTCACGGGATCATGCATTGCGGTACGAGTAAAGAGACTTGCCGGTAACGAGATTGAACAAGGTATTGGGATACCGACGATCGAATCTCGGGCAAGTAACATACCGATTGACAAAGGGAATTGCATACAGATTGATTGAATCCTCGACACCGTGGTTCATCCGATGAGATCATCGTGGAACATGTGGGAGCCAACATGGGTATCCAGATCCCGCTGTTGGTTATTGACCGGAGAGGCGTCTCGGTCATGTCTGCATGTCTCCCGAACCCGTAGGGTCTACACACTTAAGGTCCGGTGACGCTAGGGTTGTAGAGATATATGTATGCGGAAACCCGAAAGTTGTTCGGAGTCCCGGATGAGATCCCGGACGTCACGAGAGGTTCCGGAATGGTCCGGAGGTGAAGAATTATATATAGGAAGTCAAGTTTCGGCCACCGGGAAAGTTTCGGGGGTTACCGGTATTGTACCGGGACCACCGGAAGGGTCCCGGGGGTCCACCGGGTGGGGCCACCTATCCCGGAGGGCCCCGTGGGCTGAAAGTGGAAGGGAACCAGCCCTTAGTGGGCTGGGGCGCCCCCCTTGGGCCTCCCCCCATGCGCCTAGGGTTGGGAACCCTAGGGGGGGAGCTTCCCCCTTGCCTTGGGGGGCAAGGCAACCCCTTCCCCCCTTGGCCGCCGCCCCCCCTTGGAGATCCCATCTCCCAGGGCTGGCGCACCCCCCCAGGGGCCTATATAAAGGGGGGGGGAGGGAGGGCAGCGACAGACAGCCTTGGGCGCCTCCCTCCTCCCCTGCAACACCTCTCTCTCTCTCTCGCAGAAGCTCGGCGAAGCCCTGCCGGAGACCCGCTACATCCACCACCACGCCGTCGTGCTGCTGGATCTCCATCAACCTCTCCTTCCCCCTTGCTGGATCAAGAAGGAGGAGACGTCGCTGCACCGTACGTGTGTTGAACGCGGAGGTGCCGTCCGTTCGGCACTCGATCATCGGTGATTTGGATCACGGCGAGTACGACTCTGTCATCCACGTTCATTGGAACGCTTCCGCTCGCGATCTACAAGGGTATGTAGATGCACTCCTTTCCCCTCGTTGCTAGTAGACTCCATAGATGCATCTTGGTGAGCGTAGGAAAATTTTAAATTATGCTACGATTCCCAACAGGGGCTTGGAGCGGCGCCGCTGACGCCGGTGCCTGGGTTGCTTCTCGGAGGGATTATCCCCCGTTGCCTTATCTCCATCGCCTTCTTTGGGGGTGTCCGCCATGTATATATCATATGATGAGGTGGCAGTCTAGCGCCCTGTGGGCGGTGGTTCCTGTTCGTCTCCTGCATCGTCGTCCATACCGTCGATGTCTTCGGAGCCGAAATCGAGCATGTCGGTTAAGTCGTCGACAGTGGCTATTAAGTGGGTGGTGGGTGGGGAACGAATTTCTTCGTCGTCCGCTTCCCACTCCAGCCGGACATAGTTCGACCAAGGGTCTCCTGACACGGAGAGAGACCTTAATGAATTTAGCACGTCGCCCAAGGGTGAGTGCTGAAAGATATCCGCGGAAGAAAACTCCATGATCGGTGCCCAATCAGATTCGATAGGCACGGGCGCATGCGGTTCGGAGCCCGTGGCCGGGGACGAATCCAAGTATCCGACAGCATAGGTCTCATAGGGGGTGAAGTCAGCATTCGGCTCTATCGCCGCCGAGTGCGCGGCCTCCGTGGCGGGGTCTATCCACCCTTCCTCGGACGGCACGATCTTCTCCGGGTCAAGGGCCGGAGTAGCCGCAGGTGTGATCTCCCGAACACTGTCCGACGGCAGAGCTAAGTCATGCTCGTCGTGACTGTGCGGCGCACCTGACATGGGCTCGAATCCGTCGAAGGTCAAGTCTCCGCGAATGTCGGCAGTATAGTTCAAGCTTCCAAACTTGACCTGATGGCCAGGGGCGTAGCTTTCGATCTGCTCCAGATGGCCAAGCGAGTTGGCCCGTAGTACGAAGCCGCCGAATACGAAGATATGTCCGGGGAGGAAAGTCTCACCCTGAATCGCATCGTTGTCGATGATCGAAGGAGCCATCAAGCCTTTATTGCGACGGCACAGTGGAACTCTCAATGAAAGCACCAATGTCGGTGTTAAAACCGGCGGATCTCAGGTAAGGGGTCCCGAACTGTGCGTCTAAGGCGGATGGTAACAGGAGGTGGGGGACACAATGTTTACCCAAGTTCGGGCCCTCTCGACGGAGGTAATACCCTACTTCCTGCTTGATTGATCTTGATGATATGAGTATTACAAGAAATGATCTACCACGAGATCGTAGAGGCTAAACCCTAGAAGCTAGCCTATAATTATGATTGTTGTTCTAGTCCTACGGACTAAACCCTCTGGTTTATATAGACACTGGAGGGGGCTAGTGTTACACAGAGTCGGTTACAAGGGAGGAGATCTACATATCTGAATTGCCAAGCTTGCCTTCCACGCAAAGGAGAGTCCCATCCGGACACGAGACAAAGTCTTCAATCTTGTATCTTCATAGTCCAACAGTCCGGCCAAAGTATATAGTCCGACAGTCCGAGGACCCCCTAATCCAGGACTCCCTCAGCGGGGCAGTGGCTTACGCGAGCGAGACGGCGGCCGGGGGCGCGAGCGCGCGGTGTGTTCATGAGGACGGGGAAAGAAGGAGACCGTGGCTCACGGCGGGGGTAGGGTTCGGGGCAACGGGGCTCGAGGAGGAAGGCGGAGACGACGCGTCGTGGAGGAGGCAGGCCGGCGAGGAGGTCCGGCGAGGTCCTCGGGCGGCGGCGGGTGCGGTCGATCCAGGCGGCGGGGTCATCGGGGGCGGGGGCGTGGTCGCCCCGATCCCGATCTGGATCGGGGGAGGCGAGTGGGGGAAGTGGGGTGACCGGGGGGTTAGGGTTTAACCGTGGGTGGGGGTTATGGGGGAGTGGGGGTGGCCGGTTGGGCCTTTGCCCAGTTAGGCCGGCCAGCTGGGCCATCTGGCCCAGTGAGGGTGGGGGTCCTTTTCCTCTCTTCGGTTTCTTTTACTTTTATGAGTAAAGTATCGTTTTCCAATTGAAATTCTTTCTGATGGACCGATTTCCCCCTTAACTTTAATACCGAATCAATCAGCCCCTCAAATCTTTAAAATCGGGTCAAATTCCCCCCAAGGTGGTTTTGGACTTGATGTTGAGTGGTTTAGACCTAGACCATGCTCTTCTCGCTGACTGGACTCGCTGACTAGGCTGACCGTGCTCCAAGGCACCGGCATGGCGGACGCCTACTCCTGGTCCTCCAAGCAGAGTTACAAGACCGACTACGTCTGGCACGACCTCACCACCGAGGACCCCGTGCACCCCGCCAGCGGCGTCGAGTACGTGCTCAAGGGCCCCGAGCTGCTCCACCTCCTCCCTGTACTTGATTTTGCGCGACGCCTCCGCCGACACATCCTCGTCCTCCTCCACCTCCAGCTGCCAGGCCGGGAACAAGAAGAAGATGCCTACAGGGCCATTAGCAGGGCCCACGACCGGCGCAAGAAATGGAGCTCCTTCGACCTCGGCCAGTACGGGGTGGCAGCCGCGCGCATCGGCACCGGGGCGGACGCGGCCATGCAGACCGGCGAGAAACACGGCCGGCACCGGGGCCTCGAGCCGTCTCCACCGCAACAGCCTACGACGAGCTCGGAGCCGACGAGATCTCGCCGCCGTCGTCGTCCAGCAGGCCCGACACGCTGGAGACGCTCATCGAGAACGACGCCCGCGTGGCCGCCGCCTCGAACACCGTCGCCACTCGGCGGGAGGAAGAGGATGCGGGCTTGGCATAGCAGGGCGTGATCGCGGGCGGGCAGATGCGCGCGTCGGCGGTGTTGATGGGGCTCATCTCCTGCGGCAGCCAAGCGGGACGCCGGTCCGGGCCGTGCGAGGCGCACAAAGCGTTTCCCGCGCGGGCGGTCAGACCTGAGCAGCAGCACGGCAGCGAACGGCTTCACGGGCGGGAGTACTTCAGCTGCAGCCCGGTGGAGACCAAGAAGACGACGAGCGGCGAGCGTGCCGGCCACAGAGGCGAGCTGGGCGCGTGTACTGAAGCGGTCATCTCCATCCAACTGTTGTGACGTGAAGTGCACGGTCAACCCAAGAAAAATGCACGGTATGGTTCAAAACCACTCAAAATCAAGTATGAAACCACTTTAGGTGGTGATTGATCTGGTTTTAGAGATTTGAGGGTGTGATTGATCCGGTATTAGAGATGAGGGGGAAATTGGTCCATTAGAGAGAATTTCAGGGGGAAAACGATACTTTCCTCTACTTTTATTTATTTTTCTAATTTTGTTTTCTTTTATTTTCCATTTATCTTAGTTTTAGTAAAATACCAAAGTGGCATCTAAATAGATGCTACAAATTAAGTCACTGCCACAATAGTTTAATACTTATAACAATTTAGTTTTGAAATTGTTTATTATTTTAAAGCATTTAACTAATTGTATTTGTTACCATTTTATTCATTTTAGAGTATTTAAATATTTTATAAAAGTGTGGTTTCTCCACCAGTATTATCCACGATTTATTTGTCACATTGAGAACATTTTAGTTTTGACTTTTGAAAACTTTAATTGTTTGACTTGATTTTGAATTTGAATTTTGAATCGGTTTTTGAACTAACTCGAGATTAACTACAGTGACAGAGGTGACGTGGCATCATTAACGGGGGATTACTGTAGGCTAATTATCCGGACGTCACAAGTCTGGAGGCCCTGAGCCGGCTGATAGATCTGCTTGGCGTGGAACTGGCAGGCCTCGCAGGATTTCACTAGCTCGGCTGCGTCGTTGAGTGCCGTGGGCCAGTAGAACCCGCTGCGGAACGCCTTGCCGACCAGGGTGCGCGATGATGAGTGGTGCCCGCAATCTCCGCCGTGTATGTCAGCTAGCAGCTCGCCCCCTTGCTTCCTGGAGATGCATCGCAAGGAAACATCATTCGGCCGTTTTATGTAAAGCTCGCCATCTTGGATGCAGTATGCCGTGGCTTGTTGGGCCACACGTTCCGCATCCTCCTCTTTCTCCAGCAGCGTCCCCTGCACCAGGTACGCCTTGAACTCCTTGGTCCAGCACCCCTCCTAAGGCTCGAGCGCCAGGAGCAGACGTGCTCTTGAGGTCGGACCGCAAGCGGGGGCTCCCGAGGTCGGTGACTGGGGGAGTTCCTCTCGAGAGGGCGTGGTATCCGCGGCCACGAGGGACGCTGAAGGCTTGAAGAGTCGCTCCACGAAGACGCCGGGTTCTTGGGGCTGGCGCCTTGATGCCCTCTTAGCGATCTCATCGGCCTCCGTGTTGGTGCCGCATGGTACATGCTGCAGTTCCAGGCCCAAGAATTGCTTCTCCATCTTGCGCACCTCCGCAAGGTACGCCTCCATGTGCTCGTCCCTTGGTTCGTACACCTTGTTAGAGAAGTTGACGAGGAGCTGGGAGTCGCCCTTGATGGTGAGACGCTTCACTCCCAAGCTGCCGCTGCCTTGAGGCCGGCGATCAACCCCTCGTACTCCGCAATGTTGTTGGAGACCTTCTCGCCCCGCTGGAAGCAGAGTTGCACGGCGTAGTAGAGCTTGTCTTGGGTGGGCGAGATGAGCACGGCTCCAGCCCCCGCACCTTGGAGTGCGAAGGCGCCATCGAAGTACATGGCCCAACCATCTGGTGCCTCACTTCCTGGCGAGAGTGACCAGCTCTGGCCAACTTCAGGTTCCGGGGCGTCGGTCCATTCGGCCATGAAGTCGGCGAGGGCGGCCCCTTTGATGACCCTAGTTGTGCTGAACTTGAGCTGAAATTCCTGAAGTTTGATGTTCCACTCGACGACCCTTCCCGCGGCATTAGGGCTCCGGAGCACCCTCTCCAGTGGGTAAGCTGAGACGACCTTGATCGGGTGGCCTTGGAAGTAATGGCACAGCTTGCGTGAGGCCACCAAGAGCGCGAGCAGGAGCTTCTGCGGCATGGGATACCGCGCTCTCGCGTCCTGCAGCACTATGCTGACGAAGTATACTGGGTGCTCGACGAAGGCGGGAGTGTCGGTGGAGCCTGTGCCCTCCGGAGGTTGTGGTGCCTCCTGAGGTGAGGGGACCTCAGGAGCCTGGCCGCTCGTCTGGGCCTCCGTGAGCCCGGGAGCGCCGTCTTGCAAGGCCTGATCATCTGCCGATGCCATCGTGGCTTCGGTGGTGCCGTCTTGGTTCTGCGCCGTCCCTGACGAGGGCGTGGTGTTACGCGGCGGGCTCTTGGTCAGGCGCTCTTCCTGGACCGACACTAAGGTCGCGCTAGCAGAGTGGGGTGTGGCGGCCAGGTAAAGCACCAGGGGCTCGAGGGGACGAGGCGCGACCATCACCGGAGGGCTGGTCAGGTATCTCTTGAGGTCTTGAAACGCCAGGTCGGTCTCTGGGGTCCACCAGGCGAATACCTCCTTGTTCGCACGCAAGAACTTCACCAATGCCTCCTCTTGATCTGGGTCGAGGTTGGCGCCTATGGTGAAGGTGGCTCCTGAGGGTCCACCTTCCTCGACCGGCACTTGCTTCATTTCAGCCCGATCTTGAGTGAACAACTGCTTCTTCTTTGCCGGCGCAGCAAGCCGAAAGCCTCCACGGAGAGCACATTAAGGCCAGCCCCGCCGTCGATGAGGGTCTTAGTGATGACTACGTTGCAGATGGTGGGCGTGCAAAGCATTGGGAGCACGCCCGAGCTGGCAGTGGTGACGGGGTGATCCCCTGAGTTGAAGGTGAGGTCGGCCTTGGGCGCCGCCCATCCCGGAGGAGCTCCTTGCTGCACAGAGGCGGCACTGATCTGGCGAAAAAACTGCTTGGTGTGGCGGTCCGAGGGTGGTGCTTGCGAGCTGCCGAGAAGGGCCGCGACGGCGAGAGGCGCCGGTGCCGCGAAGCGTGCGATGAAAAGGCCGCGCAGCACTTCCCAAGAAGCCACAGAGGATCCTGGCAGGTTGAGCAGCCAGGCGCACGGCGCGCCAGCGAGGGCCATGGGGAACCAGTTCGCCATGACCTTGTTGTCGCCTCCATCTTCTAGGATGGCCTCCTCGTATGCTAGCAGGAAGGCCGACGGATCCGCTGCACTGTCATAGCGTGGTGGCATCTCCGGATTGAACTTGGGCGGTCACTACACCCGCCGCAAGGCGGGGGTAAAGGCTCTGAGCCCCCTGGCGCCGTCATGGGCGTCCGTTGACCCAGTTGGAGGAGCAACGCCTGCCATGGGGACTGAACGGGGAGGCGGTGCTGGCGGAGAGGCGAACTTCGGCGCACCCCTACCTGGCGCGCCAAATGTCGGATCACGCGTTCCGGCAAAACCCTTGAGGTTCGAACTCTGGGGTGCGCACGAAGATCTCTCTCCCCCTAGCTCGCACTCTCACCGCGATCTCAAAGCCTAGCTCGCCGAACCCGAGGAACAAGGGACACAAGAGTTTATACTGGTTCGGGCCACCGATGTGGTGTAATACCCTACTCCAGTGTGGTGTGGTGGATTGCCTTGTAGGCCGAGGATGAACAAGTACAAGGGAAGAACAGCCTCCTGAGGAGAGGTGTTCTTGAGCTTGGTGAGCTGGTGCGTGTGAGGATGGAATGGATCCGATCCAAGATGAGTTACCTCCTATGGTGATGGCTAGTCCTATTTATAGAGGCCCTGGTCCTCTTCCCAAATTTTTAGGCGGGGTGGTATCCCACAACGGCCAATTTGAAGGGGGACAGCTAGTACAAGCTATCCTGACAAAAGGTGGTCTTCGCCTGCCAAAGGCTCCGGTGGTGACGATGTCGTGGGCTCCACGATGACCTCTGTCCCGTCGTCCTGCTGGTGTTGGTCTCGTTGCACCGATATGGAAACCTTTGCCTGATGCCTCGGGACTCCTCGCCTGCGCCTGCTCCTTTAGCACCAAAGAGGAAACCAGTACTCTGCGCCCGCTGGCGCCCGCCTGGCCTTGGTCGTCACGGCTCACGTCACGGAAACCTCACGAGGTGCCCCTCGCCTTGATCTCTCCGCTCCTCGCGAGCCAGCCTAGTGAGGCTGCCCCTGAGGAGGTCTTGTGTCGTCCGCCTCGTAAGGCTTGGCCCCTCGCGAGGGCCTTGAGTGTTTGCTGAATAAGATGGGCCATACCAGGCCGTTAGTGGAGCCACGCCGTGGGGCGCAGGCAGGCAAGTCTGGGGACCCCCGTTCCCAGGATGCCGACAATGTTGGTGAGTCCAACCCAAGGTTGAACTCCGTATTCCCATCCCCAAAGTGAAGCTTCAATCCACCATCTTCAGTAAGGACACAACGCAGGCACACATCGACATAGCCAGGTCATAGATCTTGTGTTTCCACCGGAGTGCACAAACTCGTCATTGAAGCCTTACATCCCATATCTGGCTACCGACTCCTCGATAACCGGATACCTCTGGAGAAGATACCGGAAGACAAAGAAATCCCATACCGCCTGCCTCCCACCACTGTCGCACCACCTTCGATCCAGCAGCAACAGGCTAAACATGACACCTCCGCCAGAGCCACCGTGCTTGCCGGCCGGTAGCAGGCATGACTTGACCCCTCTGCATGAGACGCCGTGCGTAGCATCCACCGGCACGCATCACCGACGGCTTCACTTGAGGGCGACAGTCATTGCTCGACGTCTCCGAAAAAACACATGTGTCACCTGCTGAGCCGTATCGGACCCGATCTGTTGATGGAGGGGACTTCCCATACCGTCCCATACAATTGTACTACATGTGTTTTTTTGTCTGTCTTTGCTTGCACCTCTACAAAGGAAGTTATACAAAAAGCAAGAAAAATGAGAGAAGTATGCAAATCTTTCTATCCAAGATTGCAAGTAGGAATATGCCTTTCTCTTAGTAGTATGGCCGAGCAAAAATAATTCAGGCTTGAAATCCTTTTGGCACTTTGTCACACCGGCAGTGCTCGACACCACCGTGTGATTGACAAGTGGGTCCCAGGGACCAGAGATTCGTGCGTGCGTGCCCAGCTGGTCGTGGGTGTTGCATCTATACTTAAGCCCATTAGGGCGTGTGTGTGTGTGGACAGACTATATTGGTGAATTCTAAAATCCCATCTCGCTTCACTCCTGTGCTCACCACCTTCTCCAAGTCTCGCTCATCCACTTCCTGATTTACCTAGCCTACTCTGGTCGCCCACGATCCAGATTGGGGCGTGACAATTCGTAATCAGAGCCAATGATTCTTGCCCCCCCAAAAAAAATCTCCGCTGCTCTGCAATCCTCTTGATCTAGAACGGTAACATCCACCATCGCAGGTGTGACTTGCTTTGGCGAGATCACCCAAAATCCCCGTCTGTGTTCGATCGGTTCAGAGAGTAAGCAACGGCGCTGTCAAAACCCTCTGCGCAGGCGCAACAGCTGCTGGCGGCCATGGATGAAAACACCACCAGCCTCAAGTCCATGCTCGAGGCTCTCATTACCCGCTCTGACAACCAAAAGATCGACAACGACAAGCGGCTTGAAGCACAAACTACCTTCAACAACTAGGTCTCCCACGAGCTGTGCAACCTCGCCAAGAAAATCAATCTCACGCAAGGCGATGTGGATGATGCATGCAAGACCATGGAGCAATCCCCTTCGCCGCCATCCACCGGATATGGCGCTGTGTTCAACCCTCCGCCGCCACCACCACTCCGCTAGCTACTCAGACCAGCACATGGGTTTCCACCATTGCTAAGGCTCTTCAATGAACGACCACCACTATTGGCGCAACTGGCTGCACTGGGACCATAGTACTGCCCGTGGCAGTCCATCATCAGCTGTTGCAAGAGATCCAGGATCAACAAGGGAAACACGTGACGACTACATCAAGCCGCCCAAGCATGACTTCTCGCGTTTCAACGACAGCGCACCCTACCTGTGGCTCGACCCATGCCGAGCCTACTTCGATCTCTATAGAATGCCGATGCAGAGTTAGGTGACCACGGCCACCCTGCACATTGAAGGGCAAGTAACACACTGGCTCCAAGCATTTCGCTGAACGCATGGCGTCCTGGCGTGGGAGGCGTTCTGTGCCGAGATCCCCAGGGAGTTTGGCGTCGACGAGTTCGAGCTAGAAATGCACAAGCTACTCCATCTATGACAAAGAGGCTCCATGAGCGAGTACTGCCAGGTATTTGAGACCCACATGTACCACCTCCTGGCACTCGATCCGACACTCAACACCAAATTCTTCATCCAGAGCAAGATAATTCGCAGCAAGTAACAAGTAACATAGTAACACGGTGCCGCAAGGTGTCCCAATCCTTTTTATTCAAAAGGACAAGCCGGAAGTACTTCTTATAGTGATTAAATCATTCTCGAGGACACACGGGAATTTCGTCTAGTTATCTTCATCATGATTCATTGACTCGCTTTCACTGCTTTGATAAGATGCTATGTGGGTGGACCGGTGCTAAGGTGTTGTTCTTACTTGAACAAGCAACCTACCTATGATTACCCCCTCTCGCAAGCATCCACAACTATGAAAGAAGAAATAAGATAAATCAAACCATAGCATGAAACATATGGCTCCAAATCAGCCCCTTACGGAATAGCAAATTAACTAGGGTAGAAGCTTCTATCACTCTCGCAACCCATCATCTACTTACTAATCCCACAATGCCTTCCCCTAGGCCCAAGCATGGTAATGTGTCATGTAGTCAGCGTTCACACGACACCACTAGATGAAGAACAAATAACACATCATCGAAACTTTGAATGAAAACCAACTTCACATGATCACTTATAACGAGATTTCTCCCATGTCCTCAAGAACAAATGAAACTACTCATAAATCATCTTCATGTTCATGATCAGAGGACAATAATATATGATTAACAATCTGTATATATGATCTTCCACCAAATAAACCAACTAGCATCAACTAGAAGATGTAATCAACACTACTAGTAACCCACATGTACCAATCTGAGGTTTGAGACAAAGATTGTATACAAGAGATGAACTAGGGTTTAGAGATGAGATGGTGCTAGTAAAGATGTTGATGGAGATGAGTCCTCCCATGATGAGAGGAGCGTTGGTGATGATGATGGCTTCGATTTCCCCCTCTCGGAGGGAAGTATCCCTGGCGGAATCATTCTGCCGGAGAGCAAAACTTCTCCTGCATAGGTTCCACCTCGAGATGGCGGCGCTTCGTCCCGAAAGTCTTCTTCTGATTTGTTTTCTTGGGCAATGGCTTAGCGGAAGATGGGCCTCGGGGCCCCTCTGTTGAACCCACAAGATTGCATGGCATGCCTCGGGGGGCCACCCAAGCTTGTGGCTCCCTGGTGACACTACAAAAAAAGACACATCCGTGACATTTTGGCCCGAACGAAATTTTTTTATGTCATGGTTATGACACTTCTATGACGATAATTGTGACAAAACCACGTATCATCATAGATGTGGTGGGCTCCTACTTCTATGCCAAAAAATCATGACAGAAAATGGGTTTTTCATCCTGGGCGGGCCGGGGACGCACCTGCATGACATTCTTTGGGCCGTCCATAACATAAAAAATCATGGTAGAAGTGAGGGCGAGGAAATTTTCAAGGAGGTCTCGGTTATGGTGGGTGGTCGAGCCGAGCGATGCAGTGTTGTTTGCGCGTTTCTCTCTCGTACGCGCACGTGGTGTGCGAGCCGTGTTTGCTATAAATGAACCCGAGCGAGGCGCTCACTTACTGAACTCGAGCGATCGATCTGTCGATCCCACTAGCTACATACATATTGAAGCCGATCAATCCCTTGGCTACTAACTGAACCCGAGCGATTCCTTGGCTGCATGGTGCTGCTAACTGAACCCAGGTGATTATTGAAGCCGATCGAGCCCCCGTGCGACACGTAGCCACCCGGTGTGTTGGGTTGCCTCTGGATGAACAGTGCATGTTGCTGCCGCGCGCGCGATACGTAAAACGAGTCGAGACGTGGTGAGTCGACCTAGCCGGTTGGTTGGCTATGTATGAACAGTTCCCGGTGGGGGTTGGATATGAATACAGGACCCCAACCATGTGTAGGCAGTTGCCGCTGGATGAACAGGACCCCGTGATAGTAGGCGGTTGTCGCTGGATGAACATGACCCTAAGGAGGCCGCCACATCCCAGCCGGTTGGGGGTGGACGAACAGGACCCCGTGGAGGCTCTATGAACAGTAGCCGATGGAGTATGGACGACAACTGTGGATGAACAGTAGCCCGTGGAATCCCGTATTGTGGTACTCCACACCCGTCCCGATGAACAGGACCCCATTTCGACCCTAGGCGCTCCAACAAAAGTTCGGTTCCTCCGTTTTGCGGTACGCCAGACCCTTCCTGATGAACAGGATCCTGTTTCAACCGTGGCCGGTAGAAGAGAAGGCCATTTCCTCCGTTCTGCGGTACACCAGACCCCGTTTCGGCTGTTCCGTCCAAGCCGGTTGGCTCCCGTTGCACAGGACGCATTCCGACCCAGTCTGTTGCCTCCAGATGAACAGGACAATGTTTCTCCGTTCCAACCCAGCCAGTTGGCTGGCCGATGAACGGGACGCCGTTGCTGCCGTCTGTTGCCTCTCCATGTACACGAGCCCTGGCCATCCGTATGCGCGAGTACGCATTCGAGACCCCGCATGTATGTACGTACGTGGCTGTATTTTTTGCCATGTGGATGTACGTATATGTACAGGATTTAGACGGGACTGCGTGAACTACTACGTCGGGTGCTCTACTACGACACGTGCCGCTAATTACTCGGCCACGGTTCATACTTGCAGAGAGACCGATCGACCAGTACGTACGTACACGTTCGCGACCAGACAGACAACGCAAGTACGCTTCGACCGGATGGGTCCCAGCTATCAGGGAGGATAAGGACACTTTCCTTGCGTGCGAAGATATAGCTGTTGGGTCCCAGATGTGAGGGGAGGAATCATTTTTTATTTTGCGAGTAATAAGGAAGCACTTTCTTGTGTTCAAAGATGTAGCTGGTGGGTCCAGCTGTCAGCCTCACCGACTAAAGTCCTCTCCCGATGACTGTCGTTCGTTGACCCCGTTGACCACGCCGCGCCGAGAGCGTCAAGGCGGTGGACGACAGCAAGTGTTGGGGAACGTAGCATGCAATTTCAAAAAAATTCCTACGCACATGCAAGATCTATCTTGGAGATGCATAGCAACGAGAAGGGGAGAGTGTGTCCACGTACCCTCGTAGACCAAAAGCAGAAGCATTAGTTTAACACGGTTGATGTAGTCGAACGTCTTTGCGATCCAACTGATCAAGTACTGAACGTACGGCACCTCCGAGTTCAGCACACGTTCAGCTCGATGACGTCACTCAAACTCTTGATCCAACAAAGTGTTGAGGGAGAGTTTCATCAGCACGACGGTGTGGTGATGTGATCTGTGCAGGGCTTCGCCTAAGCACTATGACAATATGACTGGAGGAGTAAACCGTGGAGGGAGACGCCGCACACGGCTTGGAACAATTGGTGCGTTTCCAAGGGGTGCCCTACCCACGTATATAAAGGAGGAGAGGGAGAAGGCCGGCCCTAGGGGGCGCGCCATGGGGGGGGGGAACCGACTTGGACTCCTAGTCCTAGTCGGCCCCCCTTCCTTCTAACGGAGGGGGAAGGGGGAAGGAGAGGAGAGGGAGAAGGAAATGGGGCCGCACCCCCTCCCCTTGTCCTATTCGGACTCCCCTTGGGGGAGGGGGGAGGGCGCGCGCCACCCCCTTGTGGGCTGCCCTCTCTCTCCCCTATGGCCTATGAGGCCCAATACTTTCCCTGGGGGGTTCCGGTAACCTCCCAGTACTCCGAAAAATACCCGAAACATTCCGGAACTATTCCGGCGTCCTTTATTTCTTTACCTCTCGACCATTTCAAGACTCCTCGTCATGTCCGTGATCTCATCCGGGACTCCGAACAATCTTCGGTCACCAAAACACATAACTCATAATACAAATCGTCATCGAATGTTAAGCGTGCGGACCCTACGGGTTTGAGAACTATGTAGACATGACCGAGACACATCTCCGGTCAATAACCAACAGCGGAACCTGGATGCTCATATTGGTTCCCACATATTCTACGAAGATCTTAATCGGTCAAACCGCAATGACAACTTACGTTATTCCCTTTGTCATCGGTATGTTTACTTGCCCGAGATTCGATTGTCGGTATCTTCATACCTAGTTCAATCTCGTTACCGGCAAGTCTCTTTACTCATTCCGTAATGCAACATCCTATAACTAACTCATTAGTCACATTGCTTGCAAGGCTTATCATGATGTGCATTACCGAGAGGGCCCAGAGATACCTCTCCGATACTCGGAGTGACAAATCCTAATCTTGATCTATGCCAACCCAACAAACACCTTCGGAGACACCTGTAGAGCATCTTTATAATCACACAATTACGTTGAGACGTTTGATAGCACACAAGGTGTTCCTTCAGTATTCGGGAGTTGCATAACCTCATAGTCAACGGAATATGTACAAGTCATGAAGAAAGCAATAGCAATAAAACTTAACGATCATTATGCTAAGCTAACGGATGGGTCTTGTCCATCACATCATTCTCCTAATGATGTGATCCCGTTCATCAAATGACAACACATGTCTATGGTCAGGAAACTTAACCATCTTTGATTAATGAGCTAGTCAAGTAGAGGCATACTAGGGACACTTTGTTTTGTCTATGTATTCACATATGTATCAAGTTTCCGGTTAATACAATTCTAGCATGAATAATAAACATTTATCATGATATAAGGAAATATAAATAACAACTTTATTATTGCCTCTAGGGCATATTTCCTTCAGTCCCACTTGCACTAGAGTCAATAATCTAGATTACATTGTAATGATTCTAACACCCATGGAGTCTTGGTGCTGATCATGTTTTGCTCGTGGAAGAGGCTTAGTCAACGGGTCTGCAACATTCAGATCCGTATGTATTTTGCAAATCTGTGTGTCTCCCTCATTGACTTGATCACGGATGGAGTTGAAGCGTCTCTTAATGTGTTTGGTTCTCTTGTGAAATCTGGATTCCTTTGCTAAGGCAATTGCTCTAGTATTGTGACAAAAGATTTTCATTGGACCCGATGCACTAGGTATTACACCTAGATCGGATATGAACTCCTTCATCCAAACTCCTTCATTTGCTGCTTCCGAAGCAGCTATGTACTCCGCTTCACACGTAGATCCCGCTATGACGCTTTGCTTGGAACTGCACCAACTGACACCTCCACCGTTCAATATAAATACGTATCTGGTTTGTGACTTAGAGTCATCCGGATCAGTGTCAAAGCTAGCATTGACGTAACCATTTACGATGAGTTCTTTGTCACCCCCATAAACGAGAAACATATCCTTAGTCCTTTTAAGGTATTTCAGGATGTTCCTGACCGCTGTCCAGTGATCCACTCCTGGATTACTTTGGTACCTCCCTGCTAAACTTATAGCAAGGCACACATCAGGTCTAGTACACAACATTGCATACATGATAGAACCTATGGCTGAGGCATAGGGAATGACTTTCATTTTCTCTCTATCTTCTGTGGCCCGGCATTGAGTCTGACTCAATTTCACACCTTGTAACACATGCAAGAACCCTTTCTTTGGCTGATCCATTTTGAACTTCTTCAAAACTTTATCAAGGTATGTGCTTTATGAAAGTCCAATTAAGCGTCTTGATCTATCTCTGTAGATCTTGATGCCCAATATATAAGCAGCTTCACCGAGGACTTTCATTGAAAAATTCTTATTCAAGTATCCTTTTATGCTATCCAGAAATTCTATATCATTTCCAATCAACAATATGTCATCCACATATAAAATTAGAAATGCTACAGAGCTCTCACTCACTTTCTTGTAAATACAGGCTTCTCCGAAAGTCCATATAAAACCATATGCTTTGATCACACTATCAAAGCGTATATTCCAACTCCGAGAGGTTTGCACCCGTCCATAAATGGATCGCTGGAGCTTGCACACTTTGTTAGCACCTTTAGGATCGACAAAACTTTCTAGTTGCATCATATACAACTCTTCTTTTAGAAATCCATTAAGGAATGCAGTTTTGATGTCCATTTGCCAGATTTCATAATCATAAAATGCGGCAATTGCTAACATGATTCAGACAGACTTAAGCATCGCTACGGGTGAGAATGTCTCATCGTAGTCAACTCCTTGAACTTGTCGAAAACCTTTCACAACAAGTCGAGCTTTGTAGACAGTAACATTACCATCAGCATCAGTCTTCTTCTTGAAGATCCATTTATTCTCTATGGCTTGCCGATCATCGGGCAAGTCAACCAAAGTCCATACTTTGTTCTCATACATGGATCCCACCTCAGATTTCATGGCCTCAAGCCATTTTGCGGAATTTGGGCTCATCATCGCTTCCTCATAGTTCGTAGGTTCGTCATGGTCTAGTAACATGACTTCCAGAACATGATTACCGTACCACTCCAGCGCGGAACATACTCTGGTTGACCTATGAGGTTCGGTAGTAACTTGATCTGAAGTTTTATGATCATCATCATTAGCTTCCTCACTAATTGGTGTAGGCATCACTGGAACTGATTTCTGTGATGAACTACTTTCCAATTCAAGAGAAGGTACAATTACCTCATCAAGTTCTACTTTCCTCCCACCCACTTCTTTCGAGAGAAACTCCTTCTCTAGAAAGGATCCATTCTTAGCAACAAAGATCTTGCCTTCGGATATGTGATAGAAGGTGTACCCAATAGTTTCTTTTGGGTATGCTATGAAGACGCACTTCTCCGATTTGGGTTTGAGCTTATCAGGCTGAAGCTTTTCACAAAAGCATTGCAACTCCAACCTTTAAGAAACGACATCTTAGGTTTCTTGCCAAACCATAGTTCATACGGTGTCGTCTCAATGAATTTAGATGGTGCCCTATTTAACGTGAATGAGCTATCTCTAATGCATAACCCAAAAACGATAGTGGTAAATCGGTAAGAGACATCATAGATCGCACCATATCTAATAAAGTACGGTTACGATGTTCAGACACACCATTACGCTGTGGTGTTCTAGGTGGCGTGAGTTGCGAAACTATTGCACATTGTTTTAAATGAAGGCCAAAGTCGTAACTAAATATTCGCCCCCACGATCAGATCGTAGAAACTTTATTTTCTTGTTACGATGATTCTCCACTTCACTCTGAAATTCTTTGAACTTTTCAAATGTTTCAGACTTGTGTTTCATTAAGTAGATATACCCATATCTGCTCAAATCATCTGTGAAGGTCAGAAAATAACGATACCTGCCGCGAGCCTCAACACTCGTCGGACCGCATACATCAGTATGTATTATTTCCAATAAGACAGTAGCTCGCTCCATTGTTCCGGAGAACAGAGTCTTAGTCATCTTGCCCATGAGGCATGGTTCGCAAGCATCAAATGATTCATAATCAAGTGATTCCGAAAGCCATCTGTATGGAGTTTCTTCATGCGCTTTACACCAATATGACCTAAACGGCAATGCCACAAATATGTTGCACTATCATTATCAACTTTGCATCTTTTGGCATCAATGTTATGAATATGTGTATCACTAGATCGAGATTCAACAAAAATAGACCACTCGTCAAGGCTACATGACCATAAAAGATATTACTCATATAAATAGAACAACCATTATTCTCTGATTTAAATGAATAATCATCTCGCATCAAACAAGATCCAGATATAATGTTCATGCTCAACACTGGCACTAAATAACAATTATTCAGCTCTAAAACTAATCCCAGAGGTAGGTGTAGAGGTAGCGTGCCGACGGCGATCACATCGACCTTGGAACCATTCCCGACGCGCATCGTCACCTCGTCCTTAGCCAATCTTCATTTAGTCCGTAGCCCCTGTTTCGAGTTGCAAATATGAGCAACAGAACCAGTATCAAATACCCAGGCACTACTACAAGCATTAGTAAGGTACACATCAATAACATGTATATCAAATATACCTTTTTTCACTTTGCCATCCTTCTTATCCACCAAATACTTTGGGCAGTTCTGCTTCCAGTGTCCAGTCCCTTTGTAGTAGAAGCACTCAGTTTCAGGCTTAGGTCCAGACTTGGGCTTCTTCCCGGGAGTGGCTGTCGGATTTCGGGTTCCACAGACCCTTGAGAGGTTCGAACTCTGGGGTGCGCACGAAGAACACTAACTCCCCAGCATGCACACTCAGCGATTCCACGACCTAGCTCGACGAATCCAAAGAACAAGAGACACTGGGGTTTATACTGGTTCGGGCCACCGTGTGGTGTAATACCCTACTCTAGTGTTGTGGTGGATTGCCTCGGAGGGCTGAGGATGAACTAGTACAGTGGATGAACAACCTCAGGAGGAGAGGTGTTCTTGAGCTCGAAGAGCTGGTGAGGGGGTAGGGTGATCTAAATGATCCGCCCCCTCTACGGTGGTGGCTAAGTCCTATTTATAGTGGCCTTGGCCCTCTTCCCAAATGTAGGCGGGAAGGGATCCCACAACGGCCAAGTTTGAAGGGAGACAACTAGTACAAGCTATCCTGACAAAAGTAGTCTTCGCCTGCCAAAGGCTCTGGTGGTGACGCCGTCGTGGGCTCCGCAATGACCTCCGTCCTGGCATCCTGCTGGTCTTTGTCTCGTTGCATCAATAAGGAAACCTTTGCTTGATTCCTCGAGACTCCGCGCCCGCGCCTTGCCTCCTTGGCGCCAAAGGGGAAACTGGTACACTGCGCCCGTTGGCGCCCGCCTGGCCTTGATCGTCATGGCTCACATCACGCAAACCTCGCGAGGTGCTCCTTGCATAGATATCTCCGCTCCTCAGGAGCTTGCCTGGTGTGGCCGCCCCCAGGGAGGTCTTGGTGCCGTTCGCCACGTGAGGCTTGGTTCCTCGCGAGGGTCTTGAGCTGTTGCTGCTGAAGCTGGGCCGTACCGGGCCGTTGATGAAGCCACGCCTTGGGCCGCAGGCAGGCAAGTCTGGGTACCCCCATTCCCAGGACGCCGACAGTAGCCCCTGGGCCCAAGGCGTGCTCGGACTTGGCTTCGAGGCGAAGCCAAAGAGCAAGTGCGGAGCGCCACGGGCCCCAACAGCCTGTGGCCTCGGTCGATGCGTGGTGATTGATGGGACGTGGGTGCCTCCGCTTCCCCACGCTGCCTCTGCAACCGCCCTCGACTTGACGAGACCCCGCTGCATGTAGAGAAAAACCATCATTATGCGCGATCATGGAGGCCAGCGGTTGGCCTCCTTCTGGCTATAAATGAGGGGGGGGGTGAAGCCCCCGTTGCTCATCTCCTTCTCCTCGCCGCCTGCTCCTTCTTCTTCTTCCTCGCTTTCGCCGTATTGCCACAGCCCCGATGGCACCAACGAAGAGGTTCTCAGCCACGCAGAAGGGGAAGGCTCGCCAGGAGGGGCCCGGCTCGCCACCTCCCAAGAGGGGGCGGGGTCGCCCCCGCAAGCACGCCGCAACCCCCGCTGTGGCTCCCCGGGGGAACGGGCGTACTCCATCGGGGACCGGCGTCGTCCTCGGCGGCCGCAGCGGCGTCTCCTCCCACGGCGGGAGCCGCTCGAGGCGAATCAGCCCTTGCGCCGAAGGGAGGCGCGCCGTGGTCGCCCAGCCTCCTCGGCCACACTTCCACTCAGCAGAGGTGCTGCCAGAGTTCGTCATGTGGTCAGAGAGTCCCACTGGCACTTGGCTTCAGCTTCCGTGCTCCTTTGCCGGCGAGCTGCCGGTCGCGGGTCCTGGCGGCCTCTGGCTGCAGGCTGATGGTTGCTGCAGCAAGGCCTCTTGGGTCACGGTGGAGGTCTCCGCCGCATGCAATGTGGCCCTGGCCCGTGGCTGGCAGGCGTTCGCCCATGCGCGCGGCCTGAGCAGGAGGTGCACCCTCCACTTCAAGTACGACGGCGTAGCGATCCTCTTCGTGAGGGTGTTTGGGGAAGATGGCCGTCGCGCAGGCTGCTGCCCCGAAGACAGCGACAGTGAGATCGGCCTTGGCGACGGTCGTGGTGGTGCCGAGGGCGAGATTGCCCTTGGTGACGGCTGTGACTCGTCAAACGGCGGCAGCTCCTCCGCCAGCGAGAGCACCAGCAGCGGCGGTTACGACCAGCCGCCTCACCGCCGCACTCGCTTCAAGGACGGCGACGGGTCGTCCCGCCGTCACGCGGCAGTGAAGCACGAGGAGGGCTCGGACTGAGCTGGGCTCGGGAGCTGCTGCGGTCGTGCGAGCTGCTTTTGTTTAACCTTCCTTTTCTTCCTGCATTTGAAAAAAGTAGATGGCCCTGCTGGGGCATGTAATGAATTGTGGTACTTATGCCGCTATGCTATGTTTATTGCTCTTGTGTTATGCTATTATATGCGTGCTCCACATAGATGTAGAAGGATAACTTAGCTTGATGCGCTTGGGGTAGCTTCCCGTCTTGCGAGGGCGCACCTCGTGGCATCTGGTGAGGCCTCTTTGCTGCCGGCTCGGGAGGCATCATGAAGCTGCAGATTTTGTTTAGGAAATCCTTGTGCGAGCCCTCTCGCATGGGCTAATCATGGCTTAACGCACCACGTCGCGGTACCCGGGGGGCACGGACTTAAGAGGGTGCGCCAATCACGAGCTCATTCGAGGGCGCCTCGCGAAGATCAAGGGAGTTGAAGCTCTAGGGCAATAGGGCTTTGGCGAGGTGTGTCAGTCCGCGGTCCAGGTTAGCCCAGCGCACGCACACACCTGCCCAGCCCCCGCGCGAGGCGCACAAGGGAGAGCGTTGGGCAACTGCCGCCCTCCCTTACGCAAGACAAAGAAGCAAGCAAGGAAAAAGAGGGACACTCAACCAAGCAATCGAGAAACGCCAGAACTCCAAACTTCATTAATAGGTTGCAAACTAGCTACAGAAAGCAAATGAACAGCCGCGTCCAGCACCTAATCTAGTCTTCTCACCAGCGCGGAGCTAAGTGCTGCCACTAGGACGTGGGAGGGAGCCCCCGAGGCCCGAGGGCGGCACTCCAGAGACTCCGGGGTGTGTACAACCCCACTCATTATTACGTGAGAGTGTCATGAGCGGGGACCTTCACAGGCATGAGGCCTTGCTTCATGGGTAGAGCTTCCGGAGGTGCTGGATGTTCCAGGTGTTCTGGATGGGGACCCCGTCCTGCGTCTCCAGGTGCACGGCGCCAGGCCTGGAGACACGGGCAATCCTGAACGGGCCCTCCCACATGGGCGAGAGCTTATGCAGCCCCTCCCGGGAGAGCACCCTGAAAGCACAAGTGCTCCCTGGATGGTTTTGGTAATTAATGTCAACATATCTCTTGTTGGACTAATGTTTTTATCTAGAATATTTCAGACAAGTTCAACAGATGGAGTGGCGTGGACAAGAGAATGTGGAACCCCTTCAAGATGCTAAGGACAAAGGATTGACTCAAGCTCAAAAGCTAAGACTCTACATTTTACTTTTAGTGATCCAAGATCACATTGAGTCCATAGGAAAAGCCAATACTATTAAAAGGGAATGAGGTGTTGCTTAATGGCTTGCTTGCTCAAAATGCTTAGTGATATGCTCCAAAAACCCTCAACCACTTTCTCATATCCACATATGTCCCAAACCAAAAGTCAAACTCGGCGCCATCGAGTTAACTTGACATAGCCACTGCCACAAACCCTAGTCAATTTGGTCTCACCGATGGGATCCCGGTCTCACCAAGATGGGCTTGCAAACTCTCTGGTTCCTGTTGCAATAATTTCGACCCAACCGAGATTTGTAATCGGTCTCACCGAGTTTGCTTGACCAACTCTCTGGTTAGCTCATTACCAAAATCGGTCCCACCGAGTTTGTGTAATCGGTCAAACCGAGATGAGGTTTTACCCTAACCCTAGCACATAGGTCCCACCAAGTTGATCACATCGGTCCCACTGAAATGCCTAACGGTCACATTATGAACAAAATCGGTCCGACCAAGTTTTCTGATTCGGTCTCACCGAGTTTGGTGAATTGTGTGTAATGGTTAGATTTTGTGTGGAGGCTATATATACCCCTCCACCCACTCTTCACTCGTGAGGAGAGCCATCAGAACATGCCTACACTTCCAACATACATTTTCCGAGAGAGAACCACCTACTCATGTGTTGTGGTCAAGATATTCCATTCCAACCACATAAATCTTGATCTCTAGCCTTCTCGAACTTGGTTTCCACTCAAATCATCTTTCCACCAAATCCAAATCTATGTGAGAGAGAGTTGAGTGTTGGGGAGACTATCATTTGAAGCACAAGAGCAAGGAGTTCATCATCAACACACCATCTATTACCTTTTGGAGAGTGGTGTCTCCTAGATTGGTTAGGTGTCACTTGGGAGCCTCCGTCAAGATTGTGGAGTTGAACCAAGGAGTTTGTACGGGCAAGGAGATCACCTACTTCGTGAAGATCTACCCTAGTGAGGCAAGTCCTTCATGGGCGATTACCATGGTAGGATAGACAAGGTTGCTTCTTCATGGACCCTTCGTGGGTGGAGCCCTCCGTGGACTCGCGCAACCGTTACCCTTCGTGGGTTGAAGTCTCCATCAATGTGGATGTACGATAGCACCACCTATCGGAACCACGCCAAAAATCTCCGTGTCTTCAATTGCGTTTGCACACTCCAATCCTATCCCTTTACATTCTCGCAAATTGCATGCTTTACTTTCCACTGCTCATATACTCTTGGCATGCTTGCTTGATATGTATTGTGAATGTTTAAACATGTGCTAAAACTCCACCTTAACTTGAAGAAACGAAAAACTGCTACTTTTCTTTGCTAAGAGTCTATTCACCCCCCTATAGACACCTCTTCTCGATCCTTTCAATTGGTATCAGAACATTGGTCTCCATTGCTTTGGTTTAATCACCTTTGGAGGAAGATGGATGAGTCTACGTTGGGGAGTCTTAGACGTAGAGTGCCTATGCTTGATGGATAGTACTTTCATGAGTGAAAAAATGAGATGCTTGTGATTTTCAGTGAATATCATTTGAGCAAGTATATTACTAGCCCTTGTGCACCTCATGTTGATCCTATGCATCCTACCCTTGATGAGTCCATTGACATGATCCGCAACCTTAGAACTGTTAATCTTATCACTAGAGGTTTGCCTAGAAACTTGATTGGTTGCTTGCCTACTCTTGATTGTGCCTACACTATATGGAGATTTCTTGAGGAACGATTTCCAAGCTATTCCTTGAAAAACTTAGATGAGATTCTTCACAAGTCTATTGCTTTGACTAAGATGAGTCCAAATGATCCCAAGTATGGTGATTGCTTGTTTGAGCTTTGTGACCTTATGCATGCCAAAGGAGATGTTGGAATCATTAGCAATATCATCTCCGAAGTCATTAGAATCCATAAAGATGCACATTGTCATGGTCATAAAACTAATGAATCACTCTCTCTAGGAATCGATCCATCACAAGACGATGTTGAACACGGATACTATGATGAGGATGATGATAGTGACTTTGATCTCGATGAGTCTATGAGACACTTTGGTCTTATGGCTAATCTTCGCGGCTACATGGCTAGAGGAAAGGAATGGGTCCTTGATAGTGGATGTACCGATTATATGACCGGAGATAAGGACATGTTTCGTGAGCTTGCTGAAAACGACGGCCCTCAAAAGTATGTCACCTTTGGTGATAACTCAAAGGGTAAGGTGGTTGGCCTTGGTAAGGTGGCCATCTCACATGATAGCTCCATACAAAATGTTATGCTCGTTGAATCTCTTGGCTATAATCTACTTTCTGTATCTAGACTTGCTGATTTTGGCTTCAATGTCCTATTCACTGAAGTAGATTGCCAAGTGTTTCGTAGAGATAACCATAATATGGTCTTTACCGGTATATGTAGAGGTGATCTATACATTGTTGATTTCACTAAAAAGGCTCAACCTAAAACTTGCTTTATTGCTAAATCTTCTAAAGGTTGGTTGTGACATAGAAGGTTAGGCCATGTGGGCATGCGAAATCTTGATAAGCTTATTAAAGGTAATCATATCCTTGGAGTGAAAGATGTTATATTTGACAAGGATAGATTATGTAGTGCTTTTCAAGCAGAAAAACAAGTTGGAGGAAGTCACCCCATGAAGAACATCATGACCACGAGAAGACCGCTCGAGCTACTTCATATGGATCTCTTCGGTCCCTATGCCTACAAGAGTCTCGGTGGAAACTCATTTGGTCTAGTCATAGTCGATGATTATTCAAGATTTACGTGAGTCTTCTTTCTTGATGATAAATCGCAGGTCCAAAAGATCTTCAAGAACTTCACTAGGAAGGCCCCAAATTAATTTGAAGTGAAGATCAATAAGGTTCGCAGAGACAACGGAACGGAGTTCAAGGACGCAAATGTGGATACCTTTCTTGAGGAAGAAGGGATTTCACACGAGTTCTCGGCTACGTACACACCTCAACAGAATGGAGTTGTTGAGAGGAAGAACCGAACTCTTATTGAGATGGCAAGAACGATGCTTGATGAGTACAAGACGCCAAAACACTTTTGGGCAGAAGCGGTTGAGACGGCTTGTCATGCAACAAATCGCTTGTATCTTCACAAGCTACTCGGCAAGACGGCATACGAGCTTCTCACCAGTAACAAACCCCAAATTGGATACTTTCGAGTATTTGGCTCAAAGTGTTACATTCTTGATAAGCATCGTTGTTCCAAATTTGCTCCCAAATATCATGAGGGTTTCCTACTTGGTTATGGCTCAAACTCTCACTCCTATCGTGTCTACAATAATTTCACCCGAAAGGTTGAAGAGACGGTAGATGTGAAGTTTGATGAATCTAACGGCTCGCAAGTAGAGCAATTGCCAATTGATGTAGGAGACAAAGACCCTTCGAAAGCGATTCAATAATTTTCTATTGGCAAGATCCGTCCAACGGAGGTGAAGGAGAGTACCTCGTTCATCCAAGTGGAAGCTTCTACCTCACGACAAGGTGAACCAAGAATTGACACAAAAGCATCCACAAGTGGGACACACCAAGATGAAGAAAATGAGGAAGTCCACCAAGATGAACCTCATCAACCTCCTTCTCCACCACGACAAGAGAAGGACAACGTCAACAATGAAGAAGGCCAAGAAGAAGGACAAGATGATGAAGAAAATGTTCCACCCCGACAGAAGTAAAATCTCTCATGAGTTCGAGCAAGAGTCTCAAGAGACCATCCCGTGGAACAAATCTTCAATGATATCCAAACTGGGAGAATCACTCGCTCTAAAACTCGTTTGGCTAACTTTTGTGAACATTATTCATTCATCTCTTGCATTGAACATATGAAGGTTGAAGAAGCATTGGAAGATCCAGATTGGATAAATGCCATGCATGAAGAGCTACACAACTTTGAGAGAAACCAAGTGTGGACATTGGTCGAGAAGCCCGACAACAACCACAACATCATTGGTACAAAATGGGTGTTTCGCAACAAGCAAGACAAAGATGGTCAAGTCGTCCGCAACAAAGCACGTCTCGTCGCCCAAGGCTATACTCAAGTCGAAGGTATGGACTATGGTGAGACATACGCCCCAGTTGCTAGACTTGAGTCCATCGCATCTTACTTGCCTATGCTAATCACCATGATATCACCTTGTACCAAATGGATATTAAAAGTGCTTTTTTAAATGGTGAAATCGAGGAGGAAGTTTATGTTAAGCAACCTCCCGGCTTTGTCAACCCTAAGAAACCAAACCATGTCTACAAACTTCACAAAGCTCTTTATGGTCTTAAACAAGCTCCTAGAGCGTGGTACAAATGCTTGACCAAGTTCCTTATTGAGAAAGGCTTTGAGATTGGAAAGATATATTCTACTATTTTTACTAAAAGGGTTAATGGTGAATTATTTGTGTGCCAAATTTATGTTGATGATATCATATTTGGTTCAACTAACCCTCATTTTAGTGAAAAGTTTGGGAAGCTAATGTCGAAGAAGTTTGGCAGACGCTTTAAGCCGCCTGGGTTCCCAACGTAAACCAGTTCCACCTAATATTTTCCTGGACGTTTTGCATAATCCGTCCGTCAAGCTCCATGGCGAAGAGGATTTGGCTGTTCCTGATCTGGAGGCTCAATTGGTGGCAGCCCTACGTATTATCCCGGATTGGACGGTTCCGTATCTGGCGTATATAAACCGGGGCGAGTTACCAGAGGATGAAACTTTGGCCAGACAGATAACCCGGCGGTCCAAGTCCATGACTATTATCAATGGAGAGTTACATCATTGCAGTGTGACAGGGGTGTTTCAACGATGTGTATCTCCTGAGGAAGGCTGTGATATTTTGCGTGAGATCCACAAAGGAGATTGTGGGCACCACGCTGGTTCAAAATCTTTGGTGGCCAAGGCGTTTCATCACGATTTTTATTGGTTGACAGCTCATGCTGATGCCGAGGACTTGGTTAAAAGATGTGATGGATGTCAAAAATTCTCACAGCGTGTTCATGTACCAGCTCAAGAATTGAGGATGATTCCAATCACCTGGCCGTTTGCAACTTTGGGGCTGGATATGGTTGGGCCTTTCAAGAGGTCCAAGGACAAGAAGACCCAACTTTTGGTGGCAGTTGATAAGTTCACAAAATGGGTGGAGGCAGAGCCAGTTAGTAAGTGTGATGCAGCCATGGCAGTTCAATTCATCGAAAAGGTGATATTCCGGTTTGGCTTTCCACACATCATTATAACAGACAATGGTACCAATCTGTCAAAGGGTGCCATGAAGGAGTTCTGTCAACGGGAGCACATCCGGCTTGACGTGTCATCAGTGGCTCACCCCCAGTCTAATGGTCAAGCGGAGAGGGCCAATCAAGAGATCTTGAGAGGCATCAAACCCCGGCTTATGGTTCCTTTGCAACGGACGTCGGGTTGTTGGGTTGAGGAGTTACCTTCAGTATTATGGAGCATCAATACCACACCCAACAGATCAACAGGCTACACACCGTTCTTCATGGTTTATGGAGCGGAAGCAGTTCTTCCTAGTGACATCCGTCATGACTCGCCTCGTGTAGCGGCATATGTTGAAGCGGATAACGAGAAGGCACGGCAGGAAGCTCTTGACCTGTTAGATGAGGAGCGTGACATGGCGGCGGCCCGTTCGGCGATTTATCAGCAAGATCTGCGTCGTTATCATAGCCGCCGGGTTAGAACCAGAACCTTTCAAGAAGGAGATTTGGTGCTTCGACTCATCCAGGATCAGACGAATATGCACAAGCTATCCCCCCCTTGGGAAGGGCCTTTTGTGGTCAACAAGGATTTGCACAATGGGTCGTACTACCTAATCAATGTTCGAGAGCGCAAAGACTCACGTAAATCGGAGGAGGAGACCAATCGGCCGTGGAATATTGCTCATCTTCGGCCCTACTATACTTGAGTTGCAGGCTCTGCTTATGTACATATTATGACATTGTATATATTATGATCAATATAATAAACCGGAACCTCGGCTAAAGCGGGGTATCTGTTGTTTTTTTTACATCACGTGTGGTTACATGGAGCTTACAAAGCGGCATCCGGTTTACCCCTTGATTTAGCTTTTTAAAGCTTGATATCACATCACTTGGGGGCTTGGTCGTATACGAACCATAGCTACACCTTTTGATCGGCGCAATGCCACAACATCACTTGGGGGCTTGGTCGTATCCAAACCATAGCTACACCTTTTGATCAGCGTAATGCCACAACATCAATTGGGAGCATGGTCGAACCCGAACCATGACTACGCCTCTTGATCGACGTAAATCCACAGAATCACTTGGGGGCTTGGTCGTATCCGAACCATAGCCACGCCTCTTGATCGGCGTAATGCCACAACATCACTTGGGAGCATGGTCGAACCCGAACCATGACTACGCCTCTTGATAGGTGTAAAGCCACGGAATCACTTGGGGGCTTGGTCGAACCCGAACCATAGCAATGCCTTTTGATCGGCGTAATGCCACAGCATCATTTGGGGGCTTGGTCGAACCCGAACCATAGCAACACCTCTTGATCAAATTTGGGGCCTGGCAGCCCGTGAAAAGCCTCGACTACAATGGTTTTATTTGCCTTTTGCTAAGTTTCTTTTCCTTTTGCTAAGATTTGTGATGTTTTCAAACCGGTGTTTATCAACCCGGTTGGGCTGTCAACTACAAGTTGTCAGTACATGACCAAGTTATAATCCGGAGACTATCAGCCCGGTCTGGTTTTGACTCATAGTCACCAGTATGGAATAAGCCGGTGTTTATTTAACCCGGCCTGGAGTTAACTATAAGTTGCCAGGATGATCATCCGGTGTTTATCATAACCCGGCATCACTTATTATATACCAGCATAACATGGTTTGAGTTATCAATACTCAGTATTTGGGTCGTCACCCTTATTACAAGAATGTTGGTAAACCAACAAAGTGATTTCAATATCACATGTATGATATGTTTCATATTTCATTATTTAAAGCTATGGTTATCAACCTTGGCTATATATTGGGCATTATGACCCGTCCGGCGGTAAACCGCCAGGACAGTTTTCACTTTGTTTTATGCAGAAACAGGGCTATATAAAACCAATAAAGATCATAAGCAAACATAGCATGACGGATTAACAATATTGTGTGCAACAAGTATGCACGATGGCATATCAGATCAACTATTCAAGCTAGCCTATTACAAGGCGTTTCGACTGCCCAAAAGAATGATTGTTTTTCACAAGGATGATAATAGGCACAAGTTAAACCGGCTTCCGAATTATGATTCTGCCTCAGGTTGATGTGAAGGTTGCGGATCTTCCTGCGCCGGTTCATCCTCCTTCTCTCCACCCAGTGGCTGGAAGTCAATAGTTATCCAATCAATTCCTGATAAGGCTTGAAAGATAGCTTCGTCATGTATAAGATCAGACGGTTCAACATCAGGAGTGTAAGTGTGCTTACGGATCAGCGGGATCAGATTTTCCATGTCATAAGTTGGAGCACTTATTCGCTTGCCGCTGGCATCATATACATTCTGGTAAACTGACAAGTTAGTATCTTCAGCCAACTTACTTGCCAGTGGTCGCATCTCTCTTGTGATAGCCCGGAGATCGTCATTGTTAAATTCTGAACCGTCCTCTTTTTGGCTTGGGTAACCATTTCCAACGTCTTCCGGATCAAGGTCAGAGATCCAGGCCTTGGCGCGCGTCAGTGCAGTAAGGGCACCGGACCTAGCAGCGGATTTCTTCAATTCCACAATCTGGGCAGGCATCATAGACAATTTTCCAGTGTTTCCTTGATTAGCGATGGGGGCGGATGGTTATTGGAAGCTGTGCAGATGGCTCGTTGCGCGCCGGTATAAAGCTGCTCTACCAAAGTATAGACGACCTTCAATTTTTTGCGCATATCTGCGCCAAGATGAGTAACACGGCTACCTGCAAAAGGATCAAATTATTATTAAACCGGGAGTTTTTATAACTGGTGTTGTTACATATTGGTGAAGAGATTGTTACCAAAGATGGCAGAGGTCATGGCATCAATCTGCCGCTTCAGGCTGCTCAGCTCTTCTGTGGCCGGTTTAAGGGCGTTTTCCGCATCTTCTGCCCGCTTTAACAAGGTGGCTTTTTCAGTTTCCCAATCTGCCCGTTCGCCTTTGAAGAATTCCTTCAGCTGCTCCATGGTTGTTAAAGCGGTGGTCAGCTCGCTCTTAACTTTGCAAGTTTCGTCTATCTGAGACTTGATGTTTCCTTGGAGATCAGTGATTTGGGAGTCTTTTTTGGACAACTCAGCCTGCAAAATACAGATAATAAGTTAGCATTACAACATTGAAGTCCCAACCACATAACAAGTTATCTACTTGACACTTGGGGGCTAATGCGGATTGCTTCTTATCAGCTATTAATTTAAAGTCTCAAGCACATAACAAGTTATCTACTTGACACTTGGGGGCTAATGCGTATTCGTTCAGATTCAGATGGATTGTCATCATTATAAGAGGTGAGATTAATAGGATGTACCAGTTCATTCTAAAAAGATATAAGCCGGTTCATGGGGGCTACACCAGCAAAATGCAAATATCAATTCAAGACCCGATTCAAACCAATGTTATGAACCGGCCCTTGGGGGCTACTGGAGTTGATACATTAGACCAGTTCTAACAAAAGGACTATTGGAATATTTATGCAAAGGGAAAGTGACATTTACCTCGTACCGCTCCTTCATTAGGCCTACTAAACCGGCTTCAAAGTCGCGGCTGGTATACAGGCGGTTTAAAAAACCAGAATGAAGGTCTTGAGCGCTGAGGTTGGTATAGTTGGATAACTCGGATTTCCCTTTCCCTTTGTCCATAGCAGAAATTTCTTCTTTGGCGCTATGCTTTGATAAACGACAGGACGACCAGGGGAGCTGAAACCAAGGCCAGTTACGACAACATCATCGTCCGTAGTCTTGGCAGGGCTTGGCGGTTTATCGGATGCTTTAGCCGGACTCGGCGGATCAACAGTTGGACTTGGTAGATCAGCTAACTGGCTTGTTGGATTATTCTCTATCGGTTCAGCAAGCGTGTCGGTTGCTTGAGGTTTCGGATTATCAATAACAATATTAGCCTCCGGGTCAATATCCTCTGGGGTTTTCTCCAGCTCAGTAGCCGGTTCATGGTCGGTTGGCCTATTCAATCTAGCCTTCTTGCTTGGTCTGGCTTTAGCACTGAAAAAGAGCAGATGCGAAGATTAGTATGATAATATAATACAAGACCAAAAAGTTAAAAGTATGTTTTATTTACCCAGGGACGGTTTTTAGAGGAGGAAGTTGTGTCGCTGACGACTCACCGGAAGATGAATGGGAGGTTCCCTGATAATTTGAGTCAGAAGGATTAAGAGGATATCGGATGTAACCCGCCTTAGGGTAAAGGGTGTCAGGAGTATAAGCAACCTCTTGGCGGCGTTTGCGAACCGGCGAATTTGGTAAATCGGAGGAGGTCACCACTTGGCCGTTGTGCCGAGTTGTGCGGCGAGCTTCATGCTGCTGCGTCTTTAAAAGAAAGTGTGGGTCCAAATAAGAAAGAGGGCATGAAAATTTTACTTTACGAATAGCTCGATGGATTCTTGGTACTGGCACAGGATCAGAATCAGAAGAAAGAATAGTTACCTCATCAGCATGGCTGGCTTCCGCCTTATCCTGATAATGATCATTGTCAATAAGGTGTATAAAAAATGAACCGAGAGAGTCAAGTTCTACCTCTGAATCTGGATACTCCAGATCATCATTAATAATGGGCTCGGACAGTTCAACGTTCCTTCTTTTCGCAGGCTTTTTTGAAGCCTTGGTCTTAAGCCGAGGATTCTTTACCGGTTTATCTTGTGATTTTTTCTTCCAGAATGGATCATCGGCCTGCATAGACAAATAGTAAGTCATCAAAGGAGAAATTTAACAAAGGATGGATAAAGGCAGAAATACGGTAGATTATACCTTTGGCGGTTTATTGGCAGCATAGATAGGACTGAGCCCGGTTTTGCTGCATACATCTATCGGCTCATTAAGCATCTTTTTAACAGCTTCGGTGACTTCATCATCAGTCAGCTGGATGTCAATATGGCGTTGCGGGTCTTTCAGATCCGCTGTGTATTCACACATTAAACCGGGCTTCCGGCTTAAAGGTAAAATGCTCCATGAAACCCAGCATCGGACAAAATCCACACCTGTCAGCCCATTTGCAATAAAGGCTTTGAGCTTTGCCAGTTGAGGGGCGTATTTTGCTCGCTCTTGGGCGGTCAACCGTTGAGGAAAGGGATGAGCTTGGGTAAGCCAGTGTGGACGGTAACCCGGCAAAGGATTTTCATTGGCTGGGGCTGTGTTGCGGCAGTAGAACCAAGTTTGATTCCAGTCCTTAGGATGACTATGAAGCTTGGCATGAGGTAAATCAACATCTCTCCTCTTCTGAGTTGAAACCCCACCTAGTTCAGTATTGGGGCCATCCGTAAACTCAGTACGGCGGTTTAGATAAAAGAAATCCCGGAACAGGTCAACAGTAGGTTCCTCTTGCAGGTACACTTCACAGAATACTTGCCAGTCACAAATATTGGATATGGATTTTGGACCGATATCTTGGGGATGGATTTGATAGTCGGCGAGCACGTCACGGAATTTTTTTGATCCGGGAGGAGTGAAGCCTCGGCTCAGGTGATCAGCAAATACAATAACTTCTCCGTCTTGGGGTTCGGGAGGAAATTCTGGACCGGGGACTCGCTAATGGATAGTGTCCTTATTTGCTAAAGCGCTCGTTGCAACACAACCAGCCAGCTGCGCTTCTGTAACCTGGGAAGGAACCCAATTACAGGAACCGAATTGTTTGGCCATTTCTGGTGACAAGCTGGAAAAAGCACGATATACGGTTTAAAGTTCATGGTTACAACTTACAAACCGGTGCAATGATGGAAGACGATAATATTTCAAGCATTTGGGTGTACTAAACCGGATTTCAGCATTTAAAGCAGGTTGGCGGTTTAATAGAGGGCTAATGGTATATGATGGGTTATCAAAGTTTAAAGGATAAACGGCCCACTATGGCGCAAACATATTTCACAGATCGGTGGTATAAATTTGGATCTGCCATAGTTCTAAAAAGAGGAAATAAATTTAACCTAAAATGGTGGCAGTGGAAGAACACGTTTGTTTGATTGGATCTCAGGCAGTAAAAGGTGTTTTCTGAGGTTGGCAAAGGACGCTGGACTATCATCGCCTACCTCTACTATCAGTTGCAAATCAAGTTATGAGATCTAAGAATAGAAAGAAGACGAACATGAAAGAACACCGACGAACAGCGGAACCCTAATGTAGATCTAAGGTTGAAAAGGAAATGAACTCACCGGTGCTGTGGAATAGCGGAGGAGCGCCGCGTTGCTCTGGTTCGATCAGGTTGATGCAGCGGCCTTGGTTGATGCAGAGACGAAGGTCGACGACGGCGGCAGAGCTCGGGTTCTGAGATGTCGCGAGGAAGAAGGAGACAAAGAGAAGGGGGGGAAATGGAAAGGACCCTCGACCGTATTTGTAAAGACGAAAGGATAAGGGTCAAGTGCAAGAATCGAGGAGCCTAACAAATGGATATGTGACAGATTTGTCGCCTCGATTGTCGGAGGCTCATTAATGAAGGTGAGGAATATACCATTTAAAATAACAGGTGACGTCAGGGCGGTTTATTATGATTCTGGATGATGACGTCATGGCGGTTGACAAGATTTATGCGAAGATATGGAAGAAGAAATTTTCTCATGGTTTTGGAGATTGACATGAACCAGTTCAAATCAATCTGGGGCCTAATGTTGGGGATATTACTACTAGGTGTAAACCGGCCAAGGAAGCCGGGTTATCCCCATAATGGATTGTTTATACGTAAAGCCCATGAAGACAAGGAATAAAGCGGTTCACTACAGAGACTCGAAGGCCCAAGGCCCAAAGGTAGATTAAGGCCTGTAGCTATAAACCGCCATGTAATACATGACTTGTATTGTAAGGTATGACAAAGTAGAGATCGGGCCGGTATGTGTATAAACCGGCATCGGGACTCTGTAAGCCGGCGGGCATCGACCTGTGTATATAAAGGCACGACCTGGTGGTGGTTCAAGGACGACAGACAACAACTCGAGACTCAGGAAAAGCGTATTTGCTCCCTGGTCATCGAAACCCCATCAATTCCATCACATCTGGACGTAGGCTTTTACCTTCATCGTAAGGGGCCGAACTAGTATAAAACTCTCTTGTGTCCCTTGTCCGCTTTAACCCCTTTAAGCTAACCCGTAGCGATGGCTCCATGACTAAGTCCTTTCTCTAGGACATCTGCCGTGACAAAACCACGACAATGTGTCTTGGATATACTTGTACCCTTGCATGCTATCTAACCCTTGTAGGTACTTGGAAGCATCTAAATCTATGAGATTGAAACACACTCACATCTTGAACAATCTCTACATCACCAAGTCTCTACACCATGGTGGTTGAAGACAAGTAAGCATGAAACCTTTCAACATATCCTTTTGACAAATTCTATATATCAAATTTCATTTAGTATCAATTTCATGATTGTCATTTTGGATACACAAGTGCTCTTCCTTGCAAGTCTAACCCATGCAGGTAGATGAACTCAAACTACAAGTGGTGGGACCTACATCAACCTTGAGCACTCCACACAAGTTCAACTACATGATCAAGTTCAACTTAGAGAAGCTTTACCCCTAGCCATGGGCCAAAGCAGCTCAACAAGATGCGAATACATCAAAAGCTTAAACAAAAAATGGTAACCCCATTTTGAGCTTAAACGATGAGTATGACTTATGATCAAGTGTTCTCACTTGACTCCTTAGTCAATATACTCTAACATAGGTGACTTTGTCGCCGCCCAATCCTAGATGAAGTTCTCTAGTGTTTCTGAGTTTTTGCATTTGTCCTTTGCATATTTGTTCCCCTTCCTTTAATAAAAAAACTTCATCTAGATTTTCTTTTCTCTGTTTTGTTCTGCATTCCCTGCATCCAATTCATTGCAAATCCTTCTGTTAATTCCTTGCAAATCTTTGTGAGATCTTATTTGCCTAGAGAGCTGAGGTGACTATTGCTCTTTCTCTGTGTTGAACTCGGTCACACCAGTTTGTCACTTTCGGTCAAACCGAACCATTTCGGTGCTACCAAAGAATATAACTTGGTGTCACCGATTTCACTACAGAGAAGACAATTTGCCACTTGTTCCTGTTTCTTTTGTTCCAGCTCCACTCGATGATTCTTGTCCTCTACCAGCATCACAATTCTATATGCTGCTTTGCTCTGTGACTCAAGGACCAAACCTATTCCAACTCACAATCCAGAAGAACCCTTCTTGGAAATTGATGTCAAAGGGGGAGAGAGAAATCACATCAAAGCTTAATCACTTCAAAAGGGGGAGAGAATACTTCAACAGGGGAAGAGAGGTAATCACATCAAATGCCCCAGATGCTTGGTATTCAAGAGGAGAGAAGTCACATGTCTTTAAGAGGGGAAAGACATGTTTATGTTATGTTTCTGTGATCTGATCTGTTTTTGCTCTGATTTTGTTTCCCTATTTTCTCCCATTATCCAATATAAGATTCAGGGGGAGAAAGACTGCTAGGGAAGGAAATCTTTAAATTCATTGCATATCTTTTACCTTTAGGGACATGTCTATATCCAATAGAGTACCTAGTACTCACTCTCTTCATGTCATCCCAGTCTTGGTACTCTTGTGGCTCTTTGGTTTGCTCTGTCTAGTAGTTGTATCTGTGTTATCTAACCTTGTTTACTCAGCTTCATCTCTTCCTAAGCCAGCTCAAGACCACAAGGTAAGTATATGCATCACAATCATGTGCATGAAGATTTCTTGCTAATGTACATATTGTTTGCAAGAAGGAATCATGAACATGAAGTTACACTTCATATATTCATGTCATTTGCTCTGATGCATATAGCCAAGATACATGTAACACATTGCTTGCTCTGTCATGTCTTTGCATTCACATGCTCTTACATTCCTTATTTACATGACTGCATAGATGTAGGGGGAGCCTATGCATGTTACATGTCTTTCCAAAGCTTTACTTGCTATTCTCTATATATTTATCTAAAGCTTTGATGTATGTTTTCATCAATTACCAAAAAGGGGGAGATTGAAAGCACAAGTGCTCCCTGGGTGGTTTTGGTAATTAATGTCAACATATCTCTTGTTGGACTAATGTTTTTATCTAGAATATTTCAGACAAGTTCAACAGATAGAGTGGCGTGGACAAGAGGATGTGGAACCCCTTCAAGATGCTAAGGACAAAGTATTGGCTCAAGCTCAAAACCTCAAGACTCTACATTTTACTTTTACTGATCCAAGATCATATTGCGTCCATAGGAAAAGCCAATACTATTAAAAGGGGATGAGGTGTGGCTTAATGGCTTGCTTGCTCAAAATGCTAAGAGATATGCCCTCAACCACTTTCTCGTATCCACATATGTCCCAAACCAAAAGTCAAACTTGGCCCCACCGAAAAGTTCTATCCGGTGCCATCGAGTTCACTTGACATAGCCACTGCCACAAACCCTAGTCAATTCGGTCTCACCGATGGGATCTCGGTCTCACCGAGATGGGCTTGCAAACTCTCTGGTTTCTGTTGCAATAATTTTGGCCCAACCGAGATTTGTAATCGGTCTCACCGAGTTTGCTTAACCAACTCTCTGGTTAGCTCATTACCAAAATCGGTCCCACCGAGTTTGTGTAATCGGTCAAACCGAGATGAGGTTTTACCCTAGCCCTAGCACACTGGTCCCACCGAGTTGATCATATCGGTCCCACCAAAATGCCTAATGGTCACATTATGAACTAAATCGGTCCGACCGAGTTTTCTGATTCGGTCTCATCGAGTTTGGTGAATTGTGTGTAACGGTTAGATTTTGTGTGGAGGCTATATATACCCCTCCACCCACTCTTCACTCGTGAGGAGAGCCATCAGAACATGCCTACACTTCCAGCATACATTTTCCGAGAGAGAACCACCTACTCATGTGCTGAGGTCAAGATATTCCATTCCAACCACATAAATCCTGATCTCTAGCCTTCTCCAAGTTGCTTTCCACTCAAACCATCTTTCCACCAAATCCAAATCTGTGAGAGAGAGTTGAGTGTTGGGGAGACTATCATTCGAAGCACAAGAGCAAGGAGTTCATCATCAACACACCATCTATTACCTTTTGGAGAGTGGTGTCTCCTAGATTGGTTAGGTGTCACTTGGGAGCCTTCGTCAAGATTGTGGAGTTGAACCAAGGAGATTGTACGGGCAAGTAGATCGCCTACTTCGTGAAGATATACCCTAGTGAGGCAAGTCCTTCGTGGGCGATGGCCATGGTTGGATAGACAAGGTTGCTTCTTTGTGGACCCTTCGTGGTGGAGCCCTCCGTGGACTCGCGCAACTGTTACCCTTCATGGGTTGAAGTCTCCATCAACGTGGATGCACGATAGCTCCACCTATCGGAACCACGCCAAAAATCTCCATGTCTCCAATTGCGTTTGCATACTCCAATCCTATCCCTTTACATTCTAGCAAATTGCATGCTTTACTTTCCGCTTCTCATATACTCTTGGCATGCTTGCTTGATATGTATTGTGAATGTTTAAACATGTGCTAAAACTCCACCTTAACTTGAAGAAATGAAAAACTGCTACTTTTCTTTGCTAAGAGTCTATTCACCCCCCTCTAGACACCTCTTCTCGGTTCTTTCACACCCGCCTCAGGACAAGATCGCCCACCTAGAGCGTCCTGGAGCGGACACTGCGGCAGTGGTACCGCCGCAGCGCCTGCTAGTACCTTGCCGCTTGGAGCGACTTGACGAAGGCATTCCCCCCCCCCCCCCCCAGCACAAGGTCCATCCCTGTAACATCCCAAATTTTCAATTTGGAATGTTATACATTAGATCATCATTGCATAGCATATTTTATTGCATTTTGGCAAATCCTCGAAAATCCTAAGCAACTCAAGGACCCTCGGAGAGAGTTGGGGATTTTTTCCGGTTTTCATATTTGATTTTTATCAAATAATAAAACGAGCATTTTTTGTTTTAATTATTTTTCTCTTTGAAAAATATTTCATATTAAAATAAATGAGAGGGGAAAATATGACTTCTCCACAATAATTGAAATATTGGAGGAAAAATATTAAAATCAAATATTTGATTTTATTCGGATTTTATTTGCAATTTTAATTGCATTAGAAAAATTGCACATTTTAAAAAACTGCATTTTAGGGCCAAGAAAATGTTCACGTCGTTCTAATTATTTTAATTAGACGGCAAAAATTTGTTTTGGCATTTTTGGATTTTTATTTATTTTTCTATGATTTTTTTTAGTTCGGCGGAACATCTTTAAAAAAAATCCCGAGCGCGCCGACTGGGCCGAAGCCCAGCCGACGGCCCAGCTCCCCGCGCGGCCCAGCCCAGCCGCTGTCGTCTCCCACCTGGAGACGGAGCCGCCGCCCGACTCCCGCACGGCCACGACGCCGCCGCCGTCGCCCCTCCCCAAGGCAGCACCCCCTCCTTATATACCCCGGCCACGCCGCCCTCTCTCCTCACCCCGCCGCCCCGACCCGAACCCGTCCCCGCCGCCAGGAGCGCCCGACGCCGCCGCCGAAGACGCCGACGCCCCGGAGCCCGTACGCCGCCGCCGAAGCCCCGTCTCGCCGCCCCGACGTCGCCCCAAGCCCCGCCGCCCCTCGCCGCACCCCCCGAGCCCCGCCGGAGCCCGTCCCGATCCCCGCCGGAGTTGCCCCGACGAGGTAGCCGAGCCGCCGCCGCCGAGCCGGGTTTTTTTTTCAAAAAAACCGTTCGGTTTATCTTTTTTTTTCCGAAACCCTAATTTTTTTAATAGATCGGTTTATTTTTTCGGTTTAGTTAATTAGTTAACGTTCACCGATCCGTTCGTTTTAACGAACGTGTTCGTCGGTTTGTCGCAGCTAACGAACGTCCGTTTGTTTAATAGTTCGTCAGTTTTCTTTTTCGTCGGTTTTTCCGCGATTATTCCAGATCGCGATTTCTGATCAGATTTTCGTTCTGGTTTATCTTTTCGCTCGTTTATCGAAATCAGGCGATTCAAGCGCCTAGAGTTTCATCTCGAAATTCTCTTTCCGTTTAACCTACTCAAACAAATTTTTGCTACTGTAAAATTTGACCTAGATCCAGATTAGTAAACGAAGCTTGTTTCTTTCGCCGTTTGACTTTAACCTGTGCATTTGAGTTTTACCTGTGCATTTGATGAGTGCTTATTGTATGCTTGTTTGTTTGCGATAGAGTACCCGGAGTGCGCCGCTTGCTAATTCGAATCTCTAAGTTTCACGGATCATCGGCAAGGCAAGTAACACTTTGATCATACCTTTTTACTACCCAGTTTTACTGCATTAGACAAATCCTCAAACATTGCATGGTTATGATCTAATTAAATTGTGGGTATTGGGAAGTAGTTGAGGTAGTACCTATTACCTGTTTATTATCAAACCCTTGGGAGGTACTTCTACGTTTGCTTATATTGCTATGCTATGCTTGTAGACGTGGATTGGGTTTGAGTGTATCCATGACAGATGTGATATTGTTAATATATGGTTAAACTTAAGGTGGCAACTAAAACTCACATCTGGGTGGATTGAGGTACCTGGGTATTCCAGGATTGCCTGTTTTTCTAAGGACCGCCACCCAGGCTCAAAGGGATCATGAGATTATTCATGCTAGAAACTTCCGTGTGCAGCCACAAGCTATTATGGGCTCTAGCATAGTTGATTAAGTTGTGTGAGCTCTTGAAGAGGTAGACTAGCAGATGTAGGGGTTGTAGGTGGTACTGTCTACCCAGAGTAGAGAGTTAACGCTTCTGAAAGACTGTGTCTCGGTCATCCGTTTCTCAAACATCATGTAGTGCGAGAATCCCAACAGAGGAGATCGAGTCTTGTGGGGAAAAGTGCACAAACCTTTGCAGAGTGTACAAACTAATCATGGTTAGCCGTGTCCCCGGTTATGGACATCTTGAGTATCTAGTACCTGGATTATCATGTGAATCTCATCACCATGTTACTTTAATTAATTTTGTTGGGTTAATGATGATACTTAATTGGGATTGAGAATGCTGTCAGCCATTCTCAATGTTTAACAACCACCATGATAGTTAAATAAAATTTATTCCTTTGCAGTAGGGAAAAATTGGCTTTTCGCAAAACTGTAACCATATAGCCTTCTACCAGCCATATATGCATGTAGTATAGCATTATTATGTTCATTACTCTCTATGTGTTACATTGCCAGCATATTCCATGTGCTGACCCGTTTCGGGCTGACCCGTTTCGGGCTGCAACGTTTCATGTTGCAGACTTTTCAGACGATGAGTAAGGTGCCTTAGGTCGTGGTCTTATACTGAGTGATGCCGTTGGAGTTGATGGACTCACTTATCTTCCAAGTCTTCCGCTGTTATCGTATTTAGACGGCCTTAAGCCATATTTATCATACTTATTCTCTTTTGAGATACTCGTTGTAATAAGTGTGTGATTGCTACTCTGTTATAAATCCTCCATTTGTACTGTGCGTGTCAGCATTACTGATCCAGTGATGACACTGGTGCACAGCAGCACAGACTGTTTGAGGTCTGGTCGCTACAAAGGTGGTATCAGAGCACACGCTGACTGTAGGACACGACCACTAAGCTTAAACCCTAGAACACTACTCTCTTCTCATTTCTGACTCGTCTCCACTTTCTACTCTTTTAGGAATGGCGGATGCAAGGAACAAGTTCATGCAACCGGATGAAGATACACCTTTTGGACGACACTTGAAGGAAGTCACTAAGTACCCGAACATCAGAATACCAAGCTTCACCGGGACTTACAAAGCCACACTACCAGAAGAGGAGCGCTGGAAGATTCATGTTCAAGTTCCAGGAAGGACGTTTATGCCAGTCACTGAGTCTATAGAGTTTTCCTTTGATGCACCAACCTGGAGTTTAGGGAAGAGCATGGCAGCCCACATCTCTATGGGACGCATTGGAGAAGTCTACCGCAAGGAGCTTAAGGATACTATTTATCAGATTTGTGGATGCCGAGATGAGCAATGGGAGATGGTCAGCACCAAGAAGGATGGATCAATTGCAGCTTTCATCCAGGAGCAAAACCAACACATTCGTCGCCAGGAGAACCAGATGTGCGCAGACATGATAGAACTGAAGAAGGCATTAACCAAGATCACGGAGTTGGAGGAAGAACTCAAGGCTACGCGCGATGGATATGAGGAGGAGATCGCCACGTTGTTGGAGAAGAATGACGACCTGATACAGAAGATCGGAGTTTTCATGGGAGACCCAACACCTGGAGGACAAGACGACGATTCTACTTGCCCGGATAACTACATCATCATGAACGACACCGACTCAAAACCCAGTGAAGATGACTTTGTTGATGAAGCTGGAGCAGATATCATGGAGTCTTCGACCGATCAAAACTTCTAGTAGACCACCATATCAGTAGTAGTATTCCCCCATGTAAATAGTATAGTCCGAGCACTTTTGTAACGATAGTTAGATCGATTGTATGCCTTGTTTGAATTGATTGAGTGATATTGATTGTGTTTGCCTCATGAGCATATGGGTAGTGTTTTCTCTCTAGACCTCATTCTATTCTATATCTCATCTTTTCTAAACCTATCAGATGCCTCCGAGACGCGACACCGGATTTGTTTTCCCACCGGAGATCACTCAGTTGATTCAGCAGCAGAATGCCCTGATACAAGTGTTAGTACAGAACCAAGGCAACAACAACAACAACCCACCACCACCACCTGTTGATCACTTAGCCCGTTTCTTGAGGCTAAATCCGCCGGTGTTTTCCAGCAGCACCGAGCTGATTGTTGCAGATGATTGGCTCCGCAAAGTTGGAAGGGAGTTGACCACTGCAGGATGCACAGATGCGGAGAGAGTGCGTTTTGCCGCACATCAGCTTGATGGACCCACAGCATCATGGTGGGAGAATTACACAGCCACACACCCTATTGACACTGTCACATGGGACCAATTTCAGCAAGCTTTTCGTACTGCCCATGTTTCAGCAGGAGCTATGGCTATGAAGAAGCATGAGTTTCGCAACCTACGCCAAGGAGGACGCACCGTAGGCCAGTATGTGGAGGACTTTAGTAAGTTAGCACGTTATGCTCCAGATGACGTTGCTACAGATGCAGCCAAGCAGGAGAAGTTTCTGGAAGGACTGAATGATGAGCTGAGCATGCAGCTGATGGTAGCAACCTTCAACAACTACCAGGAGTTGGTAGATAGAGCACTCATGATTGAAGGGAAGCAACAGCAGATTGAAAACCGTAAGAGGAAGTATGGACAAGGGAAGTACAATTCTGGAGCTCAGCAGAAGCCACGTTTTGCCCCGAAATCGGGAGGACAGTTTTAGCATACCCATGGAGGAGGTAGTTCGCACAACCATAGTGGACCCAAGAATGGTACTGGGAATGGAGGAAGCAACGGGCAGAACCGTAATAACCCATCTACCCCAGCCAAGAGAGATCTAAGTCACGTTACCTGTTTCAAGTGCCAGAAGACTGGACATTATGCAACTGAATGTCCTGAAGCCCAGAATGGAAATGGCAATGGAAGCTCTGGTAAGAAGCCGAACCCTTTCAACAAAGGACATGTGAACCACGTTAGCGTGGAGGAGGTAGAAGCTCAGCCAGATGCAGTAATAGGTAAGTTTTTGGTTAAGTCATTTACTGCACTCGTTCTTTTTGATACTGGTGCATCGCATTCATACATATCAAGGGGATTTGTGGATAAGTATAAACTGCCAACCCAAGCCCTTAGGTCACCCATGTTAGTAACCTCGCCAGGAGCAGAGTATATGGCTAGTTTATGGTTTGATCGGTTACCATTAAGGATTGGTAACTACGTGTTTCCCTCGTACCTAATAGTATTGGAATCACAAGGATTGGATGTGATATTAGACATGGATTGGTTATCAAAGTATGGAGGGAACATTGAGTGCGCCAGTAAGACGATTTTGCTTACCACCCCAGAAGGAAGAAGGATTAAGTATGTATCCCGGCATATGCCGAAGAGGACTCAGGTGAATTCCTTATCGGGAGTTGTACAGGAGGAAGTACCAGTGGTGAAGGATTTCCCTGACGTATTTCCAGAAGAGTTGCCAGGCATGCCACCGGATAGAGACACTGAGTTTTTGATTGAACTTTTTCCAGGCACAGGACCAATATCTAAGAGTCCGTACAGGATGCCCGCCAAAGATTTGGAGGAAATTAAGAAGCAGATTAAGGAGTTACTAGATAAAGGCTATATTCGCCCAAGTTCGTCACTTTGGGGATCACCCGTACTTCTAGTGGAGAAGAAAGATGGATCGTTGAGGATGGTTGTTGATTATCGAGGATTGAACGAAGTGACCATTAAGAACAAATACCCACTGCCGATGATCAATGATTTGTTTGACCGCTTACAAGGAGCTAAGGTATTTTCCAAGATCGATCTACGATCAGGATACCATCAGTTGAAGATTCGAGAGCAGGATATACCTAAGACGGCTTTTACCACCAGGTATGGGCTGTATGAGTATACCGTTATGTCATTTGGTCTGACTAACGCACCTGCCTATTTCATGAACCTGATGAACAAAGTGTTCATGGAGTTTTTGGATAAGTTCGTCGTGGTGTTCATTGATGATATTTTAGTCTACTCAAAGAACGAAGAGGAGCATAAGGAGCATTTGCGTTTGGTACTTGAGAAGCTCAGAGAACATCAGTTATACGCCAAGTTCAGCAAATGTGAGTTTTGGCTGAAGGAAGTTGGATTCCTCGGACATGTTATATCCGGAGAAGGACTAGCAGTAGACCCCGCCAAAGTTGACACAGTAACAAGCTAGGAAGCACCCACGTCAGTTGGAGAGATCCGGAGTTTTCTTGGACTTGCAGGATACTACCGGAGGTTCATTGAAAATTTCTCAAGGATTGGTAAGCCCATGAGAGAGCTATTAAAGAAGGACACCAAGTTCAATTGGACTGAAGATTGTGAAGCTAGTTTTCAGGAGTTGAAGAAACGTTTGGTTACATCACCAGTGTTGATTCTGCCAGACCAACGTAAGGATTATGAAGTTTATTGCGACGCTTCTCGTCGAGGACTTGGAGCAGTGCTTATGCAGGAAGGAAGAGTTGTTTCATATGCTTCACGGCAACTTAAACCCCATGAGAAGAATTATGCCACGCATGATTTGGAGTTAGCAGCCGTAGTGCATGCGTTGAAGACATGGAGACATTTTCTCATCGGAAATCACTGTGAGGTGTACACGGATCACAAGAGTTTGAAGTACATTTTCATGCAAAAGGAGTTGAATCTCAGGCAAAGGAGATGGCTGGAACTCATAAAGGATTATGATATGAGATTGCATTATCACCCAGGGAAGGCTAACGTAGTAGCAGACGCGTTGAGCCGCAAGAGTCATGTCAACACCCTCATGACCGGAGAGTTACCGAAAGTATTAGCCGAGGATCTTCGCGAGCTATGTTTGGAGATAGTACCGAGAGGTTACGTAGCAACGTTGGAGATTCAGTCTACCTTGATGGAAAAGATCAGGGAAGCTCAAAAGACAGACAAGGAGATTGCAGAGATAAAGGAAAGAATGAGTAAAGGAAAAGCCAAGGGATTTCATGAGGATGAGCACGATACCTTATGGTTTGAGGACCGCGTTTATGTGCCTAATGATCCGGAGATCAGGAAGTTGATCTTGTAAGAGGCCCATGATTCACCATATTCGATTCACCCAGGAAATACCAAGATGTATTTGGATTTGAAGGATACTTTCTGGTGGACCGGAATGAAGAAGGATATTGCGGAGTATGTAGCAGTTTGTGATGTATGTCAGAGAGTGAAGGCAGAGCATCAGAAGCCAGCAGGATTGCTACAGCCATTGCCGATACCCGAATGGAAGTGGGATAAACTAGGCATGGATTTTATCACGGGATTGCCCAGGACTCGTTTAGGCTATGACTCAATATGGGTTGTGGTCGATCGTTTGACGAAAGTAGCTCATTTCATCCCAGTGAAGACCACTTACACCAGTGCTAAGTTGGCAAACATATACATGACCAGAATCGTATGTTTGCATGGAGTTTCGAGGACCATTGTATCAGATAGAGGAACCCAGTTTACCTCAAAGTTTTGGAATCAGTTACATGAAACTTTGGGAACCAGGCTAGAATTCAGTACAGCTTTTCACCCACAGACAGATGGACAGACCGAGAGAGTCAATCGGATTTTGGAGGACATGTTGAGAGCTTGTGTGCTAGATTATGGATCTAGTTGGGACGACAATTTGCCATATGCAGAGTTTTCTTACAACAACAGTTATCAAACCAGTTTGAAGATGGCCCCTTTCGAAGCTTTGTACGGAAGGAGGTGTAGGACACCATTGTTATGGGACGAAGTTGGAGACCGCCAGTTGTTTGGACAAGACTTGATTAAGGAATCAGAACAGAAAGTGAAGTTGATTCGCGATAGGCTCAAGGTAGCCCAGTCCAGGCAGAAGAGTTATGCGGATTCTAAACGTAAGGAGACAGTTCACGAACTCGGAGACAGAGTTTATCTTCGAGTATCACCACTTCGAGGAGTGAAGCGCTTTGGAGTTAAGGGAAAGTTAGCGCCACGTTTTGTCGGACCATACAGAGTTTTGGAGCGTATGGGAGAAGTTGCTTACAAGCTGGAATTGCCTGAAGGATTGTCAGGAGTTCATGATGTATTTCACGTTTCCCAGTTGAAGAAGTGCCACGCAGATATGGCTGAGATACCACTGAGAGATACAGTGCCACTGGAAGCGATTCAGTTGGAAAGTGATTTGACCTATGAGGAGAAACTGAAGGAAATATGCCCTAGAGGCAATAATAAAGTATTATATATTTGCTTATATCATGATAAATGTTTATTATTCATGCTAGAATTGTATTAACCGGAAACATAATACATGTGTGAATACATAGACAAACAGAGTGTCACTAGTATGCCTCTACTTGACTAGCTCGTTAATCAAAGATGGTTATGTTTCCTAGCCATAGACATTAGTTGTCATTTGATTAACGGGATCACCTCATTAGGAGAATGACGTGATTGACTTGACCCATTCCGTTAGCTTAGCACCCGATCGTTTAGTATGTTGCTATTCCTTTCTTCATGACTTATACATGTTCCTATGACTATGAGATTATGCAACTCCCGTTTACCGGAGGAACACTTTGTGTGCTACCAAACGTCACAACGTAAATGGGTGAGTATAAAGGTGCTCTACAGGTGTCTCCAAAGGTACTTGTTGGGTTGGCGTATTTCGAGATTAGGATTTGTCACTCCGATTGTCGGAGAGGTATCTCTGGGCCCACTCGGTATTGCACATCACTATAAGCCTTGCAAGCATTGTGACTAATGAGTTAGTTGCGGGATGATGTATTACGGAACGAGTAAAGAGACTTGCCAGTAACGAGATTGAACTAGGTATCGAGATACCGACGATCGAATCTCGGGCAAGTAACATACCGATGACAAATGGAACAACGTATGTTGTTATGCGGTTTGACCGATAAAGATCTTCGTACAATATGTGGGAGCCAATATGAGCATCCAGGTTCCGCTATTGGTTATTGACCGGAGAGGTGTCTCGGTCATGTCTACATAGTTCTCGAACCCGTAGGGTCCGCACGCTTAACGTTACGATGACAGTTTTATTATGAGTTTATGTATGTTGATGTACCGAAGGAGTTCGGAGTCCCGGATGAGATCGGGGACATGGGGAGGAGTCTCGAAATGGCCGAGACGTAAAGATCGATATATTGGACGACTATATTCGGACTTCGGAAAGGTTCCGAGTGATTCGGGTATTTTTCGGAGTACCGGAGAGTTACGGGAATTCGTATTGGGCCTTAATGGGCCATACGGGAAAGGAGAGAAAGGCCCCAAAGGGAGGCCGCACCCCTCCCCATGGACTAGTCCGAATTGGACTAGGGAGGGGGGGCCCCCTTCCTTCTTTCTCCTTCCCCCTTCCCTTCTCCTACTCCCACAAGGAAAGGAGGAGTCCTACTCCCGGTGGGAGTAGGACTCCCCCCTTTGGCGCGCTTCTCCCCTTGGCCGGCTGCCTCCCCCTTGCTCCTTTATATATGGGGGCAGGGGGGCACCCCAGGGACACAACAATTGATCCTTGAAATCTCTTAGCCGTGTGCGGTGCCCCCCTCCACCAAATTACACCTCGATAATATCGTTGCGGAGCTTAGGCGAAGCCCTGCGTCGGTGGAACATCATCATCGTCACCACGCCGTCGTGCTGACAAAACTCTCCCTCAACACTCGGCTGGATCGGAGTTCGAGGGACGTCATCGAGCTGAACGTGTGTAGAACTCGGAGGTGCCGTGCGTTCGGTACTTGATCGGTCGGATCGTGAAGACGTACGACTACATCAACCGCGTTGTGATAACGCTTACGCTGTCGGTCTACGAGGGTACGTGGACAACACTCTCCCCTCTCGTTGCTATGCATCACCATGATCTTGCGTGTGCGTAGGAATTTTTTTGAAATTACTACGTTCCCCAACAGTGGCATCCGAGCCTGGTTTTATGCGTTGATGCTTTACACGAGTAGAACACAAGTGAGTTGTGGGCGATATAAGTCATACTGCTTACCAGCATGTCATACTTTGGTTCAGCGGTATTGTGAGATGAAGCGGCCCGGACCGACATTACGCGTACGCTTACGCGAGATTGGTTTCACCATTCGGAGCACTCGTTGCTTAAAGGTGACTGGCGGGTGTCTGTCTCTCTCACTTTAGTTGAACCGAGTGTGGCTACGCCCGGTCCTTGCGAAGGTTAAAACAGAACCAACTTGACAAACTATCGTTGTGGTTTTGATGCGTAGGTAAGAACGGTTCTTCCTAAGCCCGTAGCAGCCACGTAAAACATGCAACAACAAAGTAGAGGACGTCTAACTTGTTTTTGCAGGGCATGTTGTGATGTGATATGGTCAAGACATGATGTGATATAATTTGTTGTATGAGATGATCATGTTTTGTAACCGAGTTATCGGCAACTGGCAGGAGCCATATGGTTGTCGCTTTATTGTATGAAATGCAATCACCATGTAGTAGTTTTACTTTATCACTAAGCGGTAGCGATAGTCGTAAAAGCAATTAGTTGGCGAGACGACAACGATACTACGATGGAGATCAAGGTGTCGCGCCGGTGACGATGGTGATCATGACGGTGCTTCGGAGATGGAGATCACAAGCACGGTGCTTCGGAGATGGAGATCACAAGCACAAGATGATGATGGCCATATCATATCACTTATATTGATTGCATGTGATGTTAATCCTTTATGCATCTTATCTTGCTTTGATTGACGGTAGCATTATAAGATGATCTCTCACTAAAATTTCAAGATAAAAGTGTTCTCCCTGAGTATGCACCGTTGCGAAAGTTCTTCGTGCTGAGACACCATGTGATGATCGGGTGTGATAGGCTCTACGTTCAAATACAACGGGTGCAAAACAGTTGCACACGCGGAATACTCAGGTTAAACTTGACGAGCCTAGCATATGCAGATATGGCCTCGGAACACGGAGACCGAAAGGTCGGGCGTGAATCATATAGTAGATATGATCAACATAGTGATGTTCACCATTGAAACTACTCCATCTCACGTGATGATCGGACATGGTTTAGTTGATTTGGATCACGTAATCACTTAGATGATTAGAGGGATATCTATCTAAGTGGGAGTTCTTAAGTAATATGATTAATTGAACTTAAATTTATCATGAACTTAGTCCTGATAGTATTTTTGCAAATTATGTTGTAGATCAATAGCTCGCGTTGTTGCTTCCCTATTTATTTTTGATATGTTCCTAGAGAAAAAATATGTTGAAAGATGTTAGTAGCAAAGATGCGGATTGGATCCGTGATCTGAGGATTATCCTCATTGCTGCATAGAAAAATTATGTCCTTGATGCACCGCTAGGTGACAGACCTAGTGCAGGAGCAGATGCAGACGTTATGAACGTTTGACTAGCTCAATATGATGACTACTTGATAGTTTAGTGCACCATGCTTAACGGCTTAGAATCGGGACTTCAAAGACGTTTTGAACGTCATGGACCATATGAGATGTTCCAGGAGTTGAAGTTAATATTTCAAGGAAATACACGAGTTGAGAGATATGAAGTCTCCAACAAGTTTTATAGCTAAAAGATGGAGGAGAATCGTTCAACTAGTGAGCATGTGCTCAGATTGTCTGGGTACTACAATCGCTTGAATCAAATGGGAGTTAATCTTCCAGATAAAATAGTGATTGACAGAATTCTCTAGGCACCATCACCAAGTTAGTAGAACTTCGTGATGAACTATAGTATGCAAGGGATGACGAAAGTAATTCCCGAGCCCTTCGTGATGCTGAAATCGACGAAGGTAGAAATCAAGAAAAACATCAAGTGTTGATGGTTGACGAGACCACTAGTTTCAAGAAAAGGGGCAAAGGGAAGAAGGGGAACTTCAAAAAGAACGGCAAGCAAGTTGCTACTCAAGTGAAGAAGCCCAAGTCAGTACCTAAGCCTGAGACTAAGTGCTTCTACTGCAAAGGGACTGGTCACTGGAGGCGGAACTGCCCCAAATATTTGGTGGATAAGAAGGATGGCAAAGTGAACAAAGGTATATTGGATATACATGTTATTGATGTGTACTTACTAGTGTTTATAGCAACCCCTCAGTATTTAATACTGGTTCAGTTGCTAAAGAGTAGTAACTCGAAAACGGGAGTTGCGGAATAAACAGAGACTAGTAAAAGGCGAGGTGACGATGTGTGTTGGAAGTTGTTCCAAGATTGATATGATCATCATCGCACACTCCCTATACTTTCGGGATTAGTGTTGAAACTAAATAAGTGTTATTTGGTGTTTGCGTTGAGCATGAATATGATTTGATCATGTTTATTGCAATACAGTTATTCATTTAAGTTAGAGAACAATTGCTGTTCTGTTTACATGAATAAAAAACTTCTATGGTCATACACACCAACCAAAATGGTTTGTTGGATCTCGATCGTAGTGATACACATATTCATAATAATGAAGCCAAAAGATGCAAAGTTAATAATGATAGTGCAACTTATTTGTGGCACTGCCGTTTAGGTCATATTGGTGTAAAGCGCATGAAGAAACTCCATACTGATGGGATTTTGGAATCACTTGATTATGAATCACTTGATGCTTGCGAACCGTGCATCATGGGCAAGATGACTAAAAACGCCGTTCTCCGGAACTATGGAGAGAGCAACATATTTGTTGGAAATCATACATACAGATGTATGTGGTCCGATGAATATTGAGGCTCGTAGCAGGTATCATTATTTTCTGACCTTCACAGATGATTTGAGCAGATATGGGTATATCTACTTGATGAAACATAAGTCTGAAGCATTTGAAAAGTTCAAAGAATTTCAGAGTGAAGTAGAAAATCATCGTGACGAGAAAATAAGGTTTCTATGATTTGATCGCGGAGACAAATATTTGAGTTACGAGTTTGGTCTTCAATTAAAACAATGTGAAATAGTTTCACTACTCATGCTACCTGGAACACCACGGTGTAATAGTGTGTCCGAACGTCGTAATCGTACTTTATTAGATATGGTGCGATATATGATGTATCTTACCGATCTACCACTATCGTTTTGAGGTTACGCATTAGAGACAGCTGCATTCACGTTAAATAGGGCACCATCAAAATCCTTTGAGACGACGCCTTATGAACTGAGGTTTAGCAAGAAACCAAAGTTGTCGTTTCTTAAAATTCTGGGGTTGCGATGCTTATGTGAAAAGGTTTCATCCTGATAAGCTCAAACCCAAATCGGAGAAATGTGTCTTCATAGGATACCCAAAGGAGACAGTTGGGTACACCTTCTATCACAGATCCGAAGGCAAGACATTCGTTGCTAAGAATGGATCCTTTCTAGAGAAGGAGTTTCTCTCGAAAGAAGTGAGTGGGAGGAAAGTAGAACTTGATGAGGTAACTGTACCTGCTCCCTTATTGGAAAGTAGTTCATCACAGAAATCTGTTCCTGTGACTCCTACACCAATTAGTGAGGAAGTTAATAATGATGATCATGTAACTTCAGATCAAGTTACTACCAAACCTCGTAGGTCAACCAGAGTAAGATCTGCACCAGAGTGGTACGGTAATCCTGTTTTGGAGGTCATGTTATTTGACCATGACGAACCTACGAACTATGAGGAAGCGATGATGAGCCCAGATTCCGCGAAATGGCTTGAGGCCATGAAATCTGAGACGAGATCCATATATGAGAACAAAGTATGGACTTTGATTGACTTGCCCAATGATCGGCAAGCCATTGAGATTAAATGGATCTTCAAGAGGAAGACAGACAATGATATTAGTGTTACTGTCTACAAAGCTAGAATTGTCGCAAAAAGGTTTTCGACAAGTTCAAGATGTTGACTACGATGAGAGTTTCTCACTCGTATCTATGCTTAAGTCTGTCCGAATCATGTTAGCAATTGCCGCATTTTATGAAATCTGGCAAATGGATAAACAAAACTACATTCCTTAATGGATTTATTAAAGAAGAGTTGTATATAATGCAAGCAGAAGGTTTTGTCAATCCTAAAGGTGCTAACAAAATATGCAAGCTCCAGCGATCCATCTATGGACTGGTGCAAGCATCTCGGAGTTGGAATATACGCTTTGATAAGCTGATCAAAGCATATAGTTGTATACAGACTTGCGGTGAAGCCTGTATTTACAAGAAAGTGAGTGGGAGCACTACATCATTTCTGATAAGTATATGTGAATGACATATTGTAGATCGGAAATAATGTAGAATTATTCTGCAAAGCATAAGGGAGTGTTTGAAAGGAGTTTTTCAAAGAAAGACCTCGGTGAAGCTGCTTACATATTGAGCATCAAGATCTATAGAGATAGATCAAGATGCTTGATAAGTTTTTTCAATGAGTACATACCTTAACAAGATTTTGAAGAAGTTCAAAATAGAACAGTCAAAGAAAGAGTTCTTGCCTGTGTTACAAGGTGTGAAATTGAGTAAGACCCAAAGCCCGACCACGACAGAAGATAGAAAGAGAATGAAAGTCATTCCCTATGCCTTGGCCATAGGTTCTATAAAGTATGCCATGCTGTGTACCAGATCTATTGTATACCCTACAGTGATTTTGGCAAGGGAGTACAATAGTGATCTAGGAGTAGATCACTGGACAGCGGTCAAAATTATCCTTAGTGGAATAAGGATATGTTTCTCGATTATGGAAGTGACAAAAGGTTCATCATAAAGGGTTACGTCGATGCAAGTTTTGACACTAAATCTAGATAACTCTAAGTCTCGGTCTAGATACATATTGAAAGTGGGAGCAATTAGCTAGAGTAGCTCTGAGCAGAGCATTGTAGACATAGAAATTTGCAAAATACTTACGGATCTGAATGTGACAGACCCGTTGACTAAAATTATCTCACAATCAAAACATGATCACACCTTAGTACTCTTTGGTTGTCAATCACATAGCGATGTGAACTAGATTATTGACTCTAGTAAATCCTTTGAGTGTTGGTCACATAGAGATGTGAACTATGGGTGTTAATCACATGGTGAGTGAATTATTGATGTTAAATCACATGGCGATGTGAACTAGATTATTGACTCTAGTGCAAGTGGGAGACTGAAGGAAATATGCCCTAGAGGCAATAATAAAGTATTATATATTTCCTTATATCATGATAAATGTTTATTATTCATGCTAGAATTGTATTAACTGGAAACATAATACATGTGTGAATACATAGACAAACATAGTGTCACTAGTATGCCTCTACTTGACTAGCTCGTTAATCAAAGATGGTTATGTTTCCTAGCCATAGACATGAGTTGTCATTTGATTAACGGGATCACCTCATTAGGAGAATGACGTGATTGACTTGACCCATTCCGTTAGCTTAGCACCCGATAGTTTAGTATGTTGCTATTCCTTTCTTCATGACTTATACATGTTCCTATAACTATGAGATTATGCAACTCCCATTTACCGTAGGAACACTTTGTGTGCTACCAAACGTCACAACGTAAATGGGTGATTATAAAGGTGCTCTACAGGTGTCTCCAAAGGTACTTGTTGGGTTGGCGTATTTCGAGATTAGGATTTGTCACTCCGATTGTCGGAGAGGTATCTCTGGGCCCACTCGGTAATGCACATCACTATAAGCCTTGCAAGCATTGTGACTAATGAGTTAGTTGCGGGATGATGTATTACGGAACGAGTAAAGAGACTTGCCAGTAACGAGATTGAACTAGGTATCGAGATACCGACGATCGAATCTCGGGCAAGTAACATACCGATGACAAATGGAACAACGTATGTTGTTATGCGGTTTGACCGATAAAGATCTTCGTAGAATATGTGGGAGCCAATATGAGCATCTAGGTTCCGCTATTGGTTATTGACCGGAGAGGTGTCTCGGTCATGTCTACATAGTTCTCGAACCCATAGGGTCCGCACGCTTAACGTTACGATGACAGTTTTATTATGAGTTTATGTATGTTGATGTACCGAAGGAGTTCGGAGTCCCGGATGAGATCTGGGACATGACGAGGAGTCTCGAAATGGCCGAGACGTAAAGATCGATATATTGTACGACTATATTCGGACTTCGGAAAGGTTCCGAGTGATTCGGGTATTTTTCGGAGTACCGGAGAGTTACGGGAATTCGTATTGGGCCTTAATGGCCCATACGGGAAAGGAGAGAAAGGCCCCAAAGGGAGGCCGCACCCCTCCCCATGGACTAGTCCGAATTGGACTAGGGAGGGGGGGCGCCCCCTTCCTTCTTTCTCCTTCCCCCTTCCCTTCTCCTACTCCCACAAGGAAAGGAGGAGTCCTACTCCCGGTAGGAGTAGGACTCCCCCCTTTGGCGCGCCTCTCCCCTTGGCCGGCTGCCTCCCCCTTGCTCCTATTTACGGGGGCAGGGGGCACCCAAGGGACACAACAATTGATCCTTGAAATCTCTTAGCCGTGTGCGGTGCCCCCCTCCACCAAATTACACCTCGATAATATCGTTGCGGAGCTTAGGCGAAGCCCTGCGTCGGTGGAACATCATCATCGTCACCACGCCGTCGTGCTGACAAAACTCTCCCTCAACACTCGGCTAGATCGGAGTTCGAGGGACGTCATCGAGCTGAACGTGTGTAGAACTCGGAGGTGCCGTGCGTTCGGTACTTGATCGGTCGGATCGTGAAGACGTACGACTACATCAACCGCGTTGTGATAACGCTTCCGCTATCGGTCTACGAGGGTACGTGGACAACACTCTCCCCTCTCGTTGCTATGCATCACCATGCTCTTGCGTGTGCGTAGGAATTTTTTTGAAATTACTACGTTCCCCAACAGAAACCAGTTAAGATTCTCGAGTATGCCAGCCGAGTCACCCGCAGCAAGGTTATAAGGTTCTGCAAAGTTCAGTGGAGTCACCACACTGAAGATGAAGCCACCTGGGAGCGAGAGGAAGATCTACGGAAGAACCACGCTCACCTATTTTCTAGCCAACCCGAATCTCGAGGGCGAGATTCATCTTAAGGGGGTAGGTTTGTAACTTCCCAAATTTTCAATTTGGAATGTTATACATTAGATCATCATTGCATAGCATATTTTATTGCACTTTGGCAAATCCTCGAAAATCCTAAGCAACTCAAGGACCCACGGAGAGAGTTGGGGATTTTTCCCGGTTTTCATATTTGATTTTTATCAAATAATAAAACGAGGATTTTTGGTTTTAATTATTTTTCTCTCCGAAAAATATTTCATATTAAAATAAATGAGAGGGGAAAATATGACTTCTCCACAATAATTGAAATATTGGAGGAAAAATATTAAAATCAAATATTTGATTTTATTCGGATTTTATTTGCAATTTTAATTGCATTAGAAAAATTGCACGTTTTAAAAAAAACAGCATTTTAGGGCCAAGAAAATGTTCATGTCGTTCTAATTATTTTAATTACACGGTGAAAATTTGTTTTGGCATTTTTGGATTTTTATTTATTTTTCTACGTTTTTTTAGTTCGGCGGAATATCTTTAAAAAAAATCCCGAGTGCGCCGACTGGGCCGAAGCCCAGCCGACGGCCCAGCTCCCCGCGCGGCCCAGCCCAGCCGCTGTCGTCTCCCACCTGGAGACGGAGCCGCCGCCCGACTCCCGCACGGCCCCGACGCCGCCGCCGTCGCCCCCTCCCCCAAGGCAGCACCCCCTCCTTATATAACCCGGCCCCGCCGCCCTCTCTCCTCACCCCGCCGCCCCGACCTGCACCCGTCCCCGCCGCCAGGAGCGCCCGACGCCGCCGCCGAAGCCCCGTCTCGCCGCCCCGACGTCGCCCCGAGCCCCGCCGCCACTCGCCGCAACCCCCGAGCCCCGCCGGAGTTGCCCCGATGAGGTAGCCGAGCCGCCGCCGCCGAGCCGGTTTTTTTTCAAAAAACCATTCGGTTTATTTTTTTCTGAAACCCTAGTTTTTTTAATAGATCGGTTTATTTTTTTCGGTTTAGTTAATTAGTTAACGTTCACCGATCCGTTCGTTTTAACGAACGTGTTCATCGCTTTGTCGCAGCTAACGAACGTCCGTTCGTTTAACTGTTCGTCAGTTTTCTTTTTCGTCGGTTTTTCGCGATTATTCCAGATCGCGATTTCTGATCACATTTTCGTTCTGGTTTATCTTTTCGCTCGTTTATCGGAATCAGGCGATTCAAGCGCCTAGAGTTTCGTCCCAAAATTCTCTTTCCGTTTAACCTACTCAAATAAATTTTTGCTACTGTAAAATTTGACCTAGATCCAGATTAGTAAACGAAGCTTGTTTCTTTCGCCGTTTGACTTTCGTTACTTCGTTCAATTTGTTTCTTTTTGCAAACCGGAGTTCTTAAGTTGAACTTTATGGTTAGATCTTTTATTTGAGTTTTACCTGTGCATTTGATGAGTGGTTATTGTATGCTTGTTTGTTTGCAATAGAGTACCCGGAGTGCGCCGATTGCTAATTCGAATCTCTAAGTTTCATGGATCATCAGCAAGGCAAGTAACACTTTGATCATACCTTTTTACTACCCAATTTTATTGCATTAGACAAATCCTCAAACATTGCATGGTTAGAATCTAATTAAATTGTGGGTATTGGGAAGTAGTTGAGGTAGTACCTATTACCTGTTTATTATCAAACCCTTGGGAGTTACTTCTACGTTTGCTTATATTGCTATGCTATGCTAGTAGACGTGGATTGGGTTTGAGTGTATCCATGACAGATGTGAGATTGTTAATATATGGTTAAACTTAAGGTGGCAACTAAAACTCACATCTGGGTGGATTGAGGTACCTGGGTATTCCAGGATTGCCTGTTTTTCCAAGGACCGCCACCCAGGCTCAAAGGGATCATGAGATTATTCATGCTAGAAACTTCCGTGTGCAGCCACAAGCTATTATGGGCTCTAGCATAGTTGATTAAGTTGTGTGAGCTCTTGAAGAGGTAGACTAGCAGATGTAGGGGTTGTAGGTGGTACTGTCTACCCGGAGTAGAGAGTTAACGCTTCTGAAAGACTGTGTCTCGGTCATCCGTTTCTCAAACATCATGTAGTGCGAGAATCCCAACGGGGGAGATCGAGTCTTGTGGGGAAAAGTGCACAAACCTCTGCAGAGTGTACAAACTAATCATGGTTAGCCGTGTCCCCGGTTATGGACATCTTGAGTATCTAGTACCTGGATTATCATGTGAATCTCATCACCATGTTACTTTAATTAATTTTGTTGGGTTAATGATGATACTTAATTGGGATTGAGAATGCTGTCAACCATTCTCAATGTTTAACAACCACCATGATAGTTAAACAAAATTTATTCCTTTGCAGTAGGGAAAAATTGGCTTTTCGCAAAACTGTAAACATATAGCCTTCTACCAGCCATATATGCATGTAGTATAGCATTATTATGTTCATTACTCTCTATGTGTTACATTGCCAGCATATTCCATGTGCTGACCCGTTTCGGGCTGCAACGTTTCATGTTGCAGACTTTTCAGACGACGAGTAAGGTGCCTTAGGTCGTGGTCTTATACTCAGTGATGCCGTTGGAGTTGATGGACTCACTTATCTTCCAAGTCTTCCGTTGTTATCGTATTTAGATGGCCTTAAGCCATATTTATCATACTTATTCTCTTTTGAGATACTCGTTGTAATAAGTGTGTGATTGATACTCTGTTATAAATCCTCCATTTGTACTGTGCGTGTCAGCATTACTGATCCAGGGATGACACTGGTGCACAGCAGCACAGACTGTTTGAGGTCTGGTCGCTACAATCCCTCGCGTGGCATCCTAGCGTGCCTCGTCAAACGCCAAGACCCATGCGGAGCGATGCCTGACCTCGTGAGAAAGAACCTCTTCTGCTCCGTAGACGAGGAAGAATGGAGTCTCTCCCGTTGGCTTGGTGGCGGTGGTGCAGATGGACCATAGCACGGACTGAAGCTCGTCGTGCCAGCCCCTGCCGCAGGCCTCGAGCTTCTTTTTGAAGGTTCTTTGTCTTGAGGCCTCTCAAGACCTCTGCGTTGGCGCGCTCAGCTTGGCCGTTGCTTCTGGGGTGCGCCACTGAGGCGTAGCATATCTGCATTCCAAGATTAGCACAATATGTTTTAAAGAGATTGCTAGTGAACTGCGAACCTTTGTCGGTGATTATACGATTAGGGACTCCGAATCGTCTCACGAGGCCCTTGATGAACTTCACCGCTAAGCCGCAGGGATGGTACGTACTTGCTCCACCTCCGCCCACTTTGGGACTTGTCGATGGTGAGGTAGAGTTAGCGGTAGCCCCGGGCGCTCGAGGGAATGGACCCAGGATGTCCAGCCCCAGACCGCAAATGGCCACGAGAGCGGGATAGTCTGGAGGCCCTGAGCTAGCTAGTGGATTTGCTTAGCATGGAACTGGCAGGCCTCGCAGGACCTCACCAGCTCAGTTGCATCGTTGAGTGCCGTGGGCCGGTAGAATCCGTTGCGAAATGCCTTGCCCACCAAGGTGCGTGATGACGAATGATGTCCACAGTCCCCGCCGTGTATGTCGGCCAACAGCTCGCACCCCTGCTCCCTGGAGATGCATCGCAAGGAAACAACGTTCAATCATTTTCGGTATAGCTCACTGTCCTGAATGCAGTAGGATGTAGCTTGCCGGGCCACACGCTCCGCGTCTTCCTCCTTCTCCGGCTGGGTCCCCTGTTGCAGGTATGCCTTGAATTCTTCGGTCCAGCACCCCTCCTGGGGCTCGAGCACAAGGAGTAGGCGCGCTCCTGAGGCCAGGTCGCAGGCGGGGCTCCCGAGGTTGGTGGCGGGGGAAACTCCTCCCGAGGCATCGCTGGCTCCGCAGCCGGAGGGGCTGCTGAAGGCTTGAAGAGCCGCTCCTCGAAGACGCCGGGCTCCTGAGGCTGGCGCCTGGACGCCCTCTTGGCGATATCATCAGCTTCCTTGTTCGTTCCACGGGGCACATGCTGCAGTTCCGGGCCCAAGAATTACTTCTCCAACTTACGTGCCTCTGCGAGGTACACCTCCATGTGCTTGTCCTTTGGCTCGTATACCTTGTTGGAGAAGTTGAGGAGGAGCTGTGAGTTGCCCCTGATAGTGAGGCGCTTCACTCCCAAGGCCACGGCAGCCTTGAGGCTGGCAATCAAACCTTCGTACTCCACAATGTTGTTGGAGACTTTCTCGCCTCGCTGGAAGCAAAGCTGCACGGCGTAGTAGAGCTTGTCCTGGGTGGGCGAGATGAGCACGACTCCAGCCCCCGTGCCCTGCCGCGCGAAGGCGCCGTGAAAGTACATGATCCAGCCATCTGGTGCTTCACTCCCTGGAGAGAGAGACAGGCCTTTGCCTGCTTCGGGAGCTGGAGCGTCGGTCCACTCCGCCACGAAGTCGGCGAGCGCGGCTCCCTTGATGACCCTGGTGGTACTGAACTCCAGCTGCAATGCCTGCAACTCAATGTTCTACTCTGCGACCCTCCCTGCAGCATTGGGGCTCCGGAGCACCCTTTCCAATGGGTAAGCTGAGACGACTTTGATGGGATGGCCTTGGAAATAGAGGTGCAGCTTGCGCGAGGCAACGAGGAGCGCAAGTAGAAGCTTCTGTGGCATGGGGTAGTGTGCCCGTTTGTCACGCAGCACCGTGCTGACGAAGTACACCGGGTGCTCGATGAGGGCGGAAGCGTTGGTGGAGTCCGAGGCCTCCTTAGGCTGGGGCGTCTCCTAAGGCCGGGGGACCTTAGGAGCTCAGTCGTTTGTCGGGGTAGCTGCAGCCTCAAGAGCCCCATCTTGTAGAGCTCGGTCGTCCTCCGGCGCCGCTGCCACTCCAGGGGCGCTGTCTTGTTGTTGCATCGTCTCGGCCGGCTCCGTGGTTCCGTTCGGCAGGCCCTCGGCCTGGCGCCCTTCCCGGAGGGCCACCAGCGCGGCGCTAGCGGAGTGGGGCGTCGCAGCTAGGTAGAGCACCAGGGGCTCGAGGGGACGCGGTGCCACCATCACCGGTGGACTGGTGAGGTATCTCTTGAGGTCTTGAAACGCTATGTCGGCTTCCGGAGTCCACTGGAATGGGCCCTTCTTCTTCATCAGCTTGATGAACGGGAGGGCGCGTTCCCCCAGCTTGGAGATGAAGCGCCCCAGCGAAGTCACGCAGCCCGCGAGCTTTTGCATTTCCTTGAGAGTCTGCGGTGGGCTCATGTCTTCTATCGCTTTGACCTTCTCCGGGTTCGCCTCAATCCCCCTGTGCGACACAAGGAAACCAAGCAGCTTACCGGAGGGGACGCCGAACACACACTTCTCCAGGTTGAGCCGCAGGTTCACCTTGCGCAGGCTGGTGAAGGTATCCTCAAGATCCTGGATGAGGGTCCTCGCCTCCCGAGATTTCACCACGATGTCATCGACGTATGCCTCAGCATTTCTCCCGAGTTGCTGGCCTAGAGCGATGTGCATCAGCCGCTCGAAAGTCGCCCCGGCATTGCGCAGACCGAACGGCATGCAGGTGTAGTAGTATACCCTGCACGGGGTCAAAAGGCAGTCTTCTCGATGTCCTGTACCGCCATCTTGATCTGGTGGTAACCTGAGAAGGTGTCTAGGAAACACAGCAGGTCGCACTCGGCAGTGGAATCGATGATCTGGTCGATGCGCGGAAGCGGGAACGGGTCTTGAGGGCATGCCTTGTTGAGGTTGGTGAAGTCGACACACATGCGTTCCTTCCCACCTTTCTTGGGCACAACCACCGGGTTTGCCAGCCACTCCGGGTACCGCACCTCGCGGATGACACCTGCTTCTTGTAGTTTGGGGGTCTCTTAGATGATGAAAGACTGCTTCTCCGTGGACTGCCGTCGCTCCTTCTGCTTCACTGGGTGCATGTTGGGGCACACCCTTAGATGATGCTCGAATATCCCCCTCGGGACCCCAACCAGCTGTTTGGGCTCCCAGGCGAACACCTCCTTATTCGCATGTAGGAAATCCACCAATGCCTTCTCCTGGTCCGGGGCGAGGTCGGCCCCTATGGTGAAGGTGGCTCCCGAGGCCCCTTCCTCATCGACCGGTACTTGCTTCGTCTTGGTTCGATCCTGAGAGAACGACTATTTCTTCTTGGTCGGTGCAGCCCCCTGGGCCCCAGGCGCTGTTTCGTCAGTTGAGTGTGCTGCTGCTGCGGCCCTGAAGGCGAGCCTGAGGGCCGTTAGGGCCTCCTTGGTGTCTCCAGCCACTGTGAGGACGCCACTGCTTCCCGGCATCTTCATGAGGTTGTAGGCAGGATGGGCCCCTGCCATAAACTGAGCCAGGGCCCGGTACCCGATGATGGCGTTGTACGGGAGGTCGATGCGGGCGATGTCGAAGTCGATAAGCTCAGTGCGGTAATTGTCGCGGGTGCCGAAGGTGACAGGGAGGCGGATCTGCCCTAGGGGGCTTGTGGAACCGCTGCCAACCCCGGAGAAGGGATTGGTGGGGCGGAGCCGGTCGTGCGGCACGTGGAGCAAGCCGAAAGTTTCCGCAGAGAGTACGTTGAGGCCAGCCCCGCCGTCGATGAGGGTCTTGGCCATCGCCAGGTTGTAGATGGTGGGTGTGCAAAGCATTGGGAGCGCGCCTGAGCCAGCGGTGGTCGCCGGATGGTCCCTTGAGTCGAAGGCGAGGTCAGCCTTGGGCGCCGCCCATCCCGGGGGAGCTCCCTGTTGCACGGAAGCGGCGCCTATTTGGCGGAAGAACTGCTTGACGTGGCGATCCAAGGGCGGTGCCTGCGAACTGCCGAGGAGGGCTGCAACGGCGACGAGCGCTGGTGCTGCGAAGCGCGCGACGAATAGATCACACAGCTCTCCCCAGGAGGCCTCGGAGGATCCCGGTAGGTTGAGCAGCCAGGCGCGTGGCACGCCGGCGAGGGCCATGGGAAATCAGTTGGCCATGACCTTGTTGTCGCCTCCGGCTTCCTGAACAGTCTCCTCGTACACCAGGAGGAAGGCCGCTGGATCCGCCGCGCCATCGTAGCGAGGCGGGATCTCCGTCTTGAACTTGTGGGGCCACCGCACTTGTCGTAAGGCGGGGGGTGAAGGCCCGGAGGCCCATGGCGCCTCCATGCGCGCCCGTCGGTCCAGCTGGAGGGGCGACGCCTGCCATGAGAGCCAAACGGAGAGACGAATCGGGCGGAGGGGCGAAGCAGCTGGTGAGGCAAAGCTTCGACGCACCCCTACCTGGCACGCCAAATGTCAGATTTCGGGTTCCGCAGACCCTTGAGAGGTTTGAACTCTGGGGTGCGCACGAAGAACACTCCCTCCCCAACCTGCACACTCCGCGGTTCCACAGCCAAGCTCGACGAATCCAAAGAACAAGAGACACGGGGGTTTATACTGGTTAGGGTCACCGTGTGGTGTAATACCCTACTCCAGTGTTGTGGTAGATTGCCTCGGAGGGCTGAGGATGAACTAGTACAGTGGATGAACAGCCTCAGGAGGAGAGGTGTTCTTGAGCTCGAAGAGCTGGTGAGGTGGTAGGGTGATCTGAATGATCCGTCCCCCTGTACGGTGGTGGCTAAGTCCTATTTATAGTGGCCTTGGTCCTCTTCCCAAATGTAGGCGGGAAGGGATCCCACAACGGCCAAGTTTGAAGGGAGACAACTAGTACAAGCTATCCTGACAAAAGTAGTCTTCACCTGCCAAAGGCTCTGGCGGTGACGCCGTCGTGGGCTCCGCGATGACCTCCGTCCTGGCGTCCTGTTGGTCTTGGTCTCATTGCACCAATAATGAAACCTTTGCTTGATTCCTCGGGACTCCGCGCATGTGCTTGCCTCCTTGGCACCAAAGGGGAAACTGGTATACTGCGCCTGCTAGCACACACCTGGCCTTGATCGTCATGGCTCACGTCACGCAAACCTCGCGAGGTGCTCCTTGCATAGATATCTCCGCTCCTCAGGAGCCTGCCTGGTGTGGCCGCCCCTAGGGAGGTCTTGGTACCGTCCGCCTCGCGAGGCTTGGCTCCTCGCGAGGGTCTTGAGCTGTTGCTTCTGAAGCTGGGCTGTACTGGGCCATTGATGAAGCGACGCCTTGGGCCGCAGGCAGGCAAGTCTGGGTACCCCCGTTCCCAGGACACCGACAGTGGCAACTTGCTTGCCATTCTTCTTGAAGTCCCCCTTCTTTCCTTTGCCCTTTTTCTTGAAACTACTGCTCTTGTTAACCATCAACACTTGATGCTCCTTCTTGATTTCTACCTCCGCAGCTTTGAGGATAGCGAAGAGCTCGGGAATGGTCTTATCCATCCCTTGCATATTATAGTTCATCACGAAGCCTTTGTAGCTTGGTGGCAGTGATTGAAGAACTCTGTCAATAACACTATCATCCGGAAGATTAACTCCCAGTTGAGTCAAGTGGTTATGGTACCCAGACATTCTGAGTATGTGTTCACTAACGGAACTGTTCTCCTCCATCTTGCAGCTATAGAACTTGTTGGAGACTTCATATCTCTCAACTCGGGCATTTGCTTGAAATATTAACTTCAACTCCTGGAACATCTCATATGGTCCATGACGTTCAAAACATCTTTGAAGTCCCGATTCTAAGCCGTAAAGCATGGCACACTGAACTATCGAGTAGTCATGAGATCGAGCTTGTTAGACGTTCATAACGTCAGCATCTGCTCCTGCAGCAGGCCTTTCACCCAGCGGTGCATCGAGGACATAATTCTTCTGTGCAGCAATGAGGATAATCCTCAAGTTACGGACCCAGTCTGTGTAGTTGCTACGATCATCTTTCAACTTAGCTTTCTCTAGGAACGCATTAAAATTCAAGGGAGCGGTAGCATGGGCCATTGATCTACAACATAGATATGCAAAAACTATCAGGACTAAGTTTATGATAAATTAAGTTCAATTAATCATATTACTTAAGAACTCCCACTTAGATAGACATCCCTCGAGTCAACTAAATGATCACGTGATCCATATCAACTAAACCATGTCCGATCATCATGTGAGATGGAGTAGTTTTCAATGGTGAACATTTCTATGTTGATCATATCTACTATATGATTCACGTTCGACCTTTCGGTCTTAGTGTTCCGAGGCCATGTCTTTAGATGCTAGGCTCCTCAAGTTTAACCTGAGTATTCCTCACGTGCAAAACTGTCTTGCACCCGTTCTATGTGAACGCAGAGCTTATTGAGGGAGTCCGGATTAAGGGGTCCTCGGGCGTCCGGCCTGATATCTATGGGCCAGACTGATGGGCCGTGAAGATACAAAGACCGAAGACTATATCCGTGTCTGGATTGGACTTTCCTTGGCGTGGAAGGCAAGCTAGGCGACCAACTATGAAGATTCCTTCTTATGCAACCGACCCCATAGAACCCTAGATCTCTCCGGTGTCTATATAAACTGGAGAGCATAGTCCGGATAGGACACATTCATTACCATATACACATAGGCTAGGCTTCTAGGGTTTAGCCATTACGATCTCGCGGTAGATCAACTCTTGTAACACTCATATTCATCAAGATCAATCAAGCAGGAAGTAGGGTATTACCTCCATAGAGAGGGCCCGAACCTGGGCAAACATCGTGTCCCCCGTCTCCTGTTACCATCGATCCTAGACACACAGTTCGGGACCCCCTACCCGAGATCCGCCGGTTTTGACACCGACATTGGTGCTTTCATTGAGTGTTCCGTTGTGCCGTCGCCAAGAGGATTAATGGCTCGCCTTGTTTTCAAGGATAATATCATCTCCGGAGGAGTCCTGGCCCCAGGCCAAACTCTCCGGCTGGGCGGATTTGTCATGACCACCAGGTCGGCCTTTAAGCCAACGATGACCTCTCAAGTCATCGAAAATCGCCTCCGTGTCGATCCCGAATACTTCGCCCGGATGGATCCAATGGAGTTGTCGTCGTTAAACGAACTCCTGGATCGCATGGCCGCCTTGGGGATCGCTACGGACTATGGTCGGGTTGGGCTTAAACCCGACCAGAGAGAAATCAAAACTCCACCGATCACCCATCAGATAGAGGTAGTCGAGGAGCGGAGCAACTCTTCTACTATATTGAAGACGAACTATGTTCGGATCTCTGATCTTGAAGGGACGGATATTCTCCGGCAGAAAGGCAGGTCCCGTCCCCCGAACATGGAGTCGGACGATGAGCCTAAAAAATCAGCTGATATCCCGGAGCCCGAACTGCCAGGTCTTCAAACCCCGGATCCAAAATTGGGTCAGGGTTTGGATTTCGCTCCACCCACCCACCCGGACATAGATGCTCTCATGAGCATCAAACAAAAGTCTCAGGAAACGGTCCACCACGTCTGGGCCAGATTCCTCCTCGTCAAAAATAAGGTAAAAGATTGCCGCGACAAAGACGTGATAGCGGCATTCCGCAACAATTGCGCGGACGAAGGAATCCTCAACGCCATAAATCGCCGTTGCATACCAAAATTTGCTGACTTAGCCACCATCGTACAAAAGTACTACACGATGGAAAGCGCCTGGGAAACTCGGACAACTCGCTGGGAACCACCAACCCCAACCCAACTCCCCCTACGGGCGAAAAGGGCGTACCATCGTGGCACGCCCAGTCCCACAGTCAAAAAACACAAAGCCGCCATATGGCACGGCACCGTTCTGGAAGGGTGGCTCGATGGCCCATGCAAAATACATGCAACAACAGATATCGTGGCAACCCACAGCCTTAGAGCATGTTGGATACTACGACAGGTAGCCAAGAGCGGCGAGGACATCCTTATAAAGGACGCCCCGGAACAGTACCCCCCAGAAGATGACGACTCAAGAGTATTGACAGTCTTCGAGACATTCGCTTCAAATAACAAGTGCAAACGGGCACTTCGCGAGCTCAACGAAGTCTGCCAAATTGCCGTAATAAACCCATGGAACGACACGGCTATAACATTCAACGCCGGTGACGAACCAAAGTACAGAACAGTATGAGCACCAGCTGCGTTAGTCCTCAGCCCCATCGTGGATGGGTTTCGACTCACCAAGGTCCTCATGGACGGTGGCAGCGGACTAAATCTCATTTATGAGGACACACTCCAAAAAATGGAAATAGACAGGAGCCGCATCAAACAAAGTAGCACAACCTTCCGGGGAATTATTCCTAGTCGGGAGGCGCGGTGCGCGGGCAAAATCACACTTGACGTGGTATTCGGCATGCCGGAGAACTATCGGTCCGAAGAAATAACCTTCCAAGTGCCCCCTTTCAGCAGCGGATATCACGCCTTAGTGGGGCGGGATGCTTTCACACGCTTCCAAGCTATACCTCACTACGGATATATGAAGCTCAAAATGCCCGGACCAAACGGTATAATCACTCTCGTCAGTGATCCAAACATAGCACTCCGCGCTGAAAACAAAACCGCATCCCTGGCCTTGGAAGTGCTATATGAAGCCCTCGCAGCCGAAGAATTAGCTGCACTACGCTCCACAGTGGACATGAACGATGTGATCATCGACAAACGCCCCAAATCCACCTCATTCAAACCAGCAGAAGAAATAGTCAAATTCCAGGTCCACCCAATGGACCCCAAGAAGATAGCATCTATCGGAGCTCAACTGACACCAACAGTTGACGCCGCACTACGAGAGTTCCTGCGCGAAAACTGGGACATATTTGCCTGGCACCCTTCAGATATGCCAGGGATCCCACGCAAGTTGGCCGAACATAGCCTCAACATATTAAAAGGATTTAAACCAGTCAAGCAAACACTGCGGTGCTTTTCCGAACCCAAGCGACAAGCCATGGGGGAGGAGCTGGCCGAGTTCATTGAGGCCGGATTCATTAGGGAAATCAAACACCTGGACTGGCTGGCAAACCTGGTGATGGTACCAAAGAAAGATAAGTCCTGGCGCTTGTGTGTCGATTTCAAGGATCTCAACAAGGCTTGCCCTAAGGATCCATTTCCCCTTCCCCGCATTGACCAAATCATCGACGCCACCGCAGGACACGACTCACTGTGTTTCCTTGATGCATATTACGGATACCATCAAATCAAAATGAAGGAATCCGATCAAGCTGCAACAACATTTATTACCCCAAACGGGCCGTTTTGCTTCAACACCATGCCTTTCGGGCTCAAGAACGCCGGCGCCACCTACCAGCGCATGATCCAAACATGCCTCAAAAAACAGATTGGCAAGACGGTAGAAGCTTACGTTGATGACTTCGTCATTAAGACTAGGCACGTCGAAACACTAATAGACGACTTACGTCTCACGTTTGACAACCTCCGGGCATATGACATTAAGCTCAACCCGGAGAAGTGTGTTTTCGGCGTCCTCGCTGGAAAACTGCTGGGCTTCATAGTCTCCAGTAGAGGAATCGAAGCGAATCCGGCTAAAATCCGAGCTCTGTCACAGTTAGCTACACCAACAGACCTCAAACAGGTCCAAAAGCTGGCAGGATGCGTGGCAGCACTAAGCAGTTTTATCTCCAGACTAGGAGAAAAGGCACTCCCACTCTATCGCCTCTTACGGCGCACGGATAACTTCGAATGGACAGACGCGGCGACTGCCGGACTGCAGGAAATAAAGACCCTCCTAGCAAGCAATCCAATCCTGGCTGCACCAAATTGCGACACTACTTTCAGGAGTGCTCGATCATGGTGGCTTCTGAAGTGCCCCTCAATGATATAATCAACAACCGGGATGCAACGGGCCGGATTGCCAAATGGGCCATTGAGCTCCTACCATTCGACATCACGTACAAACCATGTCGAGCCATCAAATCCCAGGTACTAGCTGACTACGTCGCCGAATGGACAGAGGCCGAACTCCCTAAAGAGTACCGCGCATATTCCAACTGGGTGATGCATTTTGACGGCTCCAAAATGTTGGCAGGGTTGGGGGTGGGCGTCGTATTAACGTCCCCCATAGGAGATATCGTCCAGTACGTACTCCAAATATTATACACAGACTCCAACAACGTAGCCGAATACGAGGCCTTGCTGCATGGCCTTCGGATGGCCGTATCAATGGGCATACAACGCCTGGAGGTGCGCGGGGACTCAAACCTCGCAATATCCCAAATTAATGGAGACTTTGATGCCAAAGAACCAAAGATGGCAGCTTATCGCAATGCCGTCTTGAAGATGTCGGCTCGATTCGAGGGACTCAAATTTCATCACGTCGCCCGTGAAAGTAATCAGGCGGCAGACGTCCTTGCTCGCATCGGCGCTAAGTGCGACCCTGTCCCACCTAACATCTTCCTCGAAAGGCTCTTTAAGCCATCCGTGGTGTGGCAAGGGGGAGACAGCAACGACAGTCCCGTTCCGAACACAAACACAGATAGCGAACAAGGCCATATCATCGGAGGCTCAGCCACCGAAGTAACACCATCGGCCCACCTCATCATGGCAGTAATTGCCCCATGGACCAAACCATACTTGGCCTACCGTAATAGGAAGGAGCTCCCAGAAGATCACAACGAGGCTCGCCGCATCGTCTGGTATTCGAAGGCCTATAAAGTTCACGAGGGAGAGCTCTACAAGAAAAGCACCACCGGAGTCCTTCAAAGGTGTATCTCCGAGGAGGAGGGGCGGCAACTCTTGGCAGAAATTCACGCCGGTCTCGGTGGGCACCACGCCGGAGCCCGGGCACTTGTCAGCAAGGCCTTCCAGACAGGATTTTATTGGCCTATGGCCTGGGCAGACGCACAGGACCTCGTCCAGCGCTGCGTTGGATGCCAACTCTTCGCCAACCAAATCCATATGCCCCCAACCGCCCTACAAACAATCCCCATTACATGGCCCTTTGCGGTCTGGGGCTTGGACATGGTTGGACCCCTTAAAGGGGGATGCCATAAGAAAAAATATCTGCTGGTCATGGTGGACAAATTCACCAAGTGGATAGAGGCTAGACCAGTCAAAACGGCCGAGTCCGGACCGGTGATCGCATTTATATCCGATGTGGTGCACCGTTATGGTGTACCGCACATCATCATCACTGATAACGGTTCCAATTTTACAGCTGATGAAGTGAAAAGCTGGTGTGCCAATCTGGGTATTAAGCTCGATTACGCCTCTGCCTACCACCCGCAAACAAACGGTCAAGTCGAGCGAGCTAACTGTCTTATTATGAGCGGCATCAAACCCAGGCTAGTGCGGTCTTTAAAAGAATCAGACAAACACTGGGTCGAGGAGCTTGACTCCGTACTCTGGGCGCTGCGGACCACGCCTAACCGTACTACCGGATACACACCTTTCTTCATGGTGTACGGTGCAGAGGCTGTATTGCCCTGTGATATTATACATGACTCGCCTCGAGTGTGTATGTACGAAGAGAAAGAGGCCGAGTTGGATCGGCAGGACAGTTTAGACGCCCTGGAGGAGGAGCACGACGTCGCCAAAGCCCGTTCAGCATTTTATCAGCAGCAGGCTCGAAGATACCAAAGCAGAGAAGTACGGGCCAAGACTTACAATGTTGGCGAACTCGTTCTACGCTTGCCGGAGAAGAAAAAGGACAAACTCAAGCCCAAATGGGAGGGTCCCTTCATAATTGACGAAGTTCTTACCGGAGGAGCGTACCGTCTTCGTGACGCGTCAAAAAATCGCCTAGAGCCGAACCCCTGGAACGCGGCCAGACTCCGAAGATTCTACGCCTAGCGTCGCACTCTTTGGTAGTCTCCTTCTCCCCTATAGTTCCCATTACTTTTTCTTCCTTTTACACAATTCCTTTTTTTTGCTTTAAAGCTCTCATTCGGCTTGACCGAACACTGCTGACGTACACATTCTTACATATGTACGCCCATCATACCTGGGGGCTTCTTTAACAGTAGCTTGTTAATACTATTTTCCGAGCATCAAGCTCATCATACATATGCGTTCTTCCCGTATGTCTTTCCTTCACCATTATATGCATCAATATGACTTAAGTTTTTGCCAAGCTGGGTTGCCTGGCTCCTGTGCTTACCCCTATGTTCCCGATTGTTCGGCTAGGTGGTAAAGGGAGCACTTCTGCGATTGTTACTGCCGGGTTATCCGGATGTGTACCTCAGACTGGGTGAAGCCGAAAGCTAGCGTTCTTAAGGGAATATTCGGTCGGTGGATGAAAAATACTCTTCGCACTCACTCTATTGTGAACACCCAGAAGCTATACACACAGTGATTTTTACATCACAATTCGGACATGTCTACTAATGCATGCACACCCAGGGAAAGGAACCCTTAACGGAACTATTCTCCCTGGAAGATGTTTCTTACAGTCTCAATGTAATATAACATAACTAGCCGGGTACAACTTGTATGTTCAAGCAACTATGACCCCTACGCCTAGTTTTCCAAGCATACCCCGGTCTATTCGGCCGCGAGGGTATTCGGAAACACTCCGCACCATCGAGTCTGGAGGTTGAAGCGAAAAGATCTGCCATGAAAAATGCTATACAATTCAGCTAGAATTACATAGGGTAAGGAAAGTACATAGTCATTGGGACTCAAACACTTCCTTCTCTATACCGTCCAACAGGCGGTCTAACTTACAATCCTGTTGGGAATATTTGGCAGCCACCTCTACTTGGTCATACACTAAACTAATGGGAATTTCTTCCCCATTCGACCCTAGCGGTCCGACCCGAGCCATGTGATTAGGATCAAGCTTGGTATACCGAGTTTTCACCATGGCCCAAGCTTCTCGCGCACCCTCTCGACAGGCCGATATCTTCCATAATCGGATACGCCGCCGCGCTCCTTTAAACAGCTCTACGAGCTCCTCCATACTTCCTGGAGGGGAGGCGGATGACCATAAGGCCTTGGCAACGCTCCGCATGGCCAGCCGAGCATGCTCGTGCACCTGCGAAAGTCTTTGCAGCAGATCATCAGCTGATCCAGACACCTCCTCTTCAGGACGGCCCGTCAATATACCTGCAATCATAATTCTATCAGTTCTATCTATCTCCGAACTACTTTAACAATAGTTCAGACACATACTGAATACGTTGCGCCGCAGCTTCTTGTTCTCCTTCACGGAATCGGCTTGCTGGGCCTGCACATCCTTCAACTCTTCGCCTAGCTGGGTTTTGCAATCCTGGAGCTGGTTTTTCTCAACAATGTCCTGCTTCAGCACACGTTCGCCCGTAGCATTTAGCCTCTTGGCTTCTTGTTCAGTCGCTTGCGCGACTTCCAGTGCCTCTTTGAGTTGCTCTTATGATCATGTCATGATATAGGAAGGACTGTTAGCATTAATGGCATATGATTATATTTTCTCGATGGAGGGGAAAATTACCAGGCGACACCTTTTTGGACTTTCCCAGTTCGGCGGTAGCAGCTTTTAGCTGCGCCCGACATTGTTCTAGCTCTTGGGTCAGCAGGTTGTTCTTCTCTGTAAGAACCTGGTCATACAATGGTCCTTAAATCAGTTGTACCAACTGCTTTCAGTCCCGGGGGCTACGAGTATATGGCTATCCTTTTTTGACAAAGAAAACTTACCTGCACACCTGTCAGATATTGCCTCGTGGCTTTCCTAAGCCCGTCTCGAGCAGTTCAGATGTATGCGTCGCCCGAGCTAACATCATTAAATGCCTCGTCCGAGAACTTCGGGTCTCGTAAGACAGCTCTGCAGCGCCGGTGATTCATGGCCCTCTCTACTTCTGAGATGGTAACAGACATATTGTCCGAACCCTCGGCCGAAGGGCAGTCCGGCTTTGTTCCTACATTGGCTCCTGTCTCCCCGATTGGATCTAAATCTTGGTTGTTGGGAGTGCGGCCGGCCGGACCCCCGGACACAGTTCGGCGAACCTTTTTCCTGTAATCAAACAGGAGCATAGGTCACAGTTGGACATGTCCACTGAAAAATATATTTATCTGTACCTCCTCGACGAGGGCCCGGTGCCTTCACCGGCCCTCCTCTTCGAAGGCCTGCCCGGCGCAGGAACCGATTTCCTCGGTAGCGTCAAACGCCTCCCCTGTAAAACGCGCGACAATGCGGTGGGTGAGGCATAGTACGAGCACCCTTTCAAAGGAGGTGTTTCTTGTTTACTTACCTGTGAAGCAGGAAGAAGACCGGGGTAGTCGGCGATGATGGCCACTTCTGTGCCATCATAGCTCGTCTGGTAAAACACCACAAATATATCCGGATCCTCTTCAAACCCGGGATCAAGCTCCCGGTTGTGGTCCTCCGGCTGTGGGGCGGGACTATAAAATCCCTCAGTGACCTTTCGCCAGTGCTGTCATAAGCAAACAAACTAGAAATTTATCAAAGGCAATTTGGAGATGGAAGGAGTAAAAATAGAGGGGTTGGGCCTTACCCAACTGGGAGGGTTATACATAGAGTACCCGTCTCTGAGCTTGATGCGAAGAAATTCCTTTTCCTCCCCTATGAATAGTTCGGCTAATATCTTAGCCAAAGCGGCAGGGGTATCCGGACCTTTCCGGCCGCAGCGAGAGGCGTCATCCTCCCCATTGTAGTGCCACATGGGAAGCCCTCTGTATTGAAGCGGCTGAACCCCTTGCGCTATGGAGATGGCCATAACATCGATTACTGTATGCCCGGACTGAGCGAGCTCTTTTATCTTGCTCATCAGCTGACGAACCTCCGCGCCGTCGTCTTCTTCAAGACTCCGGGGACGCCAACTATGGCGTTTCTTCAGCGGGACGCCCGCAAATTCGAGAAGGCCCTTTCGAACCGGGTCGGGAAGCGGGATGTCCTCAACATAGAACCATTCGGAGGGCCATCCATCTGGTGCCTTCCTTGGTGTGCCGGATGGATATCCGGCATCAGCGACGCGCCACACTTCGGCTCCGCCCACCTCAAATATTGACCCATCGTGATTGCGCGGGACGAGACAGAACAACTTCCTCCACAACTCGAAATGAGCCTCGACGCCCAGGAATAGTTCACACAAGGCGACGTAACCCGCGATGTGCAGAATAGAGGCCGGAGTGAAGTTGTGCAGCTGGAGGCCGTAGTACTCCAGAAGTCCTCGGAGGAACGGATGGATTGGAAATCCAACGCCTCTTAGCAGGAAGGGGACAAAACACACTCGCTCTCCCCCAGAAGGATTGGAGAAATCCTCTGCCTGAGTCCCCTCATTGAAGGAAGCTAGCCCCGTCCAAACAGGGACTAGATATGCAGGGGGAGGAATCCTTGCGTTTGCAACTTCGTCAATTGGCTATGAGACACAGAACGCCTCTCCCACTCGCCTTTCTCTGGGCCAGGACGAGCGGAGGAGCTGGGAACACTGGCCATGCTAGAATGGTCTCTCCCAAGCAATCTCTGGGGATTTCTTCTGTGTGGCGCTGAACGGATCTAGGATCCAATCTCTTTAAATAGGCGCTCTTCCTTGCGTAGATGGGGTGTTATTCGCAAAAATACCCCAACTTTTCACATTCGCTCGACACATGGAGAACGAAGATTACTTAAAACGCGCAGAAGTCAAGGAGACGACATTGGATCAATGGTCGAATACATTACTTGGAGATCATCAAAGGAGGAACCCGCCTTGCAATGTCGAAGACAATATGCGTGCCGAACACCTCGCTATTGAAGACTGGTTCGGGGGCTACTGAGGTAGTCCCGGATTAAGGGGTCCTCGGGCGTCCGACCTGATATCTATGGGCCGTACTGATGGGTCGTGAAGATACGAAGACTGAAGACTATATCCATGTCCGGATTGGACTTTCCTTGGCGTGGAAGGCAAGCTAGGCGACCAACTATGAAGATTCCTTCTTATGTAACCGACCCCATGTAACCCTAGATCTCTCCGGTGTCTATATAAACCGGAGAGCATAGTCCGGATAGGACACATTCATTACCATATACACATAGGCTAGGCTTCTAGGGTTTAGCCATTACGATCTCGCGGTAGATCAACTCTTGTAACACTCATATTCATCAAAATCAATCAAGTAGGAAGTAGGGTATTACCTCCCTAGAGAGCACCCGAACTTGGGTAAACATCGTCTCCCCCGTCTCCTGTTACCATCGATCCTAGACACACAGTTCGGGACCCCCTACCCGAGATCTGCCGGTTTTGACACCGACACTTATCACACCCGATCATCATGTGGTGTCTCGGCACGACGAACTGTCGCAACGGTGCATACTCAGGGAGAACACTTATACCTTGAAATTTTTTAGTGAGGGATCATCTTATAATGCTACCGCCGTACTAAGAAAAATAAGATGCATAAAAGATAAACATCACATGCAATCAAAATATGTGACATGATATGGCCATCATCATCTTGTGCCTTTGATCTCCATCTCCAAAGCACCGTCATGATCTCCATCGTCACCGGCTTGACACCTTGATCTCCATCGTAGCGTCGTTGTCGTCTCGCCATCTATTGCTACTACAACTATCGCTAACGCATAGTGATAAAGTAAAGCAATTACATGGCGATTGCATTTCATACAATAAAGAGACAACCATAAGGCTCCTGCCAGTTGCTGTTAACTTTTACAAAACATGATCATCTTATACAATAACGTATATCAATCATGTCTTGACCATATCACATCACCACATGCCCTGCAAAAACAAGTTAGACGTCCTCTACTTTGTTGTTGCAAGTTTTACGTGGCTGCTACGGGCTTCTAGTAAGAACCGTTCTTACCTACGCATCAAAACCACAACGATGTTTCGTCAAGTTTGTTGTTTTAACCTTCAACAAGGACCGGCCGTAGTCAAATTCGATTCAACTAAAGTTGGAGAAACAGACACCCGCCAACCACCTTTATGCAAAACAAGTTGCATGTCTGTCGGTGGAACCGGTCTCATGAACGTCGTCATGTAAGGTTGGTCCGGGCCGCTTCATCCAACAAGAACCGTCGAATCAAAATAAGACATTGGTGGTAAGCAGTATGACTATCATCGCCCACAACTCTTTGTGTTCTACTCGTGCATATCATCTACGCATAGACTTGGCTCTAATACCACTGTTGGGGAATGTAGCATGCAATTTCAAAAAAATTCCTACACACACGCAAGATCTATCTAGGAGATGCATAGCAATGAGAAGGGGAGAGTGTGTCCATGTACCCTCGTAGACCGAAAGCGGAAGCGTTAGTTTAACGTGGTTGATGTAGTCGAATGTCTTCGTGATCCAACCGATCAAGTACCAAACGTACGGCATCTCCGAGTAAAGCACACATTCAGCTCGATGACGTCCCTCGAACTCTTGATCCAGCAACCTGTCGAGGGAGAGTTTCGTCAGCACAACGGCATGGTGACGGTGATGGTGATGTGATCCGCGTAGGGCTTCGCCTAAGCACTACGACAATATGACCGGAGGAGTAAACCATGGAGGGACATGCCGCACACGGATTGGAACAATTGGTGTGTCTCCAAGGGGTGCCCTGCCCACGTATATAAAGGTGGAGAGGGAGGAGGCTGTAGGATCGAAAGTATGTCTAGAGGGGGGTGATTAGACTACTTGACCAAATAAAAATCTAGCCTTTTCCCAATTTTAAGTCTTGACAGATTTTAGCAACTTAGCACAAATCAAGTAATCATCCTACACATGCAATTCTAAGTATAGCGGCGGAATGTAAAACAATTGCATATGAAGGTAAAGGGAGGAGTTTGGAGGGAGCAAACACAATGTAGACACGGAGATTTTTTATCTGTGGTTCCGATCGGTGGTGCTATCGTACATCCACGTTGATGGAGACTTCAACCCACGAAGGGTAACGGTTGCGCGAGTCCACGGAGGGCTCCACCCATGAAGGGTCCACGAAGAAGCAACCTTGTCTATCCCACCATGGCCATCGCCCATGAAGGACTTTCCTCACTAGGGTAGATCTTCACGAAGTAGGCGATCTCCTTGCCCGTACAAACTCCTTGGTTCAACTCCACAATCTTGACGGAGGCTCCCAAGTGACACCTAGCCAATCTAGGAGACACCACTCTCCAAAAGGTAATAGATGGTGTGTTGATGATGAACTCCTTGCTCTTGTGCTTCAAATGATAGTCTCCCCAACACTCAGCTCTCTCTTATACGATTGGATTTGGTAGAAAGATGATTTGAGTGAAAAGCAACTTGGGGAAGGCTACAGATCAAGATTTATGTGGTTGGAATGGAATATCTTGGTATCAACACAAGTGTAGGTGGTTCTCTCTCAGAAAATGTATGTTGGAAGTTTAGGCATGTTCTGATGGCTCTCTCCACGAATGAAGAGTGGGTGGAGGGGTATGTATAGCCTCCACAAAAAATCTAACTGTTACACACAAATCACCAAACTCGGTGGGACCGATCAGAAAACTCGGTCAGACCGATTTAGTTCAAAATGTGAACGTTAGGATTTTCGGTGGGACCGACATGTCAACTCGGTGGGACCAATTCCATTAGGGTTAGGGCATAACGTAATCTCGGTGAGGCCGATTACACAAACTCGGTGGGACCGATTTTGGTAATAAGCAAACAGAGAGTTGGCCAGGCAAACTTGGTGGGACCGATTCGCTCATCTCGGTTAGACCGAAACGTTATGGAAACAGAGAGTTTGCATTGCAATCTCGGTGGGACTGATCGCTCATCTCGGTTGGACCGAAATTTTACGAAGGGAAACAAAGAGTTTGCAATCCCATCTCGGTGAGACCGAGATCCCTATCGGTGAGATTGAAGTGACTAGGGTTTGTGGCAGTGGCTATGTCAAGTGAACTCGGTGGCGCCGGATAGAAAGTTTCGGTGGGGCCGAGTTTGACTTTTGATTTGGGACATATGTGGATATGATAAAGTAGTTGAAGGTTTTTGGAGCATATCACTAAGCATTTTGAGCAAGTAACGCATTAAGCAACACCTCACCCCCTTTTGATAGTATTGGCTTTTCCTATGGACTCAATGTGATCTTGGATCACTAAAAGTAAAGTGTAGAGTCTTGTGCTTTGAGCTTGAGCTAATCTTTTGTCCTTAGCATTTTGAGGGGTCCACTTTCTAATCCATGCCATGCCAATCATTGAGGTTTCCTAAAATATTTATCTTGAAATAGTATTAGCTCAATGAGCTATGTGTTGTTAGGAATTACCAAAACCACCCAGGGATAGTTGGACTTTCAATCTCCCCCTTTTTGGTAATTGATGACAACATATAGATCAAAGCTTTGACAAGTGATCATAAGATTGAAAAACATCGTCGCTTTGAGAAGTATGTGATAAGCAAGAGCTCCCCCTAAATTTGTGCATTATTTGAAATTTGCTTTTGAATGCAAATGGACAATCGATTAGGATCATGAGTTACTCTTACATGTCACATACATCTTGGTGAAGTGCTCAAAATGATAGCAATTAAAAGCATGCACTCATCACCAAGCAAAGTGAATGATCATATATAATATATAAAAGATAGTATCATCCAAACAAGCATTAAGGTAGCAAATGATCAATCACATGATCATCCAAGTATCTCACAAGGACATAATGTAGCAAGAAAACACACAATAAAGTTCAAGCAAGTAAAATGCAAAGAGAGACAAAACAACACTCTCTCTCTCTCTCTCTCGAAGACTATGATCTATGCATATTTCTCCCCCTTTGGCAACAAGTACCAAAAAGTTAAAAATATGCATAGTGCTATGCGTCTCTCAAGCTTGGTCTTCGTGAGGTGGTATAGAGATGACTCCAAGGACGAAAGCTTCTGTTGATGTAGCTGGAGCTGGTGGAGTGGCTGCTGGAGCTGATGGCACTGAGGCTGTGGCTGCTGGTGCAGATGTAGTAGCTCTTGTGTCTGGGACAAGCACTGCAGCAGACCTCTGGCTTCTGGGCACTCTAGTAAAAGCATCTATAGTAGACTTGCCCTTCTTCTCCTCCACTTCCTCCTGAAGTTGCTCAACCACTGACTGAATCTCAGTTACCTTGACATCAAGATCATAGAATTTCTGCTCAATGATCCTCTCCAAGCTCTCCTGGTTTTGAGTCAGGGTGGACAAGCCCTTCTCAATCCTCAAGGTGGATTGGATCAGATATCCAAGCTGATCTTGGTTGCTCTTCAAGAACGCTTGAGATGCCTCTTCAGCAGTTGGCATCCTTGCAGCTTTCTCTGCCCTTGCCTTCTCTCTCTTCTCATGTGCTTGCACTGATGATGGATCTTCCTCAGTCATGAGAACAATGTTGTCCTCAAAGTCTGGCCTGGGGGGTAAATGCTCTTTGTCCAATAGATATGTGCCTGTTCCCATCTTGGAGTTGATGAACACCTGAATTTGTGGAGCATACCCACAAGATCTCTTCTGATCTGAAGTTGTCCTCTTGATTGTTTCCACAATCAGACTCATAACTTTGAACCTTTGAGGAACATCAAATATATGCAGCAAGTTGATGGAGTGTCCTCTGATCATTCTTTGATCGCCTGACTTTGGCAACAGAGTGTGCCTCAGAATGGTATTGATTGTAGGCAGGCTTGACAGTAAGTGCTTCACAGAGCCAAACTTGTGAGTCTCCAGGTCTGCATCAGGAATCTCCTTGTACATGCTGGCCATTGAGTTGTGATCCTTCTTCTTCTTGGCCTCACCAGCTGCTTCTGCTTCAGATTCAATGGTGAACTTCATAGTTTCACCTGTGGCAACTTTCCTTGGCTTTGACATTGGCATCCTCCTTGCAGGTGCCTTCTTGTTCAGCCCTGGCTTACTTACAGCAGCTGTGACATACTCCTTCTTCAGCACCTTCTTTTTGGAGCTTACTTCCTCCTCAGTGTCCACATAGTCCTCATCCTCAGATTCTGAGGTTCTCTTCTTCCTAGATCTGGTGGTTGCCTTTGGCAAGTTGCTTGGAGTGCTCCTGCTGCCATCATCAGAAGTGCTAGAGGGATCTGAGCCCTCACTCATCTGCACATGTTCCTCTGACTTGTTCTAACTGTCACTTTGATCAGACATCTCTGCAAACTTACTGACAACTGACCCTGTGAATAGGTTGTAGATGAGGTAGAGTAGATGAGCCAAAGTATAGAGGTTTTGCAAAACAAATTGAGTCAAAAAATTTAGTTTTAGTTCTCTATAGAAGTGATCTCGGAGCTACCGAATTGACAAACTCGGTGATACCGAAGCAACACTTGGAACCTAAACTAGTGAACTCGGACAGTTCGGTGCCGCCGAGATTGCTAGGGTTTCGCAAAATCTTGAACTCGGTCACACCAATTTGCACATTTCGGTCGGACCGAAAAGCGCATGTGCAATGGCCTAAGCCAAATCGGTGATACCGATTTCTACATTTCGGTCGGTCCGAGATGAGTTCTGCGGAGAGCTAACCCTAAATTTTTTGAATCAATCTAGACCTAAGGAAGTTTTAGCTGGATAGATTAATCACATTCGTGGCAACAAACATGGCACTGTCCTTGTGCTAGGAATCGGAGTGAAAAAGACAGCACAAGGGGTCGAACACTTACCCTAGAGCGGCGAGTGTTCGCTACGGCGGCGACGGCGGAGCAGATTCCGTCGACGGCGGCAGAGTCCAATGGCGGGAGGTCGTTGGCAGCGAGGAGACAATCCGAAGACCCGAGGAGGCAGAGCAGGACACACGCGGGCTAAGAGAATTTGAAGGAATTTCTAAAGTCTCACCCGTGGGTATTTATATCCTGACCCTGTCGGTGTGACCGAGTGGAACAACTCGGTGGCACCGAGATTACAGAATCGCAAGCGGTTGCTGCAACTCGGTGTGACCGAAGTGTTCAAATCGGTTGCACCGAGATGAAAACCTAGATCAACTTAGTGAACTCGGTTTGACCGAAATGGATATCTCGGTCAGACCAAAATGCACAAAGAGGTTTTGGAAGTTTAAGTCTATGACAAATCGGGGACTCCGAGTGCTCCTCACATAGAGTGGTTCAAATCTGACTTGATCAAACTTTGTGATGTAGCATGAATAGAGTTTGAGATGAGAAAAGCATAGATAGCTAGAGGGAGTTCTTAGGCATTCTTGTCCATCCATTTGGCAAAAGAAAAACCAAACAAACAAAACAACAAATGGATGTCCTCGAATGAGTAAAATATGCATCCAACATGCTCACACAATAAAATGACAAATGAAATATGTGGCAAAGCATGCACAACCAATTCTAGCATCTATCAAACAATTGGCGATGACTAGGTCATCTATATATGAGTATATTGACTTAGGAGTCAAATGAGAACATTTGATCATAGGTCATACTCATCGTTTAAGCACAAGTGGGGTTGCCACTTTTACATAAAGCATTGTTGTGTTCACATCATTAGAGTTGCTTTAGCTCAATTGATTAGAGTAAAGCTCCCCCTAGATGTGATATCCCCCTAAGAGGGATGAACTAACCTTGGGATTTGTCGATGATGACTTCGTGTAGGTGTTGAAGATGTAGATGCTCAATGTTGATGTAGATCATTCGGAGCAATCCTTTGGAGTGAGTTGCACTTTCAATACCTACACGGGTTAGTCCCACAAGGAACAACCAAGAATATCCATAGACATAGAGTGATGCACACACAAGATGATGTCCATGAATGCATTGGGTTACCTTGTCCCTTGTCTTACCAACAAGAGGGTTTGTGACTCCTTGAACTAGTGCAAGATGTGGAAGTTGATTGCACTTGTCCTTGCCAAGGTCACCCTCAAGAACTATCTAGTTCTTCTTCTTAGGGATCGACACCATCTTGATGGGAATCCTTGGAGTTGTAGTCAAACTTGATGAAGTGGAACTTGATGTAGTCTTGGGAACCCACTTGACCAAGGCTTTAGGAGCTTCTTCAAATGCATCAATCTCCTCTTGAAGCTTGTCCTTGCCGTTTAGCTTGTGGTCTTGTGGTGGAAGATCATCTTGAGCTTGTGTTCCTTGGAAAGAAGTAGGATCATACTTCTCTTGTTGAGGAACAAACTTCGTCTTGGGATATTGATCTTCTTCCCACTCAACTCCATTGGCATTGAACTTCCGTTCAAAACCAACACCTTGATTCTTCCGGTGTCTTCCTTGCTTGCGTACAATTTCCTCGAATTGCTTACTTCCGGCAAGACTCTTGTAAGCACATTTCTCTATAATTACCTTCAATAAGCTATTTTCTTGCTCAAGTGTAACTTGCCTAAGAGAGTCATTAGTTGAATCAAGAGAACTACTAGAAGCAACAACATTGTATTTAGCATGATTGTTGTTACTACTAGAAGAAGAATCTTTCTTGTTCTTGTTGCTAGATTTAACTTGTGGCATGTAAGTAGACAAGAGTAAATGCTTGGCAATGTAAGAAGAACTTTTCTTGCAAAGATCATCATTGATTGCCTTTAAGAACTCATGCTCTTGCTCAAGGTTGAGCTTTTCAAAGCGTAGCTTCTCATGAGTCTTTAAAAGTTCTCGATGATCTTCCAACGTAGTTTCATGAGCTAACTTAAGAGTGTTTAGTTCTTTAGTTGCACCCTCAATCTCCTTCTTATCATTGTCATTCGTTTTATCTTGATTATCATGATTAATAGCAAGTTCATCATAGTTTTCATAACTAGAGTTGTCAACAAGTAAATCATCATCTCCTAGCAAATCATCTTCATCACTATTAAAATCAACATACTCGGGGTGTGTTACCTTTGGACCCTTGGCCATGAAGAATCTTCCAATTCCTTCATTTGGTGAGTCAAATATGTCGTAGGAGTTGGTTGACACAAGTGCTAGACCGGCAACACCTTCATCTTGAGTATATTCAGAGTCGGAGTGATAACTTCTTTCGGAGTGATGGTCGGAGTCGGAGCCGGATACCCATTCACCAACATGAGCTTGATGTCTTCTTTTTGTGTAGCTCTTTGATGATTTGTCCTTCCTTTCTGAATCCTTGCTTCTCCAAGAGGGTCTTCATTCATAACGATCATCTCTACTCCTTCTCTCTCTTGGTGGTGATTCTTCTCTTCTACTTCTTCTCTTGGGAGAATCTTCTCTTCTTTTGTACACTCATTTGAGTAGTGTCCGGGTCTTCCACAATTGTAGCAATTCCGTTCATGACTTGAAGATCTCTTTTCATTGTAGAACCTTGACTTGGAGCTTCTTTCCTTGCTTCTACTCTTGTAGAATTTGTTGAAGTTCTTCACCATTAGGCTCAATTCTTCATTGAAGGTTTGTTTCTCACTTGATGATAAGGGAGCATCACACGAGGCTTTGTAAGCACCACTTGACTTGTTGTGAAGCTCTTCCTTACAATTCTTCCAATGACTTCTGTTGGCTTGAGATCTTTGTAGTTGGGCATGATTTGGATCAATGTGCACACGGTATCATATTTTCCATCCAAGGCTCTTAGGATCTTCTTGATGATGAATCTATCGGCCATCTCTTCACTTCCTAAGCCGGCAATCTCATTTGTGATGAGAGCAAGCCTAGAGTACATTTCAGCGACACCTTCACCATCCTTCATTTTGAACTTGTCAAGTTGACTTTGAAGCACATCCAATTTGGATTCCTTGACGGAGTCGGTACCTTCGTGCATGTCAATCAAAGTATCCCAAATTTCCTTTGCATTCTCAAGACGGCTGATTTTGTTGAACTCTTCGGGGCACAATCGGTTGAAGAGCATATCACAAGCTTGAGCGTTGTATTGCAGCATCTTCAACTCTTCCGTGGTAGCTTCACGGTTCGGTTCTCTCCCATCAAAGAATTCACCTTGCAAGCCAATACACACAATAGCCCAAACGGGGGGTTTATGTCCAAGAATATGCATTTTCATCTTATGCTTCCAACTAGCAAAATTAGTACCATCAAAGTAAGGACCTCTACGGTGGTAATTTCCCTCGCTAGACGCCATACTCTCCTAGGTTGTGAAACCAAGGCTATGATCACCAAAAGCTATGGAAATCAAAGCAAATGGAGACCAAAGCTCTGATACCAATTGTAGGATCGAAAGTATGTCTAGAGGGGGGGTGATTAGACTACTTGACCAAATAAAAATCTAGCCTTTTCCCAATTTTAAGTCTTGGCAGATTTTAGCAACTTAGCACAAATCAAGTCATCAACCTACAGATGCAATCCTAAGAGTATAGCAGCAGAATGTAAAACAATTGCATATGAAGGTAAAGGGAGGAGTTTGGAGGGAGCAAACGCAATGTAGACACAAAGATTTTTTATCCGTGGTTCCGATTGGTGGTGCTATCGTACATCCACGTCGATGGAGACTTCAACCCACGAAGGGTAACGGTTGTGCGAGTCCACAGAGGGCTCCACCCACGAAGGGTCCACGAAGAAGCAACCTTGTCTATCCCACCATGGACATCTCCCACGAAGGACTTGCCTCACTAGGGTAGATCTTCACGAAGTAGGCGATCTCCTTGCCCGTACAAACTCCTTGGTTCAACTCCACAATCTTGACAGAAGGTCCCAAGTGACACCTAGCCAATCTAGGAGACACCACTCTCCAATAGGTAATAGATGGTGTGTTGATGATGAACTCCTTGCTCTTGTGCTTCAAATGATAGTCTCCCCAACACTCAGCTCTCTCTCATAGGATTGGATTTGGTAGAAAGATGATTTGAGTGGAGAGCAACTTGGGGAAGGCTAGAGATCAAGATTTATGTGGTTGGAATGGAATATCTTGGTCTCAACACAAGTGTAGGTGGTTCTCTCTCAGAAAATGTATGTTGGAAGTTTAGGCATGTTCTGATGGCTCTCTCCACGAATGAAGGGTGGGTGGAGGGGTATATATAGCCTCCACACAAAATCTAACCGTTACACACAAATCACCAAACTCGGTGGGACCGAATCAGAAAACTCGGTCAGACCAATTTAGTTCAAAATGTGAATGTTAGGATTTTTGGTGGGACCAACATGTCAACTCGGTGGGACCAATTCCATTAGGGTTAGGGCATAACATAATCTCGGTGAGACCGATTACACAAACTCGGTGGGACCGATTTTGGTACTAAGCAAACAGAGAGTTGGTCCGGCAAACTCGGTGGGACCGATTCGCTCATCTCGGTTAGACCGAAATGTTAAGAAGGGGAAACAGAGAGTTTGCATTGCAATCTCGGTGGGACCGATCGCTCATCTCGGTTGGACCAAAATGTTACGAAGGGAAACAAAGAGTTTGCAATCCCATCTCGGTGAGACCGAGATCCCTATCGATGAGACCGAAGTGACTAGGGTTTTTGGCAGCGGCTATGTCAAGTGAACTCGGTGGCGCCGGATAGAAAGTTTCGGTGGGGTTGAGTTTGACTTTTGATTTGGGACATATGTGGATATGAGAAAGTAGTTGAGGGTTTTTGGTGCATATCACTAAGCATTTTGAGTAAGTAACTCATTAAGCAACACCTCACCCCCTTTTGATAGAATTGGCTTTTCCTATGGACTCAATGTAATCTTGGATCACTAAAAGTAAAATGTAGAGTCTTGTGCTTTGAGCTTGAGCTAATAATTGTCCTTAGCATTTTGAGGGGTCCACTTTCTAATCCATGCCATGCCAATCATTGAGCTTTCCAGAAATATTTATTTTGAAATAGTATTGGCTCAATGAGCAATATGTTGTTAGGAATTACCAAAACCACCCAGGGATAGTTGCACTTTCAGAGGTCGGCCCTAGGGGGCGCGCCATGGGGGGGGGAACCGACTTGGACTCCTAGTCCTAGTCCCACGGAGGGGGAAAGGGGGAAGGAGAGGAGAGGGAGAAGGAAAAGGGGGCCGCGCCCCCTCCCCTTGTCCTATTCGGACTCCCCTTGAGGGGGCGTGCTCCACCCCCTTGTGGGCTGCCCTCTCTCTCCCCTATGGCCGATGAGGCTCAATACTTTCCCCGGGGGGTTCCAGTAACCTCCCGGTACTCCAAAAAATACCCGAAATAGTCCGGAACTATTCCAATGTCCGAACACTATCGTCCAATATATCAATCTTTACCTCTCGACCATTTCAAGACTCCTTGTCATGTCCGTGATCTCATTCGGGACTCATAACAATCTTCGGTCACCAAAACACATAACTCATAATACAAATCATCATCGAATGTTAAGCGTGCGTGTCGGTGTCCTGGGAACGGGGGTCCCCAGACTTGCCTGCCTGCGCCCCACGGCGTGGCTCCACCAGCGGCCCTGTACGACCCATCTTCACCAGCAAGCACTCAAGACCCTCGCGAGGGGCCAAGCCTCGCGAGGCGGACGACACAAGACCTCCTCGGGGGCGGCCTCACCAGGCTAGCTCGCGAGGGGCGGAGAGATCAAGGCAAGGGGCACCTCGTGAGGTTCTCGTGACATAAGCCATGACGACCGTGGCCAGCCGGGCGCCAGCGTGCGTAGTCTCCTTGTTTCCTCTTTGGTGCTAAAGAGGCAAGCGCAGGCGAGGAGTCCCGAGGCATCAGGCAAAGGTTTCCATATCGGTGCAACGAGACCAAGACTAGCAGGACGACAGGACGGAGGTCACCGTGGAGCCAAAGACGGTGTCACCACCAGAGCCTTTGGCAGCTGAAGACCACCTTTAGTGAGGATAACTTGTACTAGTTGTCTCCCTTCGAATTTGGCCGTTGTTGGATCCCTTCCCGCTCAATATTTGGGGAGAGGACCAGGGCCTCTATAAATAGGACTATCCACCATCGTAGCAAGGGGGAAAGGAGATATCTCATCCGGTCTGGACGGATCATTCAGATCATCCTCAACCATACAAGTTCACCAAGCACAAGAGCACCTCTCCTCAGGAGGCTGTTCTTCCCCTGTAACTGTTCATCCTCAGCCCAAGAGGCAATCCACCACACCACACTGGAGTAGGGTATTACACCGCATCGGTGGCCTGAACCAGTATAAACCCTTGTGTCTCTCGTTCTTTGGGTTCGTCGAGCTAGGCCTTGCGATTGTTGCGAGAGCGATCTAGGGAGAGAGAGATCTTCGTGCGCACCCCAGTGTTCAAACCTCAAGGGTTTTGCTGGAACCCGAAATCCGACATTTGGCGCGCCAGGTAGGGGTGCGCCGAAGCTTTTCTTCCGTTGATCTGTGTACCATCGCTTCGTCGCATCCGTGGCGGACGCTCGCCGAGCCCGCGCTGAGCGTTGGGCCGCCCGCGTCGCTCAGACCGCTCCTGTTGGCGGGCCTCCCCGTCATTCCCCGTCGCCCGCACCCAACGCCGCCACCGGCCTGGCGGGAAACGAGAAGCAAGCGTCCTCGCTGCACCCCTTGGTGCGGCGGGACAGCCGCACCGCCACTCCGTCGCTAACCCCAGCCAGCTCGTCATCTCACGCTCGTCGCGCTCCCACGGACGCGCGCAGGCCGCGCTACTCTTGGCACGCGAGCTCCTGTGCTACCGTATGAGGACTAGCTGGACCGCATCACCGAGCTCGTGAGCGCCGCAGGGGGCTCCCCGCGTCATCCCTCTTGCTGCCTCGCCCTCCGCTAGCTGCAGGTGACGTGGCTCACGGAGCGCCTCCACGTACCACCTCTGCACCAAGACGGCGTTCTGGCGCCAAGGCGCGCGGCCCCCGGCACGACCCACCACGTCGGGCGCCTGCGCGAGGAGAAGGAAGCTGCCAAGAAGTCCCCCGACCACAAGAGAATGCTCCCGCGCTCCCAGCGCCACCGTGACAAGACCGTGCGCCGCCTGCGGCAGTGGTGCGCGGGCATCAAGGGCAGGCTCCGCATCAGCAAAGGGCCCCGGTGGCCACAGCAGGCTGCCGCGCCTTCACTCCTGAGCTGCGTAGCATCGCGTGGCCGGGCAAGTTCAAGCCAGACCTGCCTCCTCGCTACGACGGCACCCCCCACCCCACGGAGTTCTTGCAGCTCTACGAGCTGAGCATCGAGGCGGCCAACGGCGACAAAAAAGTCATGGCAAACTTGTTCCCCATGGCTCTCAAGGATGGCGCTCGCTCGTGGCTCTTGAACCTGCCCCCGGGCTCGATCTCCTCCTGGGACGAGATGCGCGACCGCTTCGTCGCCAACTTCTAGGGCACTCACGACCGCCCTCCGGCTGCGGGTGACCTGCACCGCATCAAGCAGCAACCAGGAGAGACCCTGCAGAAGTACATCTAGCGCTTCAACATCGTTCGCCTCAAGATCCCCAAGGTGACGGACGAGGCCATCATTTCAGCGTTTTCTGATGGCGTCCGCGACGTCAAGATGAAGGAGGAGCTCGCCATCCACGAGGAGCTATGCACGGCTTTGGAGCTGTTCAACCTGGCGACCAAGTGCGCAAGAGCTGACGAGGGGCGCCTTTCCCTCCTCGAGCTTCCGGCTATTGACCTGGAGGAGAAGAAAGCCAAGGCCAAGGACGTGAAGCGCAAGGGAGCAGCCGTGCTCGCGGCGGAGCCGGATACGAAGCGCGACCGGGACAACTCGAGTCGTCCAAGAGCAGCTGACCGTTCTGCGCCTTCCACAACGTACACAGCCACAACACCAACGACTGTCAAGAGCTCAGGGCCATTCAAGATGGACGCTTTGGTCGACGCCCCAAGCGCAACGACTGGGGCTACGGCTAAGGAGGAGGACGAGGCAGAGGACGCCTGGACGATCACGGCCCCCGCCAGGAGTGGCGCGACCGGTGTCGCGAGGACCGCTGGCAGGACCAGCCTCGCGAGGGCACCTGGAGGGATCAGCCTCGCGAGGACCGCCCTCAGGGCAACGTTGGTCTTCCTCCGCTACCACCACCACCAAGAAGGAACGATGACCGCCATCAGGACGAGGGGCTGGGGGCTTCCAGGAACCGCGTGCTATCGCCTGCATCTTGGGTGGAGCTCAGGCCCCAGCTTCTCAGCGTATCTTCAAGGAGTTTGCTCGCGAGGTGAACGCAGCCCTTCCCAGGCTCGAGGCCGCGCGCCTGCTCAGGTGGTCCAAGTGCACCATCACTTTCAGCTCGACGGGCCAGCTCAAGTGCGCGGCCACTGCCGGCGCCCTCCCGATGCTCTACTCACCCGTCATCAGCAACGTACAAGTCACCAAGACCCTCATCGACGGCGGTGCAGGGCTTAGCGTCCTGTTCGTCGAGACGTTCGACAGCCTCCAAGTGCCATACGATCAGCTTCAGCCCACCAAGCCCTTCTTAGGAGTGACCGACGGCTCCACCACCCTGATAGGGCAGGTCCACCTCCCTGTCACCTTTGGACAGCGCGACAACTATTGCACCGAGCTCATCGACTTCGAGTCGCTCACATCCGTCTGCTGTACAATGCAATCCTCGGGTATCCGGCCCTGACCAAGTTCATGGCAGTGACCCACCACGGCTACAACGTCCTCAAGATGCCAGGAAGCGGCGGAATCATCACAGTCCCCTGTGAAGAAAGAGATGCGGTGTGCTCCCTCGAGCGCGCCTTCCAAGCCGCAGCAATCGAAGACCCCGACAACAATGGTGTGCAGTACCCTCCTGAGGCCGTCCCCAAGAAGAAGAAGCAGCTACTCCGCACAGGGCCGCAGGGGAGCGGTGCCTCTGGCGGTGCAACATCAGGATCGGCGCCTGCACCTGGGGCGCCTCCCTCCCTCGCATAGGAAGGCGCGCCCGGCACCCTCCTCGAGCAGGGCTTGGGGGCTCTCTTCTGGAGGGCCTCGGACCTAGCCAACATCATGAGGGAGGCGCTCGGGTACCACATGGAGGCGTGCTTTGCGACACATTTCCCTCGGGAGGGCACCGGGCGAGGAGCGCTCGGCGCTCGGGAGTTCATCACCAAGGCCACTCAGGAGCTGCAGGATGCAAGAGCCATGCGCGGTGACCGCCGCCCATCTGGCCCTGCTTCCCATCCAGGCGAGGATGGCGGGTTGCGCGTCTGTATTGACATCACAGGGCTCAACAGGGCCGCATCTCAGGATCTCTTCTGGCCTTCGCGCGTGGGACGCTGCGAGGGCCCGCCTCACAGCTATGTTCGCACGCCATTCGGCCTGCCGAGCGTGGCAGCCGCCTTCCAGCGCAACCTGCAGAACGTCCTGGCGGCTCAGGAGGCCAGGCATCACGCAGTCCTGGCGGAGGTGGAGACGGTCCTCGAGGAACCGCCTGGACCCCGAGAGTCTCCCGAGGCTCAGGGCCCCGTCGGCTCATGAGGAGCAACCCCTTCGCCACGCATCTTCAGCTACCCCAACATCCCTTCGACAACGAAACCAGGTGACATTTTCCAAGTTTATTTAGCTGGGAGCGCCCCCCGGGCTGCATCATTCCTAGGCCGCGTGGGCTTTTCCCTGCGGCGTGTATCCTTTTACGTATTTAGCTTACTCTGCTGGGGGCACCCCTCGGGCTGCATCATCCCCAGGCCGCTCAGGTCCGACCCAGTGGCGTGTATCGTTCTTGCATTTACCTAAGTTAGTTCGCTTTCCATGCATGATCTATCTATGGTTATCACCTGCTTGATTGTCACCCACCACGGGAGCCGCGCGCCAATTGTCTTTCTTCAGGATCCTTCGCATAAGAAGGCCAGGCACGGCGTCTGTGCTCGGGCCCGTCCCTGCAGCGTCGATAAATCCAACGGCTAAGCTCTGTCTGGCGGGCCGGTCCCATTCACGTCACCTCTTGGGGTCGTTGGTGCTTGACCTTCTCGTGCGATAACCTCAGGAGATTCATTCGGCGCAGGATTGCCTAACCATCTCGCAGGACCGCCGCAGCTAACAAGAACCAAGACCAGGCGCAACCCGCCTTGAGGTAGGGCCTCGTGAGTCCTGCGTTGGCTCACGAGTGCCCAGACACACCTCGTCTAGCCCTGCCATGCAAGCCACGTGTCAGGGCAAGGCTGTACACGCCCCGGGGGCTCCACTCAGAGGGAGCCCTCACCCATGCACCAGTGGAAGCACCATACTCCGCGCTGACGGTTGACACTGCTGAGGAGCGGTTATGCCCGTGCAAGTGCAGAAGCGCTATGCTCAGTGCTGGTGATAAACAACTGAGGGCGGCCTCATGGCCGTACCAACCTTAGGGAGCCCTTGAGCTCAGTGTCTGGCCTCATCGCAACACCTCCCCTGGGGAGAGTTGCACGAGGGGGCTGGGCACGGGGGCTGCGCTCGAGTCACGCCCAAACATAAGCCACCCTGCCAGGTCCCCCGGACCTGGTCGTCGCGCGCCCCTCCCGAGCCGAGCCGAGGCGAGGGAAAAGGTATGAAGGTCGTTTGAGCATCAAGGGGGACTCCTGAGCATCGCGACTCAGGAGCCTAACTGGCCACGTAGCCCCTCACTCCTTGGTCTCGTCCTGGTGATCCGGACGACCCAACGGCGGCTGAGGTATGCGCGGGGTCGGGCCCTGCCGACGTAGAACTCTAGACCTATTCCTGCATCTCCTTTCCATAAGCTGTTTGCGCGTCAAGGGGGACTCCTGAGCATCGCGACTCAGGAGCCTAACTGGCCACGTAGCCCCTCACCCCTTGGTCTCGTCCTGCTGATCCGGACGACCCAACGGCGGCTGAGGTATGCGCGGGGTTGGGCCCTGCCGACGTAGAACGTAAATCAAATGGGAAGGAAATCGCAAAATCTCAAGCAAATATTACAAGACATATTGTTCTCCCGATACCAAATGCAAGTCTAAACGCCTCCCCGAGGCATGGTCCATTTTGCAGAAACTAAATAGGAAAGGAGCCACCAGCAAGTCATCTCGACATCCCCGGACGCCGCAGCCGTCGCCAGCAAGAGATGCTTCTTCTTCAACGGCGTTGCCCTCACCTGCACCACCCGCCGGAGTTGCAGGGTCAGCAACACCGCTAGTCGAGGGCGTGGGGTCGAAGGCGCGGAACTTCTTCAGCAAGTCTTCCACCTGACCCTTCACGGCCCCAGCAGCAGCTGCGCAGTGCTCGGTGTCCACAGGCTCCAGCAGCTCGTCAAGGCGGGCGGTGGGATCTCAAAGATGAAGGTGGTTGAAGACGCGCGTCAGCGCGGCCGAGGAAAGAACGCGGGCTTCCGCCTCTGCCAAGGGGCCGATACTGCTCACGACTTCCTCGAGCGCCTCGATAAGGAAGGAGCTGGACGGGGCCCTCGTTGGCGGTAGCCAGCGGTTCCTCCAAGCCCTTCTCATAGAGCGACCACAGCGCCTTGCGAGACCTCTCCTCGAGGAGCTCGAAGGCTGCGCGGTCCTCGGCCAGGACCTTCTCCTTGGCGTCAAGTTTGGCCTTCTCCGCTTCCACCTTCTGCTCCAGCTTCTCCGGCCGGCTGTGCTCCGTGGCCTGCGCCTTCGCCAACTGCTCCAACTCGGCATCACGACCCTTCATGGCGTCCTCCCGAGCCTTCATCTTCTCCTCCTCCGCCTTGCGGCCTCGAGCTTCTTCCGCACGCTCACTGCACCGAGTCTTCAGTTCGGCCTCCAGCACCCGGCAGCGATCCTGGGCGGCCTCGACATCTTTCAGCGCCACCTCGCGAGCGGCCGAAGCCTGAGCAGCGACTTGCTTGTCCTTCTCGGAGGTCGCTGCCCGAATGGAAACGTCTGAGTGAAGCCAGCCAGAGACTAGCTCCAGGCGCCCGGCTACCAGGCGGGGGTCGGCGCCCTGGAGATCTTCCCGCAGCAGGGTCATCGCGGAAAGAGCGCGCTCCAGGACGTCAGAGGAGGCAGAAGGATCCGGTGTCAGCAGTGCGGCAGGAGGAGGAGGAGGCAGCATGGCCACCATGGCCTGGGAGGCAGGGGGCTCCTGAGCTACGGGGACCCCAGCGACCAGGCCGGGCGTTGACACCTCCGGAGCCAGCAGGGCCACGGGGGCTGACTCCTCCCGAGGGTGCTCCCCCAAGCCTCGCGAGGATGATCAGGCTGGAGAAGCACGAGCGCCGTCATTGCCCTTATCCATGGAGAGGGTTGCGGTCAAAGGATGCGATCTGGTCTCAAGCAGTACCACCTCGTCCTCCTTCCTCTTCTTTGCCGCGGGGTTCGGCCTAATTGCACAACGGAGAAGCATAAAGGATAAGCAACAGAGGCAAGAACATGGCAGGGCAAGAACACTTACTGGTGCACCGCCGCGTAGTCCCTCCACTTCTTAGGCTTGAAGCCTGAGAGCCTCGCAGCCTGAGGCGCAGGCACGCGGGTTCCAGGAGCGGAAGAAGGGGCAGCAGATGGGCCGGAGGCAGCTCCAGGCTGTGTCGGAGCAGAAGCGTCGTCTCAGGAGATCAGTGCCGACCTGCCCCTCGTCAGAACCTCAGCCGGTGGCCTCCTCTGAGGGTTGGCTTTGGACCTCGAGGAGCCCCCAGCCACGAGCGGCTCCTCTCCCTCCGGGGGGACATCAGCCTCGTCATCATCATCACGCAAGGTGCGGAGGATGTCGGCCTTGTGCAAGGGAGAGGTGTCCCCCATCCCTTCGGGGGTCCCCTCCGAGTCGCGCTCCTCGTCCTCCTCCTCTTCCCCCTCCCTGCGAGAATCGCCAGAAGACACGACCACCGGCGCCGTCGCCGTCGGGACACCAGGGGGCGCCGGCGGCACTAGTCCGCGCTCGCCGAAGGTGGGCATGGCGGCCGCGACCTGCGCCCCGTCCTTGCGAAGGAACAAGGGAACGAAGGCACTCGGTGGATATTCCTGGTCGTCCCCGACCAGGAGGCTCAGGAGGCCAGGCATCACGCAGTCCTGGCGGAGGTGGAGACGGTCCTCGAGGAACCGCCTGGACCCCGAGAGTCTCCCGAGGCTCAGGGCCCCGTCGGCTCATGAGGAGCAACCCCTTCGCCACGCATCTTCAGCTACCCCAACATCCCTTCGACAACGAAACCAGGTGACATTTTCCAAGTTTATTCAGCTGGGAGCGCCCCCCGGGCTGCATCATTCCTAGGCCGCGTGGGCCTGTCCCTGCGGCGTGTATCCTTTTACGTATTTAGCTTACTCTGCTGGGGGCACCCCTCGGGCTGCATCATCCCCAGGCCGCTCAGGTCCGACCCAGTGGCGTGTATCGTTCTTGCATTTACCTAAGTTAGTTCGCTTTCCATGCATGATCTATCTATGGTTATCACCTGCTTGATTGTCACCCACCACGGGAGCCGCGCGCCAATTGTCTTTCTTCAGGATCCTTCGCATAAGAAGGCCAGGCACGGCGTCTGTGCTCGGGCCCGTCCCTGCAGCGTCGATAAATCCAACGGCTAAGCTCTGTCTGGCGGGCCGGTCCCGTTCACGTCACCTCCTGGGGTCGTTGGTGCTTGGCCTTCTCATGCGATAACCTCAGGAGATTCATTCGGCGCAGGATTGCCTAACCATCTCGCAGGACCGCCGCAGCTAACAAGAACTAAGACCAGGAGCAACCCGCCTTGAGGTAGGGCCTCGTGAGTCCTACGCTGGCTCACGAGTGCCCAGACACACCTCGTCTAGCCTTGCCATGCAAGCCACGTGTCAGGGCAAGGCTGTACATGCCCCGGGGGCTCCACTCAGAGGGAGCCCTCACCCACGCACTAGTGGAAGCACCATACTCTGCGCTGGCGGTTGACACTGCTGAGGAGCGGTTATGCCCGTGCAAGTGCAGAAGCGCTATGCTCAGTGCTGGTGATAAACAACTGAGGGCGGCCTCATGGCCGTATCAACCTTAGGGAGCCCTTGAGCTCAGTGTCTGGCCTCATCGCAACACCTCCCCTGGGGAGAGTTGCACGAGGGAGCTGGGCACGGGGGCTGCGCTCGAGTCACGCCCAAGCATAAGCCACCCTGCCAGGTCCCCCGGACCTGGTCGTCGCGCGCCCCTCCCGAGCCGAGCCTCGGCGAGGGAAAAGGTATGAAGGTCGTTTGAGCATCAAGGGGGACTCCTGAGCATCGCGACTCAGGAGCCTAACTGGCCACGTAGCCCCTCACTCCTTGGTCTCGTCCTGGTGATCCGGACGACCCAACGGCGGCTGAGGTATGCGCGGGGTCGGGCCCTGCCGACGTAGAACTCTAGACCTATTCCTGCATCTCCTTTCCGTAAGCTGTTTGCGTGTCAAGGGGGACTCCTGAGCATCGCGACTCAGGAGCCTAATTGGCCACGTAGCCCCTCACCCCTTGGTCTCGTCCTGGTGATCCGGACGACCCAACGGCGGCTGAGGTATGCGCGGGGTCGGGCCCTGCCGACGTAGAACGTAAAGCAAATGGGAAGGAAATCGCAAAATCTCAAGCAAATATTACAAGACATATTGTTCTCCCGATACCAAATGCAAGTCTAAACGCCTCCCCGAGGCATGGTCCATTTTGCAGAAACTAAATAGGAAAGGAGCCACCAGCAAGTCATCTCGACATCCCCGGACGCCGCCGCCGTCGCCAGCAAGAGATGTTTCTTCTTCAACGGCGTTGCCCTCACCTGCACCACCCGCCAGAGTTGCAGGGTCAGCAACACCGCTAGTCGAGGGCGTGGGGTCGGAGGCGCGGAACTTCTTCAGCAAGTCTTCCACCTGACCCTTCACGGCCCCAGCAGCAGCTACGCAGTGCTCGGTGTCCACAGGCTCCAGCAGCTCGTCAAGGCGGGCGGTGGGATCTCAAAGATGAAGGTGGCTGAAGACGCGCGTCAGCGCTACCGAGGAAAGAACGTGGGCTTCCGCCTCTGCCAAGGGGCCGATACTGCTCATGACTTCCTCAAGCGCCTCGATAAGGAAGAAGCTGGACGGGGCCCTCGTTGGCGGTAGCCAGCGGTTCCTCCAAGCCCTTCTCATAGAGCGACCACAGCGCCTTGCGAGACCTCTCCTCGAGGAGCTCGAAGGCTGCGCGGTCCTCGGCCAGGACCTTCTCCTTGGCGTCAAGTTTGGCCTTCTCCGCTTCCACCTTCTGCTCCAGCTTCTCCGGCCGGCTGTGCTCCGTGGCCTGCGCCTTCGCCAACTGCTCCAACTCGGCATCACGACCCTTCATGGCGTCCTCCCGAGCCTTCATCTTCTCCTCCTCCGCCTTGCGGCCTCGAGCTTCTTCCGCACGCTCACTGCACCGAGTCTTCAGTTCGGCCTCCAGCACCCGGCAGCGATCCTGGGCGGCCTCGACATCTTTCAGCGCCACCTCGCGAGCGGCCGAAGCCTGAGCAGCGACTTGCTTGTCCTTCTCGGAGGTCGCTGCCCGAATGGAAACGTCTGAGTGAAGCCAGCCAGAGACTAGCTCCAGGCGCCCGGCTACCAGGCGGGGGTCGGCGCCCTGGAGATCTTCCCGCAGCAGGGTCATCGCGGAAAGAGCGCGCTCCAGGACGTCAGAGGAGGCAGAAGGATCCGGTGTCAGCAGTGCGGCACGAGGAGGAGGAGGCAGCATGGCCACCATGGCCTGGGAGGCAGGGGGCTCCTGAGCTACGGGGACCCCAGCGACCAGGCCGGGCGTTGACACCTCCGGAGCCAGCAGGGCCACGAGGGCTGACTCCTCCCGAGGGTGCTCCCCCAAGCCTCGCGAGGATGATCAGGCTGGAGAAGCACGAGCGCCGTCATTGCCCTTATCCATGGAGAGGGTTGCGGTCAAAGGATGCGATCTGGTCTCAAGCAGTACCACCTCGTCCTCCTTCCTCTTCTTCGCCGCGGGCTTCGGCCTAATTGCACAACGGAGAAGCATAAAGGATAAGCAGCAGAAGCAAGAACAAGGCAGGGCAAGAACACTTACTGGTCCACCGCCGCGTAGTCCCTCCACTTCTTAGGCTTGAAGCCTGAGAGCCTCGCAGCCTGAGGCGCAGGCACGCGGGTTCCAGGAGCGGAAGAAGGGGCAGCAGATGGGCCGGAGGCAGCTCCAGGCGGTGTCGGAGCAGAAGCGTCGTCTCAGGAGATCAGTGCCGACCTGCCCCTCATCAGAACCTCAGCCGGTGTCCTCCTCTGAGGGCTGGCTTTGGACCTCGAGGAGCCCCCAGCCACGAGCGGCTCCTCTCCCTCCGGGGGGACATCAGCCTCGTCATCATCATCAGGCAAGGTGCGAAGGATGTCGGCCTTGCGCAAGGGAGAGGTCTCCCCCATCCCTTCGGGGGTCGCCTCCGAGTCGCGCTCCTCGTCCTCCTCCTCTTCCCCCTCCCTGCGGGAATCGCCAGAAGACACGACCACCGGCGCCGTCGCCGTCGGGACCCCAGGGGGCGCCGGCGGCACTAGTCCGCGCTCGCCGAAGGTGGGCATGGCGGCCGCGACCTGCGCCCCGTCCTTGCGAAGGAACAAGGGAACAAAGGCACTCGGTGGATATTCCTGGTCGTCCCCGACCAGGAGGCTCAGGAGGCCAGGCATCACGCAGTCCAGGCGGAGGTGGAGAGGGTCCTCGAGGAACCGCCTAGACCCCGAGAGTCTCCCGAGGCTCAGGGCCCCGTCGGCTCATGAGGAGCAACCCCTTCGCCACGCATCTTCAGCTACCCCAACATCCCTTCGACAACGAAACCAGGTGACATTTTCCAAGTTTATTTAGCTGGGAGCGCCCCCCGGGCTGCATCATTCCTAGCCCGCGTGGGCCTGTCCCTGCGGCGTGTATCCTTTTACGTATTTAGCTTACTCTGCTGGGGGCACCCCTCGGGCTGCATCATCCCCAGGCCGCTCAGGTCCGACCCAGTGGCGTGTATCGTTCTTGCATTTACCTAAGTTAGTTCGCTTTCCATGCATGATCTATCTATGGTTATCACCTGCTTGATTGTCACCCACCACGGGAGCCGCGCGCCAATTGTCTTTCTTCAGGATCCTTCGCATAAGAAGGTCAGGCACGGCGTTTGTGCTCGGGCCCGTCCCTGCAGCGTCGATAAATCCAACGGCTAAGCTCTGTCTGGCGGGCCGGTCCCGTTCACGTCACCTTCTGGGGTCGTTGGTGCTTGGCCTTCTCGTGCGATAACCTCAGGAGATTCTTTCGGCGCAGGATTGCCTAACCATCTCGCAGGACCGCCGCAGCTAACAAGAACCAAGACCAGGCGCAACCCGCCTTGAGGTAGGGCCTCGTGAGTCCTGCGCTGGCTCACGAGTGCCCAGACACACCTCGTCTAGCCCTGCCATGCAAGCCACATGTCAGGGCAAGGCTGTAGACGCCCCGGGGGCTCCACTCAGAGGGAGCCCTCACCCACGCACCAGTGGAAGCACCATACTCTGCGCTGGCGGTTGACACTGCTGAGGAGCGGTTATGCCCGTGCAAGTGCAGAAGCGCTATGCTCAGTGCTGGTGATAAACAACTGAGGGCGGCCTCATGGCCGTATCAACCTTAGGGAGCCCTTGAGCTCAGTGTCTGGCCTCATCGCAACACCTCCCCTGGGGAGAGTTGCATGAGGGGGCTGGGCACGGGGGCTGCGCTCGAGTCACGCCCAAGCATAAGCCACCCTGCCAGGTCCCCCGGACCTGGTCGTCGCGCGCCCCTCCCGAGCCGAGCCTCGGCGAGGGAAAAGGTATGAAGGTCGTTTGAGCATCAAGGGGGACTCCTGAGCATCGCGACTCAGGAGCCTAACTGGCCACGTAGCCCCTCACTCCTTGGTCTCGTCCTGGTGATCCGGACGACCCAACGGCAGCTGAGGTATGCGCGGGGTCGGGCCCTGCCGACGTAGAACTCTAGACCTATTCCTGCATCTCCTTTCCGTAAGCTGTTTGCGCGTCAAGGGGGACTCCTGAGCATCGCGACTCAGGAGCCTAACTGGCCACGTAGCCCCTCACCCCTTGGTCTCGTCCTGGTGATCCGGACGACCCAACGGCGGCTGAGGTATGCGCGGGGTCTGGCCCTGCCGACGTAGAACGTAAATCAAATGGGAAGGAAATCGCAAAATCTCAAGCAAATATTACAAGACATATTGTTCTCTCGATACCAAGTGCAAGTCTAAACGCCTCCCCGAGGCATGGTCCATTTTGCAGAAACTAAATAGGAAAGGAGCCACCAGCAAGTCATCTCGACATCCCCGGACGCCGCCGCCGTCGCCAGCAAGAGATGCTTCTTCTTCAACGGTGTTGCCCTCACCTGCACCACCCGCCGGAGTTGCAGGGTCAGCAACACCGCTAGTCGAGGGCGTGGGGTCGAAGGCGCGGAACTTCTTCAGCAAGTCTTCCACCTGACCCTTCACGGCCCCAGCAGCAGCTGAGCAGTGCTCGGTGTCCACGGGCTCCAGCAGCTCGTCAAGGCGGGCGGTGGGATCTCAAAGATGAAGGTGGCTGAAGACGCGCGTCAGCGCGGCCGAGGAAAGAACGCGGGCTTCCGCCTCTGCCAAGGGGCCGATACTGCTCACGACTTTCTCAAGCGCCTCGATAAGGAAGAAGCTGGACGGGGCCCTCGTTGGCGGTAGCCAGCGGTTCCTCCAAGCCCTTCTCATAGAGTGACCACAGCGCCTTGCGAGACCTCTCCTCGAGGAGCTTGAAGGCTGCGCAGTCCTCGGCCAGGACCTTCTCCTTGGCGTCAAGTTCGGCCTTCTGCGCTTCCACCTTCTGCTCCAGCTTCTCCTGCCGGCTGTGCTCCGTGGCCTGCGCCTTCGCCAACTGCTCCAACTCGGCATCACGACCCTTCATGGCGTCCTCCCGAGCCTTCATCTTTTCCTCCTCCGCCTTGTGGCCTCGAGCTTCTTCCGCACGTTCACTGCACAGAGTCTTCAGTTCGGCCTCCAGCACCCGGCGGCGATCCTGGGCGGCCTCGACATCTTTCAGCGCCACCTCGCGAGCGGCCGAAGCCTGAGCAGCGACTTGCTTGTCCTTCTCGGAGGTCGCTGCCGCCTGGCTCAGCGCTGCCCGAACGGAAACGTCTGAGTGAAGCCAGCCAGAGACTAGCTCCAGGCGCCCGGCTACCAGGCGGGGGTCGGCGCCCTGGAGATCTTCCCACAGCAGGGTCATCGCGGAAAGAGCGTGCTCCAGGACGTCAGAGGAGGCAGAAGGATCCGGTGTCAGCAGTGCGGCAGGAGGAGGAGGAGGCAGCATGGCCACCATGGCCTGGGAGGCAGGGGGCTCCTGAGCTACGGGGACCCCAGCGACCAGGCCGGGCGTTGACACCTCCGGAGCCAGCAGGGCCACGGGGGCTGACTCCTCCTGAGGGTGCTCCCCCAAGCCTCGCGAGGATGATCAGGCTGGAGAAGCACGAGCGCCGTCATTTCCCTTATCCATGGAGAGGGTTGAGGTCAAAGGATGTGATCTGGTCTCAAGCAGTACCACCTCGTCCTCCTTCCTCTTCTTCGCCGCGGGCTTCGGCCTAATTGCACAACGGAGAAGCACAAAGGATAAGCAGCAGAAGCAAGAACAAGGCAGGGCAAGAACACTTACTGGTCCACCGCCGCGTAGTCCCTCCACTTCTTAGGCTTGAAGCCTGAGAGCCTCGCAGCCTGAGGCGCAGGCGCGCGGGTTCCAGGAGCGGAAGAAGGGGCAGCAGATGGGCCGAAAGCAGCTCCAGGCGGTGTCGGAGCAGAAGCGTCGTCTCAGGAGATCAGTGCCGACCTGCCCCTCGTCAGAACCTCAGCCAGTGGCCTCCTCTGAGGGTTGGCTTTGGACCTCGAGGAGCCCCCAGCCACGAGCGGCTCCTCTCCCTCCGGGGGGACATCAGCCTCGACATCATCATCGGGCAAGGTGCGGAGGATGTCGGCCTTGCGCAAGGGAGAGGTCTCCCCCATCCCTTCGGGGGTCGCCTCCGAGTCGCGCTCCTCGTCCTCCTCCTCTTCCCCCTCCCTGCGGGAATCGCCAGAAGACACGACCACCGGCGCCGTCGCCGTCGGGACCCCAGGGGGCGCCGGCGGCACTAGTCCGCGCTCGCCGAAGGTGGGCATGGCGGCCGCGACCTGCGCCCCGTCCTTGCGAAGGAACAAGGGAACGAAATCACTCGGTGGATATTCCTGGTCGTCCCCGACCAGGAGGCGGAGGGCCACAGCCAGCTCTTCTCCAGACAAGGCTTCCGGACTCAAGCGAAGCTTATCGTCCTCGCCCCCGAGCATCCACACGGGGCGTGAGCGCGCCTGGAGCGGAGCCACATGCATCATCAGGAATTCCCTCAGGAGCATGGCCCCCGTCAACTTCGCCGCCTTCGCGTTGCCCGGCTTCTGGTCGGTCGACATCTTCTCCAGCACTGCCTACGCCCGGTCGTCAGTAAGCTTCGCCTAGAGCCACCCTTTGTCGGATTGGGGCATCTCAGTCGGCAGCGTCAACCGTGGGTGGACGCACTTGGCATCCAACATGACCCACTTGCTCCTGAAGCCCTCAGCCTTCTTTCCGGCCTTCAAGATCGCGTTGGCCTTGCTGGCTGCGACGAAGTTGGCACACCCCAAGGTGTGGCCGTCATTAATCCAGAGGAAGAAGAAGTGACGCGGCAGAGCCACGGACGGCATCACCCCGACGTACGCCTCGCAGTAGAAGGCGAAGATTGACAGGAGAAGAACAGAGTTGGGATGAAGATGAAGGGCTTGCAGCTTGTAATGGCTGAGGACGGCATAGAAGAAGTCAGAGAAGGGGGGAACCAGCCCCGCTACGACGCTGCTGATGAAGAAGGGGTAGAAGGTGCTCCTTGAAGCCTCCGGCTCGGCGGAGCCGGCCCGGAGCTCGGTCTTCCCCTTCTCGTTGCTCTCCCCCGCCGTCAGCAGGCGAGTGGCGGTGAGGTTCTTCTCCGAGACATTGGGCGCATCCAGAGCCGGCTCGTACCAGGCGGGCAATGAAGCAGCCTTGACCTTCCGGGGCGCCATTGGTCACTGGCTCGGAAGGGAATTGAAGCAGATCTGGAGATTTCAGAATTAAGGAGCGAGAAAGGGGATCTGGAGCAAGACGAAGGAAAGCAATGAAGGCAAGTGTTGCCCGTGCCGGTCTTTTGTCAGACGGGCAGTTGACGAGGCAGCATGGGGAAGCGGAGACGCCCACGTCATTCGCCACGCGTCAAGCGGGGCCGCATGCTGTTGGGGCCCGCGGCGCTCCGCACTTGCCCTTTGGCTTCGCCTCGAAGCCAAGTCCGAGCGCGCCTTGGGCCCGGGGGCTACTGTCGGCATCCTGGGAACGGAGGTCCCCAGACTTGCCTGCCTGCGGCCCATGGCGTGGCTCCACCAGCGGCCCTGTACGGCCCATCTTCACCAGCAAGCACTCAAGACCTTCGCGAGGGGCCAAGCCTTGCGAGGCGGATGACACAACACCTCCTCGGGGGCGGCCTCACCAGGATGGCTCGCGAGGGGCGGAGAGATCAAGGCAAGGGGCACCTTGCAAGGTTCTCGTGACGTAAGCCATGACGACCATGGCCAGGCGGGCGCCAGCTCGCGCAGTGTCCTCGTTTCCTCTTTGGTGCTAAAGAGGCAAGTGCAGGCGAGGAGTCTCGAGGCATCAGGCAAAGGTTTCCATATCGGTGCAACGAGACCAAGACTAGCAGGACGATAGGACGGAGGTCACCGTGGAGCCCAAGACGGCGTCACCACCAGGGCAGGCGAAGACCACCTTTAGTCAGGATAAGTTGTACTAGTTGTCTCCCTTCGAATTTGGCCGTTGTTGGATCCCTTCCTGCTCAATATTTGGGGAGAGGACCAGGGCCTCTATAAATAGGACTAGCCACCATCGTAGCAAGGGGGAAAGGAGAGATATCATCCGGTCTGGACGGATCATTCAGATCATCCTCAACCACACAAGTTCACCAAACACAAGAGCACCTCTCCTCAGGAGGCTGTTCTTCCCCTGTAAATGTTCATCCTCAGCCCAAGAGGCAATCCACCACACCACACTGGAGTAGGGTATTACACCGCATCGGTGGCCCGAACTTGTATAAACCCTTGTGTCTCTCGTTCTTTGGGTTCGTCGAGCTAGGCCTTGTGATTGTTGCGAGAGCGATCTAGGGAGAGAGAGAGATCTTCGTGCGCACCCCAGTGTTTGAACTTCAAGGGTTTTGCCGGAAACCAAAATCCGACAGTGTGGACCATACAGGTTCGAGAACTATGTAGACATGACCGAGACACATCTCCGGTCAATAACCAACAGCGGAACCTGGATGCTCATATTGGTTCCCACATATTCTACGAAGATCTTTATACAGTCAAACCGCAATGACAAGATACGTTATTCCCTTTGTCATCAGTATGTTTACTTGCCCGAGATTCCATCCTCGGTATCTTCATACCTAGTTCAATCTCGTTACCGGCAAGTCTCTTTACTCATTCCGTAATGCATCATCCTGTAACTAACTCATTAGTCACATTGCTTGCAAGGCTTATCATGATGTGCATTACCGAGAGGGCCCAGAGATACCTCTCCGATACTCGGATTGACAAATCCTAATCTTGATCTATGCCAATCCAACAAACACCTTCGGAGACACCTGTAGAGCATCTTTATAATCACCTACTTATGCTGTGACGTTTGATAGCACACAAGGTGTTCCTCCGGTATTCAGGAGTTGCATAATCTCATAGTCAAAGGAATATGTATAAGTCATGAAGAAAGCAATAGCAATAAAACTTAACGATCATTATGCTAAGCTAATGGATGGGTCTTGTCCATCACATCATTCTCCTAATGATGTGATCCCGTTCATCAAATGACAACACATGTATATGGTCAGGAAACTTAACCATCTTTGATTACCGAGCTAGTCAAGTAGAGGCATACTAGGGACACTTTGTTTTGTCTATGTATTCACACATGTATCAAGTTTTCGGTTAATACAATTCTAGCATGAATAATAAACATTTATCATGATATAAGGAAATATAATAACAACTTTATTATTGCCTCTTGGGCCTATTCCCTTCAGCGAGGCCTAGGAAGGGAACGACACGGAGCCAGGGAAGACGAGGCAGGTGGATGCCCACGCGGAGGGGAGTACGGGGGTTCACTGGTTCCGCTGCGGTGTAAGGCTGTCATCGCTGGAGAATAACATGGGGTGTGGGTGAGTAGAGGAAAGGCCTGGCCAGCGGTGGGATTAGGGTGGGGCGGTGAGGCCTGCGCGGCAGCACAGCTGGCCACCGGAGGCAGGAGCAGGCGGTATGGCTAGCGCTGGTTTGGGCGGCTAGAGCAAGATGATCAGAGGTTGAAGACGTAGCCCAGCCGTTGGATTGACATCCAACTGTCATTGCTGCTAGAATTGTTTTTTGACTAAGTTGACAAAGCCATGCGTACGAGTCACCTTAGTAGGCCCACGAATCAGCCACCTTACCTGGTGGGACCCAGCTAGCAGCGGGAGTAATCATTTTTCTTGCACGTAATAAAGAGGCACTTCCTTGCCTGCGAAGATGTAGCTGGTGGGTCCCAACTGTCAGGAGGAGCAATCATTTTAGTTCGCGTAATAAGGAGGCACTTACTTGCCTGCGACCTTGGACCATGCGGATCCCTACTGTCAGCATCTCCACTTACACCCCTCTTTTGATGGTTGTCATTTGTTGACCACATTGACCACGCCGTGCTGAGAACATCAACGTGGTGGCCGACGACGAGGCCCAGGAAGGGAATGACCCGGAGCCGGTGAAGCCACATAAGTGGATGCCCATGTTGAGGGGAGTACGAGGGCTGTGACTGATTCAGCTGCGGGTTGAGGCTGGTGTCACTGGAAAATAACAGGAGGTAAAGGTGGGTAGAGGGATGGCCTGGCCAGCTGTGGGAGTAGGGAGGGCCGGTGACGCCTGCACGGCAGCACAACCGGCCACGGGAGGAAGGAGCAGGCTGTCCAGCTGGCGCTGGTTTGGGCGGGTGGAGCAGGAAGATCAGACATTGAAGAAGCACGATGACCATTGGATGGACATCCAACAGTCAAGGCTCTCGTGTGTTGACTAAGTTGACACAGCCTTGCGTACACGTCAATCTTTTTTTAGGAAAGCGTACGCATCAACCTAGTAGGCCCACAAGCCAGCCTCAAATCTATGGAAAACAGCATACAACCCATCTCACATTATTTCTAATAATTTACAGCCCATTTGCTAATTCTTAAGGATTTTTTTGGAGCCCATATTCTTTTTGTTAGCATTACAAACCATATTGTGACCACAATTAAAAAACTCAAGGAAATTTTGCATATTTCGGTGCGGTCCGAACTATTTTTAATCCTGAAAGTTCGAGTCACATTCAAACTAATTTGAAAAGTAAATTTATATCAATTTAAAATCCAAATAATTTTTCCCGCATAAAATCAATGATGTTTAAAATGTAGAAATGCAAAAAAGAAATTTGAAACTAATTGTTGATTTGTCGTGTCTTAAAAATGTACATCCCATTTCTCATTACTGATAGCCCATTTTCTGGGCAAGCCGAATGCATCCCTTCCAGCCCAGCAGGGCTGACAAAAGCAAGTAGGCGTTGGTTGGGTATTCTGCAAAAAAAAACTAGGCTAGCCATTTTCAAAAAGAAAAAACAACTGGGTTGGTCTTGTGGTAAACATAAAATAAAAGGCTGGCTAAACTGGCAAGAGTGCCCCGCACATCCCATTTGATACCCTGCTCCGTCTGAAAAACAAAAAGAACTGGGCGAGCTGCTGGGTCCCTGGTGTCAGCCGCTCGTTGTGCAATTCTCTTGTTTATTGACTACGTTGACAATGGCATGGGACCCAGATGTCAGGAATCCATTAGGAGGAACCATTTTTTGTCTTGAAATAAGGATGCACTTGCTTGCGTACTGCCATGACCCTGGTGGGTCCCTGCTGTCATCCTTTCCACGTACAATCATCTCCTGATTTTATACGCGTCAACCTAGCAGGCCCACAAGTCAACCTCTAAATCTGTGGCGGACAAATACAGCCCATTCCACACGTTCACACGGAAAGTTCAACATTCAGAGAAAAGTAACAGGTCTGATCCAAAGATAGAGTACTGAACTTCCAAGTTGACAACCATCATAGCCAACTTAACTACTACTCCCACTAATACTCTAGTGTACAAGTACTAACTTACTCTTAGCTAACTAGACGATGCCGGCCGCCATCTGCGGTACATGCTAAACGTTGACACCGACGTCCTCCTCCTTGCCACGGACTTGCTAGAGGTGCGATAGGGCGCGTTGCTCGTGCATGTTGGCCCTTTTTGTGCCAGCGTGGTCCACCAAAGCTTTGGCTTCTAAGCGGGAAACCCACTTGATGAGCTGGTAGTAAAATTCGGTGTCGCGAACGCGTGCGTGCCTGACAGCCTCTAGGGCTATTTGCCGGGCGCCGGCCTCCACGTAGTCGGCCCAGATGCGGGCGCTCTGCTCGCGATTCAGATCGTCGATGCGCTGATGCTCCATGCCCCGCTGGCGGTGCAAATCAGTGATACGCTGCTCCTCCACCAAGCGGTCGCGCTCCAACAAGTCCTCATACTCTGTATTGTCATCTAAAGACCGATATAATGCCTCCTCCCTCCGTCTGCCTTCCGGTGAAAAACCAAACATTGGTTCTGGTGGTGAGCGCCTCCGGCATCGCCTATTGTGGATGGGCGGGGGCATGACGGACGTGGCGAGAGCAAGGGCAAGTGGCGAGTGACATTGGGCCAGTGGGGGCTTATGAGGATAGGGCGAGTTGGGTGATGATGCCAACGGAGAACGCTGGGAACCAACAATTATAGGCGGAAGGTAGGTGAACCAACATGTCACGGGAAACACGGCGGTCATCAGAATTCAATGCATAAGTAGGCATGGCTTAGCGCGTCAGCTTGCGTGGAAAACTAGAAAAAACTGAAATTATGATTGCGTTGTCCCGTCCCATCCGGTCAGTGGTGCATCTCATCCGTGATTGGTCACACATCGGCATGACGGTCAAACGAGTGCACTCGATTCATCCACATGAGGTACGTGCGTTATTAGCTGGTTATTCGTGTAGGATTGAGTCGGTCGGATAGTGTTCGTGTAGGATCGCAATAGCTGATGAATGTTCTCTAGGAGATAAGGCATTTGCGAATGTTTTTTGCTGGCAGTTTCTTCAGATTCGCATGGCATTTTCTTCAGAACAGCGTGCCAGTTTCTTCAGTGGTAGGCATTTTTATTCAAAAAACCGCCACCGTTAGATCTTGCGTCGCAACTAAAACTGCTAGGAGCGCATCAGTAGGCTAGGTAGTGATTGATCAGTAACTTGTAAACACTGAGCGAAGAGAAATAAGGAGTTTCTAATAAATTGTAAACAATGAGCACACAGAAATAAGGATCATGTTCTGCACAGTAGTAAGAGCCAATCCGTTCGAAATGTTCACACAAGACTCACAGGCCTGGCATTTTAATATGCTCACATTAGTAGCCCAAATTCACAACCAACTAGTATGATTCCCATACATAAGATCAGCATGTTAATGCATCTCAATGATTCACAGATCATATACAATATGTAGCTCCTAAAGCAAAGATCAAGAAAAAACATATGTTCTTGCTACTAACACGGATGCTTCTGTGGGCCAACATTCAGTACAGAGTGAAAGACAAATTTGTTTGTGAAGTCTACATTTCCTATTGCAAACGTAAGTGGTTTCACCAACAGATGGAACCATGAGAATGAACCACACAGGATGTAGGAACATCCACTAAAATATGAATTGGTCATCTGTCGATCATATGGCGAGACTATTTTCAGAATACAACTTTAACTTAGGCAAAATGATGCCCATTGGATAATCAGACCAAAGCAATGAAGCACCTAGTGTTGGCCAAGAAACAGTACAGTATGTACTACTTTTGTGCAATCTATGAAGTGACTATCCAATCTTTCTGTGTCTATTTTCATATGGCACTGCATGTAGTGACTATACTATTCTCTTGTGTAGTTCCACAAAAGTTGAGGTCACTTCGTTTGCGGTGATGGAAGAGGTGGAATCGATACAACCGAAATTGAGCATCCAATCAATGAATCATGTCCTGCACCACCAACATAGGTCCACCCTGCCAATAAATTTACATGCAAACCACTAATGTTACTATCTAATGACAGTAAAAAAACAGTAGCCATATTGTAGCAAACCTACCTTGGTAGTTAATAGCTCATAGTGCTACCAATTGTATATAACTGTTTGGAAGAAAAAAAATGCTCATAATGTTGAACCATATGGACTTTTTGTGCAGTTCCACTAAAATCCAGCATCCTTGTTTGCACAAATATTCAAAGTGTGTTTACTATAAAAGTGGCACTAGTTGAAGCATAGGCTCATACATATAAGCATTCCAATTTCTTAATGGGAAAAGGTAGCAAGACTATTTCTAACACCCTGTTTGAAGGAATAAATAATGCAATAATGGCTGATGTCAGGAAGGCATACATAGTATTTTCTGAAAGATTGAACCATTCCTAACCTTTCCTCTTCTTTTAAGCCTTTTTGTGCAGTTCAACTAAAATAAAATGCCATCACCGCCTTGACAATTCGGTGACACTGTACAAAAAGAAATGACTTACCATTACATCATGGTATGTAATCGACAAGCAATAGAGAGAAACATGCAGACCTCCTCCGATAACATAATGAACATTAATTTTAACAAAGGTGTGACTAGCTTAGCCGGCATAATTTGAATGAACTCTACAGCCTATGTTCCTTAATATAAGACATTTTCGCAGTTCAATTTAAAGTACCCAAACGTCTAGTATTTAGAAAAACAGGTTGTAGTTTTCTTGAGCACATATCTGGGAAAGCTTGGCACACCCTATATATGTCCATACGCTAATGCAACACCATTCGAATAGTACAAATATACACTAATCCAGTGGCTAGTGCAACAGTGGAGTAGTTTTTTTATTACGGGGTACAATACAATGGTTTTACTGAACATATTTCCATAAGCTAGCACTGGAAGATTTATATAAGCATTAACTATACAAAATTTAAAGGTAACAAGTTTCGGCAGTGGTATACTGGCTGTGCAACAGCATTAGACCAAATACAAAAGTCTGAAGGTAACTAGCATTATTAACTAATGACAGTATAAAAAATATTGCAAACCATGTACCTTCAAGGCAAATATCATTTAGAACTCGAGGGGACCTAAAAAATTGCTATTCCAATCTTGATAATTGATCAAACATAAAAACTTGATCAAATGAATCAAGAAAACAACATGAGGAGGAGGTGCCCACTCCTACCTTTCCTCTTCTCTTCATAATTTTTATGCAGTTTAACTGAAATAAAATGACATCACTGCCTTGGCATTTTGGTGACTCTGTACAAAAAAATTTGACTTATCATAACGTCATGAAGTGAGGTATCTAATATATAAGCATTAACGTGCAAAAATCTGAAGGTAGTAACAAGTTTCATCGTTGGTATCCTGGCTGTGCAACATCATTAGAATGCCTTAGCTCAAAAATCTTTAATAGATCCACAATCAACAGTTAACCTTGAAATAATACAGTGACATTAGATGGCATTGCTTAAATTTATCGGTGGCATTAGACTGACTGCGGCATTAGTTAAATGTGGCATCACTTTAGCAGTAGCATTGCTTGATTTACTAGTGGCGTTATACTAACATCAAAAAAGTGGCAATAAGAGCATGGGGAGGCTGTTCGGACAGTGGGCGCACCAGTACGATGTACCTCCACAGACGATAGAGTGGTGAGGGAGGGATGGTTCCCCAGAGCAACAAATATCCAGGCAACATATGTGGATTACGTCCCATTTTTGTTCTCTTTAGCCACCTTTTTCCTATGTGAGGACAACAAACCGATCGACCTGGTCATTCTCTATTGCGTTGTCATGCCTTTCTACTCTTTTTCAACCAAGAGACAATAGACTCGTTCCTTAGCTACTGATTTTCCCCTTTTCAACTAAGATGTAGGTTCGATACCTAGTCTCTTCGACAGTACATTCTCCCTTTCTTTCCTTATTCAAACCAGACATGGATTAGTCTGCATGAAGTAGGGTTTCCTTTAATAGTGCAAATTAATGTTTTCATCTGCGTGACCAGCAGAGCAGAGGATAGTAAATTGGGGAGATGGGGGAGTGGGAAAAGATCTACATGCAGCGACGTGGCAGATGGGGCAATAGAACAAGGGTATGGTTCGAAAAGAGGTAGCATACCCCGGGGTCGCCGGGAAGTGGCTTCGCTCGTTGTTGTCATCCTCCGCACACACTATGGCAGCGAGCTTGGGGGTGGAGGCCATCCCGCGCCAGCGCTAGGTCTGAGAGGACAGCCTTGTCGTGAGTGTGTGACCTCGCTCGCTGGCGACAAGTGCGTCAACGTTGCACGTCCTTTTCTTCCTCGCTGGACGGGATCCTGGTGGATCTGTGACCACCGGTGAGGAGGGATAGAGAGGGGCCACCGCCATCTTTTTTTAGATCTGGAGAGAGTATGATAGTGTGAGAAGCAAGTGGGCAGCCCTTAGCAAGCAAGCGCTGAAGCTCCAGCCTATATACTAGTACCAGAGATAGAGTAGTGGTAGGGTAGTTTATATTTTGTGTGCATACAGTACCTATTAGTTGTGATTCAAAACTGAATGGCATGCCATTAAAAAATAAAGTCGAGAAATAATGCGGCACCTCGGGCCAACGCAGCTAGATCGCATTTTGGACGAGAAATGACACACCATGTCTTGTTGACATGTGGTCCCGTTCCAACATGTCAGTGAGACGACATCGAGTCCTTTTGTATAGTTTCCGAATGGGCATCTATGTAGGCCGGGGCGCCTCTTTCTATACCGTGGCGACCGTCCGCTCCCCACTAGCCTCTTCCTGTATCGTGGCAACCGTCTGCTCCCCACTAGCCTCTTCATGTACCGTGGCAACCATCCACTGCCTCTTCGCCTTTCCCTCTCGATTTGGAATTGATGTCGCACGCTCTTCCTCCCTCCATATGCCTTGACTCTTCCTTCTTCCATTGTTCATCTTCTCGATGGAGGGAACAGGCAGGAAACGACCCCGTTATTCTTGCCCTGATCTGAAAGATGACGTGGTGGAGGAACTCACTGATCGGTGCGACGTCATCACCACGGCTAGCATGGCAGGTTCGTTCAAGACCATTCTCGACTCAACAAATAACATCATTACAAAGAACCCAAGGGTTTAGGAGCGGTTTGATCTCCCCTATCTTCTTCGCCATGACCCTGCTCGCTGGTGTGGGGATAACGGAAGCCTCACCTTGTGCAAGTTGATGCCGCTTGATAATGATGTGTGTGATGTTAAGATGCCATCGCTTAAGGGTAAGGCCTGGGCATGCGCAAATGGAGATTGGGTTGATTATATTGGGTACAACTGCGAGTGGGAACTTGTGAATGTGTACACTCATCACCGGGTTCCACTTCCAAAAATCTCAGACTGCCCTGAGGTTGAGCACACCGATTATGTATGTACATTCAAATACGGTCATGGTGACTGTTGTCTACAGAAGATAGAAATTTGTTGAGTTTGAAGTCGCTCTTGGGATTATAGCAATGCTTGTGTTGTCGCTATCTTTGACAAGCTTGTTGCCATCCTTAGTCCTTCGACTCGACGGATATTGCTCAAAAATCAGTTTCTGTACACATCCGTGTACTGTGATGCAATTCAATACGAGGGTCTTGTGTTTGCTGCCACCACTTCTGGCACTGTTTTCGTGTGGGATCCTCATTGTTTCGGAACGTTTTTCTTGCACTATAATTATAATTGTTACATTCATCATGCATGTGAGTTAGTATCCTCATACTAATTAACCTTCTCGGTTTCCAAGGTCCTAACATTCCCCCACCGATACTTGGAAAATTTTCTAACCAAGGGGGAGATGACGATGGTGATGATCACGAGCATGAAGACGAGTGGGACCTACATACTCAATGGCGCCTAGCAACTTATTCCGATGGATCACCTCTTCTTGTCTGTATACAGGGCACTGCTGATGTTACTAAGGAAGCAGATGTTGTCTCCCATGGTCACACTCTCAGGACCTATTCCAACATTCGTTGCAGGGTATTGGGGATGGATACTAGTGTGCTAGCACCAGCACCTTCTGCCTGGTTCAGTATTGATAGTCTTGGAGAAAACTCGCTTTTCCTTGGACTAAACTATCCACTGATGGTGAAAGGCGATCTAGTTGCTGTTGGCACAACGTTACTACCATTTATGAGAAGCAATTGTATCTATACCTCGGGCATTGCTTTGGTTCCCTACCCTGGCTATCACAATATGCGTCCTGATATAGGCCGCTCCAGCCTGGATGATGAGTCTTGCGTTGGTCTCGAGATTGACAATAGCTGGCCCTGCCTAGAGAATCACTTATGGTTCAAAGCAAGCATTTCCAACGCCAAGGATTGGTTGGCCTGGAGTTTATTTCATCGCTTTGTTATTTGTTGTGTGTGGAAAACTTTAGTATTTATAATGTATCCTCGTTGTCGTTGTGCATTGATGACCTGTTGATGTCTACTACACAACCTTCTTCTTGTAGACGTTGTTGGGCCTCCAAGTGCAGAGGTTTGTAGGACAGTAGCAAATTTCCCTCAAGTGGATGACCTAAGGTTTATCAATCTATGGGAGGCGTAGGATGAAGATGGTCTCTCTCAAGTAACCCTGCAACCAAATAACAAAGAGTCTCTTGTGTCCCCAACACACCCAATACAATGCTAAATTGTATAGGTGCACTAGTTCGGCGAAGAGATGGTGATACAAGTGCAATATGGATAGTAGATATAGGTTTTTGTAATCTGAAAATATAAAAACAGCTAGGTAACTAATGATAAAAGTGAGCGTAAACGGTATTGCAATGCTAGGAAACAAGGCCTAGGGTTCATACTTTCACTAGTGCAAGTTCTCTCAACAATAATAACATAATTGGATCATATAACTATCCCTCAACATGCAACAAAGAGTCACTCCAAAGTCACTAATAGCGGAGAACAAATGAAGAGATTATTGTAGGGTATGAAACCACCTCAAATTTATTCTTTCGGATCGATCTATTCAAGAGTCCGTAGTAAAATAACACGAAGCTATTCTTTCCGTTTGATCAATCATAGAGTTCGTACTAGAATAACACCTTAAGACACAAATCAACCAAAACCCTAATGTCGCCTAGATACTCCAATGTCACCTCAAGTATCCATGGTATAATTATACGATATGCATCACACAATCTCATATTCATCTATTCAACCCACACAAAGAACTTCAAAGAGTGCCCCAAAGTTTCTACCGGAGAGTCAAGACGAAAACGTGTGCCGACCCCTATGCTTAAGTTCACGAGGTCACGGAACCCGCAAGTTGATCACCAAAACATACATCAAGTAGATCACGTGATATCCCATTGTCACCACAGATAAGCACATGCAAGACATACATCAAGTGTTCTATAATCCTTAAAGACTCAATCTGATAAGATAACATCAAAGGGAAAACTCAATCCATTACAAGAGAGTAGAGGGGGAGAAACATCATAAGATCCAACTATAATAGCAAAGCTCGCGATACATCAAGATCATGCCACCTCAAGAACATGAGAGAGAGATCAAACACATAGCTACTGGTACATACCCTCAGCCCCGAGGGTGATCTACTCCATCCTCATCATGGAGAGCGCCGGGATGATGAAGATGGCCACCGGTGAGGGATCCCCCCTCCGGCAGGGTGCCGGAAAAGGGCCCCGATTGGTTTTTGGTGGCTACAGAGGTTTGCGGCGGCGGAACTCCCGATCTAGGTTATGTTCTGGGGGTTTCTGTATATATAAGAGGTTTTGGCGTCGAGAACATGTCAGGGGGGTTTCCGTGTTGAGGTAGGGAGGCGTGCTTAGGGGGTGGGCGCGCCCCCGCCCTCGTGAGCTCCCCAGGACTCTTTTGGCCCATCTCTTTTGCTCCATGGCCTTCTTCTGGTCCAAAAATAAGTTCCGTGAAGTTTCAGGTCAAATGGACTCCGTTTGGTTTTCCTTTTCTGCGATACTCAAAAACAAGGAAAAACAGAAACTGGCACTGGGCTCTAGGTTAATAGGTTAGTCCCAAAAATCATATAAAATAGCATATAAATGCATATAAAACATCCTAGCTGGATAATATAATAGCATGGAACAATAAAAAATTATAGATACGTTGGAGACGTATTAAGCATCCCCAAGCTTAATTCATGCTCGTCCTCGAGTAGGTAAATGATAAAAACAGAATTTTTGATGTGGACTGCTACCTAAAATATTTATCAATGTAATCTTCTTTATTGCGGCAAGAATATTCAGATCCATAAGATTCAAGACAAAAGTTAATGTTGACATAAAAATAATAATACTTCAAGCATACTAACTAAGCAATCATGTCTTCCCAAAATAACATGGCCAAAGAAAGTTCATCCCTACAAAATCATATAGTTTGGTCATGCTCCATTTTCCTCACACAAAAATGCTCTCATCATGCACAACCCCGATGACAAGCCAAGCAATTGTTTCATACTTTAGTAATCTCAAACTTTTTTCAACTTTCACGCAATACATGAGCGTGAGCCATGGACATAGCACTATGGGTGGAATAGAGTATAATGATGGGGGTTGTGTGGAGAAGACAAAAAAGGAGAAAGTCTCACATTGACGCGGCTAATCAGCGGGCTAGGGAGATGCCCATCAATTGATGTCAATGCGAGGAGTAGGGATTACCATGCAACAGATGCACTAGAGCTATAAATGTATGAAAGCTCAACAAAAGAAACTAAGTGGGTGTGCATCCAACTTGCTTGCTCACGAAGACGTAGGGCATTTTGAGGAAGCCCATCGTTGGAATATACAAGCCAAGTTCAATAATGAAAACTTCCCACTAGTATATGAAAATGACAAAACAAGAGACTCTACTCATAAAGATCATGGTGCTACTTTGAAGCACAAGTGTGGGAAAAGGATAGTAGCATTGTCCCTTTATTTTTTTATTTTTTTATTTGGCTTTTTTTAATTGGCCTTTTTTTATTTGGCCTTTCTTTTTTTCTTTTTTTGGCCTTTCTCTTTTTTTCTCTTTTTTCGGGACAATGCTCTATTAATGATGATCATCACACTTCTATTTATTTACAACTCAAAGATTACAACTCGATACTAGAACAAAGTATGACTCTATATGAATGCCTCCGGCGGTGTACCGGGATGGGCAATGACTCATGAGTGACATGTATGAAAGAATTATGAACGGTGGCTTTGCCACAAATACGATGTCAACTACACGATCATGCAAGGCAATATGACAATGATGATGCGTGTCATAATAAACGGAACGGTGAAAGTTGCATGGCAATATATCTCGGAATGGCTATGGAAATGCCATAATAGGTAGGTATGGTGGCTGTTTTAAGGAAGATATAAGCAGGTTTATGTGTGATAGAGCGTATCATATCACGGGGTTTGGATGCACCAGCGAAGTTTGCACCAACTCTCAAGGTGAGAAAGGGCAATGCATGGTACCGAAGAGGCTAGCAATGATGGAAGGTTGAGAGTGCGTATAATCCATGGACTCAACATTAGTCATAAAGAACTCACATACTTATTGCAAAAATCTACAAGTCATCAAAAACCAAGCACTACGCGCATGCTCCTAGGGGATAGATTGGTAGGAAAAGACCATCGCTCGTCCCCGACCACCACTCATAAGGATGACAATCAAAGAACACCCCATGTTTCAAATTTGTTACACAACGTTTACCATACGTGCATGCTACGGGACTTGCAAACTTCAACACAAGTATTTCTCAAATTCACAACTACTCAACTAGCACAACTTTAATATCACTATCTCCATATCTCAAAACAATCATCAAGTATCAAACTTCTCTTAGTACTCAATGAACTTATATGAAAGTTTTTATTATATCCCTCTTGGATGCCCATCATATTTGGACTAAATTCATAACCAAAGAAAATTACCATGCTGTTTAGGACTCTAAAAATAATATAAGTGAAGCATGAGAGTTCATCTATTTCTTCAAAATAAAACCACCACCGTTCTCTAAAAGATATAAGTGAAGCACTAGAGCAAACGACAAACTACTCCGAAAGATACAAGTGAAGATCAATGAGTAGTTGAATAATTGTGCAACTATGTGAAGACTCTCTAACATTTAAGAATTTCAGATCTTGGTATTTTATTCAAACAGCAAGCAAAACAAAATAAAATAAAATGACGCTCCAAGCAAAACACATATCATGTGGTGAATAAAAATATAGCTCCAAGTAAAGTTACCGATGAACGAAGACGAAAGAGGGGATGCCATCCGGGGCATCCCCAAGCTTAGGCTCTTGGTTGTCCTTGAATATTACCTTGGGGTTCCTTGGGCATCCCCAATATTAGGCTCTTTCCACTCCTTATTCCATAGTCCATTGAATCTTTACCCAAAACTTGAAAACTTCACAACACAAAACTCAACAGAAAACTCGTAAGCTCCGTTAGTATAAGAAAATAAATCACCACTTAGGTACTGTTGTGAACTCATTATAAATTCATATTGGTGTAATATATACTGTATTCCAAGTTCTCTATGGTTCATACCCTCCGATACTACTCATAGATTCATCAAAATAAGCAAACAACACATAGAAAACAGAATCTGTCAAAAACAGAACAGTCTGTAGTAATCTGTATCAAACGTATACTTATGGAACTCCAAAAATTATGAAATAAATTGGTGGACCTGAGGAATTTTTCTATTAACCATCTTCAAAACGAGTCAACCTAAAATCACTCTCCAGTAAAAAATGGCAGCTAATCTCGTGAGCGCTAAAGTTTCTGTTTTTTACAGCAAGATCATAAAGACTTCACCTAAGTCTTCCCAAAGGTTCTACTTGGCACAAACACTAATTAAAAAATAAAACCACATCTAACCAGAGGCTAGATGAATTATTTATTACTAAACAGGAACAAAAATCAAGGAACAAAAATAAAATTGGGTTGCCTCCCAACAAGCGCTAACGTTTAACGCCCCTAGCTAGGCATGATGATTTCAATGATGCTCACATAAAAGATAAGAATTGAAACATAACGGGAGCATCATGAAGAATATGACTAGAACATTTAAGTCTAACCCACTTCCTATGCATAGGGATTTTGTGAGCAAACAACTTATGGGAACAATAATCAACTAGCATAGGAAGGCAAAACAAGCATAACTTTAAAATTTTAAGCACATAGAGAGGAAACTTGATATTATTGCAATTCTTACAAGCATATATTCCTCCCTCATAATAATTTTCAGTAGCATCATGAATGAATTAAACAATATAGCCATAACATAAAGCATTCTTTTCATGATCTACAATCATAGAAAATTTACTACTCTCCACATAAGCAAATTTCTTCTCATGAATAGAAGTGGGAGCAAACTCAACAAAATAACTATCATGTGAGGCGTAATCCAATTGAAAGTTAAAATCAAGATGACAAGTTTCATGGTTATCATTGTTCTTTATAGCATACATGTCATCACAATAATCATCATAGATAGCAACTTTTTTCTCATAATCAATTGGGACCTCTTCCGAAATAGTGGATTCATCACTAAATAAAGTCATGACCTCTCAAAATCCACTTTCATAATTATCACAATAAGATTCAACACCCTCCAAAATAGTGGGATCATTAATTCCTAAAGTTGACACTCTTCCAAACCCACTTCCATCAATATAATCATCATAAATAGGAGGCATGCTATCATCATAATAAATTTGCTCATCAAAACTTGGGGGACAAAAAATATCATCTTCATCAAACATAGCTTCCCCAAGCTTGTGGCTTTGCATATCATTAGCATCATAGGTATTCAAAGAATTCATACTAACAACATTGCAATCATGCTCATCATTCAAATATTTAGTGCCAAACATCCTAATGCATTCTTCCTCTAGCACTTGAGCACAATTTTCCTTCCCATCATTTTCACGAAAGACATTAAAAAGATGAAGCATATGAGGCAACCTTAATTCCATTTTTTTGTAATTTTCTTTTATAAACTAAACTAGTGATAAAACAAGAAACTAAAATATTCGATTGCAAGATCTAAAGATATACCTTCAAGCACTCACCTCCCCGGCAACGGCGCCAGAAACTGCTTGATGTCTACTACACAACCTTCTTCTTGTAGACGTTGTTGGGCCTCCAAGTGCAGAGGTTTGTAGGACAGTAGCAAATTTCCCTCAAGTGGATGACCTAAGGTTTGTCAATCTATGGGAGGCGTAGGATGAAGATGGTCTCTCAAGCAACCCTGCAACCAAATAACAAAGAGTCTCTTGTGTCCCCAACACACCCAATACAATGGTAAATTGTATAGGTGCACTAGTTTGGCGAAGAGATCGTGATACAAGTGCAATATGGATAGTAGATATAGGTTTTTGTAATCTGAAAATATAAAAACAGCAAGGTAACTAATGATAAAAGTGAGCGTAAACGGTATTGCAATGCTAGGAAACAAGGCCTGGGGTTCATACTTTCACTAGTGCAAGTTCTCTCAACAATAATAACATAATAGGGTCATATAACTATCCCTCAACATGCAACAAAGAGTCACTCCAAAGTAACTAATAGCGGAGAACAAACGAAGAGATTATTGTAGGGTACGAAACCACCTCAAAGTTATTCTTCCAGATCGATCTATACAAGAGTCCGTAGTAAAATAACAGGAAGCTATTCTTTCCGTTTGATCTATCATAGAGTTCGTACTAGAATAACACCTTAAGACACAAATCAACCAAAACCCTAATGTCACCTAGATACTCCAATGTCACCTCAAGTATCCATGGGTATGATTATACGATATGCATCACACAATCTCAGATTCATCTATTCAAACCAACACAAAGAACTTCAAAGATGCCTGTGATAAGACTAGCCACAATGGAGAGTAACATACACATATCCCTAGACTTTGTTACTACCTTCATAGTGGGTAGTACCATAAGTGTGGTGTCATGCAAAGCTTCATTCATTAAGCTATAGACTCATATTGCATTGGGACATGTGATGTTACAGTAACTAGCTAAGTTACTCAAACTACCTCTCTCCTCATTAACTCATTGCCACATAAGCAAATTTGCTGAGTTGGACTCAATGTTACTGCTGAAGTTACTTCCACTGTGGCTAGTCTAAACTTACTAAACTAATGAATGGATTTCGATTCGCTTATCAGAGTGGGTGCTGCGATGAGGCAAAAAAATCTTGAATACATAATTGTACGTGCATTGCAACAGGTTATCAGATGAGTCCAATCAACAATAGTACTACTAGTTATTAGCTTCACATGCTTCGCGCGTCGGGCGGGTGTTTTTACTGTAGCTGCAAATCCCATCATCCTAGGTCATCGGATGTGTCCAATCAACGGTAGAAATTGCATTCTGATGTTTGGACCCAAACTTTCAAATCTGCCGCACTACCTCTATGTCTACGTATACGTAATACAACAAGTTTTAAACTTGAGACCAGCCATCCACCCTCACAAAGAACACTTTTTAGCCTAGCACAGACTCCAGGAAATTTGGCCACGGTGAGAGGTGGGCCATATGTTAATGTGTTCGCTGTACGTAACTAGCACCTCGAATCCTCGATATATAGTAGGGTGGCATGGGCTAGAACAAGCATTCACGTCCATGAGTATGGCACACGCCACCAGCACGACTTCCATCTCACAGTATATTTCTTGCAGTCCGTGCTACAGCTATCTCTCCTCCCTCCTTGTTTCTCTAACTCAGCCATCACGCGGCGGGCGGGGTGGGGGTTTGCCGAAAGTCGGTTTCCTCAAGTGTGGTCCCACTTGTAAGTGAAGATGCGAGACAACACACGTTCCCTCCTTGAGCGGCGTGCCGGACCAACCGTGTGGGGGTGCGTCGTGAACAAGAGGCTTTTCCTTTTGAACTTGTACTAGTACTAGTAAGTTGTAACACTTGGTTCTGCTCATGGCGCAACCGATAGATAGAAATAACAATTTACCCTCAAAAATAGAAATAACGATTCAAAACGCTAGCGTTGGCCTTTTCCCGCATGATAAACGAGGGAGTTTTGCCAATTTCGGCCATTATTGCTTTCCTTACATGCTGTCCCACACGTAAGTGATATGCATAGCCACTGTGCATTGAGGGACGGACCGGAACGACTGTCTAGGGTGATCCTGCGAAGCGGCCTGCTCGCACGCCTCCGATCTACTCAAAGTCTCCATCTTGATTTGTTGGCCCTTTCGTACTTTGTATTAAATTTTGACCATAGATTTAATTGACAAATTTTTAGTGTATGCTATAAAAGTTTATATGGTTGGATTCATATTTGAACATAGTTTCCAATGATACTATTTTTTCTGACATGCATTACCATTTTGTAAATTGAATTCATAGTCAAAATTTGGCACAAAACACTAAGGGGAACAATAAAACAGGACGAGTCTAGTACCATCGGCACGGCGCCTCCGAGTAGCCAATTAATAGAGGGACACGTGGAAGCACTTAAATGGTTAGTAGAACACCCATGGTTTCAATACTACTTCTGTTTCCGATTGTAACATGGCAGCTCTTTGTTCAAAAATGACTTTGTTTTGGTTGTTTATATGTGCGCCTTCGCAAATTGAACCACCATGCCCAGAAGTTTGAAATTCATTCCCATTTCTTGCATGGGTCCTAAACGTTCCCATTACATGTCAATATTAATATATAAGAAGTTTGGTTGTGGCGCGGTTCATGCATGGTACGTACGTAAGTTATGAAGTTGATGCAAAAGGTAAGAAAATTACAGTATACATGGAATTGACACAAAAATAAAGATGCATATGGATCCATCAATGACATCCTCTCGCCCTAGTGCGCCGGGTCACCAACCGACGGGTGAGGAGCAGCAACATTGGCGACGAGCTCAATGTGCTTCTGAACAATGTCGTCCAAGGTTGCCCTGCGGTCCAAGAAGGCCAGCATCCTATCGTCCTCCTCTGGCATGTAGTAGTCCTTGTGGAAAATTTGCTCGTAGACGTGGGTGATTATGTCGATGGTGTCTTGCTGAGCCAGCCGTTGTGTGGCAAGCGCGACCTCAAGGTGGAAATTCTCCGGCACGATGGCGGGCAGTCGTAGGGCCACCAGTGCGTCGAAGAGGTTGTGACCATAGAGGTCACTGAGGGTGGCGGGCATCGCAGAGCCTGGGCTGGAGGCGTACGTCAAGCTCGTCCGCGAGCTTCTTGACGACGGTGAACTTGTCGAGGAAGCCGACAAGGGCCTTGTCAAACAAGGAGACGAAGCTGTCGTCCAAGAGGCCTCTCGCCCTGGCGGCCTCAAGCACGACCTGGAGACGTTCCTCGGTGCCTGGCTGCAGCCCGGCGTCGTGGATCATCTGGCACAGCCGTCTCATGCTCGCGCTCATTGCCTCCATGGGTCCAGCTTCTAATCAACTGATCTTGCAATTGGAGTGACCACTCTTGCAAGGTGCGTAGGTGCATAGGATTCATAGATGGATTGGACTAGTGGGGAGCCTTTATATGAGAAGTGCAGACTGCGTCGATTTCACGTGTGTGTTGGCCATCTACTCCTCAGCCCTTACTCCCTCCGTACCGGTGCATTATAGTCATCCCACAGAGACCAAGTTGGGGAAAAATGAGAGAACTTGATGTTTTTTTGGTAATTAATGTCATTACATGTAGAGATTTCAGATTGATGAGATTTCATATTTGAGCCATCTACCGGAAGGGAGAGTGTATAATATCATCAGAAACTACACTCAAAACCGAATTAAACAATACTCCATGTATTTATTTACAGAGGGAGTGGTATATTTTTGTGACATGCATTACTAGATATTGCTAGTCAAATACTAAATCCAGACGGAAGTGGTAGTACTACTAAATCCAGACGGTGGTGCTAGTACTAGTAGTACTACCAATGTAGTAGTACTTTACTACCCGTTGGTCAAATTATTACGCGCTGCTCCTCCCAGTGAAGTGACAAGAACCTACGCCGGAGATGACACCTGACTGTAGGCGGCGTGTTCGGCATACCAAAGTCAGCCTCACCGTGTGCAGTCACTATCATCATGGCTGTAGAGCTAGCCTGCTGACAACTAGCCGTGTTTGACATAATTTCCAGTGCGTTGCCACTAGTAATAATAAATATTGTACTGTAGTAATGGGTATTTTCATGCCACACCTATGCACGCCAAAATTTATCGTAACATAGTGCCTTGTGCTGGATAGTCGTAATATTACAAGTTTCAAACTGATATTACAAATGGTAGGAGTCGTGTTGCACCTACGAAGGGGGAATCGATAGGAGGTTTACATAAGAACTTTCATTAATTCAGGTGCATGCAACATTATCATACAAACTAAAATCCGCCACCCTGACATGTCACTAATGGGCAAATAAATTTTTCAGTCTCTTGCGACTTGATGTTTCAAAAACAAATTCAGCTTCTACGGAGGCTTTGTCACTTAGGCTTAGACGCTTGCGGTGATCAGCAAGGCATTCATTGTTGCGCCAGAGAACGCCAAACCTCATTACCTTGAGCACACTTGCCTCCAGAACAAAGAACCTGCCCAATTTAACCTCAGATGTGGTGCCTTGGTAGTCGATCAAATAAATTTCTGTCAGATGGAGAACAAGGCATTCGATGAGATTGTTATGTTGCAACACATTTTTCACTTTCGGGTCTTTTTTGTCTGCAAAAGAAAAGAACATATTAGAGCAGCTGGCTATATAAGATTGCTGTGTCATCAAGAACTACCAACATCATTCGGTCATATGATAGGGTTGGCTATAGGGTTGGCTCTAAGGCTAGTGATAATTGTTCACTCTCTCTCTCTCTCTTTCTCTTTCCTCTCATTTACCTAGGAGCACATGAAGAGCTTCGGCATTTGTTGCCTTCCACTATGTGGCCGATGCCATACTTCTCAAAAGTATGCCACATAATACGCATTGATGTCAAATCAAAAGATTTTGACACCGCTCTAGCAATGTGAGAGAGTTGGCACCGCTATGCAGATAGACCCACACTAAAAAAAATACACTTCCGTGAGGATACGTGTTTGTCATGGTAGGTCACGTTTTCTATCATGCATGTACATCCATGGCAAATTTATGACAGAATCAAGATAGTGATACCTGTGCTGTCGTAGAAGTGTTCCATGACATTACAAAAATTATCATCACGGAAGTGTCCACTTCCATGACGATAAATCGCGCGGCACAGAAGTGCTTTCGTCAAGGGTGACCGACACGTGGCATCCACCGTAACGGAACGCCGTTAAGCTATCGGGTCCGGTTTTGGATCCGATAACCTGTTAACAGCCCAGACCAATGGGGATTTTCCATGTGTAAAATCATCATTGGCCGGAGGAAACACGTGTTGCCTCACCGTTGGGACAGATGTCATCCACTCAATGGACAGGAGGCGCCTATGATAGGTCGACACGTGGCACGACCCAACAGTGGACCACTCCAGTGAAAAAGGCCGGCCCAGTAAAAAATAGCAGGCCGGCCCATATAAGGCCTACTTGTGTCAGGTCCATTTAAGCCCACGGCCCATACGAGATGTGCCAATTCGGCCCGTCAACGGCCCGTTAAAGATTTGACACCATTGCAGCCCATCGTCAGTTCGAGCCCGTTAACAGTCCGCTATATATTTGGGCTCAATATCGACCCGATGAGATTTCGGCCTGTTAACGGCCCATTCAGTGGATGGGCCAATTTTCACGATGTACATCTTTCGGCCTTTTAGCGACCCATTTAAATATTGGGCTAATTTCCGGCCCGGTGTGTCTTTCAGCCTGTTGACGGCCCATAAATCAGTTGGGCCATTTGTAGTCGGACCTGAGTTTTGGCCTTTTAGCGACCCATTTAAGTGTTGGGCCAATTTCTGGCCCGGTGTATATTTCAGCATGGTGAAGGCCCATATATCTGTTGGGCCATTTGTAGTCAGACCTGAGTTTTGGCCTTTTAGCAACCTATTTAATTGTTGGGCCAATTCCCGGCCCTGTGTGCCTTTCAGCCTGTTAACGGACCATAAATGAGTTGGGCCATTTGTAGTCGGACCTGAGTTTTGGCCTTTTAACGGCCCATGCCCTTCATGGTCCAATACGAGCCCGGTTTCTCTTTCGGCCTGCTAAAGGCCCACAACACAGTTGGGCCATTTGCAATACGCCCTGACTTTCGGCCTCTTAGCGGCCCATGCTCTTCATGGTCCAGTACAAGCCCGCTGTCTCTTTTGGCCTACTAAAGGCCCACGGTATAGTTGGGCCATATGTAGCCCGAACTTAGTAACGGCCTATTAACGGCCCGTGAAATCAATTGGGCCCACCTGTTGCCCGCTTCGATGTCAGCCTGTTAATGACCCGGGAGTTAAGAGGGCCGACCATTAACTTTCGGCCTGGTAACGACCCATTAACTTAATCGGCCCACTAAAGTTCGTACATGTCTTTAGGCCAAATTAGACAATTTGAGCCCATTACGACGAGCAATTATGCACAGGACCAAAACCGATCAAGCAAAGGTACGGCATACATGGAAAAACGTTGCACATCCAGCATATATTACAGGAAATTACATCCACTGGGCAATCAAAGATTGATGCGAGTGCAAATAAATGAACAGAACCTAACGATCTACAATGTCACAATCTGCAACCTCAGCACGGATGACGCCCATAAGCATGTGGGCAAGTTCTTGCTGCTTTGCTACACTGTCTCTGAAAACATTGATCAGTTGTTGTGTCGCACGACTCTGCACCTCTGATTCCTCCACCATTTCCATCATTCCTTCAGCCATTAATTGGTTCACAAACATACATTTTTCCGTTGCATTCGAGACAGAGGATACTGAACAGATTCAGATGGCGATTTTGGCAGGCTTGTATTATTGATAGTGGAGAGTGTCTCAACCACTACATCATAACATAAATTAGGAGGGGAACCAAACAGATTAATCATGAGTTATTGGCATATTACCTGGCCTAGATTTATTGGAAAGAAACAACGGGGTTGCCTTGCTGTTTTCAGAGTTTGTCTTCTTATCTTCAGCAGCCTGCACCAAATTAAGACACTAGCATTGCTATCATTGGCCAAGTCAGATAATAGGAAAGCAACATTGGCACAACGAACGTTTGGGCAACTAGCCAACACCAAATTAACATAATATGGCACAGCTATCATCAGCCAGGTAAGGTAATACGAAAGCAACATTGACACAATGAATGAATGGGCAACCAGAGCAGCACTACAATTCAGTAATGTGCATGATATGAGATAGTACTCTCATGCAGCTAAGTATGCAAAACTACCTGGCAGTTTTCTTTAGAAAAATCAACATTGGCGCCTTTAACATTTTGCTACAACTAATTTTAGATCAGACAAAGGTTGGATTCACGCCGATTAACAAAATACATGCTGATGTAAAATATAGTGATATACAACAGGTACTTACATCAGCATTGGAGCACAGAGAATTCCCGCAAGATATTTTCCTCGAATACAATCCCAATGAAGGAAATCTTCTATCATTTAACTGTATTTTCTAAAAGAGAGATGGGTAAGAAACATGTAGAAAATATGATCAGAATGCTATTAAATTTCATGATGCGAGGATACGCACAAGCTTCTTAGAATGGAGTTGACATTCTTTTGCTGGACTGGAGCGGACTAGTTATTTGGCCACTGGAACCTGCTTATTATCAGTGGGAGTTGGGTTTCTCTGTGCTGGAGCAGTATCTATGAAAAATGGAGTTGGTTTATTGTCTCCTGGCGTTTGGATCTTTTGCAAAGACCTGGTTTGTAACCCTTCAGATTCTAACATAGCCGTCTTCCCCTTGCATGCCTTATATAGAAGAATGGTGCTTCAATTATAAAACATGCTACAGCAGAGATGGAATAGGTACTGAAGAATAGAAAGGCATGACATATTGACATGTATTCCCTCCATCCGGAAATAAATGGATGGGTCTAGGCGTATTTTAGTTCTAGATACATCCAGTTTTATCCATTTCTGCGACATATAATCCGGACGGAGGGAGTATGATGTAAGAGCTAGGGATACGACAGGACAACACAGTAAAAAAATACTGAAAACCCACTGCAGAACCAAAGTAATCAAACCCACTGATATGAGATAGTACACTCATGCAGCTCAGGATGCAAAACTACCAGGCAGTTTTCCTTACAAAAATCAACATTGTGGCCTTTAATCATACATTTTGCTACAACTAAATTTAGATCAGATAAAGGCTGGATTCACGCCGATTAACAAAATACATCCTGATGTAAAAATATAGTGATATACAACAGGTACTTACATCTGCATTGGAGTAGAGAGAATTCTTGCAAGAATCTTTCCTCACAGACGATACCAGTGCAGAAATTCTTCTATCTGTTAAGCTTATTTTTTAAAAGAGAGATGGGTAAGAAACATGTAGAAAGTATGATCAGAATGCTATTAAATTTCATGACGCAAGGATACGCACACGCTTCTTAGAATGGAGTTGACATATTTTTGCTGGACTGGAGTGGACTAGTTCTTTGGCACTGGAATCTTTTTATTATCAGTAGGTTGGGTTTCTCTGTGCTGGAGCAGTATCTATAAAAACTGGAGTTGGTTTATTATGTCCTGGCGTTTGGATCTTTTGCAAAGACCTGGTTTGTAACCCTTCAGAGTCTAACATAGTCGTCTTCCCCTTGCATGCCTTGTATAGAAGAATGGTGCTTCAGTTATAAAACATGATACAACAGAGAGATGGAATAGGTACTAAAGAATAGAAGGGCATGACATATTGACATGTATTCCCTCCATCCGGAAAAAAATGGATGGGTCTAGGCGTATTTCAGTTCTAGATACATCCTTTTTTATCCATTTCGGCAACATGTAATCCGGACGAAGGGAGTATGGTGTAAGAGTTAGGGATACGACAGGACAACACAGTAAAAACACACTAGTTGAATGTAAAACTGTATGCTAGCAGAATACGTACAGAAAAAACTAAGGCAACATACACGTGTATGATTGGGAAACTAAGATGGCATTGCAACAGAGCACTAGAACAACACTTCAATGTAAAAAAACATGGTATGGTAGACAGATGAAGTACATACTGATGAATAACAATGCATAAGATATTCAAAAGCATGATGTCCAAATTAAGCAGATGGCATTGCGATAGAGAAGAATGACAGTACTTGAATTTGAAAACATGTTATCATGAATGGAATAGGTACTGAAAAATAGGAAGGCATGACATATTTACATGCATGATCAGCATGCTAAGCACATGGCATTGCAACAGAGTAGATACACTCCAGGACATTATATGCATGTTGTACCCATAGCACGGGCCAAGTTAGAGCAAGGACCTTGTGGGGTGAAGAGGATTCAACATATTTCTGCAAGTCTTCTGGAGAACTGCCTTTACATGTTCCATCATATTGGGTATCATTGACATCAAGTTTATTGGCCTTTACATTGCTTCGTGAGGTTCTTGTGGGTATATCAGTGTGTGCAATTATATCTGACAGGCATGGAAGACAACTAGTAGTTAGATTTATGTAATGAGTGCCTGTAGGAGACGACATAAATAGTAGGACTGGGGTTAACTAGTAGCAACAGGTCTCAAAAACTAAAGGGAGAACACAGATGAAAGCTACAGAATATGTATCGTTTGTACTCGAGATTAACTAGATGGCACACAAAAGTATTAAAGAACAACATAGGTAATACTAGAAGTGGTATAATACTATAATCACCAGCCTGTGGGATAGCATTGGCTGATGGATGATAACTATGGAACTAAAGAAAACAAGTATCTTAGCTGAACTATGGAACATCGTTAACTCCTGAACAAGACCCGTAAGAGATCAGCATGAATATACAGTGAAATGTGATAATCTATTTTCCATGCTTAGATGAATAACAAAGCCATAAATGTTGCACACAAGTAAGATGAGGGTACAACCTATCTGGCCGCCAGCCATAGGAGTGAGCATCATGTGCTGACTTGTCGATGGCCCTGCAGTTGTTGTGGCTGTCCATGTCGGGCACGCGCATTCGATGCAGGGAACTATTGAGTGGGGACTATAGCTCCCTTCTGGTGTATGCTTCCCTTGTTGGAGCAGCTGCGATGAGTCGGAAGACGGTGTGGCTGAAGATGCAGATAACGCATAATGTTAAGAACGACACATCTCTTTGATCTGAAGAAATACACTAAGAGATCAACAGCAAGGTACGAGAGTGGTCACACGTGTGTTGACTGAGACTAAATTCGGGTCACACGATTTTATTTTATTTTGGTACTATCTGATCTACGTCGGATGGCTTGATGGCCGTCTTGTGCCTCCCGGCTGACACTGTTAGGAATCTTCCCCGAAGAGCCAGCGACCAACGGCAAAGCAGCTTGCCTCTGCCGTCTGTGGCCCTGGCCAAAACCCCGCTCCCCGCCCCACCGCACTGCCGTGGTTGCGCCGCCCCCGGGCCAATCCACAAAGACTCCCCGTCATCCAGATCCGGCGGCGGCAGTACTTTGAACCCACGCAACTCTAAGATAGCCATCTAAGCACTGCTACCGCGGCGAACTTGCGGCCCCGCACCCTTACGTTAGAAAACAGCCAACCGGCAGCCTAGGAGCTCCGCCGCCTCGAGGGGTGTTGCTTCCCATTGGGAATCGATTGGCCCAGAATAAAAATTCAGACAACTGACGCCTAAATAAAGTGATTTGAGATGAGGGTGCGACCTATCTGGCGGCATAGTGAAGTAGCCAGGTCCAGCTGCTGAGTCGGTGAGGCCGGCGCGGTTGCGGTGGCCACCGGCGGCAGGGAAACAGCGATGTCGCGATGGTCGACGGCTATGGGGAAGCAGCGCCAGGACTATGGACGGATCCGAAGTTGGAGCCGCTCCGGCACCGTGAACAACGGCGGGGGTGAATCGGCTCCGGTATGGTTCACGCGGCCGTCGTCGAGGCAGCTCCAGCAGCATGGAGTAAGAGGCACACGGCCAAGTGCACGACGGCAAATGGACAGCGTCTCCGGCAGTAGGGAGGAGGGCGGCTGTGAAATTGGTGCGGTGGGGCGCCATGGAGGAGGGGCTGAGGTTTCGCGGCTCGGGAGAAGGGAGCTTCCGGGGAGAAGGTGATTTGGCGCCCACGAGGTATGAATGGGGGGGAATTGGGAGGGGAGTGGAACCATGTTTTACGGACGCATTTGTCTGAAATGTGAGGGGGAGTTACAGTTCTACCTCTACCTTTAGGCTTCTCGGCTTGGGTCTGTGTACCGAGGGTCGGGGATAGTAGAGTAACTTTGCTTCTCCCCAAATAGTGGGCAGGAGCGATTTCGGGCGAGGAGGGCGTGTTTTGAAATATAGTGGGCGCGAGCGATTTAGGGCGAGGAGAGCGTGTTTTGAAAAAGTGGGCGCGAGCTATTTCGGGCGAGGAGAGCGTGTTTTGCCGACCATGGTTTATGAATTATTCGGCACATGTCATTTCGGTCGAGGAGAAGGCGCGCTTGGATGATGTTATGAACCTACCCTCGACGCACAACGGGCCAATTAATGCGTCTCCCACATAGGACGGTAATTTCGCGTCTCCCATTTATTTGCTCGGGCGAATTCCACCGAGTAGAGGATGTTTAACGGTTCATTCAAAATTCGGGAGAACGAGCATCCACGTCTACCTTACCAAGTCGATTCAAATCAAATTTAGAAATATTAGCTTGCCACTTCTTTTTTAGATGGAGAGATGATGCTCGGGAGTAATGTGTTTTTACATGCTTGTTGCTAGCGATTTACTATATGACAAATAGTTGACCCACTCAAAAACGGGAATCAAACCCAAAATGAAATATCTCGATTCAATGAAATAGCTCATTCACCATGTCAAAATAGTGAACTAAATCCAAAATTGAACACCTCAATCGAATAGCATGTTGTACAGTATTATAGTACTCGATGAACATGTTGAAAGTCAAATTAATGAACTTGTTTGATATACGCATATATCCGTTCATGTGTGGATTGCACACAACATGTTCTCCAATTTAAATATTTGAATGCAAGTTTATATCGAAACATGGTTTATACCAGTCTTTGATGCATAAAACGCGACCTCCCCCTCTCCCGGACTCCTGCTCTCTCTCTCTCTCTCTCTCTCTCTCTCTCTCTCTCTCTCTCACCGACAATCTTCAATTCTGTCGCACGCATCCAACACACGAACATTGTTGGTCCTCTCTCTTTTTCTCCATATCTCTCTCTCTCTCTTTGTGTGTGTGCGCGGGGGGGGGGGGGGGTCTTTCTAGTTCGCATGCATATATACTCCATCTATAGGTCTCTCTCGCACACTATGTATGATTCTCTAGTCCAAGCTAGATATCTTGGGTGCACTCATCGTACGCACACAAATTCCTTGGCTCGTTGCCCATAACTCTCTCACGCACCACTCTGTCGTCTTGGAGCTCTTCCCCCTCTCTCTCAAACTCTCCATCTACCTGGGTCACTCATACACATGCATATCTCACTCACACTCGATAGGCCCATCTAAAACTCTATCTCTCTCCCTCGTTCTCTCTCCATCTCACACGCACACACACACAATCTCATGCCTAGCTAGCCAAGTATGATGGTCTCTCACTCAATTGTAGGCACACGTAGTCCCCCCTATATGTATATGACTAGCTAATCTTAGTCTCCATCACAAACATGTGCATGGTGTATCTCGATTTCTCTCGGGCATCTTTCTATCGCGCATGCACCTCCCTCGATCTCCCACCCATATAGTCCCCTCACGATCTCGAGGGGGTCTATCTATCACAAACACACCCTCTCGCCCTCCCCATGTGTCCATGTTCTCCATGTGTCCCTCTCGACCTTTGTTCCTTGTTGGCCAGACCTCTATTGGACATGTGTTATAGGGGTGTCTCTCTCCGTTGCAAACAATCACACACTAGCTATCTTCGTGTATCTCCTCGCCTTGCTTTTCTATCTCGGAGATGCATGCGTGATATGTTCGCCTAAGAAACGAAAAAACACACTCTCTCTCTAATTTATCGTTTGTTGTCACTTTCTCTTCCACACACATACTCTTTTTGCACACTTACTCATTCTCCTTCACACGCACTTGATCCCTCTCGGCTTAGGCACTCTCCTCGGTCCATAGCATATTGATTTATTGAAAAGTCAAACATCACAAAGTTTGACCATGTATGTGGAGAGAAACAATTACATCTGGAATGGTAAACATATACCATTAGATTCACCATGAGATGTAGTTTCGTATGATGTATCTTTGGTATTGAAGATATAAATAACATCTGTGTAAACCTGATCAAAGTTTCCAAAGTTTGACTTCTAAAAGAATTACATGCATTGCATTATCGAGCGGATGGAATATCTCTTTCCCCCTCTCAACTATCTGACGCACCACTCAGCCTTATCGGGGCTCCTCAATCTCTCTCAAACTTCATATCTCCCTGGTTCACACATACACATGTCTCGCTCGCGCTATACATATAGACCCATCCAACACTCTCCGCCCTTGTTCTCTCTCTATGTGACACCCCCCCTAATAAGTATCATAATACCTCACTCCATCATAGGCGCAAGCACTCCCCCCCTAAGTATGATTATCTCTCACTAGCCATCAGGAACACACGTATTGTCTCCTTCCATCCATACGTCTATCTCGATATCTCTCGGGGTATCTTCTATCGTGCACACACCTTGTCACTCGATCTCCCACCCATGTAGTCCCATCACGATCTCTAGGGTATCTCTCTATGACAAACATACACTCTCTCCTTCCCATGTCTGCATTTTCTCCTTACGTCTCTCTCGACCTCTCTCCCTTGTTTGTCAGACCCCTCCTGGCCACGTGCTAGGGGTCTTTCTCTCTAGGTTGCAAACAACCACACACTATCTCCTCACCTTGCTTCCGTTGTCGAAGATGCATGTGTGATATGTTTGCATAAGACACACACGTTTTTTCTCGACTTTTATCGAGTGTTGTCCATGTCTCTTTCACACACCACACACACTTTTTTCACTCACTCTTTCTATTTCACTCTCTCTCTCTCTCTCTAGTTAGGGACTCTCTCACGTCCATAAGCATATGGATGTTTTGAAAAGTCAAACCTCAGAAAAGTTTGGCCAAGTATATGTGGAGAAAATCATTTACATCTGGAAAGATCATTAGATTCATCACAACATGTACTTACTTCATACTATCATTTATCTTTTCTATTGTAGATATAAGTAATTTATTTATAAACTTGGTCAAAGTTTCAAAAGTTTGACTTTAAAAAAAATGTTGGAACTACATTATCGAACGGAGGGAGTAGCTCTTTCTCTCTCTCTCTGCTATCTCTCACGGGCCTCCCTTTTCACACGAACACTCTATGCCGACGGATTATACGCTCACTGTGTCAGCGTATAGCTCCGTATATTGTTTAGTTGACCGGTCAACCAGTCCACATGCTGCTTTGTCAGCTCATGTTGTGTATCTTCGTGTGCTGGCCCATGTGGCAGTGGGTGAAAATAAGTAAACTAGAGGCCCATATGACACACGGTGAAGTAAACAAAGTTGAAACCACTCGGGGTAGCACCCCGCACGCTAGTAAATTGAGGACGAATTGAGGACACACTTCTTCCGCGTGGAGGACGCACTCGCGCACAATTCACCACTGCGCGGCGGCATCCACAGAAGGACGCACTCGCGCACACTGATACGTCTCCAACGTATCTATAATTTATGAAGTATTCATGCTATTATATTATCCATCTTGGATGTTTTATGGGCTTCACTATGCACTTTTATATTATTTTTGGGACTAACCTATTAACCCAGAGCCCAGTGCCAGTTCCTGTTTTTCCCCTTGTTTCAGTGTTTCGAAGAAAATGAATATCAAACGGAGTCGAAATGGAATGAAACCTTCTGGAGAAGTTATTTTTGGAAGGAAAGCAACCCGAGAGACTTCGAGTGCACGTCAGGAAAGCAACGAGGGAGGCACGAGGCAGGGGCACGCCCACCCCCTGGGCGCGCCCTCCACCCTCGTGGGCCCCTTGTGGCTCCCCTGACGTATTTCTTCTGCCTATATATATATATATATATATATATATATATATATATATACAAATACCCTAAAACGATCGGGGAACAGAAGAGATCGGGAGTTCCGCTGCCGCAAGCCTCTGTAGCCACCAAAAACCAATCGGGACCCTGTTCCGGCACCCTGCCGGAGGGGGAACCCTCACCGGTGGCCATCTTCATCATCCCGGCGCTCTCCATGACGAGGAGGGAGTAGTTCACCCTCGGGGCTGAGGGTATGTACCAGTAGCTATGTGTTTAATCTCTCTCTCTCTCGTGTTCTCGAGGTGATACGAGCTTGATGTATCGCGAGCTTTGCTATTGTAGTTGGATCTTATGATGTTTCTCCCCCTCTACTCTCATGTAATGGATTGAGTTTTCCCTTTGAAGTTATCTTATCGGATTGAGTCCTTAATGATTTGAGAACACTTGATGTATGTCTTGCCGTGCGTATCTGTGGTGCCAATGGGATATCACGTGATTCACTTGATGTATGTTTTGGTGATCAACTTGCGGGTTCCGCCCATGAACCTATGCATAGGGGTTGGCACACGTTTTCGTCTTGATTCTCTGGTAGAAACTTTGGGGCACTCTTTGAGGTTCTATGTGTTGGTTTAATAGATGAATATGAGATTGTGTGATGCATATCATATAATCATACCCACAGATAGTTGATGTGACATTGGAGTATCTAGGTGACATTAGGGTTTTGGTTGATTTGTGTCTTAAGGTGTTATTCTAGTACGAACTCTAGGGCTGTTTGTGACACTTATAGGAATAGCCCAACGGATTGATTGGAAAGAATAACTTTGAGGTGGTTTCGTACCCTACCATAATCTCTTCGTTTGTTCTCCGCTATTAGTGACTTTGGAGTGACTCTTTGTTGCATGTTGAGGGATAGTTATATGATCCAATTATGTTATTATTGTTGAGAGAACTTGCACTAGTGAAAGTATGAACCCTAGGCCTTGTTTCCTAGCATTGCAATACCGTTTGTGCTCACTTTTATCATTAGTTACCTTGCTGTTTTTATTTTTTCAGATTACAAAAACGTATATCTACCATCCATATTGCACTTGTATCACCATCTCTTCGCCGAACTAGTGCACCTATACAATTTACCGTTGTATTGGGTGTGTTGGGGACACAAGAGACTCTTTGCTATTTGGTTGCAGGGTTGTTTGAGAGAGACCATCTTCATCCTACGCCTCCCACGGATTGATAAACCTTAGGTCATCCACTTGAGGGAAATTTGCTACTGTCCTACAAACCTCTGCACTTGGAGGCCCAACAACGTCTACAAGAAGAAGGTTGCGTAGTAGACATCAAGCAGTTTCTGGCGCCGTTGCCGGGGAGGTGAGTTCTTGAAGGTATATCTTTAGATCTTGCAATCGAATCTTTTAGTTTCTTGTTTTATCACTAGTTTAGTTTATAAAATAAAACTACAAAAAAATGGAATTAAGTTTGCCTCATACGCTTCATCTTTTAAATATCTTTTCGTGAGTATGATGGAAAGGAAAATTGTGCCAAAGTGTTAGAAGAAGAATGCATTAAAATGTTTGGCACTGAATCATTGAATGATGAGCATGATTGCAATGTTGTTAGTATGAACTCCTTGAATATCCATGGTACTAATGATGATTGCACTAGTCATGATGAAAATATCTCTTATAAGCATGTCGATTTTTGTGGAGTGTGTTGGGTTTGCAAGTACACACCAAATAGGGAAGATAGATATTGCAAGAGGCATAAGCATTTAGAAACTAAATTGTTGCAAGAAAGGCTAGATGTTCGTGCTGAAAATTTAAATTTTCTTGGCCGTACTTGTGAACTTTGCAATGAACGGGGTCATTTAACTATCCGATGCAAATTTTTTCATGATCTAATCGTGTCCAAAAATTGTGATGACTTGATTTCCCTTGCACATTATAATGACCTTAGTTTGCTTATGGGCTACGAAGAAATGAAACGTATGACTAATTATCTTCCAGAATTTGCCCGTTATAAACTTCTTGAATTTGATCTAGAGGAAATTTATATGTATTGTGTGGTGAATTGCATTGAAAATCCTTATATTGCCAATTACATAAAGAAAAGAAAAGAAATAGAATATGAAGAGAATACTAATTAAAGGGAAGAGACTTCCCTATATCCTCCTATTATTTCTTATGATGAATCAGGTAACGAGGAGGAGCCTTCTATTCAACCAATTTCATTAATAAGGAGCTCCAAAAAGAGGATTGAGCCCACACATGATGTGGTTAAGAAGAAGAAAATAAAAAGGAAGAGAGGTAAAAAGATATCTCTCCCAAATAATGTTGCTCCTATTATTGCTGTGCCTCATGAAAATGAATCAAAAATAATTATGGAAGATGATGCACTTGATGATGATCTCGTTATGCCTACTGCTTGTTGTGATGATTATGATTGGGAAGATAATGATACTTCTTATGATCTTGAAAATCTTTTTGGCACTTGCTTTGAAGAATATGATAATTGCTATACTATTGGTGCTATCCATACCATTAACGATGAGAGTGATTATGCTTATGATATGAAAAGGGCCAAGCTTGGGGATGCTATGTTTGATGAAGATGATGTTTTTGAGAATATATTTGCTGCAATTAATGTTTGTCCCAAGCTTGGGGATGCTATGTTTAATGAAGATGATATTTTTAGTCTCCCAAGTTTTGATATGCAACTTTATAATGATGATAGCATGCCTCCTACTTATGATGATTATATTGATGAAAGTGGGTTTGGAAGAGTGTCAACTTTAGGAAGTAATGATCCCACTATTTTGGAGGATGTTGAATCTTATAATATTTATGAAAGTGGATTTGGAGAGGTCATGACTTTATTTAGTGATGAGTCCACTATCTTGGAAGAGGTTTCAATCGATTATGATGAGAACAAAGTTGCTACTTATGATGATTATTGTGATGAAACTTATGCTATAAAAAGTAGTGATGATTATATTTATAAAACTTGTCATGATTATGATTACCCTTTTTCTGAACATTACTCTTTTAATGTGGAAACAATTTATAGTATTCAAGTCTCTTATGATACTCCCACTATTCTGAATGAGAAGAATTTTGCTTATGTGGAGAGTAGTAAAATTTCTATGCTTGTAGATCATGAAAATAATGCTTTAGGTGCTGGTTATATTGTTGAATTAATTCATGATGCTACTGAAAATTATTATGAGGGAGGAACATATGCTTGTAGGAATTGCAAAAATATCAAGTTTCCTCTCTATGTGCTTAAAGTTTTGAAGTTATGCTTGTTTTGCCTTCCTATGCTAGTTGATTATTGTCCCCATAAGTTGTTTTCTCACAAAATCCCTATGCATAGGAAGTGGGTTAGACTTAAATGTGCTAGTCATATTCTTCATGATGCTCTCTTTATGCTTCAATTCTTATCTTCTATGTGAGCATCATTGAAATCATCATGCCTAGCTAGGGGCGTTAAACGATAGCGCTTGTTGGGAGGCAACCCAATTTGATTTTAGTTTCTTGCTTTTTGGTTCTGTTTAGGAATAAATAATCCATCTAGCTTCTGTTTAGATGTGGTTTTGTGTTTTAATTAGTGTTTGTGCCAAGTAGAACCTTTGGGAAGACTTGGGTGAAGTCTTTATGATCATGCTGTAAAAAAACAGAAACTTTAGCGCTCACGAGATTAGCTAAAACGTTTTACTGGAGAGTGCTATTTAGTTGATTCTTTTTGCAGATGATTACTAGACAAATTCCTCAGGTCCATCAATTTAGTTTAGAATTTTTGGAGTTCCAGAAGTTTGCGTTAGTTACAGATTACTACAGACTGTTCTGTTTTTGACAGATTCTGTTTTTCGTGTGTTGTTTGCTTAGTTTGATGACTCTATGGCTAGTAAAATAGTTTATAAACCATAGAGAAGTTGGAATACAGTAGATTTATAACCAATAAAAATAAAGAATGAGTTCATTACAGTACCTTGAAGTGGTGTTTTGTTTTCTTTCGCTAACGGAGCTCACGAGATCTTCTGTTAAGTTTTGTGTTGTGAAGTTTTCAAGTTTTGGGTAAAGATTCGATGGACTATGGAATACGGAGTGGCAAGAGCCTAAGCTTGGTGATGCCCAAGGCAACCCAAGGCAATATTCAAGGACAACCAAGAGCCTAAGCTTGGGGATGCCCCGGATGGCATCCCCTCTTTCGTCTTCGTTCATCGGTAACTTTACTTGGAGCTATATTTTTATTCACCACATGATATGTGTTTTGCTTGGAGCATCATTTTATTTTGTTAGTATTTGCTTGCTGTTATTTAGAATAATGTTTTGCATCTCTAGTTTCAATAAAAATGTCGAGGATAGCTTTTACCATGCTTATTTTGCAAGTATAATTGTTGCTGTCTCAAAACAGAAAGTTTACCGCTGTTGCCAAAATTCTCTAGAAAAGTCAGAATGTGATAAAATGTTGAAACCTTTTGCATAATAAGCTCTGATAAATTTACTACAGTGGTAATTTTCTTTCATAATTTTTGGAGCTAGCTAAGTATGAATCTTGCTGCATTCTTTACAGACTGTCCTGTTTTAGGCAGATTGCTGTTATGTTTGCATTGTTTGCATATGTTTCTTTGTTTAATGATTCTATTTGAGGATAGGACTATTAAATATGCAGAGGCATTTAGTATGCAATGTTGAATAATAATTTTAGTGATTTTCTACAGTATAGTATGATAAGGTTTTTGCATTGGTTTATACTAACTTATCTCACGAGTCCTTGTTGAGTTTTGTGTGGATGAAGCTTTTGAGATTTAGGAAGACCGTGATATGAGTGGAATTAAGGAGACACAAAAGCTCAAGCTTGGGGATGCCAAAGGCACCCCAAGATAATATTTAAAGAAGTCTCAAGCATCTAAGCTTGGGGATGCCCCGGTAGGCATCCCACCTCTCTTCTTCAACAATTATCGGTTAGTATCGGTTGAGCCTAAGTTTATGCTTCTTCACATGATGAGTGCTATCCTTGAAATGTCGTTTTATTTTGTTTTGCTTGCTGTATGAATAATATCCCAAGATCTGAAATTCTTAAATGAGAGAGAGTCTTCACACAGCTAAATAATTATTTAACTACCCATTGATCTTCACTTATATCTTTTTGGAGTAGTTTGTCATTTACTCGTGTGCTTCACTTATATCCTATGAGTAAATTGTTGAATGATTTGAATGTCATAAATCTAAAATTATATATGTTTCATATGCCTTTCCCATGGGGAGTAATGTCTTCACATATAAGAAGTAGAGGTGGTAAATTTTTTGAAGGTTAGCAAACATTGTATTGGTCACTTGAACACTTCATGAAAGAATATTGAAGGAAGAGAGATTTCACATATAAATATACTATCTTGGACATCTTCTATGATTGTGATCCCCATTAATTATTTTCAAACCTGAGCAGATTAGTTGAAGTTGGACAAGGAAGACAACATAATGAGTTATGCTTGGGTATATTTGTATAAGTTATATTGTTTTGGATCCTCTAACATGTGGTGCTTGCTATTTAGAATCCTTTGCTAGCCAAAATATCTGTACTAAGCAGGAATACTGCTTGTGCATCCAAATCCTTGAACCAAGTTTCTTCCATGAGTGTCCACCATATCTACCTATATGCGGTATTTACCTGCCGTTCCAAGTAAATTTGCATGTGCCAAACTCTAAACCTTCAAATAATAATCTGTTTTGTATGCCCGAAACGCTCATGTAGAGACTAGGGGCTAGCAGTATCTTCCATGCTAGGTGGGTTATTCTCACAATGAGTGGACTCGGCTCATCATTCACGAGAAAATGGCTGGTAACTAGGATGCCCAATCCCATGATCAAAAGATCGAAATCAAATCAAAAATAATTGCAAACAAAACTCCCCAGGATTGATGTTAGTTGGAGGCACCCGTTGTTTCGGGCAAGCCATTGATTGATGATTGTTGGTGGAGTGGGAGTAAAAATCTTTACCTTTCTGTTTGGGAACCGCCTATAATGTATGTAGTATGGAAGATATTGGGAACTCTTGGTTGTTATGTTGACAATGAAAGCATACCTCTCAAAATTATTTTCATCTCTGTTTTTGCTTCGAGCTCTGGCACCTCTGCAAATCCCTGCTTCCCTCTGCGAAGGGCCTATCTTTTACTTTTATGCAAGAGTCAGTAGTATTCCTTCTCATTCCAACCTACTCTTTAGTTGGCAAGCATCATGTGATGGAAAGATCTAAGCATATATGGCCATTCAAATATATTTGATCATGAATTATTATTGTTGACATTACCCTTGAGGTAAAAGGTTGGGAGGCGAAACATTAAGCCCCTATCTTTCTCTGTGTTCGATGAATACTATTTGTTCTAAAAATATGCTTTGAGTGGTAGCAATCATGGAAGACTAAATGATAGTTGAGTATGTGAAGTTTGTTGAATCAAAGCTCTGACATAGACTCTTCCTGGAAATAAGATGAATTGCAATTGTTTGATGACTGAGAACATAGTTAGTTAGTTTTCAAGAAAGTTTATGATCTATACTTTAACATGTGAATAGTTTGTTACTCGATCATGAAAACTTCTATGAGTTGAGCTACTGTTATGACATATAATGATGCTAGAAAAGGTGATTAAAATTATCATTGATCAAACCTATCACCTGCTAGCATTCACACTTCATAAATTCTTTCTTTTATCATTTACCTACTCGAGGACGAGCAAGAATTAAGCTTGGGGATGCTGATACGTATCCAACGTATCTATAATTTATGAAGTATTCATGCTATTCTAGTATCCATCTTGGATGTTTTATGGGCTTTACTATGCACTTTTATATTATTTTTGGGACTAACCTATTAACCCAGAGCCCAGTGCCAGTTCCTGTTTTTTCCCTTGTTTCAGTGTTTCGAAGAAAAGGAATATCAAACGGAGTCGAAACGGAATGAAACCTTCTGGAGAAGTTATTTTTGGAAGGAAAGCAACCCGGGAGACTTGGAGTGCACGTCAGGAAAGCAACGAGGGAGGCACGAGGCAGGGGGGCGCCCACCCCCCTGGGTGCGCCCTCCATCCTCGTAGGCCCCTTGTGGCTCCCCTGATGTATTTCTTCCGCCCATATATATCCATATACCCTAAAACGATCGGGGAACAGAAGAGATCGGGAGTTCCGCCGCCGCAAGCCTCTGTAGCCACCAAAAACCAGTCGGGACCCTATTCTGGCACCCTGCCGGAGGGGGGAACCCTCACCGGTGGCCATCTTCATCATCCCGGCCCTCTCCATGACGAGGAGGAAGTAATTCACCCTCGGGGCTGAGGGTATGTACCAGTAGCTATGTGTTTGATCTCTCTCTCTCTCGTTTTCTTGAGGTGATACGATCTTGATGTATCGCGAGCTTTGCTATTGTAGTTGGATCTTATGATGTTTCTCCCCCTCACACGTGTACACCGGCGTCGCCGCCGGTTGAGATGGACGGCGAGGCAACCAACAAGCGGAGGCGGCTCGAGCCAAAACCGCATCCGGCGAGCCTGGACTTCATCAGCAGCCTCCCCGACGACATGCTGCTCGTCATCATCGCCCTCCTCCCCACCAAATCTGCCGTGCGGACCGCCCTGCTCTCCCGGCGGATGCGCCCCCTCTGGCGCCGCGTCCCCCTCAACCTCACTGTCGACAGTTGCCTCTGCGACGGGGATTGAAAACGCATGGCCGCAGTCTCCAAGATCCTTTTATCGCACCCTGGCCCAGCCAGACGCCTTGACATCCGCATGTTCAGTACCAACTGCAAGGTCCAACCCAAGTTCGACGAGTGGTTCTTATCCCCCGCCCTAGATCAGCTCGAGGAGCTCAGCTTTGAAGCTGGACGATGTCGCTCTCTGCCGCCGTCCGCGCTCCGCCTCGCGTCAACGTTGTGTCGCGCCAGCTTCAGCTCCTGCTATCTTCCCCAGATTAATGCCGCACCCGCCCTTCTTCTCCCTCAACTCAAGCAGCTCGACCTCTTCGACGTTGTCATCTCGAAGAAGGCTATGGAGCACCTACTCCGCAGTTGTACTGCGCTCAAGTACCTTCGTCTTGAGTAGATCCACGGGTTCATTAGCCTCCACATCGCCTCGACGAATCTCCGATGGATTTATGTGTCTTGCTGGCCCCGCAACAAGACATCAATTGGGAAGAGATCACTCCAGCTGTTCCACGTTATGGTCATTGAGAATGCGCCTTTCCTTGAGAGATTGCTTGTATCGGATCTAGAAGGTCCAACAAAAATCAGGGTCATTGACGCGCCCAATTTGACAGCGTTGGTGCACTCGTCTGCCAAATTCTCCGAACTCTTTATTGGATCCGTAATCGTTCAGGTACAACACTCATCTTCTTCTCCGTCTTCTTGAAATTCACAATTTTAAATTTCTTCTTGATGTGTTTACGACCGTCTTCCAAAAAATGATTCCCACAAGATTGACCCAGTCTATGTGCACAGTGAAGATCTTGGCAATAAAATCTATCGGCCCCAATCTGGATCAAGTTGTTGGATTCCTTACATGCTTTCCATGCACAGAGAAGCTACTCATCGAGGTGAAACTTCTTTCCTATTTGTTAACGGTAATCACAACGTAGCTCAATTTTTTTGTAATTTTCCCAAATTACGATGACAAGTGTAGTGTTCAAAACTGCATCTACGCACTGCACCGAAAGAAATGTTTTTAGTATGTTTTTAGTAGGCTAGTCATAGTGGAAAGTAACTTAGAGTACTCCAGTAACTCTATGGTTACCCTAAGAGCAAGTACTACCTCCGTCCTGGTTTACTCTTCCTATTTTATAGTATCAAAATTTGACCATAGATTTAACTGACAAAATGTTAATGCATGTCACTAAGAACTATATCGTTGGATTCGTATTTGAACATAATTTCAAATGGTGTAATTTTTAGTGACATGCATTGGCACTTTCTTACATAAATATATGGTCAAAATTTTATACTAAATAAGAGGTAGTACAAAAGTGGGCTATAACGGCCCTCCACTATGTAGGCCAAAACACGTGCCAAATTCACTTGTGATGCATTTGGCATCGATGCCCCTCCATTGCTCACCTGGTGCCCCAATCTGGATCACCTACTTTGCTCCGGTGCCAAATTAACTCACGCAATAAAAAACACTTGCGTGGGAGAGAGAGGACTGGGGAAATAAAAAAACACTTGTTTGGGAGAGTGAGAGGCTGGTGTAGTTGGTTTGATTGATTTGTTTATACATGTGGGTCAGTGTGCATAGCGGTGCCAACTCTCTCACATCGCGAGAGCGGTGCCAAAATCTTTTGATTTGACATCGATGCGTATTATGGCATCGGCCACATAGTGGAAGGCAACAAATGCCCCAGCTCTTCACGTACTCCTAGGTAAATGAGAGGAAAGAGAGAGAGAGAGAGTGAAAAAATATCACTAGCCAGCCAACCCTATCATATGAGTGAATGATATTGGTACCTCTTGATGACACGGCAATCTTATACAGCCAGCTGCTCTAATATGTTCTCTTCTTTTGCAGATAAAAAAAGACCCGAAAGTGAAAATTGTGCTGCACTATAACAATCTCATCGAATGCCTTGATCTCCATCTTACAGAAACTTATGTGATCAACTACCGAGGCAGCACATCTGAGATTAAATTGGCCAGGTTCTTTGTAATGGGGTTTGGCGTTCTCTGGCGCAACAATGAATGGCGTTCTCTGGCGCAACAATGAATGGCGTGCTGATCACCGCAAGCGTCTAAGACTAAATGACAAAGTCTTCGCAAAAGCTGAATTTGTTTTTGAAACATCAAGTGGCCAGAGACTCGAAAACTTATTTGCCCATTAGTGACTTGTCAGGGCGGTGGATTTTAGTTTGTACGATAATGCTGCATCCACCTAAAGTAACGAAAGTTCTTACGTAAACTTCCTAGTAATTCCCTCTTCGTAGGTGCAGCATTACTCCTAACATTTGTAATATCAGTTTGAAACTTGTAATATTGCCATGTCCTATTCCTGCGTTTTCAAAATCCTGCGAATCAAACAGGTCCTGAGTTGGTGATGATGTTGTGCCTGCCATTTTTCACCAATAGCCGTCGGATGTAGATCTGACGCATACAAACCAAACTTCTCCAGTTTTGCAAAAAGATGCCCGCACTTGTTCCCTATTTACAAACAACTCCTTGTCTCTCACAATCAGCCTTATCTCCTCCCCACCACATCTAGAAGGCCATGGAAAAATCTGGCGTGATGGCCGCTGCCGGCGCCGTCCACCCCCCAATCTTGGTGTTCCGTGCAATGCATGGGCATCTACGCACTGGAAATTATGTCGAACACGGCTAGTTGTAAGCACGCTAGGTCTACAGCCATGATGATAGTGACTACAGATGGTGAGGCTGACTATGGTATGCCGAACACGGTGCCTATACTCAGGTGTCATCTCCAGCGTAGGGTCTTGTCGCTTCACTGTGAGGAGCACCACGTAATAATTTGACCAACGGGTAGTACAGTGCTACTACATTGGTAGTACTACTACTACTAGTACTAGCACCACCGTCTGGATTTAGTAGTACTACCACGTCCATCTGGATTTAGTATTTGACTAGCAATATCTAGTAATGCATGTCACAAAAATGTACTACTCCCTCTGTAAATAAATACATGGTGTATTGTTTTATTCCTATCAGCGAGATAACTTAATGTCTTTTTGCTACTTAATAGGATTACATGCAATGAACTAACCACTGCATGTGATGTTTGGTAGTCTCGGGTCATTGAAAGCATGCACGGGCACGGAGGGGGACGCAGCTTCATTGACTTACTGCACCTGCCTTTGGGTGTATGACACGTGGGCCCAACGGCTGGCTGGCCAACCTGTCATACAGCCAAAGGCAGGTGCAGTAGAGGGGCGAGGATTAGATGGCCAACAGGCACGTGAATTAAACGCAGTCTGCACTTCTCATATAAAGGCTCCCGCCAGTCTAATCTACGAAATCCTACGCACCTACGCACCCAAGGGCAAGAGTGATCACTCCAATCGCAAGATCAGTTGACTAGAAGCTAGATCCATGGAGGCGATGAGCGCGAGCATCAGCCGGCTGTGCCAGATGGTCCACGACGCCGGCCTGCGGCCCGGCACCGAGGAATGTCTCCAGGTAGTGCTTGAGGCCGCCAGGGCGAGGGGCCGCTTGGACGACAGCTTCGTATCCTTGTTCCACGAGGTCCTCGTCGGCTTCCTCGACAAGTTCACCGTCGTCAAGAAGCTCGCGGACGACCTTGACGTACGCCTCCAGCCCACGCGCCCAGGCTCTGCGATGCCTGCCACCCTCAACGTCCTCTATGGTGACAACCTCTTCGACGCACTAGTGGCCCTGCGACTGCCCGCCGTCGCGCCGGAGAATGTCCACCTCGAGGTCGCGCTCGCCGCGCAGTGCCTAGCGCAGCAAAACAACATCGACACAGTCACCCACGTCTACGCGCAAATCGTCCACAAGGACTACTACATGCAAGAGGAGGAGGATAGGACGCTAGCCTTCTTGGACCACAGGGAAACCTTGGACGGCATTGCTCAGAAGCACGTTGAGCTTGCCGCCAACGCCGCTGCTCCTCACACGTCGGTTGGTGACCCGGTGCACTAGGGCGTGAGGATGTCGTTGATGGATCCGTATGTATCTTTATCTTTCCGTCAAATCCATGTAGTAGCATATGTTACTACTAGTAATTATCTTACCTTTCGCATCAACTTCATAATTTTCCTACGTACTCGATGCATGAACCACGCCAGAACCAAACTTCTCATTACTCTAGGGAAAATCGTTATTTCTATCTATCGGTCGCGCCATGGAGCAGAACCGAATTTTACAAGTTACAAGTTCAAAAGGAAAAGCCTGCCGTGTTCGCGTCGCACCCCCACACGGTTTGTCCGGCACGCCGCTCAAGGGGGAATGCGTGCTGTGTTGCATTTTCACTTACAAGTGGGACCGTAGTTGAGCAAACCGACTATCGGCAAACCCCCACCCCGCCCACCGTGCGATGGCTAAGAAAACAGGAGGGAGAAAAGATGGTTGTAGCACGGACTCCAAGAAAATTGGTGTCGGATGGGACTCGTGTGGGTGGCGCGTGCCGTACTGCTAGACATGAATGCTAGTTATGGCCCATGCCACCCCACTATATCGATGTGTAGGTTACGTAGAACAATTTTCCTGGAGTCCGTGCTCAGCCCTCCTCTATCTCTCTTCTCAGCCAGCCAGTAGACGCGCGGAGCCCATCGTCTGTTTGCTCATATGCGGTCCCACATGTCAGTGAAAACGCAAGAGGACCCACTGAACCTGCACATCTTTCACCTCGACGTGCTGGTGATGAAAAACAAATCCAATAAAGATCTTCGGTGGCCGCTTTTGGGGTTACTCAAGAGTAGTAAGATTCTATTTACAGTTTAACCCAAGATGCACATAACGTGGCTTCACCTACCACTCTATTTTCTTGCATGACACGACCTGGATGATGGATGTCCCACGTGTCGGCAAAAGGAGGAAGAACTCGACCAAATCTTCAGTTGTGCTCTCGGATTAGACTAGTTGTGCCAACTTAAAATTTTATTGTGTAGAATGGATGCAAGTTTTGGTATTGGGAAGAAGAGTACAACGATATATTGATAGAGCGCAATTTAGTAGATGTTCTAGCACTTTTAGCTAGCATAGAGGCTAGAGATGAGACAAGTGCACTTGTTGATAGAAATAGAGGCTAGACACGTCTACTTCTTTACACTCGAAGAAGAAAGAAGCACGCAAGATCAAGCCTCCGCAGATCAACAATGAATGCATCGAGAAGGCACTAATCCAACTTACAGGAGCAGTTATGGAAGTTGGATGTCTTCTAAAATGTATTCTTGTGGTTCTTGTTTTCTTTGGTCTTGCTTTTCTAGTCAAAATTTTGGTGATGTATTTCCATGTACCAAAAAATCAATGATGAAAAAAAAGATATGTGTTTGCAAAGAAAAATGTACGCGGCCGGAATGCGGTCGCGCGTTCGGCGCACGACCACCGCATCCGAGAAATGGCCCGGACACGACCCCATTGCCCTACCCAAATGGACAGAATCCGGGCAAAACGGAGGTCCGTCTGGGGTCGTGCGTTGGAGTTGGCCTTACCAGTAGGACCGCAGTTGAGGAAACCGACTATCGGCAAACCCCCACCTCGCCCGCCGCGCGATGGCTGAGTTAGAGAAACGACGAGGTTGAAGAGATTGATGTAGCATGGACTCCAAGAAATATGGTGTCAGATGGAAGTCGTGCTGGTGGCGTGTGCCGTACTCCTGGACGTGAATGCTTGTTCTGGCCCATGCCACCCTACTGCTCCTACTACTTATACTAGTAGTATCGAGGATTCGAGGTGCTGGTTACGTACAGCGAACACATTAACATATGGCCCACCTCACACTGTGGCCAAATTTCCTAGAGTCTGTGCTAATTTAAAAAGTGTTCTTTGTGAGGATGGGTGGCTGGTCTCAAGTTTAAAACTTGTTGTATTACGTACGTAGACGTAGAGATAGTGCAGCATGTTAAGCTAGTACAAATAGTGTACTATTGTTGATTGGCCTCATCCGATAACCTGTTGCAATGCACGTACAATTATGTATTCGTAAAATATTTTTTTGCCTCGTCGCAGCACCCACTCAGAGAAGCCACTCGATAGCCATTCATAAATTTAGTAAGTTTATCACAGGCATAATCATTTTATTACATACAACAAGTCATCAACCCACAACGACAACGAGGATACATTATAAATACTAAAGTTTTCATCACACAACAAATAACAAGCAATGAAATGAACTTGAACTCAACCAATCCTCAGCATTGGAAACGCTTGCTTTGAACTACAAGCGATTCTCTTGGAAGAGCCAGCTACTGTCAATCTCGAGACCAACACAGGACTTATCATCCAGGCTGAAGCGGCCTACTATATCATGACCAGGGTAGGGAACCACCGCAATGTCCGACGTATAGATACAGTTGCTTCTCATAAATGGTAGTAACGTTGTGTCAACAGCAGTTGGATCGCCTTTCACCATCATTGGATAGTTTTGTCCAAGGAAGAGCGAGTTTGCTCCAAGACTATCAATACTGTACCAGGGAGAAGGTGTTGGTGCTAGCACACTAGTATCCATCCCGAATACCATGCAACGGGTGTTGGAATAGGTCCGGAGAGTGCGACCATGGAAGACAACAACTGCTCCCTCAGTAGTAACATCAGCAGTGGGTTGTATACAGACAAGAAGGGGTGATCCATCGGAAGTTGCCAGGCGCCACTGAGTATATGGGCCCTCCTCGTCCTCATGCTCGTGATCATCACCATCTTCATCTCCCCCTTGGTTATAAAAATTTCAAGTATAGGCGGTGGAATGTTCACAGGACCTTGGAAACACAAGAAGAAGGTTAATTAGTAGAGAAGGGAAACTTGCTAACGCGCATGCATGTGGATGAAACAATTATAATTACGGTGGAAGACAAACGTACCGAAACTACGAGGATCCCATGCAAAAACAGTGCCACGAGTGGTGGCAGCAAACACAAGACCCTCGTATTCAATTGCATCACAGTACACATCCGTGTATAGAAACTGATTTTTGAGCAATATCCATCCAGTCGAACCATGAAGGACGGCAACAAGCTTGTCGAAGATAGCAACAACTTGATAGTTCTTGTAATTCCAAGAGCGGTTGGGAACTCGAGAAATTTCTATCTTCCATAGACGACAGTCACCATGATCATATTTGAACGTCCGTAGATCATCTGTGTGCTCAACCTCAGGGCACTCGGAGATTTTTGGAAGTGGAATCCACTGACGAGTGTACACATTCACAAGTTCCCACTCGTAATTGTACCCAATATAAACAACCCAATCTCCATTTGCGCCAGCCCAGGACTTACCCTTAAGCGATGGCATCGTGATATCACACGTATCATTATCAAGCGGCATCAACTTGCACAAGGCGAGGCTTCCCTTGTCTGTGCCCATGCGAACAGGCTTATAGCGAAGATGATAAGGGAGATCAAACCGCTCCTGGACCCTTGGGTTCCTTGTAATGATGTTATTAGTTGAGTCGAGAATGGGCTTGAACGAACCTGCCATGCTAGCCGGGTTGATGACGTCGCACCGATCAATGAGTTCCCCCACCACGTCATCTTTCAGATCGGGGCAAGAATGACGGGGTCGTTTCCGGCTTGTTCCCTCCATGGAGAAGACGATAGAACAATGGCAGAAGGAAGGGTGAAGGCAAATGAAGGAGGGAGGAAGAGCGTGCTACAACAGTCCCAAATCGAGAGGGAAAGGCGAAGAGTCGGTGGACGGTTGCCAGTTTGCCACGGTACACGAAGATGCGTCCCAGCCTACACGTCATTTTGGAAATTGTACAAAAGGACTCGCCGTCGTCTCACTGACATGTTGGAACGGGACCACATGTCAATGGAACATGGTGTGTAATTTCTCGTGAAATGCGATCTGGCCGCGTTGGCCCGAGGTGCCGCATTATTTCTCGACTTTATTTTTTTAATGGCTTGCCGTTCAGTTTTGAAGCACGACTAACTGGTACTGTTTGCAGAGAAAATATAAACTACTCTAAGACTACTCCACCTCTAGTACTAGTAGTATAAAAAAGATATATAGGCTGGAGCTTCACAGCTTTCTTGCTAAGGGCTGCCCACTCGCTTCTCACACTATCACCCTCTCTCCAGATCTAAAAAAGACGGCCTCTCTCTCCCTCCTCACCGGTGGTCACAAATCTGCCTGGGAAGAAAAGGACGTGAAGCGTTGACGTACTCGTTGTCGGCGAGCGAGGTCACGCACTGACGACAAGGCCGTCCTCTCAGACCTAGCGTCCGCGCGGGATGGCCTCCGTCTCCAAGCTTGCTGCCGTAGTGCGTGCGGAGGACGACGACCACGAGCGAAGCCACTTCCCGCCGACCCTCAGGTATGCTACCTCTTTTCGAACCATACCCTTGTTCTATTGCCCCATCTGCCATGTCGCTGCATGTGGATCTTTTTCCACTCCACCATCTTCCCAATTTGCTATCCTCTGCTCTGCTGGTCACGCATACGAAAACCTTAATTTGCACTATTAAAGGAAATCCTACTTCATGCAGACTAATCTATGTCTGGGTTGAATAAGGAAAGGAAGGGAGACTGTACTGTCCAAGAGAGTATGCATCGAACCCGCATCTAGGTTGAAAAGGGGAAAATCAGTAGCTAAGGAACGAGTCTCGTGTCTCTTAGTTGAAGAAGGGTAGAAAGGCATGACAACGCAATAGAGAATGACCAGGTCGATCGGTTTGTTGTCCTCACATAAGAAAAAAGTGGCTAAACATAACAAAAATGGGACGTAATGCACATATGCTGCCTGGATATTTGTTGCTCTGGGCAACCATACCTCCCTCACCACTCTATGCGTCCGTGGAGGTACATCGTACTGGTGCGCCCACTGTCCGAATGGGCCTCCCATGCTCTTAGTGTCACTTTTTTGCTGTTAGTATAACGCCGGCAGTCAAGTCAAGCAATGCTTCTGCTAAAGTGATGCGACATTTAACTAATGTCGCACTCAGTCTAATGCCACCGATAAATTTAAGCAATGCCATTTAATGTCACTGGATTATTTCAGGGTTAGCTGTTGATTGTGGATGTATTAAAGATTTTTCAGCTAAGGCATTCTAATGTTGTTGCACAGCCAGTATACCAATGATGAAACTTGTTACTACCTTCAGATTTTTGCACTATTAATGCTTATAGATTACATACCTCACTTTCATGAGATAAGTTAATTTTTTTGTACAGTGTCACCAAAATGCCAAGGCGCTGATGTCATTTTATTTTGGTTAAACTACACAAAAAATTATGAAGACAAGAGGAAAGGTCAAGAGTGGGCACCTCCTCCTCCGGCTGTTCTCTTGATTCGTTCGATCAAGTTTTTATGTTTGATCGATTATCGAGATTGGGATAGCAATTTTTAAGGCCCCCCCCCCCCGAGTTCGAAATGATATTTACCTTGGAGGTACATGGTTTGCAATTTTTTTATACTGTCATTAGTTAATAATGCTAGTTACCTTTAGACTTTTGTATTTGGTTTAATGCTCATGCGCAGCTAGTATACCAATGCTGAAACGTGTGACCTTTACATTTTGTATTGTTAATTCTTATAGAAATCTTCCAGTGCCAGAGTTTATTGAAATTTGTTCAGTAAAACCATTGAACTGTACCCTGTAATAAAATAACTACTCTACTGTTGCACTAGCCACTGGATTAGTGTATATTTGTAGTATTCAAAATTTCGAATGGTGTTGCATTAGCTTATGGACATAAATAAAGTGTGGCAAGCTTTCCCAGATATGTGCTCAAGAAAACTACTACCTGTTTTTCTAAATACTAGTAGCCGTTTGGGTACTTTAAACTGAACCGCGAAAACGTCTTATATTAAGGAACAGAGGGTGTAGAGTTCACTCAAATTATCCCGGTAAAGCTAGTCACACCTTTGTTAAAATTAATGTTCATTATGTTATCGGAGGAGGCCTGTAAGTTTGTCTCTAATGCATGTCGACTACATACCTGACATCATGATGTAATGTTAAGTCATTTCCTTTTGTACAGTGTCACTGAATTGTCAAGGCGGTGATTGCATTTTATTTTAGTTGAACTGCACCAAATATGCTTAAAAGAAGAGGAAAGGTCAGGAATCGATCATTCTTTCAGAAAGAACTATATATGCCTTCCTGACATCAGCCACTGTTGCCTTATTTATTCCTTCAAGCAAGTGGTTAGAAACAGTCTTGCTACCTTTTCCCATTAAGAAATTGGAATGCTTATATTTGTGAGTCTATGCTTCAACTAGTGCCACTTTTATAGTAGTCACACTTTCAATATCTATGCAAACAGGGATGCTCGATTTTAGTGGAACTGCACAAAAAGTCCAACTGGTTCAACATTAGGAGCATGTTTTCTTCCAAACCTTTATATCCAATTGGTGGCACTATGAGGTGTTCATTAAGAAGGTACATGGTTTGCTACTATCTTGCTGTGGGAGTAGGGAGGGCCGGTGACGCCTGCACGATAGCACAACCGGCCACGGGAGGAAGGAGCAGGCTGTCCAGCTGGCGCTGGTTTGGGCGGGTGGAGCAGGAAGATCAGACATTGAAGAAGCACGATGACCATTGGATGGACATCCAACAGTCACTGCTCTCGTGTGTTGACTAAGTTGACACAGCCTTGCGTACACGTCAATCTTTTTTTAGGAAAGCGTACGCATCAACCTAGTAGGCCCACAAGCCAGCCTCAAATCTGTGGAAAACAGCATACAACCCATCTCACATTATTTCTAATAATTTACAGCCCATTTGCTAATTCTTAAGGATTTCTTTGGAGCCCATATTCTTTTTGTTAGCATTACAAACCATATTGTGACCACAATTAAAAAACTCAAGGAAATTTTGCATATTTCGGTGCGGTCCGAACTGTTTTTAATCCTGAAAGTTCGAGTCACATTCAAACTAATTTGAAAAGTAAATTTATATCAATTTAAAATCCAAATAATTTTTCTCACATAAAAATCAATGATGTTTAAAATGTAGAAATGCAAAAAAGAAATTTGAAACTAATTGTTGATTTGTCGTGTCTTAAAAATGTACATCCCATTTCTCATTACTGATAGCCCATTTTCTGGGCAAGCCGAATGCATCCCTTCCAGCCCAGCAGGGCTGATAAAAGCAAGTAGGCGTTGGTTGGGTATTCTGCAAAAAAAACTAGGCTAGCCATTTTCAGAAAGAAAAAACAACTGGGTTGGTCTTGTGGTAAACATAAAATAAAAGGCTGGCTAAACTGGCAAGAGTGCCCCGCACATCCCATTTGATACCCTGCTCCGTCTGAAAAACAAAAAGAACTGGGCGAGCTGCTGGTCCCTGGTGTCAGCCGCTCGTTGTGCAATTCTCTTGTTTATTGACTACGTTGACAATGGCATGGGACCCAGATGTCAGGAATCCATTAGGAGGAACCATTTTTTGTCTTGAAATAAGGATGCACTTGCTTGCGTACTGCCATGACCCTGGTGGGTCCCTGCTGTCATCCTTTCCACGTACAATCATCTCCTGATTGTATACGCGTCAACCTAGCAGGCCCACAAGTCAACCTCTAAATCTGTGGCGGACAAATACAACCCATTCCACACGTTCACACGGAAAGTTCAACATTCAGAGAAAAGTAACAGGTCTGATCCAAAGATAGAGTACTGAACTTCCAAGTTGACAACCATCATAGCCAACTTAACTACTACTCCCACTAATACTCTAGTGTACAAGTACTAACTTACTCTTAGCTAACTAGACGATGCCGGCCGCCATCTGCGGTACATGCTAAACGCTGACACCGACGTCCTCCTCCTTGCCACGGACTTGCTAGAGGTGCGATAGGGCGCGTTGCTCGTGCACGTTGGCCCTTTCTGTGCCAGCGTGGTCCACCAAAGCTTTGGCTTCTAAGCGGGAAACCCACTTGATGAGCTGGTAGTAAAATTCGGTGTCGCGAACGCGTGCGTGCCTGACAGCCTCTAGGGCTATTTGCCGGGCGCCGGCCTCCACGTAGTCGGCCCAGATGCGGGCGCTCTGCTCGCGATTCAGATCGTCGATGCGCTGATGCTCCATGCCCCGCTGGCGGTGCAACTCAGTGATACGCTGCTCCTCCGCCAGGCGGTCGCACTCCAACAAGTCCTCATACTCTGTATTGTCATCTAAAGACCGATATAATGCCTCCTCCCTCCGTCTGCCTTCCGGTGAAAAACCAAACATTGGTTCTGGTGGTGAGCGCCTCCGGCATCGCCTATTGTGGATGGGCGGGGGCATGACGGACGTGGCGAGAGCAAGGGCAAGTGGCGAGTGACATTGGGCCAGTGGGGGCTTATGAGGATAGGGCGAGTTGGGTGATGATGCCAACGGAGAACGCTGGGAACCAACAACTATAGGTGGAAGGTAGGTGAACCAACATGTCACGGGAAACGCGGCGGTCATCGGAATTCAATGCATAAGTAGGCATGGCTTAGCGCGTCAGCTTGCGTGGAAAACTAGAAAAAACTGAAATTATGATTGTGTTGTCCCGTCCCATCCGGTCAGTGGTGCATCTCGTTCGTGATTGGTCACACATCGGCATGACGGTCAAACGAGTGCACTCGATTCATCCAGATGAGGTACGTGCGTGATCAGCTGGTTATTCGTGTAGGATCGAGTCGGTCGGATAGTGTTCGTGTAGGATCGCAATAGCTGATGAATGTTCTCTAGGAGATAAGGCATTTGCGAATGTTTTTTGCTGGCAGTTTCTTCAGATTCGCATGGCATTTTCTTCAGAACAGCGTGCCAGTTTGTGGTAGGCATTTTTATTCAAAAAACTGCCACCGTTAGATCTTGCGTCGCAACTAAAACTGCTAGGAGCGCATCAGTAGGCTAGGTAGTGATCGATCAATAACTTGTAAACACTGAGCGAAGAGAAATAAGGAGTTTCTAGTAAATTGTAAACAATGAGCACACAGAAATAAGGATCATGTTCTGCACAGTAGTAAGAGCCAATCCGTTCGAAATGTTCACACAAGACTCACAGGCCTGGCATTTTAATATGCTCACATTACTAGCCCAAATTCACAACCAACTAGTATGATTCCCATACATAAGATCAACATGTTAATGCATCTCAATGATTCACAGATCATATACAACATGTAGCTCCTAAAGCAAAGATCAAGAAAAAACATATGTTCTTGCTACTAACACGGATGCTTCTGTGGGCCAACATTCAGTACAGAGTGAAAGACAAATTTGTTTGTGAAGTCTACATTTCCTATTGCAAACGTAAGTGGTTTCACCAACAGATGGAACCATGAGAATGAACCACACAGGATGTAGGAACATCCACTGAAATATGAATTGGTCATCTGTCGATCATATGGCGAGACTATTTTCAGAATACAACTTTAACTTAGGAAAAATGATGCCCATTGGATAGTCAGACCAAAGCAATGAGGCACCTAGTGTTGGCCAAGAAACAGTACAGTATGTACTACTTTTGTGCAATCTATGAAGTGACTATCCAATCTTTCTGTGTCTATTTTCATATGGCACTGCATGTAGTGACTATACTATTCTCTTGTGTAGTTCCACAAAAGTTGAGGTCACTTCGTTTGCGGTGATGGAAGAGGTGAAATCGATACAACCGAAATTGAGCATCCAATCAATGAATCATGTCCTGCACCACCAACATAGGTCCACCCTGCCAATAAATTTACATGCAAACCACTAATGTTACTATCTAATGACAGTAAAAAAACAGTAGCCATATTGTAGCAAACCTACCTTGGTAATTAATAGCTCATAGTGCTACCAATTGTATATAACTGTTTGGAAGAAAAAAATGCGCATAATGTTGAACCATATGGACTTTTTGTGCAGTTCCACTAAAATCCAGCATCCTTGTTTGCACAAATATTCAAAGTGTGTTTACTATAAAAGTGGCACTAGTTGAAGCATAGGCTCATACATATAAGCATTCCAATTTCTTAATGGGAAAAGGTAGCAAGACTGTTTCTAACACCCTGTTTGAAGGAATAAATAATGCAACAACGGCTGATGTCAGGAAGGCATACATAGTATTTTCTGAAAGATTGAACCATTCCTAACCTTTCCTCTTCTTTTAAGTCTTTTTGTGCAGTTCAACTAAAATAAAATGCCATCACCGCCTTGACAATTCGGTGACACTGTACAAAAAGAAATGACTTACCATTACATCATGGTATGTAATCGACAGGCAATAGAGAGAAACATGCAGACCTCCTCCGATAACATAATGAACATTAATTTTAACAAAGGTGTGACTAGCTTAGCCGGCATAATTTGAATGAACTCTACAGCCTATGTTCCTTAATATAAGACATTTTCACAGTTCAATTTAAAGTACCCAAACGTCTAGTATTTAGAAAAACAGGTTGTACTTTTCTTGAGCGCATATCTGGGAAAGCTTGGCACACCCTATATATGTCCATACGCTAATGCAACACCATTCGAATAGTACAAATATACACTAATCCAGTGGCTAGTGCAACAGTGGAGTAGTTTTTTTATTACGGGGTACAATACAATGGTTTTACTGAACATATTTCCATAAGCTAGCACTGGAAGATTTATATAAGCATTAACTATACAAAATTTAAAGGTAACAAGTTTCGGCATTGGTATACTGGCTGTGCAACAGCATTAGACCAAATACAAAAGTCTGAAGGTAACTAGCATTATTAACTAATGACAGTATAAAAAATATTGCAAACCATGTACCTTCAAGGCAAATATCATTTAGAACTCGAGGGGACCTAAAAAATTGCTATCCCAATCTTGATAATTGATCAAACATAAAAACTTGATCAAATGAATCAAGAAAACAACATGAGGAGGAGGTGCCCACTCCTACCTTTCCTCTTCTCTTCATAATTTTTATGCAGTTTAACTGAAATAAAATGACATCACTGCCTTGGCATTTTGGTGACTCTGTACAAAAAAAATTGACTTATCATAACGTCATGAAGTGAGGTATCTAATATATAAGCATTAACGTGCAAAAATCTGAAGGTAGTAACAAGTTTCATCGTTGGTATCCTGGCTCTGCAACATCATTAGAATGCCTTAGCTCAAAAATCTTTAATAGATCCACAATCAACAGTTAACCTTGAAATAATACAGTGACATTAGATGGCATTGCTTAAATTTATCGGTGGCATTAGACTGACTGCGGCATTAGTTAAATGTGGCATCACTTTAGCAGTAGCATTGCTTGATTTACTAGTGGCGTTATACTAACATCAAAAAAGTGGCAATAAGAGCATGGGGAGGCTGTTCGGACAGTGGGCGCACCAGTACGATGTACCTCCACAGACGATAGAGTGGTGAGGGAGGGATGGTTCCCCAGAGCAACAAATATCCAGGCAACATATGTGGATTACGTCCCATTTTTGTTCTCTTTAGCCACCTTTTTCCTATGTGAGGACAACAAACCGATCGACCTGGTCATTCTCTATTGCGTTGTCATGCCTTTCTACTCTTTTTCAACCAAGAGACAATAGACTCGTTCCTTAGCTACTGATTTTCCCCTTTTCAACTAAGATGTAGGTTCGATACCTAGTCTCTTCGACAGTACATTCTCCCTTTCTTTCCTTATTCAAACCAGACATGGATTAGTCTGCATGAAGTAGGGTTTCCTTTAATAGTGCAAATTAATGTTTTCATCTGCGTGACCAGCAAAGCAGAGGATAGTAAATTGGGGAGATGGGGGAGTGGGAAAAGATCTACATGCAGCGACGTGGCAGATGGGGCAATAGAACAAGGGTATGGTTCGAAAAGAGGTAGCATACCCCGGGGTCGCCGGGAAGTGGCTTCGCTCGTTGTTGTCATCCTCCGCACACACTATGGCAGCGAGCTTGGGAGTGGAGGCCATCCCGCGCCAGCGCTAGGTCTGAGAGGACAGCCTTGTCGTGAGTGTGTGACCTCGCTCGCTGGCGACAAGTGCGTCAACGTTGCACGTCCTTTTCTTCCTCGCTGGACGGGATCCTGGTGGATCTGTGACCACCGGTGAGGAGGGATAGAGAGGGGCCACCGCCATCTTTTTTTAGATCTGGAGAGAGTATGATAGTGTGAGAAGCAAGTGGGCAGCCCTTAGCAAGCAAGCGCTGAAGCTCCAGCCTATATACTAGTACCAGAGGTAGAGTAGTGGTAGGGTAGTTTATATTTTGTGTGCATACAGTACCTATTAGTTGTGATTCAAAACTGAATGGCATGCCATTAAAAAAATAAAGTCGAGAAATAATGCGGCACCTCGGGCCAACGCAGCTAGATCGCATTTTGGACGAGAAATGACACACCATGTCTTGTTGACATGTGGTCCCGTTCCAACATGTCAGTGAGAGGACATCGAGTCCTTTTGTATAATTTCCGAATGGGCATCTATGTAGGCCGAGGTGCCTCTTTCTATACCGTGGCGACCGTCCGCTCCCCACTAGCCTCTTCCTGGATCGTGGCAACCGTCTGCTCCCCACTAGCCTCTTCATGTACCGTGGCAACCGTCCACTGCCTCTTCGCCTTTCCCTCTTGATTTGGAACTGATGTCGCACACTCTTCCTCCCTCCATATGCCTTGACTCTTCCTTCTTCCATTGTTCATCTTCTCGATGGAGGGAACGGGCAGGAAACGACCCCGTTATTCTTGCCCTGATCTGAAAGATGACGTGGTGGAGGAACTCACTGATCGGTGCGACGTCATCACCACGGCTAGCATGGAAGGTTCGTTCAAGACCATTCTCGACTCAACAAATAACATCATTACAAAGAACCCAAGGGTTTAGGAGCGGTTTGATCTCCCCTATCTTCTTCGCCATGACCCTGCTCGCTGGTGTGGGGATAACGGAAGCCTCACCTTGTGCAAGTTGATGCCACTTGATAATGATGTGTGTGATGTTAAGATGCCATCGCTTAAGGGTAAGGCCTGGGCATGCACAAATGGAGATTGGCTTGATTATATTGGGTACAACTGCGAGTGGGAACTTGTGAATGTGTACACTCATCACCGGGTTCCACTTCCAAAAATCTCAGACTGCCCTGAGGTTGAGCACACCGATTATGTACGTACATTCAAATACGGTCATGGTGACTGTTATCTATAGAAGATAGAAATTTGTTGAGTTTGAAGTCGCTCTTGGGATTACAGCAATGCTTGTGTTGTCGCTATCTTTGACAAGCTTGTTGCCATCCTTAGTCCTTCGACTCGACGGATATTGCTCAAAAATCAGTTTCTGTACACATCCGTGTACTGTGATGCAATTCAATACGAGGGTCTTGTGTTTGCTGCCACCACTTCTGGCACTGTTTTCGTGTGGGATCCTCATTGTTTCGGAACATTTGTCTTGCACTATAATTATAATTGTTACATTCACCATGCATGTGAGTTAGTATCCTCATACTAATTAACCTTCTCTGTTTCCAAGGTCCTAACATTCCCCCACCGATACTTGGAAAATTTTCTAACCAAGGGGGAGATGACGATGGTGATGATCACGAGCATGAAGACGAGTGGGACCTACATACTCAATGGCGCCTAGCAACTTATTCCGATGGATCACCTCTTCTTGTCTGTATATAGGGCACTGCTGATGTTACTAAGGAAGCAGATGTTGTCTCCCATGGTCACACTCTCCGGACCTATTCCAACATTCATTGCAGGGTATTGGGGATGGATACTAGTGTGCTAGCACCAGCACCTTCTTCCTGGTTCAGTATTGATAGTCTTGGAGAAAACTCGCTCTTCCTTGGACTAAACTATCCACTGATGGTGAAAGGTGATCCACTTGCTGTTGGCACAACGTTACTACCATTTATGAGAAGCAATTGTATCTATACCTCAGGCATTGCTTTGGTTCCCTACCCTGGCTATCACAATATGCGTCCTGATATAGGCCGCTCCAGCCTGGATGATGAGTCTTGCGGTGGTCTCGAGATTGACAATAGCTGGCCCTGCCTAGAGAATCACTTATGGTTCAAAGCAAGCATTTCCAACGCCAAGGATTGGTTGGCCTGGAGTTTATTTCATCGCTTTGTTATTTGTTGTGTGTGGAAAACTTTAGTATTTATAATGTATCCTCGTTGTCGTTGTGCATTGATGACCTGTTGATGTCTACTACAAAACCTTCTTCTTGTAGACGTTGTTGGGCCTCCAAGTGCAGAGGTTTGTAGGATAGTAGAAAATTTCCCTCAAGTGGATGACCTAAGGTTTATCAATCTATGGGAGGCGTAGGATGAAGATGGTCTCTCTCAAGCAACCCTGCAACCAAATAACAAAGAGTCTCTTGTGTCCCCAACACACCCAATACAATGCTAAATTGTATAGGTGCACTAGTTCGGCGAAGAGATGGTGATACAAGTGCAATATGGATAGTAGATATAGGTTTTTGTAATCTGAAAATATAAAAACAGCTAGGTAACTAATGATAAAAGTGAGCGTAAACGGTATTGCAATGCTAGGAAACAAGGCCTAGGGTTCATACTTTCACTAGTGCAAGTTCTCTCAACAATAATAACATAATTGGATCATATAACTATCCCTCAACATGCAACAAAGAGTCACTCCAAAGTCACTAATAGCGGAGAACAAACGAAGAGATTATTGTAGGGTATGAAACCACCTCAAATTTTTCTTTCGGATCGATCTATTCAAGAGTCCGTAGTAAAATAACACGAAGCTATTCTTTCCGTTTGATCAATCGTAGAGTTCGTACTAGAATAACACCTTAAGACACAAATCAACCAAAACCCTAATGTCACCTAGATACTCCAATGTCACCTCAAGTATCCATGGTATAATTATACGATATGCACCACACAATCTCATATTCATCTATTCAACCAACACAAAGAACTTCAAAGAGTGCCCCAAAGTTTCTACCGGAGAGTCAAGACGAAAACGTGTGCCAACCCCTATGCATAAGTTCACGAGGTCACGGAACGCGCAAGTTGATAACCAAAACATACATCAAGTAGATCACGTGATATCCCATTGTCACCACAGATAAGCACATGCAAGACATACATCAAGTGTTCTATAATCCTTAAAGACTCAATCTGATAAGATAACTTCAAAGGGAAAACTCAATCCGTTACAAGAGAGTAGAGGGGGAGAAACATCATAAGATCCAACTATAATAGCAAAGCTCGCGATACATCAAGATCATGCCACCTCAAGAACACGAGAGAGAGATCAAACACATAGCTACTGGTACATACCCTCAGCCCCGAGGGTGAACTACTCCCTCCTCGTCATGGAGAGCGCCGGGATGATGAAGATGGCCGCCGGTGAGGGATCCCCCCTCCGGCAGGGTGCCGGAACAGCGCTCCGATTGGTTTTTGGTGGCTACAGAGGTTTGCCGCGGCGGAACTCCCGATCTAGGTTATGTTCTGGGGGTTTCTGTATATATAAGAGGTTTTGGCGTCGAGAACATGTCAGGAGGGTTTCCGTGTTGAGGTAGGGAGGCGTGCCCAGGGGGTGGGCGCGCCCCCACCCTCGCGGGCTGCCCAGGACTCTTCAGGCCCATCTCTTTTGCTCCATGGCCTTCTTCTGGTCGAAAAATAAGTTCCGTGAAGTTTCAGGTCAAATGGACTCCGTTTGGTTTTCCTTTTCTGTGATACTCAAAAACAAGGAAAAACAGAAACTGGCACTGGGCTCTAGGTTAATAGGTTAGTCCCAAAAATCATTAAAAATAGCATATAAATGGATTATATAATAGCATGGAACAATAAAAAATTATAGATACGTTGGAGACGTATCAAGCATCCCCAAGCTTAATTCCTGCTCGTCCTCGAGTAGGTAAATGATAAAAACAGAATTTTTGATGTGGACTGCTACCTAAAATACTTATCAATGTAATCTTCTTTATTGTGGCAAGAATATTCAGATCCATAAGATTCAAGACAAAAGTTAATGTTGACATAAAAATAATAATACTTCAAGCATACTAACTAAGCAATCATGTCTTCCCAAAATAACATGGCCAAAGAAAGTTCATCCCTACAAAATCATATAGTTTGGTCATGCTCCATTTTCATCACACAAAAATGCTCTCATCATGCACAACCCCGATGACAAGCCAAGCAATTGTTTCATACTTTAGTAATCTCAAACTTTTTTCAACTTTCACGCAATACATGAGCGTGAGCCATGGACATAGCACTATGGGTTGAATAGAGTATAATGATGGGGGTTGTGTGGAGAAGACAAAAAAGGAGAAAGTCTCACATTGACGCGGCTAATCAGCGGGCTAGGGAGATGCCCATCAATTGATGTCAATGCGAGGAGTAGGGATTGCCATGCAACAGATGCACTAGAGCTATAAATGTATGAAAGCTCAACAAAAGAAACTAAGTGGGTGTGCATCCAACTTGCTTGCTCACGAAGACGTAGGGAATTTTGAGGAAGCCCATCGTTGGAATATACAAGCCAAGTTCTATAATGAAAAATTCCCACTAGTATATGAAAATGACAAAACAAGAGATTCTACTCATAAAGATCATGGTGCTACTTTGAAGCACAAGTGTGGGAAAAGGATAGTAGCATTGTCCCTTTATTATTTTTATTTTTTTATTTGGCTTTTTTTAATTGGCCTTTCTTTTTTTCTTTTTTTGGCCTTTCTCTTTTTTTCTCTTTTTTTCAGGACAATGCTCTATTAATGATGATCATCACACTTCTATTTATTTACAACTCAAAGATTACAACTCGATACTAGAACAAAGTATGACTCTATATGAATGCCTCCGGCGGTGTACCGGGATGGGCAATGACTCATGAGTGACATGTATGAAAGAATTATGAACGGTGGCTTTGCCACAAATACGATGTCAACTACACGATCATGCAAGGCAATATGACAATGATGATGCGTGTCATAATAAACGGAACGGTGAAAGTTGCATGGCAATATATCTCGGAATGGCTATGGAAATGCCATAATAGGTAGGGATGGTGGCTGTTTTGAGGAAGATATAAGGAGGTTTATGTGTGATAGAGCGTATCATATCACGGGGTTTGGATGCACCGGCGAAGTTTGCACCAACTCTCAAGGTGAGAAAGGGCAATGCATGGTACCGAAGAGGCTAGCAATGATGGAAGGTTGAGAGTGCGTATAATCCATGGACTCAACATTAGTCATAAAGAACTCACATACTTATTGCAAAAATCTACAAGTCATCAAAAACCAAGCACTACGCGCATGCTCCTAGGGGGATAGATTGGTAGGAAAATACCATCGCTCGTCCCCGACCACCACTCATAAGGATGACAATCAAAGAACACCCCATGTTTCAAATTTGTTACACAACGTTCACCATACGTGCATGCTACGGGACTTGCAAACTTCAACATAAGTATTTCTCAAATTCACAACTACTCAACTAGCACAACTTTAATATCACTATCTCCATATCTCAAAACAATCATCAAGTATCAAACTTCTCTTAGTACTCAATGCACTTATATGAAAGTTTTTATTATATCCCTCTTGGATGCCCATCATATTAGGACTAAATTCATAACCAAAGCAAATTACCATGCTGTTTAGGACTCTAAAAATAATATAAGTGAAGCATGAGAGTTCATCTATTTCTTCAAAATAAAACCACCGCCGTGCTCTAAAAGATATAAGTGAAGCACTAGAGCAAATGACAAACTACTCCGAAAGATACAAGTGAAGATCAATGAGTAGTTGAATAATTGTGCAACTATGTGAAGACTCTCTAACATTTAAGAATTTCAGATCTTGGTATTTTATTCAAACAGCAAGCAAAACAAAATAAAATAAAATGACGCTCCAAGCAAAACACATATCATGTGGTGAATAAAAATATAGCTCCAAGTAAAGTTACCGATGAACGAAGACGAAAGAGGGGATGCCATCCGGGGCATCCCCAAGCTTAGGCTCTTGGTTGTCCTTGAATATTACCTTGGGGTGCCTTGGGCATCCCCAATCTTAGGCTCTTGCCACTCCTTATTCCATAGTCCATTGAATCTTTACCCAAAACTTGAAAACTTCACAACACAAAACTCAACAGAAAACTCGTAAGCTCCGTTAGTATAAGAAAATAAATCACCACTTAGGTACTGTTGTGAACTCATTATAAATTCATATTGGTGTAATATCTACTGTATTCCAAGTTCTCTATGGTTCATACCCTCCGATACTACTCATAGATTCATCAAAATAAGCAAACAACACATAGAAAACAGAATCTGTCAAAAACAGAACAGTCTGTAGTAATCTGTATCAAACGTATACTTATGGAACTCCAAAAATTATGAAATAAATTGGTGGACCTGAGGAATTTGTCTATTAACCATCTTCAAAACGAATCAACCTAAAATCACACTCCAGTAAAAAATGGCAGCTAATCTCGTGAGCGCTAAAGTTTCTGTTTTTTACAGCAAGATCATAAAGACTTCACCCAAGTCTTCCCAAAGGTTCTACTTGGCACAAACACTAATTAAAACATAAAACCACATCTAACCAGAGGCTAGATGAATTATTTATTACTAAAAAGGAACAAAAATCAAGGAACAAATAAAATTGGGTTGCCTCCCAACAAGCGCTAACGTTTAACGCCTCTAGCTAGGCATGATGATTTCAATGATGCTCACATAAAAGATAAGAATTGAAACATAACGGGAGCATCATGAAGATTATGACTAGCATATTTAAGTCTAACCCACTTCCTATGCATAGGGATTTTGTGATCAAACAACTTATGGGAACAATAATCAACTAGCATAGGAAGGCAAAACAAGCATAACTTTAAAATTTTAAGCACATAGAGAGGAAACTTGATATTATTGCAATTCTTACAAGCATATATTCCTCCCTCATAATAATTTTCAGTACCATCATGAATGAATTCAACAATATAACCATCACATAAAGCATTCTTTTCATGATCTACAAGCATAGAAAATTTACGACTCTCCACATAAGCAAATTTATTCTCATGAATAGAAGTGGGAGCAAACTCAACAAAATAACTATCATGTGAGGCATAATCCAATTGAAAGTTAAAATCAAGATGACAAGTTTCATGGTTATCATTGTTCTTTATAGCATACATGTCATCACAATAATCATCATAGATAGCAACTTTGTTCTCATAATCAATTGGGACCTCTTCCGAAATAGTGGATTCATCACTAAATAAAGTCATGACCTCTCAAAATCCACTTTCATAATTATCACAATAAGATTCAACACCCTCCAAAATAGTGGGATCATTAATTCCTAAAGTTGACACTCTTCCAAACCCACTTTCATCAATATAATCATCATAAATAGGAGGCATGCTATCATCATAATAAATTTGCTCATCAAAACTTGGGGGACAAAAAATATCATCTTCATCAAACATAGCTTCCCCAAGCTTGTGGCTTTGCATATCATTAGCATCATAGGTATTCAAAGAATTCATACTAACAACATTGCAATCATGCTCATCATTCAAATATTTAGTGCCAAACATCCTAATGCATTCTTCCTCTAGCACTTGAGCACAATTTTCCTTCCCATCATTTTCACGAAAGACATTAAAAAGATGAAGCATATGAGGCAACCTTAATTCCATTTTTTTGTAATTTTCTTTTATAAACTAAACTAGTGATAAAACAAGAAACTAAAATATTGGATTGCAAGATCTAAAGATATACCTTCAAGCACTCACCTCCCCGGCAACGGCGCCAGAAACTACTTGATGTCTACTACACAACCTTCTTCTTGTAGACGTTGTTGGGCCTCCAAGTGCAGAGGTTTGTAGGACACTAGCAAATTTCCCTCAAGTGGATGACCTAAGGTTTGTCAATCTATGGGAGGCGTAGGATGAAGATGGTCTCTCTCAAGCAACCCTGCAACCAAATAACAAAGAGTCTCTTGTGTCCCCAACACACCCAATACAATGGTAAATTGTATAGGTGCACTAGTTTGGCAAAGAGATGGTGATACAAGTGCAATATGGATAGTAGATATAGGTTTTTGTAATCTGAAAATATAAAAACAGCAAGGTAACTAATGATAAAAGTGAGCGTAAACGGTATTGCAATGCTAGGAAACAAGGCCTAGGGTTCATACTTTCACTAGTGCAAGTTCTCTCAACAATAATAACATAATAGGGTCATATAACTATCCCTCAACATGCAACAAAGAGTCACTCCAAAGTCACTAATAGCGGAGAACAAACGAAGAGATTATTGTAGGGTACGAAACCACCTCAAAGTTATTCTTCCAGATCGATCTATACAAGAGTCCGTAGTAAAATAACACGAAGCTATTCTTTCCGTTTGATCTATCATAAAGTTCGTACTAGAATAACACCTTAAGACACAAATCAAACAAAACCCTAATGTCACCTAGATACTCCAATGTCACCTCAAGTATCCATGGGTATGATTATACGATATGCATCACACAATCTCAGATTCATCTATTGAAACCAACACAAAGAACTTCAAAGATTGCCCCAAAGTTTCTACCGGGGAGTCAAGATGAAAACGTGTGCCAACCCCTATGCATAAGTTCACGAGGTCACGGAACCCGCAAGTTGATCACCAAAACATACATCAAGTAGATCACATGATATCCCATTGTCACCACAGATAAGCACATGCAAGACATACATCAAGTGTTCTCAAATCCTTAAAGACTCAATCCAATAAGATAACTTCAAAGGGAAAACTCAATCCATTACAAGAGAGTAGAGGGGGAAAAACATCATAAGATCCAACTATAATAGCAAAGCTCGTGATACATCAAGATCGTGCCACCTCAAGAACACGAGAGAGAGACAGAGAGAGAGAGAGAGATCAAACACATAGCTACTGGTACATACCCTCAGCTCCGAGGGTGAACTACTCCCTCCTCATCATGGAGAGCGCCGGGATGATGAAGATGGCCACCGATGAGGGATCCCCCCCTCCGGCAGGGTGCCGGAACAGGGTCTCGATTGGTTTTTGGTGGCTACAGAGGCTTGCGGTGGCGGAACTCCCGATCTAGGTTATGTTCCGGGGGTTTCTGTATATATAAGAGGTTTTGGTGTCGAGAACAAGTCAGGGGGGTCTCCAGGCTGTCCACGAGGTAGGGAGGCGCGCCTAGGGGGGTGGGCGCGCCCCCCACCCTTGTGGGCAGCCCGGGACTCTTCTGGCCCATCTCTTTTGCTCCATGGCCTTCTTCTGGTCCAAAAATAAGTTCCGTGAAGTTTCAGGTCAATTGGAGTGCGTTTGGTTTTCCTTTTCTGCGATACTCAAAAATAAGGGAAAAAACAGAAACTAGCACTAGGCTCTAGGTTAATAGGTTAGTCTCAAAAATCATATAAAATAGCATATAAATGCATATAAAACTTCCTAGATGGATAATATAATAGCATGGAACAATCAAAAATTATAGATACGTTGGAGACGTATCACCTGTTGTATGTAATACTAAATGATATGCCTGTGATAAGACTAGCCACAATGGAGAGTAACATACGCATATCCCTAGAGTTTGTTACTACCTTCATAGTGGGTAGTACCATAAGTGTGGTGTCATGCAAAGCTTCATTTATTAAGTTATAGAATCATATTGCATTGGGACATGTGATGTTACAGTAACTAGCTAAGCTACACAAACTACCTCTCTCCTCATTAACTCATTGCCACATAAGCAAATTTGCTGAGTTGGACTCAATGTTACTGCTGAAGTTACTTCCACTGTGGCTAGTCTAAACTTACTAAACTAATGAATGGATTTCGATTCGCTTATTAGAGTGGGTGCTGCGATGAGGCAAAAAAATCCTGAATACATAATTGTACGTGCATTGCAACAGGTTATCAGATGAGTCCAATCAACAATAGTACTACTAGTTATTAGCTTCACATGCTTCGCGCGTCGGGCGGGTGTTTTTACTGTAGCTGCAAATCCCATCATCCTAGGTCATCGGATGTGTCCAATCAACGGTAGAAATTGCATTCTGATGTTTGGACCCAAACTTTCAAATCTGCCGCACTACCTCTATGTCTACGTATACGTAATACAACAAGTTTTAAACTTGAGACCAGCCATCCACCCTCACAAAGAACACTTTTTAGCCTAGCACAGACTCCAGGAAATTTGGCCACGGTATGAGGTGGGCCATATGTTAATGTGTTCGCTGTACGTAACTAGCACCTCGAATCCTCGATATATAGTAGGGTGGCATGGGCTAGAACAAGCATTCACGTCCATGAGTATGGCACACGCCACCAGCACGACTTCCATCTCACAGTATATTTCTTGCAGTCCGTGCTACAGCTATCTCTCCTCCCTCCTTGTTTCTCTAACTCAGCCATCACGCGGGGGGCGGGGTGGGGGTTTGCCGAAAGTCGGTTTCCTCAAGTGTGGTCCCACTTGTAAGTGAAGATGCGAGACAACACACGTTCCCTCCTTGAGCGGCATGCCGGACCAACCGTGTGGGGGTGCGTCGTGAACAAGAGGCTTTTCCTTTTGAACTTGTACTAGTACTAGTAAGTTGTAACACTTGGTTCTGCTCATGGCGCAACCGATAGATAGAAATAACAATTTACCCTCAAAAATAGAAATAACGATTCAAAACGCTAGCGTTGGCCTTTTCCCGCATGATAAACGAGGGAGTTTTGCCAATTTCGGCCATTATTGCTTTCCTTACATGTTGTCCCACACGTAAGTGATATGCATAGCCACTGTGCGTTGAGGGACGGACCGGAACGACTGTCTAGGGTGATCCTGCGAAGCGGCCTGCTCGCACGCCTCCGATCTACTCAAAGTCTCCATCTTGATTTGTTGGCCCTTTCGTACTTTGTATTAAATTTTGACCATAGATTTAATTGACAAATTTTTAGTGTATGCTATAAAAGTTTATATGGTTGGATTCATATTTGAACATAGTTTCCAATGATACTATTTTTTGTGACATGCATTACCATTTTGTAAATTGAATTCATAGTCAAAATTTGGCACAAAACACTAAGGGGGAACAATAAAACAGAACGAGTGTAGTACCACCGGCACGGCGCCTCCGAGTAGCCAATTAATAGAGGGACACGTGGAAGCACTTAAATGGTTAGTAGAACACCCACGGTTTCAATACTACTTCTGTTTCCGATTGTAACATGGCAGCTCTTTGTTCAAAAATGACTTTGTTTTGGTTGTTTATGTGTGCGCCTTCGCAAATTGAACCACCATGCCCAGAAGTTTGAAATTCATTCCCATTTCTTGCATGGGTCCTAAACGTTCCCATTACATGTCAATATTAATATATAAGAAGTTTGGTTGTGGCGCGGTTCATGCATGGTACGTACGTAAGTTATGAAGTTGATGCAAAAGGTAAGAAAATTACAGTATACATGGAATTGACACAAAAATAAAGATGCATATGGATCCATCAACGACATCCTCTCGCCCTAGTGCGCCGGGTCACCAACCGACGGGTGAGGAGCAGCAACATTGGCGATGAGCTCAACGTGCTTCTGAACAATGTTGTCCAAGGTTGCCCTGCGGTCCAAGAAGGCCAGCGTCCTATCGTCCTCCTCTGGCATGTAGTAGTCCTTGTGGAAAATTTGCTCGTAGACGTGGGTGATTATGTCGATGGTGTCTTGCTGAGCCAGCCGCTGTGTGGCAAGCGCGACCTCAAGGTGGAAATTCTCCGGCGCGATGGCGGGCAGTCGCAGGGCCACCAGTGCGTCGAAGAGGTTGTGACCATAGAGGTCATTGAGGGTGGCGAGCATCGCAGAGCCTGGGCTGGAGGCGTACGTCAAGCTCATCCGCGAGCTTCTTGACGATGGTGAACTTGTCGAGGAAGCTGACAAGGGCCTTGTCAAACAAGGAGACGAAGCTGTCGTCCAAGAGGCCTCTCGCCCTGGCGGCCTCAAGCACGACCTGGAGACGTTCCTCGGTGCCTGGCTGCAGCCCGGCGTCGTGGATCATCTGGCACAGCCGTCTCATGCTCGCGCTCATTGCCTCCATGGGTCCAGCTTCTAATCAACTGATCTTGCAATTGGAGTGACCACTCTTGCAAGGTGCGTAGGTGCATAGGATTCATAGATGGATTGGACTAGTGGGGAGCCTTTATATGAGAAGTGCAGACTGCGTCAATTTCACGTGTGTGTTGGCCATCTACTCCTCAGCCCTTACTCCCTCCGTACCGGTGCATTATAGTCATCCCACAGAGACCAGGTTGGGGAAAAATGAGAGAACTTGATGTTTATTTGGTAATTAATGTCATTACATGTAGAGATTTCAGATTGATGAGATTTCATATTTGAGCCATCTACCGGAAGGGAGAGTGTATAATATCATCAGAAACTACACTCAAAACCGAATTAAACAATACTCCATGTATTTATTTAGAGAGGGAGTGGTATATTTTTGTGACATGCATTACTAGATATTGCTAGTCAAATACTAAATCCAGACGGAAGTGGTAGTACTACTAAATCCAGACGGTGGTGCTAGTACTAGTAGTACTACCAATGTAGTAGTACTTTACTACCCGTTGGTCAAATTATTACGCGCTGCTCCTCCCAGTGAAGTGACAAGAACCTACGCCGGAGATGACACCTGACTGTAGGCGGCGTGTTCGGCATACCAAAGTCAGCCTCACCGTGTGCAGTCACTATCATCATGGCTGTAGAGCTAGCCTGCTGACAACTAGCCGTGTTTGACATAATTTCCAGCGCATTGCCACTAGTAATAATAAATATTGTACTGTAGTAATGGGTATTTTCTTGCCACACCTATGCACGCCAAAATTTATCGTAACATAGTGCCTTGTGCTGGATAGTCGTAATATTACAAGTTTCAAACTGATATTACAAATGGTAGGAGTCATGTTGCACCTACGAAGGGGGAATCGATAGGAGGTTTACGTAAGAACTTTCATTACTTCAGGTGCATGCAGCATTATCATACAAACTAAAATCCGCCACCCTGACATGTCACTAATGGGCAAATAAATTTTTCAGTCTCTTGCGACTTGATGTTTCAAAAACAAATTCAGCTTCTACGGAGGCTTTGTCACTTAGGCTTAGACGCTTGCGGTGATCAGCAAGGCATTCATTGTTGCACCAGAGAACGCCAAACCTCATTACCTTGAGCACACTTGCCTCCAGAACAAAGAACCTGCCCAATTTAACCTCAGATGTGGTGCCTTGGTAGTTGATCAAATAAATTTCTGTCAGATGGAGATCAAGGCATTCGATGAGATTGTTATGTTGCAACACATTTTTCACTTTCGGGTCTTTTTTGTCTGCAAAAGAAAAGAACATATTAGAGCAGCTGGCTATATAAGATTGCTGTGTCATCAAGAGCTACCAACATCATTCGCTCATATGATAGGGTTGGCTATAGGGTTGGCTCTAAGGCTAGTGATAATTGTTCACTCTCTCTCTCTCTTTCTCTTTCCTCTCATTTACCTAGGAGCACATGAAGAGCTTCGGCATTTGTTGCCTTCCACTATGTGGCCGATGCCATACTTCTCAAAAGTATGCCACATAATACGCATTGATATCAAATCAAAAGATTTTAACACCGCTCTAGCAATGTGAGAGAGTTGGCACCGCTATGCAGACAGACCCACACTACAAAAAAATACACTTCCGTGATGATACGTGTTTGTCACAGTAGGTCACGTTTTCTATCATGCATGTACATCCATGGCAAATTTATGACAGAATCAAGATAGTCATACATGTGCTGTCATAGAAGTGTTCCATGACATTACAAAAATTATCGTCACGGAAGTGTCCACTTCCATGACGATAAATCGCGCGGCACAGAAGTGCTTTCGTCAAGGGTGACCGACACGTGGCATCCACCGTAACGGAACGCCGTTAAGCTATCGGGTCCGGTTTTGGATCCGATAACCCGTTAACAGCCCGGACCAATGGGGATTTTCCATGTGTAAAATCATCATTGGCCAGAGGAAACACGTGTTGCCTCACCGTTGGGACAGATGTCATCCACTCATTGGACAGGAGGCGCCTATGATAGGTCGACACGTGGCACGACCCAACAGTGGACCTCTCCGGTGAAAAAGGCCGGCCCAGTAAAAAATAGCAGGCCGACCCATATAAGGCCTACTTGTGTCAGGTCCATTTAAGCCCACGACCCATACGAGATGTGCCAATTCGGCCCGTCAATGGCCCGTTAAAGATTTGACACCGTTGCAGCCCATCGTCAGTTCGAGCCCGTTAACAGTCCGCTATATATTTGGGCTCAATATCGACCCGATGAGATTTCGGCCTGTTAACGGCCCATTCAGTGGATGGGCCAATTTTCACGATGTACATCTTTCGGCCTTTTAGCGACCCATTTAAATATTGGGCTAATTTCCGGCCCGGTGTGTCTTTCAGCCTGTTGACGGCCCATAAATCAGTTGGGCCATTTGTAGTCGGACCTGAGTTTTGGCCTTTTAGCGACCCATTTAAGTGTTGGGCCAATTTCCGGCCCGATGTATCTTTCAGCCTGGTGAAGGCCCATATATCTGTTGGGCCATTTGTAGTCGGACCTGAGTTTTGGCCTTTTAGCAACCCATTTAATTGTTGGGCCAATTCCCGGCCCTGTGTGCCTTTCAGCCTGTTAACGGACCATAAATGAGTTGGGCCATTTGTAGTCGGACCTGAGTTTTGGCCTTTTAATGGCCCATGCCCTTCATGGTCCAATACGAGCCCGGTTTATCTTTCGGCCTGCTAAAGGCCCACAACACAGTTGGGCCATTTGCAATACGGCCTGACTTTCGGCCTCTTAGCGGCCCATGCTCTTCATGGTCCAGTACAAGCCCGCTGTCTCTTTCGGCCTACTAAAGGCCCATAGTATAGTTGGGCCATATGTAGCCCGAACGTAGTAACGGCCTATTAACAGCCCGTGAAATCAATTGGGCCCACCTGTTGCCCGCTTTGATGTCAGCCTATTAATGACCCGGGAGTTAAGAGGGCCGACCATTAACTTTCGGCCTGGTAACGACCCATTAACTTAATCGGCCCACTAAAGTTCGTACATGTCTTTAGGCCAAATTAGACAATTTGAGCCCATTACGACGAGCAATTATGCACAGGACCAAAACCGATCAAGCAAAGGTACGGCATACATGGAAAAACGTTGCACATCCAGCATATATTACAGGAAATTACATCCACTGGGCAATCAAAGATTGATGCGAGTGCAAATAAATGAACAGAACCTAACGATCTACAATGTCACAATCTGCAACCTCAGCACGGATGACGCCCATAAGCATGTGGGCAAGTTCTTGCTGCTTTGCTACACTGTCTCTGAAAACATTGATCAGTTGTTGTGTCGCACGACTCTGCACCTCTGATTCCTCCACCATTTCCATCATTCCTTCAGCCATTAATTGGTTCACAAACATACAATTTTTCTGTTACATTCGAGACAGAGGATACTGAACAGATTCAGATGGCGATTTTGGCAGGCTTGTATTATTGATAGTGGAGAGTGTCTCAACCACTGCATCATAACATAAATTAGGAGGGGAACCAAACAGATTAATCATGAGTTATTGGCATATTACCTGGCCTAGATTTATTGGAAAGAAACAATGGGGTTGCCTTGCTGTTTTCAGAGTTTGTCTTCTTATCTTCAGCAGCCTGCACCAAATTAAGACACTAGCATTGCTATCATTGGCCAAGTCAGATAATAGGAAAGCAACATTGGCACAACGAACGTTTGGGCAACTAGCCAACACCAAATTAACACAATATGGCACAGCTATCATCAGCCAGGTAAGGTAATACGAAAGCAACATTGACACAATGAATGAATGGGCAACCAGAGCAGCACTACAATTCAGTAATGTGCATGATATGAGATAGTACACTCATGCAGCTCAGTATGCAAAACTACCAGGCAGTTTTCTTTAGAAAAATCAACATTGGCGCCTTTAACATTTTGCTACAACTAATTTTAGATCAGACAAAGGTTGGATTCACGCCGATTAACAAAATACATTCTGATGTAAAATATAGTGATATACAACAGGTACTTACATCAGCATTGGAGCACAGAGAATTCCCGCAAGATATTTTCCTCGAATACAATCCCAATGAAGGAAATCTTCTATCATTTAACCGTATTTTCTAAAAGAGAGATGGGTAAGAAACATGTAGAAAATATGATCAGAATGCTATAAAATTTCATGATGCGAGGATACGCACAAGCTTCTTAGAATGGAGTTGACATTCTTTTGCTGGACTGGAGCGGACAAGTTCTTTGGCCAGTGAAACCTGCTTATTATCAGTGGGAGTTGGGTTTCTCTGTGCTGGAGCAGTATCTATGAAAAATGGAGTTGGTTTATTATCTCCTGGCGTTTGGATCTTTTGCAAAGACCTTGTTTGTAACCCTTCAGATTCTAACATAGCCGTCTTACCCTTGCATGCCTTATATAGAAGAATGGTGCTTCAATTATAAAACATGCTACAGCAGAGATGGAATAGGTACTGAAGAATAGAAAGGCATGACATATTGACATGTATTCCCTCCATCCGGAAATAAATGGATGGGTCTAGGCGTATTTCAGTTCTAGATACATCCAGTTTTATCCATTTCTGCGACATGTAATCCAGACGGAGGGAGTATGATGTAAGAGCTAGGGATACGACAGGACAACACAGTAAAAAAAATATTGAAAACCCACTGCAGAACCAAAGTAATCAAACCCACTGATATGAGATAGTACACTCATGCAGCTCAGGATGCAAAACTACCAGGCAGTTTTCCTAACAAAAATCAACATTGTGGCCTTTAATCATACATTTTGCTACAACTAAATTTAGATCAGATAAAGGCTGGATTCACGCCGATTAACAAAATACATCCTGATGTATAAATATAGTGATATACAACAGGTACTTACATCTGCATTGGAGTAGAGAGAATTCTTGCAAGAATCTTTCCTCACAGACGATACCAGTGCAGAAATTCTTCTATCTGTTAAGCTTATTTTTTAAAAGAGAGATGGGTAAGAAACATGTAGAAAATATGATCAGAATGCTATAAAATATATGTATCGTTTGTACTCGAGATTAACTAGATGGCACACAAAAGTACTAAAGAACAACATAGGTAATACTAGAAGTGGTATAATACTATAATCACCAGCCTGTGGGATAGCATTGGCTGATGGATGATAACTATGGAACTTAAGAAAACAAGTATCTTAGCTGAACTATGGAACATCGTTAACTCCTGAACAAGACCCGTAAGAGATCAACATGAATATACAGTGAAATGTGATAATCTATTTTCCATGCTTAGATGAATAACAAAGCCATAAATGTTGCACACAAGTAAGATGAGGGTACAACCTATCTGGCCGCCATCCATAGGAGTGAGCATCATGTGCTGACTTGTCGATGGCCCTGCAGTTGTTGTGGTTGTCCATGTCGGGCACGCGCATTCGATGCAGGGAACTGTTGAGTGGGGACTATAGCTCCCTTCTGGTGTATGCTTCCCTTGTTGGAGCAGCTGCGATGAGTCGGAAGACGGTGTGGCTGAAGATGCAGATAACGCATAATGTTAAGAATGACACATCTCTTTGATCTGAAGAAATACACTAAGAGATCAATAGCAAGGTACGAGAGTGGTCACACGTCTGTTGACTGAGACTAAATTGGGGTCACACGATTTTATTTTATTTTGGTACTGTCTGATCTACGCCGGATGGCTTGATGGCCGTCTTGTGCCTCCCGGCTGACACTGTTAGGAATCTTCCCCGAAGAGCCAGCGACCAACAGCAAAGCAGCTTGCCTCTGCCGTCTGTGGCCCTGGCCAAAACCCCGCTCACCGCCCCACCGCACTGCCGTGGTTGCGCCGCCCCCGGGCCAATCCACAAAGACTCCCCGTCATCCAGATCCGGCGGCGGCAGTACCTTGAACCCACGCAACTCTAAGATAGCCATCTAAGCACTGCTACCGCGGCGAACTTGCGGCCCCGCACCCTTACGTTAGACACCAGCCAACCGGCAGCTTAGGAGCTCCGCCGCCTCGAGGGGTGTTGCTTCCCATTGGGAATCGATTGGCCCAGAATAAAAATTTAGACAACTAACGCTTAAATAAATTGATTTGAGATGAGGGTGCGACCTATCTGGCGGCATAGTGAAGTAGGCAGGTCCAGCTGCTGAGTCGGTGAGGCCGGCGCGGTTGCGGTGGCCACCGGCGGCAGGGAAACGGCGATGTCGTGATGGTCGACGGCTATGGGGAAGCAGCGCCAGGACTATGGACGAATCCGAAGTTGGAGCCGCTCCGGCGCCGTGAACAACGGCGGGGGTAATCAGCTCCGGTACGGTTCACGCGGCCGTCGTCGAGGCAGCTCCAGCAGCACGGAGTAAGAGGCACACGGCCCAGTGCATGACGGCAAATGGACAGCGTCTCCGGCATTAGGGAGGAGGGCGGCTGTGAAATTGGTGCGGTGGGGCGCCATGGAGGAGGGGCTGAGGTTTCGCAGCTCGGGAGAAGGGAGCTTCCGGGGAGAAGGTGATTTGGCGCCCACGAGGTATGAATGGGGGGAATTGGGAGGGGAGTGGAACCATGTTTTACGGACGCATTTGTCTGAAATGTGAGGGGGAGTTACAGTTCTACCTCTGCCTTTAGGCTTCTCGGCTTGGGTCTGTGTACTGAGGGTCGGGGATAGTAGAGTAACTTTGCTTCTCCCCAAATAGTGGGCGGGAGCGATTTCGGGCGAGGAGGGCGTGTTTTGAAATATAGTGGGCGCGAGCAATTTAGGGCGAGGAGAGCGTGTTTTGAAAAAGTGGGCGCGAGCTATTTCAGGCGAGGAGAGCGTGTTTTGCCGACCATGGTTTATGAATTATTCGGCACATGTCATTTCGGCCGAGGAGAAGGCGCGCTTGGATGATGTTATGAACCTACCCTCGATGCACAACGGGCCAATTAATGCGTCTCCCACATAGGACGGTAATTTCGTGTCTCCCATTTATTTGCTCGGGCGAATTCCACCGAGTAGAGGATGTTTAACGGTTCGTTCAAAATTCGGGAGAACGAGCATCCACGTCTACCTTACCAAGTCGATTCAAATCAAATTTAGAAATATTAGCTTGCCACTTCTTTTTTAGATGGAGAGATGATGCTCGGGAGTAATGTGTTTTTACATGCTTGTTGCTAGCGATTTACTATATGACAAATAGTTGACCCAATCAAAAACGGGAATCAAACCCAAAATGAAATATCTCGATTCAATGAAATAGCTCATTCACCATGTCAAAATAGTGAACTAAATCCAAAATTGAACACCTCAATCGAATAGCATGTTGTACAATATTATAGTACTCCATGAACATGTTGAAAGTCAAATTAATGAACTTGTTTGATATACGCATATATCCGTTCATGTGTGGATTGCACACAACATGTTCTCCAATTTAAATATTTGAATGCAAGTTTATATCGAAACATGGTTTATACCAGTCTTTGATGCATAAAACGTGACCTCCCCCTCTCCCGGACTCCTGCTCTCTCTCTCTCTTTCTCTCTCTCTCGCCGACAATCTTCTATTCTGTCGCACGCATCCAACACACAAACCTTGTTGGTCCTCTCTCTTTCTCTCCATCTCTCTCTCTCTCTTTGTGTGTGTGCGGGGGGGGGGGGGGGGGGTCTTTCTAGTTCGCATGCATATATACTCCATCTATAGGTCTCTCTCGCACACTATGTATGATTCTCTAGTCCAAGCTAGATATCTTGGGTGCACTCATCGTACGCACACAAATTCCTTGGCTCGTTGCCCATAACTCTCTCACGCACCATCTGTCGTCTCGGAGCTCTTCCCCCTCTCTCTCAAACTCTCCATCTACCTGGGTCACTCATACACATGCATATCTCACTCACACTCGATAGGCCCATCTAAAACTCTATCTCTCTCCCTCGTTCTCTCTCCATCTCACATGCACACACACACAATCTCATGCCTAGCTAGCCAAGTATGATGGTCTCTCACTCAATTGTAGGCACACGCAGTCCCCCCTATATGTATATGACTAGCTAATCTTAGTCTCCATCACAAACATGTGCATGGTGTATCTCGATTTCTCTCGGGCATCTTTCTATCGCGCACGCACCTCCCTCGATCTCCCACCCATATAGTCCCCTCACGATCTCGAGGGGGTCTATCTATCACAAACACACCCTCTCGCCCTCCCCATGTGTCCATGTTCTCCATGTGTCCCTCTTGACCTTTGCTCCTTGTTGGCCAGACCTCTATTGGACATGTGTTATAGGGGTGTCTCTCTCCGTTGCAAACAATCACACACTAGCTATCTTCGTGTATCTCCTTGCCTCGCTTTTCTATCTCGGAGATGCATGCGTGATATGTTCGCCTAAGAAACGAAAACACACACACTCTCTCTAATTTATCGTTTGTTGTCACTTTCTCTTCCACACACATACTCTTTTTGCACACTTACTCATTCTCCTTCACACGCACTTGATCCCTCTCGGCTTAGGCACTCTCCTCGGTCCATAGCATATTGATTTATTGAAAAGTCAAACATCACAAAGTTTGACCATGTATGTGGAGAAAAACAATTACATCTGGAACGGCAAACATATACCATTAGATTCACCATGAGATGTAGTTTCGTATGATGTATCTTTGGTATTGAAGATATAAATAACATCTGTGTAAACCTGATCAAAGTTTCCAAAGTTTGACTTCTAAAAGAATTACATGCATTGCATTATCGAGCGGATGGAATATCTCTTTCCCCCTCTCAGCTATCTGACGCGCCACTCAGCCTTATCGGGGCTCCTCAATCTCTCTCAAACTTCATATCTCCCTGGTTCACACATACACATGTCTCGCTCGCGCTATACATATAGACCCATCCAACACTCTCCGCCCTTGTTCTCTCTCTATGTGACACCCCCCCTAATAAGTATCATAATACCTCACTCCATCATAGGCGCAAGCACTCCCCCCCAAGTATGATTATCTCTCACTAGCCATCAGGAACACACGTATTGTCTCCTTCCATCCATACGTCTATCTCGATATCTCTCGGGGTATCTTCTATCGTGCACACACCTTGTCACTCGATCTCCCACCCATGTAGTCCCATCACGATCTCTAGGGTATCTCTCTATGACAAACATACACTCTCTCCTTCCCATGTCTGCATTTTCTCCTTACGTCTCTCTCGACCTCTCTCCCTTGTTTGTCAGACCCCTCTTGGCCACGTGCTAGGGGTCTTTCTCTCTCGGTTGCAAACAACCACACACTATCTCCTCACCTTGCTTCCGTTGGCAAAGATGCATGTGTGATATGTTTGCATAAGACACACACGTTTTTTCTCGACTTTTATCGAGTGTTGTCCATGTCTCTTTCACACACCACACACACTTTTTTTACTCACTCTTTCTATTTCACTCTCTCTCTCTCTCTCTCTCTCTAGTTAGGGACTCTCTCACGTCCATAAGCATATGGATGTTTTGAAATGTCAAACCTCAGAAAAGTTTGACCAAGTATATGTGGAGAAAAACATTTACATCTGGAAAGATCATTAGATTCATCACAACATGTACTTACTTCATACTATCATTTATCTTTTCTATTGTAGATATAAGTAATTTATTTATAAACTTGGTCAAAGTTTCAAAAGTTTGACTTTAAAAAAAATGTTGGAACTACATTATCGAACGGAGGGAGTAGCTCTTTCTCTCTCTCTCTCTGCTATCTCTCACGGGCCTCCCTTCTCACACGAACACTCTATGCCGACGGATTATACGCTCACTGTGTCAGCGTATAGCTCCGTATATTGTTTAGTTGACCGGTCAACCAGTCCACATGCTGCTTTGTCAGCTCATGTTCTGTATCTTCGTGTGCTGGCCCATGTGGCAGTGGGTGAAAATAAGTAAACTAGAGGCCCATCTGACACACGGTGAAGTAAACAAAGTTGAAACCACTCGGGGTAGCACCCCGCACACTAGTAAATTGAGGACGCATTGAGGACACACTTCTTCCACGTGGAGGACGCACTCGCGCACAATTCACCACTGCGCGGCGGCATCCACAGAAGGACGCACTCGCGCACACTGATACGTCTCCAACATATCTATAATTTATGAAGTATTCATGCTATTATATTATCCATCTTGGATGTTTTATAGGCTTCACTATGCACTTTTATATTATTTTTGGGACTAACCTATTAACCCAGAGCCCAGTGCCAGTTCCTGTTTTTCCCCTTGTTTCAGTGTTTCGAAGAAAATGAATATCAAATGGAGTCGAAATGGAATGAAACCTTCTGGAGAAGTTATTTTTGGAAGGAAAGCAACCCGGGAGACTTGGAGTGCACGTCAGGAAAGCAACGAGGGAGGCACGAGGCAGGGGGCACGCCCACCCCCCTGGGCGTGCCCTCCACCCTCGTGGGCCCCTTGTGGCTCCCCTGACGTATTTCTTCTGCCTATATATATATATCCATATACCCTAAAACGATCGGGGAACAGAAGAGATCGGGAGTTCCGCTGCCGCAAGCCTCTGTAGCCACCAAAAACCAATCGGGACCCTGTTCCGGCACCCTGCCGGAGGGGGAACCCTCACCGGTGGCCATCTTCATCATCCCGGCGCTCTCCATGACGAGGAGGGAGTAGTTCACACTCGGGGCTGAGGGTATGTACCAGTAGCTATGTGTTTAATCTCTCTCTCTCTCGTGTTCTCGAGGTGATACGAGCTTGATGTATGGTGAGCTTTGCTATTGTAGTTGGATCTTATGATGTTTCTCCCCCTCTACTCTCGTGTAATGGATTGATTTTCCCTTTGAAGTTATCTTATCGGATTGAGTCTTTAATGATTTGAGAACACTTGATGTATGTCTTGCCATGCGTATCTGTGGTGACAATGGGATATCACGTGATTCACTTGATGTATGTTTTGGTGATCAACTTGCGGGTTCCGCCCATGAACCTATGCATAGGGGTTGGCACACGTTTTCGTCTTGATTCTCTGGTAGAAACTTTGGGGCACTCTTTGAGGTTCTATGTGTTGGTTTAATAGATGAATCTGAGATTGTCTGATGCATATCATATAATCATACCCACGGATAGTTGAGGTGACAATGGAGTATCTAGGTGACATTAGGGTTTTGGTTGATTTGTGTCTTAAGGTGTTATTCTAGTACGAACTCTAGGGCTGTTTGTGACACTTATAGGAATAGCCCAACGGATTGATTGGAAAGAATAACTTTGAGGTGGTTTCGTACCCTACCATAATCTCTTCGTTTGTTCTCCGCTATTAGTGACTTTGGAGTGACTCTTTGTTGCATGTTGAGGGATAGTTATATGATCCAATTATGTTATTATTGTTGAGAGAACTTGCACTAGTGAAAGTATGAACCCTAGGCCTTGTTTCCTAGCATTGCAATACCGTTTGTGCTCACTTTTATCATTAGTTACCTTGCTGTTTTTATATTTTTAGATTACAAAAACCTATATCTACCATCCATATTGCACTTGTATCACCATCTCTTCGCCGAACTAGTGCACCTATACAATTTACCATTGTATTGGGTGTGTTGGGGACACAAGAGACTCTTTGCTATTTGGTTGCAGGGTTGTTTGAGAGAGACCATCTTCATCCTACGCCTCCCACGGATTGATAAACCTTAGGTCATCCACTTGAGGGAAATTTGCTACTGTCCTACAAACCTCTGCACTTGGAGGCCCAACAACGTCTACAAGAAGAAGGTTGCGCAGTAGACATCAAGCAGTTTCTGGCACCGTTGCCGGGGAGGTGAGTGCTTGAAGGTATATCTTTAGATCTTGCAATCGAATCTTTTAGTTTCTTGTTTTATCACTAGTTTAGTTTATAAAAGAAAACTACAAAATGGAATTAAGTTTGCCTCATACGCTTCATCTTTTAAATATCTTTCGTGAGTATGATGGAAAGGAAAATTGTGCCAAAGTGTTAGAAGAAGAATGCATTAAAATGTTTGGCACTGAATCTTTGAATGATGAGCATGATTGCAATGTTGTTAGTATGAACTCCTTGAATATCCATGGTACTAATGATGATTGCACTAGTCATGATGAAAATATCTCTTATAAGCATGTCGATTTTTGTGGAGTGTGTTGGGTTTGCAAGTACACACCAAATAGGGAAGATAGATATTGCAAGAGGCATAAGCATTTAGAAACTAAATTGTTGCAAGAAAGGCTAGATGTTCGTGCTGAAAATTTAATTTTTCTTGGCCGTACTTGTGAACTTTGCAATGAACGGGGTCATTTAACTATCCGATGCAAAAAAAATCATGATCTAATCGTGTCCAAAAATTGTGATGACTTGATTTCCCTTGCACATTATAATGACCTTAGTTTGCTTATGGGCTACAAAGAAATGAAACGTATGACTAATTATCTTCCAGAATTTGCCCGTTATAAACTTCTTGAATTTGATCTAGAGGAAATTCATATGTATTGTGCGGTGAATTGCATTGAAAATCCTTATATTGCCAATTACATAAAGAAAATAAAACAAATAGAATATGAAGAGAATACTAATGAAAGGGAAGAGACTTCCCTATATCCTCCTATTATTTCTTATGATGAATCAGGTAACGAGGAGGAGCCTTCTATTCAACCAATTTCATTAATAAGGATCTCCAAAAAGAGGATTGAACCCACACATGATGTGGTTAAGAAGAAGAAAATAAAAAGGAAGAGAGGTAAAAAGATATCTCTCCCAAATAATGTTGCTCCTATTATTGCTGTGCCTCATGAAAATGAATCAAAAATAATTATGGAAGATGATGCACTTGATGATGATCTCGTTATGCCTACTGCTTGTTGTGATGATTATGATTGGGAAGATAATGATACTTCTTATGATCTTGAAAATCTTTTTGGCACTTGCTTGGAAGAATATGATAATTGCTATACTATTGGTGCTATCCATACCATTAACGATGAGACTGATTATCCTTATGATATGAAAAGGGCCAAGCTTGGGGATGCTATGTTTGATGAAGATGATGTTTTTGAGAATATATTTGCTGCAATTAATGTTTGTCCCAAGCTTGGGGATGCTACGTTTAATGAGATGATATTTCTAGTCTCCCAAGTTTTGATATGCAAATTTATAATGATGATAGCATGCCTCCTACTTATGATGATTATATTGATGAAAGTGGGTTTGGAAGAGTGTCAACTTTAGGAAGTAATGATCCCACTATTTTGGAGGATGTTGAATCTTATAATATTTATGAAAGTGGATTTGGAGAGGTCATGACTTTATTTAGTGATGAGTCCACTATCTTGGAAGAGGTTTCAATCAATTATGATGAGAACAAAGTTGCTACTTATGATGATTATTGTGATGAAACTTATGCTATAAAAAGTAGTGATGATTATATTTATAAAACTTGTCATTATTATGATTACCCTTTTTCTGAACATTACTCTTTTAATGTGGAAACAATTTATAGTATTCAAGTCTCTTATGATACTCCCACTATTCCGAATGAGAAGAATTTTGCTTATGTGGAGAGTAGTAAAATTTATATGCTTGTAGATCATGAAAAGAATGCTTTAGGTGCTGGTTATATTGTTTAATTCATTCATGATGCTACTGAAAATTATTATGAGGGAGGAACATATGCTTGTAGGAATTGCAAAAATATCAAGTTTCCTCTCTATGTGCTTAAAGTTTTGAAGTTATGCTTGTTTTGCCTTCCTACGCTAGTTGATTATTGTCCCCATAAGTTGTTTTCTCACAAAATCCCTATGCATAGGAAGTGGGTTAGACTTAAATGTGCTAGTCATATTCTTCATGATGCTCTCTTTATGCTTCAATTCTTATCTTCTATGTGAGCATCATTGAAATCATCATGCCTAGCTAGGGGCGTTAAACGATAGCGCTTGTTGGGAGGCAACCCAATTTGATTTTAGTTTCTTGCTTTTTGGTTCTGTTTAGGAATAAATAATCCATCTATCTTATGTTTATATGTGTTTTTGTGTTTTAATTAGTGTTTGTGCCAAGTAGAACCTTTGGGAAGACTTGGGTGAAGTCTTTATGATCATGCTGTAAAAAAACAGAAACTTTAGCGCTCACGAGATTAGCTAAAACTTTTTACTGGAGAGTGCTATTTAGTTGATTCTTTTTGAAGATGATTACTAGACACATTCCTCAGGTCCACCAATTTAGTTTAGAATTTTTGGAGTCCCATAAGTTTGCGTTAGTTACAGATTACTACAGACTGTTCTGTTTTTGACAGATTCTGTTTTTCGTGTGTTGTTTGCTTATTTTGATGACTCTATGGCTAGTAAAATAGTTTATAAACCATAGAGAAGTTGGAATACAGTAGATTTATCACCAATACAAATAAATAATGAGTTCATTACAGTACCTTGAAGTGGTGTTTTGTTTTCTTTCGCTAACGGAGCTCACGAGATCTTCTGTTAAGTTTTGTGTTGTGAAGTTTTCAAGTTTTGGGTAAAGATTCGATGGACTATGGAATACGGAGTGGCAAGAGCCTAAGATTGGTGATGCCCAGGGCACCCCAAGGCAATATTCAAGGACAACCAAGAGCCTAAGCTTGGGGATGCCCCGGATGGCATCCCCTCTTTCGTCTTCGTTCATCGGTAACTTTACTTGGAGCTATATTTTTATTCACCACATGATATGTGTTTTGCTTGGAGCGTCATTTTATTTTGTTAGTATTTGCTTTCTGTTATTTATAATAATGTTTTGCATCTCTAGTTTCAATAAAAATGTCGAGGATAGCTTTTACCATGCTTATTTTGCAAGTATAAATGTTGCTGTCTCAAAACAGAAAGTTTACCGCTGTTGCAAAAATTCTCTAGAAAAGTAAGAATGTGATAAAATGTTGAAACCTTTTGCATAATAAGCTCTGATAAATTTACTACAGTGGGAACTTTCTTTCATAATTTTTGGAGCCAGCTAAGTATGAATCTTGCTGCATTCTTTACAGACTGTCCTGTTTTAGGCAGATTGCTGTTATGTTTGCATTGTTTGCATATGTTTCCTTGTTTAATGATTCTATTTGAGGATAGGACTATTAAATATGCAGAGGCATTTAGTATGCAATGTTGAATAATAATTTTAGTGATTTGCTACAGTATAGTATGATAAGGTTTTTGCATTGGTTTATACTAACTTATCTCACGAGTCCTTGTTGAGTTTTGTGTGGATGAAGCTTTTGAGATTTAGGAAGACCGTGATATGAGTGGAATTAAGGAGACACAAAAGCTCAAGCTTGGGGATGCCCAAGGCACCCCAAGATAATATTTAAAGAAGTCTCAAGCATCTAAGCTTGGGGATGCCCCGGTAGGCATCCCACCTCTCTTCTTCAACAATTATCGGTTAGTATCCTTTGAGCCTAAGTTTATGCTTCTTCACATGATGAGTGCTATCCTTGAAATGTCGTTTTATTTTGTTTTGCTTGCTGTATGAATAATATCCCAAGATCTGAAATTCTTAAATGAGAGAGAGTCTTCACATAGCTAAATAATTATTTAACTACCCATTGATCTTCACTTATATCTTTTTGGAGTAGTTTGTCATTTACTCGTGTGCTTCACTTATATCCTATGAGTAAATGGTTGAATGATTTGAATGTCATAAATCTAAAATTATATATGTTTCATATGCCTTTCCCATGGGGAGTAATGTCTTCACATATAAGAAGTAGAGGTGGTAAATGTTTTGAAGGTTAGCAAACATTGTATTGGTCACTTGAACACTTCATGAAAGAATATTGAAGGAAGAGAGATTTCACATATAAATATACTATCTTGGACATCTTCTATGATTGTGATCCCCATTAATTATTTTCAAACCTGAGCAGATTAGTTGAAGTTGGACAAGGAAGACAACATAATGAGTTATGCTTGGGTATATTTGTATAAGTTATATTGTTTTGGATCCTCTAACATGTGGTGCTTGCTATTTAGAATCCTTTCCTAGCCAAAATATCTGTACTAAGCGGGAATACTGCTTGTGCATCCAAATCCTTGAACCAAGTTTCTTCCATGAGTGTCCAACATATCTACCTATATGCGGTATTTACCTGCCGTTCCAAGTAAATTTGCATGTGCCAAACTCTAAACCTTCAAATAATAATCTGTTTTGTATGCCCGAATCGCTCATGTAGAGACTAGGGGCTAGCAGTATCTTCCATGCTAGGTGGGTTATTCTCACGATGAGTGGACTCCGCTCATCATTCACGAGAAAATGGCTGGTAACTAGGATGCCCAGTCCCATGATCAAAAGATCGAAATCAAATCAAAAATAATTGCAAACAAAACTCCCCCAGGATTGATGTTAGTTGGAGGCACCCGTTGTTTCGGGCAAGCCATTGATTGATGATTGTTGGTGGAGGGGGAGTAAAAATCTTTACCTTTCTGTTTGGGAACCGCCTATAATGTATGTAGTATGGAAGATATTGGGAACTCTTGGTTGTTATGTTGACAATGAAAGCATACCTCTCAAAATTATTTTCATCTCTGTTTTTGCTTCGAGCTCTGGCACCTCTACAAATCCCTGGTTCCCTCTGCGAAGGGCCTATCTTTTACTTTTATGCAAGAGTCAGTAGTATTCCTTCTCATTCCAACCTACTCTTTAGTTGCCAAGCATCATGTGATGGAAAGATCTAAGCATATATGGCCATTCAAATATATTTGATCATGAATTATTATTGTTGACATTACCCTTGAGGTAAAAGGTTGGGAGGCGAAACATTAAGCCCCTATCTTTCTCTGTGTTCGATGAATACTATTTGTTCTAAAAATATGCTTTGAGTGGTAGCAATCATGGAAGACTAAATGATAGTTGAGTATGTGAAGTTTGCTGAATCAAAGCTCTGACATAGACTCTTCCTGAAAATAAGATGAATTGCAATTGTTTGATGACTGAGAACATAGTTTGTTAGTTTTCAAGAAAGTTTATGATCTATACTTTAACATGTGAATAGTTCTTTGTTACTCGATCATGAAAAGTTCTATGAGTTGAGCTACTGTTATGACATATAATGATCCTAGAAAAGGTGATTGAAATTATCATTGATCAAACTTATGCACCTGCTAGCATTCACACTTCATAAATTCTTTCTTTTATCATTTACCTACTCGAGGACGAGCAAGAATTAAGCTTGGGGATGCTGATACGTCTCCAACGTATCTATAATTTATGAAGTATTCATGCTATTCTAGTATCCATCTTGGATGTTTTATGGGCTTTACTATGCACTTTTATATTATTTTTGGGACTAACCTATTAACCCAGAGCCCAGTGCCAGTTCGTGTTTTTCCCTTGTTTCAGTGTTTCGAAGAAAAGGAATATCAAACGGAGTCGAAACGGAATGAAACCTTCTGGAGAAGTTATTTTTGGAAGGAAAGCAACCAGGGAGACTTGGAGTGCACGTCAGGAAAGCAACGAGGGAGACACGAGGCAGGGGGCGCGCCCACCCCCCTGGGTGCACCCTCCACCCTCGTAGGCCCCTCGTGGCTCCTCTGACGTATTTCTTCCGCCCATATATATCCATATACCCTAAAACGATCGGGGAACAGAAGAGATCGGGAGTTCCGCCGCCGCAAGCCTCAGTAGCCACCAAAAACCACTCGGGACCCTGTTCTGGCAGCCTGCCGGAGGGGGGAACCCTCACAGGTGGCCATCTTCATCATCCCGGCGCTCTCCATGACGAGGAGGAAGTAGTTCACCCTCGGGGCTGAGGGTATGTACCAGTAGCTATGTGTTTGATCTCTCTCTCTCGTGTTCTTGAGGTGATACGATCTTGATGTATCGCGAGCTTTGCTATTGTAGTTGGATCTTATGATGTTTCTCCCCCTCTACTCTCGTGTAATGGATTGAGTTTTCCCTTTGAAGTTATCTTATCGGACTGAGTCTTTAATGATTTGAGAACACTTGATGTATGTCTTGCCGTGCATATCTATGGTGACAATGGGATATCACGTGATTCACTTGATGTATGTTTTGGTGATCAACTTGCGGGTTCCGCCCATGAACCTATGCATAGGGGTTGGCACACGTTTTCGTCTTGATTCTCCGGTAGAAACTTTGGGGCACTCTTTGAGATTCTATGTGTTGGTTGAATAGATGAATCTGAGATTGTGTGATGCATATCGTATAATCATACCCACGAATACTTGAGGTGACATTGGAGTATCTAGGTGACATTAGGGTTTTGGTTGATTTGTGTCTTAAGGTGTTATTCTAGTACGAACTCTAGGGCTGTTTGTGACACTTATAGGAATAGCCCAACGGATTGATTGGAAAGAATAACTTTGAGGTGGTTTCGTACCCTACCATAATCTCTTCGTCTGTTCTCCGCTATTAGTGACTTTGGAGTGACTCTTTGTTGCATGTTGAGGGATAGTTATATGATCCAATTATGTTATTATTGTTGAGAGAACTTGCACTAGTGAAAGTATGAACCCTAGGCCCTTTTTCCTAGCATTCCAATACCGTTTGTGCTCACTTTTATCATTAGTTACCTTGTTGTTTTTATATTTTCAGATCACAAAAACCTATATCTACCATCCATATTGGACTTGTATCACCATCTCTTCGCCGAACTAGTGCACCTATACAATTTACCGTTGTATAGGGTGTGTTGGGGACACAAGAGACTCTTTGCTATTTGGTTGCAGGGTTGTTTGAGAGAGACCATCTTCATCCTACGCCTCCCATGGATTGATAAACCTTACGTCATCCACTTGAGGGAAATTTGCTACTGTCCTACAAACCTCTGCACTTGGAGGCCCAACAATGTCTACAAGAAGAAGGTTGCGTAGTAGACATCACACACCCAGCACACAACACACACCAGCACACGTGTACACCGGTGTCGCCGCCGGTTGAGATGGACGGCGAGGCAGCCAACAAGCGGAGGCAGCTCGAGCCAAAACCGTATCCGGCGAGCCTGGACTTCATCAGCAGCCTCCCCGACGACATGCTGCTCGTCATCATCGGCCTCCTCCCCACCAAATCTGTCGTGCGGACCGCCCTGCTCTCCCGGCAGTTGCGCCCCCTCTGGCGCCGCGTCCCCCTCAACCTCACCGTCGACAGCTGCCTCTGCAACGGGGATCGCAAACGCATGGCCGCAGTCTCCAAGATCCTTTCATCGCACCCTGGGCCAGCCAGACGCCTTGACATCCGCATGTTCAGTACCAACTGCAAGGTCCAACCCAAGTTCGACGAGTGGTTCTTATCCCCCGCCCTAGATCAGCTCGAGGAGCTCAGCTTTGAAGCTGGACGATGTCGCTCTCTGCCGCCGTCCGCGCTCCGCCTCGCGCCAACGCTGCACCGCGCCAGCTTCAGCTCCTGCTATCTTCCCCAGATTAATGCCGCACCCGCCCTTCTTCTCCCTCAACTCAAGCAGCTCGACCTCTTCGACGTTGTCATCACGAAGAAGGCTATGGAGCACCTACTCTGCAGCTGTACTGCGCTCAAGTACCTTCGTCTTGAGCAGATCCACGGGTTCATTAGCCTCCACATCGCCTCGACGAATCTCCGATGGATTTATGTGTCTTGCTGGCCCCGCAACAAGACATCAATTGGGAAGAGATCACTCCAGCTGTTCCACGTTATGGTCATTGAGAATGCGCCTTTCCTTGAGAGATTGCTTGTATCGGATCTAGAAGGTCCAACAAAAATCAGGGTCATTGACGCGCCCAATTTGACAGCGTTGGTGCACTCGTCTGCCAAATTCTCCGAACTCTTTATTGGATCCATAATCGTTCAGGTACAACACTCATCTTCTTCTCCGTCTTCTTGAAATTCACAATTTTAAATTTCTTCTTGATGTGTTTACGACCGTCTTCCAAAAAATGATTCCCACAAGATTGACCCAGTCTATGTGCACAGTGAAGATCTTGGCAATAAAATCTATCGGCCCCAATCTGGATCAAGTTGTTGGATTCCTTACATGCTTTCCGTGCACAGAGAAGCTACTCATCGAGGTGAAACTTATTTCCTATTAGTAAACGGTAATCACAACGTAGCTCAATTTTTTTGTAATTTTCCCAAATTACGATGACAAGTGTAGTGTTCAAAACTGCATCTACGCACTGCACCAAAAGAAATGTTTTTAGTATTTTTTCTCACGTGATCACTTGCATCGTTTTTTGTACTACTATAGTAGCCTAGGCTAGTCATAGTGGAAAGTAACTTAGACTACTCCAGTAACTCTATGGTTACCCTAAGAGCAAGTACTACCTCCGTCCTGGTTTACTCTTCCTATTTTATAGTATCAAAATTTGACCATAGATTTAACTGACAAAATGTTAATGCATGTCACTAAGAACTATATCGTTGGATTCGTATTTGAACATAATTTCAAATGGTGTAATTTTTAGTGACATGCATTGGCATTTTCTTACATAAATATATGGTCAAAATTTTATACTAAATAAGAGGTAGTACAAAAGTGGGCTATAACGGCCCTCCACTATGTAGGCCAAAACATGTGCCAAATTCACTTGTGATGCATTTGGCATCGATGCCCCTCCATTGCTCACCTGGTGCCCCAATCTGGATCACCTACTTTGCTCCGGTGCCAAATTAACTCACGCAATGAAAAAACACTTGCGTGGGAGAGAGAGAGAGGACTGGGGAAATAAAAAAACACTTGTTTGGGAGAGTGAGAGGCTGGTGTAGTTGGTTTGATTGATTTGTTTATACATGTGGGTCTGTGTGCATAGCGGTGCCAACTCTCTCACATCGCGAGAGCGGTGCCAAAATCTTTTGATTTGACATCGATGCGTATTATGGCATCGGCCACATAGTGGAAGGCAACAAATGCCCAAGCTCTTCATGTACTCCTAGGTAAATGAGAGGAGAGAGAGAGAGAGAGTGAAAAAATATCACTAGCCAGCCAACCCTATCATATGAGCGAATGATATTGGTACCTCTTGATGACACGGAAATCTTATACATCCAGCTGCTCTAATATGTTCTCTTCTTTTGCAGATAAAAAAAGACCCGAAAGTGAAAAATGTGCTGCACTATAACAATCTCATCGAATGCCTTGATCTCCATCTTACAGAAACTTATTTGATCGACTACCGAGGTAGCACATCTGAGATTAAATTGGCTAGGTTCTTTGTTCAGGAGGCAAGTGTGCTCAAGGTAATGAGGTTTGGCGTTCTCTGGCGCAACAATGAATGGCGTGCTGATCACCGCAAGCGTCTAAGCCTAAATGACAAAGTCTTTGCAAAAGTTGAATTTGTTTTTGAAACATCAAGTGGCCAGAGACTCGAAAACTTATTTGCCCATTAGTGACTTGTCAGGGCGGTGGATTTTAGTTTGTACGATAATGCTGCATCCACCTAAAGTAACGAAAGTTCTTACGTAAACTTCCTAGTAATTCCCTCTTCGTAGGTGCAGCATTACTCCTAACATTTGTAATATCAGTTTGAAACTTGTAATATGGCCATGTCCTATTCCTGCGTTTTCAAAATCCTGCGAATCAAACAGGTCCTGAGTTGGTGATGATGTTGTGCCTGCCATTTTTCACCAATAGCCGTCGGATCTAGATCTGACGCATACAAACCAAACTTCTCCAGTTTTGCAAAAAGATGCCCGCACTTGTTCCCTATTTACAAACAACTCCTTGTCTCTCACAATCAGCCTTATCTCCTCCCCACCACATATAGAAGGCCATGGAAAATTCTGGCGTGATGGCCGCTGCCGGCGCTGTCCACCCCCCAATCTTGGTGTTCCGTGCAATGCATGGGCATCTACGCACGGGAAATTATGTCGAACACGGCTAGTTGTAAGCAGGCTAGGTCTACAGCCATGATGATAGTGACTACAGACGGTGAGGCTGACTATGGTATGCCGAACACGGCGCCTATACTCAGGTGTCATCTCCAGCGTAGGGTCTTGTCGCTTCACTGTGAGGAGCAGCACGTAATAATTTGACCAACGGGTAGTACAGTGCTACTACATTGGTAGTACTACTACTAGTAGTACTAGCACCACCGTCTGGATTTAGTAGTACTACCACATCCATCTGGATTTAGTATTTTACTAGCAATATCTAGTAATGCATGTCACAAAAAATGTACTACTCCCTCTGTAAATAAATACATGGTGTATTGTTTTATTCCTATCAGCGAGATAACTTAATGTCTTTTTGCTACTTAATAGGATTACATGCAATGAACTAACCACTGCATGTGATGTTTGGTAGTATCAAGTCATTGAAAGCATGCACGGGCACGGAGGGGGACGCAGCTTCATTGACTTACTGCACCTGCCTTTGTGTGTATGACACGTGGGCCCAACGGGTGGCTGGCCAACCTGTCATACAGCCAAAGGCAGGTGCAGTAGAGGGGCGAGGAGTAGATGGCCAACACGCACGTGAATTCAACGCAGTCTGCACTTCTCATATAAAGGCTCCCGCCAGTCCAATCTACGAAATCCTACGCACCTACGCACCCAAGGGCAAGAGTGATCACTCCAATCGCAAGATCAGTTGACTAGAAGCTAGATCCATGGAGGCGATGAGCGCGAGCATCAGCCGGCTGTGCCAGATGGTCCACGACGCCGGCCTGCGGCCCGGCACCGAGGAATGTCTCCAGGTAGTGCTTGAGGCCGCCAGGGCGAGGGGCCGCTTGGACGACAGCTTCGTCTCCTTGTTCCACGAGGTCCTCGTCAGCTTCCTCGACAAGTTCACCGTCGTCAAGAAGCTCGCGGACGACCTTGACGTACGCCTCCAGCCCCGCGCCTAGGCTCTGTGATGCCTGCTACCCTCAACGTCCTCTATGGTGACAACCTCTTCGACGCACTAGTGGCCCTGCGACTGCCCGCCGTCGCGCCGGAGAATGTCCACCTCGAGGTCGCGCTCGCCGCGCAGTGCCTAGCGCAGCAAAACAACATCGACATAATCACCCACGTCTACGCGCAAATCGTCCACAAGGACTACTACATGCAAGAGGAGGACGATAGGACGCTGGCCTTCTTGGACCGCAGGACAACCTTGGACGGCATTGCTCAGAAGCACGTTGAGCTTGCCGCCAACGCCGCTGCTCCTCACACGTCAGTTGGTGACCCGGTGCACTAGGGCGTGAGGATGTCGTTGATGGATCCGTATGTATCTTTATCTTTCCGTCAAATCCATGTAGTAGAATATGGTACTACTAGTAATTATCTTACCTTTCGCATCAACTTCATAATTTTCCTACGTACTCCATGCATGAACCACGCCAGAACCAAACTTCTCATTACTCTAGGGAAAATCGTTATTTCTATATATCGGTCGCGCCATGGAGCAGAACCAAATTTTACAAGTTACAAGTTCAAAAGGAAAAGCCTGCCGTGTTCGCGTCGCACCCCCACACGGTTTGTCCGGCACGCCGCTCAAGGGGGAATGCGTGCTGTGTTGCATTTTCACTTACAAGTGGGACCGTAGTTGAGCAAACCGACTATCGGCAAACACCCACCCCGCCCACCGTGCGATGGCTGAGAAAACAGGAGGGAGAAGAGATGGTTGTAGCACGGACTCCAAGAAAATTGGTGTTGGATGGGACTCGTGTGGGTGGCGTGTGCCGTACTGCTAGACATGAATGCTAGTTATGGCCCATGCCACCCCACTATATCGAGGTGTTGGTTAAGTAGAACAATTTTCCTGGAGTCCGTGCTCAGCCCTCCTCTATCTCTCTTCTCAGCCAGCCAGTAGACGCGCGGAGCCCATCGTCTGTTTGCTCATATGCGGTCCCACATGTCAGTGAAAACGCAAGAGGACCCACTGAACCTGCACATCTTTCACCTCGACGTGCTGGTGATGAAAAACAAATCCAATAAAGATCTTCGGTGGCCGCTTTTGGGGTTACTCAAGAGGAGTAAGATTCTATTTACAGTTTAACCCAAGATGCACATCACGTGGCTTCACCTACCACTCTATTTTCTTGCATGACACGACCTGGATGATGGATGTCCCACGTGTCGGCAAAAGGAGGAAGAACTCGACCAAATCTTCGGTTGTGCTCTCGGATTAGACTAGTTGTGCTAACTTAAAATTTTATTGTGTAGAATGGATGCAAGTTTTGGTATTGGGAAGAAGAGTACAACGATATATTGATAGAGCGCAATTTAGTAGATGTTCTAGCACTTTTAGCTAGCATAGAGGCTAGAGATGAGACAAGTGCACTTGTTGATAGAATAGAGGCTAGACACGTCTACTTCTTTACACTCGAAGAAGAAAGAAGCACGCAAGATCAAGCCTCCGCAGATCAACAATGAATGCATCAAGAAGGCACCAATCCAACTTACAGGAGCAGTTATGGAAGTTGGATGTCTTCTAAAATGTATTCTTGTGGTTCTTGTTTTCTTTGGTCTTGCTTTTCTAGTCAAAATTTTGGTGATGTATTTCCATGTACCAAAAAATCAATGATGAAAAAAAAGATATGTGTTTGCAAAGAAAAATGTACACGGCCGGAATGCGGTCGCGCGTTCGGTGCACGACCACCGCATCCGAGAAATGGCCCAGACACGACCCCATTGCCCTACCCAAATGGACAGAATCCGGGCAAAATGGAGGTCCGTTTGGGGTCGTGTGTTGGAGTTGGCCTTACTAGTGGGACCGCAGTTGAGGAAACCGACTATCGGCAAACCCCCACCTCGCCCGCCGCGCGATGGCTGAGTTAGAGAAACGACGAGGTTGAAGAGATTGATGTAGCACGGACTCCAAGAAATATGGTGTCAGATGGAAGTCGTGCTGGTGGCGTGTGTCGTACTCCTGGACGTGAATGCTTGTTCTGGCCCATGCCTTCCTACTGCTCCTACTACTTATAGTAGTAGTATCGAGGATTCGAGGTGCTGGTTACGTACTGCGAACACATTAACATATGGCCCACCTCACATTGTGGCCAAATTTCCTAGAGTCTGTGCTAATTTAAAAAGTGTTCTTTGTGAGGATGGGTGGCTGGTCTCAAGTTTAAAACTTGTTGTATTACGTACGTAGACGTAGAGATAGTGCAGCATGTTAAGCTAGTACAAATAGTGTACTATTGTTGATTGGCCTCATCTAATAACCTGTTGCAATGCACGTACAATTATGTATTCGGAAAATATATTTTTGCCTCGTCGCAGCACCCACTTAGAGAAGCCACTCGATAGCCATTCATAAATTTAGTAAGTTTATCACAGGCATAATCATTTTATTACATACAACAGGTCATCAACCCACAACGACAACGAGGATACATTATAAATACTAAAGTTTTCATCACACAACAAATAACAAGCAATGAAATGAACTTGAACTCAACCAATCCTCGGCATTGGAAACGCTTGCTTTGAACCACAAGCGATTCTCTCGGAAGAGCCAGCTACTGTCAATCTCGAGACCAACACAGGACTGATCATCCAGGATGAAGCGGCCTACTATATCATGACCAGGGTAGGGAACCACTGCAATGTCCGACGTATAGATACAGTTGCTTCTCATAAATGGTAGTAACGTTGTGTCAACAGCAGTTGGATCGCCTTTCACCATCATTGGATAGTTTTGTCCAAGGAAGAGCGAGTTTGCTCCAAGACTATCAATACTGTACCAGGGAGAAGGTGTTGGTGCTAGCACACTAGTATCCATCCCGAATACCATGCAACGGGTGTTGGAATAGGTCCGGAGAGTGCGACCATGGGAGACAACAACTGCTCCCTCAGTAGTAACATCAGCAGTGGGTTGTATACAGACAAGAAGGGGTGATCCATCGGAAGTTGCCAGGCGCCACTGAGTATATGGGCCCTCCTCGTCCTCATGCTCGTGATCATCACCATCTTCATCTCCCCCTTGGTTATAAAAATTTTCAAGTATAGGCGATGGAATGTTCACAGGACCATGGAAACACAAGAAGAAGGTTAATTAGTAGAGAAGGGAAACTTGCTAACGCGCATGCATGTGGATGAAACAATTATAATTACGGTGGAAGACAAACGTACCGAAACTACGAGGATCCCATGCAAAAACAGTGCCACGAGTGGTGGCAGCAAACACAAGACCCTCGTATTCAATTGCATCGCAGTACACATCCGTGTATAGAAACTGATTTTTGGGCAATATCCATCCAGTCGAACCATGAAGGACGGCAACAAGCTTGTCGAAGATAGCAACAAATTGATAGTTCTTGTAATTCCAAGAGTGGTTGGGAACTCGAGAAATTGCTATCTTCCATAGACGACAGTCACCATGATCATATTTGAACGTGCGTAGATCATCTGTGTGCTCAACCTCAGGGCACTCGGAGATTTTTGGAAGTGGAATCCACTTACGAGTGTACACATTCACAAGTTCCCACTCGTAATACCCAATATAAACAACCCAATCTCCATTTGCGCCAGCCCAGGACTTACCCTTAAGCGATGGCATCTTGACATCACACGTATCATTATCAAGCGGCATCAACTTGCACAAGGCGAGGCTTCCCTCGTCCGTGCCCATGCGAACAGGCTTATAGCGAAGATGATAAGGGAGATCAAACCACTCCTGGACCCTTGGGTTCCTTGTAATGATGTTATTAGTTGAGTCGAGAATGGGCTTGAACGAACCTGCCATGCTAGCCGGGGTGATGACGTCGCATCGATCAATGAGTTCCCCCACCACGTCATCTTTCAGATCGGGGCAAGAATGATGGGGTCGTTTCCGGCTTGTTCCCTCCATGGAGAAGACGATAGAACAATGGCAGAAGGAAGGGTGAAGGCAAATGAAGGAGGGAGGAAGAGCGTGCTACAACAGTTCCAAATCGAGAGGGAAAGGCGAAGAGTCGGTGGACGGTTGCCAGTTTGCCACGGTACACGAAGAGGCGCACCAGCCTACACGTCCTTTTGGAAATTGTACAAAAGGACTCGCCATCGTCTCACTGACATGTTGGAACGGGACCACATGTCAATGGAACATGGTGTGTAATTTCTCGTGAAATGCGATCTGGTCGCGTTGGCCCGAGGTGCCGCATTATTTCTCGACTTTATTTTTTTAATGGCATGCCGTTCAGTTTTGAAGCACGACTAACTGGTACTGTTTGCAGAAAAAATATAAACTACCCTAAGACTACTCCACCTCTAGTACTAGTAGTATAAAAAAGATATATAGGCTGGAGCTTCACAGCTTTCTTGCTAAGGGCTGCCCACTCGCTTCTCACACTATCACCCTCTCTCCAGATCTAAAAAAGACGGCCTCTCTCTCCCTCCTCACCGGTGGTCACAAATCTGCCGGGGAAGAAAAGGACGTGAAGCGTTGACATACTCGTCGTCGGCGAGCGAGGTCACGCACTGACGACAAGGCCGTCCTCTCAGACCTAGCGCCCGCGCGGGATGGCCTCCGTCCCCAAGCTTGCTGCCATAGTGCGTGCAGAGGACGACGACCACGAGCGAAGCCACTTCCCGCCGACCCTCAGGTACGCTACCTCTTTTCGAACCATACCCTTGTTCTATTGCCCCATCTGCCATGTCGCTGCATGTGGATCTTTTTTTCACTCCACCATCTTCCCAATTTGCTATCCTCTGCTCTGCTGGTCACGCAGACGAAAACCTTAATTTGCACTATTAAAGGAAATCCTACTTCATGCAGACTAATCTATGTCTGGGTTGAATAAGGAAAGGAAGGGAGACTGTACTGTCCAAGAGATTAGGCATCGAACCCGCATCTAGGTTGAAAAGGGGAAAATCAGTAGCTAAGGAACGAGTCTCATGTCTCTTAGTTGAAGAAGGGTAGAAAGGCATGACAACGCAATAGAGAATGACCAGGTCGATCGGTTTGTTGTCCTCACATAGGAAAAAGGTGGCTAAACATAACAAAAATGGGACGTAATCCACATATGCTGCCTGGATATTTGTTGCTCTGGGCAACCATACCTCCCTCACCACTCTATGCGTCCGTGGAGGTACATCGTACTGGTGCGCCCACTGTCCGAATGGGCCTCCCATGCTCTTAGTGTCACTTTTTTGCTGTTAGTATAACGCCAGCAGTCAAGTCAAGCAATGCTACTGCTAAAGTGATGCCACATTTAACTAATGTCGCACTCAGTCTAATGCCACCGATAAATTTAAGCAATGCCATTTAATGTCACTGGATTATTTCAGGGTTAGCTGTTGATTGTGGATGTATTAAAGATTTTTCAGCTAAGGCATTCTAATGTTGTTGCACAGCCAGTATACCAATGATGAAACTTGTTACTACCTTCAGATTTCTGCACTGTTAATGCTTATAGATTACATACCTCACTTTCATGAGATAAGTTAATTTTTTTTGTACAGTGTCACCAAAATGCCAAGGCGCTGATGTCATTTTATTTTGGTTAAACTGCACAAAAAATTATGAAGACAAGAGGAAAGGTCAAGACTGGGCACCTCCTCCTCCGGCTGTTCTCTTGATTCGTTCGATCAAGTTTTTATGTTTGATCGATTATCGAGATTGGGATAGCAATTTTTAAGGCCCCCCCCCCCCCGAGTTCGAAATGATATTTACCTTCGAGGTACATGGTTTGCAATTTTTTATACTGTCATTAGTTAATAATGCTAGTTACCTTCAGACTTTTGTATTTGGTTTAATGCTCATGAAAGGCTAGTATACCAATGCTGAAACGTGTTACCTTTACATTTTGTATTGTTAATTCTTATAGAAATGTTCCAGTGCCAGAGTTTATTGAAATTTGTACAGTAAAACCATTGAACTGTACCCTATAATAAAATAACTACTCTACTGTTGCACTAGCCACTGGAATAGTGTATATTTGTAGTATTCAAAATTTCGAATGGTGTTGCATTAGCGTATGGACATAAATAAAGTGTGGCAAGCTTTCCCAGATATGTGCACAAGAAAACTACTACCTGTTTTTCTAAATACTAGTAGCCGTTTGGGTACTTTAAACTGAACCGCGAAAACGTCTTATATTAAGGAACAGAGGGTGTAGAGTTCACTCAAATTATCCCGGTAAAGCTAGTCACACCTTTGTTAAAATTAATGTTCATTATGTTACCGGAGGAGGCCTGTAAGTTTGTCTCTAATGCATGTCGACTACATACCTGACATCATGATGTAATGTTAAGTCATTTCCTTTTGTACAGTGTCACTGAATTGTCAAGGCGGTGATTGCATTTTATTTTAGTTGAACTGCACAAAATATGCTTAAAAGAAGAGGAAAGGTCAGGAATCGATCATTCTTTCAGAAAGAACTATATATGCCTTCCTGACATCAGCCACTGTTGCCTTATTTATTCCTTCAAACAAGTGGTTAGCAACAGTCTTGCTACCTTTTCCCATTAAGAAATTGGAATGCTTATATTTGTGAGTCTATGCTTCAACTAGTGCCACTTTTATAGTAGTCACACTTTCAATATCTATGCAAACAGGGATGCTCGATTTTAGTGGAACAACACAAAAAGTCCAACTGGTTCAACATTAGGAGCATGTTTTCTTCCAAACCTTTATATCCAATTGGTGGCACTATGACGTGTTCATTAAGAAGGTACATGGTTTGCTACTATCTTGCTACTCTTTTTGTACTGTCATTAGATAGTAATACTAGTGGTTTGCATGTGAATTTATTGGCAGGGTGGACCTACATTGGAGGTGCAGGACAGGATTCAATGATTGGATGCTCAATTTCGGTTGTATCGATTTCACCTCTTCCATCACTCCAAACATGGATATCCTTGGTCTAATGAAGAATAGGCGCTATATTTCTGCTCTGAACAAGCAAATCAAATCAGTATGAAATTGTCCAGGGCAAAACATGACTATATCAAATTGTCCAGGGCAAAACATGACAGATGCTAAGCGGAAGAGACATGTTTAAACCGAAAATATAAGGTGGGGTATATGTTTACTAGCTACTTGATATTTGTGCAGACAGAGATGTCTGCCCGTTGCTAGTTGGCAAACACAGAAAGTGACCGCAATTTTGGTTGAACTGCACAAGAGAATAGTATTGTAACGCCCCGACACCGACGCTCCGTTTGCCTTCCTTGTTTTGCGAGTCAGCTGTGTTTTATTTGTGTGTTGCATTCATCATCGCATCATTTACATTCGTCGGCACTTCGTTGCCGTCATGTTTTAAAAATTTGCATTCGTTCGTAGTTGCCGCATTCCCCCCTTGTCTTCGTTGACCGTTCCGAGACCAACCGTGTTTTCGGTTCCCTCTTGTCAAACCAACTAACCTCTCTCGTTAACCACCCACCCCCTCTGGCGTGCGTCCGAAAACTTCCTTGAACCCGACCCGGACTGTTGTGACCGTTGGGTCCGGATCATCCCCTAACATCTACAAAATATCTCCGTTTTCTTCATTGGACATCCTAACCTATATTTTCCCAGCCCTCCGATTACGATCGTAGGGACGTGATAGCCCCTACCCTAATCTCATTGCAGTCCCATCCCTAATTTTTAGGGGAGCTGTCCCATCAATCCCTCCCCGCCGCCACTCCTCGTCCCCCTCGGGATCCCTCCCGATCCACCCATTCCACCAACCAGAGACCTCCCTGCTTGGTCCCAAGGGGATCACGAGCAGCTCATCCCCGCTGCCGACGGACCAGGCCGGACCTCGCGCCCCTGCCCTTTCTCTTCCTTTCTTCTTCTTCCCGTGCCTCACATCTCTCTGTTACCTCTCGTTCTGTCTCCCGCAGGAGCCCATGGCGAGCCTGACCGAGCCCCTCACATGGCGCCCTCGCGCCTGAGCTCTTCATCAGCCCCGCGTCACCGGAGTCAAGCCACCGGCCGCCCGAGCCTTGTGCGCCTCTGCCTCGAGGACCTCCTCGTCCCCAACCAGGACGCCATGGTCGGCCTCCTCTGTTCGCCCCCTGCCTCGACAGGAGCTCCGCCATGGCCCCCCAGGGCTTTCTCTTGCCTCGATCCGTCAAGCCCACCGCTGGGAACGACCTCCACCTCCCAGGGCCCCGGCGACCTCACCGTCCGGGCCTCCTCCGCCTCGCCTTCCGCACAAGTCCCTCGCCGACGCGCCCAGTTCTCGCTGCTGCCGCTGCTTCCTGTTGAGCAGGAGCCTCGACCCCAAGCTCCTCCTCTACTTCTTCCCGGCGCGCCTCCGCCCCTTCTCCGGCCAAGTCCGGTGCCCCGTGGCCGGATCCGCCGTCGCCTGCTCGTCGGTAGCCGCCGCCGTGCCCGCGACCCCTGCTTCCTGTCGCCATGGCGCCGCTGCAGTTCTTCTGCACTTAGATGCAGCAACGCTGCATCGAGCGCACGCCCGCGCCGCCGCGTGGGCTTCGTCGCCCTTCACCAGCAAGCAGGCCCAGCGCCCCCTTCCAGCCTCCCTCTCCAAGCCGAACGGGCCAAGGCCCACTGGGTGAGGCCACCCACCCCCCCAGCGCCCTTTGTTATTCTTCTGTTGGGCCTGCTCCGGTTTTAGATTCGGCCTAGTGTAGTTTTTTTCCATGTCTGCGATTTAGCTATTATCCAAAGTATTGCAGTTTTATAGAAAAACCCCTCATGTTCATGCTTTAATAATTAATTAACCGTGCATCTTTTGTAAATAATTTATATATGTAAAATGCTCAGAAATTTGTGTAGTTTAATAATATGCCACTTTCATCCCATGTTAAAATGTTTAAAAATGTTGTTTGTTTATTTTTACTCAAATGCCATGTTAAAATGATTTAATTCATAACTAAATAACCGTAACTCGGAATTTAATAAACTTTATATGTAAATGGGGTAGGAAAATGCATAGATTAACATGGTGCACTTCATTTTGCTGTTTAACAATATTAAAATTGCGTTTATGGCAGAACAGTACCAAATCTAAATTATGGACATGAGGATTTTCCGGAAATTGTTGTTTGTTGTCCCGGCCTCATTTAAATTGCCTAAAATAGGTAGTTTCCTTATGCTTCACCTCTTGCCATGGTTAACAACATTTAATATTGTTGGGTACATAAACAAGAGCGAACTAAATAATTAAATGTGGTTTCGTCAATATGCAACTCGTTGCATATTGAGCTCCACTTAATTTGTAGTGTTGTTTGTTGCACTTTGCCATGCCATGCCTCATTAAACCGGACATGCATCATATTTGTTTTTGCATCATGCCATGTGTATGTGATGGTTGTTTACTATGTTGTTTGTTTCTTTCCGGGTTGCTTCTCTCGTTAGCTTCGGTGTCATTCCGGAGTTGTGAGGATTCGTTCGACTACGTCCGCTTGTCTTCTTCATGGACTCGTTCTTCTTCCTTGCGGGATCTCAGGCAAGATGACCATACCCTCGAAATCACTTCTATCTTTGCTTGCTAGTTGTTCGCTCTATTGCTATGCCGCGCTACCTACCACTTGCTATATCATGCCTCCCATACTGCCATGTCAGCCTCTAACCTTTTCACCCGTCCTAGCAAACCGTTGTTTGGCTATGTTACCGCTTTTGCTCAGCCCCTCTTATAGTGTTGCTAGTTGCAGGTGAAGATTAAGTTTGTTCCATGTTGGAACATGGATATGTTGGGATATCACAATATCTCTTATTTAATTAATGCATCTATATACTTGGTAAAGGGTGGAAGGCTCGGCCTTATGCTTGGTGTTTTGTTCCACTCTTGCCGCCCTAGTTTCCGTCATACCGGTGTTATGTTCCTTGATTTTGCGTTCCTTACGCGGTTGGGTGATTTATGGGACCCCCTTGACAGTTCGCTTTGAATAAAACTCCTCCAGCAAGGCCCAACCTTGGTTTTACCATTTGCTACCACCGATCCCCTTTTCCCTTGGGTTCTGCAGACTCAAGGGTCATCTTATTTTTAACCCCCCCGGGCCAGTGCTCCTTCGAGTGTTGGTCCGAACTGAGTAGACTGCGGGGCCCCCTCATCGAAACTCGAGGTCTGGTTTTACTCGTAGGATGTCTCATCCGGTGTTGCCCTGAGAACGAGATATGTGCAGCTCCTATCGGGATTTGTCAGCACATCGGGTGGCTTTGCTGGTCTTGTTTTACCATTGTCGAAATGTCTTGTAACCGGGATTCCGAGACTGATCGGGTCTTCCCGGGAGAAGGTTTATCCTTTGTTGACCGTGAGAGCTTATAATGGGCTAAGTTGGGACACCCCTGCAGGGTTTAAACTTTCGAGAGTCGTGCCCGTGGTTATGTGGCAGATGGGAATTTGTTAATATCCGGTTGTAGAGAACTTGACACTTGACCCTAATTAAAACGCATCAACCGCGTGTGTAGCCATGATGGTCTCTTCTCGGCGGAGTCCGGGAAGTGAACACGGTTTCTGGGTTATGTTTTGACGTAAGTAGGAGTTCAGGATCACTTCTTGATCATTGCTAGCTTCACGACCGTTCCGTTGCTTCTCTTCTCGCTCTCATTTGCGTATGTTAGCCACCATATATGCTAGTGCTTGCTGCAGCTCCACCTCACTACCCCATACTTTCCTATAAGCTTAAATAGTCTTGATCTCGCGGGTGTGAGATTGCTGAGTCCTCGTGACTCACATATACCTCCAAAATAGTTGCAGGTGCCGACGATGCCAGTGCAGGTGAGGCAACCGAGCTCAAGTGGGAGCTCGATGAAGATCTTGTTCGTTGTGTTGTTTCTTATCATGTTGATCAGTAGTGGAGCCCAGTTGGGACGATCGGGGATCTAGCAGTTGGGTTGTCTTCTTTTATTTTGGTTCCGTCGTCGGACCTATGTGTGTATCTCTGAATGATGTATGTTTTATTTATGTATTGTGTGAAGTGGCGATTGTAAGCCAACTCTTTATCCCTTTCTTGTTCATTACATGGGATTGTGTGAAGATGACCCTTCTTGCGACAAAACCACAATGCGGTTATGCCTCTAAGTCGTGCCTCGACACATGGGAGATATAGCCGCATCGTGGGCGTTACAAGTTGGTATCAGAGCCACCCCCGACTTAGGAGCCCCCTGCTTGATCGAATCGCTGGCGTTGTTGAGTCTAGAACAAAAATGTTTTGAGTCTTAGGATTATATATATATCGGAGAGTAGGATTCTTTTTACTCCTCAGTCCCTTCGTCGCTCTGGTGAGGACTCCTGACGTAGAAGTTTTGACTCTTCTCTCCTCAAATTTCACTAAATTGTTTTTAGGATCACGTGGGTATCTTGGAATCGTTCCGATGGTTTTGTGACGAGAACATTGTTCTTGGTGCCTCCTGACATTTAGGGGTTGTGGCAGTGTCCCGGGGAGTTGAGCTCCGAGGTGTTGTCGTCACAATTTTATCGTTGCAGTTCTGGAATACCTGAGTTTCGCCGACATCGAAATCTCTTTTATGCAGTTGTTGGTGAGATCACCTCGACGCCACCCAGTACTAGGGCGGGAGTTCGGGAGTATTGCCATAACTAGTATAATGGATGCTTTTCGAAGGTTGAGGTAAATAATTTCCGAAGGTTTCTTGGTTATGTGTTGAAGGATGGATACAGCTGGATCTAGGTATTGTTAGTTTGGGTGATATATTTTGTGTCCCCTGTATCCCCAACACCTGATTGCATAACCAGAAAGTTTCGGGAGTTTATAAGTGGGAATTCAAGTAGCTCTTAGGATATCTTTCCGACAGATGCATGATATGAGATTGGGGTTCGACGTCTAGTGGTCCGCCTGTACACGGTTGGTTTTACAGTGGTCTCGTAGTGTCTTAAAGAGTCCTTGGCTATGCCGACTCGGGGACGCTTCGTATGTCATGTGCACTGCCTTGTACATGATGGTGTTGTACGATCGAGCCCGTGTGGGCCCCACCATGAAAACTTCGGACGAAATCTCTATCATATGTTTGTTCCGGCTTATTCCGCAAGCCAAATCCTTTGTTTTGTTTTGTTTTGTTTTGTGGTATTCGAGTTGCTTCAATGCCAAGTGTTGATTCCATACCTTTTCTAAACGGTGTTCTCATATTGCTATGTGAATACTAATCCTTCTTGATCATCGAGATTGCCATCTTAATTCTATTTCCAACCGGTGCGTTTCTCTTCAAGATGATCCCATCATTCTCACCATCTGCAAGATCAATTCTAAGCTTTTTCTCGACGGTGTTCGTTTCATCACAAGTTGCCTTTGTTTTCCCGCCCTCCCACCCTTTTTCTTGAAACACTCAGATTTCTTAATCAAGTATCCATTTTATTCATGTGAAGTTTTCTCCATTCTTTTCCATCAATGTTCTTATCTGGTGATTCTCGGGAAGATGCTCAGGAAGCTTCAGGGTTATCATTCTTCATTCTAGTATTCTTTTTCGATGGATTCAATTGAAGCTTTCAGTGTTGATTATAGCCTTTTCCTCCTTTCAAATGCTTTCTCATGCCGGTGCATCTCTTAATCATTCTTCGCGTGCTATTCAATTGTTCCGGAGTGCTGAAGATATCTCTGAAGATTCGTGTTTCCACTCTGCATCAATTCTAACTATTTCGAGGTTGTTACCTCATTCAAGCCATTTAATTCAACCGGTGCAATCTCATTTTCAAGTAATCATTTCAACGGTGTTTCTTTTGAGTGGGCCCTAACCCACAGGTCTTTTTCCAAGATCCTACCTGACTCTTCTAATTCTTTCCGGAGTTATTCTTAAATTCTTTTCAAAGTTTGACGTAAGAATTTTCATCAGTCATATGTCTTTCTCCAAGATCTTTCAAATTCTTTCATCGTTGGTTCAACCTTTCTAATTTTCATCCCGGAGTATCTCAACAATTCATGGTGGTGTTTCTTGTCGTCATTCTCAACATTTGAAGACCGAAGAAGAGTTTCTCTTAAATCTTATCTGTCCTCTTGAAGATTCATGGTTCTAGCTTATGCCATCCTCTCATAATTGTTTTCGATTGTGAGAATTCTTCTCATACCCATCCGAAGCATTTCAGAGTTGTTTTCATTTCTTGATCATCCAAAGGCCATCATTTCAGAAGATTTCTCCGTTCTAAGTTTTCAGCTTCGTTCTCCAATTATTCTAAATTGATGTCTCTTCGTTCATCTCCATATTATTCCGGTGCATCGTCCAAGTATTCTCTAATCAATTCTTGATCTCTTCGTTTCACTTGTATCTAAATTCTGTCTAGTATCTTTATTCGTTTTCTAATTCTTCTCAGTGAATTGTACCTTTGCTATTTTCATTTTCAATTCTTACGGTGGTTCGTTCAAGAGTTCTCTTTCTTGGTTATCATTTTAATTCATTCGTTGTTTCCAAATTCCACCGGTGGTTCCATCAATACCTTCTGAAGTTTGCGCTATATCTCTCTTCAATCCTTTTTTTCTACGAGAATTAGTAGTATGCAAAAATCCATTGCTTGTCATCAATCTAAATTGGTGAAGGCTAAGCATAATGTAATTCTTAGTATTGTTTCATCCAAGTGATTAATTCCTTATTCCGGAGATTCATCAAAATTCTTGATCTCTTTTGTTCATTTTTCTTTCCGGAGCTCCAAGTTATTTCAATTATACCATTTCAAAGCTTCATCTAATCATTGCAAGGCTTCTCCCGGAGTTCTTTTCAACTTTCCCTTTCGTTTGATCATTCTTTTATTATCAGAGTTCTTCATGGAGGATCAACATGGTGGCTCATCAAGGATTCGTTTCATTCTTCAATTGTTCTTCAAGATTTCTCTCGGAATTAAGATCCGTCAAGCTATACTCTAAAATAAACATGGTGTTCAACACATGTCTTGTTTTGAGGAGTTCAAGCATTCTTCATCTTGCATTCTAAAGTGCAATTCATTCTACCTTATCATTTGAGGTGGTGTTATGTTATTCTTGACAATTGAGTTCGCGTTTCATGATTCACATGTTGTCAAGAATGAAATATTTTAAATCCACCAATGTCTTCGTTGGATTTATCTTGTGTCATGTTTCACCTAAAGCCTTCCCTAAGGAATGTTGCTAATTGTGGTGTCTAACAATGATCCAAGTTTTCTCCTATCCTCTCGGCGAGAGAAGTTTTCATCTCTTCGTTGATCTCAAGCAAGCAATTTTTTTCGTTAGTGGAAAATGTTCACCTCATAATTTTGAGAAGTTTTCCATAAGCCCACTACAAGATTATTCTTTTCGTTGTTGATTTTCCAACTACTCCGTTATAACCTTCTTGGAAGGGTGTTTTCCAAGCTCATTGGTGGCAGGTGTTGTCATTTTCTTCTCCATTCTGTTATTCCAATGATCTATCTTCTATTCCTTCTTCCGGAGGTTTTGTGATGTTGCTCTCTTCGACCAATCATCTTGTTTTGTCAATATCATGTAATTATTTTTTCCTTTCTTATCCATTTAACCGGAGTGTCGTGTTTTCATTCGAGTTCTCTCATCTTATCAGGTTTTGTCTCCTCCCTCAACCGGAGTGCTGTCTGAAATCTTTCTTACCCCTTGTGCCATTCTTTCATTAGTACCGGAGGCAATGTGTTGTTAATTTCATCGAGTATCCTCTCATCTTGTCAAGATCATGTTCAATTCCTTCCATTTATAGTCAGAGTGCTGCCCAAATTATATCATTCTCATTCCTTCTTTATCTTGTTTTAACCGGAGTGTTGATGTCTATCATTCCTCTTCTAACCGGAGTCTCATCCAAGTGCTTTCATTTTGCCAAGTCCATATTGTACCCCTTCCATTTTCCAACCGTAGCGTTATCGTAATTGATCATTATCGTTCCTTGTACATCGCGTTTCAACCGGAGTGCTTGCATGTATTTCTCGTCCATTGTTCTCGTCTTTCATAGCTTTGCAAACTCCAAGGTTCTCATGGTGTTCCTTGTCTCTCTTTTCTACCGGAGTCTTCTCAATTTTGTTCATCTCTGTTGTGTCATTTCCTCAAGCTTTGCGACCTCTCAAGGTTCTTTGGTTTCACTCGTTTGTCATAGAAGCAATTTGTTTTATCTCTTCCCCTTCCGTTTCTTTCCGGTGCCATCCTAGATCTCGGGACGAGATCCTCTTGTAGTGGTGGAGTGTTGTAATGCCCCGAGACCGACGCTCCGTTTGCCTTCCTTGTTTTGCGAGTCAGCTGTGTTTTATTTGTGTGTTGCATTCATCATCGCATCATTTACATTGCGTCGGCACTTCGTTGCCGTCATGTTTTAAAAATTTGCATTCGTTCGTAGTTGCCGCGTTCCCCCCTTGTCTTCGTTGACCGTTCCGAGACCAACCGTGTTTTCGGTTCCCTCTTGTCAAACCAACTAACCTCTCTCGTTAACCACCCACCCCCTCTGGCGTGCATCCGAAAACTTCCCTGAACCCAACCCGGACTGTTGTGATCGTTGGGTCCGGATCATCCCCTAACATCTACAAAATATCTCCGTTTTCTTCATTGGACATCCTAACCTATATTTTCCCAGCCCTCCGATTACGATCGTAGGGACGTGATAGCCCCTACCCTAATCTCATTGCAGTATAAATAATGACCCAACCCTAATTTTTAGGGGAGCTGTCCCATCAATCCCTCCCCGCCGCCACTCCTCGTCCCCCTCGGGATCCCTCCCGATCCACCCATTCCACCAACCAGAGACCTCCCTGCTCGATCCCAAGGGGACCACGACCAGCTCATCCCCGCTGCCGACGGACCAGGCCGGACCTCGCGCCCCTGACCTTTCTCTTCCTTTCTTCTTCTTCCCGTGCCTCACATCTCTCTGTTACCTCTCGTTCTCTCTCCCGCAGGAGCCCATGGCGAGCCTGACCGAGCCCCTCACATGGCGCCCTCGCGCCCGAGCTCTTCATCAGCCCCGCGTCACCAGAGTCAAGCCACCGGCCGCCCGAGCCTTGTGCGCCTCTACCTCGAGGAACTCCTCGTCCCCAACCAGGATGCCATGGTCGGCCTCCTCTGTTCGCCCCCTGCCTCGACAGGAGCTCCGCCATGGCCGCCCAGGGCTTTCTCTTGCCTCGATCCGTCAAGCCCACCGCTGGGAACGACCTCCACCTCCCAGGGCCCCGGCGACCTCACCGTCCGGGCCTCCTCCGCCTCGCCTTCCGCACAAGTCCCTCGCCGACGCTCCCAGTTCTCGCTGCTGCCGCTGCTTCCTGTCGAGCAGGAGCCTCGACCCCAAGCTCCTCCTCTGCTTCTTCCCGGCGCGCCTCCGCCCCTTCTCCGGCCAAGTCCGGTGCCCCGTGGCCGGATCCGCCGTCGCCTGCTTGTCGGTAGCCGCCGCCATGCCCGCGACCCCTGCTTCCTGTCGCCATGGCGCCGCTGTAGTTCTTCTGCAGTTAGATGCAGCAGCGCTGCATCGAGCACACGCCCGCGCCGCCGCGTGGGCTTCGTCGCCCTTCACCAGCAAGCAGGCCCAGCAGGCCCAGCGCCCCCATCCAGCCTCCCTCTCCAAGCCGAACGGGCCAAGGCCCACTTGGTGAGGCCACCCCCCAGCGCCCTTTGTTATTCTTCTGTTGGGCCTGCTCCGGTTTTAGATTCAGCCCAGTGTAGTTTTTTTCCATGTCTGCGATTTAGCTATTATCCAAAGTATTGCAGTTTTATAGAAAAAACCCTCATGTTCATGCTTTAATAATTAATTAACCGTGCATCTTTTGTAAATAATTTATATATGTAAAATGCTCAGAAATTTGTGTAGTTTAATAATATGCCACTTTCATCCCATGTTAAAATGTTTAAAAATGTTGTTTGTTTATTTTTACTCAAATGCCATGTTAAAATGATTTAATTCATAACTAAATAACCGTAACTCGGAATTTAATAAACTTTATATGTAAATGGGGTAGGAAAATGCATAGATTAACATGGTGCACTTCATTTTGCTGTTTAACAATATTAAAATTGCGTTTATGGCAGAACAGTACCAAATCTAAATTATGGACATGAGGATTTTCCGGAAATTGTTGTTTGTTGTCCCGGCCTCATTTAAATTGCCTAAAATCGGTAGTTTTCTTATGCTTCACCTCTTGCCATGGTTAACAACATTTAATATTGTTGGGTACATAAACAAGAGCGAACTAAATAATTAAATGTGGTTTCGTCAATATGCAACTCGTTGCATATTGAGCTCCACTTAATTTGTAGTGTTGTTTGTTGCACTTTGCCATGCCATGCCTCATTAAACCGGACATGCATCATATTTGTTTTTGCATCATGCCATGTGTATGTGATGGTTGTTTACTATGTTGTTTGTTTCTTTCCGGGTTGCTTCTCTCGTTAGCTTCGGTGTCGTTCCGGAGTTGTGAGGATTCGTTCGACTACGTCTGCTTGTCTTCTTCATGGACTCGTTCTTCTTCCTTGCGGGATCTCAGGCAAGATGACCATACCCTCGAAATCACTTCTATCTTTGCTTGCTAGTTGTTCGCTCTATTGCTATGCCGCGCTACCTACCACTTGCTATATCATGCCTCCCATACTGCCATGTCAGCCTCTAACCTTTTCACCCGTCCTAGCAAACCGTTGTTTGGCTATGTTACCACTTTTGCTCAGCCCCTCTTATAGCGTTGCTAGTTGCAGGTGAAGATTAAGTTTGTTCCATGTTGGAACATGGATATGTTGGGATATCACAATATCTCTTATTTAATTAATGCATCTATATATTTGGTAAAGGGTGGAAGGCTCGGCCTTATGCTTGGTGTTTTGTTCCACTCTTGCCGCCCTAGTTTCCGTCATACCGGTGTTATGTTCCTTGATTTTGCGTTCCTTACGCGGTTGGGTGATTTATGGGACCCCCTTGACAGTTCGCTTTGAATAAAACTCCTCCAGCAAGGCCCAACCTTGGTTTTACCATTTGCTACCACCTATCCCCTTTTCCCTTGGGTTCTGCAGACTCGAGGGTCATCTTATTTTTAACCCTCCCCCCCCGGGCTAGTGCTCCTTTGAGTGTTGGTCCGAACTGAGTAGACTGCGGGGCCCCCTCGTGGAAACTCGAGGTCTGGTTTTACTCGTAGGATGTCTCATTCGGTGTTGCCCTGAGAACGAGATATGTGCAGCTCCTATCGGGATTTCTCGGCACATCGGGCGGCTTTGCTGGTCTTGTTTTACCATTGTCGAAATGTCTTGTAACCGGGATTCCGAGACTGATCGGGTCTTCCCGGGAGAAGGTTTAGGTTTATCCTTCATTGACCGTGAGAGCTTATAATGGGCTAAGTTGGGACAACCCTGCAGGGTTTAAACTTTCGAGAGCCGTGCCCATGGTTATGTGGCAGATGGGAATTTGTTAATATCTGGTTGTAGAGAACTTGACACTTGACCCTAATTAAAACGCATCAACCGCGTGTGTAGCCGTGATGGTCTCTTCTCGGCGGAGTCCGGGAAGTGAACACGGTTTCTGGGTTATGTTTTGACGTAAGTAGGAGTTCAGGATCACTTCTTGATCATTGCTAGCTTCACGACCGTTCCATTGCTTCTCTTCTCGCTCTCATTTGCGTATGTTAGCCACCATATATGCTAGTGCTTGTTGCAGCTCCACCTCACTACCCCATACTTTCCTATAATCTTAAATAGTCTTGATCTCGCGGGTGTGAGATTACTGAGTCCTCGTGACTCACAGATACCTCCAAAATAGTTGCAGGTGCCGACGATGCCAGTGCAGGTGACGCAACCGAGCTCAAGTGGGAGCTCGATGAAGATCTTGTTCGTTGTGTTGTTTCTTATCATGTTGATCAGTAGTGGAGCCCAGTTGGGACGATCGGGGATCTAGCAGTTGGGTTGTCTTCTTTTATTTTGGTTCCGTAGTCGGACCTATGTGTGTATCTCTGAATGATGTATGTTTTATTTATGTATTGTGTGAAGTGGCGATTGTAAGCCAACTCTTTATCCCTTTCTTGTTCATTACATGGGATTGTGTGAAGATGACCCTTCTTGCGACAAAACCACAATTCGGTTATGCCTCTAAGTCGTGCCTCGACACGTGGGAGATATAGCTGCATCGTGGGCATTACAAGTATAGTCACTGCATGCAGTGCCATTTGAAAATAGGCACAGAAAGATTGGATAGTCACTTCATGGACTGCAGAAAAGTAGTACTGTACTATTTATTGGCCAACACTAGGTGCTTCATTGCTTTGGTCTGATTATACAATGGGCATCATTTTGCCTAAGTTAAAGTTTGTATTCCGAAAATAGTCTCGCCGTGTGATCAAGCGAAGACCAAATCATATTGCAGCGGATGTTCCTCCATCATGTGTGGTTCATTCTCATGGTTCCAGCTGTTGGTGAAACCACTTATGTTTGCAAGAGGAATTGTAGACTTCACAAACAAATTTATCTTTCAGTCTGTACTGAATGTTGGCCAAGAGAAGCATGCATGTTAGTAGGAAGAACATATGTTTTTTCTAGATCTTTGCTTTTGGAGCTACATATTTGTATATGATATGGGAATCATTGAGATGCATTAACATGTTGATCTTATGTATGGGAATCGTACTAGTTGGTTTTAGTTGTGGTTGATCTTTGCTTTTGGAGCTACATATTTGTATATGATCTGTGAATCATTGAGATGCATTGACAGTTCCTTATATTTGTTCGCTCAGTGGTTACAAGTTACTGATCGATCACTAGCTAGCCTACTAATGCGCTCCTGGCAGTTTTAGTTGCGATGCAAGATCCAAAGTGGCAGTTTTTTGAATAAAAATGCCTACCTCTGAAGAAACTGACAAGCTGCTCTAAAGAAAATGCCATGCGAATCTGAAGAAACTGCCAGCGAAAACGTTCGCAAATGCCTTATCTCCCAGCTAAAGTTCATCAACTAATGCCCTCGGCTGCGACTCGTTGCATGCTGCTCCGCGTACTGGCTGCGAGCGATTTTGAGTGCCTGCATGCAGCCAGCCGTAATTAAGGCAGCTAACTGATGTGAAAAAAGATGCGCTTTAATTGTTGCGGGCCTTTTAAATCCGTGGAAACATTATTGACAAGGAGGGAGATGATTCTAGTGCACTCGTTTGACCGTCATGCTGGCGTGCGACCCAGCACGGACGGGACGGGGCGGCACAGTCAGAATTTCAGTTTCTCTAGTTTTCCACGGCAAGCTGGCGCGCTAAGCCATGCCTGCTTAATTATGCATTGAATTCCGATGACCGTCGCGCTACCTTCCACCTATAAGTACTGTTTCCCGGCCTTCTATGGTGGCACCGTGACCCAACTCGCCCTATCCTCATAAGCACCCACCGGCCCGACGTCGCTCGCCACTTATCCTCGCTCTCGCCACGTCCGCCATGCCCCCGCCCGTCCGCGATAGGCGAGGCCGGAGGCGGTCACCGCCGGAACTAGTGTTTGGTTTTTCACCGGAAGGCAGATGGAGGGAGGAGGCATTCTATCGGTCTTTAGATAGCAATGCGGAGATCAAGGACTTGTTGGAGCGCGACCCCCTGGTGGAGGAGCAGGAGTTGTTGGAGCGCGACCGCTTGGCGGAGGAGCAGTGTATCGCCGATTTGTGCCGCCGGCAGGACATGGAGCAGCAACGCACCGACGCTCCGAGTCGCGAGCAGAGCACCCGCACCTGGGCCAACTACGTGGAGGCCGACGCCCGGCAAATAGCACAGGAGGCTGTCGGGCACGCACGCGTTCGCGATGCCGATTTTTACTACTAGCTCGTCAAGTGGGTTTCCCGCTTAGAAACCGAAGCTTCAGTGGACCACGCCGGCATGGAAAGGGCCAACGCGCGCTAGCAACGCGCCCTATCGCACCTCTGGCAAGTCCGAGGCGAGACGGAGGACGCCGGTGCCGGCATTTAGCGTGTACCGCAGATGGCTGCCAGCATCGTCTAGTTAGCTAAGGGTAAGTTAGTACTTGTACGCTACTAGAGTATTAGTGGGAGTAGATAGTTAACTTGGCTATGATGGTTCTCAACGTGGAAGTTCAGTACTCTATATGTGGATCGGACTTGTTACTTTGCTCTGAATGTTGAACTTTCTGTTTGAACATATGGAATGGGCTGTTATTTTTTTAAATGGGTTGTATTTGTCCTCCACGGGTTTAGAGGCTGACTTGTGGGCCTACCAAGTTGACGCGTACACAATCAGGAGATGATTGTACGTGGAGAGGATGACAGCAGGGACCCGCCAAGGTCATGGCAGTATGCAAGCAAGTGCCTCCTTATTTCAATCCAATAAAAAATGGCTCCTCCTAATGGATTTCTGACATCTGGGTCCCATGCCATTGTCAACGTAGTCAATAAACGAGAGAGTTGCACAACCAGCGGCTGACACCAGGGACCCAGCAGCTCGCCCAGTTATTTTTGTTTTGGGTTAATTTGATAAATGCCACTCCAAATCTGGTGTTTCTGAGAAATGCCACTGCAATTTCCAAACTTTGAAAAATGCAATTTCATGCCATTTCCAATGGCGTTTTTCGAAGTCTGGAGTGGCGTTTTTCAAAATTTGCAAATTGCAGTGGCGTTTTCCAAAGTTTGCAAAAATTGCAGTGGCATTTTTCAAAGTTTGGAAATTGAAGTGGCATTTTTATGAATCGCCATATTTGTTGTGGCATTTATCTAATTTGTTTTTGAGACGGAAGCAGGGTGTCAACTGGGCTGTGCGGGGCACTCTGGCCTGTCTAGACAGCCTTCTCTTTTATGTTTACCACAGTATAGCCCAGTAGTTTTTTTTTCATTCTGAAAATGGCTAGCCCGGTTTTTTGTGATTTGCCAAGTAAGTCGCTTTGTCAGGCCTGTTGGGCTGCAAATCTGTCAAGACGAGGAGAGCTTCATTTGGCTGGACGAGAAAATGGCCTATCAGTAATGAGAAATGGGATGTATATTTTTAAAAAACATCAAACCAGCAATTACTTTCAAATTTCTTTTTTTTCATTTCAAGATTTTAAATTGCATTAATTTTTATGCGTGGACAATTTGTTGGATTTTATATTGATATACATTTGTTTTTAAAATCAGTTTGAATGTGACTCGAAATTTTAGGATTAAAAACAGTTCGGACCGCACCGAAATATGCAACATTTCGTATAATTTTTTAACCGTGGCCACAATATGGGATGTAATGCTAACAAAAAGAATATGGGCTCCAAAAAAACCTTAAGAATTAGCAAATGGGCTGTAAATTATTAGAAATAATGCCAGATGGGTTGTATGATGTTTTCCACAGATTTGAGGCTTTCCTAAAAAAGGTTGACGCACAAGCAGTAACTGTTGGATGTCCATCCAACGGCCGTCGTGCTTCTTCAATCTCTGCTCTTCCTGCTCCAGCCGCTCAAACAAGCATCGGCGGGACTACCTGCTCCCTCCTCCTCGCAGCCGGTGTGCTGCCACGCAGGCCTCACCGCCCACCGTACTCCCATCGCTGGCGTAGCCATCCTCTACTCACCCACACCTGCTGTTATTCTCCGGCGACGGCAGAAGAACCAGTAAACCCTCGTATAGTCGTACTCCCCTCCGCGTGGGAAACAACTGCCGAGTCTTCCCTGCCTCCGTGTCGTTCCCTTCTTAGGCCTCGCCGTCGTCCATCGCCCTGGTGCTCTCGGCGCGGCCTGGTCAACGTGGTCAACGACCGACATGCATCTGAAGTGGACTGTACGTGGAGAGGCTGGCAGCTGGGTCCATGGCCGCACGCAAGGAAATGCCTCCTTATTACGCGCAAAATAATGATTCCTCCACCTGACATATGGGACCCACCGAAAGGGCCACTGTATTTCGTGAAAAAACGTTACCGCCGCTGACAGCTCGGACCCACCAGCAATATCTTCGCACGCAAGGAAGTGCGTCCTTATTACGCACAAAAAAATGAATACCCCCTGCTAGCTGGGACCCAGTATAGTGGCAGGCTGACTTGTGGGCCTACTAAGTTGGCGAGGACGGAGGGCTTTGTCAACTTAGTCAATATGCACGATTCTAGCTCCAGTGACCGTACGATGCCCATCCAACGGCCGTAGTGCTTCTTCAACCTCTGGTCTTCTTGCTCCAGCCGCCCAAACCAGCGCCGGTCGTGCCTCGTGCTCCTGCCTCCCGTGGTCGGCTGTGATGCGGCGGAGGCCTCACCGCCCCCTACTACTCCCACCGCTTGCCAGGCCATCCCTCTACTCACCCACACCCCCTGTTATTCTGCGGCGACGGTAGCCTCACACCGCAGTGATCCAGTGAACCCTCATACTACTCTATGCGTGCGCATCCACTGCCACGTCTTCCCCGGCTCCGCGTTGTCCCCTTCCTAGGCCTCGCCGTCGTCCACCGCCCTGGTGCTCTTGGTGCAGCGTGGTCAAGGAACGACTTCCATCAGAAGAGTACTGTACGTGGAGAGGCTGACAGCTGGGTCCATGGCACCCTCAAGGAAGTGCCTCCTTATTACGCCGAAAATAATTATTCATCCACCTGACAGCAGGGACCCACCGGACGGACCACCGTATTTGGCGAAAAAACGTTTCCCCCTGACTGCTGGGACCCACCGGACGGGCCACCGTATTTTGCAAAAAAATGTCCCCCCCCGCTGTCAGCTCGGACCCACCGGAAGTGTCACCTTGTTACGCACAAAAAAATGAATACTCCCCCTGCTAGTTGGGACCCACCTTGGTGGGTGGCTGACTTGTGGGCCTACTAAGTTGACGGGGAGGAGTGCTTTGTCAACTTAGTCAATATGAACGATTCTAGCTCTAGTGACCGTACGATGTCCATCCAACGGCCGTTGTACTTCTTCAACCTCTGGTCTTCTTGCTCCAGCCGCCGAAAGCAGCGCCGGTCGTGCCGCATGCTCCTGCCTCTCGTAGCCGGCTGTGCTGCCGCGGAGGCCTCACCGCCCCCTACTATTCCCACCGCTGGCCAGGCCCTGCGGCGACGGCAGCCTCACACCGCAGCCGAACCAGTGAACCCGCGTACTCCTCTCCGCGCGGGCTTCCACTGCCGCGTCTTCCCCGGCTCTGCGTCGTCCCCTTCCTAGGCCTCGCCGTCGTCCACCGCCCTGGTGCTCTCGGCGCGGCGTGGTCAACGTGGTCAAGGAACGGCTTCCATCGGACATGGACTGTACGTGGAGAGGCTGACAGCTGGGTCCACGGCCGCAGCAAGAAGTGCCTCCTTATTACTCGCAAAATAATTATTCCTCCACCTGACAGCGGGGACCACGGACGGGCCACCGTATTCGTGAAAAAAATGTTTCCCCCTGACTGCTGGGACCCACCAGCTATATCTTCGCACGCAAGGAAGTGCCTGACAGTCGGGACCCACCTGGTCAAAGCGTACGTACCATTGTCATTCTGGTCGCGAACGTGTACGTACATACTGGTCGATGTAGAGGCGCGCACATGTCGTAGCAGAGGCACGCACGTAGCATGTACACGTACGTACAGCGGCAAGTGTGCAAGAAAGAAAATACGGCCACGTACGTACATACGGGCTGGATCTCGAACGCCTACTCGCGCATACATACGGCCAGGGCTCGTGTACATGGCTGGGTCGGAACGGAGAAACTGCGTCGTCGTGTTCATGGGGAGCCAACCGGCTGTGTCGGAATGGAATGCGTCGTCGTGTTCATCGGGAGGGCTTGGACGGAACAGCCGATGGAAACGAGGCTTGGCGTACCGCAGAACGGAGGAAACGGCCTTGTGTTCGACCGGCCATGTTCGAAACAGGATCCTGTTCATCGGGAGGGGTCTGGCGTACCGCAAAACAGAGGAAACGGACCTCCTACGGTCGAAACAGGGGTCCTGTTGATCGGGAGGGATGTGGCGTACTGCAAAACGGAGGAAACGGACTTGTGTTGGAGCGCTGCGGTCGAAACGGGGGTCCTGTTCATCGGGAGGGGTGTGGCGTACCGCAAAACGGGACTCCACGGGATACTGTTCATCTCCACCGTCGACCCCCTCCAGCCTCCACGGGCTACTATTCATCCATCGTCGACCTCCTCCAGCCTCCACCTGCGACTGTTCATCCACGGGCTCCTGTTCATCCAGCCTCCACCACGCGCGCTACTCCACCGGCTACTGTTCAACCAGCCCTCTCCACGGGCTCCTGTTCAACCACCCCTCCACGGGCTACTGTTCTTCCAGCCCTCCACCGTCTACTGTTCATCCTGCCCTCCCACGGGGTGGTCCTGTTCATCCTGCCGTCCACGAGGTCCTGTTCATCCAGCCCCAACCGGCTCGATCGATCGGGGTCTTGTTCATCCAGAGGCAACGTCACGGGGTCCTGTTCATCCATCCCCACCGGGAACTGTTCACCCAAACCCCCCCAGCAACGCTCACTGTTCATCCAGAGGCAGCGTCGATCGGCTTCAATTAGCAGCATGGACGGCCCAAAGAATGTCATGCAGCTGCGTCTCCGGCCCGCCCAGAACGAAAAGCCCATTTTCTATCATGATTTTTTGTCATAGAAGTAGGACCCCACCACATCTACGATGATACCGGGTTTTGTCACAATTATCGTCATAGAAGTGTCATAAGTATGACAGAAAAAAAAATGTTCGGCCGAAAATGTCACGGATGTGTCTTTTTTTTGTAGTGCCACATGTATAAACAAATCAATCAAACCAACTACACCAGCCTCTCCCTCTTCCAAACAAGTGTTTTTTAATTGCCTCAGTCCTCTCCCTCTCCCACGCAAGTATTTTTCATTGCGTGAGTTAATTTGGCATCGGAGCACAGTAGGTGATCCAAATTGGGGCACCGGATGCACAATGGAGGGCATTGATGCCCTATGCATCAAAAGTGAATTTGGCACGTGTTTTGGCCTACATAATGGAGGGTCATTATAGCCCACTTTTGTACTACCTCGTATTTAGTGTAAAATTTTGACCATAGATTTACCTAAGAAAATATGAATGCATGTCACCAAAAATTATACCATTTGAAATTATGTTCAAATATGAATCCAATGATATAATTTTTAGTGACATGCATTAACATTTTGTCAGTTAAATCTATGGTCAAAATTTGAAACTACAAAATACGAAGAGTAAACCAGGACGAAGGTAGTACTTGCTCTTAGGCTAACCATAGCGTTACTACTAGTCTAAGTTACTCTCCACTATGACTAGCCTAGGCTCCTTAGTACAACAAAAAACATTGCTGGTGATCACGTGAGAAAAAAATACTAAAAACGTTTCTTTTGGTGCAGTGCGTAGATGCAGTTTTGAACACTACACTTGTCATCGTAATTTGGAAAAAATACGAAAAAATTGAGCTCCGTTGTGATTACCATTTACTAATAGGAAAGAAGTTTCACCTCGATGAGTAGCTTCTCTGTGCACGGAAAGCATCTAAGGAATCCAACAACTTGATCCAGATTGGGGCCGATAGATTTTATTGCCAAGATCTTCACTTTGCGCACAGACCGGGTCGAGCTTATGGGAATCATTTTTTGGATGACAGTCGTAAATACATCAAGAAGAAATTTAAAAATGTGAATTTCAAAAAGACGAAGAAGAAGATGAGTGTTGTACCTGAACGATTATGGATCCAATAATGAGTTCGAAGAATTTGGCAGACGAGTAGACCAACGCTGTCAATTTCGGCGCGTCAATGACCCTGATTTTTTGTTGGACCTTCTAGATCAGATACAAGCAATCTCTCAAGGAAAGGCGCATTCTCAATGACCATAACATGGAACATCTCAAGTGATCTCTTCCCAAGTAATGTCTTGTCGCGGGGCCAACAAGACACATAAATGTTGGGGAATGTAGTAATTTCAAAAAAAATCCTATGCACACGCAAGATCATGGTGATGCATAGCAACGAGAGGGGAGAGTGTTGTCCACGTACCCTCGTAGACCGATAGCGGAAGCGTTATCACAACGCGGTTGATGTAGTCGTACGTCTTCACGATCCGACCGATCAAGTACCGAACGCACGGCACCTATGAGTTCAGCACACGTTCAGCTCGATGACGTCCCTCGAACTCCGATCCAGCCGAGTGTTGAGGGAGAGTTTCGTCAGCACGATGGCGTGGTGACGATGATGATGTTCTACCGACGCAGGGCTTCGCCTAAGCACCGCTACGATATTATCGAGGTGTAATATGGTGGAGGGGGGCACCGCACACGGCTAAAAGATCGTTGATCAATTGTGTGTCGAGAGGTGCCCCCTTGCCCCCGTATATAAAGGAGCAAGGGGGAGGCCACCGGCCAAGGGAGGAGAGGCGTGCCAGGAGGAGTCGTACTCCTACCGGGAGTAGGACTCCCCCCTTTCCATGTTGGACTAGGAGAGGAAGGGGGAAAAGGTGGAGGGGAGGAAGGAAGGGGGGCGCCGCCCCCCTCTCCTTGTCCTATTCGGACTGGGGGGAGGGGCGCGCGGCCCTGCCCTGGCCTCCTCTCCTCTCTTCCACCTAGGCCCAATAAGGCCCATTAAGTTACCGGGGGGTTCCGGTAACCTCCCGGTACTCCGGAAAAATCCCGATTTCACCCGGAACACTTCCGATGTCCAAACATAGGCTTCCAATATATCAATCTTTATGTCTCGACCATTTCGAGACTCCTTGTCATGTCCGTGATCACATCCGGGACTCCGAACAACCTTCGGTACATCAAAACATATAAACTCATAATATAACTGTCATCGTAACGTTAAGCGTGCGGACCCTACGGGTTCGAGAACTATGTAGACATGACCGAGACACCTCTCCGGTCAATACCAATAGCGGAACCTGGATGCTCATATTGGTTCCCACATATTCTACGAAGATCTTTATCGGTCAGACCGCATAACAACATACGTTGTTCCCTTTGTCATCGGTATGTTACTTGCCCGAGATTCGATCGTCAGTATCTCGATACCTAGTTCAATATCGTTACCGGCAAGTCTCTTTACTCGTTCCGTAATACATCATCCCGCAACTAACTCATTAGTCACAATGCTTGCAAGGCTTATAGTGATGTGTATTACTGAGTGGGCCCAGAGATACCTCTCCGACAATCGGAGTGACAAATCCTAATCTCGAAATACACCAACCCAACAAGTACCTTTGGAGACACCTGTAGAGCACCTTTATAATCACCCAGTTACGTTGTGACGTTTGGTAGCACACAAAGTGTTCCTCCAGTAAACGGGAGTTGCATAATCTCATAGTCATAGGAACATGTATAAGTCATGAAGAAAGCAATAGCAACATACTAAACGATCCAGTGCTAAGCTAACGGAATGGGTCAAGTCAATCACATCATTCTCCTAATGATGTGATCCCGTTAATCAAATGACAACTCATGTCTATGGCTAGGAAACATAACCATCTTTGATCAACGAGCTAGTCAAGTAGAGGCATACTAGTGACACTCTGTTTGTCTATGTATTCACACATGTATTATGTTTCCGGTTAATGCAATTCTAGCATGAATAATAAACATTTATCATGATATAAGGAAATAAATAATAACTTTATTATTGCCTCTAGGGCATATTTCCTTCAGTCTCCCACTTGCACTAGAGTCAATAATCTAGATTACACAGTAATGATTCTTACACCCATGGAGTCTTGGTGTTGATCATGTTTTGCTCGTGGAAGAGGCTTAGTCAACGGGTCTGCAACATTCGGATCCGTATGTATCTTGCAAATTTCTATGTCTCCCACCTGGACTAAATCCCGGATGGAATTGAAGCGTCTTTTGATGTGCTTGGTTCTCTTGTGAAATCTGGATTCCTTTGCTAAGGCAATTGCACCAGTATTGTCACAAAAGATTTTCATTGGTCCCGATGCACTAGGTATGACACCTAGATCGGATATGAACTCCTTCATCCAGACTCCTTCATTTGCTGCTTCCGAAGCAGCTATGTACTCCGCTTCACACGTAGATCCCGCCACGACACTTTGCTTAGAACTGCACCAACTGACAGCTCCACCGTTCAATGTAAATATGTATCCGGTTTGCGATTTAGAATCGTCCGGATCAGTGTCAAAGCTTGCATCAACGTAACCATTTACGACGAGCTCTTTGTCACCTTCATAAACGAGAAACATATCCTTAGTCCTTTTAAGGTATTTCAGGATGTTCTTGACCGCTGTCCAGTGATCCACTCCTGGATTACTTTGGTACCTCCCTGCTAAACTTATAGCAAGGCACACATCAGGTCTGGTACACAGCATTGCATACATGATAGAGCCTATGGCTGAAGCATAGGGAACATCTTTCATCTTCTCTCTATCTTCTGCAGTGGTCGGGCATTGAGTCTTACTCAATCTCACACCTTGCAGTACAGGCAAGAACCCTTTCTTTGCTTGATCCATTTTGAACTTCTTCAAAACTTTGTCAAGGTATGTGCTTTGTGAAAGTCCAATTAAGCGTCTTGATCTATCTCTATAGATCTTGATGCACAATATATATGCAGCTTCACCGAGGTCTTTCATTGAAAAACTCTTATTCAAGTATCCCTTTATGCTATCCAGAAATTCTATATCATTTCCAATTAACAATATGTCATCCACATATAATATCAGAAATGCTACTGAGCTCCCACTCACTTTCTTGTAAATACAGGCTTCTCCAAAAGTCTGTATAAAACCAAATGCTTTGATCACACTATCAAAGCGTTTATTCCAACTCCGAGAGGCTTGCACCAGTCCATAAATGGATCGCTGGAGCTTGCACACTTTGTTAGCTCCCTTTGGATCGACAAAACCTTCCGGTTGCATCATATACAACTCTTCTTCCAGAAATCCATTCAGGAATGCAGTTTTGACATCCATTTGCCAAATTTCATAATTATAAAATGCGGCAATTGCTAACATGATTCGGACAGACTTAAGCATCGCTACAGGTGAGAAGGTCTCATCGTAGTCAATCCCTTGAACTTGTCAAAAACCTTTCGCAACAAGTCGAGCTTTATAGACAGTAACATTACCGTCAGCGTCAGTCTTCTTCTTGAAGATCCATTTATTTTCAATGGCTTGCCGATCATCGGGCAAGTCAACCAAAGTCCATATTTTGTTCTCATACATGGATCCCATCTCGGATTTCATGGCCTCAAGCCATTTTGCGGAATCTGGACTCACCATCGCTTCTTCATAGTTCGTAGGTTCGTCATGGTCTAGTAACATAACCTCCAGAACAGGATTACCATACCACTCTGGTGCGGATCTTGATCTGGTTGACCTACGAGGTTCAGTAATAACTTGATCTGAAGTTTCATGATCATTAGCATTAACTTCCCCACTAATTGGCGTAGGTGTCACAAAAACTGGTTTCTGTGATGATCTACTTTCCAATAAGGGAGCAGGTACAGTTACCTCATCAAGTTCTACTTTCCTCCCACTCACTTCTTTCGAGAGAAACTCCTTCTCTAGAAAGGATCCATTCTTAGCAACGAATGTCTTGCCTTCGGATCTGTGATAGAAGGTGTACCCAACAGTCTCCTTTGGGTATCCTATGAAGACACATTTCTCCGATTTAGGTTCGAGCTTATCAGGTTGAAGTTTCTTCACATAAGCATCGCAACCCCAAACTTTAAGAAACGACAACTTTGGTTTCTTGCCAAACCATAGTTCATAAGGCGTCGTCTCAACGGATTTCGATGGTGTCCTATTTAGAGTGAATGCAGCCGTCTCTAAAGCATAACCCCAAAACGATAGCGGTAAATCAGTAAGAGGCATCATAGATCGCACCATATCTAGTAAAGTACGATTACGACGTTCGGACACACCATTACGTTGTGGTGTTCCGGGTGGCGTGAGTTGCGAAACTATTCCGCATTGTTTCAAATGTAGGCCAAACTCGTAACTCAAATATTCTCCTCCACGATCTGATCATAGAAACTTTATTTTCTTGTTACGATGATTTTCAACTTCGCTCTGAAATTCTTTGAACTTTTCAAATGTTTCAGACTTATGTTTCATTAAGTAGATATACCCATATCTGCTCAAATCATCTGTGAAGGTGAGAAAATAATGATATCCGCCACGAGCCTCAATATTCATCGGACCACATACATCTGTATGTATGATTTCCAACAAATTTGTTGCTCTCTCCATAGTACCGGAAAACGGTGTTTTAGTCATCTTGCCCATGAGACACGGTTCGCAAGTACCAAGTGATTCATAATCAAGTGATTCCAAAAGTCCATCATTATGGAGTTTCTTCATGCGCTTTACACCGATATGACCTAAACGGCAGTGCCACAAATAAGTTGCACTATCATTATCAACTCTGCATCTTTTGGCTTCAATATTATGAATATGTGTATCACTACTATCGAGATTCAACAAAAATAGACCACTCTTCAAGGGTGCATGACCATAAAAGATATTACTCATATAAATAGAACAACCATTATTCTCTGACTTAAATGAATAACCGTCTCGCATTAAACAAGATCCAGATGTTCATGCTTAACGCTGGCACCAAATAACAATTATTTAGGTCTAAAACTAATCCCGAAGGTAGATGTAGAGGTAGCGTGCCGACCGCGATCACATCGACTTTGGAACCATTTCCCACGCGCATCGTCACCTCGCCCTTAGCCAATCTTCGCTTAATCCGTAGCCCCTGTTTCGAGTTGCAAATATTAGCAACAGAACCAGTATCAAATACCCAGGTGCTACTGCGAGCATTAGTAAGGTACACATCAATAACATGTATATCACATATACCTTTGTTAACCTTGCCATCCTTCTTATCCGCCAAATACTTGGGGCAGTTCCGCTTCCAGTGACCAGTCTGCTTGCAGTAGAAGCACTCAGTTTCAGGCTTAGGTCCAGACTTGGGTTTCTTCTCCTGAACAGCAACTTGCTTGTTGTTCTTCTTGAAGTTCCCCTTCTTCTTCCCTTTGCCCTTTTTCTTGAAACTAGTGGTCTTATTGACCATCAACACTTGATGCTCCTTTTTGATTTCTACCTCCGCTGCCTTTAGCATTGCGAAGAGCTCGGGAATTTTCTTATTCATCCCTTGGATGTTATAGTTCATCACGAAGCTCTTGTAGCTTGGTGGCAGTGATTGAAGAATTCTGTCAATGACGCTATCATCCGGAAGATTAACTCCCAGTTGAATCAAGTGATTATTATACCCAGACATTTTGAGTATATGCTCACTGACAGAACTATTCTCTTCCATCTTGCAGCTGTAGAACTTATTGTAGACTTCATATCTCTCAATCCGGGCATTTGCTTGAAATATTAACTTCAACTCCTGGAACATCTCATATGCTCCATGACGTTCAAAACGTCGTTGAAGACCCGGTTCTAAGCCGTAAAGCATGGCACACTGAACTATCGAGTAGTCATCAGCTTTTCTCTACCAGACGTTCATAACTTCTGGTGTTGCTCTTGCAGGAGGCCTGGCACCCAGCGGTGCTTCCAGGACGTAATTCTTCTGTGCAGCAATGAGGATAATCCTCAAGTTACGGACCCAGTCTGTGTAATTGCTACCATCATCTTTCAACTTTGCTTTCTCAAGGAACGCATTAAAATTCAACGGAACAACAGCACGGCCCATCTATCTACAATTAACATAGACAAGCAAGATACTATCAGGTACTAAGTTCATGATAAATTTAAGTTCTATTAATCATATTACTTAAGAATTCCCACTTAGATAGACATCCCTCTAATCCTCTAAGTGATCACGTGATCCATATCAACTAAACCATGTCCGATCATCACGTGAGATGGAGTAGTTTCAATGGTGAACATCACTATGTTGATCATATCTACTATATGATTCACGCTCGACCTTTCGGTCTCCGTGTTCCGAGGCCATATCTGCATATGCTAGGCTCGTCAAGTTTAACCTGAGTATTCTGCGTGTGCAACTGTTTTGCACCCGTTGTATTTGAACGTAGAGCCTATCACACCCGATCATCACGTGGTGTCTTAGCACGAACAACTTTCTCAACGGTGCATACTCAGGGAGAACACTTTTATCTTGAAATTTTAGTGAGAGATCATCTTATAATGCTACCGTCAATCAAAGCAAGATAAGATGCATAAAAGATAAACACCACATGCAATCAATATAAGTGATATGATATGGCCATCATCATCTTGTGCTTGTGATCTCCATCTCCGAAGCACCGTCATGATCACCATCGTCACCGGCGCGACACCTTGATCTCCATCGTAGCATCGTTGTCGTCTCGCCAACTATTGCTTTTACGACTATCGCTACCGCTTAGTGATAAAGTAAAACAATTACATGGCGATTGCATTTCATACAATAAAGCGACAACCATATGGCTCCTGCCAGTTGCCGATAACTCGGTTACAAAACATGATCATCTCATACAATAAAATATAGCATCATGTCTTGACCATATCACATCACAACATGCCCTGCAAAAACAAGTTAGACATCCTCTACTTTGTTGTTGCAAGTTTTACGTGGCTGCTACGGGCTTAGCAAGAACCGTTCTTACCTACGCATCAAAACCACAACGATAGTTTGTCAAGTTGGTGCTGTTTTAACCTTCGCAAGGATCGGGCGTAGCCACACTCGGTTCAACTAAAGTGAGAGAGACAGACACCCGCCAGTCACCTTTAAGCATGGAGTGCTCGCAACGGTGAAACCAGTCTCGCGTAAGCGTACGCGTAATGTCGGTCAGGGCAGCTTCATCTCACAATACCGCCGAACCAAAGTATGACATGCTGGTAAGCAGTATGACTTATATCGCCCACAACTCACTTGTGTTCTACTCGTGCATAACATCAACGCATAAAACCAGGCTCGGATGCCACTGTTGGGGAACGTAGTAATTTCAAAAAAATTCCAACGCACACGCAAGATCATGGTGATGCATAGCAACGAGAGGGGAGAGTGTTGTCCACGTAATCTCGTACACCGATAGCGGAAGCGTTATCACAACGCGGTTGATGTAGTCGTACGTCTTCATGATCCGACCGATCAAGTACCGAACGCACGGCACCTCCGAGTTCAGCACACGTTCAGCTCGATGACGTCCCTCGAACTCCGATCCAGCTGAGTGTTGAGGGAGAGTTTCGTCAGCACGACGGCGTGGTGACGATGATGATGTTCTACCGACGCAGGGCTTCGCCTAAGCACCGCTACGATATTATCGAGGTGTAATATGGTGGAGGGGGCACCGCACACGGCTAAAAGATCGTTGATCAATTGTGTGTCGAGAGGTGCCCCCTTGCCCCCGTATATAAAGGAGCAAGGGGGAGGCCGCCGGCCAAGGGAGGAGAGGCGTGCCAGGAGGAGTCCTACTCCTACCGGGAGTAGGATTCCCCCCTTTCCATGTTGGACTAGGAGAGGAAGGGGGAAAGGTGGAGGGGAGGAAGGAAGGGGGGGCGCCACCCCCCTCTCCTTGTCCTATTCGGACTGGGGGGGAGGTGCGTGCGGCCCTGCCCTGGCCTCCTCTCCTCTCTTCCACCTAGGCCCAATAAGGCCCATTAAGTTACCGGGGGGCTCCGGTAACCTCCCGGTACTCCGGAAAAATCCCGATTTCACCCGGAACACTTCCGATGTCCAAACATAGGCTTCCAATATATCAATCTTTATGTCTCGACCATTTCGAGACTCCTCGTCATGTCTGTGATCACATCCGGGACTCCGAACAACCTTCGGTACATCAAAACATATAAACTCATAATATAACTGTCATCGTAACGTTAAGCGTGCGGACCCTACGGGTTCGAGAACTATGTAGACATGACCGAGACACCTCTCCGGTCAATAACCAATAGCGGAACCTGGATGCTCATATTGGTTCCCACATATTCTACGAAGATCTTTATCGGTCAAACCGCATAACAACATACGTTGTTCCCTTTGTCATCGGTATGTTACTTGCCCGAGATTCGATCGTTGGTATCTCGATACCTAGTTCAATCTCGTTACCGGCAAGTCTCTTTACTCGTTCCGTAATACATCATCCCGCAACTAACTCATTAGTCACAATGCTTTCAAGGCTTATAGTGATGTGTATTACTGAGTGGGCCCAGAGATACCTCTCCGACAATCGGAGTGACAAAACCTAATCTCGAAATATGCCAACCCAACAAGTACCTTTGGAGACACCTGTAGAGCACCTTTATAATCACCCAGTTACGTTGTGATGTTTGGTAGCACACAAAGTGTTCCTCCGGTAAACGGGAGTTGCATAATCTCATAGTCATAGGAACATGTATAAGTCATGAAGAAAGCAATAGCAACATACTAAACGATCGAGTGCTAAGCTAACGGAATGGGTCAAGTCAATCACATCATTCTCCTAATGATGTGATCCCGTTAATCAAATGACAACTCATGTCTATGGCTAGGAAACATAACCATCTTTGATCAACGAGCTAGTCAAGTAGAGGCATACTAGTGACACTCTGTTTGTCTATGTATTCACACATGTATTATGTTTCCAGTTAATACAATTCTAGCATGAATAATAAACATTTATCATGATATAAGGAAATAAATAATAACTTTATTATTGCCTCGAGGGCATATTTCCTTCAATAAATCCATCGGAGATTCGTCGAGGCGATGTGGAGGCTAATGAACGCATGGATCTGCCGAAGACGAAGGTACTCGAGCGCAGTACAGCTGCGGAGTTGGTGCTCTATAGCCTTCTTCGAGATGGCAATGCCGAAGTGGTCGAGCTACTTGAGTTGAGGGAGAAGAAGGGCATGTGCGACATTAATCTGGGGAAAATAGCAGGAGCTGAACCTGGCGCGGCGCAGCATTGGCGCGAGGCGGAGCGAGGACGGCGGCAGAGAGCGACATCGTCCAGCTTCAAACCTGAGCTCCTCGAGCTGATCTAGGGCGGGGGATAAGAATCACTCATCGAACTTGGCTTGGACCTTGCAGTTGGTACTAAACATGTGGATGTCAAGGTGACTGGCTGGCCCAGGGTGTGATGCAAGGATCTTGGATACTGCAGCCATGTGTTTGCTTTCCCCGTCGCAGAGGCAGCTGTCGACGGTGAGGTTGAGGGGGACGCGGCGCCAGAGGGGGCGCCACCGTCGGGAGAGCAGGGTGTTCCGCATGGAAGATTTGGTGGGGAGGATGGCGATGATGACGAGCAACATGTCATCGGGGAGGCTGCTGATGAAGTCCAGGCTCGCCGGATGTGGTTTTGGCTCGAGCTACCTCCGCTTGTTGGCTGCCTCGCTGTCCATCTCAGTCGACGGTGACTCCGGTGTACACGTGTGCTGGTGTGTATTGTGTGCTGGGTGTGCGCGAGTGCGTCCTTGTGTGCATGCCGCCGCGCACTGGTGTAGTGTGCGCGAGAGCATCCTTCACACGGAAGAACTGTGCCCTCAATTTACTAGTGTGCAGGGTGCTACCGCGAGTGGTTTAAACTTTTTTTACTTCACCTTGTCAGATGGGCCTCTAGTTTATATATTTTCACCCACTACCACATGGGCTAGCACACCAAGATAGAGAACACGAGCTGACAAGGCAGCATGTGGACTGGTTGACCCATCAACTAAACAATATATGGAGCTATACGCTCACACAGTGACCGTATAATCCCTCGTAAAGAGAGATCGAGTGAGAGGGAAGGCCCGTGAGAGATACTTAGTAGACAGAGAGAAAGAGATACTCCCTCCATTCGATAATGTAGTGCCTATGATTTTTTGAAAAGTCAAACTTTTGAAACTTTGACCAAGTTTATAAACAAATTACTTATATCTACAATACCAAAGATATATGATGTGAATTACTACACCTTGTGATGAATCTATTGATCGTTCCGGATGTAAATATTTTTCTCCACATATACCTGGTCAAACTTTTGTGAGGTTTTGCCTTTTCAAAACATCCATAAGTTATGGACCAGAGAGAGTACCTAACTAGAGAGAGAGAGAGAAAGAGAAAGAGTATGTGTGTGTGTGTGTGTGAAAGAGACATGGACAACACACGATAAAGTAGAGAGAAAAATGTGTGAGTCTTATGCAATCATATCATGCATGCATCTTGAAGGGCGGAAGCAAGGTGAGGAGATAGTGTGTGGTTGTTTCCAACAGAGAGAAAGTCCGCCAAACAAGGGAGAGAGGTCGAGATAGACTTATGGAGAAATTGCACGCATGGGGAGGGAGTGTGGCACTGATACGTCCATTTTGCATCATGCTTTTATATCGATATTTGTTGCATTATGGGCTGTTATTACACATTATGTCACAATACTTATGCCTTTTCTCTCTTATTTTACAAGGTTTACATGAAGAGGGAGAATGTCGGCAGCTGGAATTCTGGGCTGGAAAAGGAGCAAATATTAGAGACCTATTCTGCACAACTCCAAAAGTCCTAAAACTCCACGAAAGTCAGTTTTGAAATATATTAAAAATATTGGGCGAAGAAAGCACCAGAGGGGGGCCACACCCTGTCCACGAGGGTGTGGGGCGCGCCCCTGCCTCGTGGGCCCCCTGGCAGGCCTCCGGTTCCCATCTTTTGCTATATGAAGTCTTTCTCCCTGGAAAAAATTAGAAGGAAGATTTCGGGACGAAGCGCCGCCGTCTCGAGGCGGAACCTAGCGAAACCAATCTAGGGCTCCGGCGGAGCTGTTCTGCTGGGGAAACATCCCTCCGGGAGGGGGAAATCATCACCATCGTCATCACCATCGATCCTCTCATTGGTAGGGGGTCAATCTCCATCAACATCTTCACCAGCACCATCTCATCTCAAACCCTAGTTCATCTGTTGTATCCAATCTTTGTCTCAAAACCTCAGATTGGTACTTGTGGGTTACTAGTAGTGTTGATTACTCCTTGTAGTTGATGCTAGTTGGTTTATTTGGTGGAAGATCATATGTTCAGATCCTTTATGCATATTAATACCCCTCTGATTATGGACATGAATATGATTTGTGAGTAGTTACGTTTGTTCCTGAGGACATGGGAGAAGTCTTGCTATAAGTAGTCATGTGAATTTGGTATTCGTTCGATATTTTGATGAGATGTATGTTGTCTTTCCTCTAGTGGTGTTATGTGAACGTCGACTACATGACACTTCACCATTATTTGGGCCTAGGGGAAGGCATTGGGAAGTAATAATTAGATGATGGGTTGCTAGAGTGACAGAAGCTTAAACCCTAATTTATGCGTTGCTTCATAAGGGGTTGATTTGGATCCACATGTTTCATGCTATGGTTAGGATTACCTTAATACTTCTTTTGTAGCTGTGGATGCTTGCAAGAGGGGTTAATCATAAGTGGGATGCTTGTCCAAGGAAGGGCAGTATCCAAGCACCGGTCCACCCACATATCAAATTATCAAAGTAACGAACGCGAATCATATGAGCAAGATGAAAACTAGCTTGACGATAATTCCCATGTGTCCTCGGGAGCGCTTTCCTTTATATAAGAGTTTGTCCAGGCTTGTCATTTGCTACAAAAAGGATTGGGCCACCTTGCTGCACCTTGTTTACTTCTGTTACTTGTTACCCGTTACAAATTACCTTATCACAAAACTATCCGTTAGCGATAATTTCAGTGCTTGCAGAGAATACCTTACTGAAAACCGCTTGTCATTTCCTTCTGCTCCTCGTTGGGTTTGACACTCTTACTTATCGAAAGGACTACGATAGATCCCCTATACTTGTGGGTCATCAGGCACCCCGGCTCAGAGAGACCGGAACGCCCCGTATTCCAGCCCATAGATCGATGTATGTCTCTGGAATACGACACTGCTTGGCATAGAACAAATCACCTCTTATTACAATCGATAGGGGTACAAGGGGACTACATCGACACGACGACACTACACCTACCAAGGTTTCTCTATGCAAGCAGCAGAACAACTCATAGCAGTGGGATAGATTCTAGCAGCGGAACAACGATGATGACGATGGACTCCACTCCGTAGGGACTCTGGCTGGAACATTTATCCTAGCTCGCAGACACAAGATTATCGGCAAAACAAGCAAGCAGACAAGGCATGACCTGCAAACTGGCATGACATGCTAGGTCAGTACATTGAATGTACTTGCAAGCTCACAGCAACCAAAGCAATCAAGACAAACAACAGCATGGCAATTACAGGTTACTTAGCAAGGATGAACATGATACAGCTAGAGGAACAAGGCATGGACATGGTGAACAAGATAGCACTAGAACAAGAACAGATGAGCATGGCATTAGAACATGATGATACTAGCATGCAACATGTTAACAATATCATGCACCAACTTACTCTGTTCGGGGTTACCTCGTAACCATCACATGAACCACTTACCATCATGGTCATCACACGATCACCTCAGGATCAAATCGAGCTTGGTATTAACAATACCGTAGTAATCATTGCATGACCACAAGGAGCTTGATCTTTACCCTTGATTATCGCATAATACCATAAACCTCAACCATCTTCGGTATCCTCGATACCACTGTGATCCTCTCGCGATCACATAAGAATCAACCACTTCTTTCATCATCAAACCAGGGTTCTTATTAAACAGGTTATTATTACTGTTGACCCATAGTGTGACCTACTACGAACTGGGCCCATATCCGCGGGCGCGACTATTGATAGATTATACCCACTCTCAGAGGTTAGCACACTGTACCCACAACACAGAACCCATGGCCTCGTGCTCCCACTCGGGTGGACCAACGGCGTTCCGACAAAACCGATCTGTTGCCATGACACTCTCCCGGCCACTCCGACAAACTCCCCTTTGGGCTAAGTCATGGTGGCCCCGATGTCACCTCGTGACATCCAACGGCCACCGTCGTGGCAAAACTAAACAGTCCCAAACGGGGACAACCCGGGTACAACAACAATGGGCACACAAGGCTTATGTCCGCCTACCTGATCAGGGTAGCGCGCGCCCATAACCTTCCCTAGTTGGAGGCACCGGCGAGAGGCACGACAATAGACTGCATTAGGGCCTTCTCATAAAGGCAAATGCGACTGCACTGGTCAGTTCAATTTCGATGGCACTATGACTCAGCTAACAGGTGTTCAAGTTTAATAAATGTCCGGTTAAACTTGAATGCGAAAGATGCTGAGTCATAATATGACAAAATAATAATGCACATGAGCATGATATTAACATAAGCATGGAGGAGCAACATAACCATATGAATCACTAGCATCAATACTAATGCAACACTTAGACTACTAAATGCAGATGAACATGGCATCATGATCATATATAACACATGTACTTTCATAACAAATGTAATAATGCATCGAAGAAGATCACTATCACTAGCATGTACTACCAACCAACATGACATAAGAGAATAATACCAGCAAGTAGCACATACTAACAAGGTGCATAAGGGCATAACATGAAGATGAACATGGATCCACAAGCATAACCGAAACAGCAATAGCAATAGTTAAAGGAGCAAACATTTATTAAATATTCAAGTGGAAACCATGGCTACTGCAAATCCATCATGCAAGTGACTGTCGTGGCTTGCCTGGGGATGAAGGAACCCTCGGGGAGAAGTGCGGAAGGATCGCAGAAAGATTCGCTAGAAATAGTTCTCTCCCGGAGGGGGCTGTTTATGGGCAAGGGAAAAATGGTCATTTTCACTGTATGGAAACATTGTGAAAATGATACCGACAGAACGGGCTCGACGAGATGAATATGTGGGCTTTGGAATCACCTCAATCGGAGCTACGATCGCGAAGATACGAGGTGTGGAAGTATAGGGGCCAATCTGTGAAAAATCTTCTACAAACAAGTCCCTGGTGGAGTAAAACAGAAACGCATTTCTCAGATTACGTTTTCAGAAAGTGAAAACGTATTGTAAGCCGAAGGAGAAGAGGAATGCGTTTTCTTCAAAGGAAAGCGTATTTCAGGAATACGCCTGCACTGAAAACGGTCAGCGGGGCCACTGGGTCAAAGGGTGTGTCACTTACAGGTGGGGCCGGCTGGTCCTTTCTTCCTCCTCGCGCGCCCGTCTTCTTTCTCCCGACGTCCAGAGCAGAGGAGCAGGGAGGGGGGGCGGCCTGGCTAGCTCCGGTTGTCTCCGGCCGAGATCCAGCCACCGGCGAGTGCGGGAGATGCTGTCGCACTTGACCAGGGGTCCACGCGCGTCGGGGGAGGACGGGACGAGGGCGGCGATGGCGTACATAGGAGGGGCACCGGCGATGGGGCTCGCGGCTCCGGCCACCTCCAGGCGAGGGAATGGCACCAGCGGGATCAGCGAGGCGTGTCGCGTCCTTTCAGAGGGGAAACGGACGTCGGGGAGGAGCAGGGATGAGGTGGTTCCGGGCAACAGAGGAACAAGGCGAGCGGTGGCCGTACGCGGGATGATGTCCATGACTACTCCAGCGAGGGGTGAGGGGTGGAAGAGGAGCTCCGGAGAGTGGGGAAGAAGATGTTGGTGGCTAGAGGTGGAGGAGGGGCTCGGCTGGCTCGAATTTGAGCCGAGGCCGAGGCGGCAATGGTGGACGCGGCGAACAGAGGCGAGGTGAGGCCGTTCCGGTGGACTAGAGAGGCGGGGGAGGGGTGAAGAGCTGCGAGGGGACTCGGGGGCGCTTACATAGCCACGGGGAGGGTTCTAGCACACACGGGAGAGCTCGGGCTCGACGCCAATGGAGGACAGGGGAGGCTAGCATCACGGGCACGGCTGCCAGCGCTCGATGACAGCGAAACAGGAGAGGGGCTGGCACAGGACAATGCAGGAGCTCACGGGGAAGCTCTAGGATAAGGATGGGCGTCGAGACGAGGAGGAAGAGGGCGGCTACAGGGCACGCGGGCGGCCACAACCCGTGATTTGGCTCGTCCGCCCCATGGTCACCGCGTGCAAACAGTGCTAGCCCATGCTCTGATCATCCATACCTTGTCTCGGAGGTGTACCATAGTACCCCGAGTGCCAAGGAAGAAACAAGCAAGGGCAGGGGCAAAGAAAAGAGTAGCACCTAGCTCCAAAGCAGAGCAACAGGAAGGTTTTTGTGCTGAAAGGAGACAAACACAGGAGGGGATACGGGAGAGCTTTGGCATGGCTTGATCACATGCTAAAGCCACTGTGATGGCAAAATATCACAAGAAATGGAGGAGTCTAGATGGGGGTTGCTATGGAAAGGGTCCCACTGGTCAGATTTACAAGATTTGAGGTGGCACTCACATACCAGCTTGGATTGATCTAAAATTGGTAGGAGATGAATTATTTGATGATATTAAGCTTATGTAATAGTTTAACGCCATTTGAAAATACCAAAATAGTACTTGCTTCACAGAGCTTCAATCTGGACAGAGACTTAGGAAAATTGCACAAGGCAAATGGCTAGATGGAATGATCCCACATTTGGTGGAGATAGGTAATATGGATATGCGAATGCCTTGGTAAATGTTCAGCCATAATGAAGCGATATAAAATATAGTTTCTTCACAAACTGAAATTCTGACCAGAAACCAAGATTTGATAGTGAGCTCACATGGAGAGGTGTCATGAGCTCAAATTTGGAGGAGAGTCATTATTTGATCGTAGGAAGGATGTGGAAAAGTTTCAACTCATTCGAATATGCCTAGATTGCACCTCCTTCACAAAGTTCCTTTCTGGATAGAAACTTTGGAAAATAGCTGCATAATATTTACTAGGAAAATTGAGTTGAATCTTGTCATGAGGCAATGATATGGACAGAAAAGGTGTCCAAAAAGTTTGGGGTCAATCAAGAAAAGATAAATAACACTTCCTTCATAAAGTGCCATTTAGGGCAGAATAGGAAAAGAATTATTTGAGGATTATTTTTTAACATGGCAATGAAAAGTTTTGCCATATTTGAGGAATATATGACCCAAAAAAATTATGAGAATTATTTGGGAATTTTTAGAGTGACAGAAAGGTAGGTTGCTTCACAACCTAGGGCAAATAGGGTTATTCCTTTAATAGAAAAGGAATATTCCCAATAAAAAGAATATTCAGATATGGGCTAGGATAAAATGACATAAGATAGGGATGGTTTTGGAGGATGATAAGCCACTATGAAACCTAGGAAGGCATGCTCTTCCCAAGTTTTAGGATCACAGAGCCACGGAAAAGCAAATCAAAGCAGAAACTCAAAGGAAATCAAAAGAAAAAGAAAAGGCCAAAATCCAGGGTGTTACAGGGAGAGAGTGTGTGTTTTTGATAGAGAGATCCCCTTGAGATCGTGATGGGACTACATGGGTGGGACATTGAGTGTGACAAGGTGTGTGCGCGTTAGAAGATACCCCGAGAGGGATCGTGATTGACCTAGGGATGGTAGGAGACAATACGTGTGTTAGTGATGGATAGTGAGAGGTAGTCATACCTAGGAGGGAGTGCATCTGCCTACGATGGAGTGAGAGATTATGGTACATAGGGGGGTGCGTGTCAAATAGAGAGAGAACAAGAGGGGGTGTTAGATTGGTCTATGTGGTGCGAGTGAGATATGTGTATGTGTGACCAAGGGAGATATAAAGTTTGAGAGAGATAGAGGTGCCCCGATACGGCTGAGTGGTGCGTGAGAGAGTTGAGAGAGAGAGAGAGAGAGAGAGGGAGGGAGAGATACTCCCTTCGTTCGATAATGTAGTGCACATAATTTTTTTAAAGTCAAACTTTGGAAACTTTGACCAAGTCTACAGGGAAGGTAATTTATATCTACAATACCAAAGATACATCATATGAAACTACATCTTCTGGTGAATCTAGTGACATGTGTTTGTTGTTCTAGATGGAATGTTTTTCTCCACATACCTGGTCAAACTTTGTGAGGTTTGACTTTTCGAAAAATCTATATGCTATGCACCGAAGAGAGTACCTAGCTAAGTTGAGAGAGATCAAGTGTGTGTGTGGAAGAGAGAGGGATAACACATAATAAAATGGAGAGAAAGTGTGTGTATCTTATGCAAAAATATCACACATGCATCCCCGAGATAGAAAAGTGAGGTGAGGAGATACATCGAGATAGCTAGTGTGTGATTGTTTGCAATGGAGAGAGAGAGACCCCCATAACACCTGTCCAGTAGAGGTTTGGCCAACAAGGGACAGCAGTCGAGAGGGGCGTATGGAGACGAAGATGGAGGCATGGGGGAGAGAGGGTGTGTTTGTGACAGAGAGACCCCCTCGAGATTGTGATGGGACTATATGGGTGGGTGAGGGAGTTATGGACTAAGGGGTCCTTGGGGTGCCAGCCCACTGAATATGGGCCGGACTAGTGAAGCTGTGGTGTGTCCTCCAAGTTAAGGATAGACATGATCTTTTTATCACTTATTGTAATCTATCTCCGGTAACCCTAACCCTATCGGTGTCTATATAAACCAAGGGTTGTAGTATTTGGGGGGAGGACATATTCATTACCTCATACCCTTAGGGTTTAGCTCATGCTGATCTCGAGGTAGACCTACTCTGTAAACCATACTATACATCCAATATAATCAAGCAGGACGTATGGTATTACCTCTTCGAGAGGGCCCGAACCTGGGTAAACATTGTGTTCGTCGTCCCTTGTTCCCCATCGATCCTAGATCCATAGCTCGGGACACCCTACCCCGAGGTCTGACGGTTTTGACACCGACATTGGTGCTTTCATTGAGAGTTCTGCTGTTGGATCGCAAGAAGAATCGATGGCTCAACCGGTCGTTGGAGACCACACCCGCGCCGAGGGCTTCCCCGCCCTGGTCATGTCTTTGTCTTCGGCGGCATATTAGTGCGCGCCAATCCCACTGGTCGCCTTGACCAGATCGAAGGCTTCACCCCCATAAAGGGACTCGCGGGTTCAGGGGCATCGATCCCGGGACCAGCGGACTAACAAGAATCAGGTATCTCTCAGAGTCCGGCCTTGAAGCCCGACTCCGATAGACCGCCCACAAGATCTCCCGCCGAGTCACCGGAGTCTTCGGCACCCCCATGTGCCTCGCCGGTAGACCACTTGGGAAGTCTATTCTGTGCAATGGGAATCTCCGTTATCAAGCCCACGGCCTATGATCGGATAGGGCTTAAGCCCGACGACCGAGAAGTCAACACCCCTCCGGTCACACACCTCGTCGCCGCCGTCAAAGAGGCCCAGGAGGGGCCACAACCTTACAAGCTAAAGACGGTGTACACTCGAGTCTCTAGCTCGAAGTCAGACACCAGCCCAGATGTATGTCCGGACTTGATCCCCAATTCAAGATCCGGCCTCGAGCCGATCCTGTCGCATACCAGTCCGGATGTGAGCCCGCATGATTAGAACTGGACATGACTCAAGCGCCCATCAAGGATAGCCCGGGTCCGCTGCAGGAGGGAATCCTCGAATTTTTCCCACCCACCCACCATACTGAATACTCCCCGGATTCGGGAAGCCCGGACATATGGGACCTCATGTACATCAAACAGCTGCCAAACGAGGCAGTCCATCATTATTGGGCTAGATTTCTACTGGTGAAGAACAGGATAGCGCCTTGCTGTGACAAAGAGATAATTAAAGCCTTCTAGTTCAACTGCAAGGATGAGGGCCTCTTAAATGCCCTCGCACGTCGCCGAATTCAAAGATTTACCGAACTATCAGACATGGTACGCAAGTATTGTGCCATGGAGAACACGTGGAGGGCGCAACAGATGAACATGGGGCTGCCGCCCACCGCGTAGCACGGGAAGTCTCGTATTAAATGAGCATACACACATCGATCACCAGAGCGTGGGCCCGACGAAAAGAAAACTAAGCCTAGATCAGTGCTGGACGAGTTGCTGGATAAACCATGCCCAATACACTCGGTCCTGCTAGACGCAAACCCAACCCACAGACTTCGAGCCTGTTGGGTGGTGAGACAGGTAGCCAAACATGGTGAGTCAATCTTGGGCCTTACACATCCAGATAAACAGTTCGCAGCTTCACCACAGGACCACAATGTCCTTACGGTCTACGAGACATTCGCCTCAAACAATAAAAGGAAAAAGGCTCTTCGAGAGCTCAGCCATATATATCTGATACGTCTCCAACGTATCTATAATTTTTGACTGCTTCATGCTATATTATATTCTGTTTTGGATGATTAATGGGCTTTGTTATACACTTTTATATTATTTTTGGGACTAACCTATTAACCAGAGGCCCAGCCCAAATTGCTGTTTTTTTTGCCTATTTCAGTGTTTTGCAGAAAAGAATATCAAATGGAGTCCAAACGGAATGAAACCTTCGGGAACGTGATTTTCGGAACAAACGTGATCCAGAGGACTTGGACCCTACGTCAAGAAAGCAACCAGGAGGGCACGAGGTAGGGGGCGCGCCTACCCCCCTTGGGCGCGCCCTCCACCCTCGTGGGGCCCACGCTGCTCCACCGACGTACTTCTTCCTCCTATATATACCTACGTACCCCCAAACCAACAGAAGCATCCACGAAAACCTAATTCCACCGCCGCAACCTTCTGTATCCGTGAGATCCCATCTTGGGGCCTTTTCCGGCGTCCTGCCGGAGGGGGCATTGATCACGGAGGGCTTCTACATCAACACCATAGCCTCTCCGATGATGTGTGAGTAGTTTACCTCAGACCTTCGGGTCCATAGTTATTAGCTAGATGGCTTCTTCTCTCTCTTTGGATCTCAATACAAAGTTCTCCACGATTCTCATGGAGATCTATTCGATGTAATCTTCTTTTGCGGTGTGTTTGCTGAGACCGATGAATTGTGGGTTTATGATCAAGTTTATCTATGAACAATATTTGAATCTTCTCTGAATTCTTTTATGTATGATTGGTTATCTTTGCAAGTCTCTTCGAATTGTCAGTTGGTTTGGCCTACTAGATTGATCTTTCTTGCAATGGGAGAAGTGCTTAGCTTTGGGTTCAATCTTGCGGTGTCCTTTCCCAGTGACAGCAGGGGCAGCAAGGCACGTATTGTATTGTTGCCATCGAGGATAACAAGATGGGGTTTATTTCATATTGCATGAGTTTATCCCTCTACATCATGTCATCATACTTAAAGCATTACTCTGTTCTTATGAACTTAATACTCTAGATGCATGCTGGATAGCGGTCGATGTGTGGAGTAATAGTAGTAGATGCAGGCAGGAGTCGGTCTACTTGTCACGGACATGATGCCTATATACATGACCTAGATATTCTCATAACTATGCTCAATTCTATCAATTGCTCAACAGTAATTTGTTCACCCACCATAATACTTATGCTCTCGAGAGAAGCCACTAGTGAAACCTATGGCCCCCGGGTCTATTTTCCATCATATTAATCTTCCAACACTTAGCTATTTTTATTACTTTGCATCTTTATTATAAAAATACCAAAAATATTATCTTATCATATCTATCAGATCTCACTTTCGTAAGTGACCGTGAAGGGGTTGACAACCCCTTTATTGCGTTGGTTGCGAGGTTTTTATTTGTTTGTGTAGGTGCGAGGGACTCGTGCGTGGCCTCCTACTGGATTGATACCTTGGTTCTCAAAAACCGAGGGAAATACTTACGCTGCTTTACTACATCACCCATTCCTCTTCAAGGGAAAACCAACGCAGTGCTCAAGAGGTAGCAAGAAGGATTTCTGGCGCCGTTGTCGGGGAGGCTTACGCAAGGTCAAGTCAAGATTTGGACTCCCGACAATGAGCCATTTCTGGCGCCGTTGCCGGGGAGTCTACGCAAAAGTCAACATACCAAGTACCCATCACAAACTCTTATCCCCCGCATTACATTATTTGCCATTTGCCTCTCGTTTTCCTCTCCCCCACTACACCCTTGCCGTTTTATTCGCCCTCTCTTTTTCGTTTGCCTCTTTTCCGCTTGCTTCTTGTTTGCTCGTGTGTTGGATTGCTTGCTTGTCACGATGGCTCTACCTAGATTTGGTGATCTTCACCTTAAAAGGTTATAAGAGATCGAAAGCAACGTCAGGAGTTTTATGACTTTACAATTTAAGCATAATAATTTCTTTAAGAACGAGCTTAAGGAATAAAAAACTTCATGGGTTATATGAATAAAGAGCTCGATGATATGTCTAAAGAATTTTATGGTTTGAAATCTCAGATTGCTCATCTCGAAAAATTAATAGCTGAAGTTTCGGATAAGCAGGCCACCTTAGTTAATAAGATGGCCGCTAAGCCAGAAAATTTTGAAAATAAATATGAAGATCTAAAAGTTATTGATGTGTCTCCTATTAAATCTTTGTTTTGCAATATGAATCTTTAACAAAATTGTGGGTTTATGATCAAGTATATATAAGTCTCTATAAAATATACGATAATAGTAATAATATAAATATATATAATGTGGTTAAAAATACATTGGGCTGCCGATCTTTAAGAAAAAGCCCATAGGCCGGTATGGGCCTCAAAAAATAAGTTGAAACCACTGTCACCGTATTTCATGGGCTACGCATGTTAAAATACAAAACCTAGGCCTAGCTAATACTTGTTCACCCTCTAGAAAAAAATGATACCAGATCCTCGAGCGAACTGTATTATAGAGGGGGCCGGCGGCACGACTGAAGAAGCACATCAGGAGCGATTTTTTTTCTTCAGTGGATGGCTCTCGATGGCGTTTTTTTACTTGCCTCTGCACCATACAACTTGTATTTTTAGCCTCCCAGTCCATGGTGGACTAGCAGCCCATTTTCTGGGTGGGCCAACCTACAGAAACCAGCACTCGATTTTTCATCAAGCCCCAAAAACAATGTAGTACTCTGTTTGTTTTGAGGCCGAAAACATTACGGCAGGGGTTGAGCGGGGGAGGGGGCAAGACAGAGCAAAAATATTAAAAAGAGCTGATCCGCCGTTGCTACCCTAACAAATCAGGTGCAATTCTTCTCGGGAAGAAGGTGTGACGTTGACACCCACACGTCACATACCCCACAGTAGGCATACTAACAAGTTCACACACAAGCACAACAGAAAAGGTAAACATTCGTATCAAACTCAGGTTCACGGGACACATTCATATTCATAGCCAACATTCACTATCAACAACTCAAAAGATTCATATATACACAAGTTCAGCATGTCTATGGATCCAAATGATTGATAGATCACACAACAATATTCATAGATAATTCACAAAAAGATTCAGATATACACATGTTCAGTATGTTTATGCATCCAAATGATTGAGATCACAGCCAATATGATCCATGGACGAACTTTAATTACCTAGGGTACAGACTGGTAAATGGTGTTCAGTCGGAGGTACTTCTTACTAAAATTAATGCTTGTACGAGTAAACTTTCAAGTACATAAGAGGCAACACAGACAATCTGAACTTTGCTTGTAGGTTTATCCTCAAATTGTGGCCTCGTGCCGAGGGAGGTTTGAACAACTTGGCCACTACTTTCATCCAACTAGTTTACTGGCTCATCTTGGTCCTGTAGCTCGCCAAAATTCTACATTGCAGACTGGTAAATGGTGTTTAGTCAGAGGTACTTCTTGCTAAAATTAATGCGTAGAGAAAAAGAGAAGAGTTTTGCGCGGCAATACAATGTCATGCAGACATCGCTCCATGGCGGGTTCAATGGCAAACCCTCCCCACCCCTCTCCAGATTGTAATCCAGAGGAAGATATATGTTCTGAGGCGGATTCAGACGCCGCTGACCACTCCTATTTACCCCCCAATGTGTTTGCTCTACCTTGGCATGATGATGTTAGTCATATCATGCATATGTTGCCTTGCAGTGCCTACTTTTGACATCATATATGTCATCTGCTTAGTTTAGACATGTTCTGTAATGCCACCTGTTTAGTTTCTATATCATATATGGGAATTATGCAGTCTCATGTCTTTTAGCCAGCCATAATATACGTGAAATGTGCAATGCCATCCTATTTAACCAGGCATCATATATTTGAATGTTATCTTGCCCATCCTTTTATTCATTACATTTCCATTTGTCGACAATGTTTGTACATTAAACTACTCTTCCTGTGAATCAGCCATTTGGGTGGGAGATTGAAAAATCTGGAGTGAAAACAAGGCCTTCAGAGCAGAAAGTGCTACCTGTCGAAGCAGATCTCTTGTTGGGTCCCGATAGCTCCTCAGAGATGGATTCAGAGACAGATGACCAGTCCTATTCCCCCACCGAGGTGTATGCTCTAACTTGGCATGGTTATACTGCTCATATCATGCATATGGTGTCTTACATTGCATAGTTTAGACATCATATACACAATATTCAACACCATGTTCTTAGTTCAGACATCATATCTAATGCCCTCTGTTTAGCATATAAATCACATATGTGAATTAAATGATGCGATCCTGATTACTTAGATAACATGTAGGTGAATTATGTCATGCGATCTTGTTTAGTTATTCATCATATCTTTGAATTATGTTATGCTATGCTATCCAGTTTAGATAGACATCATATATGTGAAATTATGTCATGCTATCCGTTTTAGTTACACAATATACATGTCAACTATTTCATGCCCTCTTTTTTCCACACTATCTATTGCATCTGTCTCTCATACAATGTTTGTACATTCAACTATGTTTCCTGTTTATCAGCCATTTGAATTGGAGCGGGTGATGCCAGCATATAGCGGACTAAAAACACGGTCTTCAAATAAAACAGTGCTACCTCTTGGTGGAGATAGCACCCCGGTCGTACATGCACGAGAACCAGCCCTACCACACATAACCCAAACTCTCGCAGATTGTACCCCTACTGTGATGGACAGAGAACCAGCTTCACCAAATCTAACCCCAACCCCAGCAGATAGTAACCCAGTTCCTGTTGACACAGCACCATCTCCACCACAGAGCTCCCAAACAAGAGCAGTTAGTAAGGCAGCTCCAGTGCCCAAAGGGCCAGTACTACCACGGCGAACCCCAACTCCACCAGTTAGTACGGCTATTCCTGTGGAGGAAGCACAACCAGCTAGTCGTAGTTTAGCATCTATCGCATTTGATGTTGTTAAATCGTATGTGTGTATCTTCCCATCTTGGAAATATTATACTGAAGATGAAGGAAAATGCAAGTTGCAGGTGTTTGTCCAGGAGTTATGTGTAAGTAATGTTATTCATGGCAATTACTTTGCTTTGTCCCATACATCCTACCTCCATGATTGTTATAATACATCAAATTTTCCCATTTTTCTCTATAGAGAAGGACCAATTTGGAAACTCAGGATGAGGTAACCTGTGCTAATACCTCTGCTATCTTCAAGAATGCTTGGTGGCAGTATCAGAATTACCTAAAGAAAATGTACTTCACCGGCAAAGAAACTCATCAAATTCCCTTATGTTCTCCTGAGACACATTTACTGGGAACGCCTTGTTCTGTACTGGTCCCGAACCAAGAATGTGGTAAGGTCTATGAGCTCATTTTCTATTTTAAGTACTATATTGTTGCGTCTTACTGTACTTTGTTCATGTAGAACAAGTGCCTAAACCTGAAGAACAACTGTTCTAATTTAAGATTCCATTGCTATCATAGTTCAAAAAAGTGCTAGGCGTTAATTGTGCGTTTTGCCACCGCCTTGTGCTTTACTGACCAAAGCGCGTGATTATGCGCAGTTATGCACAGATTAAGCGTAGTTATGCGCAATGCGTTTCGCCAACGCCTAGAGCCTAGGCGCGCTTAAGCGCTCGCTTAGGCGCGCCTTTTTTAACTATGATTGCTATCATGCATACTGCTTTCCTCTTGTACCACTGTATTTACTCATACAAACTTAATTTTTAATTGAAGGATCCAATCGAAACTCCAATGGCACAACAGGTATGTTCACGCATGTTTCTTTAACAGGCTTGCTCTTATCAATAGCTCTGTTGATTTCAATTTCAATTGTGTATACAGTTGACTTCTCATATCATGCACATTACTAGCATCACAACAGAGCCAATAGTGTTGTTGTACATGTAGACCCGTGGTACCCATCTGAAATCTTGTTGTGCCGTGTAGTTTCCCACGCTTTGTATTCTTTCACTGCTGCTTTGTCTTGAACTGATATGATTTGAACCGTGTCTCTATTTTGATTTGGCAAGACAATGCAGTGACCATAGGACATAGATATATGTTTGTTTGATGCTTTTATTATGTATTAGTACTTGGCAATAGAAGACTTGGTAGTTTAATCCTGTCCACCTTACTAATGAACTGGTTCACCGAAATGAGTTTCATATACTAGTACGTGCTAAACCTGTTATGTGTCTGCTTGTTTCTTCTTTTAGAATGCTGACAGAATATTGGGGAAGAGTGCCTTATTAAGCAATGGTAAAGGAAGTAATGCAGATAAGGTTCAGGATAGTGACACATCCTTGTTGGTCTCCAACAAAGCTGATAAAACAGCTAAGGAAGACTATCTCGAAGACAGTGAGACAACCCCAAAGTCCTGTCTTGGTTTAGTGTTCGAGTTACTGGCCACTACCGCTTGCACAAGCTATTCAAACTCACTGTCTGAATCAGTTCGGTTTCTTGAGTCTCAACTACAAGCTGAAAGACATCGATCAGCTGTGCTGCGACAAGAAGCGGAAGGACTGTGGAAGTCCCTGGAGCATTCAGATGCATACTTTCTGGTGCAACAGCAAGCGTTGGAGTATTTTAGCGCCAAACAGGACAAAGCTAATAAGCTTGCTAAGCTTATTGCCAGCATGGTGGATACCACGTTTCTTGAGCTCTTCTGAAGTTGTTTCAGTTATGCTCTTGTTTTGCTGCCGCGTTTATTTGCACTGGTAGCCAATTTTGACGGCCAGTGTATGTAATATGCTGCTTTGTTCCCTATATTTGCACTGGTGGCGAACTTTGATGCCTAGTGGATGTAATATGTGTAATAGCGGTAATAGGCTAGCGTTAATTGCTTGCTTATTTATTTCCTTATTGTCTTGTTTAGTTGTTTGCTTGTAGTCATTGCAGTTCTTTTTCTGTGTTTTTCTAGTGGCCACAATAACCTATTTTTGGAAACTAGGCCAAAATAATCATGGCAACACAGGGACTGTTGTAACCATGGGCCTCCTGCGGGCCGTACGATCCATGGGCCTTCTACGGGCCATAGGATCCATTGGCCTTCTATACGAGCCGTACGATCCATGGGCCTTCTACGGGCCGTACAATCCATGGGCCTTTTACGGGCCGTAGGATCCATGGGCCTTCTACGGGGCATGTCATCATTTCGCCAATCATGGGCCATACTATTCGTGGACAATAACGAGCCGTTAATAGGCCGTATTTGATAACTCTATGAAAACAGCCCAACGGGTTTTTTTCGACATGAAAACGGCCCAACGTATTAATGGGCCACAAACGGGCCGACTGTAACCACGGGCTGAATTTGGCCCACAAGCAGAAAATGACAGTAACGGGCCGTAAGTAACCGAATGCTGGAAATGAGCCCAAGAATAAATGGGCCATGAGAAGGCCGAAAGATAACATGGGCTGGAAACGGCCCAACGGAATAATGGGCCATTAATGGGTATAAAGTGATACACTGTTCATTACGGGCCAGTTTTACCACGGGCCGTTAAGGGGCCAAGGGTTACTAAGGGCCTCATATGGGCCGAAAGACGTCATGGGCCATACATGGGCCGGAAGTTAAAACGGGCTGGAATTATATTGGACGGCCCAGATGACGCTACTGGGCCTAATTCGGATAGGCCGTAAACGGGCCCTGGGATAGCGGGCTATAAATGGGCTATATGCGAACAGGTCATTAATAGGCTTGCCGTGGGCTGGCCCGCCACCTTTTGACCAAGTCAAACGGGCCGGCCTTTTCACAGGAATGGGCCTCTGTTGGTCCGTGCCATGTGTCGACGTATCATAGGCGCTTTCGGTCCAATGAGTGGATGGCATCTGTCCCAACGGTGAGCCGACATGTGTTTCCTCCAGCCAATGATGATTTTACACGTGGAAAATCCCCATTGGTCGGGGCTGTTAACGGGTTATCGGATCCAAAACCGGACCCGATAGCTTAACGGCGTTCCGTTACGGTGGATGTCACCCTTGACGAAAGCACTTCTGTGACGCGCGATTTATCGTCATGGAAGTGGACACTTCCGTGATGATAATTTTGGTAATGTCATGGAACACTTCTACGACAGCACATGTATGACTATCTTGATTCTGTCATAAATTTTTCATGGATGTACATGCATGACAGAAAACGTGACATACTATGACAAACACGTATCATCACGAAAGTGTATTTTTTTGTAGTGTGTGGTTGTCAAAACCAAACACATAGACCAACTGGTAGATGACCTACGCCAAACCTTTGACAACCTGCGGGCTTACGACATACGACTCAACCTGGAGAAATGCGTCCCTCGGGGTCCCCGCCGGAAAGCTACTCGGATTCATCATTTCCCATAGAGGAATCGAGGCCAATCCAGCCAAAATTAGAGCGTTGTCTCAGCTCGCAATACCAACAGAGCTCAAGCATGTCCAGAAGCTGGCAGGATGCGTGGCAGCCTTGAGCCCCTTGATTCCTCGGAGAAAAGGCATTGCCACTCTACAAGCTGCTCAAAAAGACCAATAACTTCCAATGGACAGACAAAGCAACTGCGATGCTTGAGGAGATTAAAACACTTCTCGTCGGCAACCCTATCCTGGCCGTACCTAGTGTCGGCGAGCCCATGCTACTATATATTTCAGCCACCAATCAGGTGGTCAACGCGATGCTCGTCGTGGAGCGGGAGTATGAGGGCCACAAGTTCCAAGTCCAGAAGCTGGTCTATTATGTGTCCGAGGTACTTACACCATGCAAATAACGATACCCGCATTATCAAAAGATAGCCTACATGGTTTTTATGGCATCCCGAAAGCTACGACACTACTTTCAAGAATATTTGGTCACAGTGGCATCAGAGGTCCCCTTGAATGATATAATCAACAATAGGAACGCCACGGGCCACATCGCCAAATGGGCCATCGAGCTCCTCCCCTTCGAGATAACATACAAGCCACGCCGAGCCATTAAATCTCAGGTGCTGGCCGATTTTATAGCTGAATGGACCGAGGCCGAACTACCCCGGGAGTACAGTACATATTCACACCGGACAATGTATTTCGACGGCTCAAAGATGTTAGCCAGACTGGGGGCTGGGGTCATCCTAATCTCCCCCACAGGCGACACTGTTCGGTATGTCCTCCAAATAATGTATACAGACTCCAACAACGCAGCAGAGTACGAAGAGCTACTACACGGTCTTCGTATGGCCACGTCAATGGGCGTGCAGTGCCTCGAGGTAAGGGGAGATTCAAACCTGGCGATCTCTCAAGTCAATGGCGAATTCGATGCCAAGGACCCCAAGATGGCAGCATAAAGAAACGCGGTCCTTCGGATATCGTCCCGATTTGAGGGCCTAGAATTTCACCATGTCGCTAGAGACAGCAATCAAGCAGCGGACGTCCTCGCCCGCATGGGCGCCAAGTGCGACCCGGTTCCCAAAAACACCTTCCTCGAGCGGCCCTTTAAGCCCTCCGTGGTGTGGCAGGACGACGTCACCGGCACACCACCCAATGAGCCCACTCACAATGTCTTGCCTGAAAATGAACCGGACGATCATGTCATCGGCGGCTCCGCACTCGAGGAAACACCGTCGGCGTCCTGGGACCAGGGGTGCCCAGACTTGCCTGCCTGCGGCCCATGACGTGGCTCCATCAGCGATCTGGTATGACCCAGCTTCAGGATCAACAACCCAAGACCCTCGCGAGGGGCCAAGCCTCGCGAGGCAGACTACACCAAGACCTCCTCGAGGGACGGCCTTCTCAGGCTGACTCCCGAGGAGCAGAGATCTCTATGCAAAGCTCACCTCGCGAGGTTCAGGTGACGTGAGCCATGACGATCAAGGCCAGGCGGGCGCTAGCGGGCGCAGTGTATCAGTTTCCTCTTTTGTGCTAAGGAGGAAAGCGCAGGCGCGGAGTCCCGAGGAATCAGCCAGAGGTTTCCATTTCGGTGCAACAAGACAAGACCGCCAGGGCAGCAGGACGGAGGTCATCGCCGAGCCCACCACGGCGTCATGACCAGAGGCTTTTGCAGGCGAAGACTAATTTTGTCAGGGTAGCATGTACTAGCTCTCCCCCTTCAAATTTGGTCGTTGTGGGATCCCTTCCCGCCTTACATTTGGGAAGAGGACCAAGGCCACTATAAATAGGACCTAGCCACCACCATAGAGGGGGACGAGACGAGACGAGGAAAAGGGAGGGAAGATCATCCTCACCCTCACCAGCTCATCCGAGCCCAAGAACACTTCTCCTCCTGAGGCTATTTTTCCCACTATACTAGTTCATCCTCAGCCCTTCGAGGCGAATCCACCACAAAGCAGGAGTAGGGTTTTACACCGCAAGGTGGCCCGAACCTGGGTAAACTGCCGTGTCCCTTTTCCATTCGGTTCATCGAGCTAGGCCGTGAGATGAGCGAGTAGGCAGACCGGGAGGACGAGTTCTTCGCACGCACCCCAGAGTTCGAATCTCTCAAGGGTCTGCGGAACCCTGAATCTGACATTTGGCGCGCTAGGTAGGGGTGCATCGGAGCCTCTCTTCCGCCGGTCGACTCGCCACCACTCCACTGCTTCCATGGCTGACGCTCGTCAAGCCCCTGCTGAGCGTCGGGCCACCCTCGCCGCCCGCGTCGCCCAGACGGCGCCTGCCAGCGGGCCTCCCCATCGGTCTCCATCGCTTGTCGCCAACGCCGCCACTGGCCAAACAGGGCACGAGCAGCAAGCTTCGCCGCTGCACCCCTCCGTGCAGCGTGATGGACGCACGGCCACCCCGTCGCTGACTCCGGCTGGTTCATCATCTCATGCTCTTCACGCCCCAGCGAACGCGCAGGCTGTGTTGCTCATGGAGCGCGAGCTCCTGCGCTATCACCCCGTCGACGACCTCTACAAAGACTGGCTGGACCGCATCGCCGAGCTCGTCAGCGCCGCCGGGGGCTCTCATGCACCGTCTCTTTTGCTACCTCACCCATCGCCTGCGGCGGGTGACGTAGCCCACGGATTGCCTCCTCCACCACTCCCTCATTAAGAAGTCGCCCTCGCACGAAGGCGCGAGGCCCCGCGGCGCGACCCGTGATGTCTACTACACAACCTTCTTCTTGTAGACGTTGTTGGGCCTCCAAGTGCAAAGGTTTGTAGGACAGTAGCAAATTTCCCTCAAGTGGATGACCTAAGGTTTATCAATCCGTGGGAGGCGTAGGATGAAGATGGTCTCTCTCAAGCAACCCTGCAACCAAATAACAAAGAGTCTCTTGTGTCCCCAACACACCCAATACAATGGTAAATTGTATAGGTGCACTAGTTCGGCGAAGAGATGGTGATACAGGTGCAATATGGATGGTAGATAAAGGCTTTTGTAATCTGAAAATATGAAAACAGCAAGGTAACTAATGATAAAAGTGAGCATAAACGGTATTGCAATGCTAGGAAACAAGGCCTAGGGTTCATACTTTCACTAGTGCAAGTTCTCTCGACAATAATAACATAATTGGATCATATAAATATCCCTCAACATGCAACAAAGAGTCACTCCAAAGTCACTAATAGCGGAGAACAAACGAAGAGATTATGGTAGGGTACGAAACCACCTCAAAGTTATTCTTTTCGATCAATCCATTGGGCTATTCCTATAAGTGTCACAAACAGCCCTAGAGTTCGTAGTACAATAACACCTTAAGACACACATCAACCAAAACCCTAATGTCACCTAGATACTCCAATGTCACCTCAAGTATCCGTGGGTATGATTATACGATATGCATCACACAATCTCAGATTCATCTATTCAACCAACACATAGAACCTCAAAGAGTGCCCCAAAGTTTCTACCGGAGAGTCAAGACGAAAATGTGTGCCAACCCCTATGCATAGGTTCATGGGCGGAACCCGCAAGTTGATCACCAAAACATACATCAAGTGAATCAATAGAATAACCCATTGTCACCACGGTTATCCCACGCAAGACATACATCAAGTGTTCTCAAATCATTAAAGACTCAATCCAATAAGATAACTTCAAAGGGAAAACTCAATCCATTACAAGAGAGTAGAGGGGGAGAAACATCATAAGATCCAACAATAGTAGCAAAGCTCGCGATACATCAAGATCATATCACCTCAAGACACACGAGAGAGAGAGAGATCAAACACATAGCTACTGGTACATACCCTCAGCCCCGAGGGTGAACTACTCCCTCCTCGTCATGGAGAGCGCCGGGATGATGAAGATGGCCACCGGTGAGGGATCCCCCCCTCCGGCAGGGTGCCGAAACAGGGTCCCAATTGGTTTTTGGTGGCTACAGAGGCTTGCGGCGGCGGAACTCCCGATCTATTCTGTTCCCCGAAGTTTTTAGGGTATATTGGTATATATAGGCGGAAGAAATACGTCAGGGGAGCTACGAGGGGGCCACGAGGGTGGAGGGCGCGCCCAGGGGGGTGGGCGCGCCCCCTGCCTCATGCCTCCCTCGTTGCTTTCCTAATGTGCACTCCAAGTCTCCCGGGTTGCTTTCTTTCCAAAAATAACTTCTCTAGAAGGTTTCATTCCGTTTCGACTCCGTTTGATATTCCTTTTCTTCGAAACACTGAAACAAGGGAAAAACAGGAACTGGCACTGGGCTCTGGGTCAATAGGTTAGTCCCAAAAATAATATAAAAGTGCATAGTAAAGCCCATGAAACATCCAAGACAGATAATATAATAGCATGGAACAATCAAAAATTATAGATACGTTGGAGACGTATCAACCCGCCGCGCAGGGCGCTGGCGCGCGAAGAAGAAAGCTGCCAGGTGGTCCAACGCCCGCAAGGAGAGGCGTGTGCGCTTCCAGCACTGCCGTGTCAAGACCGCGCGCCGCCTATGGCGTTGGTGCGCGAGCTCCAAGATCTAGCTCCACCTCCACGACGGGCTCGTGTGACCACAGCAGGCTGCCGCGCCTTCACTCCCGAGCTTCGCAGCTCGCCTTGGTTCGCTCACCGTGCATGGTGCGCCGCTGTCTAGCGTAGTCAGAGGATAATAGTAGGGACCCACCAGAGTCATGGCAGTACGCAAGCAACTGCCTTGTTATTACAAGCCAAAAAATGCTTCCTCCTAATGGTTTGACATCTGGGTCCCACGCCATTGTCAACGTATAGTCAATAAACGAGAGAATTACACAACGAGTTGCTGACACCAGGGACCCAGCAGGTCGCGCAGTTGTTATTTAGTTTTAGAGACGGAGCAGGGTATCAAAGGGGTTGTGCGAGGGCTGTAGCCTCTCTAGCCTAGGGTTTTATTTTATGTTTACCACATGACGAGCCCAGTTGTTTTTATTTTCTTTCTGAAAATGGCGAGCCCAGTTCTATTTTTTTACAGAATACCCAACCGAGGCCTATTGGGCTGCAAATCTTTCAAGACGATGACGGATGTATTCGCTTTCCCAGAAAATGGGCTATAAGTAGTAAGAAATGGGCTGTAAATTTTAAGAACACAACAAACCGGCAATTAGTTTCAAATTGCTTTTTTTAGGATTTCATGATTTTAAATTTCATTGATTGTTTTTGCGTGGGAATTTAAGTTGGATTTTAAATTGATATAAATTTAATTTTCAAATTGGTTTGAATGTGACTTGAAATTTTGAGATTAAAAAAGTTTGGACCGCACTGAAATATGCAAAGTTTCATTGTATTTTTTAACCGTGGCCAGAATATGGGTTGTAATTCTACAAAAAGAATATGGGCTCCAAAAAAATCCTTAAGAATTAGCAAATGGGCTGTAAAGTATTATAAAGTAGAGAGGCTGACTGTAGGGTCCCATGTGGTCCATGGCCGCACGCATGCAAGTGCCTCCTTATCACGCAACAGAAATGATTGCACCTCCTGACAGTTGGGACCCACCAGCTACATCTTCACACGCAAGGAAGTGCCTGCTTATTACACGGGGAAAAAAGTTTCCTCCACCTGACAGCTGAGACCCACCAGCTACATCTTCGCACGCAAGGAAGTGCCTCCTTATTCCGCGCAAGAAAAATGATTCCTCCCGCTGCTAGGTGGGACCCACCAGATTTGGTGGCTGACTCGTGGGCCTACTAAGTTGACATGTATGCAGGGTTTTGTCAACCTAGTCAACAAACGATTCTAGTAGCAATGACCATTGGATGTTGATCCAACGGTCATGTTGCTTCTTCAACCTCTGATCTTTGTGCTCCAGCCGCCCAAACCAGCGCCGGCGGGACCGCCTGCTCCTGCCTCCCGTGGCCGGTTGTGCTGCCACCGCTGGCCATGCCATCTCTCTACTCACCCACACCTCATGTTATTCTCCGGCGACGACAGCCTCACACCGCAGCCGAACCAGTCAACCCTCGTACTCCCCTCCACGTGGGCATTCGCTACTGGGTGTTCCCCAGGCTCCGTGCCGTTCCCTTCCTAGCCTCGTTGTCATCCGCCACCTTGGTGCTCTTGGCGCGGCGTGGTCAACGAATGACAACCATCGGAAGACGACTGTACACGGTGACGCTGGCAGCTGGACCCACCAGCTACATCTTCGGATGCAAGGAAGTGCCTCCTTATTACGCACAAAAAAATGATTCCTCCCCCTGATAGCTGGGACCCACCAACTATATCTTCGCACGCAAAGAAGTGCCTCCTTATCCTCCCTGACAGCTGGGACCAACCCGGTCGAAGCGTACGTAGCATTGTCTGTCTGGTCGCGAATGTGTACGTAGCGTTGTCGTAGTACAGGCCGGCCCCTATGGAGCAGTCCATGCAGTCCCGCCTAAATTGAGTACATGTACGTATAGCCACGCTGCCAAAAATACAGGCACGTATGCACATACGGCCGGGGTCTCGAACATGTACTCACGCATACGTACGGCCAGGGCTCATGTACATGGATAGGCATCGGACGACAGCAACGGCCACCTGTTCATCGGTAGCCAACCGGCTGGGTCGGAATAGAGGAAACATCGTCGTGTTCACCGGGAGCCAAGCGACTGGGTCGAAACGCATCATGTTCATCGGGAGCGAAGCCACTGGGTCGAAACGAGTGTTGTTCATCGGGAGCCATTCGGCTTGGACAGAACAGCCGAAACGGGGTCTGACGTACCGCAAAACGGAGGAAACGATCTTTTATTCGACCACGTATGGTTGAGACGGGGCTCTGTTGATCGGGAGGGGTCCGGCGTACCGCAAAACGAAGGAAACAAACTTTTGTTCGAGCGCCTATGGTCGAAACGGGGTCCTGTTGATTGGGAGGGGTCTAGCGTACCACAAAATGAAGGAAACAGACTTCTCTTCGACCACCTACGGTTGAAATGGGGTCCTGTTCATCGTGAGGGGTGTGGCGTACCTTAAAACAAGACTCCACATGCTACTGTTCATCCATCGTCTAGCTACTGCCTCTCGCTCCAACCTCCACGGGGGTACTGTTCATCCACCTTCATCCTCCAGGCTCCACCGGCTACTGTTCATAGAGCCTCCATGGGGTCCTGTTCATCCACCCCCAACCGGCTTGGATGTGGAGGCCTCCTCGGGGTCCTGTTCATCCAGCGGCAATCGCCTACTACCACAGGACCTGTTCATCCAACCCCCACCAGGAACTGTTCATCCAGAGCCAACCAACCGGCTTGACTCACCACAGACTCATTCTACGTACCGCGTGCATGGTAGCATGGTCACTGTTCATCGAGAGGCAACCCAACACCGGCTAGCTACATCTCACACGGGGGCTCGATCAGCTTCAGTAAGCAGCAGCAGTGATCGATCGCTCGGGTTCAGTTAGTAGCAGTAGCGAAAGAATCACGATCGGGTTCAGTCAGCAGCGAATGAATTGCTCAGGTTTAGTTAACAGCAAGGGATCGATCGCTCGGGTTCAGTAACATAGCTAGTGCGATCGCTCGGGCTCAGTTAGCCAATGCCCTCGCACACACGCGCCGTATGAGAGAAATACGCAAACGACAATGCATCGTTAGGCCCCTACCACCCACCGTAACCGGGAACTCCCTGATATTTTCTTCGCCCTCGCTTCTACCACGATTTTTTCCGTCATGGACGTCCCAAAGAATTTCATGCAGGTGCGTCTCTGGCCTGCCCAGAATGAAAAGCCCATTTTCTGTCATGATTTTTTGTCATAAAAGTAGGATCCCACCACATCTATGATGTTACGTGTTTTTGTCACAATTATCATCATAGAAGTGTCATAAGCATGACAGGAAAACTTTTTGTTCGAGCCTAAATTTCACAGATATGTCTTTTTTTTGTAGTGTGCGGATGAAGCCGTGGTAGATGGTGGCAAAGGTATATTTCTTGGAGTTAGGCTAACTTCTCACCAGGATTCGGAACATGGCACGAACGGGATTTCTCCCGAGTCTAAGTAACAAACCTTCTTGGAATTGAAGATGTGGCTCGATGACTACTCGGTTACGCATTATCGTCCACACAAGGTGGTTCACACGGATGTCAATGTGCGTTACACGGTTGGATGTGAGGAGGACTGATGTCCATGGATTGTGCGTGCAAGACCATGGAAAGGAGGGCCCACGTGGCACATAGTGAGTTGTGTACCAAGTCACATGTGCCGAGGCAAGAAGGTGGATGGCAAGGTTGTGTCCCAAAACCACAGACAACTCACGTCTGAATTCATCGCTTACAGGCTTTGCAACTCAATATCCTCACTTCCAACTATGAGCATTCAACAAGTCATGGACCTTGTGAAAGCCATCTTTCATTACAAGGTGAAATGAGGCAAGGCATGGAAGGCAAAGCAAGCCGCATTCAAGATGTTGTATGGCAGTTGGGATGAAGCATGCAACCAAATCCCTATGTTGTTGTTAGCTATGTTCCAATTTACATGTTTTTTCACATGTTCTTCTTGTCATTACTAACTATTATGTTTCTATCATCGTAGGTATGGCGGCTTCTCAACCCAACAAACCAACAATGAAGGGGGTGGAGGAGAAGGATGGGGAAGGTGACATGGCAGGGTGGTGGGAGAAGGCTGCGAGGAAGCTGAGAGAGGAGGATGCAGCCGCATTAGAGAAGAAGAAGCAACATGAGTTAGAAGCCTCAGGATCTACACTGTGTGATATGGTGCCTGAGAGCAAGATGTTGCACGTACACTTAGAAATTTTTTGGCCCCAGAATCTGCCTGTAACCTTCTGTTGCTCTCTGGACTACATGTCAAGATGTGCGACGCCTTGCTCTTAGACACCACACCACACTGTGCACCGCCTGGCTGCACTGTGTGTTGTGGCGTCTGAGAGCAAGGCGTTGCACGTACACTTAGATTTTTTTTGGCCCCAGCATCAGCCTGTAACCTTCGGTTGCTCTCTGGACTGCATGTCCAGATGTGTGATGCCTTGCTCTCAGGCGCCACCACACAGTGCAGCGCCTGACCCTTAGGCGCTGCACTGTGTGGTGCAGCGCCTTGGTGTTAGGTGCCATGCATTTGTTAACTGCAAAATCAGAAAAGTGACTATTGGATACATTTTCATTCAACATTTTGATTAATGATAGATAACATGCATCCCAAATACCACATTAAGGAACAACATTATCACAATTTCAACATCACTTCAACTTGAACAAAGACAACAAGTTCAACATCACTAAGAGGTACCGTCACTTCGAATTCAACAAAAACAAGTTCAACATCACTAAGAGTGCTACAAGTTCATCAACATGAGAAAATGACAACTAGTCGAGTTACATAAGAAAATGACGACGACTAGTTCCTTCCACGCTTATTGCTGCCTCTTCCCCTCTTGACGGCTATCTTCTCCTTCCTAGAAGGAGCAACCGGCTCCGGATCCTCCTCCTCCACCTCGTTCACATAATCATCCAAGCTCGCCATCCGCGAGGTGCCACCGACCGTCCTCTTGCCTTTATTGTTGAACTCTTTGGGCGTGTACCGATCGATTGCCATCCTAGGCTTTAACATGTATGCTGACCGAACTTGATAGTTCTGCAAGGTCATGTCATCATCAACCTATCATAAAAGCAAACGATATGGTAAAGAACGTGCGTCATGATGAAGTTAGCAATGCACCAAAGAGATGAATATGTGCTATTGTCATACCTATTGGGTGAGCACACCCTCACCTCCAGATGAGTTGTCGACGTATTCTCATCCTCCAAATGAGTCCCATGCTCAGATTGGGGATCAGAGGGTGTAGTGGGCCTAGGCAACGTAGGTTCTGAGTATTCGGGGTCACGGCCACCGACAAGGTTGGAAAACCGCCTTAACCTTTGGCCCTGACGCTGTAACATGGACAAGTGAATACGATATCAAACTTAGCAACATATGTAACATGGACAACTGAATGAGATTTATACCTTAATGAATGCTCGAAGGCACCTTCCTCTTTGCCTTTTCCAAGCGGGGTTGTTTCCAGAATAGCCTGGCTTTTATTAGCTGATTTCTTGATCTGGTTGCCCTGTGGACGGGAATGACATAAAGATGTTAGTCAAGCAAAGATGTAATATGGCCAATAGTGAAATGCAGAGGGGAACACTTTACCAGAAAGTTCATCACTGGAGAATAAGGGACTCGGGTCCCTTCCTTGACATATTTGTTGTATTTGTGCTGGGATAGCTCATCAAAGACAATGGGATCTTCCAAAATCTCCTCACCATACGTCGGCTTGCATAACTCCACATGAGTACTTGCAAGATACCATTTCAGGTAATTGTTGAACGCAAGTGGGTAGTGCTCACGAAGCTTGGATCCTGCAGTAGCCCGAGCTTGCTCCACACTAAGCTCGAACATGGTGACATACTTCTTATGATGTTTGTCCCAGTCCTTGATCTTTCGCTACTTTTTCATATCCAACCTGCATGTTAAAACATCAAATATTAGCCCCATCAAAAAGGACCTAACAATGCTAAGTGCACAAGGTTAATTCTATCTTACCTGTGAAGCGCTTTCTCTGTGTCATGCCATTCTGATGGGTGAGCCTGGAACAAACCAAACTGGCGGTAGATACGATGCGGCATGTGAAGCTCAATCGCCCAGTTGCATATGAGTGGGCACCGCATAAGCCAAAGATGCCTATCCCGCATGCACATCGGATTCAAGATGAAATCTCCTGCATTACCTAATCTATCGCTAGCGCCATATGGCTCCCGTTCCACCTGCAACATAGCACAACAAGCAACATTGATGTCGAGTTCTCATGAAAGCATGAGAATGAGTGAAGCAGTGTGAATGCTTACCTGCTCAGCAGTAATCGTGTCCAACTCGTTGGTGTACTGCCTATACATCATAGTGACATCGCTAGTCTTCTCGGTTACCACATCCCACTTCTAAGCCCAGGTGGGGAGCCGTAGTTCATCGCCGTGGTCATCCCAAGCCCTGTACGTTATGTCCTTCAGGCGTCCGGCCGGCAAGCGCTCCCAGCTCCATACAGAAAGTACGAGCATACAACCACCAATACATCCATCCTTTGAGATCCTACAACAAGCATCGTCCAACTGCACATAAAGGAAAATGTGGTTCACTTAGAACAAAATTGCAATGATAATGTTGCAATGAAGTGAAAACAAACAACTGACTACCTGTCGGTACAGGTAGGCCAGTGCCACCAAACCCCGACTCCATTGGTTGTCGAAGACGGTGAGCGCCTTAAGCCACATCCATGGAGCGTTCTTGCTAGTGGCGTCAGCAAACAAAGTCCTGGAGATAACGTACCACATGTAGACACGAGCATATGTCTGCACCACATCCTCATTAGCATCTTGAGGGCAATGCGCAAAGTTCGCAACAATCCAGGTGAATGGAGCTCCGGCTCTTTCCTTCTTATCCCCTCACCTACTGGAGCCTCTGCAGGAGACATACCAATAAGGGCCTCCATCTGCTGGCACTACCGATCGGAATCGGTGCTCATACAGAGAGTCTTCCCCTCGATGGGAAGACGGTGATCAAGGCGACATCCTGGAGCGTCATGGTCATCTCCCCGGTCCATAGATGGAAGTTGTGTGTCTCCATCCTCCACCAATCAACCAGCACAGTGATTACTGCAGCATTGAGGTTCGGCGTCGACCGGCTGACCAGCTGAATGAACGGGAGGAGTCATGTCTGCCTGATGTATGGTGTGTACCGCTCATCGTAGGGCATGACACCACAAGAGACACCGTGAGACCGAATCTTCAAAGGTTGAAGAAACTGCAAACAAGCAAGCCAGAGTATTAAATATGGGGCATGTCTATTTGAACTAAACACAAATTCCAAAATACCAACTAATATCATTATTACCTTCTTCATATCTGACATAAGTAGGCCCGGAGTTGAGTGTCATAAAAACCATCGAGAAGCCAAACCATCCTACAAATTTTAAACAAAAACAATCCATGAGAATTATTTACAATAAAAGCATGTCAACAATGATCACAAAAATGTTATGTATTGACAACAATATTGGGTTGCACAATGGAAGCATTATCTACAATACTCACTCAATATTGGGTTGATAATTATCATCTCAAATATAATCTACACAAACATGCCAACATGTATATTGTCAAAGCTGTTTCAAATCCTTATGGATGAAGGAAATATGCCCTAGAGGCAATAATAAAGTTATTATTTATTTCCTTATATCATGATAAATGTTTATTATTCATGCTAGAATTGTATTAACCGGAAACATAATACATGTGTGAATACATAGACAAAAAAAGTGTCACTAGTATGCCTCTACTTGACTAGCTCGTTGATCAAAGATGGTTATGTTTCCTAGCCATAGGCATGAGTTGTCATTTGATTAACGGGATCACATCATTAGGAGAATGATGTGATTGACTTGACCCATTCCGTTAGCTTAGCACTCGATCGTTTAGTATGTTGCTATTGCTTTCTTCATGACTTATACATGTTCCTATGACTATGAGATTATGCAACTCCCGTTTACCAGAGGAACACTTTGTGTGCTACCAAACGTCACAACGTAACTGGGTGATTATAAAGGTGCTCTACAGGTGTCTCCAAATGTGACGCCCCCGATTTGACCGTACACTAATCATGCACGCAAATGTGTACGATCAAGGTCAGGGACTCACGAGAAGATATCACAACACAACTCTACAACATAAATAAGTCATACAAACATCATAATACAAGCCAGGGGCCTCGAGGGCTCGAATACAAGTGCTCGATCATAGACGAGTCAGCGGAAGCAACAATATCTGAGTACAGACATAAGTTAAACAAGTTTGCCTTAAGAAGGCTAGCACAAACTGGGATACAGATCGAATGAGGCGCAGGCCTCCTGCCTGGGATCTCCTAACTACTCCTCGAAGCCGAACTCCATGTAGAATCATCCTCAGGATCTCTAGCTCTTGGACTCCAGCATCTGGTTGCGACAATCAGGTATAGAAAGGGGAAAAGAGGGAGAAAAGCAACCGTGAGTACTCATCCAAAGTACTCGCAAGCAAGGAGCTACACTACTTATGCAATGGGTATATGTGTAAAGGGGCATGTCAGTGGACTGAACTGCAGAATGCCAGAATAAGAGGGGGATAGCTAATCCTGTCGAAGACTACGCTTCTGGCCATCTCCATCTTGCAGCATGTAGAAGAGAGTAGATTGAAGTCCTCCAAGTAGCATCGCATAGCATAATCCTACCCGGCGATCCCCTCCTCGTCGCCCTGTTAGAGAGCGATCACCGGGTTGTATCTGGCACTTGGAAGGGTGTATTTTATTCAGTATCCAGTTCTAGTTGTCATAAGGTCAAGGTACAACTCCGGGTCGTCCTTTTACCGAGGGACACGGCTATTCGAATAGATAAACTTCCCTGCAGGGGTGCACCACATAACCCAACACGCTCGATCCCATTTGGCCGGACACACTTTTCTGGGTCATGCCCGGCCTCATAAGATCAACGCGTCGCAGCCCCACCTAAGCACAACAGAGCGGTCAGCACGCCGGTCTAACCCTATGCGCGCAGGGGTCTGGGCCCATCGCCCTATGCACACCTGCACGTTGCGTACGCGGCCGGAAGCAGACCTAGCCTAGTGGCGTTCCAATCCAATCCGGCGCGCGCCACTCAGTCGCTGACGTCACGAAGGCTTCGGCTGATACCACGACGCCGGGATACCCATAACTACTCCCGCGTAGATGGTTAGTGCGTATAGACCAAATGGCCAGACTCAGATCAAATACCAAGAACTCGTTAAGCGTGTTATGTATCCGCGAACGCCGACCAGGGCCAGGCCCACCTCTCTCCTAGGTGGTCTCAACCTGCCCTGTCGCTCCGCCATAAAGTAACAGTCGGGGGCCGTCAGGAACCCAGGCCCACCTCTACCGGGGTGGAGCCACCTGTCCTTTCAGCCCCCTCATCAGAATCACTTGCGGGTACTCCTCGAGCCGACCCGACTTTAGTCACCACATGTGTCATGTATAGAGTATATAAGTATATACCCGTGATCACCTCCCGAAGTGATCACGGCCCAGTAGTATAGCATGGCAGACGGACAAGAATGTAGGGCCTCTGATGGAACACTAGCATCCTATACTAAGCAGTAGGATAGCAGGTAAGGGTAACAACTGTAGCAACAATGACAGGCTATGCATCAGGATAGGATTAACGGAAAGCAGTAACATGCTACACTACTCTAATGCAAGCAGTATAGAGAAGAATAGGCGATATCTGGTGATCAAGGGGGGGGCTTGCCTGGTTGCTCTGGCAAGTAGGAGGGGTCGTCGACTCCGTAGTCGAACTGGGCAGCAGCAGTGTCGGTCTCGTAGTCTACCGGAGAGAAGAGGGGGAAGAAACAGTAAATACAATGCAAACATAAGCATGACGATGCGTGACATGACAATGAGCGGTGCTAGGTGTGTCCTAACGCGACAGTAGGTGGTACCGGCGAAGGGGGGGAACATCCGGGAGGTATTCCCGATGTTTCGCGTTTTCGGACAGACGGACCGGAGGGAGAAAGTTGCTAGTTCGATAGGTTAGGGAGGTGTGGTGGACGAACGGACTGCATATTCGGATTCGTCTCGTCGTTCTGAGCAACTTTCATATAGAAAACATTTTCATCCGAGTTACGGTTTAAAAGATATGAATTTTCAAAGTTTATTTGAATTTCTGGAATTTTTTGAATTACGAAAAAATGAATTATGACGTCAGCATGAGGTAATGCTGACGTCAGCAGGTCAACAGGTCGGCTGACCAGTCAAACCAGACAGGTGGGTCCAGTGGGACCCACATGTCAGCCTCTGTTAGTCTAACAGTAAGTTAAACTAATCTAACAGTCTAATTAGAGGGGTGGGCCCCATATGTGAGTGAGTGATTACTTAATATAATTATTTTTATTTATAAAATAATTGCTAGACTAATTAACAGAAGGGGGGCCCACATGTCAGTGGCTGGGCCTGCCCAGTCAGCACGTTGACGGGTTGACCCAGTCAACGGGGCCCACGGGGCCCACTGGCATTGGCACTGGGGTGGCCCCAGGCCAGCCACGTCGGCGGCCGGCGCCGGAGCGACTCCGACGAGCCAAACGCGGCGGCGCGGCTCGGGAGGGGCGCGGGTTTCGCGCACAGGGGGTCTGCGGGGTTGTGGCTGGGCGCGTTCGACGCGGCTCGGCGCCGCGCGTCCAACGGTGGTGGCCGGAGTGGCTGGAACGGGCGGGGGCGAGCGCTTCGAGCTCGCCGGCGGCGAGGTGCTTCGGGCTGGGGCGGGTGCGGCGTTAGAGCGCGCGAGCGGCCGAACTAACAAGCTAGGCGGGTGCGGCACGATGCGGCCGAGCTAACGGGCCTACGCCCATGACCAAATGGTCACCGGAGACCCGCCGGCGACGAGCTCCGCGGCGCTGCGTTCGGGCGCGCGTGGGGAAGCAGCTAGGGGGGCACGCGAGAGAGAAAGGACAGGGGAGGAGGGGGGAGAGGCTCACCGCGCGGCACACGGAGGCCGGTGAGAGGCTTAGGAGCAGCAGGTCGGCGCCGGGGAAGAAGGGGGTCGCCGGCGTCCGAAGTTGAAGACGAGCTCGGTGTGCTCGTTGTAGGGGCTCCGGTCTCCAACGGGCTGCACCAGACGAAGCATCGGGCGACGGCGGTCCTTGGAGACAACGTGGGGCGGCGAGGTGGGCACGGTGGCCGTGTGAACGACGGGAACGGCGGCGACCGCGTCGGGCGTGGGGAAGGAAAGAGCAGCGCGGATCTGGGGGGGAAGAGAGAGGCGCAGGGGCCGAGAGGTGAGCGGGGGTGAGTGGGAGAGGGGCCCGAGGAGGCGGGGGGAGCTGGCGTCCTTATCCTTCCCGTCGCCGGCGAGGGGGTGCGGCGGGGACTGCCCCTGTTCCGACCCCGGTCGGGGGAACAGGGAAGGGGGGCGAGTGGGAGAGGTGGGCTGGGCCGGGGGTCGGCCCAGTTGGGCCAGGGGTGCTGTGGGGGGGGCTTCTCCTTTTTCTTTTTCTTTGTCTGTGTTCTTTTGCATTTTCTTTTTATTTGTTTATTTTCTTTTCTGTTTTATTTATTTTAGTTAGCAAAACAGTTTACAAAAATACAACCCCTACTCCTAAATTAGCATCATAGCATAGGCCACCTACTCCAAAAAGTTTGGTGATTATATAAAGTAGATTAACATTTGTTTAGTATTTAAAAGCATTTAAATAATTGTTTTGCTGCTGTTTTTACTTACTATAGTGCAGTTAAATACTTTACAAAAGTGTGGTTTCTTCACCAATATTTAATATGGACTATTTGGCTCACTCCGAACATTTTAGTTTTAATATTTGTAAACTTTTATTATTTGCTTTTATCTAAATTTTGAATTTGTTTCGGTTCTGAACTATCGAGAGTTTATCAGTAGTAAACGGGGTGACGTGGCATCGTTAACGTGGGATTACTGTAGCTTAATTATCCGGGCGTCACACCAAAGGTACTTGTTGGGTTGGCGTATTTCGAGATTAGGATTTGTCACTCTGATTGTCGGAGAGGTATCTCTGGGCCCACTCAGTAATACACATCACTATAAGCCTTGCAAGCATTGTGACTAATGAGTTAGTTGCGGGATGATGTATTACGGAACGAGTAAAGAGACTTGCCGGTAACGAGATTGAACTAGGTATCGAGATACCGACGATCGAATCTCGGGCAAGTAACATACCGATGACAAAGGGAACAACGTATGTTGTTATGCGGTCTGACCGATAAAGATCTTCGTAGAATATGTAGGAACCAATATGAGCATCCAGGTTCCGCTATTGGTTATTGACCGGAGAGGTGTCTCGGTCATGTCTACATAGTTCTCGAACCCGTAGGGTCCGCACGCTTAACGTTACGATGACAGTTATATTATGAGTTTATATGTTTTGATGTACCGAAGGTTGTTCGGAGTCCCGGATGTGATCACGGACATGACGAGGAGTCTCGAAATGGTCGAGACATAAAGATTGATATATTGGAAGCCTATGTTTGGACATCGGAAGTGTTCCGGGTGAAATCGGGATTTTTCCGGAGTACCGGGAGGTTACCGGAACCCCCCGGTAACTTAATGGGCCTTAGTGGGCCTAGGTGGAAGAGAGGAGAGGAGGCCAGGGCAGGGCCGCGCGCCCCTCCCCCCCCAGTCCGAATAGGACAAGGAGAGGGGGGGCGCCCCCCTTCCTTCCTCCCCTCCACCTCTTCCCCCCCTCTCTCCTAGTCCAACATGGAAAAGGGGGGAGTCCTACTCCCGGTAGGAGTAGGACTCCTCCTGGCGCGCCTCTCCTCCTTGGCCGGCGGCCTCCCCCTTGCTCCTTTATATACGGGGCAGGGGGGGCACCTCTAGACACACAATTGATCAACGATCTTTTAGCCGTGTGCGGTGCCCCCCTCCACCATATTACACCTCGATAATATCGTAGCGGTGCTTAGGCGAAGCCCTGCGTCGGTAGAACATCATCATCGTCACCACGCCGTCGTGCTGACGAGACTCTCCCTCAACACTCGGCTGGATCGGAGTTCGAGGGACGTCATCGAGCTGAACGTGTGCTGAACTCGTAGGTGCCGTGCGTTCGGTATTTGATCGGTCGGATCGTGAAGACGTACGACTACATCAACCGCGTTGTGTTAACGCTTCTGCTTTCGGTCTACGAGGGTACGTGGACAACACTCTCCCCTCTCGTTGCTATGCATCACCATGATCTTGCGTGTGCGTAGGAATTTTTTTGAAATTACTACGTTCCCAACAATGGAAGCATATATTGTCAAATCTAGGGTTATAAATCATCTATAAATCAAATCCCTATGGAAGAGCATACGTGATTATTAATTCAAATGTACACACAAATTCCTATGTATGTGATTTACAATACAAATCAACAACATGATGTTCCCCAATGTTTACAAGTAATCTACATAGGCTAAATCAACACACATTCAATCTATTTCCCATAGAAATTTCAAATCAATCAAAACTAGGGTTTCATCACAAACACGAAGAATGGGGATGGTATTTTGGATAGAAAGAAAGGGATTGGAGGAGATTACCTTCTAGGATGGATTGGGCAACAAATCCACGGACGAAATCTTCAAATCTGAAGTTCTTTGGACAGAGGATTGATAGGGGGAGTGGAGAGAGCCGCTGCTGCCGTCTCTGTTCCAACCACTGGAACGGATGGATGGGGATGGGGAAGGGCCGGCCCGCTGCGGTTACTAAGTCAGCATGCAGCGCCTATGCGCTAGGCGCTGCACATGGCTGTGTGGCACCTACTCTCTAAGCGTTGCACGGCCAGGTGTGGGGCCATGCCTGGACCAGGGATGCCACGCTGACCGGACGTGCAGCGCCTTAGAGCTAGGCGCTGCACAGTGGGGTGCATCGCCTTGCTGTCGGGCGTTACATGAAAGGGTCAGTTGAGCTATTTTTTTTAAGCAGTTCACACTGTGGATGCTCCCACCAGCATAGCACGGTCCCGTGACCGGACACATGCCGCTCCAGCACTGGTGCTCGGCCTCACCCACTAAACTGCACTGCTCTGTACTAACGTCGTACCGAATCCCTGCTATCGCGGGCCTCAAATCCGTCAATGGCGTCCACGCCCTCCCTCACCCTCCTCCTCGCTCTTCTGCTGCCCCTCATCCCTCTCGCCGTCGCAGCTCCGGAGAAGCACCTCGTGACCCACCTCCCGGGCTTCGACAGCGCCCTCCCATCCAAACACTACGCCGGGTACATAACCGTGGACGAGAGCAATGGCAGGAGGCTGTTCTACTACCTGGTGCTGTCGGAGCGTGATCCGGCCATCGACCCCGTCGTGCTCTGGCTCAGCGGCGGCCCCGGCTGCTCCAGCTTCGACGGATTCGTCTACGAGAACGGTCTGGATTGATCTTATTCTTACCTCTCTTCCGGACCGGCAGTTTCTTTTGTTATCTTCTTGTGATTTTGGCTGGGATGACCCGTCCGGTGCCCTGTTCTTTGCTCAGGTCCCTTCAACTTTGAGCGCGGAAGCACTCCCGGAGGGCTGCCCAAGCTGCAGCTCAATCCCTACAGTTGGTCAAAGGTAATCCGCATACCTGAACACAGTTTAGGAGCACAGGCCTATCCCGCAGCAGCCTGCCCAGAATTTAGGAGTACTAATCTTGTTCAGCTCTACTAAATTGTCATAGAACGAGCAGTGTTTTTTTCCATGCCAAGTGATTGAATAAATGTGTCATTAAACTAGAGTAACTAGGTTTCAAGCATGATGTACCTGGACTCCCCTGCCGGTGTTGGATGTCATACTCATTGAACAAATCGGATTACAAAACAGGTGACTTGAAAACCGCAGCCGATGCGCATATCTTCCTTTTGAAGGTAATAATCTCTGCTTCAGTTGCGATTATTTACATGACATAATGCAAGAAACTGGATGCTGATTTTACTCGTTGTTGCAGTGGTTCGAGTTATACCCGGAGTTTCAGTTGAACCCATTCTACATTTCCGGAGAGTCATATGCAGGGATATACATGTTAGGTTGATCTCTCTCCCGTTCGAACCCAACGGGTCGAACGGGCCCCTGACTCGCGCCCTGATCGGGGGCGCCCAACCAAACCATGGTTGGTGGGCCCCTTGACCCGCGCTATATAAACAGAGATGGGGGCCGGGGCACGACCTACGAGGTTAATCGCTGCCACAATCCCCACCGACACTCCCTACCGATCTAGGGTTAGCGCGGTGCTCACGGGAAGCTCCACCGCCGCCGCCATACACTCTCTGTCATCACCGCCGTCGCCATCCACCATTGCCACCTCGGCGGGATCATTGACTCAGAGAGAAGGTAGGACTACCGGATCTAATCTAGCCTAGTGATCCAAGAGTCCATCAATGGTATCAGACTGGCTAGGATATAGATTGATTTCGGTACAAAGGTAAAACAGAGAAAGACAAAAGAAATCCCCTCCCCCAAGAACCCTAGACAGGGCAAAGAATGAATCCTCCACGGAAAAAGTAGCGCCGCCGCAAGGCCGCGCCGTTCCTCTCGATCCGGACGGGCATCGGCAAGCCGAGCCGTTCGGAAGAAGAACACACCCTGCAAAGGGCAAAGGGGCACCGCAGCCACACCGTTCGACGGCGGCGCGCTTCCGCTGAGGGAAACGCGTCACCGGCGAAGGGGAGGCAACGGCGCCACGGATCGTCGCCGGACGCAAAGGGAAGGGCTCAGTCGAGCCTCACTCGCCTCTCTTTGCCACTGGATTCGGTGGATGGGGCGAATGGAAAAGGGAAGGCCTGCTCGCGCGCGGCTCGCGCGGTGCGGTGGCTTCACGCCGTCGCCGGCGGAGCACCAACCCGGCTGCAGGGGAGCAGAGGGCTTGGCCGCGCCTCACTGCCGCTCTTTCTGTCAGAGCAAGGGGGAAAAGAAAGGGGAAAGGAGGGGAAAGAGAAGCGGCGCGGTGGCGCTCGTCGCCGTCGCCGGCGACGCGGCGCGGTGGCCGTCACCGGCGGCCAGGGGCGGCGCGGCACGGTGGTGCGGCGACCGACGCGGTGCGCTGACCCGCGGTCGGATCGAGAGAAGCACCGAGCGGCGCGCGCGGGGGGAAACTCGCTAGGGTTACGCTCGATTCGATCGGAGCGGCTGTTTTGTTCGTCCGATCCGCGCGCTGGACCGTCGGATGAAATCCGACGGCCAGGCAGCAAACCCTAAGCCGCGCCAGGCCAAGTGGGCCGAAAGTGAAGGCGGGCGTAGCCGCGCAGGCGCTGGGCTGTGGCTGCAGCTGCGGGCGGCCCAGGCCGGGTCGAGGCGGCTCGACTCGCGCGAGCGTGCGGGGGAGCAGGCCGTGGGCCGCTGCGGGTCTCCCGCGCCAGGCCGAGGTCGGGTGGAGCTGCCATTTTTTATTTTCGTTTTAATAGTTTTTAGGCAGTTTTCTAATAGATTTTCTATGCAATTTTTCACCCAACGAAATTTTGTTTAGAGTACAAAAAAGTAAAAGAAAATGTTCTGAAAAGTAAACAGAAAAGTTTCTGAAAATGAAAATAGAAAATTTTCAGAAAAATAAATGTTCATGAATTTTACAAAGAAAATAATAAAGTTCATGAATTTTTATTTGATCAAAGAAAAGTTTCTGTAAAGAATAAAAAGTTCATGAATTTTTTATTCATGTTTTTCCGCTGCGTAAATAATTAATAGTGCTCTTTTACGAAGAAAATAAAAGTTTAGATAGAATTAAGTTTTTAAGAGCATGTTAAAGTGATTATTAAAATGAATATGGTTATGTTATTTTTATGACCAACGTTGTTAATAACATGATCATGTTTATTATTGAAAATAAAAGTGCTCTTTTAAAAGTGAATAGAACTAAAGTAAAAGATTAAATTGTTGCTTCTGTAATGCATTTTTTAACCAACTGGTTAAAATTGCTTAGAGAGTAAAAGAGTACAGATTGTTTTTTGAATAGAATATTGTAAAGTTTCCGCTGCAAAGTAAAAGTTTTATCCTCCGATTAAATTGGAACCAACGGGAAAGTTTAATTGGAAGAAATGCTCTAAGCAATGTTTTTCCCCTGTGGGTGAAATAAGATGCAGATAGTTTCCGCTATGACAAAGGAAAAGATATTTGTTTTAAAGTTAAAAATATGGTATTGTTATTTTCTGACCAACGTTGATGATAACAGTGCTATAATTCTATGAGTCTTATGTTCAAAGTTTAAATCTCTGATAAATTTGGTATCAAAGTGATCAACTTTTTAGAGAACGGATAAAGATCAAGAAATGCTCTTGAACTAGAGAAATGTATATTGCTTGTTCCCGCTGCAATAAAGTTGATGATGATGATTAATTCTTAGCAAAGTTGTTTAATAAAAATACTATCATCACATTGTTTATGAGTTATATGCATTATTTCCATTTCTGCCCAACGGTGATATGGAATTAATGTAGAAGGATGATGTTTATTCTAATTCTGCCACAACGGTGATTTAGAATATTAAAGAAAGTTTCAAAAGTTTAATGTGCATTTTTTTAACCAGACCAACGTAGGGTTATTTTTATGCCAATTATTGTTGATTATTGGTTATGTTTTCTCAGACTAAAAGTTTTTCATGCTTTCATTCGTGAAAGCGAATGGCTGGGTACTTGTGCCCCGAAAGATGACTAAGAAAGGTCATAACGTGAGGGAGTATGTTCTCTCTAAAGAATAGCATCAAAAGAAAAGAGATAGATCATTGAGAGTCATGGTTGATGAATGTCTTTCATGTACTCTCTATGAAGAAGATTTTTCAGTCAACATGATTTGAGATGAAACAAGCAACATGCGTGTTTAATTTGACCAACGTCGGATCAAACATGTGTGTCAAAGAGCATTCAGATTTATTCCTAAATTTGATGATTGAATATGCAGTCAAAAGAGCCAATTCTGGCATTTATGTTCCAGGGAACATAAATGCCAGACCAACGTAGGTAACGGGAAAAGATGATTATGATAAAACCTGCATGGCGGGAAAGGTCTGGGAAAATACCTGCGTAACGGGGTAAAGCTGACATAATATTATGTCAAAAATCCCGTATGGCGGGAGAAATTCTCGCAAGAGAAAGATATGATAACTCATGTGCTTTTAATGTATCCCACTCTCGGAGAAAAGAATGGAGTAGCTGAAAGGCGCAACCGTACACTTATGAATATGGTGTGCAGCATGATGAGTTATTCCAACTTGCCATTGGGATTATGGATGGAGGCGCTTAAAACCGCCATTCACATTCTCAATAGAGTACCAAGCAAGTCGGTGCCCAAAACACCGTACGAGATATGGACAGGAAGGGTGCCCTCCCTAAAACACTTCAGGGTGTGGGGGTGCCCTGCTGAGGCCAAAATGTTTAATCCAAACATTGCAAAGTTAGATCCCAAAACAGTAAGTTGCCACTTCATTGGCTATCCAGACAGATCAAAAGGTTTTCGTTTCTACTGCCCTGACAGATATACAAAGTTTGTAGAAACGAGACATGCAGTCTTCTTAGAGGACGAAATGATGAGGGGGAGCTTGGTAGCTCGGAAAATTGATCTTGAGGAGAAGAGGGTGCATGCACCTAATCCGATGATTCAGGAGCCATTTTTCTCACTACCAGTTGCAACTCCACCCATGACAGCTATGGGAAAAGACCCGGAACCTGTCCGTCAGGAGCCGACTGAACCCGATGTTGAGCATGAAAGGGAGGTGCAACAGCAAATTTTAGAAGAAGTGCCAGAAGTTGAGGCACAAAATGTGCCAGAAACTGAGGCCCTTAGAAGGTCTACAAGATCAAGAAAGTCAGCTATTCCTACTGACTTTAAAGTTTATAACACAGAAATGGTTCATATGGAAAAAGATCCCACCTCATATGAAGAAGCCATGAGAAGCCCTCATTCATCGAAGTGGATGAAGGCAATGGAAGACGAGATGAAATCGATGAGTTCCAAAGATGTTTGGGACTTAGAGGAAATTCCTAAAGGAGCCAAAACAGTAGGCTGTAAATGGGTCTACAAAATTAAGTATGACTGTAAAGGGAATATAGAAAAGTATAAAGCACGACTCGTGGCAAAAGGATTTACACAAAGAGAAGGGATAGATTACAATGAGACATTTTCTCCAGTCTCATGTAAGGATTCCTTCAGAATCATAATGGCATTAGTTGCTCATTTTGATTTAGAGTTACATCAAATGGATGTTAAGACGGCATTTCTGAATCGTGATTTAAAAGAAAAGGTCTACATGAAACAACCCAAGGGTTTTATCATGGAAGGCAAGGAAAATATGGGATGCCGCCTGAAGAAATCCATTTATGGATTAAGACAAGCCTCTCGGCAATCAAACGATTAAAAGTTTTGGATTTAAAAGAAAATATTGAGGATAATTGCATTTATGCAAAGTTTAAAAATGGGAAATATATTTTCCTAATCTTGTATGTGGATGATATCCTGCTTGCTAGTAGTGATGTTAGTCTACTACAAGAAACAAAGAAATACGTATCCTCAAATTTTGACATAACAGATCTTGGTGAAGCATCATATGTTTTGGGCATAGAAATTCACCGAGATAGGAACAATGGAGTCTTAGGACTATCGCAGAAAGCATATTTAGAAAAGGTTCTTAAAAAGTATAATATGCATGCGAGCAAAGCCACATCCTGCTCCAATAGTCAAGGGCGATAGTTTTGGGAAATTCCAATGTCCCAAGAACCAGTATGAGATCGATCAAATGAAAGCAGTACCATTGGCAGTTGGCAGCTTACAGTATGCACAAGTGTGCACTCGCCCTGACTTAGCTTTTATCACCGGGGTACTCGGTAGATATCAAGAGAATCCAGGCCTAGAGCACTGGAAGATGGTAAAGAAAGCATTGCATTATGCGCAAGGCACGAAGGACTACATGCTAATATACAGGAGAAGTGATTCCCTAGAGATAAAAGGGTATTCAGACGCAGATTTTGCGGGGGGCAGAGATGATAGAAAATCCACGTCAGGATACGTCTTCACTCTCGCTGGGGAGCTATTTCGTGGAAAAGCTCCAAGCAGTCGATAGTTGCATCATCCACGATGTATGCAGAATTTATAGCATGCTTCGAGGCCACGGGGCAGGCGATATGGCTAAAGAAATTTGTACCCAACTTGAAAGTGGTAGATTGCATTCACAAACCACTAAAGATGTACTGTGATAACCAGCCCGCAGTATTCTATGCTCATAACAACAAGTCGAGTAATGCTGCCAAAACAATAGAGATAAGGTATTATGTTGTGAAAGATAAAATCCAGGATCAAACTATAAGTCTCGAGCATATAAGGACAAAGGATATGCTTGCGGATCCGCTAACGAAAGGCTTACCACCCAATGTGTTCAAGGAACACTTAGCCGGCATGGGTTTAAGGGAAAGCCTTATGATTCCTGGATAGGCCCAAAAGGAACATAATTTGTTTCTGAACATAACGTATGTTGTAGATGTATGATTCTAACGGCAATTAAGCCGTGACGATGAAACATGCTCTATGTACCAATATGTGATGAAACAGATAAACTAGAAAGTATAAAGTTAAAAGTAAAGTTGAGATCAAGGGGGAGAATGTTAGGTTGATCTCTCTCCCGTTCGAACCCAACGGGTCGAACGGGCCCCTGACTCGTGCCCTGATCGGGGCGCCCAACCAAACCATGGTTGGTGGGCCCCTGTGCCCCGCGCTATATAAACAGAGGTGGGGGCCGGGGCACGACTTACGAGGTTAATCGCTGCCACAATCCCCACCGACACTCCCTACCGATCTAGGGTTAGCGTGGTGCTCACGGGAAGCTCCACCGCCGCCGCCATACACTCTCTGTCATCACCGCCGTCGCCATCCACCATTGCCACCTCGGCGGGATCATCGACTCAGAGAGAAGGTAGGACTACCGGATCTAATCTAGCCTAGTGATCCAAGAGTCCATCAATACATTCCTACACTAGCTGATGAAGTTGTTAAAGGTGGATTTTGTCACTCACAGCGAGTAGATTATTCATAGTTGAGATCAGAAGTTTCTTACATCTCATCTTTACGTCGTTACAGGGATACAAATGGCTCTGAAGCCAAGAATCAATTTGAAGGTCATTCCCACTAACATTTTATTCGTCGCCATTTAGTTGTGCATGCAAACTTGTGTGTGAGTTTACAGTCTGAGGTGTTTGCATCCAGGGCTATCTAATTGTTTTTTTTTTTCTTCTTTTTGCGGGAGCCAGGGCTATCTAATTGGTAATGGAGCAACCGACGCAGACTACGATTTAAACTCTTTTGTGCCGTTTGCACATGGAATGGGTCTCATATCAACTGACTTGTTTGAGGTGTTTTGCTTCGTCTTGTTTCTGCATAATTGCCGGTGCCACAAGTAGTTTCATTGTGGACAGATAGCAAGCTAACAGTGTCTTGACTGTTTGCCCTGTTTCAGGATGTCAGTGCTGCTTGCCACGGCACATTCTGGGGAAAAGTTAATGATGTGTGCCAAGAAAATATAGATAGAGTCCGTTGGGTAATATCCATGTACCAGAACCTGTAAACCGACAAGCAAATACGCAACCTTCCAAATTCTGTAAGGCCTCAATTTGTGTTGTCATCTGCAGGAACTGAAAGACCTGAACACGTACAACATTCTTGCACCATGCTACCACCACCCTGAAGTCCAAGAGACAGCGTTCGTGAACAGCAGCTTGCCATCAAGCTTCAGAAAGCTAGGTGAAACAGAGAGGCCTTTCCCAGTGAGGAAGAGGATGGCGGGGCTTTCATGGCCTCTCGGTCTTCCTGTGAGCAGCGGACATGTCACGTTGTGGCCCGAGCTTGGCGGTAAATCACTTCCATGCACGGTATGAAAATTATATCAATGCCCTTATAGTTATATGTAGATCATTTACAATTTGTTGTTTTCATTTTCCATACACATACATCATTTCATAAGTATGGTTGGTCCTCTCATTTATAACAATTATATGTCCTCAGAGAGTGATGAACTTGCTACTATATGGCTGGATGATGAAGATGTAAGAGCTGCCATTCACGCCAAACCGGTATGATGGTTGATGCGAGACAAATTAGTGTGAATTTAATCCTAAAATTGGCACAAATTAACTAACTCTTGTTTGTCGGGAATAACCTCGATCGAAATTGGCACATCAGAAAAGCTTAATTGGATCATGGGAATTGAATACTGCAAGAATAGACTACATTCATGATACAGGCAGCATGGTGGAGTATCACAAAAAATTCACAGCCATGGGATATCGCGTACTTATTTACAGGTATGGGGCACACCTGCAACTTGATCATTTGACAATGTTAACACTGAGTAACTTGTTTCCTGCAAAAGAAGACACCGATTAATATATGGAATCAAATTAGGGTGAAGGTTCAGTAGAGAACAGGTTGAACTACTAGGAAATAATACATTTAACTGTCCAATCAAACTGACTTTTTTCTAGTAAAGCAAAACTAACAGATTGGTTGTGCATAATACATTTTCTGCTTACGGTTATTGCTTAAGAACGGAAGGAAAAAAATTCATATTTGAATAGGATAGCGAAGCACAAGTCTCGATTCAATGTAAAGAACGTGAATATAACCTTCAGGAAGAAAACAACCCTTTCAAACTTTAGTCCTAATATTTATTGTGGGTAAATTGGTTCAGACAATAGTATTAGACTCTTGATACCTGGAATTTTTTCGAAAAGAGGGGATGCCCCTCGGCCTGTGCATGAAGTGATGCACACAGCCTTTCTTGGTACCTGGAATAGAAATTAGCTTTATCAATAAGGATATCTTTAACCCACATGCTTACATTGATGTACATGTGTTGTGCTTAAGGCATAAAGTTGTCCATTTAGAATGCTTCAAACGAACGGTGGAAACACAACCGTCAGAGAGAATCACTCTGTAAACAAATATAAGACGTTTTAAATCACTAAAGTAGATGGCTGTCTGCATCCTATGATGCAGAGGCCGGGGTAATCCCCTTTCCGAAAAAAAATCACTAAAGTAGTGACCTAAAATGTCTCACATTTATTTTCAAAAGAACTTCTCGAGATCTGGTTGGCAAGATTAGGCACTCTCTCCCTCCCCTCGAGTTGCTCCCGCAAGCGACCGAGGGGATAACCCTAGCCGCCGGCGCGCGTTCCCCCTCCCTCCCTTCCCTCCCCTCGCCACCGCCTGTCCGCGCCGCCGGGCAAAGCCCGGTGGGTGCTGGCGGCGGAGGGGCCCTTTCTCTCCCCGCTCATGGGGGCTTGGCGCGGGCGGGCGCTCCCGGGCGGCGGCGCGCGGCTGTGCTCGGCTGCGGAGTTGCGGAGCGGCATGCCGGGCGTGGAGGGCTGGACGCAGGTGGTGCAGGGCGGATGCGTGGCCGGGGTGGCGGTGGCGGTGGCGGCGGCGGCGGCTTCGGCTGGATCTGCCCCGCGGGCTGCGGCGGCTCTGTTCAAGGCGTGCCTGGTGGCCGATGGGCGGCTCAGGCGAAGGTCGACCCCCTCTCCTCTACTCTTTGGCTGGTGTGTGTGGCGGACGGTGGCGGCCGGCTGGTGGATGCCGGCGGCTCGACGGGGGTGCCGTTGGCTGGCTGGTGGTGGTGGGGGCGGTCCGGGGAGGGAGGCAGGGGGCCTCCTGACCGTGCCTATGTCTCGGTGATCCATGTCCCCGGTGGAGTGGTGCGGTGGCTGCGGCGAGGACGAGGCCGGCGGCTGCCGGCGCCCCTCCCCTGCCTGGATCTAGCCGGCTGGGCCGCCTTCCCACCAAAGGGTCCGTTTTGGGGTGGAAGGAGGTGCCTTCTACCTCTTCACTGGTCGGTGGCGTCCATTAGCCGTTGTGGTGGTTCCGGGGGGGGAGGGGGTCTTGGATGCCGTGGCGGCGGCCTCAGTGGTGGTGGTAGTCGTGTTGCTTGTGGGCGGGGGTGCGCGGCTCAGGTGTGGGCTGGTCGCTATGGTTGTTCGGGCGACGCGGCGGCCGGTGCTTCGGCGAGCGGAGGTGTTTTGAAGGTGGAGGGTGCGCCAGGAGAGATCCCCTGCTCGGCTTCGGTTGGGCCGACGACGGCGGCGTCCGCGGGCATTGTCTCCTTCCTGAAGGCGTCGTCGTGGCTACTCTCCTCCTTCGGATGGTCCAGGTGAAAACCATGATCCTTTGGATCCGACGGCGACGGCGCTCCGGTGTCGTTCTCCTTCTTGAAGGTGCCGTCTTGGAGGCCTACTTTCGCAGAGCTCAGCTTCGTGGTTGTTCCTTTACCTGTTGTATCCGGCCTTGGGTGTGTTGTGTGCTGGTGTGGTGTGGTGTTGAATTGTTTGCGATGATTGTTATCGGTGATGGTTGCTTTATAATATAAACGGGGGAAACCCTTTTTCAGTATTGTGGATTTTTGGCACTATGGGTCACAAATTGGTCATCTTTTACAACTCACAAGTGTGTTTTTTCTTTTGCGAATAACTCACAAGTGTGTAACTTTGTCACTTTGTTAGTGCTCATACTTTTGTGCAATACATACTTGTGTGATAAATTTGAAATGTGCAGCCTCCCCTTTTTTGCAACACGGGGTATGTACCGGTGCTCACCTTTGCATTTTTCCGATATGTAATCACTTTATTGAAAAAGAGAAATGATGTTTAACAACTTTTGGGTGTTTAATTGTACAGTGGAGATCATGATCTGTGTATCCCTTTCACTGGAACGGAGGCATGGGTCAGATCATTAGGCTACCGAGTTGTCGATTCATGGCGACCATGGCACTTTGGGGGTCAAGTTGCTGGGTATGATGTTCTACCATCTTTCTCTACAACTGTACATGTTTCTCCTTGATTATTCACCATTCACATATGTTTCTGATTTAGTTATATATCTGCCATCTGATGCGCCAATTGATAGATGACAAGAACTCTGTCTAACATAACTAGCATGCATGTTTTTATCACTATTTTTTTGAAACGGAGGCAAATGTTTTGCCTCGTCTCATTAGTTAAGTAGAGTTGCCCGGTCCTTAGCTGTTTTGGACTTCATGTTAGCATTAACAAAACATAAAAAAACATTTATCTGAACTGATTTAAGTTCCCTGCTTTATGCGACCGCAGATATACACAAGGCTATGATCACAATCTCACCTTCCTCACCATAAAGGTATGCAAGCAAGCTTTGAAGTCCATCTGGAGAATGTTGTAGAGACACAAACTTAAATCGACAAGAGTTTATTATATGGCTGAGGTTTTCTGACAAGCACCATGTTTCAGGGATCTGGACACACTGTTCCTGAGTACAAGCCCAAAGAATCGCTGGCATTCTACACCCACTGGCTGTTTGGAGAAAAGATCTAAAATTGATCTAAATGAAACAATCAAATTTTGTAGACATGCATCTTATTTTTTTCCTAGCTGTTTTTATTGTAGATTTTGATAAAGACTGTACCTGTACCTGTTTTCAGTGTGAAACCCAATAAACAATCCAAGGCTCTGATAAATTTCCGCGTACATTCTCTTGCTGAGCGTTAGAAACACCAGAAAAGCAGGTGAAATATACATAAAACTGGACATTAGCATTCTACCAGAAAACATTACACCGGCGACTCAGAAAGCTACTGCAGAAAGAAATATCATGATGATCTAGAGAAATACTAGCAACCAAGGTTTCAGCTACAACAACCCATACAGTTCCTCCCAAAAGGACACAATCAGAACGCAGTCAACGCAGACAATCACTTGAAGTTCAGCAGCGGGCAGCACCTGCTATGGCCATCAGGCACCATGTGGTGATGTGGCGAACTGTTCATATGGTTTGCCGGCAACAGCAACCACAATGAATCACAAGTCAGTATATATGCGAACTTTAGAATAGACCAAACAGCAGGGTACGCTGTTGATTTTGGAGAAAAGCAGCAGCATACGAGCAAACAAATTACACAAGTGAACCTTCAATGTCTCGTGCAGAATGGATACTTAAAATGACATCAGAAACACACTGAAGTTACTTATTGCAATCATCCTAGCCCAGAAACATTTTCACTAGAACAAGTTGATTTATGGAAGGTATCCATGTCGGAGCAAAACAGCAGAGCCATGCCCAGTAGGCTATCAGCAACTTGTCACTGCAACCCACGCACACATCAACACTACAGTAGCTCCATGTCAGCTGCAGTGGCTGAACCATTGGCGTAAACAGGGTGGAGAGTGTGCCCAGCTACAGGTTCAACATGAATCCATTTCCTGCCAGTCAGCTTATTCCGCTCGAACCGCACATGGCCTTCCTTCAGAGAGAAGATAGTGTGATCCTTCCCCATGCCAACATAGTTCCCAGGATGGAAGCGGGTTCCTCTTTGTCGTACGATGATGTTTCCTGGTTCCACTTTCTGGAAAAATAAAACAAGTGTAAACGTTGGAGAGCGGTATGAGATCATTTTCCTTTTTTTTGGCTATAATAATGAGATGAGTACAGCGACTACCAATGTTACAATGTATGGTATGATTAAAGCAGATGCCAAAATATCAAAAGTAGGACCCTGATAAGTGCCACATGTGTGGCACGAAGCAATTCCGCCCTGATGTTTATTGATGACAAGTTTAGTTACCCGAGGATGGCAACTTTAGTTGTGAAGCATGGCAACTTTCTGTTTGGGTGGCAAGTTTCAGTTTTTTTGGAGTTTTTTTTTGTTTGGCAACTTTCATGTAAAAAAGGTCTGGGTGGTGTTACTTCGTGCCAAACGTGTGGCACTTATCATTTGGGCAAAAGTATTAGCTATTTTCATGTAATTTAGGAAATTATTCAGCTAATTTGGTTCAAGGCCATGAACAAGAAGAAACATCAAAACCATGAGGGGCACTTGAAGATGGCACCTCTCCACCAAATTTCTTAACACCCAGATACTTGGGGTTAGAGTCGCGGCCATTTTTCGTTGACCCAGCAGTCTTTTTTGTGGCCCAACGCCTAAACACCAAGCTCATTCCTCCAGATGTCTCTGGAATTAAGTACATACAAAATAAGGATCAGGCCACTGGCCCAGAAAAGGAAGAAGATATAAATTCTAAACTTTGATGTCACAGACTGTCTAAAGCCTAAGCTCATTACCTGTTGAGCTAGTGTACACTGGAACATTTGAGATCAGTTCTTTGATGTTTACTCTCCTGAAAACTGATGAGAGGGCCATCTTGCTTGCCACAGTTTACCTGTAGTCACTATAAGGATTCTCTCAAATATACTCCCTCCGTTCCAAAATAGATGACCCAACTTTGTACTAAAGTTAGTACAAAGTTGAGTCATCTATTTCGGAACGGAGGGAGTAGACATTAATAAAGTACTGTGGACAAAAAACAAATTATACTCATGCATTGTGCCTTTTTCTGCATTCCATGGTGATTACTCCCTCCGTTCCTAAATATAAGACCTTTTAGGGATTTCACTATGAACTACATACGGATGTATATAGACATACTTTATAGTGTAGATTCACTCATTTTGCTCCCTATGTACTCTATAGTGGAATCCCTAAAAGGTCTTATATTTAGGAATGGAGGGAGTAGTTTTTACAATACGTTGCTCTAATTTTACTAAGCTAGAGAGACAACCTATAAATGTCCAAAAGGGCTCCACTAACCTATGTTCTGCTATGTTAATACTTTTGGTGAGGGGGGTTAACCGAACAGAAATGGTATTTTGGACATTTGCTAACATGAGATCAAAATATGGTGGGGGGGGGGGGGGGGGGGGGGGGGGCACAGCACGGGAGGCAGCAATAGCAGCAGCAAGCAATTGAGGATGGGGGAAGACCGAGGAGAGTTGGCCGGGGAAAATACCTTGCTTGCGGACGGGGGAAGAGCTGAGGCGACGGGCGATGGAGGTGGAGGCGGCTCCCGGCAGCGGCGGCGCGCTTGTGCACAGATGCGTCAGGGAATGGATCGTCGCCTTGGTGGAGCGAGACGAGGACGAGGCCTCGTTCCTACGCTGCTGGGCAAACCTAAGTGGGCCGGCCATGGTGCAGCCCATTTAGTCATAGTTTTTGGGCGCTGCTAGGCGTCGGTCAGCCCGCGGATAATTTTGAAAGATCCGCCGCCTCGCAAGCTGTTCGATCTGACGGATGGAGCGATGGAGGGTCACTTTCTATCACTGCAACACACGTCGTGTTGCAGAAAATTTCCGCAACATGGATTATGTTGCGGAAAATTTTGCAACATAGGTCAAGTTGCAGATTATTTTTGCAACAGATGTCGTGTTACAGTTTTTTTCAACAGATGTCTTGTTGCAATAATTTTTGGCGACAGAGGCCTCGTTGGAATTTAATTTGTTTTGTAACAGAGGTCTTGTTACAATTTTTTTTCTGCAACAGAGACCTTGTTGCAGGAATTCGTTGTAGCTACCAGCAAGCAGCGACCACGTTGACCGAAAGAAAGGTTGATGCTCCCTCGGGATGGCGGGACATGAACGTAGCTCCTAGCGGTGGACGCGGACACCGATGCTTCCCCGGGACGGCAGATGCAGCTTGAGTTCGGTCGCACCGTGACGGTCGACGTTCATGATGGAGGCGGGCGGCTCGTCGGCGTGTTGCCGGCGGCGGTCGAAGCAGCGCGAGGAGGCGCCGCCTTGACGGGAAGCTCGGGAGGAGCATGGGTGACCACTGCTCTCGTGGGGACCCAGATCCAGATCCCGCAACACACCAGTTGTTGCGGTGGGGGAAATTACAACAATGACTCAGTTGCGGAACCTAGTCTGGGTAATACGTTGCTCCTAGCCATCTGATTAAAATCAGATCCAACAGCCACGGAGGCGGACGACGCATAGGTCGTTATCTGCCGGGTGATGCTAATCATTTCCCATAGTTTTCTTAATTTTCGGAAACATAAAGGGCGGCGCTAGGCGCCGGCCGGCGGATGTATTAGAATTATCCGCCGCACCGAGGTCCGTTCGATGCGAGCACTAACAGCCATTAGATCTAACAAACCGCGTCCGCTGACCCCGTCATAACTTCCTGAAACAATGGCTTTGTTTCAGAAACAATATCCCCTGGCCACTTGTTCGGTAATTAATATATGTATATGTATGATTAAGACTACAAGAGCCATCAAGTAGGATATAGTACTTCGGTTAAGACTTTCGAAACAAGGTATGGATTTCATATCATGAGGACAGAATGATAAGACTACAAGAGCTATCAAGTAGGATATAGTACTTCGATTAAGACTTAAGAAACAAGGTCTAGAGGCCAAAAAGCTTGTGTAAATTACCGAACTTAGGCGTGACAATTGGATCCCAAGATGGAGGCAACTCGTCCACCCCAACAAGAACCCAGGCTGCTGGCTGTCAAAATAAGAACATATCAGAACCTTCCAATCAGTAATTAAAAATGAAACAGGGAAAATCAGGTATATTCCAATCAGGTTACATCATATCATATCTTTCAGTTCAGGCAATACTCCAATTTGCAATCAAGTACAGACTCAAAACATGAACTCACAGTATCTATATAATCTGGCGAACTGTCATTTTACACAGCCTAACAGTTAGGACCAGACATACTATCAATCTAAATACAGAGAAAGTTATACCAGTTGAAGAATGTCTGTGTAAAGATTTGCAAACTATGCACAGCTGTATCTTGCTGATACTACACTAATCAAGATGTTAGATTCTACAGATCAAACAGCAGCAAACAGAGAAGGTGAAGGCTTTGATTCTACACATAGCGACATCAGACAGCAGTAAACAGAAACGAAAGCTGCGGCAAAACTCTGGCAAGTCAATACAGACTTTACAAAGCGACCCAGTAGTTCAGAGATGAGAGGAAACTGACCACCATTTTATAAGGTGAGGTGTTGGGCTGATCACTAAGCATCAACATTCTCTGCTATACAACATTGACTTGTGGGATCCAAAAATATTTCCTTATTGGCCCATTCAAGCAATTTCTAACTGGCCAACCTGTAATCTGCAACCTACTTCTGAAAGAACTAGTGAAAGACGCCATGATTTACTAACAACCAAGAAAACGAACAGAAGAATATTCTGCACAGTATAAGTTTCCATTTCAAATAGAACATACCACTGCACCGATAGATTAATCTATTAGCAAAACAGTCAAGCAAAGATAAGTTTAGGCTGGCTGACACCCGAGAAAGCACATACTTGGCTCTTATTCAACCATTCAAAACAATTCTGAGAGAATTGAAAATAAGAGAATTCAATAGTCTCCCAGAGAACAGGTAACTTCTAACTTTAGCAGCAGCAGTGCAAAGAACAAGCGGTCAAACTTGACCAATGAATTATATAGAACAATAGTAACTCCAAAATTCAGCTAAACAACTGCAAGTTGCCAATTACACACTGGAAATGCAACATACAGCAGATCATCCAACAACAGATAACTTTCGGTTAAATTCAAGCAACCCATACAAAAGAGAAGCAAGCACCAGGCATATCAGCATATGGTCACAGCACATACAGACAACAGTTCCAACACCAAATTTGCTCCATGGTCACAGCACATACAGACAACAGTTCCAACATCTAATTTGCTCCATGGTCACAGCACATACCAAGATCACAATAACTATTTAACAATCTGCACCACACTGCCATTACAATCATCAATGAAAAAGTTGGTTTACAATCTGCCAATTTATCCTCAACACACAAACTTATGGCAATCTCGACGGCTAGGGTTAGGGTAGAAGAGGACGGCGTTCTTGGCAAGCTAGCTGGGTAGGGTTAGGGTACATGTGGAGCTGGGGGTCGGAGACGCCGTTCTTGGCGTGCTTGCCGGTGAGGACGAGGCGGACGGAGGGCGTGCGGGAGGTGCCAGCCATGGAGAGGAGGGGGGAGGGGAGGGGCTGCGGTTACTAACCACCGGGGAGAAGTCCAGTATGCCGGAGGAGATCGCCGGCGTCGAGGCGGCGAGGCGTCTTGGGGAGGAGTCGGCGGCGGCGTCTCGGGTCGGGCGGCGGCGTGAGTCGGGCGAGCAAATCCTCGAGGGGGCGCGTGGGAGGAAGTGGGTCGAAGGGGGGATTGAGGGGATTTGGCCCATGTAACCTCGCCTATCAAACGGGCCCTCGGGGTTTTCCGCGGGTTCTGGGCCGCGCGAGGAATATCGGCTTGAATCCCCCACAAACCACGCGTACCAAACGAGGCCTTAGGAGGGTCAGTTCCTGTTTGGCTTAGGATCTTCAGTGGACAATGGATAATTCTCCCTCTGTTAACTTGCTCGCTTAACTAAATCCTCTGCATCGTGTGAAATACAGTTATCTACCTTTTTTTTTAAGAATCAACTCAGCTGAAAGTTAAATCTTTTGCAGATATTGTACGTCTTGAGCTCCCACAGATTTTACCACCATCATATAGGGGCATCAGTATTCGCTATATTTATTATGTTAGGAGTACATTGTTTGGGAGATTGATTGACTTGGGTAATGAGGATCAAACTAAAGGCAATGTAAATAGTGTGGTGCAGCTGGTGAGTTTTCTTCTTGTAGTTGGCATAAAATTCTACTCCTTAAGTTCACACAATCTGTGCTGAAATCAAATTGACCCTAGTCTTGTAAATATTATTCTTTTATTAATTTAATTGTTGTTTTCGCTCAAAAAATAAAAATCTTTGCTGAAATGTTGGAAGCCTTGATTTGTTAACCATGGAAGGGGAGCCTTGGCGCAGTGGTAAAGCTGCTGCCTTGTGACCATGAGGTCACGGGTTCAAGTCCTGGAAACAGCCTCTTACAGAAATGTAGGGAAAGGCTGCGTACTATAGACCCAAAGTGGTCGGACCCTTCCCCGGACCCTGCGCAAGCGGGAGCTACATGCACCGGGCTGCCCTTGATTTGTTAACCATCCATAATTTCATTGGTGATTTGTATTATTCAAACCGAGTGCTCTAGCCTGTGACTTGTGAAATGTATCTAGTGCATGCTTAGTGGATGTACTAATGCGATAATTTTGGATCTAAGATTCTAACTATCCTCGAAAGAAAATATGTTAAAAAACTAAAGCCCATTGTTTGCATATTAACTTTTAATATAAGATTAGAATGCCAAGTAAATATTGTAGAATCAGGAGAGGTGTACCTTGTCTTCCAACTCGAGGAAGGGGCTGCTCTCTTTTCTCTCCTTTTTCCTGTGTGTCTTGTGTGTGTGGCGGCTCTAGCTCAAAGACTTAGACGAGCTCCTCTCCTTTAGGTCAGTCAGCCATTATGGGCCAGCAATACATGGGCCATGAGCCCCTCATCCAACACTCCGCCTCAAGAGGAGTGATAGATATCTATCATTCCCATCTTGTCACACGCTGGATTGCATTATTTAGTTCCCAATCCTGTAGTCAAACAGTCTGCAATCTGTTGCCCAGAACTCACATGCTCAATCTTAATGATCCCAGCATCAAGCTTTTCTTTGATGAAGAATCTGTCTATTTCCACATGCTTGGTTCTATCGTGTTGTACTGGATTGTGTGCTATGTTGATTGCTGATTTGTTATCACACCACACATTCATACAACTAGTCTTCAATATCTTCAATTCTTCTAATAAATTTCTGGTCCACAACATCTCACTCAGTCCCTTAGACATGGCTCTGTATTCAGCCTCTGCAGTTGATTTGGAAACAACAGGTTGTTTCTTGCTTCTCCAAGATACTAGATTTCCTCCTACAAAGACACAGTAGCCTGAAGTTGATCTCCTGTCATCCAGGCAGCTAGCCCAATCAACATCACAATAATCATCTACAACAAGGTGTCCATAACTCTTGAACAACAACCCTTTCCCAGGATGAAGCAGCACAAAGGTTGTGGAGGAGCAACTCCACCTTGCTGCTACAATGTGTACATCACAAGTGTTGAAGGAACAGCTTCAGCGTGTTGTGCTAGATATCGCTCTAGAGGCGAATGTAGGACGATAGGCCAGCAAGAGTTCAATCCAGAACTCCTAGGGCACAAGATCTACTCCCAGATCTTAGATAAGAACAACAAGTTCTATTATAGGTAGTGGGTACATAGTCTGGTTTACAATGTAGAGGTGAGGACCTCTATTTATAGGGCTTTGTGAAGCCTTCACATACTTCTACTTATAGCTGGAATATTGTAGAAACATTATTTAAGTTTCACCATTCTACTCATAGCTACTCACAACTAGAAGACTCTAGAAAACAATAGGTAGGATAGAAAAGAGAAGAAAAGAAATACTACACTAGAGTGGAAGTATCGAGAAGTAGCCAAACAGATCTGGCATGTGTTTTTCTTTCTTCTCATCTAGTGTTCCTCATCACAGGAGTGCCTATCAAGTATCTCAAGTACCGCCTCAAGATGTCCACTTCTAGGCTCATGCATGTATCTGCTCACAACACTTACCGCAAATGCAATGTCTAGTCGTGTATGACACAAGTGTAACAACCTCCCAACTAATCTTTAATATCTCTCCTTATTCATTGGCTCTCCTGACTGAGCTGTCACTTTGTGGTTTTGATCAATTGGAGTTGACGCTGCCCGACATCCTAGCATCCCTACATCGCTTAGGAGATCTAAAGTATACTTCCTCTGAGATAGCGCATTCCCCTTGGCAGACCTGGCCACTTCTATGCTCAGGAAGTATTTGAGTCGGCCCAGATCTTTGACTTCAAAGGCCTTACCCAAACACTCTTTCAGTATTGCTATTTCTTCTTTGTCATCTCCTGTGATAATAATATCATCCACATATACGGCAAGTATAGTGATTTTCCCTTCTTTTATGTCTGTATAACAGTGTATGATCACCGTTACATTGCCCATACCCCATACTACATACAACACGTCTGAACTTGTCGAACCATGCTCTTGGAGACTGTTTCAAACCATAAAGAGATTTCTTTAACCTGCATACCTTGCCAACCGTCTCAGATGTAGAGAACCCCGGTGGGATCTCCATGTAGACCTCCTCCTTCAAGTCCCCATGCAAGAAAGCATTCTTCACATCAAGTTGATGTAAGGACCATCCGAAATTCGCCGCACAGGAGATTAGGATCCTCACAGCGTTCATCTTTACTACTGGAGCAAAGGTCTCATCATAGTCAATGTCGTAGGTCTGGCTATACCCCCGTTGCCACAAGCCTTGCTTTGTATCTTTCAATCTTCCCTTGTATCTTTCAATCTTCCCTTCTGCATTCTGCTTCACAGTGTATACCCACTTGCAGCTGACTGCCTTCTTTTCTCTTGGAAGAGGTGTTAGTACCCATGTCTTGTGCTTACTTAATGCCTCCAGCTCCTCTATCATAGCTGCTCGCCACTTTGGATCCACTTTTGCTGCCTTCCAGTCAGTTGGAAGAGACAACAGCTGAAGAGAAGCAACAAATGCTTTGTGGACTAGAGACACTACAAAAAAATACACTTCCGTGATGATACGTGTTTGTCACAGTAGGTCACGTTTTCTGTCATGCATGTACACCCATGACAAATTTATGACAGAATCAAGATAGTCATACCTATGTCGGCGTAGAAGTGTTCCATGACATTACCAAAATTATCATCACGGAAGTGTCCACTTCCATGACGATAAATCGCGCGTCACAGAAGTGCTTTCGTCAAGGGTGACCGACACGTGGCATCCACCGTAACGGAACGCCGTTAAGCTATCGGGTCCGGTTTTGGATCCGATAACCCGTTAACAGCCCGGACCAATGGGGATTTTCCACGTGTAAAATCATCACTGGCCGGAGGAAACACGTGTTGCCTCACCGTTGGGACAGATGTCATCCACTCATTGGACAGGAGGCGCCTATGATAGGTCGACACGTGGCACGGCCCAACAGTGGCACATTCCGGTGAAAAAGGCCGGCCCAATAAAAAATAGCAGGCCGGCCCATATAAGGCCTACTTGTGTCAGGTCCATTTAAGCCCACGGCCCATACGAGATGTGCCAATTCGGCCCGTCAACGGCCCGTTAAAGATTTGACACCATTGCAGCCCATCGTCAGTTCGAGCCCGTTAACAGCCCGCTATATATTTGGGCTCAATATCGGCCCGATGAGATTTCGGCCTGTTAACGGCCCATTCAGTGGATGGGCCAATTTTCACAATGTACATCTTTCGTCCTTTTAGCGACCCATTTAAATATTGGGCTAATTTCCGGCCCGGTGTGTCTTTCAGCCTGTTGACGGCCCATAAATCAGTTGGGCCATTTGTAGTCGGACCTGAGTTTCGGCCTTTTAGCGACCCATTTAAGGTTGGGCCAATTTCCGGCCCGGTGTGTCTTTCAGCCTGGTGACGGCCCATATATCTGTTGGGCCATTTGTAGCCGGACCTGAGTTTTCGCCTTTTAGCGACCCATTTAATTGTTGGGCCAATTCCCGGCCCTGTGTGCCTTTCAGCCTGTTAACGGACCATAAATGAGTTGGGCCATTTGTAGTCGGACATGAGTTTTGGCCTTTTAACGGCCCATGCCCTTCATGGTCCAATACCAGCCCAGTTTCTCTTCGGCCTGCTAAAGGCCCACAACACAGTTGGGCCATTTACAATACGACCTGACTTTCGGCCTCTTAGCAGCCCATGCTCTTCATGGTCCAGTACAAGTCCGCTGTCTCTTTCGGCCTGCTAAAGGCCCACAGTATAGTTGGGCCATATGTAGCCCGAACTTAGTAACGGCCTGTTAACGGCCCGTGAAATCAATTGGGCCCACCTATTGCCCGCTTCGATGTTAGCCTGTTAACGACCCGGGAGTTAAGAGGGCCGACCATTAACTTTCGGCCTGGTAACGGCCCATTAACTTAATGGGCCCACTAAAGTTCGTACATGTCTTTAGGCCAAATTAGATAATTTGAGCCCATTACGACGAGCAATTATGCACAGGACCAAAACCGATCAAGCAAAGGTACGGCATACAGGGAAAAACGTTGCACATCCAGCATATATTACAGGAAATTACATCCACTGGGCAATCAAAGATTGATGCCAGTGCAAATAAATGAACAGAACCTAACGATCTACAACGTCACAATCTGCAACCTCAGCACGGATGACGCCCATAAGCATGTGGGCAAGTTCTTGCTGCTTTGCTACACTCTCTCTGAAAACATTGATCAGTTGTTGTGTCGCACGACTCTGCACCTCTGATTCCTCCACCATTTCCATCATTCCTTCAGCCATTAATTGGTTCACAAACATACATTTTTTTCCGTTGCATTCGAGATAGAGGATACTGAACAGATTCAGATGGCGATTTTGGCAGGCTTGTATTATTGATAGTGGAGAGTGTCTCGACCACTGCATCATAACATAAATTATGAGGGGAACCAAATAGATTAATCATGAGTTATTGGCATATTACCTGGCCTAGATTTATTGGAAAGAAACAATGGTCTTGCCTTGCTGTTTTCAGAGTTTGTCTTCTTATCTTCAGCAGCCTGCACCAAATTAAGACAGTAGCATTGCTATCATTGGCCAAGTCAGATAATAGGAAAGCAACATTGGCACAACGAACATTTAGGCAACTAGCCAACACCAATTTAACACAATATGGCACAGCTATCATCAGCCAGGTAAGGTAATACGAAAGCAACATTGACACAATGAATGAATGGGCAACCGGAGCAGCACTACAATTCAGTAATGTGCATGATATGAGATAGTACACTCATGCATCTCAGTATGCAAAACTACCAGGCAGTTTTCTTTACAAAAATCAACATTGGCGCCTTTAACATTTTGCTACAACTAATTTTAGATCAGACAAAGGTTGGATTCACGCCGATTAACAAAATACATGCTGATGTAAAAATAATAGTGATATACAATAGGTACTTACATCAGCATTGGAGCACAGAGAATTCCCGCAAGATGTTTTCCTCGAATACAATCCCAATGAAGGAAATCTTCTATCATTAACCTTATTTTCTAAAATAGAGATGGGTAAGAAACATGTAGAAAATATGATCAGAATGCTATAAAATTTCATGATGCGAGGATACGCACACGCTTCTTAGAATGGAGTTGACATTCTTTTGCTGGACTGGAGCGGACTAGTTCTTTGGCCACTGGAATCTGCTTATTGTCAGTGGGAGTTGGGTTTCTCTGTGCTGGAGCAGTATCTATGAAAAATGGAGTTGGTTTATTATCTCCTGTCATTTGGATTTTTTGCAAAGACCTGGTTTGTAACCCTTCAGATTCTAACATAGCCGTCTTCCCCTTGCATGCCTTATATAGAAGAATGGTGCTTCAATTATAAAACATGCTACAACAGATATGGAATAGGTACTGAAGAATAGAAAGGCATGACATATTGACATGTATTCCCTCCATCCAGAAATAAATGGATGGGTCTAGGCGTATTTCAGTTCTAGATACATCCAGTTTTATCCATTTCTGCGACATGTAATCCAGACGGAGGGAGTATGATGTAAGAGCTAGGGATACGACAGGACAACACAGTAAAAAAACACTGAAAACCCACTGCAGAACCAAAGTAATCAAACCCACTGATATGAGATAGTACACTCATGCAGCTCAGGATGCAAAACTACCAGGCAGTTTTCTTTACAAAAATCAACATTGTGGCCTTTAATCATACATTTTGCTACAACTAAATTTAGATCAGATAAAGGTTGGATTCACGCCGATTAACAAAATACATGCTGATGTAAAAATATAGTGATATACAACAGGTACTTACATCTGCATTGGAGTACAGAGAATTCCTGCAAGAATCTTTCCTCACAGACGATACCAGTGCAGAAATTCTTCTATCTGTTAAGCTTATTTTCTAAAAGAGAGATGGGTAAGAAACATGTAGAAAATATGATCAGCATGCTATAAAATTTCATGATGTAAGGATACGCACATGCTTCTTAGAATGGAGTTGACAAATTTTTGCTGGACTGGAGCGGACTAGTTCTTTGGCCACTGGGATCTGCTTATTATCAGTAGGAGTTGGGTTTTTCTGTGCTGGAGCAGTATCTATAAAAACTGGAGTTGGTTTATTATGTCATGGCGTTTGGATCTTTTGCAAAGACCTGGTTTGTAACCCTTCAGATTCTAACATAGTCGTCTTCCCCTTGCATGCCTTGTATAGAAGAATGGTGCTTCAGTTATAAAACATGCTACAGTAGAGAGATGGAATAGGTACTGAAGAATAGAAAGGCATGACATATTGACATGTATTCCCTCCATCCGGAAAAAATGGATGGGTCTAGGCGTATTTCAGTTCTAGATACATCCTTTTGTATCCATTTCGGCAACATGTAATCCGGATGGAGGGAGTATGGTGTAAGAGCTAGGGATACGACAGGACAACACAATAAAAAAACACTAGTTGAATGTAAAACTGTATGCTAGCAAAATACGTACAGAAAAAACTAAGGCAGCATACACGTGTATGATTGGGAAACTAAGATGGCATTGCAACAGAGCACTAGAACAACACTTCAATGTAAAAAAACATGGTATGGTAGACAGATGAAGTACGTACTGATGAATAACAATGCATAAGATATTCAGAAGCATGATGTCCAAATTAAGCAGATGGCATTGCGATAGAGTAGAATGACAATACTTGAATTTGAAAACATGTTATCATGAATGGAATAGGTACTGAAAAACAAGAAGGCATGACATATTTACATGCATGATCAGCATGCTAAGCACATGACATTGCAATAGAGTAGACACACTCCAGGACATTATATGCATGTTGTACCCATATCAAGGGCCAAGTTAGAGCAAGGACCTTGTGGGGTGAAGAGGATTCAACATCTTTCTGCAAGTCTTCTAAAGAACTGCCTTTACATGTTCCATCATATTGGGTATCATTGACATCAAGTTTATTGGCCTTTACATTGCTCCGTGAGGTTCTTGTGGATATATCAGTGTGTGCAATTATATCTGACATGCATGGAAGACAACTAGTAGTTAGATTTATGTAATGAGTGCCTGTAGGAGACGACATAAATAGTAGGACTGGGGTTAACTAGCAGCAACACGTCTCAAAAACTAAAGGGAGAACACAGATGAAAGCTACAGAATATGTATCGTTTGTACTCGAGATTAACTAGATGACACACAAAAGTACTAAAGAACAACATAGGTAATACTAGAAGTGGTATAATACTATAATCACCAGCCTGTGGGATAGCATTGGCTGATGGATGATAACTATGGAACAACGTTACCTAAAGAACAAGTATCTTAGCTGAACTATGGAATAGCGTTAACTCCTGAACAAGACCCGTAAGAGATCAGCATGAATATACAGTGAAATGTGATAATCTATTTTCCATGCTTAGATGAATAACAAAGCCATAAATGTTGCACACAAGTAAGATGAGGGTACAACCTATCTGGCCGCCATCCATAGGAGTGAGCATCATGTGCTGACTTGTCGATGGCCCTGCAGTTGTTGTGGCTGTCCATGTCGGGCACACGCATTCGATGCAGGGAACTGTTGAGTGGGGACTATAGCTCCCTTCTGGTGTATGCTTCCCTTGTTGGAGCAGCTGCGGTGAGTCGGAAGACGGTGTGGCTGAAGATGCAGATAACGCATAATGTTAAGAACGACACATCTCTTTGATCTGAAGAAATACACTAAGAGATCAACAGCAAGGTACGAGAGTGGTCACACATCTGTTGACTGAGACTAAATTGGGGTCACACGATTTTATTTTATTTTGGTACTGTCCGATCTACGCCAGATGGCTTGATGGCCGTCTTGTGCCTCCCGGCTGACACTGTTAGGAATCTTCCCCGAAGAGCCAGCGACCAACGGCAGAGCAGCTTGCCTCCGCCGTCCGTGGCCCCGGCCAAAACCCCGCTCCCCTCCCCACCGCACTGTCGTGGTTGCGCCGCTCCCGGGCCAATCCACAAAGACTCCCCGTCATCCAGATCCGGCGGCGGCAGTACCTTGAACCCACGCAACTCTAAGATAGCCATCTAAGGGCTGCTACCGCGACGAACTTGCGGTCCCACACCCTTACGGTAGAGACCAGCCAATCGGCAGCCTAGGAGCTCCGCCGCCTCGAGGGGTGCCGCTTCCCATTGGGAATCGATTGGCCCAGAATAAAAATTCAGACAACTGACGCCTAAATAAAGTGATTTGAGATGAGGGTGCGACCTATCTGGCGGCATGGTGAAGTAGGCAGGTCCAGCTGCCGAGTCGGTGAGGCCGGCGCGGTTGCGGTGGCCATCGGCGGCAGGGAAACAGCGACGTCGCGACGGTCGACGGCTACGGGGAAGCAGCGCCGGGACTCTGGACGGATCCGAAGTTGGAGCCGCTCCGGCGCCGTGAACAACGGCGGGGGTGAATCGGCTCCGGTACGGTTCACGCGGCCGTCGTCGAGGCAGCTCCAGCAGCACGGAGTAAGAGGCACAAGGCCCAGTGCACAACGGCAAATGGACAACGTCTCCAGCATTAGGGAGGAGGGCGGCTGTGAAATTGGTGCGGTGGGGGTGCCATGGAGGAGGGGCTGAGGTTTCGCGGCTCGGGAGAAGGGAGCTTCCGGGGAGAAGGTGATTTGGCGCCCACGAGGTATGAATGGGGGGGGGGGGATTGGGAGGGAGTGGAACCATGTTTTACGGACGCATTTGTCTGAAATGTGAGGGGGAGTTACAGTTCTACCCCTGCCTTTAGGCTTCTCGGCTTGGGTCTGTGTACTGAGGGTCGGGGATAGTAGAGTAACTTTGCTTCTCCCCAAATAGTGGGCGGGAGTGATTTCGGGCGAGGAGGGCGTGTTTTGAAATATAGTGGGCGCGAGCGATTTCGGGCGAGGAGAGCGTGTTTTGAAAAAGTGGGCGCGAGCTATTTCGGGCGAGGAGAGCGTGTTTTGCCGACCATGCTTTATGAATTATTCGGCACATGTCATTTCGGCCGAGGAGAAGGCACGCTTGGATGAAGTTACGAACCTACCCTCGATGCACAACGGGCCAATTAATGCGTCTCCCACATAGGACGGTAATTTCGCGTCTCCCATTTATTTGCTCGGGCGAATTCCACCGAGCAGAGGATGTTTAACGGTTCGTTCAAAATTTGGGAGAACGAGCATCCACGTCTACCTTACCAAGTCGATTTGAATCAAATTAAGAAATATTAGCTTGCCACTTCTTTTTTAGATGGAGAGATGATGCTCGGGAGTAATGTGTTTTTACATGCTCGTTGCTAGCGATTGACTATATGACAAATAGTTGACCCACTCAAAAACGGGAATCAAACCCAAAATGAAATATCTCGATTCAATGAAATAGCTCGTTAACCAGGTCAAAATAGTGAACTAAATCCAAAATTGAACACCTCAATCGAATAGCATGTTGTACAGTATTATAGTACTCCATGAACATGTTGAAAGTCAAATTAATGAACTTGTTTGATATGTGCATATATCTGTTCATGTGTGGATTGCAGACAACATGTTCTCCAATTTAAATATTTGAATGCAAGTTTATATCGAAACATGGTTTATATCAGTCTTTGATGCATAAAACGCGACCTCCCCTTCTCCTGGACTCCTGCTCTCTCTCTCTCTCTCTCTCTCTCTCTCTCTCTCTCTCTCTCTCTCTCTCTCTCTCTCTCGTCGACAATCTTCAATTCTGTCGCACGCATCCAACACACAAACCTTGTTGGTCCTCTCTCTTTCTCTCCATCTCTCTCTCTCTTTGTTTGTGTGCGTGGGGGGGGGGGTCTTTCTAGTTCGCATGCATATATACTCCATCTATAGGTCTCTCTCGCACACTATGTATGATTCTCTAGTCCAAGCTAGATATCTTGGGTGCATTCATCATATGCACACAAATTCCTTGGCTCGTTGCCCGTAACTCTCTCACGCACCACTCTGTCGTCTCGGAGCTCTCCCCCCTCTCTCAAACTCTCCATCTACCTGGGTCACACATACATGCATATCTCACTCGCACTCGATAGGCCCATCTAAAACTCTATCTCTCTCCCTCGTTCTCTCTCCATCTCACACGCACACACACACACACAATCTCATGCCTAGCTAGCCAAGTATGATGGTCTCTCACTCAATTGTAGGCACACGCAGTCCCCCCTATATGTATATGACTAGCTAATCTTAGTCTCCATCACAAACATGTGCATGGTCTATCTCGATTTCTCTCGGGGCATCTTTCTATCGCGCACACACCTCCCTCGATCTCCCACCCATATAGTCCCCTCACGATCTCGAGGGGGTCTCTCTATCACAAACACACCCTCTCGCCCTCCCCATGTGTCCATGTTCTCCATGTGTCCCTCTCGACCTTTGTTCCTTGTTGGCCAGACCTCTATTGGACATGTGCTATAGGGATGTCTCTCTCCATTGCAAACAATCACACACTAGCTATCTTCGTGTATCTCCTCGCCTCGCTTTTCTATCTCGGAGATGCATGCGTGATATGTTCGCCTAAGAAACGAAAAAACACACTCTCTCTCTAATTTATAGTTTGTTGTCACTTTCTCTTTCACACACATACTCTTTTTGCACACTTACTCATTCTCCTTCACACGCACTTGATCCCTCTCGACTTAGGCACTCTCCTCGGTCCATAGCATATTGATTTACTGAAAAGTCAAACATCACAAAGTTTGACCATGTACGTGGAGAAAAACAATTACATCTGGAACGGCAAACATATACCATTAGATTCACCGTGAGATGTAGTTTCGCATGGTGTATCTTTGGTATTGAAGATATAAATAACATTTGTGTAAACCTGATCAAAGTTTCCAAAGTTTGACTTCTAAAAAAATTACATGCACTGCATTATCGAGCGGATGGAATATCTCTTTCCCCCTCTCAGCTATCTGACGCACCACTCAGCCTTATCGGGGCTCCTCAATCTCTCTCAAACTTTATATCTCCCTGGTTCACACATACACATGTCTTGCTCGCGCTGTACATATATACCCATCCAACACTCTCCGCCCTTGTTCTCTCTCTATGTGACACGCACCCCCCTAATAAGTACCATAATCCCTCACTCCATCATAGGCGCAAGCACTCCCCCCTAAGTATGATTATCTCTCACTAGCCATCAGGAACACACGTATTGTCTCCTTCCATCCATACGTCTATCTCGATATCTCTCGTGGTATCTTCTATCGCGCACACACCTTGTCACTCGATCTCCCACCCATGTAGTCTCATCATGATCTCCAGGGGATCTCTCTATGACAAACATACACTCTCTCCTCCCCATTTCTGCATTTTCTCCATACGTCTCTCTCGACCTCTCTCCCTTGTTTGTCAGACCCCTCTTGGCCACGTGCTAGGGGTCTTGCTCTCTCGGTTGCAAACAACCACACACTATCTCCTCACCTTGCTTCCGTTGTCGAAGATGCATGTGTGATATGTTTGCATAAGACACACACGTTTTTTCTCGACTTTTATCGAGTGTTGTCCATGTCTCTTTCACACACGCACACACACTTTTTTCACTCACTCTTTCTATTTCACTCTCTCTCTCTCTCTAGTTAGGGACTCTCTCACGTCCATAAGCATATGGATGTTTTGAAAAGTCAAACCTCAGAAAAGTTTGACCAGGTATATGTGGAGAAAAACATTTACATCTCGAAAGATCATTAGATTCATCACAACATGTACTTACTTCATACTATCATTTATCTTTGGTATTGTAGATATAAGTAATTTCTTTATAAACTTGGTCAAAGTTTCAAAAGTTTGACTTTAAAAAAATGTTGGAACTACATTATCGAACGGAGGGAGTAGCTCTTTCTCTCTCTGCTATCTCTCACGGGCCTCCCCTCTCACATGAACACTCTATACCGACGGATTATACACTCACTGTGTCAGCGTATAGCTCCGTATATTGTTTAGTTGACCGGTCAACCAGTCCACATGCTGCTTTGTCAGCTCGTGTTCTGTATCTTCGTGTGCTGGCCCATGTGGCAGTGGGTGAAAATAAGTAAACTAGAGGCCCATCTGACAAGCGGTGAAGTAAACAAAGTTGAAACCACTCGGGGTAGCACCCCGCACGCTAGTAAATTGAGGGCGCATTGAGGACACACTTCTTCCGCGTGGAGGACGCACTCGCGCACAATTCACCACTGCGCGACGGCATGCACAGAAGGACGCACTCGCACACACCCAGCACACAACACACACCAGCACACGTGTACACCGGCGTCACCGCCGGTTGAGATGGACGGTGAGGCAGCCAACAAGCGGAGGCGGCTCGAGCCAAAACCGCATCCGGCGAGCCTGGACTTCATCAGCAGCCTCCCCGACGACATGCTGTTCGTCATCATCGGCCTCCTCCCCACCAAATCTGCCGTGCGGACCGCCCTGCTCTCCCGGCGGTGGCGCCCCCTCTGGCGCCGCGTCCCCCTCAACCTCACCGTCGACAGCTGCCTCTGCGACGGGGATTGCAAACGCATGGCGTAGTCTCCAAGATCCTTTCATCGCACCCTGGGCCAGCCAGACGCCTTGACATCCGCATGTTCAGTACCAACTGCAAGGTCCAACCCAAGTTCGACGAGTGGTTCTTATCCCCCGCCCTAGATTAGCTCGAGGAGCTCATCTTTGAAGCTGGACGATGTCGCTCTCTGCCGCCGTCCGCGCTCCGCCTCGCGCCAAGGCTGCGCCGCGCCAGCTTCAGCTCCTGCTATCTTCCCCAGATTAATGCCGCGCCCGCCCTTCTTCTCCCTCAACTCAAGCAGCTCGACCTCTTCGACGTTGTCATATCGAAGAAGGCTATGGAGCACCTGCTCCGCAGCTGTACTGCACTTGAGTACCTTCGTCTTGAGCAGATCCACGGGTTCATTAGCCTCCACATCGCCTCGACGAATCTCCGATGGATTTATGTGTCTTGCTAGCCCCGCAACAAGACATCAATTGGGAAGAGATCACTCCAGCTGTTCCACGTTATGGTCATTGAGAATGCGCCTTTCCTTGAGAGATTGCTTGTATCGGATCTAGAAGGTCCAACAAAAATCAGGGTCATTGACGCGCCGAAATTGACAGCGTTGGTGCACTCGTCTGCCAAATTCTCCGAACTCTTTATTGGATCCGTAATCATTCAGGTACATCACTCATCTTCTTCTCAGTCTTCTTGAAATTCACATTTTTAAATTTCTTCTTGATGTATTTACGACCGTCTTCCAGAAAATGATCCCCACAAGCTTGACCCAGTCTATGTGCACAGTGAAGATCTTGGCAATAAAATCTATCGGCCCCAATCTGGATCAAGTTGTTGGATTCCTTACATGCTTTCCGTGCACGGAGAAGCTACTCATCGAGGTGAAACTTCTTTCCTATTAGTAAACCGGAATCACAACGTAGCTCAAATTTTTCGTAATTTTCCCAACTTACGATGACAAGTGTAGTGTTCAAAACTGCATCTACGCACTGCACCGAAAGAAATGTTTTTAGTATTTTTTTCTCACGTGATCACCTGCATCGTTTTGTTGTTGTACTACTATAGTAGCCTAGGCTAGTCATAGTGGAAGGTAACTTAGACTGCTCCAGTAACTCTATGGTTACCCTAAGAGCAAGTACTACCTCCATCCTGGTTTACTCTTCCTATTTTGTAGTATCAAAATTTGACCATAGATTTAACTGACAAAATGTTAATGCATGTCACTAAGAACTCTATCGTTGGATTCGTATTTGAACATAATTTCAAATGGTGTAATTTTTAGTGACATGCATTGGCATTTTCTTACATAAATATATGGTCAAAATTTTATACTAAATAAGAGGTAGTACAAAAGTGGGCTATAACGGCCCTCCACTATGTAGGCCAAAACACGTGCCAAATTCACTTGTGATGCATTCGGCATCGATGCCCCTCCATTGCTCACCTGGTGCCCCAATCTGGATCACCTACTTTGCTCCGGTGCCAAATTAACTCACGCAATGAAAAAACACTTGCGTGGGAGAGAGAGGACCGAGGCAATAAAAAACACTTGTTTGGGAGAGTGAGAGGCTGGTGTAGTTGGTTTGATTGATTTGTTTATACATGTGGGTCTGTGTGCACAGCGGTGCCAACCCTCTCACATCGCGAGAGCGGTGCCAAAATCTTTTGATTTGACATCGATGCATATTATGGCATCGGCCACATAGTGGAAGGCAACAAATGCCCAAGCTCTTCACGTACTCCTAGGTAAATGAGAGGAAAGAGAAAGAGAGAGAGAGAGAGTGAAAAAATATCACTAGCCAGCCAACCTTATCGTATGAGCGAATGATATTGGTACCTCTTGATGACACGACAATCTTATACAGCCAGCTGCTCTAATATGTTCTTCTTTTGCAGATAAAAAAAGACCCGAAAGTGAAAAATGTGCTGCACTATAACAATCTCATCGAATGCCTTGATCTCCATCTTACAGAAATTGATTTGATCGACTACCGAGGCAGCACATCTGAGATTAAATTGGCCAGGTTCTTTGTTCTGGAGGCAAGTGTGCTCAAGGTAATGAGGTTTGGCGTTCTCTAGCGCAACAATGAATGGCGTGCTGATCACCGCAAGCGTCTAAGCCTAAATGACAAAGTCTCCGTAGAAGCTGAATTTGTTTTTGAAACATCAAGTGGCCAGAGACTCGAAAACTTATTTGCCCATTAGTGACTTGTCAGGGCGGTGGATTTTAGTTTGTACGATAATGCTGCATCCACCTAAAGTAACAAAAGTTCTTACGTAAACTTCCTAGTAATCCCCTCTTCGTAGGTGCAGCATTACTCCTAACATTTGTAATATCAGTTTGAAACTTGTAATATTGCCGTGTCCTATTCCTGCATTTTCAAAATCCTGTGAATCAAACAGGTCCTGAGTTGGTGATGATGTTGTGCCTGCCATTTTTCACCAATAGCCGTCGGATCTAGATGTGACGCATAGAAACTAAACTTCTCCAGTTTTGCAAAAAGATGCCCGCACTTGTTCCCTATTTACAAACAACTCCTTGTTTCTCACAATCAGCCTTATCTCCTCCCCACCACATCTAGAAGGCCATGGAAAAATCTGGCGCGATGGCCGCTGCCGGCGCCGTCCACCCCCCAATCTTGGTGTTCCGTGCAATGCACAGGCATCTACGCACGGGAAATTATGTCGAACACGGCTAGTTGTAAGCAGGCTAGGTCTACAGCCATGATGATAGTGACTGCAGACGGTGAGGCTGACTATGGTATGCCGAACACGGCACCTATACTCAGGTGTCATCTCTGGCGTAGGGTCTTGTCGCTTCACTGTGAGGAGCAGCACGTAATAATTTGACCAACGGGTAGTACAGTGCAACTACATTGGTAGTAGTACTACTAGTACTAGCACCACCGTCTGGATTTAGTAGTACTACCACGTCCATCTGGATTTAGTATTTGACTACCAATATCTAGTAATGCATGTCACAAAAAATGTACTACTCCCTCTGTAAATAAATACATGGTGTATTGTTTTATTCCTATCGGCGAGGTAACTTAATGTCTTTTTGCTAGTACATGCCATGAACTAACCACCGCATGTGATGTTTGGTAGTCTCAAGTCATTGAAAGCATGCACGGGCACAGAGGGGGGTGCAGCTTCATTGACTTACTGCACTTGCCTTTTGGGTGTATGACACATGGGTCCAACGGGTGGCTGGCCAACCTGTCATACAGCCAAAGGCAGGTGCAGTAGAGGGGCGAGGAGTAGATGGCCAACACGCACGTGAATTCAACGCAATCTGCACTTCTCATATAAAGGCTCCCGCCAGTCCAATCTACGAATCCTACGCACCTACGCACCCAAGGGCAAGAGTGATCACTCCAATCGCAAGATCAGTTGACTAGAAGCTAGAACCATGGAGGCGATGAGCGCGAGCATCAGCCAGCTGTGCCAGATGGTCCACAATGCCAGCCTATGGCCCGGCACCGAGGAACGTCTCTAGGTAGTGCTTGAGGCCGCCAGGGCGAGGGGACGCTTGGACGACAACTTCGTCTCCTTGTTCGACGAGGTCCTCGTCGGCTTCCTCGACAAGTTCACCGTCGTCAAGAAGCTCGCGGATGACCTTGACGTACGCCTCCAGCCCACGCGCCCAGGCTCTGCGATGCCTGCCACCCTCAACAACCTCTATGGTGACAACCTCTTCGACGCACTGGTGGCCCTGCGACTGCCTGCCGTCGCGCCGGAGAATGTCCACCTCGAGGTCGCGCTCGCCGCGCAGTGCCTCGCGCAGCAAGACACCACCGACATAATCACCCACGTCTACACGCAAATCGTCCACAAGGACTACTACATGCAAGAGGAGGACGATAGGACGCTGGCCTTCTTAGACCGCAGGGCAACCTTGGACGGCATTGTTCAGAAGCACGTTGAGCTTGCTGTTGGAGATCGTTGCAGAAATTAAATTTTTTCTACGCATCACCAAGAACAATCTACGGAGTCTTCTAGCAACGAGAGGGAAAAGAGTGCACCTACATACCCTTGTAGATCGCGAGCGGAAGCGTTCAAGTGAACGGGATTGATGGAGTCGTACTCGTCGTGATCCAAATCACCGATGACCAAGCGCCGAACGGACGGCACCTCCGCGTTCAACACACGTACGGTTGGGGAAGACGTCTCCTCCTTCTTGATCCAGCAAGGGGGAGGGAGAGGTTGATGGAGATCCAGCAGCACGACGACATGGTGGTGGAAGCAGCGGGGATCTCGGCAGGGCTTCGCCAAGCTCAGCGAGAGGGAGAGGTGTCACGGGAGGGAGAGGTGTCACGGGAGGGAGAGGGAGGCGCCAGGGGCTTGGGTTGCGGCTGCCCTCCCTCCCCCCTCTTTATATAGGGCCCTTGGGGGGGGCCCTAGGAGATCCAATCTCCAAGGGGGGCGGCGGCCAAGGGGGTGGCTTGCCCCCCAAGCCAAGTGGGGCGCCCCCACCCCTAGGGTTTCCAACCCTAGGCACAGGGGGAGGCCCAAGGGGGGCACACCAGCCCAACAGGGGCTGGTTCCCCTCCCACTTCAGCCCATGGGGCCCTCCGGGATAGGTGGCCCCACCCGGTGGACCCCCCGGGACCCTTCCGGTGGTCCCGGTACAATACCGGTGACCCCCGAAACTTTCCCGGTGGCCGAAACTGGACTTCCTATATACAATTCTTCACCTCCGGACCATTCCGGTACTCCTCGTGACGTCCGGGATCTCATCCGGGACTCCGAACAACTTTCGGATTTCCGCATACTAATATCTCTACAACCCTAGCGTCACCGAACCTTAAGTGTGTAGACCCTACGGGTTCGGGAGACATGCAGACATGACCGAGACGACTCTCCGGTCAATAACCAACAGCGGGATCTGGATACCCATGTTGGCTCCCACATGTTCCATGATGATCTCATCGGATGAACCATGATGTCGAGGATTCAATCAATCCCGTATACAATTCCCTTTGTCAATTGGTACGTTACTTGCCCGAGATTCGATCGTCGGTATCCCAATACCTTGTTCAATCTCGTTACCGGCAAGTCACTTTACTCGTACCGTAATGCATGATCCCGTGATCAAACACTTGGTCACATTGAGCTCATTATGATGATGCATTACCGAGTGGGCCCAGAGATACCTCTCCGTCATACGGAGTGAAAAATCCCAGTCTCGATTCGTGCCAACCCAACAGACACTTTCAGAGATACCCGTAGTGCACCTTTATAGCCACCCAGTTACGTTGTGACGTTTGGCACACCCAAAGCACTCCTATGGTATCCGGGAGTTGCACAATCTCATGGTCTAAGGAAATGATACTTGACATTTGGAAAAGCTCTAGCAAACGAACTACACGATCTTGTGCTATGCTTATGATTGGGTCTTGTCCATCACATCATTCTCCTAATGATGTGATCCCATTATCAATGACATCCAATGTCCATAGTCAGGAAACCATGACTATCTGTTGATCGACGAGCTAGTCAACTAGAGGCTCACTAGGGACATGTTGTGGTCTATGTATTCACACATGTACTACGATTTCCGGATAACACAATTATAGCATGAACAATAGACAATTATCATGAACAAGGAAATATAATAATAACCATTTTATTATTGCCTCTAGGGCATATTTCCAACAGTCTCCCACTTGCACTAGAGTCAATAATCTAGTTACATTGTGATGAATCGAACACCCATAGAGTTCTGGTGTTGATCATGTTTTGCTCTAGGGAGAGGTTTAGTCAACGGATCTGCTACATTTAGGTTCGTATGTACTTTACAAATATCTATGTCTCCATTTTGAACATTTTCACGAATGGAGTTGAAGCGACGCTTGATATGCCTGGTCTTCCTGTGAAACCTGGGCTCCTTGGCAAGGGCAATAGCTCCAGTGTTGTCACAGAAGAGAGTCATCGGGCCCGACGCATTGGGAATAACTCCTAGGTCGGTAATGAACTCCTTCACCCAGATTGCTTCTTGTGCTGCCTGTGAGGCCGCCATGTATTCCACTTCACATGTAGATCCCGCCACAACGCTTTGCTTGCAACTGCACCAGCTTACTGCCCCACCATTCAAAATATACACGTATCTGGTTTGTGACTCAGAGTCATCCAGATCTGTGTCGAAGCTAGCATCGACGTAACCCTTTACGACGAGCTCTTCGTCACCTCCATAAACGAGAAACATATCCTTAGTCCTCTACAGGTACTTCAGGATATTCTTGACCGCTGTCCAGTGTTCCATGCCGGGATTACTTTGGTACCTTCCTACCAAACTTACGGCAATGTTTACATCAGGTCTGGTACACAGCATGGCATACATAATAGACCCTATGGCCGAGGCATAGGGGACGACATTCATCTTTTCTCTATCTTCTGCCGTGGTCGGGCATTGAGCCGTGCTCAATTGCACACCTTGCAATACAGGCAAGAACCCCTTCTTGGACTGATCCATATTGAACTTCTTCAATATCTTGTCAAGGTACGTACTTTGTGAAAGACCAATGAGGCGTCTTGATCTATCTCTATAGATCTTGATGCCTAATATATAAGCAGCTTCTCCAAGGTCCTTCATTGAAAAACACTTGTTCAAGTAGGCCTTTATGCTTCCCAAGAATTCTATATCATTTCCCATCAACAGTATGTCATCCACATATAATATGAGAAATGCTACAGAGCTCCCACTCACTTTCTTGTAAACACAAGCTTCTCCATAAGTCTGTGTAAACCCAAACGCTTTGATCATCTCATCAAATCGAATGTTCCAACTCCGAGATGGTTGCACCAGCCCATAGATGGAGCGCTGGAGCTTGCATACCTTGTTAGCATTCTTAGGATCGACAAAACCTTCCGGCTGCATCATATACAATTCTTCCTTAAGAAAGCCGTTAAGGAATGCCGTTTTGACGTCCATTTGCCATATCTCATAATCATAGTATGCGGCAATTGCTAACATGATTCGGACGGACTTTAGCTTCGCTATGGGTGAGAAAGTCTCATCGTAGTCAACCCCTTGAACTTGTCGATAACCCTTAGCGACAAGTCGAGCTTTATAGATGGTAACATTACCATCCGCGTCCGTCTTCTTCTTAAACATCCATTTGTTTTCTATCGCTCGCCGATCATCGGGCAAGTCTGTCAAAGTCCACACTTTGTTTTCATACATGGATCCTATCTCAGATTGCATGGCTTCAAGCCATTTGTTGGAATCTGGGCCCGCCATTGTTTCTTCATAGTTCGAAGGTTCACCGTTGTCTAACAACATGATTTCCAGGACAGGGTTGCAATACCACTCTGGTGTGGAATGTGTCCTCATGGACCTACGAAGTTCAGTAGTAACTTGATCCGAAGTACCTTGATCATCATCATTAGCTTCCTCTCTAGTCAGTGCAGGCACCATAGGAACATCTTCCTGAGCTGCGCTACTTTCCGGTTCAAGAGGTAGTACTTCATCAAGTTCCACTTTCCTCCCACTTACTTCTTTCGAGAGAAACTCTTTCTCCAGAAAGGACCCGTCTTGGCAAGAAAGATCTTGCCTTCGGATCTGAGGTAGAAGGTATACCCAATGGTTTCCTTAGGGTATCCTATGAAGACGCATTTTTCCGACTTGGGTTCGAGCTTTTCAGGTTGAAGTTTCTTGACATAAGCATCGCATCCCCAAACTTTTAGAAACGACAGCTTAGGTTTCTTCCCAAACCATAATTCATACGGTGTCGTCTCAACGGATTTCGACGGAGCCCTATTTAAAGTGAATGCGGCAGTCTCTAAAGCATAGCCTCAAAATGAGAGTGGTAGATCGGTAAGAGACATCATAGATCGCACCATATCCAATAGAGTGCGATTACGACATTCGGACACACCATTTCGCTGAGGTGTTCCAGGCGGCGTGAGTTGTGAAACTATTCCACATTTCCTTAAGTGTGTGCCAAATTCGTGACTCAAATATTCCCCTCCACGATCTGATCGTAAGAACTTTATTTTCCTGTCACGTTGATTCTCAACCTCACTCTGAAATTCCTTGAACTTTTCAAAGGTCTCAGACTTGTGTTTCATTAGGTAGACATACCCATATCTACTCAAGTCATCAGTGAGAGTGAGAACATAACGATTGCCACTGCGAGCCTCAACACTCATTGGACCGCACACATCAGTATGTATGATTTCCAATAAGTTGGTTGCTCGCTCCATTGTCTGGAGAACGGAGTCTTGGTCATCTTACCCATGAGGCATGGTTCGCACGTGTCAAATGATTCGTAATCAAGAGACTCCAAAAGTCCATCTGCATGGAGCTTCTTCATGCGTTTGACACCAATGTGACCAAGACGGCAGTGCCACAAGTATGTGGGACTATCATTATCAACCTTACATCTTTTGGTATTCACACTATGAATATGTGTAACACTACGTTCGAGATTCATTAAGAATAAACCATTAACCAGCGGGGCATGACCATAAAACATATCTCTCATATAAATAGAACAACCATTATTCTCGGATTTAAATGAGTAGCCATCTCGAATTAAACGAGATCCTGATACAATGTTCATGCTCAAAGCTGGCACTAAATAACAATTATTGAGGTTTAAAACTAATCCCGTAGGTAAATGTAGAGGTAGCGTGCCGACGGCGATCACACCGACCTTGGAACCATTCCCGACGCGCATCGTCACCTCGTCCTTTGCCAGTCTCCGTTTATTCCGCAGCTCCTGCTTTGAGTTACAAATATGAGCAACCGCACCGGTATCAAATACCCAGGAGCTACTACGAGTGCTGGTAAGGTACACATCAATAACATGTATATCACATATAGCTTTGGTGTTGCCGGCCTTCTTGTCCGCCAAGTACTTGGGGAAGTTCCGCTTCCAGTGACCACTTCCCTTGCAATAAAAGCACTCAGTCTCAGGCTTGGGTCCATTTTTTGGCTTCTTCCCGGCAACTGGCTTACCGGGCGCGGCAACTCCCTTGCCGTCCTTCTTGAAGTTCTTCTTACCCTTGCCTTTCTTGAACTTAGTGGTTTTATTCACCATCAACACTTGATGTTCCTTTTTGATCTCCACCTCCGCTGATTTCAGCATTGAATATACCTCAGGAATGGTCTTTTCCATCCCCTGCATATTGAAGTTCATCACAAAGCTCTTGTAGCTCGGTAGAAGCGACTGAAGGATTCTGTCAATGACCGCGTCATCCGGGAGATTAACTCCCAGCTGAGTCAAGCGGTTGTGTAACCCAGACATTTTGAGTATGTGCTCACTGACAGAACTATTTTCCTCCATCTTACAACTGAAGAACTTGTCGGAGACTTCATATCTCTCGACCCGGGCATGATCTTGGAAAACCATTTTCAGCTCTTCGAACATCTCATATGCTCCGTGTTGCTCAAAACGCTTTTGGAGCCCCGGTTCTAAGCTGTAAAGCATGCCGCACTGAACGAGGGAGTAATCATCAGCACGCTGCTGCCAAGCGTTCATAACATCTTGGTTCTCTGGGATGGGTGCGTCACCTAGCGGTGCTTCTATGACATAATCTTTCTTGGCAGCTATGAGGATGATCCTCAGGTTCCGGACCCAGTCCGTATAGTTGCTGCCATCATCTTTCAGCTTGGTTTTCTCTAGGAACGCGTTGAAGTTGAGGGCAATATTAGCGTGGGCCATTTGATCTACAAGACATATTGTAAAGATTTTAGACTAAGTTCATGATAATTAAGTTCATCTAATCAAATTATTCAAAGAACTCCCACTCAGATAGACATCCCTCTAGTCATCTAAGTGAAACATGATCCGAGTCAACTAGGCCGTGTCCGATCATCACGTGAGACGGACTAGTCAACATCGGTGAACATCTTCATGTTGATCGTATCTTCTATACGACTCATGCTCGACCTTTCGGTCTTCCGTGTTCCGAGACCATGTCTGTACATTCTAGGCTCGTCAAGTCAACCTAAGTGTATTGCGTGTGCAAATCTGGCTTACACCCGTTGTATTCGAACGTTAGAATCTATCACACCCGATCATCACGTGGTGCTTCGAAACAACGAACCTTCGCAATGGTGCACAGTTAGGGGGAACACTTTCTTGAAATTATTGCGAGGGATCATCTTATTTAAGCTACCGTCGTTCTAAGCAAATAAGATGTAAAACATGATAAACATCACGTGCAATCAAATAGTGACATGATATGGCCAGTATCATATTGCTCCTTTGATCTCCATCTTCGGGGCGCCATGATCATCTTCGTCACCGGCATGACACCATGATCTCCATCATCATGATCTCCATCATCGTGTCTTCATGAAGTTGTCACGCCAACGATTACTTCTACTTCTATGGCTAACGTGTTTAGCAATAAAGTAAAGTAATTTACATGGCGTTATTCAATGACACGCAGGTCATACAAAAAATAAAGATAACTCCTATGGCTCCTGCCGGTTGTCATACTCATCGACATGCAAGTCGTGATTCCAATTACAAGAACATGATCAATCTCATACATCACATATATTTCATTCATCACATCCTTTTGGCCATATCACATCACAAGGCATATGCTGCAAAAACAAGTTAGACGTCCTCTAATTGTTGTTGCATGTTTTTACGTGGCTTCTATAGGTTTCTAGCAAGAACGTTTCTTACCTACGTAAAACCACAACGTGATATGCCAACTTCTATTTACCCTTCATAAGGACCCTTTTCATCGAATCCGATTCGACTAAAGTGGGAGAGACAGACACCCGCTAGCCACCTTATGCAACTAATGCATGTCAGTCGGTGGAACCTGTCTCACGTAAGCATACGTGTAAGGTCGGTCCGGGCCGCTTCATCCCACGATGCCGCCGAAACAAGATAAGACTAGTAGTGGCAAGAAAATTGACAACATCTACGCCCACAACAAGTTTGTGTTCTACTCGTGCATAGAAACTACGCATAGACCTAGCTCATGATGCCACTATTGGAGATCGTTGCAGAAATTAAAATTTTTCTACGCATCACCAAGAACAATCTATGGAGTCTTCTAGCAATGAGAGGGAAAAGAGTGCATCTACATACCCTTGTAGATCGCGAGCGAAAGCGTTCAAGTGAACGGGGTTGATGGAGTCGTACTCGTCGTGATCCAAATCACCGATGACCGAGCGCCGAACGGACGGCACCTCCGCGTTCAACACATGTATGGTTGGGGAAGACGTCTCCTCCTTCTTGATCCAGCAAGGGGGAGGGAGAGGTTGATGGAGATCCAGCAGCACGACGGCGTGGTGGTGGAAGTAGCGGGGATCTCGGCAGGGCTTCGCCAAGCTCAGCGAGAGGGAGAGGTGTCACGGGAGGGAGAGGGAGGCGCCAGGGGCTTGGGGTGCGGCTGCCCTCCCTCCCCCCTCTTTATATAGGGCCCCTGGGGGGGGTGCCGGCCCTAGGAGATCCAATCTCCAAGGGGGGCGGCGGCCAAGGGGGTGGCTTGCCCCCCAAGCCAAGTGGGGCGCCCCCACCCCTAGGGTTTCCGACCCTAGGCGCAGGGGGAGGCCCAAGGGGGCGCACCAGCCCAACAGGGGCTGGTTCCCCTCCCACTTCAGCCCATGGGGCCCTCCGGGATAGGTGGCCCCACCCGGTGGACCCCCCCGGACCCTTCCGGTGGTCCCGGTACAATACCGGTGAGCCCCGAAACTTTCCCGGTGGCCGAAACTGGACTTCCTATATACAATTCTTCACCTCCAGACCATTCCGGAACTCCTCGTGACGTCCGGGATCTCATCCGGGACTTCGAACAACTTTAGGATTTCCGCATACTAATATCTCTACAACCCTAGCGTCACCGAACCTTAAGTGTGTAGACCCTACGGGTTCGGGAGACATGCAGACATGACCGAGACGACTCTCCGGTCAATAACCAACAGCGGGATCTGGATACCCATGTTGGCTCCCACATGTTCCACGATGATCTCATCAGATGAACCACGATGTCGAGGATTCAATCAATCCCGTATACAATTCCCTTTGTCAATCGGTACGTTACTTGCCCGAGATTCGATCGTCGGTATCCCAATACCTTGTTCAATCTCGTTACCGGCAAGTCACTTTACTCGTACCGTAATGGATGATCCCGTGACCAAACACTTGGTCACATTGAGCTCATTATGATGATGCATTACCGAGTGGGCCCAGAGATACCTCTCCGTCATACGGAGTGAGACAAATCCCAGTCTCGATTCGTGCCAACCCAACAGACACTTTCGGAGATACCCGTAGTGCACCTTTATAGCCACCCAGTTACGTTGTGACGTTTGGCACACCCAAAGCACTCCTATGGTATCCGGGAGTTGCACAATCTCATGGTCTAAGGAAATGATACTTGACATTTGGAAAAGCTCTAGCAAACGAACTACACGATCTTGTGCTATGCTTAGGATTGGGTCTTGTCCATCACATCATTCTCCTAATGATGTGATCCCGTTATCAATGACATCCAATGTCCATAGTCAGGAAACCATGACTATCTGTTGATCAACGAGCTAGTCAACTAGAGGCTCACTAGGGACATGTTGTGGTCTATGTATTCACACATGTATTACGATTTCCGGATAACACAATTATAGCATGAACAAGGAAATATAATAATAACCATTTTATTATTGCCTCTAGGGCATATTTCCAACACTTGCCGCCAATGCCGCTGCTCCTCACACGTCGGTTGGTGACCCGGTGCACTAGGGCGTGAGGATGTCGTTGATGGATCCGTATGTATCTTTATCTTTCCGTCAAATCCATGTAGTAGTATATGGTACTACTAGTAATTATCTTACCTTTCGCACCAACTTCATAATTTTCCTACGTACTCCATGCATGAACCGTGCCAGAACCAAACTTCTCATTACTCTAGGGAAAATCGTTATTTCTATCTATCGGTCGCCCCATAGAGCATAACCAAATTTTACAAGTTACAAGTTCAAAAGGAAAAGCCTGCCGTGTTCGCGTCGCACCCCCACACGGTTTGTCCGGCACGCCGCTCAAGGGGGAATGCGTGCTGTGTTGCATTTTCACTTACAAGTGGGACCGCAGTTGAGCAAACCGACTATCGGCAAACCCCCACCCCGCCCACCGCGCGATGGCTGAGAAAACAGGAGGGAGAAGAGATGGCTGTAGCTAGCACGGACTCCAAGAAAATTGGTGTCGGATGGGACTCGTGTGGGTGGCGTGTGCCGTACTGCTAGACATGAATGCTAGTTATGGCCCATGCCACCCCACTATATCGAGGTGCTGGTTACTCCACTATATCAAGTACGTAGAACAAATTTCCTAGAGTCCGTGCTCAACCCTCCTCTATCTCACTTCTCAGCCAGCCAGCAGACGCGCGGAGCCCATCGTCTGTTTGCTCATATGCGGTCCCACATGTCAGTGAAAACGCAAGAGGACCCACTGAACCTGCACATCTTTCACCTCGACGAGCTGGTGATGAAAAACAAATCCAATAAAGATCTTCGATGGCCGCTTTTGGAGTTACTCAAGAGTAGTAAGATTCTATTTACAGTTTAACCAAGATGCACATCACGTGGCTTCACCTACCACTCTATTTTCTTGCATGACATGACCTGGATGCTGGATGTGCCACGTGTCGGCAAAAGGAGGAAGAACTCGAGCAAATCTTCGGTTGTGCTCTCGGATTAGACTAGTTGTGCTAACTTAAAATTTTATTGTGTAGAATGGATGCAAGTTTTGGTATTGGGAAGAAGAGTACAATGATATATTGATAGAGCACAATTTAGTAGATGTTCTAGCACTTTTAGCTAGCATAGAGGCTAGAGATGAGACTAGTGCACTTGTTGATAGAATAGAGGCTAGACACGTCTACTTCTTTACACTCGAAGAAGAAAGAAGCACGCAAGATCGAGCCTCCGCAGATCAACAATGAATGCATCGAGAAGGCACTAATCCAACTTACAGGAGCAGTTATGGAAGTTGGATATCTTCTAAAATGTATTCTTGTGGTTCTTGTTTTCTTTGGTCTTGCTTTTCTAGTCAAAATTTTGGTGATGTATTTCCATGTACCAAAAAATCAATGATGAAAAAAAGATATGTGTTTGCAAAGAAAAATGTACGCCGCCGGGATGCGGTCGCGCGTTCGGCGCACGACCACCGCATCCGAGAAATGGCCCGGACACGACCCCATTGCCCTACCCAAACAGACAGAATCCGGGCAAAACGGAGGTCCGTTTGGGGTCGTGCGTTGGAGTTGGCCTTACAAGTGGGACCGCAGTTGAGGAAACCGACTATCGGCAAACCCCCACCTCGCCCGCCGCGCGATGGCTGAGTTAGAGAAACGACGAGGTTGAAGAGATTGCTGTAGCACGGACTCCAAGAAATATTGTGTCAAATGGAAGTCGTGCTGGTGGCGTGTGCCGTGCTCCTGGACGTGAATGTTTGTTTTGGCCCATGCCACCTTACTACTCCTACTACTACTCCTACTACTCCTATCGAGGATTCGAGGTGTTGGTTACGTACAGCGAACACATTAACATATGGCCCACCTCACACTGTGGCCAAATTTCCTGGAGTCTGTGCTAGGTTAAAAAGTGTTCTTTGTGAGGATGGGTGGCTGGTCTCAAGTTTAAAACTTCTTGTATTACGTACGTAGACGTAGAGATAGTGCAACATGTGAAGCTAGTACAAATAGTGTACTATTGTTGATTGGCCTCATCCGATAACCTGTTGCAATGCACGTACAACTATGTATTCGGAAAATATTTTTTTGCCTCGTCGCAGCACCCACTCAGAGAAGCGACTCGATAGCCATTCATAAATTTAGTAAGTTTATCACAGGCATATCATTTTATTACATACAACAGGTCATCAACCCACAACGACAACGAGGATACGTTATAAATACTAAAGTTTTCATCACACAACAAATAACAAGCAATGAAATGAACTTCAACTCAACCAATCCTCGGCGTTGGAAACACTTGCTTTGAACCACAAGCGATTCTCTCGGAAGAGCCAGCTACTGTCAATCTCGAGAACAACGCAGGACTGATCATCCAGGCTGAAGCGGCCTACTATATCACGACCAGGGTAGGGAACCAACGCAATGTCCGACGTATAGATACAGTTGCTTCTCATAAATGGTAGTAACGTTGTGTCAACAGCAGTTGGATCGCCTTTCACCATCATTGGATAGTTTTGTCCAAGGAAGAGTGAGTTTGCTCCAAGACTATCAATACTGTACCAGGGAGAAGGTGCTGGTGCTAGCACACTAGTATCCATCCCGAATACCATGCAACGGGTGTTGGAATAGGTCTGGAGAGTGCGACCATGGGAAACAACACCTGCTCCCTCAGTAGTAACATCAGCAGTGGGCTGTATACAGACAAGAAGGGGTGATCCATCGGAAGTTGCCAGACGCCACTGAGTATATGGGCCCTCCTCGTCCTCATGCTCGTGATCATCACCATCTTCATCTCCCCCTTGGTTATAAAATTTTTCAAGTATAGGCGGTGGAATGTTCACAGGACCTTGGAAACACAAGAAGGTTAATTAGTAGAGAAGGGAAACTTGCTAACTCGCATGCATGTGGATGAAACAATTATAATTACGATGGAAGACAAACGTACCAAAACTACAAGGATCCCATGCAAAAACAGTGCCACGAGTGGTGGCAGCAAACACAAGACCCACGTATTCAATTGCATCACAGTACACATCTGTGTATAGAAACTGATTTTTGAGCAATATCCATCCAGTCGAACCACGAAGGACGGCAACAAGCTTGTCGAAGATAGCAACAACTTGATAGTTCTTGTAATTCCAAGAGCGGTTGGGAACTCGAGAAATTGCTATCTTCCGTAGATGACAGTCACCATGATCATATTTGAACGTACGTAGATCATCTATGTGCTCAACCTCAGGGCACTAGGAGATTTTTGGAAGTGGAATCCGCTGACGAGTGTACACATTCACAAGTTCCCACTCGCAATTGTACCCAATATAAACAACCCAATCTCCATTTGCGCTTGCCCAAGCCTTGCCCTCAAGCGATGTCATCTTAACATCATACATATCATTATCAAGCGGCATCAACTTGCACAAGGCGAGGCTCCCCTCGTCCCCGCGCCAGTCAGCAGGGTCACGGCGAAGAAGATAGGGGAGATCAAACCGCTCCTGGACCCTTGGGTTCCCTGTAATGATGTTATTAGTTGAGTCAAGAATGTTCTTGAACGAACCTGCCATGCTAGCCGAGGTGATGACGTCGCACCGATCAATGAGTTCCCCCACCACGTCATCTTTCAGATCGGGGCAAGAATAACGGGGTCGTTTCCGGCTTGTTCCCTCCATGAAGAAGACGATTGAACAATGGCAGAAGGAAGGGTGAAGGCAAATGGAGGAGGGAGGAAGAGCGTGCGACAATAGTTCCAAATCGAGAGGGAAAGGCGAAGAGTCGGTGGACGGTTGCCAGTTTTCCACGCTACACGAAGAGGCGCCCCGGCCTACACGTCCTTTCGGAAATTGTACAAAAGGACTCACCGTCTTCTCACTGACATGTTGGAACGGAACCACATGTCAACGAAACATGGTGTGTAATTTCTCGTGCAAAATGCGATCTGGCCGCGTTGGCCCGAGGTGCCGCATTAGTTATCGACCTTTATTTTTTAACATACAATCTGAGTGGATAGCTCCTGTGGTCATCACACGTGAGCGGATATATATGTGGGCTAGGTGGGCAGGCGGCAACAATCTAAGTGCTAAAAGAGTTGATCTCGAAAAAAGAGTTGATCCAATGCTTGGTTTTGTTTGGATTTTCCAACTATGACCATTGGATAGAGTGAATCAATGGCTTACGTTCAAAGTTATTCTCATACTATAGAATGGTATAGGAACATGGAGAGATTTGCTTGATTTTATATCGCTGAATAATATAAAATATTATGAGTGCAGACGCTCCACCCCGAGGTTTGTAGCTCCTTCTCGGTCGTCGGGAATCTATGTTCTTCCACTCTTTCGTTTAAGACATGAGCTTTGTTCATCCTGTTGCCGACACGCGGGGCATCTATATGCCTCCATTTTACAAAATCATACTATATGCCTCCATGACACGCGGGACATCTAGCATCAAGGTGGTGTGTCATGCAAGAAAATGGAGATATGCAGTGCGTAAGTGAGTCGTGCACTTCGATGGCACCTAGTACTACGCAATATTTTTTCTCCTCGATGGCATGTGAATAGTGCACGTACTCAATGACAGAGCACGGGATGGTAGCCATGGACATGGTCGGCCCTTTTTGAAGAGAGTACTAATAAATAACTTTGATGTGTCGCATCAACTCGCAGTACGACGAGAAGCTTGCTTACTACGCCTTCTCCCTCGCCAACGCGTGCGCGGTGGCTCGCAGCACGAGGAGAAACTTTTGCTTACAAGCAGTGGACGTGCATTAGTTCATTTGGTGTCAGATTGCCAAAAGTACTACTGTAGTACCATCATTATTGTTCGACTTCCGGAAGAGGAGAAGAGCCAAGCGCAAGGTCACCTACTAACCTAGTACAGTACTACTATAGCCAAAGCTGGTCCACCTTTTTAGAGCATGGTTAATAAATATAGGTGGCTCTTGCAGCGGCACATCATTTAGAGCAAGTACTCTCTTCATAGGAACAAAGGAAGTGAAACAAAAGTTGGAGTGGATGCTAGATTGCCAATTAAAACATGATTACATAGGAAAAAAAATCCTATAGCATTCTATCCTATGAATCAAACAACCAATGTAGGAAAATTATGAGGGGGGTCTCTCCAACAGTGTTCCTTGGCTCGCACCTAGCATCACGGTGGTCGAACTTGGAGTCATTCATCTGGTACACGTGGCATCTCAGATCTGGACACAAGGTGACGCGACCTCTCACTTCCTCCGCCATTTGAAGCGGCGCGCCGGTGGAGGGCTAGCATACTCCAATATTAGGTTGGCTCTATGTGATGTGGCAACTTCATATACTAATCGGATGCTGGCTATACTACTACGGTACTTACACTCCAAGAAGTGACTCGAAAACCATTCATAAATTGAGTCTATGACATGCATTTGCAACTGAAATGTACCATTCATTAAATAAACAAGTCATCAACACACAACGACAACGAGGATACATGTTGGATTATAGATTATTTCCAACAAAACATTCTAGCAAATACTAAAGTTTTCATCACACAACAAATAACAAGAAATGAAATGAACTTCTACTCAACCAATCCTCGGTGTTGGAAACGCTTGCTTCGAACCATAGGTGCTCTGGGAAGGGCCAGCTATTGTCAATATCGAGAGCAATGCAGGACTGATCATCCAGGCTGAAGCGGCATATATCAGGACCAGGGTAGGGAACCACCGAAATGTCCGAGGTATAGATACAGTTGCTTCTCATAAATGGTAGTAATGTCGTGCCAACAACAACTGGATCGCCTTTCACCATCATTGGATAGTTTGGTCCAAGGAAGAGCAAGTTTGCTCCAAGACTATCAATACTGAACCAGGGAGAAGGTGTTGGCGCTAGCACACTAGTATCCGTCCTGAATACCATGCAACGGGTGTTGGAATAGGTCAGGAGAGGGCGACCATGGGAGACAACACCAGCTTCCTCAGTAGTAACAGTCTGAGTGCACTGTATACAGACAAGAAGAGGTGATCCATCGGAATTAGTTGCCAGGCGCCACTGAGTATATAAGTTCTGCTCCTCCTCATGCTCGTGATCATCACCATCGTCATCTCCCCCTTGCTTATAATTTTTTTCAAGTATAGGTGGTGGAATGTTCACAGGACCTTGGAAACACAAGAAGAAGGTTAATTAGTAAAGGGAAACTTGCTAACCCGCATGCATGTGGATGAAACAATTATAATTACGGTGGAAGACAAACGTACCGAAACTACGAGGATCCCATGCAAAAACAGTGCCATGAGTGGTGGCAGCAAACACAAGATCCTCGTATTCAATTGCATCACAGTACACATCCGTGTATAGAAACTAATTTTTGAGCAATATCTATCTAGTCAAACCACGAAGGACGGCAACAAGCTTGTCGAAGATAGTAACAACTTGATTGTTCTTGTAATTCCAAGAGCGGTTGGGAACTCGACAAATTGCTATCTTCAGTAGATGACAGTCACCATGATCGTATTTGAACGTACGTAGATCATCTGTGTGCTCAACCTCAGGGCACTCGGAGATTTTTGGAAGTGGAATCCGCTGACGAGTGTACACATTCACAAGTTCCCACTCGCAATTGTACCCAATACAAACAACCCAATCTCCATTTGCGCCAGCCCAGGACTTACCCTTAAGCGATGGCATCTTGACATCACACGTATCATTATCAAGCGGCATCAACTTGCACAAGGCGAGGCCTCCGTCGTCCGCACCCATGCGAACATGCTTATAGCGAAGAAGATAAGGGAGATCAAACCGCTCCTGGACCCTTGGGTTCCTTGTAATGATGTTATTAGTTGAGTCGAGAATGGGCTTGAACGAACCTGCCATGCTAGTCGAGGTGATGACGTCACACCGATCAATGAGTTCCCCCACCACGTCATCTTTCAGATCGGGGCAAGAATAACGGGGTTGTTTCTGGCTTGTTCCCTCCATGGAGAAGATGATCGAACAATGGCAGAAGGAAGGGTGAAGGCAAATGGAGGAGGGAGGAAGAGCGTGCGACAGCAGTTCCAAATCGAGAGGGAAAGGCGAAGAGTCGGTGGACGGTTGCCAGTTTGCCACGGTACACGAAGAGGTACCCCGGCCTACACGTCCTTTCGGAAATTGTACAAAAGGACTCGCCGCCGTCTCACTGACATGTTGGAACGGGACTACATGTCAACGAAACATGGTGTGTAATTTCTCGTGCAAAATGCGATCTGGCCGCGTTGGCCCGAGGTGCCGCATTATTCTCGACTTTATTTTCTTAATGGCGTGCCGTTCAGTTTTGAAGCACGACTAACTAGTACTGTTTGCAGAGAAAATATAAACTACTCTACCACTACTCCACCTCTAGTACTAGTAGTATAAAAAAGATATATAGGCTGGAGCTTCAGAGCTTTCTTGCTAAGGGCTGCCCACTTGCTTCTCACACTATCACCCTCTCTCCAGATCTAAAAAAGACGGCCTCTCTCTCCCTCCTCACCGGTGGTCACAGATCCGCCGGGGAAGAAAAGGACGTGCAGCGTTGACGCACTCGTCGTCGGCGAGCGAGGCCACGCACTGACGACAAGGTCGTCCTCTCAGACCTAGCCCCCGCGCGGGATGGCCTCCGTCCCCAAGCTCGCTGCCGTAGTGCGTGCGGAGGACGACGACCACGAGCGAAGACACTTCCCGCCGACCCTCAGGTATGCTACCTCTTTTTGAACCATACCCTTGTTCTATTGCCCCATCTGCCATGTCGCTGCATGTGGATCTTTTTCCACTCCACCATCTTCCCAATTTGATATCCTCTGCTCTGCTGGTCACGCAGACGAAAACCTTAATTTGCACTATTAAAGGAAACCCTACTTCATGTAGACTAATCCATGTCTGGGTTGAATAAGGAAAGGAAAGGAGACTGTACTGTCCAAGAGAGTAGGCATCAAACCCGCATCTAGGTTGAAAAGGGGAAAATCAGTAGCTAAGGAACGAGACTCGTGTCTCTTGGTTGAAGAAGGGTAGAAAGGCATGACAACGCAGTAGAGAATGACCAGGTCGATCAGTTTGTTGTCCTCACATAGGAAAAAGGTGGCTAAACATAACAAAAATGGGACGTAATCCACATATGCTGCCTGGATATTTGTTGCTACCTCCCTCACCACTCTATGCGTCCATGGAGGTACATCGTACTGGTGCGCCCACTGTCTGAATGGGCCTCCCATGGTCTTAGTGTCACTTTTTTGCTGTTAGTATAACGCCAGTAGTCAAGTCAAGCAATGCTACTGCTAAAGTGATGCCACATTTAACTAATGCCGCACTCAGTCTAATGCCACCGATAAATTTAAGCAATGCCATTTAATGTCACTAGATTATTTCAGGGTTAGCTGTTGATTGTGGATGTATTAAAGATTTTTCAGCTATGGCATTCTAACGTTGTTGCACATCCAGTATACCAACGATGAAACTTGTTACTACCTTCAGATTTTTGCACTGTTAATGCTTATAGATTACATACCTCACTTTCATGAGATAAGTTAATTTTTTTCTACAGTGTCACCAAAATGCCAAGGCGCTGATGTCATTTTATTTTGGTTAAACTGCACAAAAAATTATGAAGACAAGAGGAAAGGTCAAGAGTGGGCACCTCCTCCTCCGGCTGTTCTCTTGATTCGTTCGATCAGTTTTTATGTTTGATCGATTATCAAGATTGGGATAGCAATTTTTAAGGTCCCCCGAGTTCGAAATGATATTTACCTTGGAGGTACATGGTTTGCAATTTTTTTATACTGCCATTAGTTAATAATGCTAGTTACCTTCAGACTTTTGTATTTGGTTTAATGCTCATGCACAGCTAGTATACCAATGCTGAAACATGTTACCTTTACATTTTGTATTGTTAATTCTTATAGAAATCTTCCAGTGCCAGAGTTTATTGAAATCTGTTCAGTAAAACCATTGTACTGTACCGTGTAATAAAATAACTACTCTACTATTGCACTAGCCACTGGATTAGTGTATATTTGTAGTATTCGAAATTTCGAATGGTGTTGCATTAGCGCATGGACATAAATAAAGTGTGGCAAGCTTTCCCAGATATGTGCTCAAGAAAACTACTACCTGTTTTTCTAAATACTAGTAGACGTTTGGGTACTTTAAACTGAACCGCGAAAACGTCTTATATTAAGGAACAGAGGGTGTAGAGTTCACTCAAATTATCCCGGTAAAGCTAGTCACACCTTTGTTAAAATTAATGTTCATTATGTTATCGGAGGAGGTCTGTAAGTTTGTCTCTAATGCCTGTCGACTACATATCTGACATCATGATGTAATGTTAAGTCATTTCCTTTTGTACAGTGTCACTGAATTGTCAAGGCGGTGATGGCATTTTATTTTAGTTGAACTGCACAAAATATGCTTAAAAGAAGAGGAAAGGTCAGGATTGATCATTCTTTCTGAAAGAACTATATATGAGCACCGACATCTAGCAATGAGTGTGTGTGAACATAAATGTAATGTCGGTGGGAAATACGTACTCCCCCAAGCTTAGGCTTTTGGCCTAAGTTGGTTTATTGCCACAGATGGCCTGGTGGATATCCGTAGTTGTAGCTGGGGTCGTACTGAGATGAAGAAGACTCTGATTGCCACTGGTTGGAAATCATCTCCGGATCCCAAAAGTAATCAGACTATCATGGAGGCTCAAATTGTGGTTCCGGCTCAGGGGCTGGTGTAGGGTTCCGGTAGGCGTGAATGACCGCCCACGGAACGAGATACGGACCTGTAGATAAATTAAACAAGGAGGGAGCAGGCAAGGTAATAGTCTCAGGGTGATGTTTATAAAACAACAATTTGTATTTAAGCTCCCCTTCCCTATTCTTAACAATGAAATCATGCGCTACCATACTCTTATAATCTAAATAAGCATTGGGCAGCAATTTTTCTTCTTTCTCATAGTGCCTAATAGGTATGTTATAATGTGCAGCAAGGCGTGAAGCATAAATACCTCCAAAGATGGGGCCCTTTGTACGGTTCAAACTTAACCGTTTAGCAATAATTCCGCCCATACTAACAGTGTTATCGCGGAATAAACCATGGAACAAGATGATAATATCGGGAACACTAAGGTTTCCACAGTTTCCGCGACCAATTAAGCAACGACTAGCAAATATGGCAAAGTAGCGTAAAACAGGAAAATGTATGCTAGTGATTCTTGCATCGGAAACCTTCCTGGTTTCCCCCACAGTAATGGTGTCAATAAACCTGTCCACATCTTTACGATGTGGTTCATCTAAACTACCCTCAAAAGGTATTTTGCAAACCTTGCAAAATTCATCTAGTGGCATCTTCTTAACAACATCATATAAATGAAACTCTACTGAAGGAGGTGATTCCTTAGGATAATAGTAGAAGTTTTGCACAAAAGTATTGGTGAGTAAGAGATACTGATGACGTTGGTCGCGGAGTAAGTCGGTGAGGCCAGCATTCTCAGCCAATGAATAGAAATCATCATAAATCCCGGCTTCTCTCAAGAAATCATCGGAAGTCCATTCACACAGCCGAACCTCCGCGGTGCGAGGCAAATTATATTTGGGCCTCTGTGCTTCTTCATTCTGCTTTTCCTTCGAGCTTCGGCTCGATGAGCCCCTCAAAAATCTCTTCATTATTTTCTGAAATATTCTGAAATTTTTAGTAACTTCAAACAAAAGTGAACCAAGCTCAACAAAATTGATAGCAACTACTCCTACATGTGCCTAGAGTCTATATCATGCATTAGAACTACTTGGAACCATATAAATTTGACATGCTAGCTCAAGAACATGGTCACCTAGGCAGCACAAATTTGCAATGAATAGAGCACTAGAACAAAAACTAATTGGACCAATGGAGGAGTCACATACCAAGGAACAATCTCCCCAAGCAGTTTTGTGAGAGGTGCTTTGAGCAAGGAGATTGAAAATCACAGCAAAATGAGCTAGAACTCGTGCTTGAGCTGGATATTAGTGTTTGTGGGAGGAAGAAGAAGTGTGTGGGTGTAGGAATAAGTGGAGGGGGGCCACCGTGGGCCCATGAGGCAGGGGGGCGCACCCTGTAGGGGTGGGCGTGCCCTCCACCCTCGTGGCCAGGTGCTTGCCCCTCCTGTTGTGTTCTCAGTGCCAGATATTCTCAAATATTCCAGAAAAAATCATATTTCATTTTCAGGGCATTTGGAGAACTTTTATTTTTGGGGTATTTTTATATTGCACGGATAAATCAGAAAACAGACAGAAAAAAAACTATTTTTACTTTATTTCAACTAAATAACAGAAAATAAAAGGAGGGTACAGAAGGTTGTGCCTTCTAATTTCATCCATCTCATGCTCATCAAAAGGAATCCACTAACAAGGTTGATCAAGTCTTGTTAACAAACTCATTCCGAATAAACATGGAACCGGAGAAATTTCGAATAACACTATGTTACCTCAAGGGGGATATGCACATCCCCAATAATAAGAATATCATATTTCTTCTTGACAGTATGAAGAGGAAATTCAAAACCTCCAAAAATAATCGATGGAATTTTTCCAATAGAATTGATACTATGGACTTGAGGTTGTTTCCTCGGAAAGTGTACCGTATGCTCATTACCATTAACATGAAAAGTGACATTGCCTTTGTTGCAATCAATAACAGCCCCTGCAGTATTCACAAAGGGTCTTCCAAGAATAATAGACATACTATCATCCTTGGGAATATCAAGAATAACAAAGTCTGTTAAAATGGTAACGTTTGCAACCACAACAGGCACATCCTCACAAATACCGACAGGTATAGCAGTTGATTTATCAGCCATTTGCAAAGATATTTCAGTAGGTGTCAACTTATTCAAATCAAGTCTACGATATAAAGAGAGAGGCATAATGGAGCATGGTATAGTGGGTACTCCTGGATCTCCAAGTTTCTTTGGTATTCCACCCTTAAAAGTGTAATTAGCAAGCATGGTGGAAATTTTAGCTTCCGGTATCTTTCTCTTATTTGTAACAATTTCTTTCATATACTTAGCATAAGGATTCATTTTGAGCATATCAGTTAATCGCATACGTAGAAAGATAGGTCTAATCATTTCAGCAAAGCACTCAAAATCCTCATCATCCTTTTTCTTGGATGGTTTGGGAGGAAAAGGCATGGGTTTCTGAACCCAAGGTTCTCTTTCTTTACCATGTTTCCTAGCAACAAAGTCTCTCTTATCATAACATTGATTCTTTGATTGTGGGTTATCAAGATCGACAACAGGTTCAATTTCTACATCATTATCATTACTAGGTTGAGCATCATCATGAACATCATCATTAACATTTTCACTAGGTTCATGTTCATTACCAGATTGTGTTTCAGCATCAGAAATAGAGATATCATCTGGATTCTCAGGTGTTTTAGCAATAGGTTCACTAGAAGCATGCAAAGTCCTATCATTTTTCTTTTTCTTCTTTTTAGAAGAACTAGGTGCATCTATATTATTTCTCTGAAAATCTTGCTCAATTCTCTTAGGGTGGCCTTCAAGATACAAAGGTTCCTGAGTCATTCTACCAGTTCTAGTAGCCACTCTAACAGCATGATCATTTTTCTTACTATTCATTTCATTGAGCAAATCATTTTGAGCTTTAAGTACTTGTTCTACTTGAGTGGTAACCATAGAAGCATGTTTACTAATGAGTTTAAGTTCACCTTTAACATTAGACATGTAATTACTCAAGTGTTCAAGCGTATCGGAATTTTATTTCAATTGTCTACCAAAATAAGCGTTGAAATGTTCTTGTTTGACAATAAAATTATCAAACTCTCCTAAGCATTGTCTAGCAGACTTATAGTGGGGAATATCACCTTCATCAAATTTATAGAGAGAATTTACCTTTACTACCTATGTCGGGTTATCAAGACCATGAGTTTCTTCAATAGGTAATGGATTAAGATCATATGTTTCTTCAACAGGCGGTAGATTAAGACCATGTATTTCTTCAATAGGAGGTAAATTCTTAACATCTTCAGCTTTTATACCTTTTTCTTTCATAGATTTCTTTGCCTCTTGCATATCTTCAGGACTGAGAAATAGAACACCTCTTTTCTTCGGAGTTGGTTTAGGAATTGGCTCAGGAGCTGGCTCAGGAAGTGTCCAATTATTTTCATTCGTCAACATATTATTCAATAGAATTTCAGCTTCATCTGGTGTTCTTTCCCTGAAAACAGAACCAGCACAACTATCTAGGTAATCTCTGGAAGCATCGGTTAGTCCATTATAAATGATATCAAGTATTTCATTTTTCTTAAGAGGATGATCAGGCAAAGCATTAAGTAACTTGAGAAGCCTCCCCCAAGCTTGTGGGAGACTCTCTTCTTCAGTTTGCACAAAATTGTATATATCCCTTAAAGAAGCTTGTTTCTTATGAGCAGGGAAATATTTAGCAGAGAAGTAATAAATCATATCCTGGGGACTACGCACACAACCAGGATCAAGAGAATTAAACCATATCTTAGCATCACCCTTTAATGAGAACGGAAATATTTTAAGGATATAAAGGTAGCGAGATCTCTCATCATTAGTGAACAGGGTGGCTATATCATTTAATTTAGTAAGATGTGCCACAACAGTTTCAGATTCATAGCCATGAAAAGGATCAGATTCAACCAAAGTAATTATATCAGGATCAACAGAGAATTCATAATCCTTATCAGAAACACAGATAGGTGAAGTAGCAAAAGCAGGGTCATGTTTCATTCTAGCATTAAGAGATTGCTGCTTCCATTTAGCTAATAACCTCTTGAGCTCATATCTATCCTTGCAAGCTAAAATAGCTAAAGTAGCTTATTTTTTGAAAACATAACCCTCAGGAATAACAAGCGATTCTTCATCATCACTTTCATCAATATTATCAGTTTCAATAATTTCTTTCTCTCTAACCCTAGCAATTTGTTCATCAAGAAATTCACCAAGTGGCACAGTAGTATCAAGCATAGAAGTAGTTTCATCATAAGTATCATGCATAGCAGAAGTGGCATCATCAATAACATGCGACATATCAGAACGAATAGCAGAAGCAGGTTTAGGTGTCGCAAGCTTACTCAAAACAGAAGGTGAATCAAGTGCAGAGCTAGATGGCAGTTCCTTACCTCCCCTTGTAGTTGAGGGATAGATTTTTGTTTTCTCGTCTTTCAAGTTCTTCATAGTGACCAGCAGATATAAATCCCAAGTGACTCAAAGAATAGAGCTATGCTCCCCGGCAACGGCGCCAGAAAATAGTCTTGATAACCCACAAGTATAGGGGATCGCAACAGTTTTCGAGGGTAGAGTATTCAACCCAAATTTATTGATTCGACACAAGGGGAGGCAAAGGATATTCTCAAGTATTAGCAACTGAGTTGTCAATTCAGCCACACCTGGATAACTTAATATCTGCAGCAAAGTATTTAGTAGCAAAGTAATATGATAGTAGTGGTAACGGTAGCAAAAGTAATATTTTTGGGTTTTGTAGTGATTGTAACAATAGCAACGGAAAAGTAAATAAGCGAAGGACAATATGTGAAAAGCTCGTAGGCATTGGATCGGTGATGGAGAATTATGCCGGATGCGGTTCATCATGTAACAGTCATAACATAGGGTCACACAGAACTAGCACTACTGGAATCAGCTAATTTGCCATCTGCCAGCTCTTTGCCGTCTGCTAGCTGACGGCAAAGAAGCTCTTTGCCATCAGCTACCCAAAAGCAGACGACAAAGAAAGGGTAGACGGCAAAGAAGCTCTTTGCCATCTGCCAGCTCTTTGCCGTCCGCTGGCGGACGGCAAAGAGTGAGGTGGCCCCCACCCCCCGCCCGTTTGGGAAAAACTTAACGGGCCACCTCTTTGCCGTCCGCTAGCAGACGGCAAAGAGGCAAAAAAGCGGACGGCAAAGAGGGGCGAACGGCAAAGAGCTCACTACCTAACGGCCCGTACCCCCCGCCCGTTACTCACTTCTTCTCTCCCTCGCCGTTTCTCTCCTCCCACCCCCCCGCCGCCGCCGCCCCGGCTCGCCGCCGCCCCGGGGCCCCGTCGCCCCCACCGCCCCGTCGCCCCCCCGCCCCGGCCCCGCGCCGCCCCGCGCCCCACCGCCCGGGCCCGGCCCCCCGCCGCCCCGGGGCCCCGTCGCCCCCACCGCCCCGTCGCCCCCCCCGCCGCCCCGCGCCCCACCGCCAGGGCCCGGCCCCCCGCCGCCCCAGGCCGCCTCCTCCACCGCCCCGCCCCCCTCCTTCACCGGCCTCCTCCACCCCCCAGGTGAGCCCCCCTTTTTTCTGTTTTTTTTTCCTTTTTAGTTTTAGTTTTAGTTTAGATTTAGTTTTAGTTGTAGTTTTAGTTTTAGTTGTAGTTTTAGGTTTAGTTAGTTTGAGGAAAGAAGAAGAAGAAGAAAAAAGAGGAGAGGAGGACAAGAAGAAGAGGAAAAAGGAAAGGAAGAAGAAGAAGAAGAGGAGGAGGAGAAGAAAAAAGAAGAAGAGGAAGAAGAAGAAGAAAAAAGAGGAGAGGAGGAGAAGAAGAAGAGGAAAAAGGAAAGGAATAAGAAGAAGAGGAGGAGGAGAAGAAAAAAGAAGAAGAGGAAGAAGAAGAAGAAAAAAGAGGAGAGGAGGAGAAGAAGAAGAGGAAAAAGGAAAGGAAGAAGAAGAAGAGGAGGAGGAGAAGAAAAAAGAAGAAGAGGAAGAAAAGGAAGAATAGGAAGAAGAAGAAAAGGAAAAAAGAGGAAAAAACCCCGACCCAACCCGGCACCCCGACCCCGACCCGGCACCCCGACACGACACCCCGACCCCTAGACCCCGACCCCGACCCCAACCCCGACCCCGACACCCTGACCCCGACCTGGCACCCCGACCCGACACCCCGACCCCGAGACGGCACCCCGACCCGACACCCCGACCCGACACCCCGACCCGGCACCCCGACCCGACACCCCGACCCCGAGACCCCGACCCCGAGCCTGACCCGACACCCCGACCCCGACACCGACACGGCACCCCGACCCCGACCCGGCACCCCGACCCGACACCCCGACCCCGAGACGGCACCCCGACCCGACACCCCGACCCCGAGACCCCGACCCCGAGCCTTGTCGATATTTCATCACGCAAACACACTCGATATTTCATCATAGTTTTCATAAATATTTTACATAATAATAGAAATTAAACTTGACTAAACTAAACAACATTAGGAAAATAATTAAACATTACTAAACGTTATTTCGAAAATAACCTAAACTAAACTACTCGTCCTCGACGCCGCCAAAGTCCATCTCGTCGTAGAGCCCGTCGCTGTCGTCGCCGTTGTCGCTGCTGCTATCGTCCAGGTCCACCACCGGCGCAGCCATCGAGTCGGCCACAGCGGCGTGGTAGCCGGGGAAGTCCGGCGGGTCCTCTGGGTGGACGGCGACCGGGGCGAGCTGCATGTACTCCTGCACGAGGGGTGGCGGCATCGGCGCGTTCTCCGACTCCCGGATCGCCATCAGGTAGCCTGGCATGTCCTCCGGGTCGCCGGCCTCCGCCGCCAGCCGCCTGTACTCGGCCAGCAACGCCGGCTCAGGTTCCGGCGCCGGCTCTGGCGGAGGGGCGCAGCTGGACGACCTGGCGCCGTCCCGCGCGCGTGTGCGACGGTCGCCGCTGCCGAGGCGGTCAGCGCCGCGGTCACCGTCGAGGGGCCAGCGCGGCGCCGGCGGCCGCCTGCACGCGGTACGGCGCGACGCCGGCGGAGCGGGCATGGCGCCGGCGGCCGCCTGCACGCGGTACGGCGCGACGACCTCCTCGAAGGTGCGCCCGTCCCAGAGCTGATGCCGCCGCGCGCGGTTGTGTTTCGTCGGCGGGCGCGGGCCGGCGTACGCGTGGAGGCGGCGTAGGTGGTCGTCGGCGAGGCGGTCCGCCCAGCCGGGGTTATTGGGGGCGTACTGGGGGTCGGCGAGTTCCTCCGGCGAGAGGCGCGCCCTGTACAGGCCGACGGCGCTGGCGAAGAGGTGGGTGCCGACCTCGGGGACCGGCGCCACCGGCACGCCGTCGACGCTCAGGCACCACCTCGCCGGGAGGCGCACGTCGGGAGCGGCGGGGATGACGAAGTGGGCGAGCTCCTCCGCCTCCTCGAGGGTCAAGGTGGAGCGGGCCATCGCCGGCGAGAGGGAGAGGTAGGGCGCAAGAGGGGCGATGCCGGCGGCAGGGGGAGAAGGAGAGGGAAGGCGAGGGGCGGTGTGAGAGCCACAGCGGGGCGAGGCGCTTTTTATAGGCGTGGTGGGCGGGGTGGGTGCCGGTGATCAATGCCGGGCCAGCCGAGCGATCAAGGGCGCAGAAGGCCAGGCGGCGGCGTGCGAATCGGCGCCGGCGATTAATGCCGGGCCAGCCGAGCGGTCAAGGGCGCAGAAGGCCAGGCGGCGGCGTGCGAATCGGCGCCGGCGATTAATGCCGAGCTGTCAAGGGCGCAGGAGGCCAGGCGTCGGCGTGCGCGGGCGGTCAAGCGGTGGCGTGCGCAGGCGGGCGTCGGGCGGTGGCATGTGAATCGGCGCCGCCCGCGGACCGCCGCCGCCGACGGGACGTCTCACTGCGCCGGCGCCGATGGCAAAAAGCCATCAGCGGCAGACGGCAAAGAACCTGCCATCTAGTGACGTGTAGATGACATCATACGGCGGACGTCAAAGACCATAGAAATTTTGCCGTCAGTGGCGGACGGCAAAGGCCTGCCGTTAGCCACTTAACGGACTGACAGCGCAATTATTGCCGTCCGCTCTCTTTGCCGTCCGCCACAGACGGCAAAGAGCCTTTGCCGTCCGCCGCCAGGAAGCGGACGGCAAAGCAGCTGTTTACCGTAGCCTACTTTGCCGGAGCCTTTTGCCGTCCGCGGCTGACGGCAAAGGCCTTTGCCGTCCGCCGTTCGAGCCTTTGCCGTCCGCCGTGGCAGACGGCAAAATAGCTGTTTCCTGTAGTGTAGCTCCAATTTATCAATGTAATGTAGGCATGTATTCCGAATATAGTCATACGTGCTTATGGAAAAGAACTTGCATGACATCTTTTGTCCTACCCTCCTGTGGCAGCGAGGTCCTAATGGAAACTAAGGGATATTAAGGCCTCCTTTTAATAGAGTATCAGAACAAAGCATTAGCACATAGTGAATACATGAACTCCTCAAACTATGTTCATCACCGGGAGTGGTCCCGATTATTGTCACTTCGGGGTTGCCGGATCATAACACATAGTAGGTGACTATAGACTTGCAAGATAGGATCAAGAACTCACATATATTCATGAAAACATAATAGGTTCAGATTTGAAATCATGGCACTCGGGCCCTAGTGACAAGCATTAAGCATAGCAAAGTCATAGCAACATCAATCTCAGAACATAGTGGATACTAGGGATCAAACCCTAACAAAACTAACTCGATTACAAGATAGATCTCATCCAACCCATCACCGTCCAGCAAGCCTACGATGGAATTACTCACGCACGGCGGTGAGCATCATAAAATTGGTGATCAAGGATCGTTGATGATGACGACGGCGACGAATCCCCCTCTCCGGAGCCCCGAACGGACTCCTAATCAGCCCTCCCGAGAGGTTTTAGGGCTTGGCGGCGGCTCCGTATCGTAAAACGCGACGAATCCTTCTCTCCTATTTTCCCCCCGGAAAGTGAATATATGGAGTTGGAGTTGAGGTCGATGGAGCGTCAGGGGGCCCACGAGGTAGGGGGGCGCGCCCTAAGGGGGCAGGCGCGCCCCCACCCTCGTGGACAGGGTGTGGGCCCCCTGACGTGGATTTTTCTTCCAGTATTTTTAATATTTTCCAAATAGATGTTCCGTGGAGTTTCAGGTCATTCCGAGAACTTTTGTTTCTGCAAATAAATAACACCATGGAAAGTCTGCTAAAAACAGCGTCAGTCCGGGTTAGTTCCATTCAAATAATGCAAGTTAGAGTCCAAAACAAGGGGCAAAAGTGTTTGGAAAAGTAGATATGACAGAGACGTGTCAGGGGTCCCCAGACTTGCCTGCCTGCGGCCCACGGTGTGGCTCTGCTCACGGCCCAGTACGACCCGTCTTCACCACCAATCACTCAAGACCCTCGCGAGGGGCCAAACCTCGCGAGGTGGACAACACAAGACCTTCTCGGGGGCGGCCTCACCAGGCTGGCTCGCAAGGGGCGGAGAGATCAAGGCTAGACGAACCTCGCGAGTTTCCAATGACGTAAGCCATGACGACCGAGACCAGGCGGGCGCCAGCACGCATAGTGTCCTCGCTTCCTCTTTGGTGCTAAGGAGGCTGGCGCAGGCGAGGAGTACCGAGGCATCAGGCAAAGGTTTTGATATCGGTGCAACGAGACCAAGACCAGAAGGATGGCGGGACGGAGGTCACCGTGGAGCCCAAGACGGCGTCACCACCAGAGCCTTTCGCAGGCGAAGACCACCTTTAGTCAGGATAGCTTGTACTAGCTGTCCCCCTTCAAATTCGTTGTGGCATCCCTTCCCGCTCAATATTTGGGGAGAGGACCAAGGCCTCTATAAATAGGACTAGCCACCACAGTAGGAGGCAACTGATTTGAGATCACCCCGACACCCACCAAGCACAAGAACACCTCGCCTCTGGAGGCTGTTCTTCCCCTTGTACTGTTCATCCTCAGCCCGCGAGGCAATCCACCACACCACACTGGAGTAGGGTATTACACCACAACGGTGGCCCGAACCAGTATAAATCTCGTGGCTCTTGTGTTGCGAGTTCGTAGAGCTAAGCTTTGAGATCGCGGTGAGGCTGAGGGCATGATTAGGTAGGGGGAAATCTTTGTGCGCACCCCAGTGTTCGAACCTCAAGGGTTTTGCCGGAACCCGAAATCCGACATTTGGCGCGCCAGGTAGGGGTGCGCCGGAGCTTTCCTCCCGCCGGTTGGTCCGCCGACACTCCACGGCTCTGATGTCCGGCGACCCGAGGACCAACGCCGACCGCTGGGCAGCATGGCCAGCCCGGGCGGCGCCGTCCGCCCAAGATGACCTCAACCCCGCGCCCCAGGTAGCGCGCGCACCGCCAAACGCCGCGGGGCGCGGGCGGCGCGGCCACACATCGTCTGCCCTTACTCCACGACAAGCGCGGGCGGCCGCAAGGGCCTCAAGCCACGGTGCGGTCACGGCGCCGCACACCAGACGGGAACAAGCAAATATGAGGGCCGCGCTCACGGTGGCATGGGAATTGCTGCGCTGCCGGTTAATGGAGAGCGCTCGGGATGTGTTGCTGGAGCGCATCGCCGAGCTCCTGGACGCCGCGGCCTCTGGAGCACCACCCTTCTGCTCCCTGCTCACATCTCAGGCCGCGGCCAGATCGCATGGCGGGCCTCACCGCGCCCGCGTGCCCCCGGGCACACCCTTGGGCTTCATCGACACCGGCGTGACCAACGGCACCGGACGCCCAATCGCACCCACGCCGCCCCCAATGAGCGCGGGTATGAGCATTCCCACCTACGGCCCCAGAGGGATGCCACCCTACCATCCCCAGTGCGGCACGCTGGGCTGGGCAACGTGGAGCGTGGGGGACTACGGCGAGGTCTTCGAGGCGACAGCCTCAGAGGCCTACGTGCCCCGCATGGTGGACCAGGAGTATGCGCTGGAAGACGACCCCAGCTCGTTCCTCGAGCCGAGCTGGGAAGAGGAGGGGCTAGAAGCTGAGGCCTACCGGGAGCCTCTCGGGAACCTCACCAACCGCGCCGGCTACAATAGCTACAGGGTACCGCTAGTCTCTCAGGAGCAAGCTTACGCTAACCATGGGTATAAATCTCATGGCTCTTGTGTTGCGAGTTCGTAGAGCTAAGCTTTGAGATCGCGGTGAGGCTGAGGGCATCATTAGGTAGGGGGAAATCTTCATGCGCACCCCAGTGTTCGAACCTCAAGGGTTTTGCCGGAACCCGAAATCCGACATTTGGTGCGCCAGGTAGGGGTGTGCCGGAGCTTTCCTCCCGCCCGTTGGTCCGCCGACACTCCGCGGCTCCGATGTCCGGCGACCCGAGGACCAACGCCGACCGTTGGGAAGCATGGCTAGCCCGGGCGGCGCCGTCCGCCCAAGAAGACCTCAACCCCGCGCCCCAGGCAGCGCGCGCACCGCCAAACGCCGCGGGGCGCGGGCGGCGCGGCCACACATCGTCCGCCCTTACTCCACGACAAGCGCGAGCGGCCGCAAGGGCCTCAAGCCACGCTGCGGCCATGGCGCCACACACCAGACGGGAACAAGCAAATATGAGGGCCACGCTCACGGTGGCACAGGAATTGCTGCGCTGTCGGTTAATGGAGAGCGGCCGGGCGGCATTGTTGGAGCGCGTCGCCGAGCTCCTGGACGCCGCGGCCTCTGGAGCACCGCCCTTCTGCTGCCTGCTCACATCTCAGGCCGCAGCCGGATCGGATGGCGGGCCTCACCGTGCCCGCGTGCCCTCGGGCGCACCCTTGGGCTTCATCGACACCGGCGGGACCAACGGCACCGGACGCCCAATCGCACCCGCCCCGCCCCCAATGAGCGCGGGTATGAGCATTCCCACCTACGGCCCAGCGGGATGGCACCCTACCATCCCCAGTGCGGCACGCTGGGCTGGGCAACATGGAGCGTGGGGCACTACGGCGAGGTCTTCGAGGCGACATCCTCAGAGGCCTACGTGCCCCGCATGGTGGACCAGGAGTACGCGCTGGAAGACGACCACAGCTCGTTCCTCGAGCCGAGCTGGGAAGAGGAGGGGCTAAAAGCTGAGGCCTACCAGGAGCCTCTCGGGAACCTCACCAACCTTGCCGACTACAATAGCTACAGGGTACCGCTAGTCTCTCAGGAGCAAGCTTACGCTAACCATGGGTCGCAGGAGAATTAGGTCATGGCGGCGGATGGTGGCCCCAGCTCGACAACCTCCCTCCCGCCAGGGGAAGCACACTAGGGGCTGCAGGAGTGGGGCCGGGAGCAAGGCCCTTCCCCGTGCTGCACGGAGCAGGGCGTCCCGCGGAGGTAGGCCCTCTGCCGGGGAGGCGCTGGAGAGCCTTCCCCCCGACAGAGGACCCGTGGTCGCCGAGGGCGCCGCTGGCGTCCCCTTTGCCCCTTGGTGACGTCCTGGTTTTTGGACGCCCCCAATGGTGGTCGAGGGCGGTGCAAGGCGGGGCCCTCATCTGGCGATATGAAGTAAGGCTCGCGCCTGTGAATGTCTCCGCTCGTGACACTCTCACCTAATAATGAGTGGGGCTGTACACGCCCCGGAGTCTCAGGAGTGCCGCCCTCGGGCCTCGAGGGCTCCCTCCCACATCCTAGTGGCAGCACTTAGCTCCGCGCTGGTGAGAAGACAAGAAGACTAGACTAGGCGCCGGACGCGGCCATTTGCTTTTAACCTCTTTTTCTGTAGCCCCGCTTTCTGGCTTTGGATTTAAGTTGAAGTTGAATTTTCATTGATGTGCGCGGGGGGTGCCTTTTCTCGTTCGTGCGATTTCTTGCAATTTGGTTCCTGCCTTAATTTAGAGTTTGCGCCTACTGCCTTCCCCCTAACGAGCGGGGCCTGGGCATAACACGCGAGCGCTGCACGCATGCCCCGCCATGACTGGCGCTTGCTTCTCACGAGGCCCCCTCGGGCGGATCGGCAAGCTCCTCACAGGCTCCTCAGAAACTCGCGACCTCACAGGCAGCTCAGGGCCTGCTCAGGCTAATGTAAATCACAACAGCAAACTCACCGCAGGGTTCACGGGTTCATGAAGACATATATTCAGCTTGGCCTAAGAAATAGAGACAGCAATCTGTTTACATGAGGGGCTTCCCCTCCCAAAATGCTCTTACAACCTCCAGGGCCGTGCCCGAGTTTTAGCATGCAGAATAAACAACAGGGAAGCACGAGTTCAATCGGACATGTCGCTCACGGCGTCCCCTGGGTCGCCTTCAGACGCGTCACTGGCGTCGTTGTCGTCGTTGCTGGCATCCTCGTCACCATCGCCAGCGCCGCCCTCGCCGTCGTCGACCACGTCGCCTTCGTCCCAACCACCACCACATCGTCATCGGAAGTGAAGGCCCTGACCAGCGCGTCCACATTATCTTCCAGCCATCGCGCCAGGTCACCTCGGAGGGCCTCGGGTATGGGAGCAATGGCGGCGTCGAAATCAAAGTTGGGATAGGTGTTTTTGAGATGGCTGAAGACGCGGGAGAACGCACGCCCAAGCAGGCCGCGGCTCCTCTCTTCAACAAGTTGGCAAGCCCTCTCGGAACGATTCTCCTGGCACGTCACCACGTCGGTAAAGAAGCGGAGGTGGCTGGCGTAGTCGTTCACGTGGGGATGAGGGGCATTCTCATCACAGATGTGGCCCAATGCTGCGTTGGTCCTGTTCCTGAGGCCCTCGAGCATGGGGGCGTGAACGTGCTCCAGCGTCCGCCGTTGAAGCACCTCCTCCCTGTTCTGCTGCTGAACAGGAAGCAACTCGGCGCGAGCAGAGGCCAGCTCAGCCTGCGCCGTGGCCAGGGTGGCTGCGGTGGCCTCCTCGCGCTGTTCCGCCTCAGTTAGCCGGGACTTGAGGGCACCAGTCCTGCCCACAGCCTCGGCTGCTACGAGCTTCAGCTTCAGGTCATACCTGCCCACAAGATCCGCGTGAGCCTCGGCGTGACGGTCGACATCATCTTGGGCCCGGGCCTCGTGCGTGCCGACCGCATCCTCCGCTAGAGCAACTTGGCGCTCCCTCGTCTCCAGTCGCTCAAGCTCAAGGCTGCGCTGCATGGCTTCTAGCACCAGCGCTTCTTCGTGCTTCAAGATCTCGTCCTCCTCGGCGGGCGTCCCCCTCATCGATGCAAGGGCGGCTTGGCGCGCCTCCACCTGCTGCTCCAAGGAGGCGCTCCAGGCCTGGAGCTCCCACGCGCGTTTCTCCGTGATCTCACGGCGGCGGTCGGCCTCCCAAGCTTCTTCCAAGGGTCGGGAGCAGGCCTTGTGCAAGGTCGCAAGAGACGCCTCGGCCTTCGCATTGTCAAGCTCGTGCTGGTGGCGCCCGAGGTTGATGGCCACCTTCAGCTTATGCCGCTCCTCCATCAGCCGAAGGCCCTCAGCCTCGAGGCGCGCGTCTACGTCCGCAAGTTCCCCACCGAGCTGGTTCACCGCGCCCATCGCCTCCTGGAAAAGCTCGTGGCGGACGACGCTTCGTTTGTATGCAACCTTAAGCGCGCGGCCGATTCCGTCCTCCACCACAGGGTTCGCCGACGGGGTCCGGAGCAGCTCACCCCCTCTCATCAGGGGGTTGGCGCCCCCTCCGTCGCTGGCCAGGCCCCGCGAGGGGACCGGGTAGGCATAGACCCGCTGCTTGAAGGGGGCCCAAGATCAAAGCCATCCAGCCGCCGTCCACAACCAGAGGAGGAGCCCTTGGCACGCCGGCCGCACCCCAAGCAAGGCCGCGGAGGAGAGATAGCAAGGGCACGGGCTCAAGGCGCATTGCAGGCAGGCTTGCTTCTCCAGCCGACCCCGCGCCGGAGGCGGTGCACCAGCTTGGGGCGCTCAAGGCTAGTGAGGAAGTTGAGTTAGGAGGAATTCGCTCCTCAGGAGACTCCACGACCTTGGCGGGAGGGACCCTGAAGAGCCACCATCAGGAAGGGAAGCAGCACTCGAGGAATTACAAAAATAAGGTACTTACTCGTCTATGGCGATGTACTTCCTATGTTTCAATGGTTGGAGAGTGCCACTACTGCAGCTTGGAGACCCCTTCCTCTTACGAAGTGTCGCGAAGTCCACGCGGAACCGGCACAAGCGTTGCACGTGGTGACCAGCGCGGAGCGCGACTGGCAAAGCGCCCAAGGAGATGACCTCAGGAGCGCTGGGCTGGAGAGCGCTGTCGGGCTCCGCCTCACGACGACCAGTCGAGGCCTCAGGATCTTCGGCCTCAGGAGCAGCGGGCTGCGTCACCCCCTCAGCTGTCGCCCCAGGATGAGAGTCGTGGATTCCCGAGGATGACGCCTTAGGAGCCTCAGGCAGCATCGACACCTCGACATCTGTGCCACCGGCCTCTAGCGGTGCTTGCCTCCCTGTGTCCACTCTTGGGCAAGCTCGGCGCCGGCGACAAGGAGAGGAACCACGGTGATGGGATTCTCATGAGGTCCCACAAGGCAGACTGGATGCAGCCCCCATTCATCGAAGGAGGGCATCTGCCCCGTGAATTCCACCCTGTTCGAGCAGTTGTACAAACAACAACCCCCCTGTGACAAATCACCTGACGAGGGGTCACCGGCCAAGACTTCGAGCACCGTCCTTCGTGCCTCGGCCGGAAGCCCCGACTCTTGAAGCCTCATGCGATCCTGGTCGCCGGTCAGAGCCCACATCAGCTGGGAATGGCGCTGGAGTGGGTGATGCGGCGCCGGAGGAACTCCTTCATCACCTTGGGCGCGGTCACACCAAGATCCTTCAGCCTCCTCAGCCGGTACCAGACGAAAGCGAAACGAGAGTTGACGAGCTCCTCGTGACCCCAGCCGGAGCTAGGGACGGTGGGGGACGATGAAGGCGAGAGTAGGGGGCTGAATACTCCGACATCAACATACACCCACCGCATCCGAAACTCGCTCGTGGATGGCGGGAGATCAAAGTCAATCCCCGAGCCGGCTGTCGCCGCCACGGCCTGGAAGATCAGGCACCCCGAGCACTACCGGGGGTTGGTCAGGTGCAACGAGAAGAAATGGCGCAAGAGGGCCACAGAAGGAGCAATGCCCACCATGGCCTCGCATACGAAGGCGAAGACGGCAAGAAGGGCGACAGATTGGGGATCCAGGTGCAGCATATGGATCTGGTAATGGGAAAGCACGGTATCGAAGAAGGCAGAGAAGGGAGGAACCAGGCCAGCCCACAGGGCGTCGACGAAGAACTGGACCTCGGTGGCCGTCCTATCAATGGTGGCTCGGGACACAGGCCAGGCCACCGTCCCTCCCCATTCGTGGAAGCTGGTAGCGAGCGCAGGGCGGACCTTATCCATGGCCTCCTGGTTGAGCACCCGCGATCGGCCGACGGCGGGCTCAACGACCGGAGGTGGGCTGGCTGAGGACAGGGGCTTCTTCCCTTTCTCCGTCCGGATCGGTGCCATGGCGATTGAGAGGATTGAGCTCGAGTCGGATTGGAAGAGGAAGCAGAGGTACGAGGAAGCGGAGAAGTTGGGGAATGCGTTGCCAGCAGAGGGGGAATAACTGTGTAGGATGCCGTGGCCGCCTAGCGAGGCGGATTTCAAGGCTGCATGGGGAAGCGGGGCCGCTCACGTCCAATCAGTCGCCACGCGTTGACCAAGGCCGCAGGCTGTTGGGGCCCGCGGCGCTCCGCACTTGTCCTTTGGCTTCGCCTCGAAGCCAAGTCCGAGCGCGCCTTGGGCCCGGGGGCTACTGTCGGCGTTCTGGGAACGGGGGTCCCCAGACTTGCCTGCCTGCGGCCCACGGCGTGGCTCTGCTCGCGGCCCAGTACTGTCCGTCTTCACCAGCAATCACTCAAGACCCTCGCGAGGGGCCAAGCCTCGCGAGGCGGATGACACAAGACCTCCTTGGGGGCGGCCTCACCAGGCTGGCTCGCGAGGGGCGGAGAGATCAAGGCAAGACGAACCTCGGGAGGTTCCAATGACGTAAGCCATGATGACCGAGACTAGGTGGGCGCCAGCGTGCACAGTGTTCTCGCTTCCTCTTTGGTGCTAAGGAGGCAGGCGCAGGCGAGGAGTACCGAGGCATCAGGCAAAGGTTTCCATATCGGTGCAACGAGACCAAGACCAGCAGGACGGCGGGACGGAGGTCACCGTGGAGCCCAAGACGGCATCACCACCAGAGCTTTTGGCAGGCGAAGACCACCTTTAGTCAGGATAGCTTGTACCAGCTGTCCCCCTTCAAATTGGCCGTTGTGGCATCCCTTCCCGTTCAATATTTGGGGAGAGGACCAGGGCCTCTATAAATAGGACTAGCCACCACAATAGGAGGCAACTAATTTGAGATCACCTCCACACCGACCAAGCACAAGAACACCTCGCCTCAGGAGGCTGTTCTTCCCCTTGTACTGTTCATCCTCAGCCCGCGAGGCAATCCACCACACCACACCGGAGTAGGGTATTAGACCACAACGGTGGCCCGAACCAGTATAAATCTCGTGTCTCTTGTGTTGCGAGTACGTAGAGCTAAGCTTCGAGATCGCAGTGAGGTTGAGGGCGTGATTAGGTAGGGGGAAATGTTCGTGCGCACCCTAGTGTTCAAACCTCAAGGGTTTTGCCGGAACCCGAAATCCGACAATGATGATGATTTCCCCCTCCGGGAGGGAAGTTCCCCCGATGGAATCGCTCCGCCGGAGGGCAAAAGTGCTCCTGCCCGAGTTCCGCCTCGAGACGGCGACGCTCCATCCCGAAAGTCCTCTCCTTATTTTTTCTAGGTCAAAATGACTTATATACTAGAAGTTTAACATCCCAAAATTCTAAATTTTGGAATGTTATATTAATTACATAGTTTTTGATTGATTGTTTGACTGTGGTATGTTTGCTAGTGTGAAATTGAGTGAAATTCGAAACTTTATGAAAGTTAAATGAGAGGGAATAAAAGGACTTTCCCAAACTTTCATTTTGCATTTATGATCTGCATGAATTCAAATTCATTTCATCACAAAACCCTAGAGTGAAGATGATATGACTTCTTCCATTTAATAAATGAAAAGGGTTTCGGAAAGATTTGAATTCCATTTGGAAATATTTCAATTTCGGAAACTTTATGCAACTCAATGAGTTTCATGAGAGAAGATAAAACGAATTCTTCAAATGCTAAGAAAGAGAGTTGGAAGTTTAATAGAATCAAATTTAAAGTCCCTTTGAAGGTATTTTGAAAATCATTTTAATTTGGAGTTATTTGGTTTTTATTCAAATTATTTTTCTCCAAAAATAAAATATATGGAAAATAGGGTAAAATGATTCCCCACAGTAAAAAAGTGAAGAAAAATGAGTTGAAATCATTTTGGTATTTGAATATTTTTTATTTGGTTTTTAAATGAACCAGTAGCACTGTTTGCTTTATTTAATTTTTTGTGGATTTTATTTGCCGCTGAAAAATAGTTCATGTTATAGAAAATATTTTTTCTGAAAATTTTGATATATAATATGCCTATGTGAATTTTTTGTTATTTTTAGTTTTCGTATTTCTTACTCTGGAAAAATGTTTTTTAAGAAAAAAGAAAAAAACTTTCTGCTGAACTGGGCCGGCCCAGCTCGACAGCTAGGCCGCGGCCCAGCCGAGCGCTGCGTCATCCGCGACCTCCCACAGGTCTCCGCCGCCCGCACGACGCCGCCACCGCTCCTGTGGCCGAGCCGGACTTCTCCCTGCCGCCTCTGCCTTGCCCCCTCCTCCAAGCCATCCTCCGCCCCTCCCCTTTAAATACCGGGCCCCGACCCCTTTTTTCTCATCAACTCAAAGCACCACCGCCGCCCGCTCTCGCCGGAAATAGCCGCCGCCATCGAGATCCGCCCAACGCCGCCGCAGCCGCGCCTCGCCGCCGCCTTCGCGCTGCTCCCCGCAGCCGCCGCCGCTTGCAGTCGCCGCCGCAGCCCCGCAGCCGCCCGCCGCCGGAGCAGCCACCGCCGCCGATGACCCGCCGCCCGATCCGCAACCCGCCGACCGAACCGGTATAAACCGCCCCGGTTCGCTGGTTTTCTTTTTAGGGTATGTTTTCGTTTAAAAACCCAGTTTGTTATTTTTGTTTAGTTACTTAGCGATCGTTTTCTATTTAGGAAGTTTTAGTGAACGTTTTCGTTCTGTAGATCTGTTTAGCGAACGTTCGTTCGGTAGGTTTTTCTTTTTCTATTTATTTTTGGCCAGGGACCTATCTGCAAATACTTTCTTTACAGTTTAGCCCCTATTTTTCAAACCCTCAAAACTTTTTACTCGCTTGTCCAAATCCAACGAAACCAATGCCAAATTCTTCGTTATGATCCCCTCTATCTAGATAATCAACTTAAACATATTTTTGAAAGTTTAAAATTTGGTTTCAAACAGATTTGAATTTGAACTTCTTTTGTTCATAACTTGAGTTTTATAACTCCGATTTAGTTGATTCTTTTTGCAAATCGAAGTTCTTGACATGTACTTTCTATTAAGATCAAATCACATAATTTTCTTGCTGTTAAAAAATATGTTTATGTCCGTGAGTTTTATTTGATAGTTTTTGAAGTTTTCCGAAGTGTTTTCTGCGTTCTTTTCGATCTTTGAGTGTTTGCTTATGTGTGGTTATAATTGCTTGCTTATGATAGATTGATCGGAGTGTGACGAGTAGATCTACCACGAGTTATCAGTGCGAAGAGTCTTCATCAACAGTACAAGGCAAGTTCACACCTTTGATCATTCCACTTTATTACCCAGTTTTTATGCATTAGTTTCAACCCTCAAATATTGCATGAGTAGGATTTGGGAACATGTGGTTATTGCTATGTAGTTGATGAGGTAGGAACCTATTACCTTGGATTCACCCTGGGAATATACGTTATGCTCATATTGCTTAGCCATGCTCGTAGACGGGGATTGGTATGTGAGAATCATGCAAGTTGTGAGAGATAATAATTAAGGGTAACTTTAAGGTGGCAACATTAACACACATCTGGGTGGAATGGTTGGGGCACCCTGGAGAACCCAGTGGCTTGCCCGGGCACCTGGAGAACCCAGTGCTTGCCCAAGGGGATCCCGGAGTACCCGTGTGATCACCCTATGGAATGCCATCCAGGCTCTAAGGGATCATAAGATTATTCATGCTAGAAACTTCCGTGTGCAACCACAAGCCATTATGGGCTCTGGCATAGTTGAGTAAGTTGTGTGACCTCTTTCAGTGGTAGACTAGCAGATGTAGGGGAAAGTAGGTGTAACTATCTACCCAGAGTAAAGAGTTAATGCTTCAGAAAGACTGTGTCTCGATCATCCGGTTCTCAAACATCATGTAGTGTGAGAAATCCAACGGAGGAGATCGAGTCTTGTGGGGAAAAGTGCGCAAACCTCTACAGAGTGTACAAACTAATCATGATTAGCCGTGTCCCCGGTTATGGACATCTTGAGTATCTGGTATTTGAATTATTGGTTGATCTCATCACTCTATTTAATGAAATTGTTGGGTTATTAATGATTTGGTGATTTTTGGTATTGAGTTGGGGAAACCTTGTCAATGTGGGTAATTTAACTTAGTAGTAAATAAAATTTATTCCTTTGTTGTAGGGAAAAATGAGCTTTATGCAAAATTAAACTTTGAGCCTCCACCATCCAAATATGCATATAGAGATAGACATTCTCATTATTATTCTATGGTGTGAAATTGCCAGTACATTCAATGTACTAACCTACATGGCTGCAACGTCTCATGTTGCAGGATTCTTACGACGAGTAAGTGATACGTTAGGGTTACGATGTCTACACTCAACTTTGGCGTTGGTGTTGTTGGGACTCCACAACTTTGTTGCTACTTCCGCTATATGGATTGACGTAGTAGTAGTTACGTTACTTTATACATGTGATTTACCTCTGTTATAAATCCTCGAGTACTGTGTGTGTCAGCATACCGGTCCAGGGATGGCACTTAAGCACAGAGACTTCGATCCATTCGGGTCGGGTCGCTACAAGAAGATGGGCACCAGAGGTGGGCCGAGGGGACCACAACCCACCAGGGCGCTCCTGGGCTCCCTGGCGCGCCCAGGTGGGTTGTGCCCACCTGGTGGGCCCCCTCTAGTACTTACTGGCTCCAATATTCCTCATATATTCCATAAAAAATCTTCGTAAAGTTTCAGCTTGTTTGGAGTTGTGCATAATAGGTAGCCTGATGTAGCTTTTCCAGGTCCAGATTTCCAGCTGCCAGAATTCTCCCTCTTTGTGTGTACCTTGCATATTATGAGAGAAAAGGCATTATAATTACTCCAAAAAGCATTATTATGCATAAAAACATCATAAATAATAGTAGGAAAACATGATGCAAAATGGACGTATCAACGTTGGAGACGTATCAATATCTCCAAGCCTAATTCATGCTCATCCTCGAGTAGGTAAATGATAAAAACATAATTTTTTATGTGGAATGCTACCTATAATATTCATCACATATTATTTTCTTTGTAGCATGGACATTTGGACTTTAGATAATTCAAAGAAATAGTATATAATTTGACATGAAGACCTTAATGCTCAAGCATATCAACAAGCAACCATGTCTTTCAAAATATCAACACTAAAGAAAGCTATCCCTAGCCCATCATGCTCAATCATTGATCCATTCAATAAACACACTCAAATATTCACTATATCCAATGCATAAGTATGACAATAGTGTTCCATAGTTGGTGCTTCATGAGAGAAGATGGAGAATTAATAAAAAATTGCATAAAGTAAATAGATAGGCCCTTCGTAGATGGAAGCATAGATATGTAGAGGTGCCAGAGCTCTGAGCTTAAATGAGAGATAAAATTGTTTTGAGAGGCCTGCTTTTCCTGTTAATAAAAACGACCAAGAAATCCCAATACTTTCCATGCTAGTAAATCATAGGCGGTTCCCAAACATAAAATAAAGTTTATTCCTTTTTCCACCATTCTTTCAAACTCCATGGCTCGCCGTATCCACGGGTGCTTCATACCAACACTTTCCAATAAATTTATTATTGACAACATAAAGTATTATTTTTCATTTCGGCACTGGGCATCCCAATTACCTTCCACGCTCTCGTGCAATGAAAAGTGAATAAACATTCATCTTGAGAATAACATATCTGTTGACACTAGATTTTGGCACGGCCAAGAACTTAATTAAGATGGCGTCAAATGGATAAGTGCTCAAAGTGAGAAAGTTCCGTATCATCAAAAGGAGAAACTTTCATATTTGGGCCATAGCCATCCGGTCTCATCTCGAAGGCCGAAGTTGTGTTTGAAGTACTCAAATTTTGTATTCAGAACACTATTCGGCCGATTACTCCCCAAGATGGCCTCATATGAGAAAAGTTTCTACACAGATTGTCTTCGTTTCGTCGAAACGATCGATTTTGATATAAAAAACGTCTAAATCGGAGTTTGTATGCAAAAGTTAGAGCCAAATCGGTGTGCTGCATAAGTTTGCCCCGGAAGTTCCGGGCAAAACTTCTGGGGAGGTTCCGGCCTAAACAGAAAGTTCGCATGCGGTTCGCCCCGAAAGCTGAAATTTCAACATTATTTGCAGATTTGCGGGCCACAATTCAATCTCAAGATGACCTCAGATGAAAAAGTGATGAACTGAAGAGGTTTTCTCCATTGCAAGATCTACAACTTTGCTTTTTGGACCATCGCGATCTGAGGCCATGTGCGACCTGCAGGAGCTGTACAAGAGAGCTACTTGATGTAATTTTAGCCCGGAAGTTCCGGGCCGACCGGAAGTTCCGGCCCTCGTAGTCCGAGTTAGGTTAACTTTTGATGTTTTGGACGGGATTTGAGTCCTTCTCTTGTACGGAAAGTCCAGCCGCCTTATATATATGTAAGAGGTGACGGCCGATTGAACAACACACAATCGAACAAATCAATGTACCACTTTTTACCTTTACCTTTATCTCTCTCCCTTGTTCTTCTTCTTCCTCGTTCTTCGTTCGTTCTTCGTTTGCAGGGCGGCAAATCCACGAGGTCCTAGGGGCGGTTAGGCCAACCTAGGGCAGCCCATAGCCGTCGCGCGCCCTGACGGGGTCCCTCCCGGGCGTGTGGGGTTTCGGGTCTACAAAAGCGCCTGCCCGATTGTCTTGCGTACTGCGCTTCCGGCGGGTCTCCTTCGACGTGAGCTGCGGTGCATCACCCCCGACGTCGAGGGTACATGGTGACGTGTTCGTGTGCGAACACACTTTTTGGCGACTCCGCTGGGGACGAAGCTTTGAACGGTCTCCAGCCCGTTCTTGCTACGAAGAGATCGTCATCAAGTTGCTGCAATCTACAAAGGTAATATGAATACCCAATTCCCCTGTGTAGATGCAAATAATCCATATGTTGTTGCTGGATCACCTAATGAGCATAATGTATCGGCTAGCCCTAGTTTTATCAATCATGCATCTAATTATGCGCAAGGGCCGATGCAAAGCAATCTTCATGCTTCAAATTCTTATGATTTTAGCAACGTACAACATATATATCCAAACTCTCATGCATCGGCAACCCCACAAATCCATATGCCGATGAACAACATGATGGGTTTGGTTAATCAATTTGAAACACCTCATGTTAAACTTTCCAATAGCATACAAGAAAGTGTTTCAACTTTTTATTCATCGGCAAATAATTTGCAATACGTGAATCCAACCTTGCCGATGGATGGGAGAATTGGCCATGCTACTACTAGATATTCGGCCAGTTACTCTCAACCATCATATGCTACACCTCATGTTAGTAACTTTTCAGCACCGTATGCAACTGTAGACGTTCATAATTCGGCCCCGCATCTTCATAGCCGAATAAGTGAAAATTTTACAGGAACACATGTGCCGTCATCAAATACTGTAGCATATAATGCATGCTCTACACAGTTCAAGAATTTCGGCAACACTCATGAATCATTACCGAAAGAATCTGAAAGTATTGCGGAGCAATCCCTTCCAGAAGCGGTTGTGGCTGCATTAAAAAAGAGCTTGGCACAAAACAAGAGAATTAGTGCCCTTTGCCTTGAACAATATGAAAAGGGGTTGTTTCCTGATTATGCTGCAATAAAGGCTAGAGTTTTGCAGGAAGATGAAACTTCATCAATTGGTAGTATTGGTGAGAGAGCATATGGTTATACAACAATGCATACACCTCCACCTAGTACCGCAGCATATTATACACCCCCTACACAATTGCAAAATTTCGGCAACACTAACACTTCATTGCCGAAAGGTCGTAAAAGCATTGGGGGGCAAACTAATCTAGAGCGGGCTGAAATTGAGAGTGGAGTTAAAGCTTTGCGCGATAGGGTGAAAGTACTTCGCCAAGAGAGAATTGATAGGGAATTAGCTCAGAGAAAAGAAGCCTTGCCAATTGATATAACCGGTGAAAAGAATGATGATTCGGAAACTAAAAGTGCTTCGGTTGAAAAAGCTGAATCAAGTAGTATATATTCCGAATCCATCAAATCCAAAGAGGCAAACATTGTTGAGAAAGGGCATGGAAAGTATAGCAAGACAACCATACTTGATTTTTCTGAAGTTAATGGAACCTACTTCCGGCCCTATGAGTTTTGCGCCATAGAAATTGACGAGTTTCAAGGACAAGAACAAGTAGCCGAACAAAGTTCGGTTGAAAAAGATCTTCAAATTTATGATGCACGGAATCAAGAGGAAAATTGTGACGCGGTGTTGGGAAGCCATCCAAAAACAAAGCACGATATTATTCATGCCATGCAATCATCATGCTCTCCCAACATATTTGAAGAGTTATGTCTAGTAAGTAATTTACCTATTTTCATATTTGGTCACAACTTTATTGTTGATGCGTCTATTAGAAAAATTCTCATAAGTAATTTTCAAAGACCAATGAAGAAGGGTAATTTACTTATTAGCAATAAAATTGTTACTAAGCATGTCGGTCAATATATTGTACCATTCAAAGAGACCGATAGTGACTCATTACTGCGGCCAAAGCGTTTCCCATTGCTTTATTTAAAGTTCATATCTAATTGGGTAGCTTTGCTTGCTTCATACTTGGCTTACGCATGGTCTCAATTGAGACTTGTATGTTCTAACTACTTTGATTTCAGAAATTTAAAGCCAAGGTTAAAATCTTTTGGGAAAACCGATGCTAGTATAGTTTCTTATTTAAGGACATCGGAAAAAGAATGTGAAAGAGAATTCATAGCCGAATGGGAAGATGCCAAATCTGAACCATTCGTTTGCTTAACTCCAAAGCCGTTCTCACAACAAGATCGGCTAGAAAACAAAAGGTATACCTTCAATTCAAACATGTGTGATCAAATCTTTGCTTTGTTGTTGAAAAATAATTACATTAGAATTCTTGATCACCATGTCAAGTCATCTATCCAAGGACGAATGTATTGTAAGTTGCATGATTCGTCCAAGCATAATTTTGAGGACTGCCACATGTTTTGTCAAATAGTTAAATCGGCCATTGAAAAAGGACGATTGAAATTTGTTGAAACACCAAAGGATGACCAGTCTATCCTGATTGGTCTTGATGGAAAAAAGTTTTTGCATCGGCTACTTCAAGCCGATCCATCTAAAGAGAAGGTAAAAATTGCAGGTGATGGGATCAAGCTTTCAAGTAAAGAAGTTGTTGAAGATCACAATGAACATGAACTTGAGGGTGAGAATTCCATCGAAGCTACAATGAAGACGCTAAGGACTGGGGGCAGCAAGCAAATTCAATGATCGATGAAAGCAAACCAAAAGAAAACAAAGTCGGAAATAAGCGCAAGTGTAAGAGATCAAAAATCACCTTCACTGAACTATTGGAAAAATATCAAAAGAAGAGTGAAGAGAAGATTGCTTATCGGGCAAATCATGCAAAGAAACCAAGATCACCCCCAAGGCGCAAATATGAGGATCGATATTGGCAAAGTGAGAATTTTAATGCAGCATATTCATATCCTTATTTTGGGCCGCCAATGCCAATGCCGTGGATGCCTCCCTATGCTCATATAGATCCATATCCATCATGGGACAGGTATGATACAAGGGCACATTCTCCATCTTATTTTAGACCATCTCACCAATATTATGCAGCTCCGAGAAGATCAACATTTGAACAATCACATGTTAAAGACCGTTTCAATCATAAGGAATCGGTCCAGAGCTCAAGGAAGAAGAAAGAAGTGGTCAAGCAAGTTTACCGTGTTAAAAGAGATGGTCGTAAGAGTGCAACTTCAGATTTGATCTCAAATGAAAAAGAGCCAATTAAAGTGTTGACATTGGCTACTAAAGGCAATGAGACGAAGCAACCAATTATTGAGAGTCAAAGTGCCAAATCTGGAAAAAAGAAGTTGAGAGTGCACAAGGTCGAAACAGAATCACAGCCGAGATGCCCACTCGATTTATCGTATTGGCAAAAGAGGGAATTACAAAATCTTAGTGCACAAGAGCTGAGATAGAAGAACATGGCATGGGTTCCCAAGAGGATCAATCATAACAAAAAGGATGTGCATGCTTCTATTGCAAAAAGTACAATAAAAGTGAAGAAAGAGAAGAATGGAAGCAACAAACAATTAAGCCGAAGGTGTGCATCACAACATCAACATCTTCGTTTAGCACATCATCCATTTTCTTCAACCATGCCATTGATGCCTTTGCCATGGAATTCATCCATAGGTATGATCAATCACCCTCCATGGATTTATTTTGATCCATGGATGCAACATAATTTTCTATATCATGACAGGGTATTACCAAATCACTATATATTTGGTTAGTTACATTTTTGTTGCTAATACAAAGGGGCCAAAATATTTTATTGCTATTTCGTTTGTTTATTTCGGCTATACATACTTTGGTGGGTGAATTCTACATGGACCTCATGGTAATGGCCGATACCTATCTATCGCCCTGAGAATATATCTAAGAATGGCCGTTGTGGTATTCTAACATCATCCTTAGTTTGAGTAGAGATTGAGATAAGTGCTTGCAAAGGAAGTTGTCAAATTGATGCCATTGAAGATATTATGCATAGACCAATTCGCCAAAATTGCATAGTGAACTTATGTTTTGATTGGGTGTGCTTTGGCTTATTAATTTTCGGAGTTTACGTAAGGCCAAATCATGGTTGATTTTCTTATTGAGCATCATATTGACATCATGCATAATATTCATTTTAGCTTGATCTCTCTAGTACCATGGAGATTATATATTGATGGTTAAATTTGTAGCAATGACCAAGGTGTTGGTGTTATTTATATATCTCCTTATGGTGCTATTTTGTGAAGCCTCATGTCGCTTAAAATATTTATGCACAAATGATCAAAGCCGAACATGAATTGTTATTCGGATTGGAGCTTTTCCTTGCTATAGGTGCTATACATATTGATGCTTCCGGTGATTCGTTATTAGTAGTGCAACAAATATCCAAGGGTTATCAATGTTTTGACAAATCACTTATAGTTTATCTTTTGGTATGTCTAGATGCAAGGTTTATCTTGGGTTGCTTTAAAATTGTTCATATATCTAGACATGACAATTCGGAAGAGTTGGCACAGCAAGCATTCGGCTACTATGTTAACCATGGTGTATTGCATTTCTATCAATAGCCGGTGCTAGGTCTTGTCAACATAGGTAAGGCCGAATCGAAGCCCACCGCTTCGGCCACTAATGAAACTTTTATGCAGACGAAGTAAGGATTGAAGGAAGTTCATTCTTGATTATCTGCAAAATCCTAGCGAAAGGGAGAACAATATGGTTCGGAGGATGGTTTTGGTCTATGGAAACTTATCACCGGATTGTTATAGAAGCTGAGAAGTTTTCACCCAAGTTTGCATCAAGAGGTTGAAACAAGCAATGGCCGATATATACTTATCGTCCTAAGAACATGCAAAATGGCCGATGGAGTGTTGACATCGTCCTTAGAAAAAGCATCGTGCAAGTTATTTTTCGGCACACAAGTTTGCCAAAAAATAGGGGGGCATGTGTTGACACCAGATTTTGGCACGGCCAAGAACTTAATTAAGATGGCCTCAAATGGACAAGTGCTCAAAGTGGGAAAGTTCCGTATCGTCAAAAGGAGAAATTTTCATATTTGGGCCATAGCCATCCGGTCTCATCTTGAATGCCGAAGTTGTGTTTGAAGTACTCAAATTTTGTATTCAGAACACTATTCGGCCGATTGCGCCCCCAAGATGGCCTCATATGAGAAAAGTTTCTACATGGTTTGTCTTCGTCTCGTCGAAACGATCGATTTTGATATAAAAGCCGTCTAAATCGGAGTTTGTATGCAAGAGTTAGAGCCAAATCGGTGTGCTGCATAAGTTTGCCCCGGAAGTTCCGGGAAAAACTTCCAGGAAGGTTCCGGCCTAAACAGAAAGTTCGCACGCGGTTCACCCCGAAAGCTGAAATTTCAACTTTATTTGCAGATTTGCGGGCCATAATTCAATCTCAAGATGACCTCGGATGAAAAAGTGATGAACTGAAGAGGTTTTCTCCATTGCAAGATCTACAACTTTGCTTTTTGGACCATCGCGATCCAAGGCCATGTGCGACCTGCAGGAGCTGTACAAGAGAGCTACTTGATGTAATTTTAGCCCGGAAGTTCCGGGCTGACCGGAAGTTCCGGCCCTCGTAGTCCGAGTTAGGTTAACTTTTGATGTTTTGGACGGGATTTGAGTCCTTTTCTTGTACGGAAAGTCCAGCCGCCTTATATATATGTAAGAGGTGACGGCCGATTGAACAACACACAATCGAACAAATCAATCTACCACTTTTTATCTTTACCTTTATCTCTCTCCCTTGTTCTTCTTCTTCCTCGTTCTTCGTTCGTTCTTCGTTTGCAGGGCGGAGAATCCACGAGGTCCTAGGGGCGGTTAGGCCGATCTAGGGCAGCCCATAGCCGTCGCGCGCCCTGACGGGGTCCCTCCCGGGCGTGTGGGGTTTCGGGTCTACAAAAGCGCCCGCCGGATTGTCTTGCGTACCGCGCTTCCGGTGGGTCTCCTTCGACGTGAGCTGTGGTGCATCACCCCCGGCGTCGAGGGTACACGGTGACGTGTTCGTGTGCGAACAATATCTAGCATGGAAAATATTGGTCACCCCCTGCCACTTCATGAGCGGTACGGGCACACAAAAAGGAAATTCATATTGAAAATTAGAGTTGTCACATACAAATTTACTTGGAACAACATGGAAATACCACATATAGGTAGGTATGGTGGAGTCATTTGTCACGACATTGGGTTTAAGGAGTTGGCTGCACAAGCAGTATTCCCGCTTAGTACAAATGGATGCTAGCAAATAGATTGAGAAGCGACCAACCAAGAAACAAAAATGATCAGAAACGAGCATTAAGCATAACTAACACCAAATAATGGATCACAAGTAGGATATAATCTTCATTGCATAACTATTGACTTCGTGCTTACATAGGGAATCACAAACCTTAACACCAATATTCTTACTAAAGCATAATTACTCACAAACATGACTCACATATTACTATCTTCATATCTCAAAACTATTACAAGGAATCAAGTTTTAATATCCAATGATCTTCATGATAGTTTCTATTATACCTCTTGAATATATGTCACTTTGGGACTAAATTCATATATTACCATTGCTACTTTTCAAGCTCTCAAATAAATTTAAGTGAAGCAAAAGAGCATAGATATTTCTTCAAAATTTTCAACTCTCAAAATAATCTAAGTGAAGCATGAGAGTACATTTCCTTAAAATTTTACTAACCCTCAAAATATTCTAAGTGAAGGATGAGAGTATTTGTTCAAAAATTAAACTACCACCATGCTAAAAATATATAAGTGAAGCACTAGAGCAATTCCATAGCTCAGAAAATTTAAGTGAAGCACATAGAGCAATTCTAATAAACCGTAACACAATTATGGCTCTCTCAAATAGGTCTATCCAGCAAAGATGATTGTGACAAACTAAAAAGCAAAACAAGAAAAGACTCATATAATACAAGATGCTCCAAGCAAAGCTCATGATATGTCATGAACAAAAACATAGCTCCAAGTAAAATTATCGGTGGTCGTTAGAAGAAAGAGGGGATGCCTTCCGGGGCATCCCCAAGCTTAGTTGCTTGGTACACCTTGAATATTACCTTGGGGTGCCATGGGCATCCCCAAGCTTAGGATCTTTTCACTCCTTATTCCTTCACCCATCTTGATCTCACCCAAAACTTGAAAACTTCAATCACACAAAACTTAACAAAACCTTCGTGAGATCCGTTAGTATAATAAACCAAATCACCACTTCTTGTACTATTGAAAACACATTCATATTTTATTATTGCATTATACATATTGTATTCTAACTTTACCATGGCTTATACCCCCTGAGACAACCCATAGATTCATCTAAATAAGCACACAATGCAACGAAAACAGAATGTGTCAAAAACAGAAAAGTGTAGTAATCTGTACATTAACCATACATATGTAGCTCCAAATCTTATGAAAGTTTAGGGAGACAAGGGAAATTTGTATATCAATCATGTGTAAAAAATTCAGAATTTTTCGTCGCTTATGTGATTTTTAAAAATTCTGCTACTGGACGTAAAAGTTTCTATTTTCCAACAGGATCAAATCAACTATCACCCAAGCCATCCTAAAGGCATTACTTGGCACAAACACTAATTAAAACATAAAATCACAATAATAACAGAGGAAAAAATGTGTAATTATTGAAAAAAAGAACAACTATTGGGTTGTCTCCCAACAAGCTCTTTCTTTATGGCCATTAAGATAGGCTTGAGATTTCAACGATGCTCACACGAAAGATAATAACTGGAACACAAAGAGAGCATCATGAATCATGTAACAAAAAAATTAAGTCTAACTCTCTTCTTATGCATAGGCATTATATAAGAAAACAAATTATCAAGACACGGAATACCTAGCATAAGCAAGCAAGAAGAAAGAATCAATGGCAATCTCAACATAACGAGGGGTAATTTAATAACACGGAAATTTCTACAACCATATTTTCCTCTCTCGTAATAATTACATGTGGGATCATATTCAAAGTCAGCAATATAGCTATTACATAACATACTCTCTAGATGATCCACATGCACGCAAAGTTGACACTTGATACGTCTCCAATGCATCTATAATTTTTTATTGTTCCACGCTATTATATTATCTGTTTTGAATGTTTATATGCATTAATATGCTATTTTATATTATTTTTGGGACTAACCTATTAACCTAGAGCCCAATGCCAGTTTTTGTTTTTTCCTTGTTTTTGAGTTTTACAGAAAAGAAATATCAAATAGAGTCCAAATGGAATAAAACTTTACGATGATTTTTCTTGGACCAAAAGACATCCACGGAACTTGAAGAGGGGGTAAGAATATGGCCGAGGAGGCCACAAGCCTGCCAGGCGCGCCCCTGGGGGGATCCCTGAGCGCTCGTGGGCCCCTCGGGGGTCCTCCAACCCTAATTCTTGCGCTATAAATTCCCAAATATCCCCAAACCACAAGAAGCATCCACCAAAATACTTTTCCACCGCCGCAAGCCTCTGTTCCCATGAGATCCCATCTTGGGGCCTTTTTCGGCATCCTGCCGAAGGGGGATTCGATCACGGAGGGCATCTACATCAACCTTATTGCCCTTCCAATGAAGCGTGAGTAGCTTACCACAGACCTACAGGTCCATATCTAGTAGCTAGATGACTTCTCTCTCTTTGATCTTCAATACAATGTTCTCCATGATGTTCTTGGAGTTCTATCTGATGTAATATTCTTTTGCGATGTGTTTGTCGAGATCCGATGAATTGTGGATTTACGATCAGATTATCTATGAATATTATTTGAGTCTTTTCTAAACTCTTTTATGCATGATTAAATATCTTTGTATTTCTCTTCGAATTATTGATTTGGTTTGGCCAACTAGATTGGTATTTCTTGCAATGGGAGACGTGCTTAGTTTTGGGTTCAATCTTGCGGTGTCCTCACGCCCAGTGACATAGTAGGGGTAGCGAGACACATATTGTATTGTTGCCATTGATGGCTCGTGTCCGCGTCAGTATTTTCCCGAAGAGGAAGGGATGATGCAGCACAGCTACGGTAGGTATTTCCCTCAGTGATGAGACCAAGGTTATCAAACTAGTAGGAGAACCAAGCAACGCTATGTAAACGGTACCTGCACACAAAGAACAAATACTTGAAACTCGACGCGTAAGAGGGGTTGTCAATCCCTCTCGGGTAAGAGATAGATTGGTTTGTAGTAGATTGGATAAATAGATCTCGCGGAAACACAAAAAAAATTGCAGCAAGGTATTTTTAGGTTTTAGAATAATAGATCTGAAAATAAAAGTGGCAAACAATAGATTGGAAAGCAAATATGATAAAGAATAAAAGTGGCTTCTCTCAAGAAAAATAGCATACGGCGGGTAAACAAATTATTGTTGGGCAATTGATAGAACTTCAAATAATTATGATGATATCCATGGAATGATCATTATATAGGCATCACGTCCAAGATTAGTAGACCGACTCCTGCCTGCATCTACTACTATTACTCCACACATCGACCGCTATCCAACATGCATCTAGTGTATTAAGTTCATGGAAAAATGGAGTAATGCAATAAGAACGATGACATGATGTAGACAAGACTATTCATGTAGGAATAGACCCCATCTTGTTATCCTTAATAGCAATGATAAATACATGTCTTGCTGCCCCTTCTGTCACTGGGAAAGAACACCGCACGACCGAACCCATCACAAAGCACTTCTTCCTATGGCAAGAAAAATCGATCCAGATGGCCTAACTAAACCAAAGATTCAAAGAAGAAATATGAGGCTATAGGTAATCATGCATATAAGAGATCAAAACTCAAATAACTTTCATGGATAAAATAGATCTGATCATAAACTCAAAGTTCATCGGATCCCAACAAACACACCGCAAAAAGAGTTACATCAAATAGATCTCCAAGAGACCATTGTATTGAGAATCAAAAGAGAGAGAGGAAGTCATCTAGCTACTGCCTATGGACCTATAGGTCTACAATGAACTAATCACACATCATCGGAGAGGCACCAATGAGGATGATGAACCCCTCCATGATGGTATCTAGATTGGATCTGGTGGTTCTGGAACTTGCGGCGGCTGGAATTTTTTTCATTGACTCCCCTAGGGTTTTCGGATTTTCAGGGTATTAATAGAGCAAAGAGGTGATGCGGGAGGTGGCTGAGGTGGGCACGACCCACCAGGGCACGCCTGGGCCCCCAGGCGCGCGCAGGTGGGTTGTGCTCCCCTCGGAGCCCCCCTCTAGTACTTCTTTGGCCCAACAGGTGTCTTCTGCTTCAGAAAAATTCTCCAAAAAGTTTCACTGTGTTTGGACTCCGTTTGGTACTGATATTCTGTGAAGTAAAAAACAAGCAAAAAACAGCAACTGGCACTGGGCACTATGTCAATAGGTTAATCCCAAAACATGATATAAAGTTTTTAAAAATGATTGTAAAACATCCAAGAATGATAATATAACAGCATGGAACAATAAAAAATTATGGATACATTGGAGACGTATCACCCATCAAGGGTAAAAAGATGGGGTTTTCATCCTATTGCTTGAGTTTATCCCTCTACATGCATGCTGGATAGCGGTCGATATGTGGAGTAATAGTAGTAGATGCAGGAAGGAATCAGTCTACTTGACACGGATGTGATGCCTATATTCATGATCATTAATTTGCCCTTTTCTATCAATTGCTCGACAGTAATTTGTTTACCCACCGTATGTTTTCTTTCAAGAGAGAAGCCTCTAGTGGAACCTATGGCCCACGGGTCTATTTTCCATCATATATTTTCAGATCAATAAAGAAAAACCCCAAAAATACCTTGCTGCAATTTATTTTAGTTTGCCTTTTTATTTATCTTTTATACCTATCTCTATTATATCTCACTCTTGTTCGAGACCATGAAGGGATTGACAACCCCTTTTTCACGTTGAGTGCAAGCGTTTGTCAGTTTGTGTAGGTGCATACATTGGATACTTGCTTGTGCCTCCTACTTGATTGATACCATGGTTCTTAACTGAGGCAAATACTTATCTCTACTTTGCTGCATCACCCTTTCCTGTTCAAGGAAAAAATCAACGCATGATCATGAAGTGGCAGGAAGAATTTCTGGCGCCTTTGCCGGGGAGGTTCTACATCAATCCTACCAAGTACCCATCATAAACTCTCATCTCTTGCATTACATTATTTGCCATTTTCCTCTCGTTTTCCTCTCCCCCACTTCTGAAACGTTTTCAGAAAAACACAAAAATGTTTGCCTTTTCATTCACCCTTCTTTTGTTCGTCTTTTCGTTTGCTCGTGTGTTAGATTGATTGCTTTGTCATGATGTCTCAAGAAAACACCAAATTGTGTGACTTTTCCAATACTACTAATAATGATTTTATTAGTACTTCGATTGCTCCCGCCACTAGTGTGGAATCTTATGAAATTAATGCCGCTTTGTTGAATCTTGTTATGAAAGAGCAATTTTCCGGCCTTCCTAGTGAAGATGCCGCATCCCATCTAAATACTTTCATTGAGTTGTGTGATATGCAAAAGAAAAAGATGTGGATAATGATATTATTAAATTGAAGCTATTTCCATTCTCACTACGAGATCGTGCTAAAACTTGGTTTTCATCTTTGCCTAAAAATAGTATTGATCCATGGAACAAGTGTAAAGATGCTTTTATTTCCAAGTACTTTCCTCTCGCTAAGATCATATCCCTTAGGAACGATATAATGAATTTTAGGCAACTTGATCACGAACATGTTGCACAATCTTGGTAGAGGATGAAATTGATGATAAGAAATTGCCCTACTCATGGTTTAAGTTTATGGATGATCATACAATTTTTTATGCCGGATTGAATTTTTCATCTAGAAATCTTTTAGATTCCTCCGTGAGAGGTACTTTTATGGCATTACATTAGGAGAAGCTACTAAACTCCTAGATAATATTATGGCTAATTACTCTCAATGGCATACCGAAAGATCTTCTACTAGTAAAAAAGTGCATGCAATTGAAGAGATTAATACTTTGAGTGGAAAGATGGATGAACTTATGAAATTGATTGCTAGTAAGAGTGCTCCTATTGATCCTAATGATATGACTTTTTACACTTTGATTTAGAATATTAATGAATCTATGAATGTGAATTTCGTTGGTAGGAACAATTTTGGTAATAGCGCATATAGAGGTAATTTCAACCCTAGGTTGTTTCCTAGTAATTCCTCTAATAATTATGGTAATTCCTACAATAGTTCTTATGGAAATTATAATAAAATACCATCTGATCTTGAGAACAATATTAAAGATTTCATTAATTCCCAAAAAGTTTTCAATGCTACGGTTGAAGAAAAATTACTCAAGATTGATGATTTGGTTAGGAACATTGATAGAATTTCTCTTGAGATTGATTCTTTAAAGATTAGATCTATGCCACCAAAGCATGATATTAATGAATCTCTGAAAGATATTGAAATTTCTATTGATGAATGTAAAGAAAGAACCGCTAGGATACATGCTAAGCGAGACTAGTTTGTAAAAGCGTGTTCTTCTAGTTTTCGTGAGAATAATGTTGAAGATCTTAAAGTGATTGGTGTGACTTCTATTGAATGTTTGGTTTATCATATAAATTTTGATAAATATGGGACTGGAGATGAGTTAACTTTAGCTAGAAGTCGTCTGAATGATTCGGAGTTTAAAGATCTTAATGAAAAAAATTGATAAAAGTGGGATTGGAGAGGTCAAAACTTTAAGTAGCGATGAACCTATTCTTTTGGATTTAAAGGATTTTAATTATCATAATTGTTCTTTGATAGATTGTATTTCCTTGTTGCAATCCATGTTGAATTCACCTCATGCTTATAATCAAAATAAAGCTTTTACTAAACATATCGTTGATTCTATGATGAAATCTTTTGAAGAAAAAGCTGAGTTGGAAGTTTCGATCCCTAGAAAACTTTATGATGAGTGGGAAACTACTATTAAGATTAAAATTAAAGATTATGAGTGCAATGCTTTGTGTGATTTGGGTGCTAGTGTTTCCACTATTCTGAAAACTTTATGTGATGTGCTTGGTTTCCACAAATTTGATGATTGTTCTTTGAATTTGCATCTAGCAGATTCCACTATTAAGAAACCTATGTGTCGGGGGGATGACCCCAGGGTATGCCCAAGACGGTGAAGTGATGCTTCAAAACATTACCAGGGGAGTGCCCCCTGGCTGGCTGAATGTGGCTGGGTTGAACTTGGCTGGCTGGAATCTGGCTGGGTTGACCCTGGCCGGGTTGACTTTGGCCGGGTTGACCTGTCCGGGTTGACCTGGCCGGGTTGACATGTCCAGGTTGACCCTGGCCGGGTTGACCTTGGCCGGGTTAACCCTGGCCGGGTTAAGCTGTCCGGGTTGACCCTAGTCGGGTTGAGCTGGCCGGGTTGACCCTGTCCGGGTTCTCTCTGTCCGGGTTCTCCCTAGCCGGGTTCTCCCTATCCGGGTTGAGCTATCCGAGTTGAGCCCCGTCCGGGTCGAGGCCCGTCCGGGTTGAGCCCATCCGGCTGGAATCTGGCCAAGTCAACTAAGACGTCCCGTCAGACCTGCGCAGACGTGATGGCCATACTCTATAGTGGAGCACTGCAGATGAGCAGCCAACACTGTCCCTGCATCATGTGACACTTCACTGCGCCCCAATAGTGGTGCACTGTAGCCTGCATCATCATATGACATCTCAATAGTGTAGTGGGTGTGTGAGCCACCCCTTGTCCCTGGGCACTAGTATATAAAGTGACCCTGGGAGGCCTCACACACACAGCCTCATTTTGGCCACGCTCACACATCCATCCATCCACACACACACATGAAGCTAGTAGCCCACGGCTCTCTTCTCAGATACACTTCCAGGAGCAACTCTGTACTGCTACGTATACACTGCATATATCATCAGACATGCAGGAGTAGGGGTGTTATCTCTCCGGAGAGCCCCGAACCTGGGTAAATCACCGCGTGCTGTTTGCCCAATCCCATCCCTTGATCTCCAGAGGAGTCTTGCCCCCACTTCAAGCCACCCCGTGGCATCTGTCGTCTCACGAACCCGCCCGCAAGATAACCACGACACTATGCGAAGGATTAATGATGTTATTATTGTTGCAAATAGGAATTATGTGCCTATAGATTTCATTGTGCTTGATATAGATTGCAATCTTTGTGACGCCGCTGATTCAATTGTACACTAATCATACACGCAAATGTGTACGATCAAGATCAGGGACTCACGGGAAGATATCACAACACAACTCTAGACACAAATGAAAATAATACAAGCCTTATATTACAAGCTAGGGGCCTCGAGGGCTCGAATCCATCAGCTCGAAAACACAAGAGTCAGCGGAAGCAACAATATCTGAGTACAGACATAAGTTAGACAAGTTTGCCTTAAGAAGGCTAGCACAAAAGCAACATCGATCGAAAAGGCAAGGCCTCCTGCCTGGGAGCCTCCTAACTACTCCTGGTCGTTGGCGGTCTCCAAATAGTAGTAGGCATCGGCGGTGGCATCTGGCTCCTGGGCTCCGACATCTGGTTGCATCAACCGGAAAGAAGAAGAAAGGGGGAAAAGGGGGTAGCAAAAGCAACCGTGAGTACTCATCCAAAGTACTCGCAAGCATCAGGTCTATTCTAAGTATGCATTGGTATCAAATGGAAAGGTTGTATCTGTGGATTGAACTGCAGAATGCCTGAATAGAGGGGAGAGCCTAGTCCTATCGAAGACTAGCATCTTCAGCATCTTCAGCGATCTTGCAGCATTAGAAGAGTGCAGACTAGCATATAGTAAAGTAGTAGTAGTGTCATCAACCTCGCCTAGAGATCCTTCCTCGCCCCCCTGCGAGAAAGCAATCCCAGAGCTATACTATCCATTTCTCATCACAAGTATCCAGTTCTAGTTGTATCAATCGGGATACAACTCCGAGTGTCCGTTACCATAGGACAGGCTATTGATAGATGTTTTCTTCCCTGCAGGGGTGCACCAACTTACCCACCACACTAGATTAACTCCAGCCGGACACACTTTCCTAGGTCATGCCGGCCTCGGCCAAACGATACGCCGCAACCCGACCTAGGCTTAATAGAGAGGTCAGCACGCTGGACTAAACCTATGCCCCCAGGGGTCTTGGGACATCGCCCCGGGAACTCCTCCATGTTGTGTGGGCGGCCGGTAAGCAGACCTAGCTACCTCCTTAAAAAGGCAGGTGCTTACGCAGTCCAACCCGGCGTGCGCCGCTCAGTCGCATGACGTCTATTAAGCTTCGGCTGATGCATACAACGCAGAACGCCCATACTATGCCCACGTGATGGTTAGTGCTATCAGGCCAGAGGCCCCTCGGATTAAATATCCAAATCATAGTGGATTAGGAACGCGCGGTAACAAGCAGAGACTCACGACAGATGTGACCCCGTCGCCCCGTCTCGAGGACTTGCGGCAATGGCTAAGAATGCCCGGCCACGCCTCATAATTATCTCACGGGCACCCTCTTGGTCAACTCGACTCCTCATCACTCGCAAATATGCTCGCGCGGGTACCCATCAGGGCCGACCCGTATTTAGTAACATGGTTCAGTGTAAAGTCATAGTAACCATAGTAACCGTGTGTCTAACACCAACGGGGAAACATGAGGAATCACCCTTGACGGATTCCCACTCAATGTAACCATCAAGGTGGACTTGGAGGAATCACCCTCGTTGGTCCACTCTTGAGGGGTTGCACGACAGAGTCATTATCGGGAGTGGTCAAGGAGGAATCACCCTCGATGACCACGACCGAATAGCTACACTACAGGGTTAACATCAGAAGTGATGATGCGGTATCACCCTCGGCACTCGATAGTTACTCTGCAGAGTCATACAACTAAGGGGGGTGATGTGTGGTGTCGAGGCCTAGACGTCGATCACGTTGATCGAGTCATCGAACATAAAGCGGGGCAACTGGGACAAGATGGGGGTCACTGATGGATCTCTAACCAACCTATACTAAGTAGTTTAGAATAAGCAGGTAAGGTATGAAAGCAGGTAGCAAAAACAGGCTATGCATCAGAATAGGACCAATTAATTACAGTAGCAAAATCTAATGCAAGCATAAGAGAATAGAATGGGCGATATCAGAATGATCAAAGGGGGGGGCTTGCCTAGAAGCTCTGCTGCAAAGGAAGAAGAGTTGTCGGTGACGTAGTCGATCACAGGGCAGCATTGGTCTCGGGGTCTACCGGAGAGAAGAGGGGGAAGAAATAGTAAATATAAGCAAATAGATGCAACACTAAGCATGACATGACGATATGCATAACTAGGATCAACCTAACGTAGTACTACACGTTGCAGACGGAGGGGATAAACATCCGAGGATGAATTCCCGGCGTTAGGCGGATTCTGGACAGAGGAAAAGAGGGGGAAAGTTCCATGTTCAGCATGCTAGGGGCATGCGACAGATGAACGGACCGCGTATTCGGATTCATTGGAATTTTCTGAGCAACTTTCATGTAGAAAACATTTTCTTCCGAGTTACGGTTTATTTTCTATGAATTTCTAAAGTTTAAAACATTTTCTGAAATTATTTAAATTAACAGAATTAACAGAAAAGGAATATGACATCAGCATGACTTGGGGATGATGTCAGCAGCCAACAGTCGCACTCACCAGGACAAACCTGACCAGTGGGTCCCACATGTCATGCATAGAGGGACTAACAGTAGTTTATTTTAATTAGACAGAGTTAATTAGCAGTAGGGCCCCACATGTTAGTGACTGTTTAGGTTAACTAATTAATTTTATTTATAAAAATGTTTAAGTAGTCTAATTAACAGATGGGCCCCACATGTCAGTGGGCCACGGTGCCCAGTCAGCATGTTGACTGGGTCAACCCAGTCAACTGGGCCCGGGGGCCCCACTGGCAGTGACCCAGGGGCGGGCCCCAGGTGTGCCACGTCGGTGGCGGCGCCAGAGATGCCTCCGGCGAGCTCAATGTGGCACCGGAGCGCCAGAGCAGCTCGGACTTTGTGCACAGGGCACCATTTGGCATGCGGTTGGGTTCGTTCGAACGGCCTCTCGACACCGCGTCGTTCTGTGGCGATAGTTTGGCCAGAAACGGCCGGAGACGACGGTGGCGAGCGGCAGAGCGAACGCCGGAGATCGGGCAACGATGGAAATAGAGCTAGAGGGCGCGGGGAGGCTCGGTCGCGAGCTCGTTGAGCTCCTGGGAGCACCAGGAGCACGGCGGAGGCCTCAGGCGAGCGTGACAAGAACCATGGCCACGGCGGCGAGGTGATCTACGGCGGCGAACTCTCGGCAACGGCGACGAGCTAGCTACGGCGCGCGAGGGAATTAACGAGGAGGAGCAGAAAGCGGACGCGAGGGAATTAACGAGGAGGAGCAGAAAGCGGAGGAGCTCACCGTGCGGCACGCATGATGGCCCTTGGAAGATTAGTAGCAACAGAATGGCGGGATCGTCGGGGAAGCGCCGGTGATCCTAGGAAGAACAAGGGCTCGACCCATGGCTGCAGTGTCGTAGAGCTTGAGCTCGAGGTCGGGGAGGTTGCAGCAGAGCTCGACGGAGCTCGTGGATGTCCTGGCGAGGTGCGAGAAGCACTGTGGCTACGCGGTCGACGGTGGCGCAACCATGGCTTCGCTTAGGCGTCGATGGGGAACGAGGGGGAGAGGATGTGAGCAGGGATGGATCTAGGAGGAGGGCCGACGAGTGGGGGAGTGGGAGTGGCGGTAGGCGAGGTGCGAACTCGAGGCGTCCGGGGCGGCCTTATCCCCATCGACACCGGCGAGCGGGTGTGGTGTGGGCGCCCAGGAGGAGCCCCGGTCGGGTGAACTGGGGAGGAAGAGAGCGACCGGGGGAGGTGGGCCGCCTAGGTTGGGCCAGCTGGTCCGGATGGGCCAATGCCCAGGGAGGCAGGGGCTTCCTTTCCTTTTTATTTGTTCTGTTTTTCTTTTACACAGAGGGTTTTGTAATATTTGGGGCGCTGAAATGAATTTTGTAAAATATGGGAATTGTCCACATAAATACCATGCAATGTTTGGCACTGCCACAAAAAGTTCAGAAGAAGTTTGAATTAGTTTGAATTTTTACAAATTAAAAAGGCATTTAATCTATTGCTCTAGCCACTGATTTAAATAGTTTAGTGCACTTAAACAGTTTGCAAAAATGTTGGTTCACTACCAATATTAGTTATGGATTATATGGCACATGATGAACATTTTACTTTTCATGTCTAACAAATATGAATTTTTGACTTTAGATTGGATTTGAATTTGAATTGTGATTTGGATCAAGTGAATATTAGCAACAGTAATGTGATGACATGGCACCATTAACAGGGGATTACTGTAGCATGACATTGGGGGTGTTACAATCTTACATGTCCTATTATTCTTGGTAGACCTTTCCTTAGAACGATTGGTGCAATTATTGATATGAAAGAAGGAAACATTAGATTTCAATTTCCATTAAGGAAGGGCAAGGAACACTTTCCAAGAAAGATAATTAAGTTTCCATATGAATCTATTATGAGGGCTACTTATGGATTTAATACCAAAGATGACAATACCTAGATCTATCACTATTAGGGAAAACCTTATAAACAGAGGCATAGTAGTAGCGCTGGCTAAAAACGAGCACTACTGCTACTTAGTAGTAGCGCGTGTCAATAAAACACGCTACATCTATGGTTGTAGTAGTAGCGCATCCACAGGTAACAGCGCTACTGCTATAATTCCCACATTGTTGCCGGTAGGCTAGGAATAGTAGTAGCGAGTCTACAAAAAGAACGCTACAACTAAGTGCCTTGTAGTACCGTGTTTCCTGTATACAACACCACTGCTAAAAAAAGAAAATAAAATGGAAAATAAGTAGATAAGTAAATGAAAATGAAAGAAGTAGAAAAAGGAGAAATGAAAAAAAGAAAATATAATTATAAACAAAAGAAAAATAAAAATAAAGGAGAAAGTCATAGCAGTAGCGCTTGTTGCCACAAAGCGTTGTAGTTACTATAGCAGTAGCGCGGTTTATAAGCCCGCACTGTAGCTACATTCCTTAGATAAAAAGAAAAGAAAAATGAAAATAAATAACTACTTCCTATAGCAGCAGCGCGTTTTGGTAGAAAGCGCTATATCTAACTTAGCTATAGCGCTATTTGCCAGCCAGCGCTACTGCTATTTTGACTTAACCCCGCGCGGGCTCAAAATTTTGCTAAGTCCTTTCCACCAATTCCCCATCGATCTCCTCCATCGCCGCCTCTCCCTCGCCGCCCCTGCTCCCTCGCTGCCATTGTTCCCTCGCCGGCCCTGCCCCACCGGAGCCGCGCGTCGTCGCGGCCACCGGAGCCGTGCACCCTCGACACCCCTGCCTCCCTCGCCGCCACTGCTTCCCTCGTCCGCTCCTCACTGCCCCTGCCTCCCTTGCCGCGCGCCACTGCCTCTGTCGCCGCCAACGGAGCCGCGCAACTTCGCCGCCCCTACCTCCGTTGCCGAGCACCTCCCCGCCACCGTTTCTCCCCTCTCTGTAAGCCCCCCACCCCTCCCCCACCCCTCCTCTCTCTGCCTGTTCTTCCTGCCATGTTTTTTAGTTGTAGTAGATGTTAATTAGTAGTAGGGTTCATAGATAATGTTTTTAGTAGTAGTAGTTGTAGATGTTAATTAGTAGTAGTGGTGGTACTAGTTACTAGGGCAGTAGGGTTAATGGTAGAAGTTTTTTAGTTAGGGTAATAATAGATGTTAAGTAGTAGATAATGTAGATGTTAATTAGTTTAGTAGGGTTTATTTTTTGAATTGAGTTTGTTTAACTAGTTGTTAATTAGGGCAGTAGGGTTTAGTTTAGACTAAAATTTAGTTTAGTAGTTAACTAAATATAATTTTTAGGAAAAAATTGTATATGCTTAACTAGGGCAGTAGGGTTAGGGCTGTAGGGTTTAATTACAAATGTTAGGAAAGTAAGGTTTAACTAGATGTTAACTAGGGTAGTATGATTTAGTTTGGAGAAAAAAATGAATATAAAAATATAAATTTCTATTAGTGCCGCAAGTCCAGTAGGTTCTTAATTTTTAGTGAATTTTTATTAGGACAAAAATTCAGGACTTAATTTGAGTTCTAGGGTTTTTTATTAGGATAGAAATTGAGTTCTAGGGTTCATAATTCTTATTAGGACATAATTTTTATTAGGACAAAAATATGTAAAGGTTCTAGGTTTCTAGGGTTCATCCGTCTATATTTGGTTTTTGAATTGAGTTTGAGAGAGCATGAGATTTGTGTAGATTTTGTTGAAGTGTCAAACACTAGGAGGTGCAAATTTGAAGTGGTCAGGTTATATATGCAAATTCCTCAATAGTGTTTGCTCATGTATATCTACTGTTGTAGTTGCTCATGTATAGGTTCTTAAGTGGTCCTGTTATATGCTACATTGAAGTGGTTCCATTGTGCCCAAGTGGTCTTTTGTTGTTTGTAGGGAATGATTCCGAGTGGCCTATGTTTTGCCGGAATGTTGATTCATTTCCGTTCCGGCAAGTTTCATGCGCTTTATTTGTCCAGTTTTTAGCAAAGGTCATGCCGAAATTTTTCATGAATTTCGTCATGACCTGTGCTTCAAACTAGGACATATCGAGTGCCCAGGATTTGGCGCAATGGGAATGAATCAACATTCCTGCAAAACATTGGCCTTTTTTATGTCATTACTCATTTCATTAGGTCTAGAACTAATTGACTAGATTTAATCGTAGGAAACATGGCTAGCAACAATGAAGGACATGGTTCTGGTGATTGCAACATCTACGCGGCGGCAGACGCCTATTTGAACCTTCTCGATGAGCAACGGTTGTTACAGGGCCCACATGTCACATCCGAGACTGAGACCGATATCGAGACCGGCGCCGAGATCGGCAACGAGACTGGCAAAGCCGGTATAGAACTGAAACCAAAGAGGCAACGACGCCCAAACCAGCTCATCACTACTAGAGTGGTGGTCACGGAGGTGGACGACGGCAATTTTGAGCCAAAAGAGCCTACGGAAGCGCGTGCATGCTACGACAATCAAATTTGCTGCATCCTATAGGCAACCGCCACCATCAATGATGCAAAACTAAGGAAGATACCAGATATGAAGCAGTCCCTCCTAACGATGCTGCACCAGGTGTTCTTGTTCTCGGGCCGGGATGAAATCAAATATAAAAATCTAGATAAAGACCCGACAATGAAGAAGATAAACAGACGCGCCATGGGCAAGTTCAGCGGCGCGTTGTCCGCCTAGAAAGTAAGGGTGAAAGCAAGGATCATCAACAAAAAGGAACCCTACTCCAAGATTGTAAAGGATAATCCGATAATTACGGAAGAGCAGTTTGAAATATTGAAGGCGGCTTGCGTTGCTGAAGCTGCCAAAGAAAAGTTGGATTACATGAAGGGGCTTCAAGAGAGGAACATGGGGTGACACCACCTCGGAAGCCATGGTTACGCGGGGAAGAGGTCCATATGGGCCAAGGAGGACACGGAACGCGAAAGTCTGGGCATCCCAGACCCCTTTGTCGGAGTTCACCATCCCGCCGGAGCGTGACTTACTTAGGGCCCTGTACCATTGGGACCCAGTCAAGAAGGTTTTCGAGATGGATGCGGTCACGACGGAGTTCATGAGACTGCTAGTAATTTTTAATTCCCCCCTAATTTTAGCTTCTAATCAATTCGACTACACATTTAGTCATATTTGTAAACGATCCTCGTTCCTTTTGTAGAGAGAGCAGCACAGGATCGGGGCCGAAAGTGACTCGCCATCTGAGGCATTGGCAAGGTCCAAGTGGGACACCCCATTCAACCGGGCCTTGAACATATTGAAAGGACTCTTGGTGGACAATCGACCATCGTATGGACGCGTGCACGGCGTCAGAGATGGCGCCACGTGGAAGAAGTACTACCATGAGACCACGGAGGAGAGAAAAGAAAGACGAAGGTTAAGTGAAGAAAACATCGACAAGAAGGTTGCGATTGCGGTTGATAAGAAATCAACCGAGACAGTCAAAGCAGCGGTAGCTGCCGCAAAAGAGGAAATGGAAGCTTTGTATGGTGTGTTGATTCCGGCTATCGTCAGTTGGAGCAGGCAAAATCCAAATAAAGATGCAGCGGACTTTCCCCTTTCCAACTTCTTCGAGAGTAGCTCAACTAACGTTGCACCAGCACCTGCTCCTGCACCAGCTCCCGCACCTGCTCATAGCAGCCCGTCCTCCATCTCAGACATGCTCGGCGGTGCTTCATCTTTGGCTGAGCTCGACACCCTCATGGTACCTTTCACACCGTCCCTCTTCAATAAATGTATAATCTCCCATTTCCGTTCCCTTTCGGATGTCTCACGTCGCAGACATGTCTTTGCAGGGTGACGTAACCTCGTGCACCATATTGTACACCATCAGCGGCCAGAAGGTGGACGTGGGGAAGGCGACGATAGTGAAGCCGAAGGAACAATTGTTCCACAGCCGGCCGATCCCCCCAGTGTCAGACCGGGCCACGAGAATTTGGCTCCTCCGGTACTAGGGGGAGATGACGACGAGACCCCGCGGTGGCTTGGCGATCGCCTGAGGTGGGTCCTGTTGTGGCTAAAGAGTCTGCTTCGTCTGGAGGCGGCCAAGAGCACACCCACGACCACGCAACCTCAGCAAGGTATGAACATCAACACCCCACCTACCCAATTAACGTCGCCTGTCGTGACGGGTGAGAGCAGACGGGGTGAGGAAGAGGCTCCATTAGTCGCTGATGATGTCGCCGCCGTCGAAGAAGCAATGTGTGATATCGATGCCATCGATGAGGATGACGTCTATAGTATCTCAATATACTAGTGCCTATGACGACGGAGGATTGATGGCTCAGCAGTATGAGTACTCAAGGTTTTAACGTCATGAGTTGGTGCCTGAATTGCCGGAGGCTGAACGTATTATAGACGACCTTCCAGTATCAAAGAAACATAGGAAGAGAGTGAGGAAAGGCAACAAAGCTGCTTCTACGATCCAACCGCCTCCACAACCTCGGGTTCAAGACAGTATACCTGTCATGGGTGCGGAGAAATACCATATCCCCGGTGAACCAATCCTACCAAAGGCAGTGGTAGAGGCCATATACGGCAATATAAGGTGACTACATGATGATGTGTTGCGAAGAAAGAAAAGCATGATTGCCTCGCAAAATCCAGGATACCCGCCCTATGTGGTTAACATGCCGAAGCAAAGGTTGTACTTCGACACATTCCCCGTGGAAAAGTTCTTCCTTCGGTTCGATTACATCTTCGACATGTTTCACTTGAAAAAGCTGGATTTTATGTTTGTCTGCCTTTTTGCCTTGTACATGAACTACATCATCAGGATTGAACAGATACCTTATATCTGTGTTGCTGACCCGTACTTCATTTCTCGTGCCTTATCCTTTGCAATTGAGAGCTTCTTGTCAGTCTGCGAAAAGCACCGTGAATACGCGAGTAACTACATCGCCAATTTCATGGTCGACAATAAGGACAAGGAGACGATTCTCGTGCCTTATCATCCGATGTAAGATTCGCGCGGATATCCTTCCTTCGATTTCAATCATTTCATTTGCACACGTGGAGGCTAATTTGAGGTGTACTTATTTAGCACAGCGATGGGCCCGCCGTCCTCATCATCCTTTACCCGCGATTCTCCCACGCTCTTTACTTGGACTTGTCGAAGAACATGACAAAAAATAATTACACCCACATCAAGTATGTTCTCGACAGTGCTATATTTAGCTACGGCCTACGGGGTGGAGAGATCATGACCAGGAAGACAAGGAACCGCAACGCCGCCTTCGGCCATATGACCGACTTCTGCTGCATCCAGCAACCAATTGATACTCTCAGTGATGGATTCTCTGTCCTCCACCACATGCTGGAGTACAGACGGGATCAGCAGAACCTTCGCATGTCACCTAGATCCAGCGATGCCCATATTCTGCAATGGCCAAAGAATCTAGGAGATATCCCGAATCATCGACTCCGAGGTGAGTTCTATCACATCCAGCGTGAACTTGCCCAAATCATCATGAAGCAGGTCCTCGAAAAAATAGGGATGTTCTACGAAGAAGGGCCAATGTCGCGGGAAGACGTCCGAACACGCGTAGCCGCTCAGCGTCTCGACCTGAAGCCTTTCACTTTGCTCGGGGACCATCTCCCTGACTTGGAAGGATGGCACGACATGTTGGAGTGACGGAAGATATATGACAATGTGTTTGTTTAGTCCATACTTTCTCTAAGATGAAACGTTGAGTTATGCACGACGAAACTTCATTTGTGATGTAATTAAACCGTCCTCCTCAACTAGCGAAGATCACTCCAGTTAGGGCATTTTGGGTACGATGAAGTTTGTTATTTATGCTTATGAAATGTTGCTTCTATTTTTGCCAAGTCTGTCTCTTTTTGTTGCTCAACTATATATGTTGCATATCATCGACTCATGTGACGATGCAGGTGCATATATCATCGATGGCGAAGAAGTGCTATGCCAGGAGTATACGACGAATGGTCGAAGTGTCAGGCCTAGGTGTACCGGTTTCCGGTTTCCGAGCGATAGCCAGTACTTAGTTTAGGTTCACGCTAGTGCGAGAGAGGGATAGGAACCGACGCCTCAAGAAGTACTACATTATGTATGATGAGACATGTCATGTAACTTGTATAGCTATATCGTGATTATGATGTGACGACATGATTTGTGTTGGATGATATGATGAGACTATTATGTGTATGATATGATGAACATATTGCATGTTTATGATATAATTAGAATACTGTATAAAACCTGTACAAAAACATCGCAAATACATAGCAAAAATAGATATGAGAAAATATAGTAGTAGCGCTCTTTAGTGCTAGACAGGAAAACGCTACTGCTAAAGCACTTAGCAGTAGCGTTGGAATGGAAAGCGCTA